>NC_086326.1:28955906-30428406 GCF_036172605.1 Pelobates fuscus | reverse complement strand
CAAATACAGAAAGAATACATTCAAAATAGTACAATGGGAAAAAAAAGAAAAAATTACATTTCAAATTCATGCATGTCCCGCAAATTCCCAGGTAGTGGATAATTAACAGTCAACTTTCCCCTGTAGAAAGATAACGGGTGAATCACACTCCCAGAAACGTAAGGGGTGCCATGCTTAGGAATCGTAACATTATTGTGTCACGTTAAAGAGGTTTTAAAGGGACACTAGTCACCCAGACCACTTCAGCTCAATGAAGTGGTTTTGGGTGCAATGTTCCTTTAGGTTTTAACCCTTCAGATGCAAACATAGCGTTTACATTTGAGGTTAAGCCAGCCTCTAGTGGCTGTCTTCTGGACAGCCACTAGAGGCGCATCTTATGCCTCCATCGTGCAGAGTGTCCATAGGAAAACAGTGAAAAATGCTTTCCTATTGACAGCTTGAATGCGCGTGCGGCACTTGTCGCGCATGCGCATTCTGCTCCACTGACGTCGACGGGGGGAGGAGAGGTCACCAGCGCCGAGGGAGCCCGGCGCTGGAATAAGGTAAGCTGCTGAAGGGATTTTAACCCCTTCAGTGCCAAGGCAGGTGGACCCTGAGGGTGGGGGCACCCTCAGGGCAATATAGTGTCAGGAAAACCGCTTTGTTTTCCTGACACTATAGTGATCCTTTAAAAGGATGGATAAAGAATTTTTAACAGATTCATGTTCTTTTATTGGAGAAGATCAAAACCAACCCATAGTTCAGAATTATAGACTTTTGATTGGTGAAAGTCAGCTGATCAACCTTTGCAACTGCTGGAACATTAGAAAAGCGGAGTGATTCTTAGCATTTTTGATTATATTAATACAATGCACCAAAAAAATAAAAAAGTCAGTCACATCCAGTGTGTAGTGTCCCTTTAACTATTGCTTGCTATAAACTGCTTACACATAGAGTAACTCACTAAAATGTGAATGTTAAGAATTTACCAGGAAATTTTACAATTCAGGCAAAAACAACACAACTGAAAATAGCCGAGGTAGAGAGGTTTTCAATTTTGCCATTTGGCCTAAAGTTTGAAATCCACTACGCAATTAAAGACAATTTATGGTTCAATTACAAACCCTAACCAAACTGCAGCCCTCTGATACACCAGTACAATAGATATCCGTGCAATGACCGGTCACTCGTTCTTAGAAATAAAATAACAATATGGAAAGATTAAGTACTATAGACATAATTTAATCAGCTTTCCATGAAGTTAGTAAACCATTCCAAATTATTTATCTACAGAAGTTACAATTATTTTAAATTTTTGTAGATAAATAATTTTATTGATCAATTTGGTGTAACCCCAAAAACTGCCTGAAGCGCCATTTCTCTGCCGCTGTCCACATCCGCTTCCAGAAATTCTTCTAAATGAAGTTGCGGACTGCCGTGGGTCAGGGACATGGCTGATTAGCTTAGAACGTCAACTGATTACTCTAAACCAATCAGAAGTTCCCAATTCATAAAATTGGTTCGAAAAAAAGTACATACGTGCAGAGCAGACATTAGAGTGAAACCGTTTGTGAGCAGTTTAATTGCCAAAGGTAAGGAAGCTCCAGGGACCTCCTGGCACCATACCAACATAATTTTTATGCAGTTGTTGTGGTGCCCAGATTGTTCCTTTAAAATCAAGGTGTTTTGGAAACCTTTACACGCAAGCTGTTGCGGCACTTCTCATAAACAGTCAAGAATGAAAGAAACCAAGTGTAAAACTAGTAATATTGAAAAAAAACAACGACAAAAACGGTGCCATTAACCATGTTTATATTAGAGAAACAATATTAAGATTAATGTTTCCTGTTTTAGACCACAACGTTTGCTACCATTTGTCCAACATAGTATATTTGGTGTTTTATCCCTGCAATCTATAACATTGCCGTTTGTTCTTCACTAGAATTGCAGAGATAAACACACCTTTCTTGGCTGTCTTCCTGACAGCCAATAGGGGAGCTTCTGCATTGAGAACCAAGTCAGAATCCGTTCTGTGATGCTCACATAAACAATTGCTCTACGAGAAGTATTTAATTAAACAACACCAACCCAAGAAGCAACACCTCCAGGAGGAAGTCATTGGAATAGTAGTGTGCAGCAGCACTACAAACACTGGGGAAAAAGCTGCATCTAAGTAGGGAGAACAATATAGTGTTAAAAAAAACATGTTTGTATTCCTAACACCTCATTGTCTTCCTTTAAGGTGTTCTTGTGGCTTACAGATATAACTGTGTGGAATGCTTGTAACAATAGCAGACTCTCCATGTTCCACCACAGAATCAAACTTCACGGCAATAGCAAGCATTGATAGCGCTCAGGACCAAAAACCTACATAGGGAAACTTAACTAAATCATTGAGGTTTAAAGGGACACTATGTGCACCCAAGCCACTTCATCCATGATCTAGGGTAAGAGCCCCCTGTTCCATTAATGCTGCAATGTAAAACGTTTTTTAGAGATACTACAAGCGCTTTCTGCATGTTAATGGAGTTTAACTTTTTAAATAATGATAGACGTCCTAATGAGTTGTATTGGCACATCCAACATTTCCAAAATCCCTATGGGAAAGCATTGATTCAAAGCTTTCTCATGAGGAGGCTCTAACGTGCATCGGCATAACGTCACTGGAGGAGGAGACTAATCCAGTGCCAGGGGCACACGTGAGTTTTACTTACCTGAACCTGTTCCTAGTGGACACCGCCAAAGTCTTGTCGCTCCTCTTCTGCTCCTAGCGCTTCAGTTGGCAGGAGCCAATATCACTGCTGTACTATTGAGCATGCGCTAGAGTACAGCAGTGCGGTGTATGGAGAATCCTGCAAGATTGCGCAACCTACCATAGAAAGGGCATATTTCCCTGGAGTCATCACTGGTGGCAGCCGGGGGAAATAATCTTGAAAATAGTAGCTCCACCTGATGTCAAGCTTTGTCAAGTAGAGGGAAAATACTAAGAAAATGTAGTCCATACTTTGTCTCAGTATATCTTTTGACTGGGTTGGAATTTCAGTGAATTCTATGTTCATGAAATACTCATTTTGAAGGGAGGTGACCGTGCCACTTTAAAGGAAATTTAAAAAAATTACGGTAAGTTTATTTTTTATTAATTTTAATTTATTGTTATTTTTGGCATTTATATAGTGCCATTGCCAACTTATTCCACAATATTAACAAGGCCTTTATTTTAGAACTGCAGAAGTTAACGTAGGATAAAATGCTTTAAAATGCAAACCTGGAATTAAATTGGCAACATTAATTGTTTATTTTTTATTTTATTTTTTTTTAAACACCCCCATAAAAAAACAGGCATATTAAACTCTTCACGACGGCAATGTGAAATTTCAAAGAAGCTCACACAAATGTCATTTTGTCTCAAAATGTGCAAATCACACCATCATAATACTCGTACAACCACGGATGACTCAATTTGTTCCTTTATGTAAGAAAGGCATTGTGCTCAAAGATCACACTTCTATGTGTAACCATTGCCAATCAACTCCTTTATTGTGACTTCTGGTGTGCGGTAATACAAATCACATCATATCTGCCAAAATGTTTTTAGAGGGCCACAAATATTGACAGTGTCTAACTTTTAGCTAAAAATCTACTCCTAAATCTGACCTCCTTAAAATTCTCAAAAATAAAAAGGATTATAGGCTGCCTTTAGTGAAAGGAGTAAAAGCGTTTCTTAAATTCCCATTCTGAGCTTATGATTTTATCAGGTCCACTGGCATTTAAAGGATCACTACAAGTAGAGCAACTAATTCAGTGATTTGAAGTGGTTATGGTGCCTGGAGTCTGTATGTGCCTTCGCTATGAACTGCTGCACATACAAAGTTTAATCCAGGGCTGTCCAACCTGCGGCCCCCCAGATGTTGCTGAACTACAACTCCCATGATTCTTTCAATTAAACAGATAGCCAGGGAATCATGGGAGTTATAGTTCAGCAACATCTGGGGGGCCGCAGGTTGGACAGCCCTGGTTTAATCCCTTTACTTCCGGAAGTGTAACTCCACCTTCAGCAATGTCATTGGGGTATGATTAGCCAGCCCAGAACAAGAGTTTCTATGCGCACACAATAATTCATTGGCTGACAGCGATCAGCAGACGCTCTCAATCAACGAACGGCCAACTATATTAGCATCTGGCTTCTAGATCTCTGCAGAAGAGGTATTCACGTCACCCAGCTAACAGGAGGCTCGACACCAAGCAAGAGGGCAATCCATTGCAAAACGCAGAAAAGCGCCACTGTTCTCCCGGCATCATAACTACGACAGTGTGCAGTAGCGGTTACAATGCATGGAGTAACCTTTTAACTAGACTCTCAAAGCACCATAACAGCTTATGGCACTGCATTAGTTATGATGTAATGAGATCTAGGCCCTTGTTTCCTTACAAATAGGGATTCTGAGGAAAAGTCCTGCAGTAAGAGAAATGCCACTTGACGTGGAGTTAGGTGGTGTATACATACAATTGAAGAAAGCAGTACATTCTAGTACAGGGCAAATCTCCGTGATCCGATTTAAGGCAGTGTACTCAGAGCAGAGGAGAAATTGCTAAACCATTAAAGGGGGTTACTTAGAAAGAAAAATGCCGTGGGAAACACAATGTGTATGCCAGAAGGAAATGTAAGAGGAGAATCATGCTGCGTGAGAACAACAATCACTGATGCAGTGGTTATGGTGCAAAGATTGACTCTTTACATTTTAATTTCTTTACATATAAAACCACAAAGTGTTATTTGAAGTATTTCCTTTCATTTGCACATATTCAAAAAATCTACTCAATGTGACAAGCTTGTCATTTTCCTTCCACGAGTATGGCCATTTTATGTGATCCCCCGTTCAAAGCACCATTTATGTGAATGATGATAATGTCCTGGGGAACTATTTCACACGGTGTCTACAATTTAAGAGCTGGCTAAGGCCGCCGAGTTACACATTTGGTCCTGTGGAATTGTGGTATTTTCATGCTGGAATAAGCTTCCGAAGCTAGCAAGAACAACAAACTAAAAATAAACTTTTATCAGAAAATACAATTAATAATTTTAAGCACAAGCACAGCTTTGCATGAGGGCAAAGTTAATCGTGCCGAGTGTAACCTGACTTCATCCACAGCGAAGTTTAGAATTTGTTGCAGCTATAAAACAGCCCACCAGAGGTGTCAATCAGGCAGCCGGAATGCTTGTTCCTGGGTGCCCAATAGTACTTTTGTCCAAGTTTTACATTCAGTTTGAGCTTAGTGTTCTCTCTTCCATGGAGAAAGAGCCAAGCTGCAGATCTGCAATCTGTGTGTATAGCCACTTAACTAAACAGTGGGCTGAGTTATGTGTACTCCCTTCCCTTCTCCGTAAGACTTTCACCCAGTCTCCACTCATTCAAAAAATCATTGAAAACACTTCTTCAAGAAAGCATATCAATTAAACTGTTAGCAGGTTTTTATCCCCCAGCCCCCATGACTCCTCTCCTGCAACTGTCAAAAATTACCTAAGCCCTCAATGAATACTTTTCTAACAACCTACTTCCTACCCCTACTTTTACCCTTTGTGTCACTATACCCCACTCCCTCTAGAATGTAAGCTTATTGAGCAGGGCCCTCCACCTCTCTGTTCCTGTACGTCCAACTGTCTGGTTACATGTCTGTAAGTCCACCCATTGTACAGCGCTACGGAATGTGATGGTGCTATATAAATAATAAAATAATAAGTAAACCGACAGCAGCTGCGGTTATAGCACAGCTGATGGGATAAGTTTCTATTCGTGGGTAGGGAAAACTGTACGCCAGGGAAATTTAAAAAATAATGCAGACAAACCCCCCCCCCCCCCCACTCACTGTGTCCCCATGTTATACCTGTTATGAGCGTGTTCCTGTGTGTATTTTTTCAAACACACAATACCTTTGTAAAATTATGGTTGGTAACAACATAAATAATACAAAAAAATACAGCCCTTTTATTTAGCAGAGAAACCAAATTCATGTGGATTCATTTTTTTTTTTTTTTAATGGTCACCTACATAAGAGTTATGCTGCAGATTTTTCAAATTATTTAAATTTTTTTACTTTACAGATTATCCTGAGTTACTTTACTTTATTTAAAAACATAGTAAAGTGCCTAGAATAGTATTTGTATAATTACTTTTACAAACTCCCAGTGTGTTCTTAACCAGCTCAAACCTGCTAATACCACTGAAAAGCTGTAAAGTTATATGACAACTTAAAGTGCGGAAAATAGGCCATTATGTGTATTTAAGCCAGCCACAAACACATACATATAATTATAGCAAATCAGCAATACAATAGGCTACAAAGAAACCATTTGTTCCAATGCAGTATTTTAGTTCGATACATAGAAAGCTCCATAAACTATTGAATGATTACACCACAGCTCCCGAAACTCCACATCTCAACCACCTTCGAATGTTGGGCCGAGACCAGCTCTGACAGAATTGGAGTGGGAGAGAGGACAATCAGATGCTTCAGTTATGCAGGAAGTTCGATAAAAAGCTATCGCATGATTAAATCATGATTCCTGAACATCCTTCTGTCAACCCCCTTGGAACGTTTGTCCGAGACCTGCTCTGACAGAAATAAAGTGGTTAAGATAAAAGATTCAGAACCAGGAGTTACTTTATTTCAATGTGATCCGTTAACGTCTTTTATGCAGTGTCTAGTTATATAATAGGCATCCATGACTTCAGAAACAATCTAAAATAAAACTCCGGCACAATTTGCTGATTAAACAAATTAAAAAGCAGCAGTCACCAAAAATTGCCAAAATGGAGATATGGACAACCAACAGACATTGTTTTGTCACTGAGGACTGGGTTGGGGACCTCTACACTAACACTGATTGGTACTTATTTAATTTATTGTATGATGATGATAATAATAATAATAATAATAATAAGTTCAGCTAAACTTGGCTAAGTGATTCAGAAGAACCATTTCCTGCACCGCGGAGAGCTGGGGGGGTATCTGACAAATCACAGATTATTTGGCTGCTGACATCATAAGTTCTATGGCTGCTTGCCTGCGCAGTATTTCAAGCAGCAATGTAAACGCTGCATTTACAATGCTCAGCCTCCAGGGACAGGCTCTAGCCACCAGAACCACTACATTATGCTGACTATAGTGTTAATTTAAATGTAATGGTTATGCTACATAGAATCTGACACCTCGCTCAGTTTTATGTCAAAACATTTCTAAAAATGGTATGACAGATTGGTGTGATCCCCAACCTCCATGCACCTCCCCTCCTCAGCCGTATTGACAATAAGGAATAACCACATCTGCATTATCATTCTTAATTTCATCCATCCTGGGCGGTTTCCATGCTCTCTCAGGCTCTCAATGCCACTGAGGAGGTGGAGGTCTGAGCCCATAAGTATGTCCACATATTCTCCCCCCATCAAGGAATTGATCAGGTGTTTGTTAAGACCACACCCAGGGCCGTATTAACATAGGGGCTGATGTAGCTGCAGCTCCAGGCCCAGGCCCATGGAATAGGCCCATTTAAAAAAAAAAAAAAAAAAAAAATTTTTTTTTTTTTTTTTTACACACTACTCTTAGGTTTGCCACCTGACTGGTATTTTACTGGCACAGCCAATATTTGAGGCTGCCGGGCCGTTCCGGTATTGCAGTAATACCGGCAATACAAATGCAGGTATTTTTCTCCGAATAAATGCAGATTACTCTGCAATACCAGCAACGGCCAGTAGGGGTCACTGTGTGTGGAGAGAGGCAGGGATAGGAAGTTACAGCATATCCCTGCCTCTCTCTACTACTTGCTGATCTGTGGGGGAGCAGCAACACAGCACAGAGTCCAGACAGCAGCTCTACAGCTCAGGTAAGTGAGGGATAGGGGGAAAGGCAGCAGGGACACATGGGGACACTGAGACACTAGGGATGCTGAGACACATGGGGACGCTGTGAGACATAAGGACATTGGGAGACACTGAGACATTGGGATACGGAGACTCTATGTCCCCATTTCTCCCAGTGTCCCACATCCAGTGTCGCTAGTGTCTGTATCCCCAAGTCTCCCAGTGTCTCTATATGTCCCAGTGTCCCCAGTGTCACCATGTCTCCCAGTGTCTCTATATGTCCCAGTGTCCCCAGTGTCACCATGTCTCCCAGTGTCTCTATATGTCCCAGTGTCCCCAGTGTCACCATGTCTCCCAGTGTCTCTATATGTCCCAGTGTCCCCAGTGTCACCATGTCTCCCAGTGTCTCTATATGTCCCAGTGTCCCCATGTATCCCAGTGTCTCTATATGTCCCAGTGTCACCATGTCTCCCAGTGTCTCTATATGTCCCTGTGTCCCTAGTGTCTTAGTGTCCCCAAATGTTTCAGTGTCCCCATTTCTCCCAGTTTCCCTAAATGTCTCTGTGCCCCCGGGTCTCAGTGTCCCCATTTCTCCCAGTTTCCCTAAATGTCTCTGTGCCCCCGGGTCTCAGTGTCCCCATTTCTCCCAGTTTCCCTAAATGTCTCTGTGCCCCCGGGTCTCAGTGTCCCCATTTCTCCCAGTTTCCCTAAATGTCTCTGTGCCCCCGGGTCTCTCAGTGCCCCCGGGTCTCTCAGTGCCCCCGGGTCTCTCAGTGCCCCCGGGTCTCACTGTGTCCCCGGGTCTCACTGTGTCCCCATGTCTCACTGTGTCCCCATGTCTCACTGTGTCCCCATGTCTCACTGTGTCCCCATGTCTCACTGTGTCCCCATGTCTCACTGTGTCCCCAGTATCCTAGTGACATGGGGACACACAGACATTGGGACACATGGGGACACTGAGAGACTAGGGGACTGGGCGACATGGGGACACTGACACTGTAATGCATAGGGACACTGAGACACTGGGTGACTTGCGAGACTGAGACACTGGGAGCAATCCATCTATACAGCAGAATCAAACTGAGTAGTTTCTTAGTAATTTTACAGAATTTTCTCTGATGTCACTCCTTGTGATTATACAAATGATTAAGGCTGGTATTTTTTTTTCCAAGAAAGGTGGCAACCCTAACTACTCTTCACATACTCTCGCTTAAAGGAGCACTATAGGGTCAGGAACACAATCATGTATTTCTGACCCGATTATGTTAAAACCACCTGGCCCCTTCTTGCCTCCCTAAGTATAGTAAAATATAACTAGTATTCAAGTCTGCAGCTGCTGCCTCTGCCTCTGAACTGACTGTCTGCTGACATCATCAGAAGTGGTGGTCAGAGCAAATTACAATACTTCCCCATAGGATTGGCTGAGACTGTCAACTAGGCAGATCAGGGGCAGAGCCAGCACAAGTCCAACATAGCCCTGGCCAATCAGCATCTCCTCATAAAGATAAATTGAATCAATGCATCTCTATGAGGAAAGTTCAGTGTCTGCATGCAGAGGGTGGAGACACTAAATGGCAGTGCTGCACACTAGGCAGTACTGCCCCAGGAAGCACCTCTAGCAGCCATCTAAGGAGTGGCCAGTGGAGTTATTTTCTCTGAAAAGACAATGTTTACTGCAAAAGGCCTGAATGGAATGATTCTACTTACCAGAACAAATACAATAAGCTGTAGTTGTTCTGGTGACTATAGTGTCCCTTTAAGTTTGGAAGCTTAAGAGGGATGTATGTGAACAAAACTTGTGTGGACTGGCTGACAATAAAATTAGTTTAGGTAATGCAGACGTTGGTCTCTCTAACACATTGGCATGTTCCCTTTCTTCTACACTCACTACATACACCTTTTCTCTGTCTCAGACTATATACCAGGAACTTCTGCCTGCTAGTAAGAAGGTAAGGAGACAAGTGGACCAGCGAGTGCTAGGGGACAGTCCTTAGAAAGCATGGAGTGAGCGCATCATTAGACGCATTTATGTCAAGCTCAGGGTGCTGCCTGCATAGTATGCCCTTAATTGGAGAGCCTGCAGGATTGGTGGGCAGCCTGACATGCATTCATGCGAGGCTGTCCTTCAAATTCTTTGGACAGACAAGCCCCCTTTTTGGGCATGTTCTCCCCTTTTGGCAGGTCTGGTCATGTGATTCGCAGCAGTGGCCCACCCTTTTACCCCGCCCCGTGACTTCCTGCTTCACTGCTGTTAGGGGTTATGGATTTACTTGAAAGATGAAAGCATAAATTAGAGAGATTAGCATAGAGTATGTTTTCTTATAGCTGCATCCTATGAGTTTCCCTCCAGCACCAGCTCCATCAGATACATGACGCTTGGGAGGTATGACTGTTTTAGTGTTTCTGGTCAATAAGATTCCGTAATTAGGCCCATCATAATTGTCAGCACCAGGCCCAGTGTGCTCTTAATCCGGCCCTGACCACACCATAGACATCAATGTTTAGAGAAGACAGATCAGTGGCTTGTACGGGGAGACTGATGGGCAAGAAGTAAGTAGTAAAGACAAGTACAAATGTAACATGGCATCCATAGTTCTAATCAGGATAAGATAATTGGCTTCATTTAGCCTCTTGGGATCAACTCTTAAAGGGACTCTCCAGTGCCAGGAAAGCATTTGTTTGCCTGGCACTGCAGGAACCTGCAGAGCCCCTCTTCCTCCCACCCCCCATTCCATGTTGCTGAAGGGGTTAAAACCCCTTCAGTGACTTACCTGACTCCAGCGCTGATGTCCCTCGGCGCTGGGTCAGGCTCCACCAACTCTCCTCCCCTGACGTCAGCCGGTGGGGGAGACCTAATAAGCATGCGCGGCAATTGCTGCGCACGCGCATTAGACCTCCCCATAGGAAAGCATTATTCAATGCTTTCCTATGGGTATTTCTGCAACACTGGAGGTCCTCACATAGCGTGAGGACGTCCAGAGTCGTTTAAAACACTTCATGTTCTAAGAACACAGAAGTCCCTCTAGTGGCTGTTTGATAGCCACTAGAGGAGGACTTAACCCTGCAAGGTAATTATTGCAATTTATAAAAACTGCAATAATTACACTTGCAGGGTTAAGGGTGGTGGGCATTGGCACCCAGACCACTCCAATTGGCAAAAGTTGTCTGGGTGCCTGGAGTGTCCTTTTAAATATATCCACAACTATATATGTCAGAATCCAAAATCTGGCGTGCTATTACTTTGTGGACCGTTTCGCCGAATGGTTCACAGAATATCGTTTTTGTGGCGAAATTGGTCCCGTAGAAATGAATGTCAAAATGTTGAAAACAAGAGTGGGAGCTGGCAAAAGATGAAAAATCTGGACATGATTTCTAAACTGCCACTACTCCCTCATTTTCAAGCCCACCTACACAAATCTTATATCAAAACGTTCAGCTACCCCTGCTGCCACTAAACATGTCCACAGCTAAGCCATAGTCCTGATATTTTTCACAATACGACCATTTGTTTGCAACTCACGCCGTCCATTGACATTCATTGAAACTCCACTCTAGCCAGCTCAAATTTGAAGGGCAATTTCTAAACTGTGACTGTGCCTTAAATTTTTAATATTTCAGAGACATACTATGCGTCAAAATGTAGGTCTGGGTCTAGCTCTTCGCTGTAGGATTTATAGTTTTTAAAATACGACCGTTTGAAGATGGCAACCGCCAAAATACTCTGACCTGTGCCAGGCTGGAGCAGCAAGTGATGTCATAGACAGGGCCTTTTGTACACCTGCTAATATTTTTATAAATGTATGTTTTAATGTAACTGTGAATCACTTTCGAAAACAACGTTGCAATTAAATGTGCTATATAAGTAAATAAAAGTTGAAATGCATTTCTCAAGCTTGCAATGAGCACTTTTTAAATTTGATCAATTGGTTAGTGTAATGTTTACTATCTTTACTCACTCCAAACACTCCACACAGTTACTCTGCCCACTCCACACAGTTATTCTGCCCAGTCCAACGTTTCCACAGTTACTCCAGCCACTCCAACCACACAACAGTTACTCTGCCCACTCCACCCAGTTACTCTGCCCACTCCAGTTGTAGACTACTGGTGGAGGCAAGAACACTTCACACAGTTTCCCCAGAAATTGTAGCTTTTCTAGTTAAAATGTTAAACTGGTGAGGTTGGTTAGCTTTTGAAACCACATTTCAATACTAAACAGTTTGCAAATGGGAACCAGAAATGTGTTTACTGGACTTATCAATGTATGTTAAAAACTACCACTTTTCTTACGTTCCTGTTCAGTGGAAAATATTTATTAAGCCTGGCACTTCTGCTATCCTTTATCACTGTGGAGCTATTAAAGTGTTCATATTAGGAAAAACCAAAGGCACAAGACCCGTGTCTTCACCAGTTCATATCAAGCTTCTGTCACTTAATGAAAGATACACTGTTTGAACGGGCTTAAATAACTTCAAAACACATGTACAATATTTTATTTTAGAGATCGAAGAAAGAAATACCAGATCATCATAAAACACTACTCAAGCCGGGTGTGAGAGAATAATATTTTAAGGATATGTCTGGTTCGAATTCCATCATTCTCTAAGTCACATATTTGAGAGTATTCTCCTGAGGCAAAAAAAAAAAAAAAAAGTTCATTTACATGTGCTAAATAAAATATTTTTGAAGGAATGAGAGACTGCCAACTTATTTTATTTTCTATGGAAACCTAAAATATATTTTAAAGAGTAATTATACAGTTGCTTCCTGCTATGATCTCAACACTTGCTCTTGGACTAGAGTCTGGGGATCAAAGAATAGTTTTATTGGAACTACCTATTAGAGATTTAAGTAACTGCTAATTAATAATATAGTCCATAGATACACTCAAATCAAAACACTTAATACGGACACCATGAAACAAGCCCTACAGCTCATTGCAATGGTTATGGTGCAAGGACTTCAGTAAGATTCCAGTTTCCTGTGAAGCTATTTTCAAGCAGTCTAACGAGTCAGGTCTCTCTTGATACTTGTCAACACTATTAACATAACAGAACAAACTTCTAAAACGGGGATGCTTAATTTGCTACCTTGTGAGTTTCTTCATGATATACATCAGTAATTGTCTTGGATATTAAATGGAGGATAGAGGAAACAAAAAAAAATAGATTTAAAGGATCACTATAGGGTCAGGAACACAAAAATGTATTCCTGACCCTATAGTGTTAAAGCCGCCATCTAGCCCCCCTGGGCCCCTAACACCTCCATAAATATAGCAAAATCTTACTGTATTCAAGCCTGAAGCTGTAACTCTGCATGCTGTTTGACTCAGAAGAACAAGCAGTCTGCTGACATCAGAAGTGGTAGCCTGATCCAATCACAGTGCTTCCCCTATAGGATTGGCTGAGACTGACAAAGAGGCAGATCAGGGGCAGAGCCAGCATGATTCAAAACACAGCCCTGGCCAATCATCATCTCCTCATAGAGATTAATTGAATCAATGAATTAGTGTCTGCATGCAGAGGGAGGAGACACTGAATGTTTGGATGCATTTTAGGCAGTCATGACCCAGGAAGGATCTCTAACAGACATCTGAGGAGTGGCCAGTGAAGACAGTGTTTACAGCAAAAAGCCTGAAGGTAATGATTCTACTCACCAGAACAAATTCATTAAGCTGTAGTTGTTCTGGTGACTATAGTGTTACTTTCAGAAATGTTAGAATTTTAAAAGAAATAAAAAATAAACACGGTTTGCTAGTTTATTATTCACCTTTCATTGATACAATGCACACTTGGGTTTTTAGTTGCTGACAAAATACTAATAATGGTGGACATGTATATGGAGTAAAGCAACCAGGCAAGAATACAGGAAATTTGATGGTAGACCTGAAGGAAGTGTGCAAATATCCATGCACTTCAACAGAGGATTTAACTAAAGAGCGCACTGGAATTATGTGAACTGCAAGAACCAGAGGCCAACTACATTATAGTACTTTTAAACAAAATGACTAAATGGCCAACACACTTGGCACAAGCAGTGGAAATGAAGGCATGTCCATAAGGACGGGTCAAGAACTTCGATAGGCATCAAGCTGTTTCTTAGTGATGGGAAGGTCAGAACAAAGTGAGCTTTAATAAATGTCAGACAAGTTCATGTCGTCAGCAACTCATAACAAGTCTAAACACAGTACTTTACTATG
This sequence comes from Pelobates fuscus, assembly GCF_036172605.1. Lineage (NCBI taxonomy): Eukaryota > Metazoa > Chordata > Amphibia > Anura > Pelobatidae > Pelobates > Pelobates fuscus. The sequence continues at coordinate 30,414,372 of NC_086326.1, read as the reverse complement.
AATTAGGACAGAGGAATACAGGACTTGCGTGGAATGGAGGCATTGGGTCTCTATCACAGTATGCACTCTAGCAGAAACAAGGAAGAATGGCAAAGGCAACTTTAGAAAAATGTCACATCATGGTATCTTTCAATTCTGAACTTTTCCCAAAACTATATCCAGAGTGACAGGTTCAGCAGGGTGGCAACGCTCTCTGTGCATGCTGAGATGTGGACCACAGGAGCATACTGGAGGGCTTATGCCCTGATAAAGCAAGGCAAAGTCTGTGGGGAGGTGGCCACAAATACAAAGACATCCAGCTGCCAGGTTAAAATTTCTAGAACTGAAAAAGCCGGGGGCGTGGCTACCAAGCCGACTAGACAGATGTGCTTGTGTGGAGCTCCGCAAAAAGAAACTAAAAAACAGCAGACAAGGAAGAGGCTCCCGCCTCTCCGCTGAAACCCTAGTCCCTATAATGAGTCAGAATCGGACGAAGACTCGTCGCCGGCAACAAAACGGGATATCAAAGACCTATTGCTGGAAATGAGACAGGTGCGGAAAGCAGACCTGCGCGCAGCTCAAGCAGAGCTGGGGTCCCTGTCCCAGAGTCCAGGGAAGTAGCTAGAGACCAACAGCTGCGTACCACCCAAGATGAGACCTGGGACCTCGCGCAACAAGTCCAGAGGCTAAACAGGACTGACAGCATTGGAATCCCGGCACAGGAGGAAGAATATCCGCCTTAGAGAGGTGCCAGAGCAATTTGCGGGAGATGCCCTACTACCCTTTCTCCCGAGACTGCTGACCTCCATGGGCGCAAAGAGTTGCAGACTCCAGTATGGTCACCTCAGCGTTCCGGATCCGCACCCTCGGATGCACCAAGAGACATTATAGCAGTGACTAAGGACATTGCAGCTCGATCTGCCATAATGTCCCGCTCGAGAGAGCTAGGCGACATCCACGTTGAGGAGTGCACCGTGGCCATCTACAGAGACCACCCATTCAATGTGCTGACGGCAAGGAGGCAGCTAGCATCCATTGCACAATGGCTGCGAGACGCCGCAATTAAATACAGATGGGGAATAGAGGGCTCCCTAGTAGTTCAGAAGGGTGATGGCATACTTACATTAGCCCCCTCTGGAGACCAGATGACCTTTCTCCAGCGGCTAAACCTATCACCCACTGCTCCATAGCCCTGATCCCCAATAGTACTAAGGCACCAGTAGCCACACTTCCTGGATAGCCCAGGGAGCCCACACTAGAGAAACCACGGGAGAGTTTCTCACCCACCTAATGACCCATAGACCACAAAAGCTTGTAAGAAACCCTGTATAAGAAACCCTCTCTGGGGTACTGCCCCTTCTCTGTAAAGTTTAATCTGCTCTATATTCCCCAAGTTCCACAGATCCTTAATTACTAACACTCTATCTCTACATACACCTTACTAGTAGAGGGCTATATAAACAGTCAGGAGCAGAACCAGCCCATGACACAAGTCTATAATGTAACAATAGGCTCGTACTTACCTCTTAGGTGACAATGTATGTATTGCCTCATCTTAACCATGTAAGCACTGTTTTATTCTCTTACCTATCTCATACTGCGAACAGTTGTAACTTGCATGTGCAAACTACAATAAAATACAAATTGAAAAAGTAAAAAATAAACACTATTAAAAAAAAAAAAAAAAATTCTAGAACTACTGATAATGAAGTCGAACACAGCCAGTGATCCAAAGCTGGACATCCCTGATTGAGGAATAGAAAGAAAATGGTACCCATTACCTCCTTACACAATAACCACTATAAAAGGATGTAGTGGTTTTGGAGTATCACGTTAATATGGTTAAGCATCAGTTGACTGTATATTTAGCATTAATCACATGAATAATACGTTAAATAATACCGAAGACATAACTGTAGTGCTAAATATTTTCCAAAGAAAGACTTGTTTTCATTACTTTAATAAAATAATGCTCCACCAGACACCACCCAGCACAGTTATATCAATTTCTTCACAAATGTTATTTGTGCAGCCGGCTAAGTCCAGGTTGACTCACTGTCTGATAATTTGTAAGGATTCCTGCTGATTTTTGGTTCTGAATCACACAAAAAAAAAAAAGTATATACAGCATACAGAGCAGAGATAAGTATCTCGCATTCAAGGCTAAAAAAAATCCAGTGAAAACCCGCAACAGCAAACTTATAAGAACACCCAGTCTTTATTTTCTCAGTTACTTTAACAGAAATTTCCACACAAAAAATAAAATTAAAAATGAGAAAAAAAAACACTACCACCTATAACATTTGTTAATGCCTAATAAAATATGTTCACTATGTACAGTGACAAAAGATTTTACTTGACCGCCTACTAGGAGTGCAGGAAAACCACAGCTTTTTCTCATTTGACATCAGTCAACAGCTCAGGAGAGCCCAACTAAAGTTCAAGCACACTAATACAGACAGTATAATATGCTATAGGCACCACAAGTAAAGGCCGAAGGGGGAAAAAACACAACAAAAAACTGCCAAACCTGGATGCATACATCATGCATCGTCTATCTTCTGAGTCTTACATATAGTTACATGGCTGAAAAGAGACTTGCGTCCATCAAGTTCAGCCTTCCTCACATATGGTTTTGCTGTTGATCCAAAAGAAGGCAAAAAAACCTAGATTGAAGCGCTTCCAAATTTGCAACAAATTAGTAAAAATTCCTTCTTGACCCCAAAATGGCAGTCAGATATCTCCTTGGATCAAGCAATTATTACCCCACGAATTAGAAATGATATCCCTGTATGTTAGGTTTGCAGTTTAAACATCTGTATGGACTCTGATAAAATCACCTCTTTAGGCAGAGAATTCCACATACTTAGTGTGTTGGAAAGTCGATAAAATCCTTATACAGTCTATAGTTTTTTCACAAATCCATCAGCCATCCAGAACAACATCATAGTACTGTAATTTATTTCTACACACTAGTTCTAAAAAAAAAAAAAAAAAAAATTCCACTAATTTTGAAATCTAGAACGGAGATTTCATGCTATGAAGTTTAGTTGTACCCCCTTACAGCAAATATTGTGAGATCTAGGAAGAAAGGCACACAAGGGCTAAAATTAGAATGTCCCTGGAACAAGGTTTGAATTAGCAGAAATCACGGATGTTTCAAAGTTATCAACAACCATAAAAATATGCCTGCTTTCCCTTTGACCAGGGCCGGTCACTTTAGTTGTTAGATTTTATGACAATCCTTGGCACGATTTGGCTTAGAATCAGTGGAGATGTAGCATAAAAGACTGGCAGCTAAACCTAAGCTATGAAGTATTGCAATCTGGCTATGATATTTGCACGAATTATTGCTCTGTGTGCTTTACAAAAAGGTATCACCAGTTGTTAAAAATTAGACCAATCACAATCGACAAACTAGTAATTGGCCTTTAAAAAATATTTACTTTTATGTGAACAATCTTGACAACTGCTAGCTATGTCACTTTACTATTTTCATACAAGCATTGCAACAGCTCCACGGATATTGCTTTTGAAGCTGTACTTTTCCCACGGTAAGGTAACTTTTGGTCAGGAAAGCTGAACTGGCCAGCACGTACTTGGTGACATTAAACGACATAATAAACATGGTTAGGTACACTTTGTTTTGTACATCAATGTGCTTTTAAAGAGGTGTTTAAATAATGCAGAGCCATGATAACATCTTGCATGACTCCCGCTACAAGAATCACATTTTACCTCCCCAATACAAGTACTCTTTTTCCACCTGCCCATATCCTTACATGCAAAGCTTAGAAATCTACTTTTTCCATTTAATTAACTTGACTAAAAATTGACTTTGAAATTAGTAGCAAGCTTGTGTGAAGTTTTTACGTTACCTTTACAGGTCTGTTATAATTAGTTTTTTTTATTTTTTTCCCCCATTATCAAAGTATTTTGACTCTATATACATAGAATGATAAATAATAATGAGAATAAAGCAGTTTAAATATTATTGGCTCTCTCAATTCAAGAGCAACGACTATTGCCAGGAGAAGCAGATTCCTTCGTGGCGTTAAATGAATGACGCTGATTTGGAAAATTGGGCAGACTAGATGGGCCGAATGGTTGGCTGCACACCATTTCTTATGCAGATTAAACAAAAGGTTGGGATGGTTGTTGATAGCGCACTACCCAAGTGAAGCAGAATCTGAGCAGGGTCTTCGCTAGCCCAGCACTGAATGATTTGCCCACGAACTGATGACCTGCAACCTTGTTGTCCAGGTCTGGCTTCAGTATCTGCTGACCAGGCTGCTAAACTATGACAAGTATGAAAGATGTCCCTGAAGGTGATCACAGGGTGAGATGAGGTAGCGCTTATAGCATTTACAACACAATGTTGGGGAGATCTCTTAATGCTCCATCATAATGTCAAGGTGATTCTGATAAATGTTGCAGGGAACACGAGAGAAATCTCAATGTATCTTTCCTGGTAAAATACTTTATAATTAAATAAATAATATACGACACCTCAAAACTCCAGCAACCTGCACCTTATAATACCATATATCATGAGTAAAAAAAAAAAAATAAAGTTTCTTATTCCATCAATTACAAACAAACAAAGGAAACGAGCAGCTGCAGAAAACAAGAGGTTTCCAACAAAGAACACATTTATAAAAATAAAAAAAAATTTAAAAAGGGAAAAAACATACAAAACAATTTCATAGAAACTATGCACAATTTATTATTTTGTGAACATAGCTGACGTGTGTATTACACAGGAATATGCTGGTATTATGTAAATAATATTACAGCAGGACAAAGCTACTTAATTCACTTTCATTGGAGAAGCGTTTGAAGAGATACAATTAGTGTGTCTATTAGTCATGCAGTAAAACCAGATTCCCTCCCCTGGGGAACATGTGAACATTATAGAACATGTCTGAGGTCATGCAGTCCGATCTCGCCTCCAGTTACTCTAATAGAAGTAAAAATGTGCCCACTTGCTTAAAGTTATACAATGCACCAACAATAAAAGGGAGGAGTACAGCATTAGCGTGTGGTTTGCATTCTGTACCGAACACTGAAGGTTCTTGGCCAGCAAGAAGTTGGGATGTTAGCAGACCTCAGGAACTTTGCATGGACTATAGTCCTGTAGTATTAAATTGTGTCTGGGACAATGGGGCACCCAAAATAGGTCACACTCTCTGGATGCACATACAAAGCAGCAATGTAATCGTTCCAACCACGGCTTTAAAGATCCATGCCGGTGACACTCATTCTACTTTTAATATTAGAATATACACATAGCCAGATGTTCAAGAGATGTGAGCAAATCCAGCCAATTGTCCTATAAAATCCATTAACCCATCCACACAGTGCCCGACTTCTCTAGTGCTACACAGTCTGCAATGGAGTAATCTTTGTGATCACTTTCTGTTCAGGACTAGTTTCCTACTTTTTGACCTTTGAATATAAATTTGTGGTTATCAGGCCAATGACTTTTGTACCCGTTTGACTGACCTGACCTCTGTTGACTGACCTGACCTCTGGTCCATTATTGACTTTGTGTGTTTCCATCTTTGAACAGTTCTAGTACCATTACATGCATTCTAATGAAAGGTCTATTACCAGTTTCAGGTGGTGCGTCCTTGGGTGTATATGATCCAGCAACTGGACTTTAGCAACCTCCGATTACAAACCAGGAAGATGGTTGGAATTCCACCCTAACATTGCAGATTATTGAACATTGTATGGTACAGAGAACAGGGAGTGATTAATGCATTTTTTCATGGTCAGTATGTGAGGTGCCTCCGGCAAAGCCCTAAATACGCACAAGTGTCAAGCACTACAGGTTCCAAAAGAATGCTCTCCGAAACTGAACAAGCTGCTGTTGTCCATCTAGAACTACCTGTAATCTGAATATATCTCACTGGGCGTAAATATTTATTTTTAGTTTAACCGACAATTTTCCAAATTGTGAATAATTTTCTGAGAAGACTTATCAAAACATCAGCCTTCCAAATGCATGCATTAGACTGGTGAAATAGCTCAGTGGGCTAATGCATCAGCAGAATCTGTTCTAACCCTTGGGTCACAGGTTCAAATCCAGGGTTGACTCAGCCCTTCATCCTTCCGAGGTAGATAAAATGAGTACCATTAATAACTTTTTATTCAGTTTTGTTTTAATATAACAAGACAATTGTTATTAAAAAAAAATTTAAAAAAATAAAATGAGTACCATTAAATTGGGTGATAGTAACAACCCCTTGATGTTGGGCTAAGGTAACATCCCCAGGACGTACTTGGAAACCAGAGTAATCTGAATGTACCTTTCCTGGTTAAATACTTTGTTATTATTGTTATTATTATTATTATTATTATTATAGCACTCTGGCAAGTTGACAAGAACATGCTGTAGTATATAGAGCAAACCCCCAAAGTCTGGTAGCATGGGCATTAGAATATATATATATATATATATATATTATATATATATATATATTTTTTTTTTTTAAATCTGATCTGTCATCAAAAATAAAACATTGTCTAATCTGCGTCTGCTCCTTGTGTCTGAATCTCCGTTTTATTCCTGAGTGCTTGGGTTTCCATAAATTACATAATGAAAAGTAGGGACTACTTTTCCTTATACATAGCAATCAATTTGACAAACCTCGACACTTGGTGACCTCGTTTTCGTTTCAAATGGAGAAAGAAGGACAATTTCACTTTAGGGGTATAGCTGGGGTGCTGCAAGGGGCAGAGCTGTTCTGATACATTTTAGGTAACTAGCTAATAACAATAGTTGCAATTATAATGTAATTTAGAACACTTATCTTATTTACACACATTTATTTCTAAACAATCCAAAGTATTCATCCACAAAGCGCAGGGACAGGGTCCCGAAACGTCTGTATTTTGAATGCTCTTTGAATAAATTTGGGCTGCAATAGTGGGCCCCTATAGCCAAGCTGCGCTTTGTGGATGAATACTTTGGATTGCTATTTTATTCAGCTTGCTGTCCGGGCTACAGCAGCTTATACACAATAGCTGCACTAGGTTAAACCATTTGCCTTTTGGTATTGTGTTATGCCACACTTCTAGATCATATTTTTCCTCTAGATTTCTTTCTAAAAACCATTTATTGTAGTCTAAAGACATCACTGTGAGCATTACTGCTGGGAGACCTATTATACACTCAGCCACACCAACAATATAAAGCTTCTAGAAAAGAGGGACATAGGAATTGTGGTCCAAAATAGGGACACTTGGCCAATATTGGACCGGCATGCCACCCGTGATTAGAGGTAGAAATAAGAAAACAATATATATTAAAAATAATGCAACTGCAAATGAAATGTCAATTTCTGCAATCATTTGTACAGCTCACTAAAAACCTTCAGGCTATATATATTTATCAGGGACCTCCAAACATTTCATGTAAAGAAAAAAAAACAAAAAAACAACACATTTAGTCTGTAACTATGTTAGACTGTAAAACAAAGTGTTTGGGGGACGGGGTAAAACAAATAATTAAAAAAAAATATTAAACTTCATAAAATACACACACAGGAAAAAACTAAACATTTTCAGCAACATTTTAAGAGAGTCACGGCTATCCGACTCCTATGATATGCCTAACCTTTTTTACTTTTTTATGTATTTGCCTCACCTCTTTTGATCCTTAACGTTAAACCTGTATTATTGCAATTACGTTTATATATCATCACTTTCCCAATGTACAGTGCTGCAGAATAAAAATGCCATTTATTGCCCCGATCATAAATGAAAAAAATATATGTATATTATATCAGCCACACACGTTTATAAAACTAATGCGCTCCTAAACATCTCCTTTACATTCTCAAACATTTTTAAATGCCAGCAGCAATATTGCCCAACCAATGGATTGTTAGTTTGGGTGATTTTATTTAAACATTATTGCAAGAAGCACAAATAGTCACACGGACTGCATGTTATTAAAGTCATTATTTTTTCATTGAGATGTGACAAGCCAGCATGTGAAATGTCACATATTAAATATAAATAGAGTTCAGAGACCCATCCATTAAAAATGTATAGGAGGCTTAAGATTACATACCATTCACCTATTATGCAGTATTTAAATTACTGGAAACACAAGTCTTATTGATGTAATTGCACAATTAGGTACAAATTAGCGGGCTGGGAATGATGGGAAGTGCAGACAAACAGCTGCGATTGGTTGCCTACCCCTGCTTGAATATCTCTGTTAGAATTTAAAAAAAAAAAAAAAAAAAAAAAAAAAAAACCGAGATAAGACCATGGACAATTTATAGAGTGCTTTAGCTCTTCGCACAGCTACTTTGCCAGGCAATGGTTGCTTAAATTAAAGGAACACTGAAAAAAATACCATAACCACTACGGCCCACAGTGCCCTGGTGCCTCCAGTTCTGGATATTTTAATAGTTTGAATGCCTGGAAGCGCAGCCTCAAGCCATGCCTCCAAGTAGGAGAGCCGGGACTGTTACTTCACAGTCACAGTACCCAAGCATACCATAAAGTCATGCAGAAATGCACAATGCCATTCCAGGCTTGTCAGAGAGAGAAGCATTGCATTTAATTTTTCTCTATGACAAGATTGTGATTGGCAGACTGTAGCAAACACTGCACATGCACCTACAGTCCCCAATGATCCTCTACGAGCAGCATTGGACTGGCTCATCACCAGGGAAGCAATATTTACCTTGAAGGTTTAAAACATGCCTTAATAGGACACTACACTGCCCAATTACAAAATTAATTGTAAAAAAATCACCATTACACCCCAAATCTTGCATGCATTTTTGATTCATTGGAATTGTATCTAAAACCGGTTGCAAAAACTCTTATCTGCTGCCTTTGCAAGCCCTCCTCTTCGAACCCTGCCCAGACATTCTGTGGCTGTCCAATCAAAGACTTTCCAATGCAGCTCAATTAGAAATCTTTGTAACATAGGTACTCTGGGCAATTGCTGCCGCTTGAGTTTAGCTCCAGGAAGTAACAGGACCAGCACAAAACGTTAATAAAATCAGCTGCATTTGTATACTGATCTGAGTATTCCACTTTGATGCACTATAAATCGTTAGTGGTTTGGAAAAGAAACGGATCTATTACAGAAAAGACGCGCGTGAACAGAATTGCTCATTATATAGCAGCTCCAACATAAATCCCATAGAATATTCAAATAATAGATAAAAAAAATAATAAATAAATAAATAAATCTACAGTAACTTGGCTATGGTAATTATGCAAGAAATTGTGTGTTATTGGTAAATACATACCTTAACCTTGGGAACTTTTAGAAGCAGATGAAATATGCTTTGCTGCACATTTTATTTAGGTTTTGTTTTAGTCTTTTAGGGCTTAGTACACTGCAAATTCATGGCCATGTCAATAGACCTGGTCAAATGTATACACTTAAACATTTATAAGGCAGCATGCTTTATACGCTTAACTTTTTACTGAACGCATAGATCTGTTTTTATAAATAACAGATTTACATTAGAAATAAATGAGAATTAGTAAAATATTGAAGGTGGCACTTTAAGCAATACATCTGATTTAGAAAATTTAAAAAAAAAATTAATTATATTATATCCACCCTCCCCTACATTTTGGTATAGTACCAGGTAAATTATTTGGTTAAAAAACAAAAAACCTAAACCTTAAAGGGAAACGATAAGAGCTAGGAATACAACTTTGTATTCCAAGCGCTTAGAGCCCTATAGTGCCCCATCCTTTGCACAGATATGCATGAGGACCTCCAGCGTCGCCGGAATCAAGGTGTCACCCTTACTGCTATACACAAGGAAAAGTAGTCTACTTTTATTTATGTATTCACTGAAAACTATAGCGCTCAGGAAATACAGGTCTATCTAGAAACAGATTAATCCCATGTTTTCCCTATTAAGGGTTAATAGGTGTGTAAGGGTTTAGAAACATACCCATCTCTGTCTCAGAGATTTTACCCGTTAGCTGAAAGAAGCAAGGTGAATTGTTAGTGTAGGACTCAAGAGTTTTTGCCTTGACGTGGCAAGTAAGCGCAAACTTGTATGGCCATTGGTGTAATACTAAAAACCTCCAGTTATTTAACCCCTTAAGGACCAAACCTCTGGAATAAAAGGGAATTGTGACATGTCACACATGGCATGTGTCCTTAAGGGGTTAAATGTGCGTAGGGATTTGGGATAGTGCGCAGGTAACTTTCTCTTTGGCTTTCATTGTATGCAGGCAAACGTGGACTCCGTGTGGGAATCACAGAAGTTTTCCTTTCATTTTTTATTATTATATTTATTTTACTCAGGGAGGGGGCAAACATGCCAACAAGAGTTACTCTCACCATAAACAGTGTTTTATCGATCAGTGTTTTTTTTAGTTTGAGTAACCCTTCAAAACAATACACAAACCACCACTGGGTTTTTAACTAAAAGTGAATTTCAAAAGTTTTGCCCAAAAGAAGCTGAATTGAAAACACTGATGTTTTTGGAGACTTTTTCCAATTCAGCCTAACATGAGAAAATCTCGTCTGAATTCTTGAAAATTCACACTGTAGTGAATAACACGGATAGATACACAATACTCCATTGCTGCATGATAAAAATCAAGTCCAAACGTTCTACGACACAGCGCAGTTGGTATAAATCAATAATTGCTTCCTTAAACAGCACATCCCAATGGTAGAAACCGCATCCATCCAAAAACCATTACAAAGTTAAACGTGTGCGTCCTATCATACTCGCTGACAATGGTGCAATTAGAGATTCCCAGCAATGCAAGGCTGCAGACCAAAAACTGTGGCAGCTTCTTTAAAGAGCTGTTGCTGTAAATTTTCTGAGCGGCTTTGAGATTATGATCTTAGAACTGACCCACATAAATCCCCAGAGATATGTACACTTCTGGCAAAAACAGAATGGTTGGAAAACAAATAATCACTAAACAGTGTGGAGGAATGCAGACATCTAGTACTGGCTGCAACACCACTCCCTGTATGTCAATTCAGTGGAAAAGACTTCACAAAATACTCGCTGGGGAATGATGTTCAACATTAAGGAACAGTATGGAAGTACATTATTGTGGAAGCAGACATGCGCAAGGATTTTTAGGGAGACTGAAAGATGTCCTAGGACATAGGACAAATTTCCAATTACTGCAGGCTGTCATGATCTTTCTAACTATCCAGAGAGGGGCTACACTCTGCTACCAGGGTAACTTTCAAATAATAAAGTCCAAATTGATAAAGATATGCAGTGCTCCAGATCTCAGAGATGGCCCCAGCTCCCAATGTACTCAACATGCAGGAGGAGATGTCTAGGCACTACGACAGCCTTTGTTGGAACATTACACACTGGCAACATTTCGGTCACAGAGAAAGGTCTATTCTACATATTCTAATAAAGGCTGCCGTAATTTGAAACACTGAATGCCTAATGATCTCCTTTCTGGAGTACTGATGTATATGTGCGAAAAAAATGCTGTGGCCTTATCCTGAAAACCAGAATTGTTTTAACGAAGATGGAATTTTGTAAACTATGTGCACATTGTTGATTGCAGAGGCCAGTTTCTCAAGTAAAAAGCAACATTGCAGGAATATCCACATGGGCATGTGTATCAATCTGTGCCCTTGTTTTTGTACGTATCTTTTTTTTATATGAATGTGGAGTTTTTGATTGGCTTAGAGCATCAGCTGACTGCTCTAGCCAATCAGTGGCACCCCATGCTTCCGGAAACTAGGTTTTAGAAGACGGATGCTGCTTGTGGACCTGGACATGCGGCGTTGTTGGAAGCCTTTGGTAAGTAAGCACCCTGGGTACTCCTGGCACCATAACAATTTACATTAATCTTTAAGATGTCTGCTCTCCGCTGGTGACAGGAAATTTTAAAACCGTCACTAAAGCAATGTACTATTTTAGCAATACAAATCCATTTGGTATCTTAAAATCTTCCTATAAATACCCTACCATTGTATTATGGACTTACTGTATATATATCCTTCTTATAAAAATTTAATTTGGTCAATTAAAAGTAAAAACAATACTCAAACATCACTTAGTAATGAAGTGCTCTGTACTTAAGCAGAAAACTAGAGCGTGTGTGTTCCAAATTATGTACAATTGCCATTTCCCCACAGTTTATATATACACACACACGTATATATATATATATATATTTTATAGAACTCTATATAGCACACTTACATTGTAAATCTTTACAAAATCAGACATGTGTCTGCATTTTATAAGTAATAAAATCTACAAATAAAATATAATTAAAAAAAAAAAAATAATCAGTAATCCAACTCAAGAATTAGGCCTTAACAAATAAATAAATAAAAACAACATTCCATTAAAAGAACATTTAAAAAATAATAAATAAATCAACTAACCACCCTCTCAAGCACACAAAGTGTTTACAATGTTCACCTACTTGGCACTCCCAAAAGTTAAAATCTCCAAAAATACATAATGTGCCCCATATCTGAAAACAAAATAAATTGTTTTCCAATTATACTGCAACAATGTTTTTATTTTTTATATTTACATGAAAACCTTGTCACCTCTCTATGTATAGTCTCTAAAATTACACCAGACGTTGTTATGACTGGCAGAGGGTTTTTATTTTTGTTTGCACGAAGATTTCAATATGCCAGCAGAGAAACTATTTGCCCCACATTTGCAACCCGTAGACTATACTGTGCTGCAGTGAGCAGTGGACTAAGCCTCTTAATTACATAACCAGTTAAACCATGCATTCATTGTTTGTGTGTTTCTTAGGAAAATCCTGACTTTGGTTCCAGCCACACTTCATAGAAATAGCTCCTTGCATTTATCAGGGACCGAAATCTACTGGTGCAAAGGGAAACAAATGATAAGAGTATAAGGGCCTATAGATGTTATTTTCTGATAAAATGCTCATCACCGTAGCTCAGAGATGAAAGGATACTTCACAATAAACTTTGAACACCTTACAATCCATATAAAAGTTATATTACCAGTTCCCAGGGAACTGCAAGTACTTTGTCAGCAAATTTGCAGTGGGAAAAAAAATCTAAACCAGGAAAGTCATCATTAAAATAAAATGCAAGTGAGGAGATTGAGGCTCAGTCGTAAAAAATAAATAAATAAATAAATAAAACAAAACTACAATAGATCAGAAAGCTAATAGATATTTGGAGTCACACGTACAGATTGGGAGATTATGAAGTCTTCAGTCCATTCATTTAGGACCTTATACAAAATGAGTTTCACTGCTTAACTGGTTTCCAAGGTTCCCAAGATTACAAAATCTGTAACTCCCTCTCGGTACATTCAACTGTAATTACACGCTAGGTTGCTGTAGGGTCTAGAACAGGGGTGCCCAAAAGGTAGAATCCCAAATGTTGTAGAACTACAACTCCCATGATGCTTTGCATGCCTTTAGAATTAGTAAATACCTCTTTGGACATGCCTGGACTAAAAAGCTACAAACAGAGCAAGAGATAACAAATTCTAGATTAAACAGACTGTGCAATAAAGGAAGTTTCAACATTAGATCTCACTTTGCAGAAAGTGTTTAGGAAGACTGTGGAGGTCACATGCGAGGAGTGACCAGGGCGGCATAGATAAAGTGATTTAACTCCGAAATGTCAGAGAATTAAGCAGTGAGGCATGATCTCTACACCAAAACTACTCCATTAGGCTAAAGTTAATTTGGTGCCTTTTTAGAGTCCTTTTAATTAAATGTTTATATACTAAGAGCGCTGTTAGGATGTCTTGTGTGTTTTCCAAACAAGTTCTTCAGATTAAACTACAGTCCCATGAAACTCTGCCAGTTTCTCCCTGTAATTTACAGTAGTTACAGTTAGTATAAAGCTGGCTGTATGATATTTAAATACCCCTGGATGGTTTGGAAGACAAACATTAGCAGCCTGAGAAATGCATATAGCAATATAGCGTTCAATAAGTAAAAACCTACTCTACTTCTACCTCTTTAAAAAGGTATTAATGCTAAAAGAAATGATGGACTAAATCATCTCTTCCAGTAAATCTGGGCAAATGTCTTGTAGATAATATTTTCCTAATGTTTGTTAGCAGTCCTGATAATCCTATTGCCAATGTTATTTAGCTGCATGCGTTGTATATTATCTTGCAAAGTGTCTATATGCATCTTATTAAGGTTTATTCACTGCTGAATAAAAGCAGAAATGTCAGGAAACACTGTGCGCCTCATCACATCTGATGCCTGTCAAATGACGCACGTTACAGACAATACAATACGCTACACACAGTTGGTGACAGAAAAAGAGTATCTGTGACACAATCGAGGAGATTATATATATATATATATATATACATACACACACACGTATTTGGGACACAAATTAAGGTTTGTATTGTTTTTTCTACATTAAACAAAGATTAAGAATGCAAAAGCATTTGTCATTTGCACAAAAGGAACAGCACGAGAAACGTTGCATTCAAAGAAAGTTTCAAAAGAGAAAATAAAAAAGTGACATTTTGTCCCCAAAAGGTTCTAAGTAAAAAAAAAAGAAAGAAAGAAAAAAAATAACAATATACTCACACACACACATTAAGTTCACATTTAGAAAAATATCACTTCACCCCACTGTAACAATATGTCTCCAAAATGCAGTTTTATAATTAACTAATTATAATCCTGCACTGAAGACTCTGGGCTTTAATTCACTTATTAAACGCACTGGATTGGGCAAGACTTACCAAAAGGTAGATCCCTCTCTAATCTAGAACTTCCGCTCCCATCATGCTTTAAAGACGTTGAGCTGGAACTGAAGTTTTATATTAGAACCTTAATTGCCCTTTTTCATTCTTAAAATTTTTATATTTTTATATTATTTTCACATAATTCTCTGCAAACCAATAACAATGGGAGTTGTGGCCAAACGTCATGGTGGGGTGGAAGAAATAGGCTTAACCCCTTAAGGACACATGACGTGTGTGACATGTCATGATTCCCTTTTATTCCAGAAGTTTGGTCCTTAAGGGGTTAAAGTCACCTAGACTACATCTCAATAAAGTGGTCTGAGTGCAGTGTCCCGGTCCGCATACCCTGCAATGTAATACTTACTTTTTGTTTGGTTATTTAGAAACTGCAATGTGTACGGTTCCTAAATAACCACCTCTAGTGGCAGCCACTAAATGCATGTCTGCTGCACAAGTGCAGAGGTCCCCAATGTTTCTCTATGTGAGGCACTGGAATAGTGGAGGAGACCAAGCCTCTTTCGAGACGCTGCCGGAGGGGGGGGGATATGAAGAGCATTGAGGAACCCGCTATGCTAGAAAAAAAGTGTAAGTATATGTTTGATTATTTTTAAGGCAAACATGGGTTAGCCCAGTGGTTCCTAAACTGTGTGCCGCAGCGCCCCAGGAAATATTTCCCAGGTGCTATGATTATAGCACCAGGAAAACATTACTGCTCAACAGCGACCCGGTCGAGTGCCACGGTCCATTAAGACCGCGACCGGGCCCCCCTGTAATGTCGGACGGCTGGGAGGAAGTGACAGCCTGTCACTTCCTCCAAGCATCCTGCAGGGAGACAGCGTGGAGGGAGAGGAGGCAGCAGCAGCGTGAAGGGAAAAAAGCATGAAGAGCTCCACTCCCACAGCAGTAGCAGGACTCCAAGCCACCCTCCTGGCACATACGGTAAGCTAACAAGAGGGTGGCTGGTGATAGAGGGAAAAAAAAAAAAAAAATCACTCGTGTGTATGAATGGGTATGAGTTTGTGTTTGTACGTGTATAGGTGTGCATCTGTGTGTGTATACATATATGTCAGTGTGTTTGTGTGTGTGTGCGTGCGTGCGTATCTGTGTGTCAGGGGGTGTGTTTTTATGTCAGTGTGTATCTGTGTCATGGTGTGGGCATTTGTCAATGTTTGTGTGTGTCAGGGTGCAAATGTTTGTGTGTGTCTGTGTATGTGTATGTGTCAGTGTCTATGTCGGTGTATTTATATGCATCTGTAAGTATGTATGTGCATACATCCAAGCAGTCAAATACCAGCACAACATACAAGCACACTCCTGCAATCTAACACAAATATTACAAAAAAAAATATATATATATATATATACACACAAAGACACCCCTTCACTCAAGCACAAATACTTCACTTTTAAATGAGGATGTACATTTGTGTGAACATAAAATTCAGAAACACCCCTGCAATCAAACATCACATACAAACACACCTCTGTATGTAAAACACAATAACTTTATACAAGCACCCCATCAAACACCCACACTGTAGCTCCAGTAAATGCAGCAGCGCTGTACAGATATACAACCTAGAAATTTTTTCTTGGGGCGCCTTGGAAAAATACTGAAATATTAGGGCGCCTTGAACCTAACCACTGGGTTAGGCTCTGTAAAGCTAGGGACAGAGGCACTATGGCATTAGGGTTGCATTCACAACGCTATAGTGTTCCTTTAATGCCCGCATTTCAAAGGTAAATGTGAGATGTTTTTTGCCTTTGTCAGGACCAAATACTATTAAAAATCAATCAAGCCATGTAACAACACACTAACAAATGTGGCATGTGCAGCAGGGTTAGGAGTTAATCTTAATGGTAAACTACAACATATACTTTTTAGATCTCTGTGGATTAGTAAGTCAGTTAGCAAAAATAATGTGAAATCACCACTTGGAAATGCAAATCTCTCAAAATCCCTCCGGCAAGGACTCTATACAAGGGCAAACAAGGCCTAATAGTTTTAACGCCACGGCTCAGCAGTGAATTAAAAACATACAGAACTGGACAAAAAATAATTCATTCCTGTCCTTCCAAAACAACCAGTCACAGACTCGGGTTACTGGAGGGACTGGCTAGATTAAAATGACTCTTAACAACCCGTCAAACTGAGCCTCAGCAGCCTTTACACCAGTTATAGCTAGTCTTTAGTAATGCAACCAGCATATCCCATGAGTCAGCTCTCAAACAATGAATTCCATCCAAATAGAGACAAAATTTAAATATCTAATGTGGAAGGAGAGCTTCCTCTATCTATACCTTCAGTGTGGGGCCAGACGAACGGTGCTCGAGAGACCCAGATAACTGTTACATAGTTACAAAGGCTGAAAAGAGACATGTGTCCATCAAGTTCAGCCTTCCTCACATTTGTTTTTTGTGGTTGACCCAAAAGAAGACAAAAAGACCCAGTCCGAAGCACTTCCAATTTTGCAACAAGCTAGAAAAAAAATTCCCTCTTGACCCCAGAATGGCAGTCAGATTTATCCTTGGATCAAGAAGCTATTACCCTCCATGTTGGAGGGAAAAAAACGTTTTTACTAAATACTGCACCAAAAAACACGTGCAACCAAATAACACTGTAGTATTTATGGTTCTTCGACTGTTCCTATAAAAAGGGCAGCAATGAGCACTAAAAACAAAGAAATATTTTAATAATTTCATGTGTGTATTGTTCATGGTTTATTTACTGTATTGAAAGAAAAACAAACAGTTAAACTTGTTAGCACGTAATATAAAAAAAAATTAAGAACACATAGGATAAGAGAGAGAAAAAATAAAAACACACACCATTTGCTCCTTATCGTGTATAAAATTACAACCTATGCTCCGGTTTACCGGCCTTGGGCTAGCGAAGTATCACAGGAGTTGTAGATCTGCAACAGCTGGGAATCTACCTTTTACAAATTCTAAGGAAGAATGCAATAAAGTCTCAAAGCCGGTATATAGGTATGTATGAGCATGTGGACTTTAAGTCACACCAGACAAACTATAATACATACTACGTATAGTGAATTAGAACCGTGTAATGCAAACCTGATGCACGTACAGGGTGCTACAGAAGTGGAACAAAGTTACCTACCCAAATGCAAACTTGTAAAGTTTATGTCACATGGGGGAAAAAACTGAAATCTACAGAGTTGCAAATTATTTAACCCCTTAAGGACACATGACGTGTCTGACACGTCATGATTCCCTTTTATTCCAGAAGTTTGGTCCTTAAGGGGTTAAGGTAACTGCATTACTAGGGGAAAATCAGCATATAAAGCATCCTATATCCCTTTGGTGGACCTGTAGAATTCAATGGATTACAACTCAGCAGCATCGTGCACCTGCCCATCCTGGCTGTGTGAAAATGTGCAAAAAGGCACCTAATAGGTACAATGTGTGCTTAGATCTGCTGTTCAGCAGGGACTTGCCTGGCTAAGCTATCTTTACACACTGGGTTAAAAGCCAGATCTATAAACTGTTTTCACACTAAGCTTCTTAGTTCATAAAAACAATCCCCCCTCCCCACCCCCAAATCTTTCACATATGTAGCTAGCTATATGACTTGAACTGTAACATTTTTCATAGACAGCACCTATGTAATCATATGTAATATTTTTAAAGAAATAAAGCCAAGTCTATTATTTCTTAAACTCACAATTGGACCAAGACAATTCAAGGTGCATGTTGAAGAAACAGGGTTAGATACATGTATTTTTCAGATAAGAGGGATCCAATTTATATTTCGAAAAACAACAATCCTATCCCAACTGGATCAATTAGCCTAGCCTAAGAGGATCAGTTATACCACTTGGAGGGGTCATGGTCATGGTCAGCTGGACTGGTCACCCACCTTATGCACCTGTATGTTATTTTAAACTGTGTATCCTCCATTTTGATTAGACATCTTTGGACACCATCCTTATAAAGGTGTCAAAGGCCCTCACTGATCAAGGAATATGCTCACTTCGCAGACAAACCCAAAATAGTGTCACAAAACAATCCAGTACAACTATGACAGGACCTGGCTATACTTCTGTAGGGAAAAGAGAAACTGTATAAAACACACGTGAAAGATGTATTTTTCATGACAAATGCATGGATGTGGCAAGTTGCAGATGTTATAGCTAAACAGGAAAAAAACATTTAAATTTAAAAAATCTGGTATGTCACTGGGAACCAATGCTCCTACTCCTAACCCATTCACCTAATCAGATCAATGTGATGTGAGATTTTATATAATAAATATATATATATATATATTATAAAAGTTGTAGTCATGTCAAAACATTGATTCTACTCCTGCACATTAGCAAAGTATTGCAAAGCTGTACATAACTTATGTATTCAACTTTTCATTGGGGCACACATTGAAAGGCACATATACACAGAGAGTAAAAGGCTGCAGCTGATGCTCTGAAATTCTCAAAATAAATACATTTTTAAACATTTAAATCTCTTTGCTATTATGGAGCCTAGTGATGGCCTGAGATCTGAGATCCGACCCACTAAAGCTTTATGACACAGTACCTGTGTGGAGATCAAGTAAATAATGCAGTCAAGGTACCTGTGAATGACTGGCATAGCCTGTCTGGTCCCTGTCCCTCCCTCCCCACTAGCTCTCCATTTACTGCACCTATAGAAGCAGCTGAGAAGATTTAAAGAGCAAAGATCCCACCTTTTTTAAACTCCTCCAGCATGGCATCCAGCTTGGTGTCATTAAACACAAAGTGCAGGGGGTGGTTGTAGAACTTGGTGATGGTTTTGAGTGGGGTGCAGTCATCAGGGTCCACGAAAGCCAGGTCCTTGACAAAGAGCAGATCAACTATATTGGACCTCTCCCCTTCATAAACAGGAATCCTGGTGTAACCACTCTCCATGATCTCTGACATGGTGTTAAAGTCCAGGATGGCATCTCCAGCCATCATAAAGCAGTCTCTGAGAGGAGTCATGACATCCTCCACCGTCTTGGTCCTTAGCTCCAGAGCTCCCTGGATAATATTGAGCTCTTCCTTGACCAGGTCATTGTATGGATCCGTGACCCTCAGCATCTCAAGAAGTTTCTCCCTATTGTAGACAGTGCCAATCTCCTGCCCCAACACACAGTCCAATAGTTTGCTCACAGGGTAGGAAGCAGGGAAGGTCATCATCATGAAGAACTTGGTCAAGAAGATGGTGTTGGCTCCAACAGCCAGCCCATGCCTTGAGCAGATAGCCTGGGGCACAATCTCCCCAAAGATGACTATGCCTATGGTGGACACCACCACTGCCACCAGCCCAGATCCAGCAATGTCATCTAAAAGGATGGTGAGGGTAGTGTTGACCAACACGTTGCCCAGCAGCAATGAGCAGAGCAGGTAGTTGCCCTGTCTCCTCACCGGCTCTATCCTCTTGGCATAGTTCTTCTCCTTCTCTGTGCCACAGTTCTGGACTATCCTGAGCTCCATGGGGTCCAGAGCCATGAGCCCCAGGTTGAGCCCACTGAACATGCCAGACAGGCAGAGCAGGAGGGCTATGAAGATGACCTGCAGCCAAAAGGGCAGCAGGAACTTCTTCTCCTCCACCACGATCACCTTGGTGTCCTCTCCATCATGGTAGATCCAGGTGGTCTCCGTCCATGGCTGGTGGGCCCCAGGGCTGGCGGCCCCCCCGGGGGTGGAGATGGAGGTGCACAGGTAGTAGGACTTGCTCTTCTCGGTCTTCCTGAGGGGTTTGATCTCGATCTCCACGATGCCCGAGCTGCTGCGGCTGAGCACCATGGGGGGCCGGATGATGATGTCCGAGGTGCGGATGCCGCAGGGCTGCGAGCTGCTGCCGGCCCCCCCGCCTGGGCTGTCCTCCCTGGCCCGCTCGTGCTCGGTGAAGGCGATCTTGCTCCAGGTCTCGTTGTTGATGTTCTGGCCGTAGACCCGCAGTTTGACCATGGTCCTCTCGCTGACCCGCAGGGCCCCGCTCTCCATGGCAGACACCTCGTTGGTGTCCTCCAGCCGCAGGCCGATGATCACCGTCTCGTCGCCGCTCTCCTGGCCCAGGGTCGGGGAGCCGCTCAGCAGCGCCAGCAGCACGGTCAGCAGCACCCGGCCGGGACCGCGCGCCGCCATGTTGAGAGTGGGCAGTGGGGTGGCAGTGCCCGCCATCTTTGTTCCGGGCGAGCGGGTGAGTGAGGGAGGGGGGGGAAGGAGGGTGAGGAGACAGCTCTGGGGGTAGGGGAATGGCTTCACACCCAGTCACGTCCTGCCGCCTTCATCCCGTCTCTCGGAGCCCCCGGTCCCCGCATAGCCCGACACCCGCCTGGGAACTGACAGGAGCCAGCCGCCGAGTCCTGAGGTGAACCAGTGCGCTCGAGCGGCGTCTGCTGAGCGACATCGCGGGCGGCCAATCAGCGGCGAGAACACTCCCCCCGAGGGAGGAGCTAACTGACAGCTACAAGGGGGCGGGGACCGGTCCAGGGTTCCCACAGACACAGAGTGTGTGTTCAGCCTAAGAAAGTGGGCGTGGCTTCTAGGAGAATGGGCGTGGTCAGTGTGCTGTCAGCTGTGAGGGAGAGCACGTGTGTAGTATTATTATTATGATCTTCATTGAATTCTCTGTCCATAGGGAGAGAGCAGTGTGCATTGGATAACACTGTGTGAGGGAGGTTATTATTATATCTCTTATTATTTTTATATTATTATCATAATTATTGTTTTATTTTCCTTATTATTTTATTATTTTGTTATTATTATTACATTTTTATTATTTTACTTTTTTAATATTATGATTATTATTTTATTATTTATTTTTAATTTTATTTCTTATTATTTTTATTTTATTATTATCATGATTATTGTTTTATTTTCCTTAATATTTAATTTGTATTATTCTTTTATATTGTTATTATTTAATTTTTATTTTGTTATTATTATTTAACTTTTTATTATTTTATTTTGTTATTATTATTATTTTTATTATATTATTATGATTATTATTTCATTTTTATCATTTGATTTTAATTTATTAAACAGTGTACTCGGTTGAAAGTTTTCCAGTATTGATTAATTAATAAAGATATTTTTCTTTCAATCCAGCCTAACATGTCTGTTCATCCACCACCCATTGTAAAGCGCTGCGGAATATAATGGCACTATATAAATAACAAAATAATAATGTACAATTAGAGGACAGGTTAAAGGGAAACTCCAGTGCCAGGAAAATGAACCGTTTTCCGGGCACTGGAGGGTCCCTCTCCCTCCCACCCCCAATACCCGGTTACTGAAGGGGTGAAAACCCCTTCAGTCAATTACCTGAGGCAGCGGCGATGTCCCTCGCCGCTGTCTCCTCCTCCGCGACGCTCCTCCTGTCCATTGCGTCGGCCGGTGGGCGAGACTGATCCCGCCCACCGGCCGATGAGACCTAATGCGCATGCGCATTACATCTCCCCATAGGAAAGCATTGAAAAATCATTTCAATGCTTTCCTATGGGGGTTTTGAGCGACGCTGGAGGTCCTCACACAGCGTGAGGACGTCCAGCGACGCTCTAGCTATGGGCTATGGACCAGGAAGTGACCTCTAGTGGCTGTCTAGTAGACAGCCACTAGAGGTGGAGTTAACACTGCAAGGTAATTATTGCAGTTTATGAAAAACTGCAATAATTACAGTTGCATGGTTAAGAGTAGTGGGAGTTGGCACCCAGACCACTCCAATGAGCAGAAGTGGTCTGGGTGCCTGGAGTGTCCCTTTAAAGTGACACTGCAGACCCCAGAAGTACTCACACTAAAGCACTTTATGTGTGAAGAGTACATCCTCTTTTTCATTTTACAAAAAGAATTGATTTCAATAGAAATTAGCACTTTTATTAATTAACCTTGTTACACCCTCTGGCTCTCAATCAAACAACTGTCCTGTTATTTTCTTGTTTGGTTAGCTTAGTGGAACTAGATTTAATTTCCCATAGCCTGGGCCGTCTTAACAGCATTATAGACCCCCCCATGCAAAGGAGTGCACTGGGGCTCTGCCTACACAATCACTCACAGGAATCAAGATGTAACTTATCAATAAAATTACGTTTATTTTTATTGGTATCTTCAACAAAATGAAAGATTAAAAAAACATGCTGTGCAATAGAAATAAGTCCACACAAATGTTTTAATAATATAACATGAGCCTTAGAGTTAAAAAAAAAAAAACCAAGAAATCCCACATAACAATTGTACTCAGTCTGGTAAATAATACAGACAGAGATGGCACACTACAAAATGACTATAAATTATTAATCAAGTGTTCAACACAAATTTTTGTAATATTTCTTTACAGAGAATTGTTTTATAATTGGCTTGAAGTCAATGGTCTTTAGGTTGTCATTTTCCATACACACAAATTAAAGCCAGTTCAAACGCTGCTGCCTCATCAGCTAATGCTCTCTGCCAGTGAATTATTGGCGGGATCAGGGATTTGGCTTCTGCAACTGCCTCATTACCAAGGAACGGCGTCAGGGTTTCCTGGCACCATAACCACTACAGAGGACTGTATGATGCTTGGAGGAAGCCAAGGAGATGGCACCTGGGTACTCTACACAACTTAACTACTAGAGCAAGCATTTGCACGCATGTTGCTTAGAGTGCCCCTTTAGGGGACATATTCATCTTAAAATCATATTTTTGGATGCGTTATTAGTTTAGAAATGTACCCATACGTTTATAAACTAAAGCAGTAGGTGCTATATAACAGATTGCCAAGTAAAAGTGGAGGAGGACATTCAAAGGAGTATTTGGCCAGTTTACACATTGACATAGTTATTCATTGCAGTGCGAATAGTAGGGAATAATTATACATTTAAAGAGTATTTTAGCTTTTAATTCACAATCGCCTACGTTCTCTGAAGTGAGGTTTGCTGGGAATTCAATGTGAATTTAAAATTGAACACCAAAATAGCCAAACTAAAAACAGAATTAACTTGGAAGAGTTTGTATGTGGTCTTTGGAGATCAGATTGTAATGACAGTAACATCTAACATTTGGTCTTTAAGGGATAAACTTAAAAAAATTTAAATGATCAAGGTGCCTATTCACTAAACTCAAAATTGCAGCAAACAACTCCAACTTGCAAAATTCAGACTTAAAAGAGCACCATAGGGTCAGGAACACAAACATATTTCTGACCCTATAGTGTTAAAACCAACATCTAGCCCCCTTTGCCTCCCATGCCCTTCCTAAATATAATATAATATAATCTTACCTTTACTTAAATCTGCTGCGCTGGCTCTGCCCCTCATCTGCCTGCTTGGCTGACATAATCAGAAGTGTTGTGCTGAGCCAATCACAATGCTTCCCCATAGGATTGACTAAGACTGTCAAGGAGGCACATCGGAGCAGAGCCAGAACAAGCCAAACATAGCCCTGGCCAATCAGCATCTCCTCATAGAGATGAATTGATTCAATGTATCTCTATGAGGAAAGTTCAGTGTCTGCTTGCAGAGGGTGGATACACTGACTGGCAGTGCTGCACGTGCACAGTGTGCAGCAATGCCCCAGGAAGCACTTTTAGCAGCCATCAAAGGAGTGCCCAGGGGAGTTATCACTATGCTGTAATGTAAACACTGCATTTTTCTCTGAAAAGACAGTGTTTACTGCAAAAAGGCTGAAGGGAACAATTCTACTCACCAGAACAAATACAATAAGCCAGGGTTAGTAAACCTTCAGCACTCCAGATGTTGTGCACTACATCCCCATAATGTTCTTACACTCATAATGCATGCAAAGCATCATGGGAGGTGTAGTCCAAAACATCTGGAGTTCAGAAGGTTGCCTATGCCTGTAATAAGCTGTAGTTGTTCTGATGACTATGGGGTCCCTTTAAACAGTAATCTCCGACTGTAGCTGATGATGCACAGTTGGTTTCTGATTACTTCAGGGTTAAGAATTCAACAGCCTTACATTCACTAAAATTGTGAGGTATTTAAAGGGAGGTCAAAGTGAATTTCAAATTTAAATGGAAACATTCTTCAAGTAACCTACGCTTTTAATTTGGCTACTTGGCCTTAAATTTAAAATTCACTCGTAATTCCCGGCAATTCTAATTTAAGTAAATAGCCGTACTAATGTAGAACGCATTGTGATCCTGTAACAAGCTGTTCTGACATGTTGCAAGTGTCAGGTCCCCTTTGCTACACTTGAGTGTAATCATGGTGTTAAACATTAAATAGGCATTACGCTGATAGGGAAGAAAAAATGCTTTATCGGAAAAATCAGCGTACTTATCTGTTAACGATCGGAATGAAAGGTGGCCATAAAATCAGAAGACACTTTCACAGCTTTCTGACCGCTGAGATAATGTCAAGGATGAATGCCCTAGGGAGACACCACTCATGTACTCTTAATGACCCACAGTTTGCTCGTAAACATTTAATGAGTGATATTGCTAAATATTGTTTGTTCCATGTAGTGATAGTCAACATGTTTTTTTAGCTTGTTTGTTTCTGAATAAATGGTTTATTAAAGAGAAACTCCAGCCCCCCCAAAGCTCTTTAGCTTGCCGAAAAGTTTTGTGTGTGAAGGGCATGTCCTATTTTTAACATTTTGCAAAATGTTTTAGCAATAAAAGTAAAAAAATGCATGTTTAAACTACAATAAATGTGTTTAGATATCAGTCTGTGTAAATATCATATTATTATAATTATTATTATTGCCATTTATATAGCGCCAACAGATTCCGTAGCGCTTTACAATATCTTACATTGTTCTTAATTATTTTTAGCTGCATAAATTGTTATTAGTAAGTCACCTAGAATTTCTAAGAATAGAATGTGTCCCTCTTTGTCCATTCTAAATGTTTGGAGGTGTGGATAGCTTTTGGATATTCTATGCTCTAGAATGTTTGTGGACTACATCTCCCACGATGCTTTGCCAGTATAATGGCTGTAAGAGCATTGTGGAGGATGTAGTCAAAAACATCTGGAGTATCGAAGGTTGCCTACCCCCGCATCTAGAACAATGATCATGGTTAGTGATTCAAATGAAAATTGTCTGCTATTCTAATTAAGGTTTAAATTCTAGGCCAATTTAGCTGAATTGTAAACCGACCTGACTCACTAGATTTTTTCCTATTTGGTTATAAGTGGGCTAAAATTTGAATTTCACTTTGAATTCACTATGGACTCCTGAAAATTCACAGTTTACTGAATAACCTTCAGTGAGTAAGCTTGGCAATGAGGACCCTTGTGGAGTGGATTTCCTTGTCCGTTGGCTTGTAAAACGCAGTTCATTTCACAATGCGTTTCACAAGTGCCTGCTAGCGCTTACTGCTCTATTGTGTGGTCCTAAAGGTGACGGACTAAGCCGGCAATGCAGTGAAATACAGCATACAAACATCTGCAGCATCATAGCCCTACTGCTGTAGAAGATTCGCTTCCATATTATTTTTGCATTGCACTGCCTCCTGCTGGTAGTTTGCTAATTCAACTACTTGTATGTGAGTCAAATGAACCCATTAATAGTCCAGGCAGTGGTGTATCCTGGTTTTGTGCTGCCCTAGGCAGGACAAAACTCAGGCGCCCCCCTGCCTCCCCCCCGCGCCACCCCCACCCCGCCTTCTAAATACACACGCACACAAATTCACTGACAGATACGCATACACTAGCTAACAGAAACACACACTTGCTAACAGACACACACACACACACTCACTAACAGACACACTCACTAACAGACAGACACACACTCACTAACAGACACACTCACTAACAGACACACACACACACTCACTAACACACTAACAGACACACACACTCCCATTAACACTTTTTTTTTAACCCCCCCCAGCATCCTTACCTTTGGGAATGCTTGGGGGGGAGGGGTTCTCTTTTTCCCTGGGGGTCCAGTGGCTGCTGGGCGGGCGGGCGGCTGGCGAGGGAGCACCTCGTCTAAACTGTCTGCTCAGCTCCCCTGCGCGCCACAGAGTGACGCCGGGAGCCGGAATATGACGTCATTCTGCGGTGCGCGAGGGAGCTGAGCAGACAGCTCAGAGGAAGTGCTCCCTCGCTAGCGCCGCCCGCCCAACCGGCTTGTCAGTTAGCCGCAAGGCTAACAAGGCATTTGCCCTGGGCGTTTGGGGGCGGCTTTTTTTGCCGCCTCCTGGAAAATTCCGCCCAAGGCAAATGCCTTGTTAGCCTCGCGGCTAAAACGTCCCTGAGTCTAGGGGTATTTTTAGGTTCTAAAAGTACCTGCGGCTTGGACCCAAAGCACAGTATGATGCCCGTCAAAGCATTTGTGGTCCTTGCGCTCACTCCACCCCAGTCAGAAAATTACTAATTTTGACAACCCCAACTTTCACACCCTTGACGCCTATCTAGCCTCAATCTGTGGGTTCCTCCCACACTCTGCACTTTAAAAAGTTTTTTCATCCAATCACACACGCCAGGGGTTTTCATACATCCAAAAAGAAAGAACCACACAGACACACACGCAGAGAGAAACACAAACATGCACATAGACAAGCATACACCGTCTGCTGCACACAGAGGCACTTATAGAGATAGATTCAATGTAAGTGCTTTAAGCCACGAGCAATAGATCCAATTTATCTACCTCTCTCTCCCCAGGCTTTTGGTACTGGCCATTTATAGCCCAGCGATAAAGTAAAATAAACAAATAAACTGCCAGGGCTTTAACCCCTAAAGCTCCCATACCTTGCAGCACCCTCCCTTTATCGGATGTTGCTGCACATCTTCACAAACCCTCCACAAAGAACTAACTTAACCAATCAGAATCCTGCAAACTGCTCCTCATGGTATGGTACCCTTTATGTTAGAGGTTAATGTGTTCTGCCCGTATAATGAATTTGATTAATTGAATCATAGTGTGTGCGTATTCAACATGATAAAGGTATATTGCTGAGATCATGTACGTTATTCACACTAGATTGTGCTAATCGTATTTGCGGTTTGATTCACTTTATTTGCACACGTTTTGTTTGGTCTATATTGGATAGATAATTTTAATTTGGAGTTGGGGCGATAGGCTATATAGCTGAATTTGTATAATATTGGTGGCACGATTGTGTTATGTCTATATGTATTATTAGTCTGTTAAAGTTTTTTTTTATTAATGATGGCAGGATTATATTTCTTAGCTATTAGAGGTGTTATGGCATTTGGTAAGGACTGCTAAAGTTTACAACGAGCACACATTTATTTTATCAATACAATTTTATAGTTTTATTTATACTTTTTTTTACGTTTTTTTAATAATTGTATTTCTGATCAGAGGCCACCGTGTTTCATTGTCTTTGTACGTACACTGCACAGTGATAACAAAGGTGAATCTGAAACTGAGATGACAAAGCTGGGAGAACGTTGAACGTTTCGGCAGTTCCCAATAGAGTATGCAGTTCCAATTGCAATGTAAAAGAATACTGTAGAAATTTGACAAACTTTGGGGCCCCTGGATAGATTGCACTGTCAGCGATTAAGACGGTAGGGACTGATTGGGGCGTCTAGATGTTACTAGGGGACCTCTGTGTTAGGCGGTTTTTTAGGCGGACTAGATACGACCTACAGGGAGAAGAACTAATTAATCCTGTATGAGATAGTGGTGAGCGGGCATCATACCCCTCACGAGGCTTCGTGAGGGGCTTCACTCCTCGGATACCCCCCCTCCCCCCCCCCCCCCCCTCCTCCTTCTCTCTCTCTCCCATTCTCTAAGGCCCCGACCTCTCGGGCTCTACCTTTCATCTTTCTCTTTTCTCCTGTCTCTTAATCTTCTTACGGCTGAGCCGCACGTAGCGGAACTATTTTTGAGTGACGCTAATGCTACAGGAAAGGTAGTACGCTGGGGTGCTAAACTCTATCGAGATGCTTCTTTCCTCAAATTTGCGATGGAGGTGCGGCCGACCTTATTCATCGGTTAACCGATTACTGTTTTATATAATAACAAAAAAGCCAGGCGGAACATCCAAGCTCCTGTGGGGTTTTTGATTTCTGTGGTGAACGGGAGTTGGGCATGCTTATGGGGATACGAGACAGGGTGACCTGGAAATTCATGCTAGTTCACTCCTCTTGTTGGTATTTCATGTAACGGTATCAATATACTTGCTTTATGTTTGGAATTTCTGTATTACTGTGCATGTATTGCTTGTGATGTTTTGCACTGGAATAAATAAAGAATTTAAAAAAAAAAAAAGAATACTGTAACAGATCTCAATAAAAATTCTACTTCACTGGAGAAAGAGATAACTTGAGCTTCTTGCATCCTCAGAATCCACTCATTATCTCCAGATATCACTTGGATTTTTCCTGCACTTTCACAGTTATAAAAAAAATGTATGGAAGAGCACTCCCCTTTCTTACCTCACCTGTCTCGCACACACCATGGCCTAAACCATCATCCTAGCACGCATCCTGGTTCCACATGGAGCCCCGGAAGCGATCAAATGAACAACAATCCAGCCCACTGAACCACCATCTATATCGATTACTAACGGCCAACATTATGGTAGAACTTTCTTTTTGTTCTCTTGTTTAGTTCCTGTTATGTTTGTTACACTTTGACCCTACATAATATAGGCTACACAGCCATAAGCGTACTCAAGTACAAGGCAGACCAACGACACTTCGATCACCATGCCACAGTTATCGAGCTAGCGACACATACTGAGTGACTGAATATCCACGAAAGTGTATTCTTATAACCTGTACTCAAATTACCGGTGATTCATTTGACGAATGTATATGTACTAACCCCTGCAATGTTTCGTTTCTGTAACGCTTGCTTTTGAGATTTAAAAAAACAAAACAAAAAAAAAAAACAATAAACACAGAATTTTTTTATTTTTTTTTAATGTATCGGGTTCATCGAACACATGACATTGGCACTGACTGAAGTTACAAAAAAAAAAAAGTAAAAAAAAGGACTAGCTCAGTTTTAAAAAATTAGACTAATTAGATAATCCATGAAGATGAGCATTTAATGACCACATAATAGGATACTGGATAAATGAAGTAAACATAGACCAAAGAGGAAAGATTTATGAGTTCTTGAAAGGTTGTCATTTAATGATACAATGAGTGGCCATGGTGTTGCTGAGAAACGGGATCGTAGCATATTGTGACCTAATTGCTCAGCTCCTTGCACAAAACCTGTAGCATTAGAAGGAAAAGAAATACATAGGTTAAAGTCGACTTGTTTATACATGTTCTGGAAACCCCCAAAAATCTGCATTCTCCTTGTTAAAGTACATAAGTGGAAATTAACAGAATTCACACAAATTTTTAGGAACAAGGGCAACTGCTTAAGGAGCGTTTATGAGACATTGACACCAGCAGAACAACAGAATCTCTCCTAGAACTATGGCAGAATTCTCAAGCTTCTTACACTGCAGTTCTGGTGAGACCTCAGAGCCTTTAACCCCTTAAGGACCAAACTTCTGGAATAAAAGGGAATTATGACATGTCACACATGTAATGTGTCCTTAAGGGGTTAAAGGGACACTATAGTCACCAGAACAACTACAGCTTATTGAATTTGTTCTGGTGAGAAGAATCATTCCCTTCAGGCTTTTTGCTGTAAACACTGTCTTTTCAGAGAAAATGCAGTGTTTACATTACAACCTAGTGATAACTCCACTGACCACTCATTCAGTGTCCCCACCCTCTGCATGGAGACACTAAACTTTCCTCGTAGAGATGCATTGTTTTAATGCATTGCTATGAGGAGATGCTGATTGGTGAGGGCTGTTTTTGACTTGTGATGGCTCTGCCCTTGATCTGCCTCCTTGACAGTATAATGCTTTTCTATGTCGAAGCAGGAAGCATTGTGATTGGCTCAGAACACCACTTCTGATTATGTCAACCAAGCAGTCAGATCAGGGGCAGAGCCTGCAGCAGCAGACTGAAATAAAGGTAAGATTTTGCAATATTTAGGGGGTCAAGGGGAGTAAGCGTTTAGGTGGGGTTTTTTTTAACACTATAGGGTCAGCTATACATATTTGTGTTCCTGACCCTATAGTATTGCTTTAAGTACAACGGTCATGACATTTTAAATTTTTAATGGTCATTTTAAAAAAGTTTAGTATATTTGATCAAACTTGACATTTTAAAATATATATATATATATATATATATATATATATATATATATTTATTTATTTATTTATTATTATTATTTATTTATTTATTTATTTTAAATGCTTAACCTAACTTCCCTGTAGCTACAGTTTTACACAGAGCAATCACAGCAGTTGGTCAGATAGCAGTAGAATCTGACCCAACATGGCGGTTTTAAAAAAAAAGTGACATTTTGTAACAAAAATGACAAAGCACTATACATCATTGAATTGTAGTAAATGTAATAAAATGTAAAAAAAAATGAAAAGTGAACATTTCAGTGGACATTATGTGCAAAGCCTAGCCAGAAAATGTTCTCAGACACTGCAAATCCTACATTATGTCCTTGGGGTTTTGTTGGGAGCTATTATTCATCAATGCGGTAAACCATGCCACACAACTATTTTCTCCTACTCTGCTTTGGCACAGGCATGACTCCCGTGTATGAAGCCTCTCTACCGGCCTTGCACCTATGCAATCACTAATCTAGAACATCTAGCTCCAAAAAAAAATATCACATCCAGAAAACCCTAAATTAGGAAAGCCAGTGGCTAAGCCTACTGCTGGACACCCACATCTAAAAAGGTAACCGTCAAAGCTAAACCTCATACTTATTAACAATGACCTATTTGGTTTTGTTCTGTTTATGTTGAGAAAACCATAAAATATCGAGCGTAACTGACCGAATAACAGCTTAAAAGCATAAATGATAATGTCACTCGTGCTATATTCTTGTACCATGCATTCACAATAAAAATGTTTTTTTGGAAAAATCTATTTTGAAATTAGGAAAGCATTACTCTACGACTACTTCTAAATGTTCTGATTATGTCTATGAAACTAAAAGGAATATTTCCTACGGCAAAAATATATTTTAATTAATATGATCTGTAGAATTTTAAATCTATTGCGTTCTTAATGATTGCGATGTTTAAAAGATACTAGGATGAAGCACAGAGGAGATCGGGAGCTAAATTCTTAGATAAAGGGATGTAGAAGCCACAGGTGTTTAAAAGTGACATTTAAACGTGTGTCACTGTAAGCCACATGGTCTGTGTGCACTCTGCTGTGAGATAGAAGCATCGCATTGTTACAGTCACCTAATTAAATCTGGAGATTGGAGAATGCCATCGCTTGAACTCATACCTTTACCCTGCTGTGCTTATAGTAAATGTTGACATTTCACTTTGCTTTTCTGCAGACCATTAATGTATTATTAATAGCTTATTTTAGGTAATGCCTTCCAGGGTGTCATTGTGTCTGAAAGTGGTTAAATATCATGTTATTGCTATCTATAGGAAACGTGATGGATTGCAACGTCTTGCATTTTTTGTCTTTGTGGGACAGGAAACGTCACAGTGAGGGCAGAATATGTTCCGGATCCTTTGATAAGGTTCCACTAGCCTATGCGCACACATTATGTATACAGCATCAGAGTTACTTACTAAATGGTTCATTGTTGGGAATTCTCAGGGAATTTAAATGGTAGGGTCTAACATTTTCACTGGTTCTCATGATCAAAAATGGACGAGAAAGGACTCTCTTAAAGCTGGATTGGTTGGGATATGATTGGTCGCAATACAAGCTATTTGTTGGGATGTCTGCATTGATTAGCTCCACAAAAACTCAAAGTAATAACCTTCGTAGAGGTCTGAGATACAGATCTGTACACTAACACAAGGGAGGAGGAACCATTCTTTCAATCCCTGTACATATTGTGAAAGAGTTAGTCGAGGGTCCTCTAGGATGGGTGTACAAGTAAAAGGAAATGCCAGGGTACAGGGGCATTGCACATGGATAGCCCACATGAATCCTGATGGATTGCTATAGAAAGCAGTAAATGGATTTGAAAGCCATGGGCCCACAGGGAAGATCTGAAACCCATTTTGAGTTTTATTCTATCATGGTGCTCATCAAGTCACTGGCACCAATGGTAGTTGCTGTATGACTTAGTAGAGCGGGGTCCAGGAGACCTGGCTGTTTTGTGCATTTCCCTCTTCTAGGCCTCCTCATTAAGGAGACACCCTATGCACCAAAACAACTGTAGCTTAATTGCTAAATGATCTGCTGTTTAGTTGTTAAATAATTTTGTTTATGTGACCCTAGCCACATCTTCCCTAGCTGTGACTCAAACAGTCTCCCTAACAAATTAAAAAAAAATTACATTAAATTTTTACAACACAGTGTGTTTGTTTTAGAAGTTCTTATATTCTGCTCTGTTTATTGAACTTTAATAACACAAATGAGGCTGCTGCATGCTCTAGCAGTCAAGCAACACAGCAGAAAATACATTCTACATTGAACACACTGCAATGAGGGAAGCCAAATATAAATATATATACACAAACACCTTTTCTAGGATTTGTTTAGGAAGGGTGTGTGAGTCACAGCCAAGGGAGGTATGGTTAGGGCTGCAACACCTCCTAGATTGCATTGATTTGAGCAGTGATTCTCCCGGAGCATGACCTATATACGACAAAACCACTTAATTAAGCCAAGATAGTTTTGGTACTTGAAGTGTCCCTGTAATGTTCTAGCGCAGGTGTGTTAAATAAGAGGCAGGAATATGATATTAGATCACGTGCGTTCCCTCTGCACACAAAACACTGCCGCTACATACTACAATAACACTGAAGACATTTGTCAGGGAGGAATGCATTGCCCAGCCAGGCTTTCAGCAGAATAACAGTCAGTTATATTCAAACAATCTGGGTATGAAGGGGAATACAGGGGACGAGGTGTTCGAAACACACGTGGTAAGGACAGATAAAGGCAAGCAGTTTGGAGAAACAAGAGGGGGAGAGATAAGAAAGATGAGGGAGGTAGTGAGAGATTCTGAAGTACATGAAATGGAAACCCAGGAAAACTAAAAAACGAAATAAAAATACTACACTTAGAATCACACATTCACTCCACTGCAATATACCAAATTATTTACACACATCATCAATGACAGACACTCTGCACAAAGACACAAAGTTTCCATATATCCCTGCACTGACACTCACCACAGTGACACTATATATAAATTCACCCTGCATTGACACACACAGTGACACTCTATATAAATACACCCTGCGTTGGTGTGCACACGCACATAGTGACCCTTCATATAGCTTCACCCTGCATTGACTCAATAAATACACCCTGCATTGACACACACAGTTGCACTCTATACAACATACCCTGCATTTGTGTACACACACATACCCTTAATATAGCTTCACCCTGCATTCACACACACACTATATAAATACACCCTTACATGCAACGTGCAATATTAAAATCCACGATCTCCGCTGGTATAACAGATAAATCAGTCAGCTCTGAAAAGTAAGGCAAAATCCCCAATCCTCCCAATAACCGGACGAAACACAGTCTGGAAGTCAACTAGCAGCTTTATTTAGAACTTCCAGTATTTATGCAAGTCCCCATGCAAGGGGTTTCCTTACTGACAAAGCAGGGGTGATACAGTAAGGGACTACATGGGGGACTTAACCGTTGATACATTTCTCCCATCAGCAGGGCCAGATTAAGAGCCCAGTGGGCCTGGTGCTGACAATTATGATGGGGCCTAATTACAGAAACTTATCGACTAAAAACACTAAAACAGTCATACCTCCCAAGAGTCATGTATCTGATGGAGTTGGTGTTGGAGCAAAAACTCAAAGGATGCAGCTATAAGAAAACACATACTCTATGCTAATCTCTTTATCTAATTAATGCTTTCATCTTTCAAGTAAATCCATACCCCATAACAGCAGTGTCCATGGGCGGGGTAAAAGGGTGCACCACTGATGCGAATCACGTGACCAGAACTGCCAAAAGGGGCGAACATGCCCAAAAAGGGGGCATGTCTGTCCAAAGAATTGGAAGGCCAGCCTGGCATCAGTGTCCTTATGTATCACAGTGTCAGTATCCCCATGTCGTCCAGTCCCCTAGTCTCCCAGTGTCTGTGTCCCCATTTCTTCCAGTGTCCCCATGTCTCAGTGTGTACCGTGTCACTAGGATACTAGGGGACACTGAGAGACATGGGGACACTGAGAGACCCGGGAACATTGAGAGACATGGGGGCACTGGGAGACATGGGGGCACCTGTGAATACAGACATGGGGACACTGGGAGACATGAGGACACAGGCATTTGGGGACACTGGGAGAAATGAGGAGACAGACACTAGGGACACAGACATGGGGACACAGACACTAGGAGAGATGGGTACACAGACACTAGGGACACTGGCTGGGAGGCATGTGGACACAGACACTTGGGGACACTGGGAGACATGGGGCACTTGTGGACATAGACATGGGGACACTGGGAGGCATGGGGACACTAAGGACACAGAGACATGGGGACACAGATACTGAGAGACCAAGGGACATTGAGAGACATGGGGGCACTGGGAGACATGGGGGCACCTGTGAATACAGACATGGGGACACTGGGAGACATGAGGACACCGACATTTGGGGACACTGGGAGAAATGAGGAGACAGACACTAGGGACACAGGCATGGGGACACAGACACTAGGAGAGATGGGGACACAGACACTAGGGACACTGGCTGGGAGGCATGGGGACACAGACACTTGGGGAAACTGGGAAACATGGGGCACTTGTGGACATAGACATGGGGACACTGAGAGGCATGGGGACACTAAGAACACAGAGACATGGGGACACAGACACTGGGAGACATGGGGACACTGAGACACTAGGGACACTAACTGGGAGACATAGGGACACTGGGAGACATGGGGACACTGAGACACTAGCTGGAAGTCATGGGGACATTGAGAGACATCGGGACACAGACACTTGGGGACACTGGGAGACATGAGGCACTTGTGGACATAGACATGGGGACACTGAGACATTTGGGGACACTGGGAGACATGGGGACACTAAGGACATAGAGACATGGGGACACAGAGAGACATGGGAACACTGAGACACGAGGGACACTGGGAGACACGAGGGACACTGGGAGACACGAGGGACACTGGGAGACATGGGGACACAGACATTTGGTGAAACTAAGACACTAGGGACACTGAAAGACATAGGGACACAGACACTAGGGACACTGGCTCGGAGGCATGGAGACACAGACACTTGGGGACACTGGGAGACATGGGGCACTTGTGGACATAGACATGGGGACACTGGGAGACATGGGGACACAGACATTTGGGGACACTGGGAGACATGGGGACACTAAGGACACAGAGACATGGGGACACAGACACTGGGAGACATGGGGACACTGACACTGGCTGGGAGACATAGGGACACTGGGAGACATGGGGACACTGAGACAATGGCTGGGAATCATGGGGACACTTGGAGACATGGGGACACTGAGAGACATGTGTCCCCATGTCTCCCTGCTGCCTTTCCCCCATCCTTCACATACCTGAGCTGTAGTCTGTCTCTGCAGGGTGGGAGCTGCTGTCTGGACTCTCTGTGCTGTGTAGCTGCTCCCCCGCGGATCAGTGAGCAGAGAGAGGCAGAGAGGCAGGGAGATGCTGTAACTTTCTATCCCTGCCTCTCTCCACACACAGTGACCCCTACTGGCCGGTGCTGGTATTGCAGATTATTCTCCGTTTATACGGAGAAAAATATTTGCATTTGTATTGCTGGTATTACTGCAGTACCTTCATGGCCAGGCAGCCTCCAATACCAGCTGTGCCTTAAAATACCAGTCAAGTGGTAAACCTAAGAGTAGTCTGTGTAAAAAAAAAAAAAAAAAAAAAAGTACAAAAAAAAATTTTTTTTGGTTTTTTTTTTACAATGGGCCTATTCCATGGGCCTGGGCCTGGAGCTGCAGCTCCATCAGCCCCTATGTTAATCCGGCCCTGCCCATCAGGCACTGCTGCACGAGAGGGATACTCCCACTGAAATAGACTGTTAAGTGGAATATCGTGCAGCAGAACCGGCAATTCACCTTAAAATATATAACTTTACCAATATTCGTCTGATTTGCACGAATCGGCGTTCGGTAGATAGCTGGGGTCGGCGGGTACATTTTGTGTGAATACTGCTCAGATCCCAGCTAAACTAACTGAACGCCACATGAAATACATTTGTTTATTACATTTGTTTCAAACGTACCGAATACAAAGGGGAAACATAATAGGAGAATACCGGAGTTCCCGAACGGCCTGGAAGTGTAGCGGTGTTCGTGTCGTCAAGCAGCCGTTTTTAGTTCCATGCGCTCGACGACAAAACACCGCTGGGGAACAAAGAATCCAGGATGGCCGACCGCCGCGTGGTCAGTAGCCGAACGACTGCCACCTAGGATTGCACTTAATTACTGATTGCAATATTGTTGCAATCGGTTAACGAGCGTCACACGTCTCTTAATGTGTGGTCTACCAGGAGGGGCCATATTCGTTTCACGAACGGCCAGGATAGTCGCTGTTCGTGAAACTAAATGACTGAATGCTAGCGGCTTACGGCTGTTAGCATACGAATTATCAGGGACACAGTATATACAGCAGAAAACACAGTTACACAGCAGATAATACAGACAACCTTTATGGCAAGTAAAGTCCCATATTACAGAAGTGGCTAGGTTTGCCACAGTGTGCATACACACAGTGACCCTTCATATAGCTTTACCCTGCATTGACACACACAGTGACACTATATAAATACACCAGTATAGGTGCACAAAAACCCAGTGACCCTTCATATAGCTTAACCCTGCATTGACACACAGTGACTATATAAATGCGCCCTGCATTGACACTATAAATACACCCTGCATTGACACAGTGACGCTATATAAATGCGCCCTGCATTGACACTATAAATACACCCTGCATTGACACACAGTGACGCTATATAAATATACCCTGCATTGACACTAGATAAATATACCCTACATTGGTGCACACACACACAGTGACCCTTCATATAACCTCAACATGCATTGACACACTGACTATATCAATACACCCTGCATTGACGCACACTGACACTATATAAACACACCCTGAGCGACACTCTGCATACAGGAAGCATTCACGCTCCTTCACATCAATCTACATACAATACTCCATAATGATGAAGCAAACCAGGTTTCAACACCATTACAAATATATTAAACAGAAAAGAACTAAAATATTACATTGACATAAGTATTCAGACCCTTAACTCAGTACTTATTTGGAAGACATTCCAAATGTATTTTTGGGTATAATGTGACAATCTTTGCAA
Organism: Pelobates fuscus; assembly: GCF_036172605.1. Taxonomy (NCBI): domain Eukaryota; kingdom Metazoa; phylum Chordata; class Amphibia; order Anura; family Pelobatidae; genus Pelobates; species Pelobates fuscus. The sequence continues at coordinate 30,376,343 of NC_086326.1, read as the reverse complement.
ACCTGAATTGTGGTAGCTACTATCTTTGCAGATCCTCTCAAGCTTTGTCAGGTTGGTTGGGGACATCCATTTTTAGGTCTCTACAGAGATGTTTGATTGGGTTCAAATCTGGGTTCTTGCTGGACCACTCAAGGACATCCATTTTTAGTTCTCTACAGAGATGTTTGATTGGGTTCAAATCTGGGTTCTGGCTGGACCACTCAAGGACATCCATTTTTAGGTCTCTACAGAGATGCTTGATTGGGTTCAAGTCCAGGTTCTGGCTGGACCACTCAAAGACAATCACATTGTTGTCCCTAAGTCACTCTTGCATTGCCTGGCCCCCCTGAGCTAAAGGAAGTGGCAGGTGTGCTATACTTGAACACAATTGCCTTCCCTTCGTTGCTCCCTCCACAGAACTCGTACCAGACGACGGCATGCACAGATTAAGAGGCTTCTCAATGAGAAACCTCTGATTATTTGTTGGTAAAGAGACAATTTGAAATATCTTCTGGGGATGTGGAGGAGAGTGTCAGGGCTTACCTGGGTTGGGAGTCTGGCAGGCAGAGATGTTGCAAGAAAACACAGGCCGAGGTGGTAAGGCAAGAATTCACCTGGCCTGTGAGTCAGTGCACGGGGGCTGTGCAGGATAATTCTGAGTCACGGTACAGGAACAGATAAACCAGGAGAATAGTCGTGGGAAGCCAAGGGTCAGAGGATGCCAGAAGTCAGAATAAACTAAAACACAAGCCGGAGTCAAGAGCAAACTGGAGCACAGGAAACAGCAAACCGATCACCAGAATCAAGGAACTGACACTGTCTTCTGGGAGAGGCAGTGTTTTATACCTGGCTAATGAGGCCATCAGCTACAGGTGTGCTGAGAATGTTGGAACAGCCAAAGAATAACATCCAGCCCCAGTGCTCGATACAAGGCAAGATACACATCAGGCTATTACTTGAGCTGTATGGTGGTTCAGAGGAGAAACAGCAGGCCCAGGACTGCAAAGTACCCAGGTTCAAATCCCTTACTGGGCACTTCTGGGGCGACCTCATCTCTCAGCATAAAAACTGCAGCTTGTGCAAGCTTTAAGATATACCCCCAATGACATTAATTTGCATGCATTTTGGGTATATCTACTAAACAATATTTCCCCCCAGTGTGGAGATTGGAGAATATATTCTGCCCATTATCTGTGTGCTGAATATACCAAATAATTGTAAATGAGCCACAAATGCAAACTAGACACATTGAAATTTTTCAATGTTGAGTGTACAGTTCTCCACAATTTCCAGTTTGGTGAATAATTCCCACAGATACATAAATATTACATGTAATGAAGCCAAACAGTCCCGGATAGGTATCGTGTTTTAGGAAAACAAGAGAGATTGTATAAAATATTAGTCGTTTGGTACTTCTGTGCGTTTTCCCATGTTAAATATGTAGCTATTTCGTATTCAGCATTATTAATGACAAATTATAACCATGTTATAGAAAGGCAAAGGAATAATTTGTCTTTTACGCTTGTAGTCCCTTAAAAAAAAAAGACGTAAATCAAGTAATCAAAAATGTCGGTTTACAAATTGTTTTCCCCCTAAGAGCATAGAAAAAAATACTTTAAATGGTGTAACTATGACCCCTGGTGGACAATGAATAAAACAGCAGTTATTACACTACTGCAAAAAAGTATAAATAAAAGTATTGATTCAACACCGTGTTTGTTCACTATTATTTCACTAAGGGAACCTGTGAAGAACTGAAAAGGGAATTGCCAATCTTTTCACAGCAAGAAAATACCCTTACTGAAGGAGTGGTACATGACCTCCTCCCGCTGTCAATCCTTACATTGGCTTCCTGTACTCTATAGGAGTCAACACAACATACTAACCCTAATCTATAAAGCTTTTAACAACTCTAGCCCCTGTTACATTTCTTCACTGATTCGTAGGTATGCCCCCTCTCGGTCTCTCCACTCTGACGGTGACCTTCTCCTGTCCGCTGCTCACACCCTTACTGCTAATTTGTGCCTGCACGACTTCTCACGGGCAGATCCTTTCCAGCGGGACAGCCTGCCAACCCCCCTCAGACTCTCCTCTAGTCTTCAGTCATTTCATTGTTTATAAAAATCAATATTATTCAAAAAGAACATAACTATATCCAAAAAGCAATGGAAACGATGGCATCATCCTCGGTCCTTAGTTGATCTGAAAGTGAAGGACTGGCCGAGCATTCAATCTCGGCGGAACGGAAAAAGACACTAAGCTGCAGGCAAGAGGTGTAAATAGAAAAAAAAAGACTAAATGAACATACAGTTATGAACAGGAGAGAAAATGATGATACAAGCAAGAATGTACTGAAAACCAAAGAAGCCGTGTATGTTTTATATTTTTACTACTTGTTATCTCGAAAAAAGAACTTGTTATCTGCAGAAAATAACATCTTTTCTCGAGAAAGCAAGTTGTTATCCAGAGAAAGCAATATGCTTTCTCTAAAAAATACGCTGTTTTCTGTAGATAACAAATCAGAAAACTATAAAAATAAAATGTATGACCTCTCTACACCCTGTTCCAAATTACTACGCAAATGATATTTCTCTCATTTACCTAAATAACTGATGTAAATAACAGTCAGCATAATTCTCATGTTATCAACCTTTAAGAGTACCATTCAAATTTTATTGAACAAACCTCCTAATGATAACAGTATTTTTTTTTTAAAACAAAAAACGTACAATGCCCTGTTCCAAATTATTACACACAGTAAGTTTCAAAACACTTTATAGGTTGTAAAGAACTGAAAATTGTCATTTGTTGTGTTTGCAGCATATTTACTGAAATCAAAAGCTATTTCAATGAAACGTATAACAACATTTTAACTCTTTAAACATTTTAACAGGTCACGTTACATTTTAACACAGGACCCCTTATTTGATAGCAGCTTCACAAGTCTTGCATCCATTGAACTTGTGAGGTTTTGGACAGTTTCTGCTTGAATTTGTTTGCAAGATGTCAGAATAGCCTCCCAGAGCTGCTGTTTGGATGTAAACTGCCTCCCACCCTCATAGATCTTTTGCTTGAGGATTCTCCAAAGGTTCTCAATAGGATTGAGGTCAGGGGAGGACGGAGGCCACACCATGACTTTCTCTCCTTTTATCCCCATAGCAGCCATTGATGCAGATGTATTCTTTGCAGCATGAGATGGTGCATTGTCATGCATGAAGATGATTTTATTACAGAAAGCATAGTTCTTCCTTCTGTACCAGGGAAGAAAGTGGTCAGTCAGAAACTCCACATACTTTGCAGAGGTCATCTTTACACCTTCGGGGACCCTAAAAGGGGCCGACCAGCTCTCTTCCCATGATTCCGGCCCTAAACATGACTCCACCACCGCCTTGCTGACGTCGCAGCCTTGTTGGCTGTCCACCAACCATCCACTACTCCAGCCATCTGGACCATCCAGGGTTGCACGGCACTCATCAGTGAACAGGACTGTTTGAAAATCAGTCTTCATGTATTTTTCTGCCCAATGCAGCCGTTTCTGCTTGTGAGCATTGGTTAGTGGTGGCTGAATAGAATGTTTATGCACAGTTGCAAGACTCTGGAGGACTCTCTACACCTTGATGTCCGTGGGACTCCAGAGGCACCAGGAGCTTCAAATATCTGTTTGCTGCTATGTAATAGTATTTTAGCAGCTGCTCTCTTGATACGATGCATGGATCTGGCAGAAATCTTCCTCAATGTGCCTTTATCTGCACGAACCCGTCTGTGCTCTGAATCAGCCACAAATCTCTTAATAGATGATCACGCTTAAATTTTCGTGAAATATCTAATGTTTTCATACCTCATCCAAGGCATTGAACTATTTCACTCTTTTCGGCAGCAGAGAGATCCTTTTTCTTCCCCATATTGCATGAAAATGGTGCTCTGCTTAAAGGGACATTGGAGTGGTCTGGGTGCCTACTCCCACTACCCTTAACCCTGCAAGTGTAATTATTGCAGTTTTTCTTAAACTGCAATAATTACATTGCAGGGTTAACTCCACCTCTAGTGGCTGTCTATTAGACAGCCACTAGAGGTCACTTCCTAGTTTCTAGCACAGGTTTCCTGTGCTAGAGCGTCGCTAGACGTCCTCACGCTGTGTGAGGACCTCCAGCGTCGCTCAAAACCCCATAGGAAAGCATTGAAATGATTTTTCAATGCTTTCCTATGGGGAGACGTAATGCGCATGCAGATCAGTCTCGCCCACCGGCCAACGTAATCATAAGGAGGAGCGTCGCGGAGGAGGAGACAGCGGCGAGGGACATCGCCGCTGTCCCAGGTAAGTCACTGAAGGGGTTTTCACCCCTTCAGTAACCGGGGATTGGGGGGTGGGAGGGAGAGGGACCCTCCAGTGCCAGAAAAACAGATCGTTTTTCTGGCACTGGAGTTTCCCTTTAATAATGTGAAACACCCTCCTTTAGTAGTTTTTTCTTAAATTGGGCTCACCTGGCAATCTAATTATCACAGGTGTCCGAGATTGTTTTCAGTGATCAAAAGAGCCCTGAGACACAATGCCATCCATGAGTTAAACTGAAAAACAAAATATTTCATCTTTGTGACACTTAAATAGAATTTGCATAATAATTTGGAACAGGGTGTAGTCTTCCATAAGAATGATTTCCCAGACTTCCTTAATTTTAGCAGCAGTTATATCCGTTTTCTGATTTCTGTTTCCACTTTGTATGGTGTAACAGTCTATTGGAGTCCAACTTTAAAAATAAGTCAGTTCAGCAATGAACCACAATTCAATACAATAATGGATGCAAAAGATACAATATTCATTTTGGTAACTGAATAGCAGTTCTCCAATTTACAACTTTGGGAAAATTCATAAAAGCTTGTGACCTTCCAGAGTAACCTCTATTTTACAAACCGGTCTTTTTTTCCCTCTTAACCCCTTAAGGACACATGACATGTGTGACATGTCATGATTCCTTTTTATTCTAGAAGTTTGGTCCTTAAGGGGTTAAAGGGCCACATTCCACTCTCACCTCTAGTTCTGCTACTTTCCCCACTTGGTTGCTAGCCCTCCATAGTGCCCTACCTAGACTGTAATTTTGTATGAGCAGGATCCTTTTCAACCTATCGTTGAACCAACATTTTATAATGGTCTCATTTATTATTACATTTCCCCCTTTACAATATTGTAAAGTGCTGCAGAATACCAATAATAATAACGATGCCCAGAGTTACAATCTATACATTTTCTAACATTTCTTGCAGCACAAACAATATATGAAATGCAATGCTCTTTAATTTAAGCCTTAGTTGTTTAACATGGGGGTTTTAAAGCGGGCAGGTAACATACATTAAGAACACAATATGCAAATCACACAGGAAACATCCATCTCAAACAAAATAACTGAGAAACATCAATATTTTCAAATTTTATTGTTTATAATACAGTATGATGTGATTTACAAACTGGAAAAGAAATTGAATTCATTTCAAAACAGACTACTAAGTTAAAATAATAAAAATCACAACAGAAGCCAGCACTCCATATACAGGATAGTGCTAAGAAAACGAATATTCAGGTGTCCAGCATTTTACATCGAAATGTTAAATTATTTTATTCCATACGGGTACAAGAAGAGCTGAACACAGCTTGTAAGATTTGTCACTTGTCACTTGTTGAATAATCTTCAACTTTTGAAATGTACTTTATTTTGCTCAGTTTTACAAGTCTATTACTTCCAGAAAGGTATATTACAAAGGTCTTTAAAACGTAGTTTTCTCCAGCCTGTTAATAGCTGCATTGTAACAGGGTGTATTTTTCTGATAGAAGAAATTTAAGTTCTATTTCATTGGCGAAGTAAAGATCTCAAACGTCTCATTGGCTACAGTAACATTCACTGTGTAGCTGGTATAATGTCACAAGTCATTTTATACACAGGGGACTATTTTCTTTTATAAACAAAGTCTTTAGCTAATCAAAAATCATTTCACATTAACATTTGCTTTTTTACCTATAAAATAAAGTGGTTAACTAGAAAACAGATCTACAATATATTTTACAATCTGCATGTTATCAGAAATATGCTACACAGTTTGACTTGTAGTCAAAAAACGGCATATTGAGGTTTCATTGAGTTTCGTGAAACTCACCTTAAAAGCAATAAGCCTTTTACAGCAACAAACATTCTATGTAAGAGTTTGTGCAATGGGAACTCTGGATCCAAATCAACCAATCTTAAATTTAACAAACTTTTTGTCGAACAAATGATAATGAATTATTTAAAAGCGAGCCAGTGGTCGTGTACCCAAAATTAAACGGGTTAAATGCAAAATCAGCTTCAGAAGAAATTAGGGAAATTTCGGGGCTCTGATGAATGATTGATGACATTCCTGAGTATCCGCTTCCAACTGCCTGAGAGAAATTGGAGTTGTAAGTCAATACAGCTTGGATGCTATCACCAGTACTGAGCTGCCTCTTAAACACCGCCGGTCCTCAGAAAACTTAATATAGGCATACATTACTCTGCAATAGTACAGGATGAATTATAAACCAGAATCATGTAATACGTGCACATATACGGAAAATGCCAACCCACCAAAATGGGCTAATATGTTTTTCAGGGGAGAGAAGTTATTGGTTACATTTTTAAAGGTTTTATACACAATGAAGAAATATTTAAAAAAAACAACAACTAATATTGTCAAACAAAAAGGTAAATTGGTCACTTTATTGCGATATTTCCTGCAATTACATTAGGGGAGAATGGATTCTGTGTTAAGCTATTCCTGTCTTGATATCTTCAATTTACAGAAGAAAAATCTTATATAGATGCAGGGCATACTTTTCAAAAATACACACAGAAACAAAATGTTTATAAAAATAATACTATATTAACCGGCACAGATTATATAGGACGCAAGGCAGTATAACATTGGGGAATGAGCATTAGATACTAAAGGCTAAATCATTTTATTAGAAGAAATAAAGAGTTTTAATCTCCAACATCCTTTTGAACCTTGCAGGTCCCCTAAAAAACAAACAAAAAACTTTGATATCAAACATCCTTATCTCTATTCATTTTATACAATTTCTCAAAACATCAAAATAAAGTGGAAAAAAAGCAAGTTGTTTCACAGTGGCATTATAATTTAGAACAAAAAAAAAAAAATTCAAAAAAATGATTTATAAGCAGAATAGAGAAGTATGAATAATGTAGATAAGAACGGGTCATTGTGAATAAAGATAACTCTTACTTGGAGTTAAGAATTCAAATAGTGGGCACTTTTATTGTATTAAAAACAAAAATAATAATAAAGTATGAAAGGCAGACTATAAAAATCGTCATTTAGGAGGAAAAAGGAAAATTATTTTGTAAGAGATCAAAGTGGTCCTTGCCATCAGTGATGCATTACAGATGCCAATAATCTGAAACAAGTATGGGCAGTACAGCACAAAAAGGGTTTTTCGAGCTACAGTTTTAAAAATAACTATCACTGGGAGTAACCCCTGGGATATAGGTTGACAGCTCCAGCCTTTGAATTTTGCTCTAGAATTCGTCTTTATAAATAACCTTTAGTCACAGAACAGTGTGTGTGTGTGTAGTACATGGAAATTCTTATGTTTCAGGGGTTTGTACAATTTCTCTCTCTTAACGGTATTTATTAAGCTAAATTTAAAAGTTAAAGCTTAAAAACTACATTGTACATTCCAGGTTGGATTTGACTATAGTATATATATATATATATATATATATAAACCCTAAACGGTTTGCACTCCTGGTAAACCCAGATCATTTCTATCCCCGGTGCTGGTCTAACAAAAATACACAATCCAGAATAGTGACCGCACTCCAAGGACTTGTAAGAAAACGTTTGAAATAATACTTAAAGGACCACTCTAGTGCCAGGAAAACATACTCGTTTTCCTGGCACTAGAGTGCCCTGAGGGTGCCCCCACCCTCAGGGACCCACTCCCGCCCGGCTCTGGAAAGGGGTAAAAACTTACCTTTTTCCAGCGGTGGGCGGAGAGCTCTCCTCCTCTTCTCCTCCCCGTCGGCTGAATGCGCACGCGCGGCAAGAGCTGCGCGCGCATTCAGCCGGTCACATAGGAAAGCATTCATAATGCTTTCCTATGGACGCTTGCGTGCTCTCACTGTGAAAATCACAGTGAGAAGCACGCAAGCGCCTCTAGCGGCTGTCAGTGAGACAGCCACTAGAGGAAATAGGGGAAGGCTTAACCCATTCACAAACATAGCAGTTTCTCTGAAACTGCTATGTTTATGAAAAAATGGGTTAACCCTAGAAGGACCTGGCACCCAGACCACTTCATTAAGCTGAAGTGGTCTGGGTGCCTAGAGTGGTCCTTTAACTTTTATTGTTTCATTGAAGAAAAAAAAAAAGGTCGACGTTTCAGTCCCACCAAGGGTCGGTTTTTTTTTTTTTTTTCGGCTGTCCAGATGAAAGTCCCATTGGTGGGACTGAAACATCAACCTTTTTTTTTTTTTTTTACAATGAATCAATAAAAGTGAAGCATTATTTCAAACGTTTTCTTACAAGTCCTTGGAGTGTGGTCACTATCCTGGATTGTGTGTGTGTATATATATATATATATATATATATATATATATCTATAAACTGTGGTAGACCCACTAGAACTCCCATAAACCGAAGCCATAAAACCAGGAACAGCTGTATTTATCGAGAAAAAATAGCAATACTGTAGGTTTGAAGGGAGAGGAAGAAAGTGGGGTTATAGAGCTAAAGAGACGCCCCCAGAAATAACAAAAATATAAGATTAAAAAAAAATGCATAAATAAACAAATCTAGCCTACATATTACACCTAAGATGTAGGAAGTATACTTGTCGTATGCGAGGTCTACCTGTTCTGAATGTTTGGAATTAAGCATGTTTTTAATGTATAATTTAGGATTTTTAAGAAAAACATGTATGCTTTTAGCGTAAAACAAGTGAATATTAGAATTTGTGATAGCTGGCTGAAATTGCCCCAAAGAATGCACTTCTGTAGAATTTTCCGAATATATTGAATAAACTTGTATTTTGCGGTTAGGTTTCTTGACAATATATTATGTCTTTTGTCAAGCACAAATACATTTACAAATTATAAATTGTCTGGAAAGAGGCTTCAGCTTTTTCCAAAGTCTTGTTTCCGATAGAAAAATGCTGAAACATTGTGCTATTCAACAAAAGTGGGTCTTTCTAAGCGTCCAAGTCTGGGTATTACATCACTCACACAAAATAAAAATAAATCTTCCCCTTACGGGGAGTAGAAGCAGAGAAATGCTGTGATGCAAAACATAATCACGCAATATTTAACTATTGATTGATCACTGTTCTACGGACAATTCCACATAAATATAAGGGTTATTGTCATCATGGGGGGGGGGGGGGGGGGGGAGGGAGGGAGAGAACCAATAAAACTACAAAGCCAAACAAATCTCTACATTGATTCTGCTACTGGAATTTTCATTTTTGTTTACTTTGCAAAAAACTGTGCTTTTCTTTAAACAAGAAAAAAAAAAATCACAACAGTTGAGTTCAAATAATACAGAATAAAAACGTTGCTATTTATAATATGGATTATAGATCAATTCAGATGCCTATTTTAAAGATGTCCTCTCCTGCATCCATGCACTGTCAAAATTACAGCATATTCAGAGACTGATCTGAAAGAGTCTATCCCACACTGCGGTCTGATAAGATTTCAGAATATTTTTTTTCTGGAATCTACAAGGCAGGAAGTATTCGCGATTACGGTAACCTTTTCAGTGATGGAGAAGACTGTAACACCCTCTGTCCAAACCATTGAACGCATTCTCTGATTTCTAGAAATGCAAAAGGATTAACAGTAAACATACCAGAGAAATAAACATCAAAAGTAAATACCGTCTCTCACAAAGGAGACATGTTGCACTTATAGTACACTTGCATAAATGTGTACAAAGTTAAAATAATTAAGTGTAAGTGTTGTTTTGCATTTATAAATCTTGGACGGGAACACAACAACAAAGAGAACAAAATAAAATAATGCAGATAGTATTTGTTTAGGTCCAATAAAACGCTACATGTCTCACGGGCGGAATATCTTCCAAGTGAAACACTACAGTGATTTCCTTTTGTTTTTGTTGTTACAACACTGCCGTAATGATTTGCTGTTCCGTATGATCAATTTTCTTTTTAACCATTTTATTCCTCCTCCTCCTCTTCTTCTTCCTCCTCCTCCTCCTCCTCTTCGTCATCGTCTTCATCGTGGCAGTGTGTGATTTCCTGGGGAGTTTGAGGGAAGAGATTGGGGGGTTTGATCTCACTGATGGAGCGGGTCAAATGATGGCGCTTGAAGTCAGAATCCTTGAAATCAAGAGAGGAGCGGTTACGCGTGGCCATTGGCGACTCGGATTCGTTAAGGTCCATGTGAATGTGCTCGACAGTCGATTCATGGGGCATCTTATGAAAAAAATATATATATATATGTATTACAAAACAGAAATAAATAAATAAATGCTGGCCTAATCATAGATTCAAAAACATACCAACGTAAGTTCAAGTGTAACTTAAAAAAAAAATTAATAATAATTTTACATTCTGCTACAACATAAAAGTCCAGGTATTACCTTTACAACTATGCTTATATCTCACAGGGAAATTTACAAAGAACCTTTAACTTACCCAATTATTGCGCAACTTACAGTATAGCACTCTTTACTAACTTACTAAGTCATCTTTAACCCCTTAAGGACACAATACATGTGTGACATGTCATGATTCCCTTTTATTTCAGAAGTTTGGTCCTTAAGGGGTTAAATAAATTATATCCATTCTTGGACCATGTTCCTACATTTTTGTAATTATAATACTAATATGGGGCTGAATTTTACAATTCTGGCCTGGTTTACTTTTATCAAAATCATACAGAACACAAAGTAGGTTCAACTTAAAGGAATAGTATAACGTTAGGAATACAAAAGTAACGTTCCTACAGCTATAATGTCACTCAGCCATAAAGCTACTGTCCGGCCCCCCAAGTGAGGGAAGGGTTAAAAAAACAAAAATAAACTTTAAACACTTAACCTCTCATCAGCACCATGTTCCCTCGGGCTGGTTCCATCTCGCCTCCTTCAACGCTCATGTGTTGTCCTTCCCCATTATAAATACTTTCCTACGGGGGATTTGAAGACGCTGGTCGTCCTCATGCGCAGCGTTAGGATATCCAGTGTCATTTCACAGAGTTAAACTCTGTGTAACTGCAGGAAACGCCTTTAGTATCTGTCTGGTAGACAAACACTCGAGTCGGTCTTAACCCTGCTATATAAAGAAACTGCAATGTTTTACATTGCAGGGTTAAGAGCACAGGAAGACTGCACCCAGACCATTTCAATGAGATGATGTTGTCTGGGTGCCTATAGTGTCCCTTCAACTGTAACTGAATGGATTTGGAATTTTAGGGAAGCCATAAAACCTTGTCACTGTACTGAATATACTCTAAAGGGTTTCCTTTTGTTAATGGTGGAGTTTGCAACTGTGCGCGTAGAGTACCATTAAATTGGGTGATAGTAACAACCCCTGGATGTTGGACAAATGTAGCATCTACAGGACGTACTTGGAAACCAGAGTAATCTCAATGTACCTTCCCTGGTTAAATACTTTGTTATTATTATTGTTGTGCATTTTATTTGATAGCTAAAATCCTTGTATTGCAAAGCCAGCCCACTAGGTGGCACCGGTTCTCAGTGAAACCAACTGGACTGTCAGTGGGCAGTGAAATTGCTAAACAAAAAAAGTTGGAGGTGGACTCACCAATACATGTGCAGCTCTGAAGAGGTAGCTGAATGGGTAATATAGAAGATTGATGAATGAGGAAGCATAAAGGTCAGCGTAGCGCATCACCTGACTTGCAAACAAAGTCTGCCGAGACCCGCTGCGGAACAGACTTCCCATCATGCCATAGCACATGTCCATATCATGGGTAACTTTCTGTATAGGGAATAATCAAAACAACATAACTTTATTAAAAAAGCAAACGGCAGTGTTTTAATATTAAAAGTCAGATACTAAAGGCATGCAGGGAAGGCATATATGGAGAGAGTGAATGCTAAGATTCTGCACCCCGATTCCCTCAGTAATCAAGTTCAAAGTTTTGCAACATATTGTGCGGGCACTTAAGGCACACTCCAATCAAGACTGAAATCCCAGGCTGTTTGTGCATTTCTTTAGCTAATTATCCTACAATATTTTAGAACTATTAATATGTCTCTTGTACCCATTTCATAGTTTTGTGTGTATATACGTTATAAATATTTAGGTAAATAGAGTTTCTGTGTTTTACTTCTACCTAGTGCATCTCTCTACAAAAAAGCCTGTTGCTTATCAAAATTCTTTTAATTTCCTTCCTTTGTCCCAGCACTGTGACTTCCTCAGCAACCAATCCCAAAGCCCAACAATATCCACGCACTCTTGGGCCATCTAACTTTATAGAACGATCCTTCAGCTATCACTAACCTTATCTATTTAATTTTTCCCAGATTTCTGGCCATTGACTTCAAGCAACCACCTGCAACCTCTTGCATCAACCCTCCGTTATAACCATTAGTTTTCACACGTTATGTTGCTAAGAAATGTGTGTAAAATAACTGTATCCACTAGATTTTAAAGGGACACTATGATCACCACAACAACTACAGCCTATTGTATTTGCTCTTGCGAGTAGAATTATTCCCTTCAGGCTTTTTGCAGTAAACACGGTCTTTTCAGAGAAAATGCAATGTTTACATTACAGCCAAGGGATACCTCCACTGGAAACTCCTCAGGTGGCTACTAGAGGTGCTTCCTGTGACAGTGATGCACAGTGTGACTAACATTCAGTATCTCCTCCCTCTGCATGCAGACAATCTATATGAAGAGATGCTGATTGGCCAGGGCTGTGTTTGGCTTGTGCTGGCCCTGATCTGCCTCCGTGACAGTCTTAGCCAATCCTATAGGAAAGCACTGTGATTGGCTGAGAGAATCACTTCTGATTATCTTAATCAAAGAAGCAGATGAGTGGCAGAACAAGCACCAGCAGACAGGAATAAAGGTAAGATTTTACTATATTTAGGGGGCGGGGGGGGGCTAGATGGTGTTTTTAACACTACAATGTCAGGAATAAATGTTTATATTCCTGACCCTATAGTGTTCCTTTAAGTTGACAGACAGGGTCCTCTTTTCCTTTTGTATCAGTATGTGTTTAGAATTTATTTGAATTCCCTCTATTGTAAAACTCTGCGGAATACGTGGACACTAAATACTAAGTAATAATAATATTTGGCTAAAACACAATTCTGAAACAAGTATCGTAGAAATAATCATGTAAACATAAAGCGAGAGACAATGGCCAATATCTCTGTCACAATATTCCTAAACGAAAGACTGCAGTATCCCCCCCCCCCCCCCCCCCCATATTGCAGAGTTCAATAACCCTTTACATTACACTTATTTATCAAGAATAATAACATACTTGGGAATGCATCCTCTTTGGAAGCCCTATTTTGTTTCTTTTTCCTACCCCGATGTCCCCTTTTCTTGGTTGTGTATGTCTCCATTACAGAGGCTGATAACTCTTATAAATAACTTAACAGAAATAAAGTCTAAGACTAAGCTGGGCGATAGCATGGTGGGAGGATGTTTCTCCAATGGAGTTTATTAAAAGAAGGTCATTACAAAACGTGTTCATCAATATAAAGAGCATAGGCGTTTTTTTAAGCTAAGGGTAATGCTTTATTTTTTTTTTTATATTTATTTTATTTGTAAATTTTTTTGTAAATTTTTAGAGAGTTTATTAACAGAAAGAGACAGCAGGAGGAGTAGGCTGATGTCTCCATTAGAGGGTTTATAAACAGAATGAGACAGCAGGGGGCGTGGGCTGATGTCTCCATTACAGAGTTTAATGACAGAACGAGACAGCAGAAGATATAGGCTGATGTCTCCTTTAGAGAGTTTATTAATAGAAAGAGACAGCAGAGGGCGTAGGCTGATGTCTCTTTTATAGGTTTAATAAACAGAATGGCAAATTGCTGTGTTGACTGTATGAATGTAATTGCAGTGTGACGGACCCAGACAGGCTGGTGGATTGTTTTTAATATTACAAGCAGTCAATACAGAGACTGTTGGTTAACATCCTCCTCCCACGCAGGCTTCGGTTATCACATGACGGGTTTAGAATACGTCTGGATTTTAAGGCTTCAGGTGTGTGAACACAAACAATACCTTAATGCGCCTCTGGATGGAGCTGATGTCAGGTCGCTCATTGCTGCTACTGTCCAGATGTCTACAAGTGAAAGGCAGAGGAAAAGCAGTGACCATTCAAGCTCTATTTACATGGATTCCTGATCATTTCTTTTTTAATACAATGTTTCTATCCGCAGATTAAACGGAGTGTCAATCATTATAAGCTATGGCGCTTTTAGAAGAATTAGATTCTTACGTTCTCTGCAGACCCAGGGGCTACTGATGGGTGTGTCTGATTAAAAAACACTGCTGTTAGGGGTTTCAGAAAGCGAGGACGTGCTAATTTATATATATATATACCATAAGCAACAGCTCTGAAACGTTTATTGCAATAATGCGTTCTAAATACTCACTTGTAAAGCTCCGACAAAAAGATATCTAGACTCTGAAGTTCTTCAAAAAGAGCTGAAGAAAATGAAGAAAAACAAACAAACACTTAGAACAAAATACAGGCTGAACATTATTTAAAAATAATGATAATAAAAACGACAACGAAAAAAAGTGCATGATGTGTGCAGATGCTTTACAGAATTCAGACAGCAGAAAGGAAAAAAAAAACATAATGCAAAATCTAAGACATACGGGAGGCAATGACGTATTCAAATATACTATAGAGTAATAAAAAGGATAAAAAATAATCACAAAAGCAGCAAGAATGGGGACAAACTGCATGAAAACACACAAAGCACAAAGCTGATCGGACTCCACTGGCGGCAGAAAGCAGTGCGGCCCACGTGCACAATTAATATAAGCCAGCCACTTTAACCCCCTGAATTCCAGAACTGCAAAGCCCTCAAGCAAATAAGGGGTTAAATGCCCGCTTTAGAAAGTGACTGAGCTATCTCAAGCCGTGATGGGAAGGAAGCCACTTGTACTATATTGGGGACAGGAGGATGCCAAAAGACAGCCATAAAAGAAGAGAAGTGATAACCAAAGCAAGGTATGAGAGTGATAGCGGCTAGCTAGGAGGATTTCAATAAGAGAAACGCAAACTGAGAAAATAAACACATACAGAACGTATACATAGAAAATGAAAACAGAAGAATTTCAGCAGCAGCACTCAAATAGGGCTTGGGAAGGGGGAGGAGTGGGAGTAAAAATAAATTGATTTAAAAAAAAAAAAATCTTACTTTTGGCACTCAGCACAAGAGGTTGTGGCCCCTTCATGTAGCACCTCATGCACATGTGATGCTGTAATCCTACGTAGGGTTAAAATTCTTCTGGGTGACATGAAAACATGTCCTGCACAATATAAATATTTTAACCCCTGCCCTGCCATGGTTACTTTTCAGCTGCAGCTAATCATTGATCAAGGTTTATAATCGAACAGAAAACCGCATCATTTAAAATAATAATATACTTATTCTAAAACATAGTTGGTTATTTACAAATAATGATGTATATTTAACTCACAAAAATAAATTGTGAAATTATAAGAAACAGCTGTCAAATCGCCACGACTCGCTATTTAGTAAATGATTTCTTAGCCAAAATACTAGCATACATTTTCTAACCCCAAATATTATCCTTGAGTATAACAGAATATACAATGTAACACAAGTGTGATGTGTGTGGAGTAGCTTATTTGCCCAGTGATGCAGAGCTAAGATATTATCACAGTATATTGCAAGACACAAGATATTGAGCTAATAAACTTTTGGATCAAACTTCAAGGAGACCCTCCCTTTATCAAGTAAAAAAAAAAAATCTCTATAAAAAGGGAGAGACCTCCTTTCCAAAATTCTGTTAGTCCAAAAACAAAAATGTCATAAGATACCATGTCCGAATTAAGATTCCACAAGACCCTATCAGATTACCAGTTTGGGGGCCCCACATCATTCTTCTAATAGGGATGGTCTATGGGGCCAAGCAAATTCATTGTTCCAGGGCCCTTGTCTTAATTCTGGGCCCAAGGTGGTTGCCTAGAGTTGCCTTATGGTTATATCCTGCTCTAACATACTACAATAATAAATGGCGTATTTATACAACATTTGGTTGAGGAGCTCTGATAGTACGGATTGACCAAAATACCGATCTAGCACAGAGCTATATTATATAGAGTGTCTATTAAACAGTGCTCAAAGTTTCCACTCGCCACGGGCTAGTACAAATTCACCACTAGTGAGTGTGCGATGGATTCTCCAGGCTTGCAATGGCAAGTAACTTTTAAATCCCGGCTAGTAGCACACAAATTTATATTTTCAGCCCTGTAAAACACTGCCCAGGTATAAAATAAACACAAATATATATTATAATATTGAAAACGGTAAGGACGTGTCTGTGTGAGAATCTGAGCTGTGAGATTCTTTAACAGAGTTATTAACTTAGGTGAGAATTCAAAGTGAATTTCACATTTAAGGCCAAAGCAGGTAAAGTTTAGCCAAATTAGAGAATTTTCCTCAGTTTGACATTTTTTACCTCAAATTTGTAACTCACTTTGAATTCCCAGCAATTGTCACTTTAGTCAATAATGTGTACAAAAATAGGGGATAATCTGCTAAATCAATGATGAAAAAAAGAACATAGCGTATAACTGTGTTATATACTGTGATGTAAGTTATTAAATATATTTTTTTACTACACTTTTGAATGTGCACTACAATTTTATTGCATTTTTTTTTCCTGAGCACATACTTCTCAGCTAGTCTATGAGACATTGAACATAGAAGAAAGAAATTGATTTGGAAAAGGCATTTATGCCAAGAGGAAAATAAAGACATCTGTGCTAAACGCTTTTTAACTTCAGTGAAAGTGTGAGTGGCCACTTGTGAATTTTACACTTATGGTTCATTCATATACACAGTTATACGCTATGTTCTTTTTTTCCATCATTGATTTAGCAGATTATCCCCTATTTTTGTACATATTTCATTGAAGACAAGAGGAAGTCTTTGGGGAAGTTCTACCCTGTTCAGGGAGGTTCTTTTCTGCTTGTATTCTATTGAGCACTTATTGTACTGTGGTTTGTGTACACACATATTGTATTTTTGCACTTTAGTCAATAACCCTGTAAGAGTTTGAGGCCTTTCTCTCTTTAGATAGCAATGCCAATCTAACCCAGCAGCCAGGTTTAGACTCATTACAAGCCCAAGAATTAAAAGAAATGGAGAGACCCTGAGTTCTTATTATAATCAATGAAGCACAGTTTAACAGTGCAGAGTTGCAGAGCCTGGTGCCTTAAAATATATCACAGTTGCCATCCCAATTCTCAGACTGTCAGAGACCTACTAAAATAATATCGACCTAAAATTTAAAGGGGCACTATAGTCACCAGAACCACAACAGCTTAATGTAGTTGTTCAGGTGTCTACTGCCTGTCCCTGCAGGCTGAGCACAGTAAACGTTGACATTTCAGAGAAAGGCAGTGTTGATATTGCTACCTAGTAACACCTCTAATGGCAGTAACTCAGGTGGCCACTAGAGGTGCTTCCTTGGTCAGTGCTGCACAGTGTGCAGCACCTATGTTCGGCATCTCCACGCTCTGCATGGAGATGCTGAATGCTTCCTGATGAGGAGATGCTGAATGCTTCCTGGATGAGGAGATGCTGATTAATGTAATAGCCTCCCAATGCTTTCCTATAAGAAAGTATTCGATTGGCTGAGTTCAGGAAGTTTGATGATCTCAGCTATGGAGGTGGGGCCAGCCCCAGCAGGACAGGCACAGCAACAGAAAAAAGGTAAGTTTAAAAACCTGTTCACTACACAGGGAGGTGGGCGGTCAACTAAACAGTCACTCCAGCACTATAGTGTTAGAAATACAAACATGTAATCCTGACACTATAATGTTCCTTGAAGGCTGATGTGCCATAAACAGTCTATGTTTGTTTTGACAGAAGATTAAAAAATATATATTTAAAAAATTTCAGTAACCTTGAAATGTCAAAAGAGCAAAAAAATTTGTAAAAAAGTTTTAAAATGGTTCCATCCAGTAAATAGGCAAGATACAAATTGTGTAGTGTCTTTTTTATCTTGGCTGTTAACAGTTGAAGTGTCCCGCAGATTATAGTGCAGTCTGTCGAAAGCGATAACAGAGTTCTGTTATCTTGTAACTAGTTACAATGGATCACACTACATCCAATTCCAGCCAGAACCATTGGGATCGGAGAACAAAGTTACCATTAATTGGTGTCTCTGGCAGTCAAAGGGTTAAATCCAGTAAGGCCAAATACAGTTCCCAAATAAAATAAAATAATAATGCCATATTGTGCTCTAGCCTTACTCTTTGGAGTATGCATCACTAACTTGCCACGTTCTAGTACAGGTTTATATTTGTGCAGTTTGTGTAAACATATCATCAGATCATTATTATTATTTAATATTAGAAAATAATGAATATGATTATTAATCGAGCACTGCAGTCTATCTTCTAGCGTAGCATTCAGTTTTACATGACAAAGGTTTGTGATCTTACAGCTTTTGTCAGTCCACACGTGGAGCTCTTGAGCTAGCTCTGGGATTACCAAGAAGGTTCTCCAGCCCTGTCTCTTCTTGGACTTCAGGATATCCCCAAAGATGTGGTCACCAATGTAGAGGATCTCCTTGCCTTTAGCTCCAAGTAGGTCGCACAAAATGTCCGATGAACCTGTGAAGAAGTCCATTTGAGAGTGTCACAGAACTTACTAGAGAGAATTATTCAGCAATGGTCAGTTTGGGAACGTTTTGCAGTGTTTCAAAACTTGCAACGTATGGGTCCAGATTCAATGTAATTATTATAACTTTATATTGCAAACCTGAGCCCAGTAGAGCAGTGTTAGGCAACATTCGGCCCTCCAGATGTTATGGACTACATCTTCAGTGATGCTCTCCCAGCATTATGGGTGTAAGAGCATTATGGGAGAAGTAGTCCACAACATCAGGAGTGCTGTAGGTTGAAGGATACCACCAACCTACTGGTAACATGGAATCTGAGCATAACAGATGCATTGCCAGAATAGCATGACCCACATATTGCAATACCCATTACAATAATTCTGCTGTGAGTTCATTACCAGTGGAAAGTAAATCCTAAGAACGCATGTTATGAAATTGGACAGATAACGAATTAAAACCTAATTTACTCTGTGCTTATAGAATTAAGCAGGGTAATAAAAGATGTCCGTAGTAGCAGACTAATTTAATATAATCAATCGCAATGGAAAGGTAAGAACTAGGTCAATTGTAGAGATGCTGCCTATAATGAAAGACTGATATATGACTGCCAGGATGATGTGAAAAAATGTAAACCTTTTTTACGATCAATGTCTACGGGGGTGGACAGTTTATCTTGTATGGACATCCTCGAGATCATAACATTCCAGGAACAGGATACTGCAGAACATAGCAGTATGGGTGGCATAAACTTTATTGGTAATGGGCAATTTGTTCTGAATTTTTCTATTTCCAAATCTACGCCTGGCAAGGTCAGGATTTATTTTGGTAATGATTTAGTACATAGCAATTCCTAAAGAACCATGCAACTCTTCAATTAATAAAATATTCTTAATTATGAAAATACTAAGCAACACTAGAACGTTAAAATGTCTTGATATTTCCCATTTACCTCCTGAATAGACTATTCCATGCTGTAACGGACCGGTGTAGGTCCCAATCTTCAACTTGCTAGTGACCTGTTTAGGGAAGAGGACACTTTCATTGTCATAAAAATCCTTCACTAGGATATTGTTCGCATTGTGGTGGGGGGGAGGAGGGGGGACGACACGACCAGACATACATCTACATTTATAATATATATACTATAGAAAACAAAAAATATAATATTTTAAAATATAATCTATGGATTTGTGTAGCCAACAGAGTTTGCCCTACTTATAGCTGCTTGAAAGTGATATTACAAAAACTAAATATTTCACTATGGGCTATTTATGATAACTGCGCATTACAAGTTGATTTAGAGCAGTGGTTCCCAAACCAGTCCTCACGGCCACCTTTATAAAAAAAAAAAAAAAAAAAAAGCACCTTAGACAACGGGGTAATCCTTAAATCCTGGACAGGTAGGCATGACTGGTTTGGTAACCACTGACTGATTTAGAGCAAATTCAAATGCTTATTAAAGGGATACTCTAAGCACCAAAGCAACTTTAACTTAAGTGGATTTGGTGTATAGATCATGTCCCTGAAGCCTCATTGCTCAATTCTCTACCATTTACAAGTTATATCACTTTGTTTATGCACCCCAGTCACACACCCTACCTGTGACTCACACAGCCTTCCTAAACACATTCTAAAAATGAGTCACAGTCTGTTTAATTTAGAATTTCTAAGAGCATTGCTTTAACTTGATGTTAATCATTCCAATTAGAAAATAAAAACAATCTAAACGTAACGAATGACAATACTTAAGTGTGACAAGAGCAAGAGGTAAACAGACTGTGGTTTGGCAGCTTTACAAAGTAAATCAGATGGGTAAAATGACACCAAAGATAACGTGCAATCTGTATCTAAATATAAAGTGGTGACAGGGCTAGTGCAGACAGCGGGGGGCAAGCTATGAGAGTGGAGATTAAGTACACAGCTGTAGACAAACACATTAATCTTGTAGATGGTATTTCCTCCTAAAGCGGATTTAAAATAAATATATATTTACGTTGAAGGTTTACATTATGGAGGGTACTCACAGTATCCACTTGTCGCAGTACGGTTCCTTCTCCAAAGAAGAGTGGCTTTCGTGCATCAACTAAAATTAAATCAAAATAGGACTGCCACGGTCTGTGTGGGACCCCAGGCTGTAATAAAAATAAAAAAAAAGAAGATGATTTAAAAGTTTATATACACACACACATATATATACATACATAGTATTGCTGGATATATATATATATATATACTAACAGGTTACTAAGCCATATAATTCACAATATCGCAGTGGCTGGGATATTTCTGTTCACGATAAAAGTTAATGTATGATGAACACCACAAACAAATGCACAAAACTACGTTAGAATTTTAGTTATAATTTCTAGCGAACACATTCTACTTATATTTACTGGAACTAACTTGTACTTAATTTTTGACAATTATTTCTTGTATTTTATACTGATATTGTGCACTTTTCTAATTACTTAAAAAGGTGATGTGTTGTCCCAGGCACACTTTTTTTGTGGACCCAAAAATTTGGCTGCGGAAGTGTCTCAAACGTGAGCTTTCCGTGGTCCTGATGGTAAAATTTGGGTCATCCCTCCTTGCCCACTGTATGCAATACAGCATGTAACAGTAAGCATTTGAAGAAAGTTGCATCACCTCAACTAATTTCCCCCACCCCCCATGTTTTTCTATATGTATTGGGACATATAGCTCAACTATTGATAATAAATTCTTGAAATGAGTGAGACTACAATGCATGCTAACAGAAGCTGCGGGGTCTGCCTTAAAAGTGCATGATTTGTTTGATCGCACAGAAAAAGGGCAGGAGAGGATCTCTGCTGGAGATATTTACCACAACTCACCTCCATCCCCTCCAGCTCTTCTTGTTTGCTAAAGGATGGTCATATGGTCAGTGCTGCACTTTGTAAGCCTAAATTATTTTGGATCATGTAATTAACGTACATTTACCATGTTTGTAACATGTGCGCAGCGAACACACTGCACCTTGATATTGGTTTTGCAAACTTCTGCAGCTAAACCAGGGGAGACAAGGGCCAAAAACGAATTGAACTGTGATTCCTCTGGGACTTAGAATGTCCCTTTCACATATTACAAACTGTATTTCATAAAATAAGATGGATATACATTTGTAAATTGTAAATTGTTAAGTAGCAAAGTTTTATACAATAGATATGTTTTATCCAGTGAAAGAGTTTACGGTACCAAGTAACCAGGTCAATGGCTAAGTAAATATTATATATATATATATATATATATATATATCATGTCAAAGGCTAAGTAAATATCATATCAATAGCTATGTAAAAGTGGATTTCTGGTTGTTGACAGATTTATTTCTTTAATTTTTTTTTTTACAATACTTTTGCCTTTAACCCCTTAAGGACACATGACATGTGTGACATGTCATGATTCCCTTTTATTCCAGAAGTTTGGTCCTTAACGGGTTAAAGACATTTTGTGTAGTGTGTTTGAAATCCAAATGCAATTTACCTTTGGTCCATGTGAAAAGTCAAACAGGTAAGTCATAATTTTCTGTAAAGAACACAAAAAAGTAAAAAAAAAAATTTAAATTCAACCTGAAAAATTGTTTAACTCAAAATATCATACAACAAATACACTGCCTGGCCAAAAAAAAAGTCGCCGCCTGGATTTAACTAAGCAAATAGGTGAGAGCCTGCTATTGGATAGTTACTGCATGGGCGATTATCTTTCAGCTGGCAACAAGGTATTTAACCCCAACTGATGCAATGTGTAGCTTCTCATTTCTTAAACAACCATTTCGAAAGACACATCCCGTGGTCGTGGAAAAGATGATAGTCTGAAGGGTCAAATCATTGGCATGCATCAAGCAGAGAAAACATCTAAGGAGATTGCAGAAACTACTGAAATTGGGATAAGAACTGTCCAACGCATTATTAAAAAATGGAAGGATAGTGGGGAACCACCAGTGATGGGTGCATCAGGGTAAGAAGAGAGGCAGATGAAGTGATGCACCCATCATGCCTAGTGCCTACTGTACAAGCCGGTGGGGGCAGTGCTATGATTTGGGGTTGCTGCAGTTGGTCAGGTCTAGGTTCAGCAACATTATGTGCCCAAAGAATGATTATTTCATCAATGGATTTTTTCTTCCCTGATGGCATAGGCATATTCCAAGATGACAATGCCAGGATTCATTGTGAAAGAGTGGTTCAGGGAGCATGAGACATCATTTTCACACATGGATTGGTCACCACAGAGTCCACACCTTAACCCCATTGAGAATCTTTGGATGTGCTGGAGAAGGCTTTGCGCAATGGTCCGACTCTCCCATCATCAATACAAGAAAAATGAATGCAACACTGGACGGAAATACATTTTGTGACATTGCAGAAGCTTATCGAAACAATGCCACAGCGAATGCGTGCCGTAATCAGAGCTAAAGGCGGTCCAACGAAATATTAGAGTGTGTGACTTTTTTGGTCGGGCAGTGTATAATATATACATGTATAAAATATTGTTATTGTTAAACATACACACACATCAAAACCCATATCTCATATTTGAGGTGTCCAGTGTATATATACGGAGGATCCTGTGTGCTAAAGCATCTCAAAACTATGAACAGTGTGTTGGTGGAAGTAACCTGGGAAAGGGTGAATGAATATGAGAGCTAAAGAAGCTGAAGGAGAGGTCTGGGAACAGAATGGGTATGGAGAAACTCAGCAGCCGATATCATGTAAATGTTTCTCCTATATAATATACAGCGGTCACTAAGCTTCTATTTCAGTGTCTGTACTTTTATTTAAACATCTGCTAATCAGATAATATAATACACACAGTTTCTCTAGCTATACAAGGCAGAGAAGCATCCAAAATAAATAGATTGTGAAATGTAGGGGTCAAATTGTTTATCTGAAATAATTTATCCTTTAGACTGTTTTCCCCCTGTCATCTTTTTTTTTTTCTTTTTTACGGTCTTCCCTACTTCATCCTCCCCCTCTCCCCCTCCCCCCCCAGTTTACACTGTATCAGTTCATGAATCGTAAATTAATATCACTGATGCGGTTATTTACTACGTTATATTAAGGTCGGTGATACTCACATTGTAACCACATTTTCATTGAATATTTAATGGACTATAGTGATTACTCGGTTTATAGGCATACAATATCTCTGCTTTGTATTTAAACAGGAAGTGGGAGCATCTGATCATTTCTGCTGTAATATACAGTATTTTGGTCAAAAACTGAGGTTGTGTTGCAATGGATCCTTTCCTGTGTGTAAAATAAGTGCAATGTAATGTCTCCCAGGAGCGCCAAGGCCATAGTTTCCACTGTGCAAAACTTTGGTGGTCGGGAAACCTAACCAAAGAAAGTGATGGACATGTGACACACGTGATATAATAGGGAAGATATGGTTTAAATAGTCCATAAAATATATTATTGCCATCAGGGCAACCTCTCACACACAAATTATCAGAGAAATATATCTATCATATATGTATTTTACACACTGGAGGCTGTTCGAGAAGGAGTCCCACTGTACATCATCATCCACATTATCTGCAAACGTTCTCAGGGATTATCTGCTACTCGACTGTCTGATCATTGCATACACCCATCATCCAGACTGCCTTACCATCTCCCTCATTTACAACAGCCTCCATCAACAATGGCCTTTGTTTCTAAATGTCCCACAGTAGACAATAATGCGCTAGAAGGGTAAATCTTCCTTTATATGTTCCTGTGGTTTGCAAAACGAGAATCAGGTACTTACCTCTGTGTACTTAAAGTCACTGTTTGTCACGAGGAACACCTTTCCCATTTCGCACATGCGGCTCAGCAGCAGCGGCAGCTTCGACTGAGAAACAAACGTAACAGAAAATACTGATTAAAACGCCAGTGCCAACAATTTAGGTAGATTTAATGCCACTAAATTTAATATATATTTCCAGAATATTCAAATTAGCCAAAATGTGTTTCAAAGCATACAAACAGCTACAGTGGGTCATTAATGCTTTCACAGCCTTGTCCGAAATCTTATTTTCCTTTTTTTCTGTCACGGCACACAGGGAGGATTCGGCGTGTCATACTCACTCCCCGGACGCCACGTGTCTCTCTGCGTTCTGGGAGAGAGAGACACACTCCACCTACCTTCCGGTCGCCGGTTATCTCCGCAGCGGCGCACCATGAGCACTAGGCACGCCGCCCCTGCTCCGGTTTCCCAAAACCCTGCAACCTGACCACGTGGGTCGCAGCGTACAGGGGAAGGAGCACAGACTCTGCCTGTACCGCCGGCGTCTCTCCCCGTCGGCAGACGGACCAAGTAATATATGTACCATGACCCCCACACTGCCCCAGGATTCCCTCATGCTGACAGCACCCAGAGGAGTCCATGCTGATTTACCTGGAAGCAGTTACCTGGAGATCAATGGTTTTCAGCTACAAACGGACATAGCGTCCCACCCACATAGGGGGTATGGACAACCAGTCATCCAGAGAGGTTATCCTCTTATATAGGCCCTTAGACCCCTCCTCATGGGAGGGCTCCCATTCCTTCTACCTATATATTGTTCTTCATATTTATTACGTCTATTTTTAAGGGGAAAAGGGTTTAAAAAAAAATTACAAAAAAAAGACAAAATAGGAACACTGGCTAAAGGCATAGGCAGTTTATTTTATTTATATAACCGCTATCATCCGGAGCACCTTTCAAAATATGGCTATTATATACAGACACAATAAAATAGAAAGGAATACCGTATATACTCGAGTATAAGACGAGCTGAAAAACCCCAACTCGTCTTATACTCGAGTCACTGTCTGTATTATGGCAATTTACATTGCCATAATACAGACAGGGGGCTGGCAGCGAGTGCTTACCTCTCCTGCAGCTCCTGTCAGCTCCCCTCTCCTCCGCGCCGGTCCGGTCAGCTCCCCTCTCCTCCGCGCCGGTCCGTTCAGCACCTCTGTCAGCTCCCAGTGTAAGTCTCGCGAGAGCCGCGGGGTCATAGTGCGGCTATCGCGAGACTTACACTGTGAGCTGACAGGGGAGCTGACCGGACCGGCGCGGAGGAGAGGGGAGCTGACCGGACCGGTGCGGAGGAGAGGGGAGCTGACAGGAGCTGCAGGAGAGGTAAGTGCTCCCTGCCAGCCCCCCTCTTCCCCCCACTGAACTACCAATGCCACTGGACCACAAGGGAGTGAGAGCCCCCCTCCCTGGCCAGCTAGGAAGCAGGGAGGGGGGCGAAAAAAATGAATATATATAAATAATAATAAAAAAATAAAATAAAAAAATATTAATGAAACAAAAAGACAATATTAAAATAATAATTAAAAAATAACCCCCCACCAAGGCTCTGCATCACACACACACACTGCACTCATACACACACACTGTATTCTTTATATACACACACTGTAAATAAATATTAAATTAATATAATTTTTTTAGGATCGAATTTTATTTAGAAATTTACCAGTAGCTGCTGCATTTCCCACCCTAGTCTTATACTCGAGTCAATAAGTTTTCCCAGTTTTTCGGGGGTAAAATTAGGGGCCTCGGCTTATATTCGGGTCGGCTTATACTCGAGTATATACGGTAGATTGTTCCATTAATTATATAATTTTGATATTAAAAAATACTTTTGTCTGGGTGTCCAACAATTTCACAAGACCAGATACATCGACAGTCAAATCTGCAGATGTTTCAGCCAATCCTGGTTCTCCCCTCTGGTTTCACTGAGAAGCTAAGATATAGATCAAACCTAGCAGGGCTTATGCGAATCCAGAAAGAAGCACACAAACCTACCCAGCTCTCCTAATTCATTAAAAACAAAAAGAAATGAAAACATAAGTAGCACTTGCTTAAGTCAATAAAAGCCAAGGAGGGTTTTAGATTTGTCTGTGCAAGTGCTCCTCATTTCTCTCTGTTAATTTCTATTTATTTATTTTTTTAAATGACCAGCACGAAGAAAGTCTCGTGCAACCACAACATTGTACGCTCTCCCAAGGACAGAACTGGAAAAGCAGGGAACACTTTATGGGAATTGCATTTTATGCTAGTTTCATCTGAAGAAAGGCCAGAGGGTCCAGCAATGTGTAACGAAACAATACAGATTGTTGATTTGCTTTTCTGTGCATTTTTGCATTTAGCTGCTTGGAATGCATTTTTTTTCTTGTATTTTTCTATTTTTATTTTACATGAGCTTGTTTTAGCCATTTTAGTATTAAAAAAAATAAAAAAAGTAACTTACATCTTTCACAACATACTTTGGCAGATTTTCCAGTGTCTTCTCTTTTAGTGACCCCTAAAAAAAGAAAATGATTATTTAAGGAAAAAAAGAGTAAAGTAAATACTACAATTAGGTCACTTGACTTTAATAGAATCAAAAAGTTATTTTTATGAAGCAGACAGAATGGTGAAAAATGACATGTACCTTTTTATATTTTTATATAAAAGGTACATGTCATAGACACGAGTGGGGGGGCGGGGCGAGAGCAAAGAGACACGAGTTTGGGGGGGGCGAGAGTAGAGAGAGAGACACGAGTTGGGGGGGCGAGTGCAGAGAGAGACGTGTTAGGGGGGGCGAGAGCAGAGTGAGACGCGAGTGGGGGGGCGAGAGCAGAGAGAGCCGCGAGTGGGGGGGGCTAGAGCAGAGAGAGCCGCGAGTGGGGGGGCGAGAGCAGAGAGAGACGCGAGTGGGGGGGGCGAGAGCAGAGAGAGACGCGAGTGGGGGGGGCGAGAGCAGAGAGAGACGCGAGTGGGGGGGGCGAGAGCAGAGAGAGACGCGAGTGGGGGGGGCGAGAGCAGAGAGAGACGCGAGTGGGGGGGGCGAGAGCAGAGAGAGACGCGAGTGGGGGGGGCGAGAGCAGAGAGACGCGAGTGGGGGGGGCGAGAGCAGAGAGAGACGCGAGTGGGGGGGGGCGAGAGCAGAGAGAGACGCGAGTGGGGGGGGCGAGAGCAGAGAGAGACGCGAGTGGGGGGGGCGAGAGCAGAGAGAGACGCGAGTGGGGGGGGCGAGAGCAGAGAGAGACGCGAGTGGGGGGGGCGAGAGCAGAGAGAGATGCGAGTGGGGGGGGCGAGAGCAGAGAGAGACGCGAGTGGGGGGGGCGAGAGCAGAGAGAGACGCGAGTGGGGGGGGGCGAGAGCAGAGAGAGACGCGAGTGGGGGGGGGCGAGAGCAGAGAGAGACGCGAGGGGGGGCGAGAGCAGAGAGAGACGAGTGGGGGGAGCAGAAAGAGAGACGAGTAGGGGGGAGCAGAAAGAGAGACGAGTAGGGGGGAAGCAGAAAGAGACAAGTAGGGGGGAAGCAGAAAGAGAGACGAGTAGGGGGGAAGCAGAAAGAGAGACGAGTAGGGGGGAAGCAGAAAGAGAGACGAGTAGGGGGGAAGCAGAAAGAGAGACGAGTAGGGGGGAAGCAGAAAGAGAGACGAGTAGGGGGGAAGCAGAAAGAGAGACGAGTAGGGGGGAAGCAGAAAGAGAGACGAGTAGGGGGGGAAGCAGAAAGAGAGACGAGTAGGGGGGAAGCAGAAAGAGAGACGAGTGGGGGGAAGCAGAAAGAGAGACGAGTGGGGGGAGCAGAAAGAGAGACGAGTGGGGGGAGCAGAAAGAGAGACGAGTGGGGGGAGCAGAAAGAGAGACGAGTGGGGGGGAGCAGAAAGAGAGACGAGTGGGGGGGGAGCAGAAAGAGAGACGAGTGGGGGGGAGCAGAAAGAGAGACGAGTGGGGGGGAGCAGAAAGAGACAAGTGTAGGGAGGAGCAGAGAGAGACAGGAGTGCGGGGAGGAGCAGAGAGAGACAGGAGTGCGGGGAGGAGCAGAGAGAGACAGGAGTGCGGGGAGGAGCAGAGAGAGACAGGAGTGCGGGGAGGAGCAGAGAGAGACAGGAGTGCGGGGAGGAGCAGAGAGAGACAGGAGTGCGGGGAGGAGCAGAGAGAGACAGGAGTGCGGAGTGGAGCAGAGAGAGACAGGAGTGCGAGGGGAGGAGTAGAGAGACACTAGTGGGGGGGAGGAGTATAGAGACACTAGTGGGGGGGGAGGAGTAGAGAGACACTAGTGGGAAGGAGCAGAAAGAGACGAGTGTGGGGGCGGAGCAGAGAGAGACACGAGTGGGAGGGAGAACAGAGAGAGACACGAGCCTGCCTTGATCTAATCTGTATATTTTATTAAATGTAGGACATGGACATGTTACAAGAAGATCTAGTATCACCTTATAATGGACCCAATCAACAGCATCCCTGACATCCTGGAACATGCTCCGGAAGGACATGAAGAGATCTCCATCTTTAAACCCCATCTCACAGCTTAGGCACAAAACAGAAAAGGTTGAAATCAGCATAAATCAGAAAAGACCAATTACATAAACAGGAACGTTACGGGTGGCAATTAAATATAAAATAAGGGCTTTCACTGTGATGAAGATTATAGGTGAAAGGTCTTGTGTGATGTATAGAGATTACATAACCGGTAACATTCAGAGAGACCGTTATGATGCACATGCAGTCAGTGGGGGTGTATCTATTGCATCTCAGAGGGTGATAATTATAGTACGTGGTTTTCATTCCAGCAAGTGTTTATAAAGAATTAGAAACTTCTCAAACATTCCCAATTTGGCTAAAAACGGCAAGTCACGTGATGACAGCTCTCTGCGATTTAACACTTTGCTTGAAATCATGGAATATATTGAAATGTACATTGCAAACGTGTCAAGCATCACTTCATGGAAAATATAGTGTTCTCAGCAAATGTATAGATTCAATTATATCCCTATTTGTTCTTTTTTTGCTTTTATCTCTAGGCAACAATCGCAACAATAAAAGATAAATAAATAAAAAGCCAAATATGACCTGTGCAGTACATGCATCCGTTATCTCTTAAAATCAGTACCCAGAATTACTGTGTGCCGGTGCAATAACCATTAAAAAGACTGACAGACGCACAGAAGCAGTGGAGCGCTACCTGGATAGAGACTAATAGATTTCAAATGGGCCCATATTTTAAAATATGCACTCGCTAGTGATTTTGATAGCACACTCAACAGGTTATGTGTTAACACTTACCTAAAGCATACCTTGATGACCACACATTTATGCATGGAAGCTTCACATTAAAACAGATCTATACAAAGACTACAATCATCACAGCAACTACTGACCGAATTCTAAGTAGCTCTGCATAAATGAAGGGTCAGCTGAGAACAAAACTAGAGGGAACGTAATATCCCCTATTTTAACTCATGACCCCCATAATAGTTGAGCAATTTCACTGTTTTGTTTTTCACCTATGAAGGCACAGTATACACTCTTATGTAGTAAATGGACTGTTCTGAAAGGCTAAGTCCAGTTCTGTAATGCTTTGATAAAAATGGCTATTATAATATGTACGGAACATGTCATTTAACCCCTTAAGGACCAAACTTCTGGAAAAAAAGGGAATCATGACATGTCACACATGTCATGTGTCCTTAAGGGGTTAAAGCAGCTTAGTCACCTCAGATTTACAGTTTTCTTATCGTGAGTTTCTTTGACTCACTGTTTCTGAATCTGATTTTTTTTGGTTTTGTGTTTTCATTTTAGTCTGTCATTTGCTTAAAATACATAATGAACAAAATCTGGGACCCATGGCTTGAGAACCCCACCGCCCCACCATGGTAAAAACCTTTACAAGTCACACCCTCTCCACTGATCAGCAAACATCGTTAAGATAACCAACACGAACCCCACCACCCACCCAAATCACCCAACTGGGACCCGGAGGAGACCCCCGAAAACCTCATCCCCAAATCCACCACACCCACTATAAACAATTAACAGCACCAAACCACCTCATACCCCCCCAATGGCACACAAACCCCGCCAACTATGCCACAACCATAAACTAACAAATTAGCCAAGCCGACCGCACACCTGAAATGGGGCACAACACCCCAACCCAACCTACCACGCTCACAACACCTAACAGAGCCACAAGACCTCCACCAAACACGGCCCACAAACAGAAGGCATAACCAAAAGAAACAACCCCATTTGCTCTGATGCCACAATCCAACCTACCCAAACTGTTACATTACCACTATGTTATTACCATCCCACTAACCCAAATGTTTTTTCTTCCTTCTGTACAACTGTTTTCTTGTACCTTGAAAATGAAAAATAAAGAATCTTTAAAAAAAAATACATAATGAAAAGTAGGAGCTATTTTTCCATAGGCATAGCCTGTAACGTGTCAATACCTGATTTAAAGAGGCACTCCACTGCCCAAATACAAAATAAATAAAAATCGCTGTCGAGTAGATAAAAAAAAAAAAAAAAACCTGCATGCATTTAATTATGCATTATTTTTTCATTGAGTTATATCTAAAAACAGCTTGTAAAAGTTGCAGTTCTGCTTTTGCATGCCCTCCTCTTTTAATCCACCCCTAGACTTTCTGTGGCTGTCCAATCACAAACTTCCTAATGCAGCTTAATGAAAAGTCATTGCAAGGCAGGGGCTCTGAGCAATTGCTGCCCTTAAGTGTAGCTCCACTGAGCTAACCAAACCAGGAAGTGACATGACTTGTCTGCTTTACCAGGTTACTTTATAAAAGTGTCAATTCTATTCTCAGTCTATTGAAATCTGCACTTCATGCAAAAGGAAATAAAAGCTTTTCAGCAAGCTAAAGTGATTTAAGGGTCTGAAGTGTCCCTTTAAGCTCCTCTTTCGCTGTCAAATTTATTTTACCCATACTACTTATGTGCCCTAGTCATCCCACGATATCAAATCATACGCTTCTCTCACTCTGCATTCTGGGCACTTGAAAACAGCAATATGATTTGAGCATACGCAGGATTTAGCAGCCCAGAGAATGGAGCTGAAGACAAAGAGTAAGAGTCACTGCTAGAGCCAAGAGCTATATGCTCAGTGCATTGCCGGAGGAGGCATATATGTATATTTATATTAATCTATACATATTGGAAATGTCACCAAGGCACTACTGAATGTATAGATAAGGCATATACCAACCTGATGGCGAAAGTCATCCAAATATTTTGTATGTGCCAGTGTCACTGTAACCCGCATGCAAGCTCAAACCTCCGAATACAAATGTGCTTTTCCCCAACACAACTTGAGCGACATTGCTGTCAAAAAAACATTAGCACCCGATATAACATTTTTATCACTGCCTGAATATTGTCGTCAAGGGCAGGAAATCAATAAATGTCGAGTAACTCCTACCTTTTGTATCGGTCACAGTTTGTGAAGAAATCTACCAAACAAGCCAGCAGGTAGGTTTCTGTACAGGAAAAACAAGGGGATCAGGGTTGGAAAACTGATATTTATTCACTAAACGATGAATTGTCGTAATTTAACATTTTATGCTAAAATAGGTAAAAACAACTGATCTCGAGAATGCTTCCACAGTTTGATTCAATTTACTTACGGTACATTTTTCTATAGAGCTGCAGGCAGTGACATGCAATCATATGTATTTATCTGCACATGTGCAAAGATTAAAGATCTGATGGCAAGTTCTATGTGACCTGTTTGTATGCTGCCGACTGTAGGTTTCTTTCCTTTAACTACTTAACACTAAGATCAAAATGTGCTAAATGTTTGTCTATCCCCATGTGCCAAGGTATGGGAGAGTAATAAACCGAGTAAAGGTCCAGAAATCCCAAGCACCCTAGCAATAGCATTATCATCCCTAGTAAAATATTAGAGGAGACATTACCCATTCACACTGTCCTTAGTGTTTTGTTAATGTTTACCTATTATACACGAAGCTGCTGCATATAAATATGAATAATTAAAATTGTATGAGACAAGGCAAAATTGTAGTAGGGATTTTGAGATCTTTTTCTCAACCAAAGACCTTCTTGTATGTATAATTTATTAAAGGAACACTATAGCGTTCGGAATAGAAAACTGTATTCCTAACGCTATATAGTGTCACCCTGCATACGCACTAACCCCTTTTTGTACTTATTTTCAGTGACGAGGTCCCTTGGCGCTAGATCGGTATCCTCCTTCCACGATAGGGGAACCTAATGAGCACGCACATTTGAGCTTTCTCATAGGAAAGCAATGAATCAGGGTTTTCTAGGAGGAGTTTTAAAGGACGCTGGACATCTTCATGCAAAGCGTGAGGACGTCCACCGTTATATCACAGAGATTATCTCTGTTAGGAAGCAGAAAGCGCCTTACAGTGCAGTGTTAAGGGTATAGGGACACGGTGCCCACACTACTTCAATGAGATGGAGTGGTCCTGGCTCTCTGTGTGTTGAATATAAATTGTCCTTCTTCTATTTTATGTGCAAATGTCTATGTGTGAGTGGGATTTAATGGTAAACTAAGACACATTTTTAGTAAGTTTTTTGTCTTATTTTGAAAGCGATCACATTATATCCCCTGCCATGTGAAAGATTCAGCATATGGGATTTTTTTTTTTTACCAGTAGATCAAGGATAATTTGATTTGGATAATTCAGAATTAATAATCAATTTTTTTTATTAAACATCACCTGCAACAATCCAAGTGTGAAATAAATTCACTAAGTATACTAATGCCTGAATTAACCGGATAATTCCCCAAACTCATCTGAATTAGTCTAGAACTGAAACCTTTTGGGGTTTTTTTTTGTTTAGTTTTTTTTCATAAACAGACTACTGCATTTTATTTTAATACATGGGAAAACCTACTTTGCTTTAAAATAATAACTTGTTGAACATACTAGCTACAAAAACTACATGGTGTGAGTCAGGAAGGAAATTAGTTATAATTGCATTATGCTGCAATTTTAGTTTTTGAGATTACGTCCAAATTTCACAGTTGTTGGCTCAGATGATAATGAGAATTTAGCAATACTGCAGGATAAAGCTTTCACAGACTTTGTGCTTCAAACATGACGTAATTTCCCGATGTGACTGTCAAACCATGAGCTGCACACGCATAAAATTTTACAGGCTACAGTAAAACTATTAAAAAACTTGTGTAATATATATTACGGTCTATTTTAGTATCCAGTAGAAAAGGTGTCAATTAAGATACAAGAAGAAGAATGGAATATTTTACCTGGTAAATTGAACAGGGTGTTCAGGATGTAGAACCGGTCGGTGTCATCTCTCTGAATAAACTTGTTGGGGTATTGTTCTCTTGTTTCTGGCCTGTGCAATAGAAACCAGCTTTATTACTTGCTATCAACATATAAAGACATATCAGATAAAATATAATTATGTACATTTTGTTGCATTTGGTTTACTGAATTGAATCTCGAGAACAGCTTTAAGAGTTGTAGAGAGGGTAAGTGGACTGTGTGTACTGTGGTGGATCTACCAGCAGGGCATCTCTACTGTATGGCTTCTTGTAGGACACAGAGTGGCAATATGACCAATATTATGTCCCACAAGATCAATACATAGCAGCACACGAGAATCAATAGCGAGGAAAAGAGGAAAGAAGCCACTGCTAACATAGTACATGAACAGGAGTCAAGACAGCTGCCCTGCAATGTAACGGACGTAGGAAGCCGGACCCCACCAGGGACATAAAAAGGCTATTTTTTTATCCACCAAAGAC
Organism: Pelobates fuscus; assembly: GCF_036172605.1. Lineage (NCBI taxonomy): Eukaryota > Metazoa > Chordata > Amphibia > Anura > Pelobatidae > Pelobates > Pelobates fuscus. Next base: position 30,341,959 of record NC_086326.1, on the reverse strand, counting down.
TCAAAATTTGTAGAATTGTGCATTGGGGGAGCACTGCTTATGACATGTGAAAATGGGTGTCTAGAGTAAAGTACACGGCATGTGAATAAAAAGGATTGGGGGGATATGTGGCATGTGAACAGAGGGCAGCAGATGTTTGTGGCATGGGGGTCATTTTAAAAAGAAAAAAGCAAGTCAGATTTTATATAGTTACATAGCTGAAAAGAAACTTGCGTCCATCAAGTTCAGCCTTCTTCACATATGTTTTTGCTGTTGATCCAAAAGAAGGCAAAAAACCTAGTCTGAAGCATTTCCAATTTTGCATCAAACTAGGAAAAAAATCCCTTTTCACCCCAAAATAGCAGTCAGATGTCTCCTTGGATCAAGCAGCTATTACCCCACTAATTAGAAATTATATCCCTGTATGTTATGTTTTTGCAAGTATTTATCCAATTGCAGTTTAAACATCTGTATGGACCACCTCTTCAAGCAGAGAATTCCACATCCTTATTGCTCTTCCTGTAAAGAAACCTTTTCTTCCAGCCTAAATGTGTGACCTTGTGTCCTATGTGTAGCCCTGTTTATGAATAGATTTCCAGATAATGGTTTGTACTGGCCCCGAATATATTTTTGTATTAAGTTATCATATCCCATCTCAGGTGATGTTTTTCCAAACTAAGGAGATTTACATTTTTTAACTCCTATTTCAATTCCTATTTCAAGATCATTTATAAATATTAAACACAAAATTAGCACAAATGTAAAAAACAAAAAAACAAAAACAAGATCAGATTCCAGAACTGACAGGGTAGTGCAGTGATCCTTAGGCTTGGGGAATATGAAAAGCTATTTGGGAGGTAGATATATTCACAGAGTGACTGGACGGAACAGCTGAATTCCAAATGCTGAGAAGAAATTCTCCTCCTTTTCGGAGTTGCTCTGCCCCTTTGAGATGATCCTATCCAATTTCATGGGGATACAAGTCCCCATTTGGCTCTGAACTGCTCCCCACAGGAACAAGGCGAGAAGACCAAATTTCTCGAGAATTTGATTGGCTAACCTTGGCACTGAAGATGGCGGGTATACTGCTCTAATAATAAAAACAAATTTTCATGAATACAACCCCAACTCTGACCCTTAGCTACAAGATCTAAGTGCATAACCAATACAAAAACAAAACAACGGATAACCAATGGCAAGATTGTCATCTGCACTTCAAGTAAACAGACTGAATGTGTGAAACATCCCAGAAAAATACAAGCTAGGTTTGGCAACACATATTGTATCAACATACAAAGGCCACAGACTGTTGAATTCAGACATTGCCTAGACTTCTAATTAGAGACATTTCGCAATAATTTCCAGCAATAAATTGAGGATTTATAAAAAAAAAACAAAAAAAAACCATATAGCTACTGAGGCCAGAATACTGATTTTCCTGAAACAACATACAGAAAAAAACACGTCAGATAGATCCCCTGACCCAGCTGGTAGAGATAGCATTTTAAAGAGAGGATTTGCACAATGTAACCCAAAACAAACAAGTGTAAAGGAAAAATAATTCTTTACAAATCAGGTATTTTGGCCTTGAATTTACAATTTCTAATGCCATTGCAGCAAATATGTTGCCATTTTTTATATCGCAACAAAATATGTATTTATAATATCTTAAAAGATTTAGTAACAACAACAACAACAACAACAACAAAGAGCAAATAATGTGACGAGCTGCTTATATTGTTGGCCTTCTGACCACACAGAAAAATAACAAACAATCAAATGTAAACAGCCGCATGGTCACCAAAGGGGCCTCTCCATGTGACTGCTGATTAAAGGGGCCCCATCTGTTTGTTTACTGAAATAATTATCTACAGCAAACAGAACAGCGTGTTTTTACAATACAGAAAATAGTTACTCAATTGTTCTGGAAAGTGCACTGCCACATCTTTTGAATGCTTCTATATCTTTCTCGGATGTTCAGTAAGCGAGGATACCACGTGCAAGGCCCGTTTGCCATTGTGTTATGTGTGTAGTAGGGATTTTATTACTTTCTCATAAAATAAATTATTGTAAGTTTAATATGGTGTCAAATCCTTCTCTCTTTTTTTGTTACACTTATATTGGATAAAATGGTGCTGGTCAAATATAGTTGTATTTTTTTTTAGGAATAATTCTCCAAATGACTTGCCGTTACAGAGGGATATATAGTTTTTTCATATAACTTTTAATATAGTATGTAGTGACTCTGTGAATTACACCTTGTTTGCAGAATGATTTCTTACATAATTTCACACAGCAGCTGCCTAAGACTTTGTATGATTATCACAAATCAAGAGTGACTAGTTTACATGTTGGATGAGAACGCGAGAGCAACAAATGTTATTTTAAGAATATAAATGCAGGCTCATTTATGGTATAACACGCAATTTTTTCATTAAGAAGTCGCCTTAATTAAAAATAATTTAAAGCCACTATCTGAGAAGTCCATTATAAAGTCTAAATAGCTGAGCAAATCATGTTCTGACATCACCATAGTTTCTTGTTTGGTGAATAACGTCTATAATGTATATGAACAACATGTCACGTGACCTTCAGCCGTCATAAGAATTCTGCAGAGAGCCGGTTAGCTGCAGGGTACAGGTGAAACCCTCTCAAACAAACATAGAACACAAACGTTTGGATCTGGCAAGACAGACCCGATTTGGTACTGAAGCCTTAATTTGGACACCAGCAAAACGCCCCCACAAAAAAAGCAACCCAATAAATTATTAAACATTATTCAAGCTGCATTAGAACATTGCAAAACGTTCTTTGCATTTTGTAAGCAAGCGGGCCCCCTCGGATGTCAAACAAGGGTACAATGCTGCCAGTTTTCCTTACAAGACTAATGAAACGTGTGCCACTGGCACAGCCCCTCTTCAGTTACACCCCTGTCCAGGTTTCACTTACAGACCCTGGCAGGTGTGCTCCAACCTGTATACTTACTCACTGAATAAACTCACAATTAAAAAATAAATATAAAAGGAAATCTCCAATGCAGAGAATATTTATCTAGATAATGGGATTTCTTCCAAGCAAAGTGCGTCATGTATCACATTGCCTCATTTACTGAGTGTTCCATGGACTTTGCCACAGTGTGATTCAACCCGTACCAGGCAGGATGCTATGCTGGGCGGGTGGGGGTTGTAGTCGAGTAGGGAATCAATAACATATGAAGGAAATATTCTCAAACAGCTTTTTCTGTCCCAGCATCTGTATCAGAAGGTCAGGAAATGAAAGTGCAGACAGTCTAAAAATGACCACATGCAAAAGTGTACGGAACAGACATAGGTCCCTTATATGTTAGTGCAGCGGTTCCCAAACTGTGTGCCGCGATGGGCACACAGGGGAGCCGCAAGATATTTTCCCGGTGCTATGATTATAGCACCGGGAACTGTGCCTCCCTCTCCCCTGCCGGCTCTGCAGGACCGGAGGGGAGATCAGAGATCTCCCTCTCTGGCCCGCTAGCAGTGGAATGCTGACAGCCGGCAGGGGAGGGAGGGAGATAGGACCCTGGGGAGCTCTAACATGCAGCTCCCCTGGGTTCTCCTCTATTGAGCTCAGTGTTGCCGCGGTTACCATGGCAACACTACAAATCTCGTGAAAGTGAACTCCAGCAGCTCCTGAAACTGCTAGAGTTCAATGTCACCACTAGGACTGCCAGGGCTTCCCCAACAGACCACCAGGGATTGCAGGAAATGTCCCCCTCCCAGGCAAAAGTTAGCAGGGAGCGGGGATTTTTGAACTTGCCCTCCTACCCCCACAGAGACACAATAATTCCCCCCATACACACACACTACTCCCCCATACACACGCACTGTCCCCAGGGACCCAGTATATGCCGCTGCGCTGTACATATATACAACCTAGAAAATTATTTTAGCTTGGGGCTGCTTGGAAAAATATTAAAATATTAAGGGCGCCTTGAACCTAAAGAATTTGGGAACCACTGTGTTAGTGTGTATACTCTATGCTGTAGATGAAAGCAAGTGTTTTTTTTTTTTTTTTTAATGATACAAACTTGTTTTTTGGTTTGTTTTTTTTAAATAAGTTTGAAGAGTAATCCAGTATGCAAATAATTCAACTATAACCATGAAACCTAGATACTGTTTACATTGCATGGGTACTATGTTCACATTTCCCCAAATAACCCTCTAAAGAACAATTTTATTCTTTGCTGCCATCAGAATCTGGCCCCTAAAGACCTCACGCCAGTATGGAATTGCCTGTTTATTAAGCATTAGTAGCCAAATGAACCAATGCTGTTAAATGAGTGGGACTTTCCATTTTAGAATAGGTTCATTAAAGGGGAACAGTCGCAGCCCAGTACTTGTAGTATTACATTTACTTATCCCCCTGTATTATGTGTTTGGGAGGTCTGAAATGTAAAATTAAATGTAGAAAATCACGCTCATTAATTAGTGCCACCATCTTGACTCCCTATCATTTATATGTGCTCTGCTCTTTTCTGTCAACGAACATTCTACTCTTCATTAACATTGTGTGCCCTGGCCATGCCTTCAACTGAACTGGACTGACATGTCAATTGCTAAATCTTTAAAAGTCATTTAAAGAAAATGGAGTGAAATAAAAAAAAGTTAGCACGAATTTGCAACATTTTATTCAAAGGTGTAATTTTCAGAGAAATAGTCATGAAAGGTCAGATTACGTAGATGAATAATGCCGCTAGTTTTTAAACAAGCTAAGGGATAAAAGTTTTTTGTTTTTTTTTTACTCACCCTCTCATGAAGTTAAATCCATGTGCGCAGACAAGAATATTGCCATAGGCGTCAACTTTTAAGAGATTTCCATACATAGTATCAAACACCAAGCCCCTAGAGAAAAGTTACAGGTGACATGAGCCGAATGTCAACAATACACCAGGGAAAATACTCACAAACACTGAATGACAAAAAAAAATACCTGTTTGATCACTTTCTCTGCTGTAACGGCAGAAATAATTAGGATTAGGTGTTCTGAACTAAATTATAAAAATGGGCCCTAAAACATGCTTATACTTTTATCGCTAAATTGGTTAAGCCCAGAATAGAATAGCACCCAGCTTTACAAAGGCAGGGATCTCACCTGGTGGGGAATGTAGAGTCGTAAACAAAACTGGAAAGCTCTTGAGGGTATCCAATAGACACCAATCGTTCCACTGTCAGATCAAAGCCAAGAGATTCATACTCTGGAGACTTGTATACTAGAAATGGTAAAAAATGCGAAAACAAAAGAAAAAAAGCAACAGTATTAATACAGATTATTAAATGGCCTCTAATTCAGATCTTAGTCAACCGCAAACTGCAATATATCATTATGTTTATCTCAGGGATTGGTTTCATATTTCAACCTTTTGAAGGTTGAGTCACATTTCGCTGGCCAGCTTTTACAAACTGTGATCGCTTTAGAAGTGAAAACTTATACGGATTTCTTTAAGCTGCCAATCAAAAATTATTTAACACAGCAGAGAGACCAGTTTAGGGCTTAGTGTGAGTATGTTCTAGAAATGCTCCCCCACACAAGGAGTCACTTCTAAGCACCATCACAACTTTGAAAGTATTGCAAAGTTGACGGTGCATAGGGTACCTTTTACCCAGTCTATGTTCTGTTACACAATAACGGAGTTGTCTGCGTCAATTTTATCCAATTTGAGAATCAAGGGTGCGCACACACAGCTTAGACTAGGCCCCCTCGGTTCCCAAAAGAGAGCAGTACTGCAGACCACATATGTACTAGTTGTGGGTCCATCACTTAACTTAAAGAGTTTAAAAAAAAAAAAAAAACTTGCAAGACAATCAAATAATAGACACGAAAAACAAAAATTAAAAAGTTGGAACAATGCAAGATTTCCACAGTTTGATATTTTGTCCTACATTTTGTAAACCCGTGGCCAGTTCACCACAGAAGGGCTCATATTCACTGAACTAGAAGTTGAGCAGATTTAACAAGACAATAGTAAATTGGCATCAAAGTAACCAAATAGGAAATAAATACTCCACTCGATCATTTTATTAACTTGGCTCTTTCTACACACTTCCCGAATTAGTGGATAAACCCCCACAGTCTTAGATTCTCTGCGCAATGGTAGTAAGAGGACTTCATAAAAACAAAACAAGTTATTCTGGCATACGCAGTGTATCCTTCGTTATTGTGAAATAGATCACATGTTTTCTCAACTCATCATGCTCTTCCCTGAAGCTAGTATAAATATCCTTAAAATCTGGGAAGAATCCAAGAAACGAGCATCTATTATTTTTGGATGATCCATAGGGTAAAATGGCTCAAAGGCTATGAAGTGCTGAATGTTCACTCCTGAAAAAGACAGAGAGTACTACGCAATGCCTGTAGATTTTACAGCAATGCTGTGATCTTCCAACTCCATCTACTCTCAAAAATGCTCTCCTTGATGGAGACATGGGGACAGAACAGCTATTATCACAGTTACACAAATACAAACAATATATTGTCACAGATTATGTAGCCACATACTTTGTGAGCTGGTGCACTATTCTGGCTCAAATTATCTCAAATGGTCCAACTATATCCATAATGGGACACATTAAACTTGAAGTTAGCTGAGGAACGCAAATGATATCCAGCTGGTATTATAATGCATGCCAGGAAACATTCCCTATTCATTTACACAAGGCGGGATTAGATTAAAGTGATACATGCGGTGCGTCTCCTGTTACTCCACAGACCAGCCAAGACCGCTGGGTCGGCAAAGTGAACCCAACGTTTCAGTAATGGTATGAGATAGGGCACACACACACTTGGGATGGTGGGGATTTTTATGTCTAGGGATTTCCAGTCCCAGGGTTATGTATGCCGCAGAGGTCCTTCCCCAGTGGACATAGCATTCTCCAGCTAGCCTATAATGTCACTTAGGCATCTATACTGGTCATGTGGGAATCCACTATAGAAGAAAATTATTTTGGCAAGTTTTGGAGGGTGGAAGGGAGATTGTTCCTCAATATTTTTATGCATTTTTATTTTCAAATTTTGAGGATTTCTGCTGTTTGATAGATGTGTTTGATGGATAAGATATACAAATACATAGCTAGCTAGATGGTTGACAAAGATACATAGACAGAGAGGCTTATTATTTTTAGAACAGTTGGTGCACAGAGTGATGAGATTAGCATAGATAAAGAGGAACATGTCAAGCATGGCTTAGATGAGATATCAAAGATAAAAATAAAAATAAAAAAATCTTTAAAGCCAATGAAGTTTATTTAGCTGTACGAGATAAGTCATGCCTTGTTATATGAGGCAAGGCCAAATCTTCACTGTAATAAAAGAATGGCGTGATTAAACTATCATTTTATTATTTGAGGAGGCAAATTTGGAGGCAGAGTCTATGGTTCCTGATTTTCAGGTTACAGCATATTAAAGATAAAGAGTACCGTAATCATAAAATGTTTCCTGGGTAACGCAAGAATTCTGATTGACAACCTAGGGAAGCGAAGGCTGCTGGGTGGGTGATGATGTAAGCTGTATAACAGAAACCCGGTCGAGTGACATGTTAAAAAGTTAAATTTAGGGATTTCTACAACTCCTATATGTCAGCATTGAAGAGGGTCATCTTTCACCTCAAATTAAAAGACCAACAGATTGGTTAAAACCATAGGAACGTTTTTACTAATGGGGCACTGATTGGGATATTTGGACTAGCAATTCAGAGACACCAGGCATTGAACCTGTGAGGTGACACCTTCCAGTCTCACGTATTAGGGGCACCAACCAGAACGGATACCTGTCTGGGTTTCATTATAATGAATCATTTATTGACTTTACACAAATATTTAGGTGAGGGAGCATTAAAAAAAAATTATAATATTAATCAGTACGAGTCTCATACTTAAATATATATCAGTTTTTCTGACAGAGTTGCATCACAGTCCATAAATTAACAATTAACATTACAGAAATATACTTAACAACATATACTAACAGGAAACAGGAGATAAAATAAATCAACTCATGTGACATGTAGAACGGGCCAGCCAATTACAATCAGGCAATTACTCATCTGTGAGTTTGACATCACAGAGTAGTTCATATTCTTTGCCCTTTTTATAAGCAATATCATATTTTATGGATTAAAGTTTTTATACATCATAAATGACAACATTGCTAAGAGTTTCACACATCCGAGAAGTTGTTCTGACATTTGCCTTAGTAGATATCCCTAATAAATTGTCCAGATTACTGAAGCTGAAAACAAAACTGACTTGGTTAATTCAAATCCTTCTACTTACTCTTAAAAAAGTCAAATTGCTAGGGGGGGCGGGGCCGGACCGCCGAGCTGGATGGTTGCAAGCAACCTCAGCTCCTGCACTTTCCCACTCTATAAGCCCTTAAAGCATGATTTATCCTGTGATAGCAGACCGACAGCACCGATCCTCCGTGTGCTGCGACCACTGGACCCAGGGAGAGGCTGACTCCTCGAGTTGCGGTCCCCTGGGGCCTTCTTCGGCGGTGAGCGGGTCAGACTGCCGCTGCCCTGCTATCCTGCCTGACAGCGCCCGGCCGGAGGGCCGGAGAGGACCGGAGAGGACCTGGCCCTGTCCCCCCCCTCCCCCCCTGGGCTGGCGGGGGTGATCCCGGTCTCCACCCTGTGACCCCGAAAGCGGCAAGGCAGCTTGGGCCCAGCAGCATCAGCAGCCTGATCCGTGGCCTGGGCACCCTACCTAAGATGGCGGACGCCACGTGCGTCAAAACCAGTAAGAGAAAATGCGGCCCCCAGACACCCACAACACACGGCAAAGCAACCGGGCGCATGCAAACCAACACCCCACAACGACCACCGGTAAACGCCCGTCAAGGCATCCCAGCACAACGCTTACCTCAAGGCTGCAATAAGCGGAAAAGACGGGGACGCAATAAGCCAGCACCCGAACCCCGGAACAACCCACTGCAAAACAAGACACGGAAGCGGGAACCTCTGACACATCGGGGAACTGGTCTCCCATACATAATGCTCCACCCTGCACCTAGATGGCGACACACCGCACCACGACCAGCAATGAAGATGCCGCACTACATGCGGACAGCCGATCAGCAACGGAGCTCCTCTCAGCCCACAAAACGCTCCAGCACATCGGAGAAGTGAGAGCCCACCCGGCACCGCTACTTTGCCGCCTCCTTTTCGGTTGTCTCCCCTGCAGCGAAGGACTCTACAACCCAGCCTCGAAATGGAGGGGGCTGACGGCTGGCACAGAACGCGCAGAGGCGGGATGCCACAGGCTACCACCAAAACCCTGCCTGCTCTAAATTAATGGAGACAACCACCAGGACTTGGACACTGCCGATGCCTGACTCACCAGAATAACTGCATATACAGTTGGTTTTAGCTAGATGCTTCCCTAGCCTGTTAGAGTGGCCTAATGCATAAATGTTTTGCTTTTACTTATTCAACATGATGCGTTTGCTTAGCCCGCCAGAATAGCCGAAGATATAAATGTTTGTTTTTTTCCCCTTTTAGCATGATCTGTCTCCCTGGCTGGCCAGAGAAGCGTAATTTATAATTGCTCTCAGCATAATATGTTTGCCTAACTTGCCGGAGTAACCCAATATACATATGCTCCTAGCTTGGTCAGACTGCCTAGCCTGTCAGAGAAAAATAGACTAGAACTCACATAAGCCTGTTTAAAACATGTAAACCATACGTCACCCTTCATTACAGACACTAAGCAACAGTTGGGATCTCTATGTTAACCCTCCAAAACACGAGTACAGGCACTACACCTTCAGCACGCACTCAGGCACTTCATACGCTGACACACCACACTATGGGCCCACTCGTAACACCTCCACCGCTCCGCTTTCTATGGCACAGGGTTGGGAAAGCATCGTAGACACAGCAACTACTGTCATCTCAATGCAACATACACTAACAAAGCTTACTGTTTTCGCATGTGCCTGTTATATAAAAAATGTGCACTGCCTATCTTAACCCCACTTGTGAAAGATGTCACAAAGCTCGAGGAATGCCGTTGGGGTACCTCAAGCCTGTTTGTACCTAATAACTGCACTGCAAAAATAAAGAATTAAAAAAATAAAATTCAAAAATTCAAATTTCTGACCATTTACACTATAGTGAATACTAGAGACAACATAGAACATGGAGAAGGACAGTTTGCAAAAGATAATTTACCCTCATTGCAACAGAATAGCAATTGCATGCTTTGTTTGTAATGTAGTGAGAATAACTAGAGGAGTATTTGGACACGAACTGAAGTTATTCTGGTCTCGCATGTACAGAATAAGGTCAGGAAGTACATGTGGAGTACGCTTAGGGGATTACTCGGTGTCATCAAGGCTGCCTCCCTTGTTTACAAGTAAATATATACATGATGGACAGCTAATTGTCAGCCCTTTTTAGTCTACAGTTTCCAAACACTGCTACGTAATACCCCAGTTTTAAATCCAAGTACCCAGCTATCTCTCTAATGTGATGAATGTCGGTGAACCGTGAACTTAGAGGCGCTTAAGTGGGCTCAAGTAACTTCATACACGAGTATTGAAATAGCTTATTCCATGAACTGCGGCATGAGGCTGGAGGATAAGATAAAATAACCCTGTGACCATCTAAAACCATTTAAAATAACCCTGTGACCATTTAAAAAAAAAAAGGAATATGCATGATACACACTGCAGAATATGCATTATAGACACTGCAGGGCAACCCTTTTCATGCGTTTTCATAAATATGAGAAACTTATATGTGTCCCTGTGAACATGGTGGATCTTGTCATCCTGTCCACAAGACCTCAGAACGTGTCCTGTGATTCACCGGTTGTACTTTCATGCACCACTTTAGGTAGGTACTAATACCTGCATACCAGGAACACCCCACAAAAACTGCTATCTTGGCGATGCGCTGACCCAGCCGTCTAGTCATCACTATCTGGCCCTTGTTAAAGACACTTAGATCTTTTCTCGCCCATTTTTTCCTGCTTCCAACATATGAAATTCAAGAGCTGACTGTTCAATTGCCGCCTAATATATCCCCACCCCTCGTCAGGTGCCATTGTAACGATATTATTAAAGTTATTCACATTACATGTCAGTGGCTTTAATGTTTGGCTGATATTATATATATATATATATATATGAAACAAGGGGGGGTTGGCTGCCCTTACCTGAACATGAATAAATGGGGTGCTGCTGGGGGCCAAATTATACAATACACAAGATCCAGCGCACTCACCTATCCACTAAACAGCAACTTCAATGTTGAAAGATTTTATTAGTTTTTTTAAAAACACCTAATCTAGGCAAAAATAAAGAGAATTAGTTACATTATATGATCATACATTGCATAAGCCTGCCACAACGTCAATGTACCCCATATTTGGGAGTCAAGCCAACGCCTTGGTTTTGTACCCCTCCCTGTCACAGGTGCCTCATCTCAGGTCCCTATTTAGCCTTGTACTGCAGAGAGCCCCAGATGGAATTTTTTCCCCCAAGTAAGTGGGTTAATCTCATAAGAGCAGACATTAAGCTGTTAGTGTAGGACCTGCCAAAGATGGGGTACATTGACGTTGTGGCAGGCTTATGCAATGTATGATCATATGCTGTAACTAAACCCCCATTATTTTTGCCTAGATTAGGTGTTTTTAAAAAAAAACTAATAAAATCTTTCAACATTGAAGTTGCTGTTAAGTGGATAGGTGAGTGCGCTGGATCTTATGTATTACCGTATATATATATACATACACACATATACACACACCAGGAAGACCTCACTAATGATAGGACCAGATAACAGCTCGTTATCTAGTGGCACTACTGTGTTTATGATAATGCTTACCATAACAAAGCATTGAACCCACAGCAAATGCGTGAGCTTGTGATTTCAACCTTTGCATGACATCATCAAAAAATGTAAAGTAAACAAGAAAATGGCACAAATTTGTTGGAATTTGATTAGCTACTTCTTCATCAAGGATTACAGCGTGCATGCAGAGAACAACATTAGAACTAATTGGCGATTTTTTTTTTTATTTGCCCATGGGACCAGCACAGCACGGGTTACTCTAAAACCAAAATCAGTGTTTTGTTTTGTTTTTAAAACACTGTCCAAATTATTTAAAGTGAATTCAAAAAGAATTTAAAATTTAAGGCCAGAACTGAAAGAAAAGCTGATTTATAGATAATCTCTCCAGTTTGGCTATTTATTTATTTTTTTGTAAATTTACTTTTTATTGTAAGTAAAAGACAAATAAAACAAGCAGACATGGCAGTTGTATGACGGAGCAGTGGGACACACAGGTCTCCATTTGTTTTACATCCATATCATCTTATTTGAATTCGCAGATCCACTTTAGTTAAGCGTACATTAGTGTGTAGACTAAGTGTGGTCTTATCGCTCTATATGATCTGGAGAACCTTGTTTACCAGTTTGCCTGTATGTAATAATTAGTGAAGCGTCAAAAGTCTACGTTAACACTTGTGAACAACGGGACGTCAGTTTGGCTATTTTAACCTTAAATGTTAAATTCACTAGGAATGTACTTAGAATTCTCACTTTGGTGAGTAACCCTGGAGTTTTTGATTTAATCCTTTAATTATTATTATTTTTTTTCCATTATCAATAATGCATTCAAAATGGGAGGGGGCAGCACATCTGGAGTTCCCCGTTTCGTAACATGCTAATTACTTTAGGCAAATTTTTTAACCTTTCCAAAAACAATGGTAATGTGTGCTCTAATCTGTCTTTTTTTTCCCCCGAGTTGTTCTCAGGGTCCGATGACCCAAATAAAGATTCTAAGAAAAGCTGACGGCTCTCACAGACTATAAATAGTCGAAAGCACCGTGCTCTTTGTATGAGCACAGAGAGTATAACATTTTTTCCATACTCACCAGCAAGTGTATAATCCATATCAAATCCAAAGCATTTGATCTTTTCCATGGCTAGACTTCTGTTCACAAAGACCCTAAAGGATAAGCAAGAAATAAGACAAATGTGAAATGATTGGAGGGGAGTGGGGTGTTGCATGACCTTATTTACTGGCTTGGAGGATTTAATTGAACAACTGGTTCTTTGAATATTGTGCCCATCAGAACTGAAACTTATTAAATGCCTAATTACATTGAGCAAAGCACAATAATGCTCCGTTGAACTGAAGTTGAGTAATACAGTCAGCTACCAATAAACCAAAAACTGAACAGCACACTGCCCCAAACACTGGCGTAAATGCTCCGTAACCATTATATTTTATTGGTTAATGATTAATTGAGTCTGTATGCACAATTCTGCCATAAAACAGTTTTCAAAGTTTTTTTTTTTTTTTTTTTAACAGAAGCTGGGGTTCTCTGTGGCACCAATTGTCTGGCCCCAATTTAGACTAATGGATAGTACAAACCTATATAACCAATGCAAAGCCATTGGAACATGGACGGCAGTAATTAACTGCAAGAGGACAGGTTAATCCAAGGAATTCAGCTTATCGTGGTCATCCAAGCTTGGATGGTTCTTTTACATTACTCATATGGCAGGTTATGGTTTAGGCTTCGAATGATGGGGGGAGCTCTAACACCCAAAGACTCATAGAACCATAACCAATACACCAACCTGTAGTGGTTATGAAACCAAGGGTTCCCCTTTGCTATTTACAGTTAGAGGTACTCAAAATTTATTTTTAACAATATGCAGGCACGTATTTTTTTTTTACAGTACTGAACACAGTAATCTATACCAGCCAGATATTTTTACATTATTTTACATTAGATAAACTGATTGCATGATAAAGATAAACCTGCTGCTCTGTGATTGGCTGACATCAAAGAGCAGCCAGAAGAGTAATGCGAGCTACTCCAATCACAACTCACAGTTCAAAGACAGACAGATACGCGGCAAATAACAAACCGGCTGTGGGAAGCCATTAGGAGTCAGAAAGGAGTGCGGAGCCATGAGAAGGGTGATGTAGAGTACGAGATTGAGTTATAAACAATAGAGCCTGTGACACCATACAATGTCTCTAAAGAATGAGACAAAAGAGGTTTTAGCTGGTGGGCTGAGCCGGTTGTTCTGCTGGAATCCCCTCACTAACAGTGAAAAGTCTAATTGTAAAACTGAACGGTGTCTGATGAGACCACTATTTGCATACAACTTATTTTAAATGTAAGCAGTTAACAAAAAACAACTATAGCAAGCTTTTAAAATAATTGTTTTTTAAATTGTATTTTCCTTGTTTATAACATATATGGGTCCTCTTACAAAGGTGAGATATGGTTCCATTAATAAAATGAACATTTATGAAACCATTGGGCAATTTAGCAGCATAATTGCTTATTGAGCATTAAAAACAATAGGAGGAATTTCTCATCCACGTGTTTTGTGGATGACAAATTTACTTTAAAGCATAACGTAAGCTAGGCAATGCTTTGTCACGCATTATTGCAAACAGGTTCAACCGAGGAAGTCACATTCTTACGACACTAAAAATTGCAAAACAGGTAGCAGTGATCAAATGACAAAAATTCCATTACCTGGTAGGTCATACATCATAGCGCATAACCCAAGCAAATGTATATATTTAACCACAAAAAAAAAAAAAAATGCACTAATCACTTCTTGCAATGCAAACACATTGATCAGATGTACGTGACAGGCTAAATAAAATGTACAAAATACAATGACAAAGTAAATAGCCAGAGAAAAACAAGGGGGAGATGAACACACAAAAACAAAGAAAGTACAAAAAGCAAAACGAGAACCAAAAATAAAAAAAAATACATACAACAAAGTGTCACAACACAACTTATTTTCAATTTTAGTTAATTTAAAAATAAATTCAAAACAAAACATCACAAATTACCTACAGTACCACAGTCATAACAGCCACACAATAATTAGGGTATAATATATACCACCCACTAAAGTAGGACTGGGCCAATGCTGCTTTAAGTCAAACAGAAAAGTAAAATAGAAATCCTACACAAGGCTACATTTTTTCCCCAGAATTTGTCTGCCACCCGTTTCCAGAGGCCGACGTGTCTCTGGGAATTTTTGACTAAATGCAGCTAATGGACCAAGGGTTTAACCCCTTAAGGACCAAGCTTCTGGAATAAAAGGGAATCATGACATGTCACACACGTCGTGTGTCCTTAAGGGGTTAAAGAACTCGCTCAGATTAACATTCACAAGAGACGATACCTGTGATGGGCTTCAAAATCACCAGAGCCCACATAGGTGGCAAACAGTCCAGGCTGCTCCATTTTGAAATAAAACCACCTTTTTAAAAAATATACTTGGTGGATCTCTCTTCGTGTTCTCTGGAGAGCTCAAGTCCTTGATTAACAGGACGGCGTCAAAGAAACGTATGATGAACAAACTCCTGCATAGGAATTTATTTGGACCTGATGAATCCTCTGACACGTCACATGAACAATACTTGAACAAGGAAGGACGTAATTAGCATCTTTGTATAAAGATTATAGTATTAATCATACAGATGTGGCATATTTTTGTTACGAGATGACAGAGTTTTGGACACTCCCAGAAAAAGAGCCTGAATTCTCAAAATGTCTCAACCCTAACCTGATCAAGGCCAGTGAGATTTCTACATAAAAGTTATAAAACAGCTGTTCCTTTATAGAGGAACTTCCTATCAGCTGCTGAATATTGGTATAAACCTCTATATAGAGAACCACAAAAATATATGCAGTGAGAGGGGCATTTGTTTAATAAGAATATAGAAATATCTAAAAAAAAAATAAGACTATTCAAAATGTAGCTTAATCATATATTTTAAAGGGGGACTATAATACATCAGGGTTTTTAATAATATGTGTACTTATACCCTATAGTCAACAAATATATATCAGCAAAGTGTGAGCTCAAAAACTAAATTGTGTCACTGTGTCCTATCGGTGTGTCTGGAGTGGTCTGGCGTGTGAGACCTGGCAGACCGCATAGACAGCGCATACAGAGAAGACATTAAACAATGTATCCATTTCTCCTCCTCGTGTGCATTGTGTCCAATGGCGGTGTCTGGAGTGGTCTGGCGTGTGGGATCACTTGCTAAATCTTTTATAGAAATTTAAAACAAAATGTGAACATTTCGAAAAAGTAACAAGAAGAAAAAAAGGTTTCAATATTTTATTCCAAGGTCTATTTTTCAGAGATCTGATGGTTCCCATTTAAAAATAACTGTGAGAAATACAGCATTGGCACACACTCAAAATGTGTGTGTTTTTTTTTTTTTTTTAAAGATTTAACAGACCTGTCTCTTTCGGCATACGGGCTTTCTTACCAAAATTCTGACTTTCCATCTCTACCTGGTGGAAAAATCAGAACTTTAATTGTGTTCTCCCACTGAAGAGCCAACAGTCATGCCGTCCACTTATTGTGAACATTGTACTTCCGTGTTAGAAACATTAATTCTACCCATATATAGGCAGCATCCATTAGCGGAGTTAGCAGACAAGGAAAAAAACTTGAAAACCAACACAGAACTGAAGAATGGCACCACAAACCGTACAGCAGGATGCAGTGATTATGGTGCCCATTTAAAGGTACAGCACTCTCAGTGGACGCTGTAAGCAGAGATTAGCATTTTGTAAAGCAGGGGTTCCCAACCCCCAGGCCGGCGCCGGTCCGCAAGAATTTATTGCTGGTCCACGAAAGCTTTCACCCGACTATACCGTCAGGTGAAAGCTTTTACGGATCGGCAATAAATTGCTGTGAGATATTTCCCCGGTGCTATGATCTTATGATCATAGTACCAGGAAATGTGTCTCCCTCTCCCTTGCCAGCTCTGCAGGACCGGAGGGGAGATCAGAGATCTCCCTCTCCGGCCCGCTAGCACTTTGCTGACAGCCGGCAGGGGAGGGAGATGACCCGGGGAGCTCTAACCTGCAGCTCTGCCGGGTTCTCCTCTCACGAGCTCGGAGCGTTGCCGCGGTTACCACGGGAACGCTCCGAATCTTTCAAGAGTTCATTCTCCCCACTGGGACCACCAGGGCTTCCCCACCTGACCACCAGGGATTGCAGGTAATGTCCTCCCTCCCAGGCAAAGGTAAGCTTTTAATTAAAAAAAAATACATACACACACACACACTGCCCCTCCATACACACACCATGCTTCTCTATACACACACACACTGCCTCTCCATACACACACACACACACACTGCCTATCCATACACACACACACACACTGCCTCTCCATACACACACACACACACTGCCTCTCCATACACACACACACACACTGCATCCCTCACAAATACCACTGGGTTTGATTTCTGCCTGACGACGGTCCGCAAAATATTTCTCCTCTTTTCGCCGGTCCCCGGGTGCTAAAAGGTTGCAGAACTCTGTTACCAAGTATGAGTGCGAATTCTGCAGTTTAAAAAGTAACCATAGCTCTTTTGACTTCCGTAGTCAATTTGACTTTTCTCAGTCATTACTAGATCAGACCTGTCACATTGTTTCTAAAATATTAAATTTAAAAAAAAAAAAAAACATGAACTCAGGGTACTATACAATTGTATTTTGAATAACATGTGCATAGCCCTGATATACTACCTTACTGCAGTATATAAAATAAAAAATAGGTGTATGGTTACATCCCTAGGAGTACAGCAATGACCCCCAACATATCAGTTGCCAGGTTTAATGATGTTCAAAATTCAAAATTGTGGACATTTCCGTTTGCTAAATTTCCCATGCTGATTACATTTTCATGTATGATTTGACATACTTGCTGCATGCTACTAAAGTAAGAATAGATTTATTTATTTTTTTGCATTTTACAAAATTCACAAAGTTCAATAAGATTCCCTGTAAATATGTCTCAGGTTTTAGAGAATCTCCAAGGCAGACATGCCCATTTTCATTTTCGATTTGTTAAGATATGTACAGATTAATTTGCTGGGTCTAAGTCTTATTTTGGGGCATCGTAGCTGCCCAACCACTGAAATCACTTGCATAAAAACTATTTTTTGAAAAGTAAAAAACAAGGACTGACTAATGTGTTGATATTTTACATTGTCGATATAGATTCCATGTAGAGAATAAGCAAATTTGTGTTAAACTAAAACTCACTAAGTAAAGAAATGTCGCACAAGCATAGTGTTCTCTGGATCTTTGGAAGCCACATGGTAAAAGAGCGTTATTTTACCCATGTCTAATTTGGGGTAGTTTAGGAGTACATGTGGTAAAAGAGCATTATTGTACCCATGTCTAATTTAACAGTTTAATGAACCCATTAAATACGATTGTAATGCAATTAGATATTTAAAACAGATGCCTAGTTATTTTAAAACACCAACAGGGAATTCATCAACACCCCAAACAAGTTCACTCCCAAACCACCTACCTAAATAACTATAGTACCCCTAACCAAAAATAAATAGTAACATATTGTATGCACTATAAGAATGCTCATACGTGCCAAGGAATGGGGACCACTCACAAGTTAGAGAGCAAAACTTGGCTCTTGGTTTGGAAAACAGTTGGAAAGTTATTGTACGGGTAAGTACTCTCCTATCCTCCCGTAGGGCTGTTGTAAAAGATATGATGACTACGTAGAGAAAAGATACAAAATGTAGTGAAGACTGAAGGGATGAAAAAAAAAGGTAACACATTTTAATAAATAAAAAAGACTGGTACATTCACTGGCATGACCAGCCAATGGTATTCAGCATTAAATTACAGCAACAGCCAACTATGGGGAGCTTGATGGCAAATTCCCAAAAGCTCACTATGCTAACATGAGCGTAACATGCATTGACGCCAAGTATACATAAAAAAAATAATTTTAAAAGTTGCTAATGGGCACCAAGAGGTTCATGGAAAGTGTATGAAGTTCTCAAATTCAGATGCTTATCACAAAGCAATATGACTAAGGAATGACAAAGGAAAAACAGCACCATGTCAAGGCAAGCTGGAATATGATCAAGATAAGACGTACTGGAAAACCATTTAACTGAGAAACGTCAGCGACACGTCTTTTGCCAGCTCATCATCTTACTTCTGCTTGGTGACCCCGCTCACCTGTGATAAGCCTCGCGGCGATATTTTTTCATAGCTAGGCCATCCATATTCGCCGGCACATCGGCTGCATTTTGTAGACGATCACTCCATGAAGTTGTCATTTTCAAGCCGCTTGCTGGGTTCTGTATGGGGAAATTCAACAGCAAATAGTTTACAAGTCATTATGAGCAATATATGAATACCCGAACAGTAGAGGCAGCAACAAATGGTTTCTGGAATCACAAACGTGTGGACAGTTTGCCCCCTGGTTATACTGCATATAAAAAGGAAACGTGAAACAAAGTATTGTACTGATGGTAAATTGATTTCATAGTAAACCTGACATTTACCATGTGAATATCTTCTTCACATGGTTTACATTTAAATCCAAAAATATACACTTTTCTCATTACGTCTGCTAACACAATGTCAAGCAAATTGCTATTCTCCGTACAATAGCACAATGTAATATCTGCACAACCAGTACATTAAATTGGCGCTTCAGAATAAACATATACGTTTTGTTATCCAGTGCTAGGAAGAGCCATACACTTTCAAAAGAAGAAAAAAAAAAAGTATACAAAAGATTTTTGTTTGGGCAACCTTCCATCAATTAAAACCTAAAACATATTTGTTTGCATTTATGTCTATTAAAACACATACAGATTTGCCGGTGTCATAAACATTCCATATTAAATGGCACTCATAGGATATGAACCACCTTTATTAAATAAAGCCTGATATTCCGTGATAAACAAACTGCGATGAGAGAAATCACTACGACGATCCAAAACAAACAAAACCTGTAATTCTTGTTTGGGACTCCTCATGTTGCCAGATGTAATTTTAAGAGGATCAAATAAGATACTAAATCAAATATGCACTGATGGACAAAAATTATTCTGAGATCACCCCCCAAACAAACTGTCCGAGGCTGCATTGAACCCAAGATTAACCTGCTTTTTTAACAACCGAAATATTTTTGTTAACTAAAAGGCTCCCTAAAATAATATTTTTTTTTAACCAGACTTTCCAACTTTATCTACATACACATTAACAAACAATAAATATAAAATGTATCCATAACAAATGCAAAGATACAAACAAATCTAAACTATCACATTATGCAGACATTCTTTGTAATTGGCATAAAACTATACAAACACAGTTCCAAACACATCATTTTAGACCAAGAGGGTTAATTACTAAAGTGAGAATTGTTGGGAATTTGAAGTTAATTCAAGGTGTCTGAACTGGAGAAATCCTTTAAGTCAGCAATGCTTTTTGCAAATTGTTTGTCTACTTCGGCTTCAAATTTGAAATTTACTTTGAATTCACTTTAACTCTCCCCTTAGTAAATAACCAAGCAAGTAAGTTAAGACTGAGAAAAATATATATATATATATATATAAACAAAAATAAATAAAAGAAAAGTGAAAACAAACCTTTTTGCAGTAAACGTTTGTAAAGTCAGACAGAGCATCATAGGCAACGTAGTTGACAAACACCTCCAGAGCCATCAGTGGACTAGTTGTTTATCAATACAAGGAACAGCAGCCTAGCAGACTGTATGACCTGCCAGTCAGCGAATGCATGTCTACAGTGGAGAATCGGTAACATGAAGCAGCTAGCCTCCTCTACCAGGCTGTTCATGAAAGCGATCCTTATTCAACAGGTCTTTAAAGTTAAAACAGAGTCCCTATACACAGCTACGCAGGGTAAACAGAAAATAAATTCACACTCACTGGACGGTAGCGTCCGATCATCTTGTCACTCCGGGTGTCAGTGTTGCTCTGGTAAACCTGTTTTTTTTTTTTAAACGAGTTAGTTATTTATGAAGATAAAATATTCCTGCTGCCCTCTACCTGGCACTGTCATTGCAAGTGACGCTTTTAAATTAGGAGCATTGGCAACGTCGATGACAGAATTTAAAATAGAATGGCTGGTAACCACATGGAGATTTCATTATAAATAGAAGCAGTATTCACAGGATGCTATTATTACTGGGGGCAAAACATCATCATCTCCATTGTCTGGGGTTGGATTTCTCACACTTTGTCTGCCAGCAGTCATATGTTGGTGTTTGTATTTGATATTGTGTCTGTATCGATTAAACATGCAGAAAATAAATAGACAGGTCTTGATCTGTTAAACTGTAACTTCGAATATGCTCAGCCTATCGGATCTAGAAACCTTGACACACATGATTTAACAAATCATAAGAACTGTCAAAAAGTCATCATTGAGTCCATTAGAAAAACACATTTCTGTCCGAGGCTAGCAATGAACAGCCCAGAAATGGACATTAAAATTGATGTATTTTCACTTAACATTCACACAAGACAAAAAGAACGGGTTAATCAGCAAACTTGAATTTGCTAATTTTATCAAATGGAAAAATATTCCAAATTTCAGAGGTGGAGATTTTCTTTTGCAAATAAACCTACCGTAGCTAGAAAGTGTGCACACTCTGCTAACCCCTATAGCCCTTCAGCAAGATGGGGCACATTTTTAATGAATAAATAAATAAATTTAAAAAAAACAAAAACAACACAAAAAAAAAAGAATAAAAAACAGTTGCCATAAAATTGTCCACCCAGCATTCTACAAAAGGTAACACCGGAATTATAATACATCGCAGGGACATACACTGCTTTGTGGATAACGTTACACAGCAGGCTTGTCCCTGACCCATTTACTTGTATTTTTTTCTCTTTCTGCCTACATTCTTTCCTACACTTCCTATTGCCTTTGACCCCAGCACAGCCTCTTCATTCCAATCATTCATTCCAATGATTAGCCAGAGTGTTTAAACCAAATCTGATGTAGTCCTTTAGCCAAGTTCAAGCTAGTTGCTTCAACTACAACTAATCGTTCCTACCCCTACCCCCAGCTAGAGTGACTACTGGATCGTAGCTCAGCAGCCGTTCAAATCTGGGAGTGAAAACTCCAGGAGAAAAAATATGTTTAGTCCCAAAACTCCAAATTGTATAATATCAACTGCACATTTTAGATATAAATAGCCACACTGTGAGATTTGCCCCAACTGTTAATCAGCTACTTCACTGGTACTACCTTCAGCCATAGATAGGTTAGCATTCAAAAAAACATCTGAAATGTAATAAATCAGTCTTCATATATCTGATCCAGTTGTCTTGATACAGACTAGCAGACTCGGTAATCTGCCCTTGTGACCAGCGTCTCCCCCTCACCCCCTCTTTACCCTATACCAAATACCCCAAACACTGCCAAGTCCCCATTTACCTTATAACAAACACCCTAAACATAAATCCAAACATTTTAGCTGTCTTTTCCTTATTACAGGAAAATTCAGTTACAATATAGCTAGATCTATTTTCAAACAAATCTCACATAAGATTCATGTAAAATATTAGGAACCAAGTTGACACAATGCATTTTCAGTTATTTTTCTTAGTGAATAAAGTGCAATGAGTCAAACAGCTATTTCATGAACACATCCCTCGGAGTTTATCAAAGATCGATGAAAACGAAAATCCATAACACTTCCCAAGCAGGATGTGTCACTATTTATCACTGCGCAAAGCTTTTCCTACAAACTAGCTCTCTGTATTATACGTTTCCAAGGCCCTCCTGAATAGTCATCCATAAACAAAATGTTTTAGACTGGAATTCAGATCAATGCAAGACCTTTTTTGGGGAAAGAGGACAGAACTAGTGCCCAGCAGACCCTGCATTATGCTGTTAGCGAATAGTTTAACGACTTGCCAGGAAACCCCAAGCACAGTAACTTGCACAGCATATTATAGTGGTTATGGTGCTTGGAGTATTCTGAAAATCACAGTGAGAAGATGCTGACGTCCACAGGAAACCATTGAGTAATGCTTTCCTATGGGTGGTTTGAATGCGTGCGCGGCTCTTGCCGCGCATGCGCACTCGGCACAGACTTCGGCAGGTGGAGGAGAGTTCCCCAGCGCGGAGGGAGCCCGGCTCCGGAGAAAGGTAAGTGGCTGAAGGGGTTTTAATCCATTCAGACCAGTGGGAGGGGGGCCATGAGGTTGGGGGGGGACCTAAGGACTACATAGTACCAGGAAAATGAGTTTGTTTTCCTGGCACTATAGTGGTCCTTTAATGCATACCTATAAAACAGAATAGCTCGTATGGGGTGCTTGCATACCGTTGTGCTCCCAGAATGCCGAGTGAGGATTCCCACAAGGCATTGCATGTGTACATAGGTGCACAGTCAACATTCAGCAGGGATCTGGAAGCAAACTTCAGATAAGGGTTATATTTGTATTTGTATGCATTCACTGATGACCTACACTCACTGTGTATGCATTCCAATTACCCCACAACAAATCAAACTGGAAACCAATGCCAACTTGGAAAAATAAAGTATTTCCTCTAGGCAGGTTATTTTTCCTAATGACGCATTTTTGCAAGAAATCATTCTAACGCTCACAAACCGACAATACAAAAAGAAACATGTAAATCCCTAATCTGTAGCTAATATTCTTAATCTCCTGGCTGTGAAGGATGCTTGGCTACATTCTTTCCACACTTCCAAATTCTTTTCTGATTAACCCCTTCATGGATTTAAGAGTATTATTAAAAAGCACATTCTCCAAACTGAAACCTCCATAAAGGAGTTCCCACGCAAAACACCACACGTAGTCACCATCCACTTTCTGATCATAGGCTCCACAACGGTAGCACTTACCTCTCCTCAACACCACCCCCACAAACTGCAGGAAACAAGAGGAACTTCACCTCACACTAAGTCACAGCACACCAACTCCCCCCCATAGGAACAACACAAACACAGACATACTACCTCAAGCAGCTCCGACCACCCTCACACCGCGTCCCACACTCTTTGAAAATAAGCCAAAGAACTCAAGTAAGCAGTGTGCAGCCCCAAAAGCGGCAGGGACGAGACGCACAGATAGCACCATGCAGGCACACCCTGACAGGGCAAACAACCCCCCGACGTAAAGACTTACGAAGTAGACATCCAACACGGGGCTTCAACACCAAACGACCTAATAAGCAAACCAATGCAACTATGATCATATATTGACCCCTGTATAAATGAATAAAACAGCCAGCTGTAAAAGCATATATGTGTACAATGTCCTAAACTTGAGAACTGTATGACTATGTTCCTCCCCCCCCCTCTTTTTTCTGTACTCCATTACCACTAACCAGACAAAATAAAAATGGTCAAATTAAAAAAAAAAAAGCACATTCTCTCACCCTTAATATAGCAGCAGTAAGAATGGGCGTATAGATTAGATAGACAAAATTAATACAAATTTATTCTATGTACACACAGGGAAACATAAAACAGTCAACAATGAGTTATGGGAAAATAGTATGATGGAAATGGTATTTTCCCCCCAATACATGCATCACCGTTCCATATCTTTTATACTACATGATGATTTTTAAAGGTTAGGTTTAGCATGTTAGGGCTGGGGTTAGGGTAATGTACAAAATAAGTTGCTATGGTGGCCTCCCCAAAAAATATAAAGAATAAAGATAAATCTTTATTGCCTGAGGGGTAGGGATATCAGAGAGGGAGCGAACAGAGTGGAGGAAAGGGGCGGCAAGGGATTACCATTGGCTGTCTGGAAACATGCGGTGCGTGCTTGCATCAGACATAAAATTTGCACAGTATTCATATTAGCCAGCCGGGAGCTCTCGTTCCGGGTTGGCTATTAACGCCCCAATGCTACTACCAGAAGTGGGGTTACCCTTCCGGCAACAGAGGGATTGAACTCTGCATTGTTTCATAGCAAAACGTTGCACAGATAAGACGCCAGGCACCACGACCAGATCAAATCAGTGAAGTGGTTATGGTACTTGTAATAACTCTAGGGAAAGAAGCATACTGTTAGGAATGCACATGTCTCAGGGCTGTCTGAGATTAATGGGAATTACAGTCCCAGGAGGCAGTTATTTTAGCAGTTGCTATTAAAATTCCACTCGGGAACAAACTGAAATGAAATGCCACACCGTTATGCAACTCCCATTAATCCCAGGCAGACAGGGGCATGTATGAGGTAATCAGTGCATTACACCACATTCACGATTGGGTACAGGATTCTAAAACAGGTTCTGTATAAAATAAAATTAAGGGCAGATTGTGGGATACGTATTACCGTACAATTTCCTTCATAGATCACACAACCACGTAGGTTTTTAATTATATATGGAACACCTTTTAATCTATTTGACCAGTCTGCTTCTGCAAATGTAGTACTAACCAGTCAAGCAAAATTCCCCGAACATAGATTAACGAACAAGCGACTCTGGTTTATTTTCGGGGTAGGGCACATATTAAGAGCATCCCCCTAAAATAAGCAAGGGTTTGTTTTGGGGGGATGTCTTAATTTCGGGGAAACACGGTAAGCATAATGATTGTGGCAGTTCTAAAAAAAAAACTCCCCAGGATTAATGCAAAAACGAATTGTAAATTCAGAGACGATGACATGTCTGTAGATCTGGACAGGTTCCAGTGTTACAAGCTTGTATTGGTTAATCCTCCAAAATAACTTTATACTTTCCGTGAGTTTTATAAGCCCCATGTATTATGTATCCACAAATACAGATTTGTTTGTAGCAATGGCTCATGAAGGACATTTATTTTAGTACATATAAATAGATCATTTTCCAGTTCCTATCATATAAGAGAATTTTTGGGGAGGTAAATTCCCAACGATGAGGGCTCATATCTACAACATTGCATTCTGTTAACAGTCAAAATAATTATTCTATGTACACACACAGCAAAACGTAACTTAAAGGGGCCCATTGATCGGGTCTATAACACCACATGCGAAGCTGGGAACAAGGCTCAGATTTTAGGCTTAAATTCCTATCTTTTTTCATGTACATGACAAAAACAGAAAGATGGCAGGGTGCGGAAAATACTTTTGCTGCAGCTTCTATTTTTATTTGTGTTCGGACAAAAACAGAGATCAGGATGGTTATGGGAAAAAAAAGTATTAAAGGGACACTATAGGCACCAAAACAACTTTATCTTAATAAGAAGGTTTTGGTGTATAGATCATGCTCCTGCTGTCTCACTGCTCAGTTCTATGCCATTTACCAGTTAAATCACTTTGTTTATAGAGCTCAAGTTGAACCTCCCTGTTCGTGACTTACAAAGCCTTCCTAAACACTTCCTGTAAAGAGTCATCTCAGGTTTACACTTCCTTTAATGCAAATTCTGTTTCATTTAGAATTTCTGATCTCCTGCTCTGCTAACAGCCTTCCAGACAATGCAGGAGCCCCCTTGTGTGTGATTAAAGTACAATTTACTGAGCAGGAGATTATAAAAAAAAAAAATCCTTTTCAAGTAAAGAACATCTGATTGAAAATGAAACCTTTTTTCATGCAGGCTGTGTGTCAGTCACAGCTAGGGGATGTGTGGTTAGGGCAGAATGGTCAGAAACAAGTGATTTAACTCCTAATTGGCAGATAATTGAGCAGTGAGAATGCAGGGGCATGATCTATACACCAAAACTGCTTTATTAAACTAAAGTTGTTTTGATGCCAATGATATCCCTCTAAGTTGCGGCTACTATCTTTTTGTATTCTACAGGACAGGCACTGGATGAAGACAAGGTGCTGAACACATCCACTGGGTTGCATCTCCTCCTTTACTGCTGTACTGCACACATCAAGTAAAGGAATTGTGTCAGCTCAGACACACATATGTTGCATTGCAGGCTGCAGTTACTATCCATATTACGCCATATGATAAACTGCAGCAGAGATGCATTGCTGGATTATGTCTGCCATGGTTTGCCTCATTCTCAGACAACTTCTATTATTGATGGTCGTTAATCAAACATCTACTGAACATTCACTTATGACTAGAATTGAAAGATCTGTTTAACAGTTGTGTGTGTGTGTGTGTTTTAAACTTTAAACCTAAAACCTATGTCTGGGAACACAATTTCACAAACTTGATGACGGACTGTTTTTTACAACCAAACATTACTTCAAACACGAAGGTAAAAACCCAGCGCAAATGTGTTGCAAATTGACCAAGGCCCTGACAACTGTAGACCAAAATAATAAAATTGCACATTTTTCTTTTTTTTTTTTTCCCCCAATTTGGCTATTTTGGCAAAAAATAATAAAGTTTTAATTCTCTCTTCAAAGCTCCACTATGAAGAATTATGCTGCTTTGTAGAGCATTTTGTCCAAACTTCTCATCACTTACTCTCAGACTGATGTATAGCTGTTTATAGAACTACAATGAATTAATTGCTTTTATCGAAGAGTCTAGCCGTGCTTTTAACAACTGCTATGAGCGTTTTTCAAACATCCGAATGACAGTGACAGTACAGCTACAGCTGCCAACTTCAATTATGACATATCAGTCATACAAGTTCTTGCCAAATGTCTATTAAGTCTTCAGGCTTGACAAACCACAGGATTTTGAAATTTCCAAAATGTATCTGCTCACCCGGAACCTT
Source organism: Pelobates fuscus (assembly GCF_036172605.1). NCBI lineage: Eukaryota > Metazoa > Chordata > Amphibia > Anura > Pelobatidae > Pelobates > Pelobates fuscus. Next base: position 30,314,479 of record NC_086326.1, on the reverse strand, counting down.
AAGCATTATGGGTTTCGTTTCGTCTATGCTACAATTGAACAATTTGTTCGATCAAAATGGAGGGATTTTACAGATACAAGGATTTTAGTATTTACTTCATTATACCACATTGGTGTCATAATTTTATTTTTCATGCAGAACTGTTTACTCAGTATTTGCTCAGCCGTGGGAAACCTGAAGTATTAGTTTAATTTGTCTGCCAATGCCAAGACAAACCTTTTGTATGCCAATGTGTTTTAAAATCACATACACGACACAACATGGGCTCCAAGGCAAAAACCTTAAAGCAACCGACATAAGCGAGACAAAGCCCTCAAATCTGCTTGCACAACAGCCCCAGCATAAGGGGCTCACCAAAGCGACATTACCAGCCAAAAGTCCCAACTGCCAGCAACAGTCTCTTACCGGAGATCAACCCGAGGCCTACGGAAGGCAAAAGCAGGCGACGCGAGGGAGGCGGACGATCCCTCCGCAGCAGGAGCCTTCTTGGACAAAGGTCTCCCCGGAGGACTCTACCTCCCCTCTCCCCCCCCCCATGCCAGCGGGGGATATCCCGGCAAACACAAGCGACGACCCAGCACCAGGGAATCACCCTGAGAAAAACATGGTGGACACCACGTGCGAGACCCGTCCCAAAATGGCGACTACCACACGGCCAGCAGAGTCGGCAAACGAACAGTGTGAACCTGCCCTGTGCTCTGTGGACCACATGATGCAGACACTAAGTGAGCACATCCACCAGCTATGGGTCAAACTAGAGACCCACATATTCTCTATGGCGCCTGATCCTCGAGATGGAGGTCGGGGTGGCAAGAACCGGAGGGTAAGGAGGACTCCCTCGGGCCTAATGCACCCAGACAAGCCTGCACCACACATTGCTGGTCCACCTGGGCCGAGGGCCACCAAGGGTACAACCCGGAGACATCATCCACATAGACGGAGGGACGGCCACCACAGAAGGCAGCAGACCATCAGCTCCCCCCGTTACTCCCACCATGGGATGGACCCAGCCCAAAGAAGTGCCTGGGTCCGTGGAGTAAAGATGTGGGCCTTCATCCCGGCCCGGGGCTGGAGAGAGGACGCACCTCGCCCCCGTCAACCAGCCACCTATGTACCCACCCCTGCAGCAAGAGCAGCCAGTAGGGCACTGGGTCTAGAGCGAGGAAGCAGCCCATGTGAGATCCGCTGCCAGATCACCTTCTCACCACCTCACAACAGCCACGAAGAGCCCCCAAGCGCTGGCATCGGCTGATAATGGACTCACATTGCGGGTCTGGTCTCCAGCAGCACTAGGCTGTGACCCTTGTGACCATCACTGACTACCTGCCACACCATGCCACTGACTTACGGATACCAACGGTACAAGACCTACATTGAACAGTAACATTACTAACACATGGACAAGATATATAAGATGGACAAGATATATAAAATAGGAGAAAGTGCCTGAAAAGCAATGACAACACAGATATAAAACTGTGCAGCATTAATTAATATCAACCTCGTGTGATACCAAGCTGGGATAAATGCTCACCTATGCAATGTTAGCACTTTCAAGCCTGCATGGCAATACCTTAAACTTTGGACCTAATCTCATGTTACCTCATTTTATGACGTCCTCTTTATTATGGTTGCCTTCTCAGCGCACTATATCAAAGCCATACGCTTATAACCTAAAGCGAACCTAGATATGTTATCCTATGTTGTATCATAAAGGCAACGTTTACTCATGTTACTTTCACAATTATACACAAATATGTTATTTTCTTTATGCTAGCCATCTTAGCTAAATATCACGCTGTTGGAATAACTGTTTAGTTGAGCATGCCAATTGTACAAAAAATGTGCGAATCCTCACGCCTGTGATTAATCTATGTAAATCCTGTGATACGCTGTTGTGGCGTTTGTTGATATGTCTGTAACCCCCCGCACTACAAAAATAAAGAAATAAATAAAAAAATATAAAAAAGATTATCACATACACTACCCTAAAAAATATATACTGTGAGACTACATTTTACTCTGTTATAGTTACGATTCTAGGAGTATCCAGGCGCCATTCTCTAATACTGGGGAAAATCGTTTGCCTCTTACCCAGGGCCCTACGAGACCACTGGTCTCTTCTTAAGCAGGTTTACGGCCTCAGGCTTCTGCAGTCATGGTCAGCTGACTGCTCTCACCCAATGAATTACATTCTGTGCGTGGAAATATGCACAGAATTAACGTTAGCCAGCCCAGAGCTCTTGTTCTGTACTGGTTAATGCCACCTAATAAATTGCTGCCGGAGGTGGATTAAGACTACCGGCAGAAGTGGTTAAACCCAGCAGGCGCACTGTTTCATAGCGAAACAAAAAATAAGATCATGGTGAAGCCCATGGCGGCTGCACAAGAGTGATGGGAATTTTAGTGCAGGAGCCGCATATCTATGTAATATATACATTTAGATTTGGTTAAATCGTTAACCATACCCTATCTATATTTAAAAATAAAAAAGCAAAATTATATATATATTTTAATATAGTTAGGGTATGGTTAAAGATGTAACCAGGCCTAAATGTAAAAACTTAAAAGGTAAAATCTGTAATACAGAATAATAAAAATAAATCAGTAGCATCTACTAAAGGGCTTTTGACTTTCCATATAGACCTGGAAGGTAAAAAGGTCTCTAAAGGTGTAAAGTTCAGAAATAAACCATACACATGCACGTATCAGCAAAGAACAAGTCAACGAGTTCATCCAAATGTTACATTTCTTACATGTCACAGATGAGTGGACTAGAACAGGGCTGCAAGCAATATATATATATATATATACATATTTATGTTTTTACCTAAACAAATAAAAATCAATAAAATAATGAAATTGCTGTATGTTTTCTTAAACAGGTCTATGAGCATCTTAGTAAGTCCAGTAATATAGTGGCTATGCTGTACACACACTCCTTGCCTGATGCTGCACGATTCTTCAGAAGTGTATATGGTCCGATTTTTTTTTGATGGCAATGATAAATTGTGGGTGCTGTCCATTACCAAACCTCGCTTTCGCCGGATAAACCCTAACATATATGAAAGTGCTCTTGATAGGAGTTGTAGTTCACTCTAGCCCTCCTACTTAGCACACTATAACTAACCCGGTTTGTCTGGGTTGCTTGTCTAGCCAATAAGTATATGTCTAATAGAAACACCTTCACGAGCTACCTATACTTCCCATTTTGTTGATTTCCTTTTGCTTCAATGCAGAAACGTTAATTACATAATATAGCATTCAGTAGTTCATTGTTCATGTCTAGATCTCTCGTTATCTGCATTATTATATATTATAAACTCATGCAAACTCGCCATATGTTAGCTACGCTGGTGTTACATCCACCTAAACCATTGAGCACACACTTGCATGCATCGTTACCCAAGCATACAATGCCCACTCAGCCTTGTCCCTTCTCTACGACCGTACGTTTGCCTATACATCACACATATAGACCGGCTTGAATAGCTATTTTTTTTTTTTTTTTTTTTAAATGAGGCTGTTATGACTAGGAGCTTGTTCCATTGTTCTAGGACAACCTTGTTTTGTGTAAACCTTAACGAACTCCTTTCCTTTATGACGTGAATCAAATAAAAATAAAAAAAAGCAAATAAAAAATAAAAAATAAAAGCTTTTGCCAGGCAGTCCCACATGGTCCAAATTTTAGAGATAATGAGGAACTGAAAGATTACAACATAAACCGAGGGGGAGGTCATAGCATTGGATGGTGGAAGACTCTCCTCCCAGACCACCAACTGAAAATAGGTTGACAAAAACAGGAGGGGTCTGCCGTTAATGCAATCTTACAGAATAAACCGCAGTTGTTATGGTGCATGTGTGTGCTTTTAATGCAAAAATAAATAAGATAATTGCAGTGAAATACAGAATTCAAAGATTCAAAAAAGATTCAAAAATGTACACACAGTAGGCCTGAAGGATGTATGGTGCAAATCTGCAAAAAAAAAATTAAAAAAATTAAAAGAAACAGGGAGGTTTTAGGTGCAGCGTACTATGGGTGTATTTTGGCATTGTGATCTATGGAACAGTTTTCTAACTGACTCTGCTTTCTATAAACAATACCAGGGTCAGCACTATAACAATATAGAAAGCTTAAGAAATGTCTCAAAACATGTGTTTATCATGTTCACCCTCTGACTATACAAATACAGAAAGCTTACTGTACAGATTGACACCACAACAGTGTGAAATGTATTTCAAATGAATCACAAGCAAGTGAAAGAGCTCAACCAGGGCTGGCTGAAAAGTGAGATCCCTGGCTTTTGAAAGACTACAACTCCCATGATGCTCAGTTCTACAATTGAGATATGTACGTTTTTGTCAATCCCTGACCTACACAATGTGCGGATGTGTGTAATAACATGAAACGTTGGACGAGAAATGTGACAGTGAAACAAAAACAAGCTTTAAAAAACAAACTTGTAGTTTAGCCACTAACCAGGAAGTTGTAGTGTGCTGACACAGTTGTAAAATGGAAATTAAAAATAGAGTGGCAGAATACATTCAACTCTATTTTGGCCAACGTTTCCTACTCTGATATCACGATGCAGATCACTGTTTAGTACATACATCCCAAAAAACACCTTAACCCCTTGCGCATTCAGCCGATGATGGGGAAAGGAGGAGGAGAGTCCCCAGCGCCGAGGGAGCCCGGCGCTGGAAAAAAGGTAAGGGATTAACCCCTTCCTCACCGTAGAGCCCGGCGGGAGGGGGGCCCAGAGGGTGAGGGGGACCCAAGGACCCTATAGAGCCAGGAAAACTAGTATGTTTTCCTGGCACTATAGTGGTCCTTTAAGAGTTCTGCTAATGGGTAACCACTTATATGATAGAAAACTGGTTTGAAGTTTGAGCACATAATGTTAAAAGAACACTCTGTTAATTGTCCATTTATTCACAATTTAGTAGATATATCCCCACTGAAAACATGTACGTATTAATTTATCTCTGTATGTTTTTATAAGGGTAATTCGAAAAAAAAATACAATTGCAAAAGCTGCAGCTCTCTTGTCTGCAGCTTTTTGTAAGCCCTGTCCTTCTAATCCCACCCAGACTGTCAGTTTGGGAAGGCAGGTGGGCGCCTGCTGCTTCCCTAAAAACAGGAAGAGAACCTCTATAATTGTCTGAGTGACAGCCACGGAGATGGTTCTGCTCAGAAGTACAAAGTGACAGTTTCTATTGAAAAAAGCACTTCAACAAGCCGCGGTGGTGGTGGTGGGTGTGGGTGGACTGTTCCTTTAATTACACAAAGCACTCCAGTTGCACTAGACTCAGAATTTATCTTTGGTGTATTGCTTTTTACAATTTGTTTACAATGTGGGCGTTGAAAGAAAGATCATTGTGTTTGACGATAGCTCAGGTAATAATTCTGGAACAATATGTTTATTTTCTGGAAAGTGGTTTAAAACCATCTGGCATTTGATTGATAAAAAAAAAAAAAAGAGAGACCCTAGCCCATCTCCATGTATATAAGTGCTTATAGTTACTAAGATCTGTAAAAAATGACTAATTCATGTGACCAGGGCATGTGAATCAGCTGGTAGCATGGCTGATATCAGGTTATTCACTCATCTCATTTAATGACTGAATATGTGAAAAGTGGCTGAACTACAAATTCCATAGGCACTTTAGCATCATAGTGTACCATTTGTGCCGATACCACCCTGGCATTAGAAACATCGATTTAGGAAAGCTACTGGTTCAAAATCAATTAAAAAAACATAAGGTCTAAAATAAAGAAATACCCAATAATAAATAGGAGGGCGCGTATATGCTGGGAAAACAAGATGCAATAAACATAAAAAAAAACTAAATTTAAATGAAGACAGATCTGTATACACATACATGCAATGATTAACTTCAAACATGCATTTTTAGATAATGGCAAGCTCAAGGGCAAGATGGACTTCCAGGAAAATATCCACCTTGACTCCATCTCACTGCTAAATATAGCAACATTAATTAGTTAGCTACACGATAAAATTATAGCACTTCTGTAAATGCCAAGTAATCGTCCCTCTGAGACCGAGATTGAAGTAGCGTTCTTCAAAAGAAACTGCACACTCACACAGAAGGGGTGTCATTGGGAGCCTGATTATACTACTGAATCAGCTCCTTGTAAGAACTCAAGGAGGCTTGTGTTTTAATGATTTGCTGTATGATAGGTATTCATTTATTTCGTTTTAGCCAAAGGGTGTCGAAAATAGGCAGACCGGCACTTTAAAGTTGGCAAAGCATCATGGGAATTGTAAGTGTACAACACTCAGGATGAACATGAGAAATCTTAGTCATTTTGTTAAACAAGAGACAAGAATACGCAAACTGTGGAACGGGGGGAGGCCCAGACTTAGACTCACCACCCTGATGCAGCCCAAAGATAAGGGAGGGCTGGCCCTACCAGACTTTCATCTTTACTATGTCACCACTCACCTACAGAGGGTAATAGAGGGGTCAAAGGACGGAGTATTTAAACTATGGAAGATAGCGGAGGAGGCGGAGGCAGGTAAACCGATATCTGGGATCCCCTGGATGAGGGAGACCGCAGGTAGCCAGGAACTGTCAATTTACACGAAACACACCCTAGATGTATGGCGAAGGGTCTCGAAACATCGGGGACTGGCGCCGTACCCATCCCCATTGGTCCCGCTAACCCACAATGAAGCCTGCCCACCAGGCTTAGACCCACGGGCATTTAGGAACATCCTCCCAACCCCTACACCGCGCCTGCACCACATAATACGGAACGGGAAATGCAAACCGTTGTCGGACATGATGGGGGACGCTACCCCCACCTTCATGCACCGATTTAAACACACTCAACTCACAAATTTTGTCCGCACCCTACCCCAGGGACCAGCGCTCACAAGAGACCAAACCACGTTCGAAAAGATATGCATGCAACCAGCCCCAGCCCCACACGGCGTATCCCTACTATACTCCATGCTCCAAACTGAGACCCCACAGGAGACACCCCAATTAATGGGAAAATGGGAGGCGGCACTAGCCACCACATTCTCGGACACAGAGTGGGAAACCATGTGCTACCTTACACACCACTGCTCAGTACATAGCAAGACACAGGAAACGGCCTACAAGATACTGACAAACTGGTACAGGACACCACAGCTCCTTCATACAATAGACCCGACCCACCCTGACCTCTGCTGGAGGTGTGATAAGGACCTAGGCACCACAAAACACATCTGGTGGGACTGCGAGATGATCAGGCCATACTGGGAGGGGATCCACAAAATACTGGAGATATTCTCCGACGCGCCCCCCCCCTTGGAACCGGCAGCGATGCTACTCCACCATACAACCATGCCCAGATCACGCTACAAAAAATCTATGACTATTAGAATACTAAACGTAACAAAACAGATCCTTCCCCAGCTGTGGAAACAAAAGAAACTCCGTCTCTACTAATCTGGTTCAACCAAATGGAGGGACTCAGATCGATAGAGGAGCTGACTCTGGCAACCACGACCAATCCAACGACTCACACCGACATATGGACACACTGGATCCTAGAGATGGGAAAGGAAGACTTCCAACGTAAGCTCCGATACAACCAACAACCTGACACCGACCACTAGAAATTCATGACGACTATACAGAACCCAGACAATGACTTACCAGGAAACCACGACGCATCCCAATCCCACTGCGACGCCAGACCAGACACCCCCTCCCCCCTACTCCGCTACACCTGCCAAACCGACCAATGGGGCTGGGCGGGGGAATGGGCGCCCCCGATCACCCGACGGGCCGGAGATACAGAGGGGAGACAGAGACTAAATGGGAGCGAGGAAATCATAATCGACCTACAAGCGCACCACAATTGGGAAGGTGACAAAACCATTTGAAGGGCGACACACAACCTACCCAACATCAATCAAAGGGAGGACCGATCCGATCCTTGACACAGAGGGCCACAAGAGTTACCCTCCCCAAGCACCAGCCACCCACTGGGTTGGCACCGATAACATAAAAACAACGTTACCTACTACACAGGCAACTCATAACACACAGGTAATACCTTGGAGTAAATCACACAAAAAGACCTTCGAACCCATATGCTGGGGGGCGGGACTCGGGGGATGGGCGAGGGAGGGGGGGGGAGGAACACGACGCCCAACAAGTGAATGAACCATATCTTGCAATTGAGGCCTGCGCGCCAAAAAGCTATACACCTAATCATGGACCTGCGAGTCCACTGTAAGCTAAAAATTAATGTATACCTATTCACATCCCATTGTGCTTAACCTTGTATTTTCAGTATACTGCATATCTTTCCCTACTGCAATGATGTACTTGAAACTCACAAAAATGCTGATACACTATGAAAACAAACTCTTAATAAAAACGAAATTTACAAAAAAGAATACGCAAACTGTACTCCAGCTGTTGTTGAGTTGCAGCTTCCACAAGTTCCCTCAAGGGACTACATAGTTCACAGTTAGTTACAACACAGAAAAATGAAATGCTGCAGATTTAACACAGTTTTAGATATTATTCACGCTTCTTTTTTATTTTTTAGCAGAACTCCCTACATTTCCTGCATAGGAAACCAGACGTCCATCAAGCTTGCGATCCGTAATATACCACACCACTGTCAAACACCACATCCCTCTATACACTCAATATAAGTGCATAGCTTTGGGGGTAGCATACCACAATACAGAGTATATGACTGGCAAAGATCTGCATACCTCATTGCACAGAGTATATAAGGAGTAAAACTCTGCTTACCTCTATTCACACACACAATACATGAGTGACAAGGCTCTACGTACAGACACACACACACAGGACAAATCTATGCTTCAGTGTTTGTGACTAAGTGGCTACTAAAAAAGACTGGACATACCCCGTTTGCAATACCTTGGGTTGTCTACTATTGCAAATGGTATGCCATCATAGGGGTAATTTTCATTCTTGGGCTACCATAGAGTCTCAAAGGCAACGTAACCAGTCTGGCGAATTTCAATTTCAAATGTAACGTGCTATATTTGATCCTGTAAATTATATATATATTTTTTCAAATATTTTTATTTATATATAGGTGTATATATATATATAGTGATATATACGTATATATTTATGTATATAGATATATATATTATTTCGTTCTACGTGTATTTTGATATAAATATATATATATTAATATTACAATACAGTTAGAACGAAATAACACACATCTATATATTTTTTAATTATTTATTTTTTTAATTTTATTTTTTAAAATATTTACATATTTTTGTTTAATATTATATATATATATATTTAATCAGTATCAGTCTACATGTAATTTTTTATATATTTATATATTAATAGTAAAATACACCTAGACGGTGTATGTGTGTGTGTATATATACTTAGATCATATATATATATATATATATACACACACACATGATCTAAGTATATTATTATTTATTTTTTTTACACTGATTTAACTTTTAATTTAATTTAATTTATTTCCAGCCAGCAGGGGGACTACCTGTCATTACAGGCAGTCCCCCTGCTGGCAATGCAGCAGGCAGCTAACCCAGCCATGTGATTGTGAGGTCCTCGCAAGGACCTCACTCACTCTCACATGGACGGACGTGCCGCGGGGGGCTCCCTGGGAGTCCCCCCAACCGCGATTGCCGTCGTGGGATGGCCGGCGACCGCGTAAGTAAAAGAGCCGCTTAAAATAGGGCGTAATAGTACGCCCTCCAGTCTTAAGGGGTTCATTTATTACCTTTTTTTTTTTTACTTTTTAAACTTTTTTTCACCAGCAAGGGGACTGCCTGTCAGTTCAGGCAGTCCCCCTGCTGGCAGCACTGTGGACACCTATTGCAGCCAAATGACCACTCATTTAGAGCCCCTGGGGGTCCAAAATTGCAGAGGGGGGACCGATCACCGGCGGGGGAACGGCAGCGATCGGTAAGTACATGGGGAGGAAGAGGGAGGGAAGGGGTTAAATGATTTTTTTAAAATTTACATTTTTATGTATTTATATTTACTGAGTGCTTCAACCCCTCTAGGCACTCAGTACAGGCAGAGCATCAGAAGCCTGCCTGATGGCTTCCAATGCTCTGCCTCACTGCCAGGCTCCACGTGGTGCAACCCGGAAGTGATTGCTCCATGCGGAGCGATCACCCGGTGTTCTCCGGTGGCTAGGCAGTGAGAGGGGGTATTGCAGCGATGCCTCGACAACAAGAAATCAAGAAAACCGGTCCCAAATAGTTGAATCTACTGTTCCTCAAATAGCAGGGACAAGTGACAAGTCAAAGTTAAAAAGAAAAGCGCACACAAGGCTTCCCAATCTTCTTCTCAAACAAAGAAAAGAAAATATGATGACAGCTACTTATCATTTGGATTCATAAGTGCCAGACATAAACATTTTCCTCATGCACAATGCGTACTTTGCAAGAAAATATTGGCAAACTGTTCGTTAGCACCTGCTAAATTACGTCGTCATTTTGAGCAAAACCACGCAGAGCACAAAGACATTGGCTTTTTTGTTGTTTTTTTTAAGCGAAAGCGTCAGGAGTATCATAAGACTTAACAGTTTATGCGCCAAATATTTAAAAATTATAATAAAAAAAGCCACTAATTAAAAGGTTTGTGCTACGTCGCAATTTTTTTTCCTGGGGTTTCACGATTTTGGTATACTGTGTCAAAGGGTTCCACAGGAAAAATTTATTGGGAACCGCTGCTCTAGACAACAAATATTCTAATGTCAGGTCAATCAGAACACTAAATGACAACTGTTAATGTAATGGAGCAAATACTTGCAGCCTACTATATTAAATATTCCACTGTTGATCCCTGCATTCATTTCTAAAACACTTTCATATTGCTTCTTCCCTGTGTGTAAGACGTTCAAATACATAAGACTGAGTCAGCCTGGTACTTCCCTAATGTTCTCACATTCTCAGAGCAGAAATACCGTGCACATAACATCCTAATAAAACCATTTTCACTTTGAAAATGTCAGCATTAAAACGTTTAAAAGAAAAATGCTATTAAATAGGATAAAGTTACATCTACATTACATTGACACGACCGCAGAAACATAAAACAACACATGAAAAGCACTTGCAGTGTCCCCAAAGTTGCCAGTTTGTGGGGATTTAAGATTAGGTGGTTTAAAGGGACACTATGGGCCTACAGACCACTTTAGCTCATTGAAGTGGTCTGGGTGCACTGTCCCAGGACCCTTAACCTTGCAATTGTAATTATTGCAGTTTTTGATAAACTGCAATGCTTACATTCGATTTTGGATATCTACCAGACAGCCACTAGAGAGACTTCCAAGTGTTTATGTGACTTTTGGTCGCCTGACGTTGGACGTCCTCATGCTATGCATGAGAAAATCCAGCGTCACCCAAAACCTCATAGGAAAGGACTATACATTATACACGCGCATGTGCAATAGGTTTCCTCCACTGGCTAATGTCGGCGGAGGGGGGGCAGAGACGGAGTCTGAATCCAGCAACAAGGGACATCGGCGCTGGAAAAAAAAAAAGTGACAGAAGGGGGGTAGGCGCTAAGGAGCTATACTACTAGGACAACACCTTTGTTTTCCTAGCACTACAGTTTCTCTTTAAGCAGTTTAAAGTATGCAGGTAATTACATTTAAGGCCCTCTGGATTTTGATAAATTAAGAATCATGAGAGTTGCAGTGTAAAGCAACTTAAAAGCTAGCTGGCCCAAAAGCCTAAACCACCGTAATCCTACCCAAATCCTAAAATTGCCTTATCTTTGTGGTAGTTTTACAGCAGAGAGGGGTTTATTCATTACATTTCAAATTGTAGAAATTAGTTGAGCTATAGTCACAGCGTGGCAATTTAATCTGAAATTTGTCATTCGGATATTAAATTTGGTGCAAATCTGAGTTTAGTGCAGGGGTAAGCAGCCCTCTAGAATAGATGTTGTGGACTACATCTAACACAATGCTTTTATCGCCACAATGCTGGCAAAGCATCAAGGGAGGTACAGCCTACAACATCTGGATAGTGAAAGTCGCCTACTCCTGGTTTAGAGACTAACTCCGAGTGACCTTAGCCGCAATTCAAATGCAGCATCATTTACAGCATTGCCGTATTTAAAGTGGAAATTTAAAACATGCCTATTTAATGGCGGGATTTTAAATGTATACATTTTCAACCAGACAATGTACGTCTGTGCAACATGATCTATTATCCTCTCTGTCCAACATCATACTCCACAGATCCAGGAATACCAATGTCAGACTCTCCTGTCTGTGAACATTGTGCAAAAATGTGATCCTTTTCTCTCTGTATAACAGTGCAAATAACACATCACGCAATGCACATCCCTGAACAGGTAAGTCATCCACTCTCTAGTTTCTAAGGCAAGATCCACTTCTGTCTACTGCACCCTAAAAGTAAGAAATATCATCTTGTAAAATATGGATCCTCTTTCTATATAACCAACAATCAAATAATCCCTTTACTTATACACCAACAAAATCTCTTCTGTATATCTGCAATGACATCCAATTTCCCCAGAAAACACATTGAGGCCAGATCATCTCTGTATAACACCATACCCGAACATCATCTCTGTATAACACCATACCCGAACATCATCTCTGTATAACACCATACCCGAACATCATCTCTGTATAACACCATACCCGAACATCATCTCTGTATAACACCATACGCAAACATCATCTCTGTATAACACCATACGCAAACATCATCTCTGTATAACACCATACGCAAACATCATCTCTGTATAACACCATACGCAAACATCATCTCTGTATAACACCATACTCGAACATCATCTCTGTATAACACCATACCCGAACATCATCTCTGTATAACACCATACCCGAACATCATCTCTGTATAACACCATACCCGAACATCATCTCTGTATAACACCATACCCGAACATCATCTCTGTATAACACCATACCCGAACATCATCTCTGTATAACACCATACCCGAACATCATCTCTGTATAACACCATACCCGAACATCATCTCTGTATAACACCATACCCGAACATCATCTCTGTATAACACCATACTCGAACATCATCTCTGTATAACACCATAGCCGAACATCATCTCTGTATAACACCATAGCCGATCATCATCTCTGTATAACACCATAGCCGAACATCATCTCTGTATAACACCATAGCCGAACATCATCTCTGTATAACACCATAGCCGAACATCATCTCTGTATAACACCATAGCCGAACATCATCTCTGTATAACACCATACCCGAACATCATCTCTGTATAACACCATACCCGAACATCATCTCTGTATAACACCATACCCGAACATCATCTCTGTATAACACCATACCCAAACATCATCTCTGTATAACACCATACCCGAACATCATCTCTGTATAACACCATACCCAAACATCATCTCTGTATAACACCATACCCAAACATCATCTCTGTATAACACCATACCCTACCAAGACATGCATGTTATTAGAGAATACACCATACCAGAACATCTCTCTGTATAATACCATATTCCACCAAGATCTAAACATTACTAGAGATACACCAATACCAGACCTACTTCTCTCTGTGTAACACCCTGTTATTACTAAGCAAGTCTCCCTTCCTATACAAACTAGCAAGTTCACATAGCACCATTATCTCATGATACGTAGTGCAGCCAGGTCACATTTATAGACACCCGTCACACATCACCCCAAAACCAATGTACCCCAATTCCCATCAATGACAAACGCCAATGCACATCACAGACCCAGAGTACCCCAAATCCCATCAAAGGACCAGTGTACCCCAATCCCATCACAGGACCAGTGTACCCCAATGCCCATCACAGGACCAGTGTACCCCAATGCCCATCACAGGACCAGTGTACCCCAAATCCCATCACAGGACCAGTGTACCCCAATTCCCATCAGAGACCCTGTGTACCCCAACCCCCATCACAGACCCAGTGTACCCCAATCCCCATCACAGACCCAGTGTACCCCAATCCCCATCACAGACCCAGTGTACCCCAATCCCCATCACAGACCCAGTGTACCCCAATCTCCATCAAAGGACCAGTGTACCCCAATCTCCATCAAAGGACCAGTGTACCCCAATCTACATCACAGGACCAGTGTACCCCAATCTCCAAAGGACCAGTGTACCCCAATCCCACACTCGGTGTACCCCCATCCCACACCCGGTGTACCCCCATCCCACACCCGGTGTACCCCCATCCCACACTCGGTGTACCCCAATCCCACACTCGGTGTACCCCAATCCCACACTCGGTGTACCCCAATCCCACACTCGGTGTACCCCAATCCCACACTCGGTGTACCCCAATCCCACACTCGGTGTACCCCAATCCCACACCCAGTGTACCCCCATCCAACACCCAGTGTACCCCCATCCCACACTCAGTGTACCCCCATCCCACACCCAGTGTACTCCCATCCCACACCCAGTGTACCCCCATCCCACACTCAGTGTACCCCCATCCCACACTCAGTGTACTCCCATCCCACACCCAGTGTACCCCCATCCCACACTCAGTGTACCCCCATCCCACACTCAGTGTACCCCGATCTCACACTCAGTGAACCCCCATCCCACACCCAGTGTACCCCCATCCCACACCCAGTGAACCCCCATCCCACACCCAGTGTACCCCCATCCCACACACAGTGTACCCCAATCCCATCCCACTATAGTTGTTATAACTGCCATGCCGGAGCCCAGCTCCCCTGCCAGCCCTCACCCTCTCTATAAAGCAGGCATGCTGGCAGACCGCCTGTGTCCCCCATATACCAGCTGTCAGGCACTATATAGAGGTAAAGGACTGTCTCTGTATAAGAGCAGCTCAGTGTCCGTCACTCACCTTCCGCTCCTCTCTGTAACTGCACTGAGAGCCGCACCGCGCATGCGCACAGCCCCGGCCGCAGGGAGCGGAGACAATTCTCGACCCAGCTCCGAACGCACAGCCCGGCAGCTGTCATTACCCGCGTCACGGAGACACGTCACTGCCCACGCTCCCTAGTCCCTCCCATATGGCTTGCTTGCCTTTCACACAGAGGGGTGCTGTCAGTGTGCAGCCTTCATCCATCTCTAGGGACTGTCAGTGTACTCACAGCACAGCCTTCATCCATCTATAGGGACTGTCAGTGTACTCACAGCACAGCCTTCATCCATCTCCAGGGGCTGTCAGTGTGCTCACAGCACAGCCTTCATCCATCTCCAGGGACTGTCAGTGTGCTCACAGCACAGCCTTAATCCATCTCTAGGGACTGTCAGTGTGCTCACAGCCTTCATCCATCTCTAGGGACTGTCAGTGTGCTCACAGCACAGCCTTCATCCATCTCTAGGGACTGTCAGTGTGCTCACAGCCTTAATCCATCTCTAGGGACTGTCAGTGTGCTCACAGCCTTCATCCATCTCTAGGGACTGTCAGTGTGCTCACAGCCTTCATCCATCTCTAGGGACTGTCAGTGTGCTCACAGCACAGCCTTCATCCATCTCTAGGGACTGTCAGTGTGCTCACAGCACAGCCTTCATCCATCTCTAGGGACTGTCAGTGTGCTCACAGCACAACTTTCGTCCATCTCTAGGAACTGTCAGTGTGCTCACAGCACAGCTTTCATCCATCTCTAGGAACTGTCAGTGTGCTCACAGCACAACTTTCGTCCATCTCTAGGAACTGTCAGTGTGCTCACAGCACAGCTTTCATCCATCTCTAGGAACTGTCAGTGTGCTCACAGCACAGCCTTCATCCATCTCTAGGGACTGTCAGTGTACTCACAGCACAGCTTTCATCCATCTCTAGGGACTGTCAGTGTGCTCACAGCACAGCCTTCATCCATCTCTAGGGACTGTCAGTGTGCTCACAGCACATCCTTCATCCATCTCTAGGGACTGTCAGTGTGCTCACAGCCTTCATCCTTCTCTGGGGACTGTCAGTGTGCTCACAGCCTTCATCCATCTCTAGGGACTGTCAGTGTGCTCACAGCACAGCCTTCATCCATCTCTAGGGACTGTCAGTGTGCTCACAGCACAGCCGTCATCCATCTCTAGGGACTGTCAGTGTGCTCACAGCACAGCCTTCATCCATCTCTAGGAACTGTCAGTGTGCTCACAGCACAGCCTTCATCCATCTCTAGGGACTGTCAGTGTACTCACAGCACAGCTTTCATCCATCTCTAGGGACTGTCCGTGTGCTCACAGCACAGCCTTCATCCATCTCCAGGGACTGTCAGTGTGCTCACAGCCTTCATCCATCTCTGGGGACTGTCAGTGTGCTCACAGCCTTCATCCATCTCTAGGGACTGTCAGTGTGCTCACAGCACAGCCGTCATCCATCTCTAAGGACTGTCAGTGTGCTCACAGCACAGCCTTCATCCATCTCTATGGACTGTCAGTGTGCTCACAGTACAGCCTTCATCCATCTCTAGGGACTCTCAGTGTGCTCACAGCACAGCCTTCATCCATCTCCAGGGACTGTCAGTGTGCTCACAGCCTTCATCCATCTCTAGGGACTGTCAGTGTGCTCACAGCCTTCATCCATCTCTAGGGACTGCCAGTGTGCTCACAGCCTTCATCCATCTCTAGGGACTGTCAGTGTGCTCACAGCCTTCATCCATCTCTAGGGACTGTCAGTGTGCTCACAGCACAGCCTTCATCCATCTCTAGGGACTGCCAGTGTGCTCACAGCACAGCCTCCATCCATCTCTAGGGACTGTCTGTGTTTACAGCACAGCCTTCATCCATCTCTAGGGACTGTCAGTGTGCTCACAGCACAGCCTTCATCCATCTCTAGGGACTGTCAGTGTGCTCACATCACAGCCTCCATCCATCTCTAGGGACTGTCTGTGTTTACAGCACAGCCTTCATCCATCTCTAGGGACTGTCAGTGTGCTCACAGCACAGCCTTCATCCATCTCTAGGGACTGTCAGTGTGCTCACAGCACAGCCGTCATCCATCTCTAGGGACTGTCAGTGTGCTCACAGCACAGCTTTCATCCATCTCTAGGAACTGTCAGTGTGCTCACAGCACAGCCTTCATCCATCTCTAGGGACTTTCAGTGTGCTCACAGCACAGCCTTCATCCATCTCTAGGGACTGTCAGTGTGCTCACAGCACAGCCTTCATCCATCTCCAGGGACTGTCATTGTGCTCACAGCCTTCATCCATCTCTAGGGACTGTCGGTGTGCTCACAGCACAGCCTTCATCCATCTCTAGGGACTGTCAGTGTGCTCACAGCACAGCCTTCATCCATCTCTAGGGACTGTCAGTGTGCTCACAGCACAGCCTTCATCCATCTCTAGGGACTGTCAGTGTGCTCACAGCACAGCCTTCATCCATCTCTAGGGACTGTCAGTGTGCTCACAGCAGAGCCTTCATCCATTTCTAGGGACTGTCAGTGTGCTCACAGCACAGCCTTCATCCATCTCTAGGGACTGTCAGTGTGCTCACATCACAGCCTTCATCCATCTCTAGGGACTGTCAGTGTGCTCACAGCACAGCCTTCCTCCATCTCTAGGGACTGTCAGTGTGCTCACAGCACAGCCTTCATCCATCTCTAGGGACTGTCAGTGTGCTCACAGCACATCCTTCATCCATCTCTAGGGACTGTCAGTGTACTCATAGCACAGCTTTCATCCATCTCTAGGGACTGTCAGTGTGCTCACAGCACAGCCTTCATCCATCTCCAGGGACTGTCAGTGTGCTCACAGCCTTCATCCATCTCTGGGGACTGTCAGTGTGCTCACAGCCTTCATCCATCTCTAGGGACTGTCAGTGTGCTCACAGCCTTCATCCATCTCTAGGGACTGTCAGTGTGCTCACAGCACAGCCTTCATCCATCTCTAGGGACTGTCAGTGTGCTCACAGCACAGCCTTCATCCATCTCTAGGGACTGTCAGTGTGCTCACAGCACAGCCTTCATCCATCTCTAGGGACTGTCAGTGTACTCAGCACAGCCTTCATCCATCTCTAGTGACTGTCAGTGTGCTCACAGCACAGCCTTCATCTATCTCTAGGGACCTTCAGTGTACTCAGCACAGCCTTCATCCATCTCTAGGGACTGTCAGTGTGCTCACAGCACAGCCTTCATCCATCTCTAGAGACATTCAGTGTGCTCACAGCACAGCCTTCATCCATCTCTAGGGACTGTCCGTGTGCTCACAGCACAGCCTTCATCCATTTCTAGGGACTGTCCGTGTACTCACAGCACAGCTTTCATCCACCTCTAGGGACTGTCAGTGTGCTCACAGCACAACCTTCATCCATCTCTAGGGACTGTCAGTGTGCTCATAGCACAGCCTTCATCCATCTCTAGGGACTGTCAGTGTGCTCACAGCACAGCCTTCATCCATCTCTAGGGACTGTCAGTGTGCTCACAGCACAGCCTTCATCCATCTCTAGGGACTGTCAGTGTGCTCACAGCAGAGCCTTCATCCATTTCTAGGGACTGTCAGTGTGCTCACAGCACAGCCTTCATCCATCTCTAGGGACTGTCAGTGTGCTCACATCACAGCCTTCATCCATCTCTAGGGACTGTCAGTGTGCTCACAGCACAGCCTTCCTCCATCTCTAGGGACTGTCAGTGTGCTCACAGCACAGCCTTCATCCATCTCTAGGGACTGTCAGTGTGCTCACAGCACATCCTTCATCCATCTCTAGGGACTGTCAGTGTACTCATAGCACAGCTTTCATCCATCTCTAGGGACTGTCAGTGTGCTCACAGCACAGCCTTCATCCATCTCCAGGGACTGTCAGTGTGCTCACAGCCTTCATCCATCTCTGGGGACTGTCAGTGTGCTCACAGCCTTCATCCATCTCTAGGGACTGTCAGTGTGCTCACAGCACAGCCTTCATCCATCTCTAGGGACTGTCAGTGTGCTCACAGCACAGCCTTCATCCATCTCTAGGGACTGTCAGTGTGCTCACAGCACAGCCTTCATCCATCTCTAGGGACTGTCAGTGTGCTCACAGCACAGCCTTCATCCATCTCTAGGGACTGTCAGTGTACTCAGCACAGCCTTCATCCATCTCTAGTGACTGTCAGTGTGCTCACAGCACAGCCTTCATCTATCTCTAGGGACCTTCAGTGTACTCAGCACAGCCTTCATCCATCTCTAGGGACTGTCAGTGTGCTCACAGCACAGCCTTCATCCATCTCTAGAGACATTCAGTGTGCTCACAGCACAGCCTTCATCCATCTCTAGGGACTGTCAGTGTACTCAGCACAGCCTTCATCCATCTCTAGGGACTGTCCGTGTGCTCACAGCACAGCCTTCATCCATTTCTAGGGACTGTCCGTGTACTCACAGCATAGCTTTCATCCACCTCTAGGGACTGTCAGTGTGCTCACAGCACAACCTTCATCCATCTCTAGGGACTGTCAGTGTGCTCATAGCACAGCCTTCATCCATCTCTAGGGACTGTCAGTGTGCTCATAGCACAGCCTTCATCCATCTCTAGGGACTGTCCGTGTGCTCACAGCACAGCCTTAATTCATCTCTAGGGATTATTCACTAAACTGTGCGTTCTGGACCATAGATAAGGGCATTGGAAACCAAATATATGAACTGGCAAGTATATTTATAGATTATTTAAAGGGACTCTATAGTTACCAGAACAACTGTTTATTGTAGTTGTTCTGGTGAGTAGAATCATTACCGTCAAGGGACACTATAGTCACCAAAACAACTTTAATTTAATGAAGCAGTTTTGGTATATAGATAGAAACATAGAAACATAGAATGTGACGGCAGATAAGAACCATTCGGCCCATCTAGTCTGCCCAGTTTTCTAAATACTTTCATTAGTCCCTGGCCTTATCTTATAATTAGGATAGCCTTATGCCTATCCCACGCATGCTTAAACTCCTTTACTGTGTTAACCTCTACCACTTCAGCTGGAAGGCTATTCCATGCATCCACTACCCTCTCAGTAAAGTAATACTTCCTGATATTATTTTTAAACCTTTGTCCCTCTAATTTAAGACTATGTCCTCTTGTTGTGGTAGTTTTTCTTCTTTTAAATATAGCCTCCTCCTTTACTGTGTTGATTCCCTTTATGTATTTAAATGTTTCTATCATATCCCCCCTGTCTCGTCTTTCCTCCAAGCTATACATGTTAAGATCCTTTAACCTTTCCTGGTAAGTTTTATCCTGCAATCCATGAACCAGTTTAGTAGCCCTTCTTTGAACTCTCTCGAAGGTATCAATATCCTTCTGAAGATATGGTCTCCAGTACTGTGTACAGTACTCCAAGTGAGGTCTCACCAGTGTTCTGTACAATGGCATGAGCACTTCCCTCTCATGCCCCCACAGTCTCCCTGCTCAGTTCTCAGCTATTTAGGAGTTAAATCCCTTTGTTCATGCAGCCATAGCCACACCTCCCTGCATGTGACTTACACAGTTTTCCTAAACACTTCCTTTATAGAGAGATATAATGTTTAAACTTACTTTATTACACCTGCTTGATTTGCAATGTCTTGTATCCTGGTAATAGCCTTCTACACACTGCAGGAGCCTTCTGCGTGTGATTAAAGTTCAATTTATAAATAAATAATTTTCTGTGCAGGAGATAAAAGCTTCTAAAGCAAGTTAAAGGGACACTATAGTCACCTGAACAACTACAGCTTAGTGTATTTGTTCAGGTGAGATCTATAGCTCCCTGCAGGCATCTAATGTAAACACTGTATTTTCAGAGAAAATACAGTGTTTACATTGATTGATAGGAATACCTCCAGTGGCCGTCACTCAGACGGCCACCAGAGGGACTTCCTATCATGTAGGGCCCTAAAAAAACCCTGTACACGTCAGACGTATTAAGATACGTCTGACGTGTGCAGGAGAGAGAAGGCACTGTGTGCGCGCCTTCTCTCTCCAGCCTGTCAGAGAGGAGAGGGGGCGGGCAAAGACAGTCAGCTCTGCTCGCGGCCGCGCACATGCGCAGTAGTGCACTCAGGACTTCAGAGGGCGGCATTCATGCCGCCCTCTGAAGTATGTGCGCATGTGCGGAAAGCTGCGCATGCGCACAAGGGAGCAATGAGGCTTCCAAATGGAAGCGTCTGATTGCTCCCTGCTCGCGCCCGCCTATTTCATCATTTTGACGAAATAGGGGGCGCGGCTTCACAAGGCTCCCGGCGCTGGAACCAGGTAAGTAAATTCGGCTGCCTGGAGAGTACCTTTAACATCTGACTGAAAATTAAAGCTTTTTTTTTTTTAATGCACGTGGTGTGTGTCACAGCCAGGTTTGGTGTGAGGAGGGCTGCATGGACGAAAAAAGTGATTTAACTCTTAAAATGCAGGGATTTGAGCATTGTGACCACAGGGATATGATCTATACACTTAAACTGCTTCATTAAGCTAAAGTTGTTTTTTTATGCCTATAGAGTCCCTTTAAATGGTTACTACAACCACCATGAAATTCTGTCTATTCAAAGAAATATTGGATTCAAAGTAAATTCAAGAGAATAAGTGACAAGTGCCAAAGTAGACATTTTCAACTAAAGTAACAAAGTTTTCTAAAAGGGTTGGAGGAGTAATTATTTAACTCTCTATAGCACTGCTGAGTTCATTGAGTTCACTGAGTTCATGTTTTATCGAGACAACTTTTTTAAAGAGATATAAGTCACTTGTCAGCTTTGCACTGAATGACACTAACTGCTTAAAGTGAAATTGTCCCTCTCTGGAAATCATGCTGTTGAATGAAAAATTGAGAATCACTTAACGTGTGTTCATTTTTTCTTTCATGTGATGCTTCATTTTCTTCTAAAATGTAAAAAAAATATATATATATATATAGTAGGATGTAATAACTTATTGTCTTGTGAGTGCGGCTACATGGAAAAACCTGTAAAACTTTTTGTGCCCTGCAAAGGATCTCAGAGAACTTGGCTTGGCGCTGGATTTAAATTAAGGCCTGATGCTGGATTCAAAGTAAATTCCAGAGAATAAGTGACAAGTGCCCAAGTAGACATTTTTAACTAAAATGACAAAGTTTTCTAAAAGGGTTGGAGGAGTAACTCTTTAACTCTCTATAGCACTGCTGAGTTCACTGAGTTCATGTTTTATCGAGACAACATTTTTGTAAAAGATATGTCACTTGTCAGCTTTGCACTGAATGACACTAACTGCTTAAAGTGAAATCATGCTGTTGAATGAAAAATTGAGAATCACTTAACGTGTGTTCATTTTTTCTTTCATGTGATGCTTCATTTTCTTTTAAAATGTAAAAAAATGTTTTTAAATATAGTAGGAAACATCACAATCCAGTTTAATACAAAAAATGATACTGCACTCAAAATAAGGCAAAAATTAGTACGTATTTAATCATAGATAATGAGACAATTTCATATATATACACAAAAAAGATGAAAAAAGATGGATACTATATATGACAAGTATCCTATGGCAACCAATGTAATGTCATGTAAAAAAACACAATATCCTTACAAGAGTTTGAATTCATATCGGTATTCAAAAGTTAAATTCATATAGTTATAATAGACGTTGTAATGGTGTGAAAAATTCTCAATCTGGGATATAGACCAATATGGACAGGTAAGTATATACAGTATATACAATATATACAATAATGGCAAAAAATGAAAGAAAATAGAAAAAAGTGAAAAAAATTGAAAAAATTGAAAAAATGAGAAAAAATGAAAAAAGAGAGAAAAATAAGTGAAAAAAAGTTTGAAAAAAAGTTTGAAAAAATGTATATACAGTCACCAGTGTGTACACACTATTGCATATGGATCGATCTCACCAGTATGTTCTGCTGAAAAAAGGAAAACATCCAGTCCCAAATATGACTGTCCTCGTTATTGATTGCACACTGTTCCCCTCTGTTGCTGTTACTTGGTGATGATGAATTTAGTCGATACTTGGTAAGTTCTTGGTAAGTTTTGGGTGAGTCTTTAACCGGTCCGGGTCAGGTATATTCCAGAATGTCGACTCTTGCGTCAGATAAATGGGCTGCGCGCTCGGGACCCTTCAGCCCCTTCAATGGCCCTGTGTGAGTAAAATAAAGTAGTAAGTCCCTTATTTATGCCCCTTATTCGGCGCGCCCGCTTGTTCGCGCGGGTCGCGTCCGAATGACGTAATGACGCACATGACGTCATTACGTGCTCCCCTCCGTGTGCGTATGCGTGTATAATTTTCGCCTGCGCATGCGTCTTCCCGCTGACTGCGGTCTACCACAGGTAGATTACTCCAAACAGAGTATATGATACCAGGATCATGGTGTTGGTTATTGTACAGAAATAACAAGATATTAAACAAAATATAATATATACAAAAAATAATATATACAAAAAAGTGTAAACTGAGGGGACTATGGACACAAATACATACTCTTAATATATTTATAAAAAACACAGAAAGAATACATGACAAAACCTGCAAATATTTTGCAGGATATATAGAGGGGTATTTCTTTGAATATGAGAGGAATCCAGTTTAGTCCTGACACAGCAGCCAGTGCACACAGTGCAAGGGAGGAGGACAGACACACTGCGACAGGTTTAGCCACGTTCTTTTATTTATAATCTTTTTTTATTAATTTATTACATTTTTCTTAAAATGGTCTATAAAGTTTTCACTCTCGCTATCTAAACTCTGCTTCTTCTTTTTTTTTCTTTTTTCGGAAAAAAACATTCCAGAAAAGACTGCCCAATATAGAATTATATTGGGAATGGGGAGGGGGGAGCATTAAAATTAGAATGTTAGGTACATTGCTTGGGTCCTTGGGATGTACTGAGCCCCAGATATTCTGTGCTATTCATCTTATACAACATATACTAAAGCCGAAATAATGCTTCACTGTTCTGTCTCTTTTTTTTTAGGGCATGGATGATAATTTAGACTTAATTCAATAAAAGATGCTGCTCTATGGTTTGTACCAGACCACCCATAAATATCAAATCATATCAAAAGATTCCATCCACTAAGATTGTATCTAGAACAAACTTCAAAAGGGTATCAGGCATTCGGACATGCCATATGGAGATGACTAAGCTTCGCACACATGCACACCCTGCTACAAATCCAGACATGTCCAATGCTGATCAATAAGAAAACAAACCTGCAACGCAAACAGAAGATATAGTAAGGGAACCGTTAATAGACCATGCCTTGTGTCAACATTATTATAACACAGGTACCCACTGTCGGTTATTCATGCATATTGTCTCTATCTCCATCCACTTGGAATAGACATTGGCATTGAACCCAGTGGTGGCACTTATACTTTGGATAGATCTGTCCTACTCCCTGCTGACCCCTGTGCTCTCTCAGTCTCCATTGATCCAGGTGCTCTCTCTTTCTCCCTGTTCATCAGGTTGTCCCTCCGTCTACCTGTTTCTCCTAATTTCTCTCTCTAATCCTCTCATTTTAAGATTTGCTTTTAAACTCTAGTGCTGTAAACTTCCCCACTTCTTGCATCCCCTACCGTCTCCGGAATTCCTTACTTCACCCCTGAGATCCTTGTGCCCTATGGATTCCCTAATGCACCCATCACATAATCTTATGCTACCTGCTTCCCCTACAGGTCAACGTGCTGCATTTTTCTGCTGTTATTATGCATGTCACTATGATAACCCCATCTGATTCTTGTACATCATTCATTTTTTTAAAAAAGCGCCAACATATTCCACAGCGCTGTTCAATGGGACATCTTCCATCCCCTGCAATGATAGCATTTCATACAGACCTCGTGGTTTCTCCTTTTCCCTTCTACACTTAAAGTGACACTCTAAGCACCAAAACAACTTTATCTTAAAGGAACACTCTGGGCACCATAACAGTTTCATCAAAATTAAGTTGTTATGGTATCTCAAGGCTCCCGGATTCTTTTTTTACCTGAAGGGGCTAAACCGTTCTGATACCATTTAATCCCTAAGTTTGCCTTCAGCACCAGATCTCTTATTTCCCCAGTGGCCTCTGACATCCGCTGATTGGCTAGAGGGGTCAAATGATGCTCTAAAAGTCAATCAGTAGCGCCTAACTCATTTAACCCCTTAAGGACACATGACATGTGTGACATGTCATGATTCCCTTTTATTCCAGAAGTTTGGTCCTTAAGGGGTTAAAAAAAAAAAAAGGGTACGTACCTTTTTTGGCATTAGTTCCAAGAAATGATTACAGAAAACTTTTTACTAAAACTAAATTGCTCATGTTACCTTTTATATAATAATAACTACATCACTGCTATGTGTGTATACAACAAAGAACCACATGACCACAGTGATTTAGCTTGTCAAAATCTTTATTTACATAATTCCATTTTTTTGTATACATGTAAATAAAACAATTACATTGTATCTTTTTTAATTATTATTGTTATTACTAAGATCACCCCCCAATGCAAATAATTATTTTTTAAATTATATTGACAGATGCATTCGTTTGCATCTCAGTTTCCATTTCAAATAATAACATTTTATTTAACAGTCCCTGGACTTTTTTTTTTTTTATCCTACTTTTGTTGCAATGAAATTTGCAGAACACTCTTTTTTTCCGTCTGTTATGTGATTAGTTTACTGCCTGAGAAGCTAAAATAATGCACTTTTCTCCTGATCCCTTGCAGCTCAACGTGCGCTGTGCGTGGTTAGGCCAGCTCAGCAAATGATAATGCTGCAGAGAGGTTTGAACCTTTAGAGAGGTAATCATAACGCAGACCTTTCATTTGCCAGTTACCAGCTGCTTCCTTGAATTTCAATGCGTAGTGTGTTCTGATACCGTCTACGGGGAGTATCCTGTGGAGGCGTTTACTAACAATCGTCAATGAAAAAAAAATGAAAAAAAACTGGTGAAAATGTACTGCTTGAATATTGATCGTGTCATCATATTTTCGGACTTATTCCGCAACTTTAAAAAAAAAAACATTTTTAAAAACATTTTTTTAAATGCATCAATCCCCAAAAAGAATAAAAATATAAAAAAATAAAGAAAGAAAGAAATTGCAAATATAATAAACATTTCCAGGAAAAATAGCAATTAAAAATGTCTACAGGAAATATTATTTGGCAGACATAACACATACAAAGTATAAAGACTGGTTTAGTTACTAAACTGGGATTGCAAATTTTAGAATTAAATCGCGGATCTGGAAAAATTCAGTTCTTCAATTTTGGAGGAATTTTTAGAATAGATTTATTTTTGAAATATTTTAGCCAAAAAAAGTCCATCTCCCTAAGCAGGGTTGGACCAAGAAAATAATTTGTCCCAGGCATTTTTGAATCACAGTGGCCCACTGAGAAGGGGGTGGGGCCAGGGAGGGGGTGTTTTGTCATCACTAATGACAAGCACGCCCCCTCCCAAAGTGAGCATGTTGGTTCACTGTGCAGAACCCCGCTGAAGAGCTCTAGCATGAGGAAAAGGCCATGTATTTGTTCTGTGCAGCGCAAGCAAACTTATTAGCATACTTGCGCTGTTCCTTGTGACTTGTCTCTGTTATGTCCATAAGTGGGATACCAGAGGACAGAAGGGCCAGGAAAGAGTTTTGTACATGTGGAGCCTGGTTGTGGAATTGTGTGTGTGTGTAGAGTGAGCTGAATGTGGTTTGGTGTTTGTATAAATAGGTCAGTTTAATTTGTGTTGTGTTTGTGTTGTAATGTGTGTGGCTAGGGGCTGTAGAGAATGAATGAAAGTGTGTTTGTGTGTGTGTCTATAGGGCATAGTGTGAATGTAGTGAGTGTGTGCATAGGAGCTGTAGTGCAGGGCTCGACAAATCCAAGGCGCCAGGTTTCCATGGCGACCAGGAAATTTGTCCTGGCGTCTGGGATTTGTGAGCTGGTTCAGCCCCTGAGGTGATCGGATGCCTGAGATTGAAGGTGGGCAGCCTGCTCACGCAGGGGGGGGGGGGGCAGGCAGGCGAACAGTCGGCTCATTGAGAGCTGAGGGAGGGAGGCAGGCCACGGCTGAATGAGAGAGGCAGGTGGCCAAATTAACGCAGTGGCGGCGGTGAGGGAGCTGTAATCTCCCTGTTCTGCTCCCTCGCGCGCCCTTACAGTGATGCCGGGAGCCGGAATATGACGTCATTCTGGCCCCTCAGCGCTCTAGGGAGCAGGGGGATGACTGCAGCCCCACTGGACCCCAGGGAAAGCTGATCCACTCCAGATCTCCCAAAGGTAGGAAGGCTGGGTGGATTTAAAATAATAAAATAATAATTTGTGAGTGAGTGTGAGTGTTGCAGTGTGTGTGTGTGTGTGTGTGTGTGTGTGTGTCAAATCAGTGAGATTGTGTGTGTGTGTGTGTGTGTGTCTGTCTGTCAGTGAGTGTGTGTGTGTCTGTCAGTGAGTTTATGTGTGTGTGTCTGTCAGTAAGTGTGTGATGGTCTGTCTGTGAATGTGTGTGTCTGTCAGTGAATGTGTGTGTGTGTGTGTGTGTATCAATGAGTGTGTGTGTCAAATCAGTGTGTGTGTGTCTGTCTGTCAGGTGGGAAAGGTTGGCCCCACCTCCATGGTTGAGATCATTGATTTTGATGATTTCAGCTAATCTAATGCTTTCCAATAGAAAACCATTGGGAGACTATTTTGCATGTGTGGCAAAACGCCATGCTGCGCAATCAACATCTCCTTATAGAGATGCATTGAATCAATGCATCCCTATGCGTAGCATTAACGTAGGTGCAGCACATTGTGCAGCACTGACCCAGGAAGCACTTCCAGAAGCCGTCTGAGTGACTGTCACTAGAGGGGTTACCAGACAACAATGTAAACCCTGCCTTTAGTCTGAAAAGTCAGTGTTTACATTCAAAAGCTTGCAGGGACAGTATATAGACTTCAGAACAACTACATTAAGCTGTAGTGGTTCTAGTGACAATAGTGTGCAGTGTGTGCCCATAGTGAATCTGTTGTGGGTTGGAGATCTAGTGTATGTGTGTAGACAATCCAGAGGGAATCTAGTGTGTGTGTAGGGATGCACTGTGTATGTGAGGGGTGCAATGTGTGTATGCGAGGGGTGCACTGTGTGTGTGAGGGTTGTAATGTGTGTGAGGGGTGCAGTGTGTGAGCAGTGCAGTGTGTGCATGAGAAGTGCTGTGTGTGTGAGGGTGCAGTGTGTGTGTGTGAAGAGTGTAGTGTGTGTGAAGGGTGCAGTGTGTGAGGGGTGCAATGTGTGTGAGGGGTGCAGTGTGTTTGAATGTGTGTGAAGGGTGCAGTTTGTGTTTGAAGGGTGCAGTTTGTGTTTGAAGGGTGCTATTTGTGTGTGTGTTGGGTGCAGTATGTGTGAAGGCTGCAGTATGTGTGAAGGCTGCAGTATGTATGAAGGCTGCAGTGTGTGCAAAGGGTGCAGGATACGTAAAGTATTTAGTGTGTGTTTGAGGAGTGCAATGTGTTTATGTGAGGAGTTTAGTGTGTGTGCGAGGGTGCAGTGTGTGTGTGAGGAGTGCAGTGTGTGTTCGAAGGGTGTAGTGTGTGTGCGAGGGTGCTGTGTATGTGTGTGTGTGAAGGGTGCAGTGTGTGTGTGAGGTGCAGTGTGTGATCTCACTCACCGGCCTGTTGTGGAACCCAGCAGGGCTGGCATTTGGGTAGCTCTGGCTCTACATGGGCCGACAGAGGAGATACTGTGATCCTCAGTTCTCCTCTGTCAGTCTTGGTCCATGTCCATTGTGGCTCACTGGGCATTTGCCTAGATTGCCCAATGGCCAGTCCTGGCCTGGCTGTCTCTAAGGTGTAGATGGTTTGAAATTCGATTTTCACACATATAGCTTAAAAAACTGTCTACTGTAGTGGCTATGGTACCAAGAGAACTCTCTGAACATTAGACATATACAATTTGGGGCTCTTTGTCCAGAATTCTGTGGCTGCATGACGCTCTCAGCCTCTGAATTCTGTCTAAAAACATGTGAAATTGTTAAAAACAAGGACTTTTACAGTTGCAACGAGGCTGGACTTTAGTCACCTGGGGACCCGGGTAGGTGTAAAAATCGTTTGATTACTTGTGGCAGCATTCATATTTAGAACAGTGGGATGACATTGGACGTATGGAAAAACTCAACCACTTCCTGATCTTTGCAAGATGTGCAGATTGCTGCAAATCGTGTTATTGAATGTTTGTCTTTTATTTCCATAAAAGGGAGTTGAAATACACCGGGTAATAGTTCACTAAAGTGAGAATTCAAGTGAATTCAAGGTTAAACTAGCTAAACAGAAAACCATTCCAGTTTGGCTACTATGGCTGAATTTGACATTCACTTTCAATACTCGCTCTGATAGGCTGAGATTCCCTTGGACGGATTTGGAATGTTAATACTTGCATTAGATGTTGATTTGAAAGGTTATGTTAGGAAAACACCTGCAGGTGATATGGTTTTACAGAAATGAGAAATACAATGTTTTTGTGAGTCAGCCTCTATTTTCTATTTACTTTTATAAAATCCCTAAATAGTCAGTAAAACAAACAGGAAATGACATATTATTCAGCGTTAATTTACAGTGAGCACCGAAAAGCACATCAATGGCTGGAGTAATTTAATCTCTTCAAAATCAAACAATTATTTTTGTATGAAATGAATTGGCATTAGCTAGCACATAAACAGGATACAACTGTAATGTTTTATGTTGATTGCGTTTAAGGGATACCCAGGGGTCACATCCACACACATGGACAGCACATCTCATTAGAGTGTCCATCAGGAATCTAGTTTGTAATAAAATGAGAATATTTCTTGAAAACATATCTCATAACAGTCAGAGAACTGAACAATGAAACTGCAGGGCATAATCTATACACCAAAAGTACTTTATTAAGCTAAAGAGAGTCCTTGATTCCTGCAAAGACCCCTGACGGTGGCATCGCTGCTGAGGATCTGGTGGCATTGGGATGCAGGGTTTGGTGAGATTTACTTACTTTAACCTGTACCTCATGGGCACAAATATCCTCTTCCTGATGCTCTTCTTCAGCACATGGAGCTTTTTTGTGCCCTAGGCTAGCCCAGTTACTTGTATCTTGTCTCTTTTTCCCATTCCCCAGCCCTCCATGTGTCTCCCCCAGCACCTTAGAGAGTCTCTTTCTCCCGCCAGTCCCTTTGTGTGTGTCTCTTCTCTCCTCAGCCCCTCTGTGTGTCTCTTTATCCTCCAAGTCCGTTTGCCTTTCTTTGTCCCCCCCCAGCACTTCTGTGTGCCTATTCCCCTTGCCCTCTGTGCGCCTTTTACCCCCTAGTCCTCTTTGTGCCTCTTTCTGCCCCAACCCTCTGTGTGCCTCTTCATGTGTCTTATTAACCTCGCCAAACCCCTCTATGTGTCTCATTAATCCCCCAGCCCTACTCTGTGTCTCATTAACCCCCGAGTCCCTCCCATGTATCTCATTGCCTCTCCCAGGTGTCTTATTAACCCCCGCGGGGCCCTCTATTTGTCTCATTAACCCCCAGCCCCATGCTAGCTCACCTATATCATGTATCGTGGCCAAGCTGCAGAACGCGATAGAGGAGCTTGTTTCCCTCTATCCTGATTGACAGGAAACAGTTTAGCGCCTCCTGCAAGGACTTCCTGCCAGGCCGGGTAGATGGAAACAAGCTCCTCTACGTGGTTCGTGGCTCGGCCATGATACACACAGAGACTAACAGGAGGGGAGCGCTGTGTTGAGTGCTCCTCTCGTGCCGGTCACCCAAGCATTGCCCATCCCAGGGCGGTGTGCATTAGGCAGTAACCTAATCCACCTAGCAGTGGCGCACAGCCCTGGGAGCGCATGATCCTTCGTAGAAAGAGCTTTTTGTCAAGCATAGGAAAATAGACAAATAGTCCCTACGTTTTACAGTATATTTTGGAAAAATCTGAATGTTTCATAAAGGTTCAATCTTTATAAAATACTCAGTTTTTTTGTTTGTTTGTTTTTTATTTAATTTTTTATTTTATTTTGCAGTGCATAATGACAATACAGACATGCTCGAGGTGCCCCAACAGCAGTCCTCATGCCAGTTATTACGTATAACAGTCGGGGTAGTGAGGTAAACATGCACAATTTTATGTAATAAGTACAGACTAAGCAGTAAACGTTTAGATTGATTTGTAAAAGAGAGTAACTAAGCTAAGTAGCTCCGAGCGTATGTATGTTACTAAAGGTAGGAACATATGGAATACAGTCTTATCGTAACTGACGGGCTACCGCTACACATTTTAGAATGCCTGTGGTGTGAGAGAACATCGCTGGAAATCAATGCATTATTGTACTAGCTAAGTCACAAACAGTACTGTAGGCTAGATTATTATGTCAGGCATGGTGATAGGTAAGTTTCAGTCGATATACAAGTGGTCAGGAAAACAAATAACACAAGAGATAAATAGAAGAAAACAAGGAGTATAGGAGAGAGTTCTCACGGTGTGTGATCAGGCTGAGACCAGATGTTGGGTAGCTAGTCAGTCCATATCAGTTCAACCGATGCCCATTTTGGAGGCTTTAAATGCAGGGCTAGCGGGTATGTTGCTGGGTCTCCCCACTTGTTCTTTGGTGACCAGTGTGGCTACGGCAGTTGCTCCGCATGAACCGGAGGAGGTTCTCCTTCTGCCCTGGGACCTTCCAGGAGCCAACACCAATATCTCACGGGCTTGCCGCCATCTTGGGGCCAAGTCCTTCCCCCGTGTGGTGTTGCACAGGTTCGCACTTCGTGGCTGTAGCTTGCTTACTTTCCTCCACAGGTGTGAGTGTTGTGAAGGAGTCGCGCCCCATGTGGTTCCGTTCCCAGGTGGGCCACCTGGCTGGTTTTGTGTGGTTCTGGTATGTGTTTTGCCCGGATGGGGCCTGTGCGTCTTGCTGTGCGTCTTGCTGTGGGCTAAACTCTGCCTGGCCGTCATAGATTGGGTATCGTGCCCTTGTCGTCGGCTAGTGCTGGAGTCAGCAGTTGTCGCTTAGTCTCTAGGCTTTCCCAAGATCGCCTACAGATGGCATAAAATTTCTGCTTGAATGCCGCTGCCCATTCTGTGGGTGGCTGTGGCGCCTGGTGATTAGCGGGGCCGCCGGCCATCTTGGTCAGGCCACGCGGTTCTTTTCCGCCCGCTCTGTGTCCTGGATCGCTTTGGCGGTGAGTATTCTCTTCGTGAGGGTAGACCGGCATAATCCCCGCTGGTCCTGAGGGGGGGGAACGAGGGCCCTTGTGCCGGTATGCGGTCTGTTGTAGCAGCAGGAAAGCTGCCGTCTCTACTGCGCCTGTTGTGCTGGTAGGCCTCAAGCCCTTTCCGGGTGAGCGGTGCACCAGATGTTGCTTGGGTGGTGTCATCTCACTTAGCTCGATGCCACCTCTCGATTGGTGGTATTTCTGACTGAATTGGTCACCTTTTGGGCTGTGAAAATCTGCGTTATGCGCTGCATATAGTGGGAACTGCTGAGGTTTGCTTCCAGTCAGCTCAGCAATCATGCCCCACCCCCAAAAATACTCAGTTTTGATATAAGGGTGACAGAGCCTCTTTAACTAAATATACGGTATCCCTTATTTTCAACTTGGAGAAATGGTTTGAATTATTAGCAAATAAGCAGAAATAAGATTTTATTATACAGAGTGGGAGTGACTAAAATAAATATATAAAAATACAGTAGGTCCCTTACCTTGCTAATGGATGTCTGAAAGGAATCTTATGGCATTTTTGATGAAGTAGCTCATACGTGGTTCCAGAATGTCAAAAATAATGGCTATTGTAGTCTTCAAGATAATTAGGTTCTAAGCAAGCCGAAGACAAGTTCTGAAGCAAACAGTGTGGAAGGCGGCACATTGCCTAACGTGTATACACAGTGTTAAAAAGGAAAGGATTAATTATGCACATTATTAAATGGTAATAGAAACTCCCAATATTTATTATTTATGTCTAGACTTTCAATTTGAAAAGTGAAAAAAGGGAAGTTAGGAAAACACTGTTGTTGCTGTCGCTTTGCTCGGAATTTGACATACACAATATCTTGTTTCAGAACACAAAATAAAAACGGAACAAGTGGTTTCACCACATACAATATTACAAATCTTTTCATTATTCGTGAAAAGCAAGGCAAGGATGAAACCCCACACGTTTTAGAAATGAATTCTGCATCAGGAATGGCTAACATTCGCAATCCATGCGTCCGCCAATTTAATTTGCATTGATTTAATTTTTTATGCCACATTGTCCAATGATTTTATTATACAAGTATCAAAATTCCAGGTCTCCGCTCCGAGCGAAATAGCATTATTTGAAATGGGGTCTTAATGCTGATGTAATAAAATCACAGTTCAGAGCACAGAGGCTTGTGGCAAATACAGCGGGGGAAGCTACTTATAATTACATAGTTACATAGATGTAAAAAACATGGTTATTTATTGAAGTGATAATTCAAAGTTTAAAGGGACATGCTAAAACCCATATGCAAAAAACAAACTAACTCTAAACCAATCACTGTTTAGCAGATAACCCCCCAATGAAAGTATGCATACCTTTAGCTATCCTTATTTTTTCATTGGTGATATATTTAAAAACAGATTCCAAAGGCTGAACATCTCTTGGCTGAAACCTTTGCAAGCCCTCCCTTTCTAATCCAGCACAAACTTTCTGTGGCTGTCCAATCACCAAATGCAGCTCAATAAGTCTTTGCTATTCAATGGGCTGCCTCTTAAATTTGGTTCCACTGAGCTAAACAACAAGTAGAGAGCAGAACTGATTGTCTGATTGACAGCAAGGTTAACTTATAAAAGTGCCAATTTTGATTGAAATCTGCGCTTTTTGTAAAAAAAAAAAAAGCAAGCAGGAGTGTCCATTTTACCTTTTAAGGACCACATGACAGTCTATGCATAGACCATCATGCAGTAAAAGTACCAGCAGGGTCAGGGGCGTACCTAGAGCATTTGGCACCCGGGGCAGATCCTGTGCTTAGCACCCCTTTCCCCCACCCCCGTACTTTCCCCTCCCCCCCGTCTACAAAATCCCTACAGCCCCCTTCCAAAAATCCCCTGCTCAGCCCCACTTATAAAGACTCTTGTCCAAATACAAAACCCCAGCCCCCTTCTACAAAATCCCTGCACCCCCACACACACAGTTACAGGTAGACAGGCACACAGTCACAGGTAGACAGTTACACACACACAGTGAGTTACAGGCAGTCACACACAGTTGTAGCCAGACAGTCACGCACACAGTTACACAGACAGTCACAAATACATTCACACACACACGGTCACAGGCAGTCACACACATACACACAGTTACAGGCAAACAGTTACACACACACAGTTACAGGTAGACAGACAGACACACACAGTTACAGAAAAAAGGGGGTATAGGCTCAGCGCTAGGTGGTCTAAAGGAGAAGAGAAAAGAGAGAAGCTGCAACCTATGGGTATGAGGTTCCCTCTAAAGTCCTCAATAAAGAATGTGGAAAAAACAAAATAATAGGTCGCGCTGTACAGAAATAATACAATTTAAAGGTAAAATGAGAAATATAAAATAGATAGAAATTTTACTCACATATAGATATACACTAAAATAAATATAAGAAAAAACGTAATAGTCCCAATATGTGGTGGATTCCAATAGGCTGATGGAAACTTGATACTGTAGTCAAAATAGAACGCTGGGTCTTCTATGGTATAGGCAATCTTGGTTCAATGATGGGCATGCAAAATAGAAAGACAGGGAGACTCCAATAGTGCAGACTGTATTGGCATAAGTAAAATAAACTGAAATAGGTGTAGGGGAGGTATTTCACTCACCTATGCAAGAGCATGTACTTGCTCAAGTGTAATCAGCATTCAGTGGCGTTTATCCCCCACTGGCGGGACATAGATGCGGGTAATTCCTCGAAGTAAAAAAAATAAAATATAGTGCTCACTGTATATAAATATAAAAGTAAGACTTTAAAAAATAGAGAACGTACTCACATTTGAATGAGCAGGATATACTGCTCAATATGATGGCGTGGGTGGTATAATCCCCACCTAGGATTCTTTAGACAATAGTCAGCTCCAAAATGACGTGTAACCAGGTAAAAGAGGAAAAGATAATATAATATAAAATATACGGATAAAATAAAATAAAATAAAATAAAGGGTATATGGCAAATGTATGGTGAAAAAAGCCAATATTCCTTTATTAGTACAAGTATAAAATATATATATAAAATTAGCCAAATGGCTAATTTTATATATATATTTTATACTTGTACTAATAAAGGAATATTGGCTTTTTTCACCATACATTTGCCATATACCCTTTATTTTATTTTATTTTATTTTATCCGTATATTTTATATTATATTATCTTTTCCTCTTTTACCTGGTTACACGTCATTTTGGAGCTGACTATTGTCTAAAGAATCCTAGGTGGG
This sequence comes from Pelobates fuscus, assembly GCF_036172605.1. Classification (NCBI taxonomy): domain Eukaryota; kingdom Metazoa; phylum Chordata; class Amphibia; order Anura; family Pelobatidae; genus Pelobates; species Pelobates fuscus. Next base: position 30,279,142 of record NC_086326.1, on the reverse strand, counting down.
GATTATACCACCCACGCCATCATATTGAGCAGTATATCCTGCTCATTCAAATGTGAGTACGTTCTCTATTTTTTAAAGTCTTACTTTTATATTTATATACAGTGAGCACTATATTTTATTTTTTTTACTTCGAGGAATTACCCGCATCTATGTCCCGCCAGTGGGGGATAAACGCCACTGAATGCTGATTACACTTGAGCAAGTACATGCTCTTGCATAGGTGAGTGAAATACCTCCCCTACACCTATTTCAGTTTATTTTACTTATGCCAATACAGTCTGCACTATTGGAGTCTCCCTGTCTTTCTATTTTGCATGCCCATCATTGAACCAAGATTGCCTATACCATAGAAGACCCAGCGTTCTATTTTGACTACAGTATCAAGTTTCCATCAGCCTATTGGAATCCACCACATATTGGGACTATTACGTTTTTTCTTATATTTATTTTAGTGTATATCTATATGTGAGTAAAATTTCTATCTATTTTATATTTCTCATTTTACCTTTAAATTGTATTATTTCTGTACAGCGCGACCTATTATTTTGTTTTGTTTTGTTTTTTACACACAGTTACAGGCATGCAGGCAGACACACACACACACACACACACACTCTTACTTACAGACAGTATGGGCTGGAGGAGTAGTGGTTTCACTGAAGTTCTTCTCTGGAGCCTGTTAGTTGGAGAAGCAGGGATTCCTTCTTGCTGCACCTCCATGTGCAGCAGTAACAGCAGCGAGTAAGGGCCTATTAAGCCCAACCCCCGCTGTCGGTTTGGCTCATCCCCTGACTTTTCTTAGCTCCACCGACACTTTCCTTCCGTGCGGCCAGTTTGACTGGTCTCTGCGTGTGAGAGCTGTTCCGGCCACCCAGCACCCTAACTACAATGAAGCACTATGCGGACGCCCAGCTCACACATCCCCCTCCAGCCCTCAAACCAGGGGCATGGCACCCTCCTAGCCGGTGGCACCCGGGCGTACCACCCCACACACACACGCACACACCCCCACCACCCCATTAGTACGCCCCTGACAGGGGTTAAAGCCCTGCTGGTACCAATGGTGGTACCATTACCGTGGTAATTTAATTTACATGAGGCTTAAGGCCTAGATGTATTGGTCTTAGGGCAGCACCGGGATATACCTGTGCAGGCTGGTCTGAGATTGGTGGGAGTTACACTCCTACGCAGCAGCTGACATCTGCGACTGTCTGTCTTCATCCGGCCTCTTTTTTTACTGACTTGCTGAGAAAAGAACTGCAGACCCTACAGACTATCAGGCACATACACATATTTTAGTGGATAAAACCGGATTAACATAGGGACTGATGGAGCTGCAGCTCCAGGCCCAAGCCCATGGAATAGGCCCATTGATTTAAAAAAAATATTTTTTTTTTTTTTTTACACACTACTTTTAGTATTGCCAGGTATTTCTAAGGTTTCTAAGGTTTGCCATGTATTTCTCATAAGTATTTCTCAGGTATTTGAGGCTTCCTAGCCGGTGCAGGTATGGCAGTAATACCGTCAATACAAATGCCAGTCTCAGTCTCAGTCTCAGTCTAAACTGAGGTTATGCTGCAATACCAGCGCCGGCCAATAGGGGTCACTGTGTGTGTGGAGAGAGGCAGGGATAAGAAGTTACTGCATCTCCCTCCCTGCCTCTCTCTATACATGGGAACACAGACACTGGGGAAAATGGAGACCCTGAGACACTAGGGACACAGTGGCCCCATGTCTCCTAGTAGCCCCTAGTCTCTCAGGGTCCCCGATGTCTCTCGCTGTCCCCATGTCTCCCAGTCTCCCTAGTGTCTGTGTCCCTAGCCTCCCAGAGTTCCCATGTCTTTCCCAGTCTCCCCTAGTGTCTGTGTCTCCATGTCTCACAGTGTCCCCCATGGGCGTAGGAACCCCAAAAAATCTGGGGGGGATAGCATTTTTACTCGCCGGGTATATTCTTATTCCGTAAACTAGGAGTTGTTTATCCCATTGTACAGCGCTACGGAATTTGCAGTCACTATATAAATGATTAAATAATAACATTAAAGGGTCACTACAGGGAAGGGGTTTTACTTACCCGGATACAGCGCCGGGATCCTCCTGATTAGAACCACCCCTACCCTTCCCATGAATATTAGAACCACCCCTACCCCTTCCATGCACAAAAGAACCCCACCTACCCCTTCCACGCATATTAACCCCCTACCCCTTCCATGCATATTAGTACCCCGCTAACCCCTTCCATGCATATTAGTACCACCTAACCCCTTCCATGCATATTAGAACCCACCCTACCTCTTCCATTCATATTAGTACCCCCTAACCCCTTCCATGCATATTAGTATCCCCTAACCCCTTCCATGCATATTAGAACCCACCCTACCTCTTCCATTCATATTAGTACTCCCCTAACCCCTTCCAATATTTTTTCTACCTCCCCCCTCCTCCCATCCATATTAGTAGCCCCCTAAATCCTTCCAATTATTTTTCTACCTACCTCTCTCCCCCATCCTTATTAGTAGCCCCCCTAACCCTTTCCAATTATTTTTCTGCCATGTTAACTAACGCCAGTGCTGGAGTGCCGCCGTGTTTACATTAAAAGGCCTGCAGGGACAGGCTATAGACACCAGAACCACTACATTAAGCTGCAGTACTTCGGGGGACTATAGTGTTTCTTTAATGTGAGGTAAATTAGAGATTAGTGCCACGAATAATATGCTAGATTTCCTACTTACAACCAGATGAGGATGATGATGGGCTCTAGCTGCAGTCTGGCCCCACTGGTCTGGTGTAGAACAGGCTCTCTGGAGGCTGTTTGTAACTGTGGTCACAAAAATCAATGTTCTGGGAGAACGGGAAGCAGCTCCATTTTTGGGGCGCCCTTTACATAGCTCAAGGTCTGGGTCCCAGGGTCCACCTTCATGTTCCACCAATGAGTTTGTTCACAGGGGGTGGAGTGCGTAGGGGATGTCCTGATATGTGTGTAAGGAATGCATTGTGTGAATCTGTGTTTGTATGTGTAAGAGCTGCAAGGTGTGTTTCTGTGTATGTACGGGATGCAGTGTGTGCGTCTGTAAGGGGTGCATTGAGTGTGTGTACAGGGTGCATTGAGTGTGTGTAAGGAATGCATTGTGTGTTTCTGTGTGTGTAACGGTTGCATGATTGTGTGATTGTGTGTGTGTGATGGATGTCTCTCTCCCTCGTCACTCTCTTTCTCCCCCTCCCACCCTTGTCACTCTCTTTCTCCCTGTCATGCCTTAATTCTGGTATCCTCTTACTTCCGGGTTCCACGGAGCTTAGCCACACCCCCTTATGACACGGTCTCCTTACTTAATGCGACCGCACCAGCTGATAGACGCTGGATTATTGAACTACGTACCGCACTCACGAACCGGCTACAAACGTCTCTGTGAAAGCCATCTGTTACCGGACCGGACTGGAAGACTACTCACGTCCCCTTCACCTCTCCTCATCCTCGACGAAAGCCTGAACTCTCTACACACATATCATTGGATATAACCGCCTCTGAGGAGAACTAGGGAACCTGTTTTCTCTTTACCGGAAGCTAAGTAACATTAAACCTCTGTGATAAGAGTTACATATCTAAAGCCTTTATTGCCTGTTACCAAAGTCTCATTATCAAACAACCCAGCTACAGCTATCTTCAACCTATCCACTATTCGAGTTTAGCTGCACCTGTCTTGCTTCAGATAAATGCTAATGGACCAAACTATTGTAATTGCTTATCACCTAACTTGTTAACTCAACAAACAGACTCTAAATGATTCAGAACCTGCTAATTGCAACCGTTTATTATTTAAAGCTACAGTGCCTGTAATTCTGGACTTAAGCAACCGTTTATTATTTAAAGCTACAGTGCCTGTAATTCTGGACTTAAGCAACCGTTTATTATTTAAAGCTACAGTGCCTGTAATTCTGGACTTAAGCAACCGTTTATTATTTAAAGCTACAGTGCCTGTAATTCTGGACTTAAAGTCACAATATCTTCTAATTGTTCTAATAAATATTCAAGCTCTAAGAAATCTGCAGTTGTGTTCCTTCATAACAAATGTTAAACGTGACACTCCCCCTCCCTGCCTCCCTTGTCACTTTCTCCCCCTCCCTCGTCACTTTCTTTCTCCCCCTCCCTCCCTCCCTTGTCACTCTCTTTCTCCCCCTCCCTCCCTCCCTTGTCACTCTTTCTCCCCCTCCCTCCCTCCCTTGTCACTCTTTCTCCCCATCCCTTGTCACTCTTTCTCCCCCTCCCTTGTCACTCTTTCTGCCCCTCCCTTGTCACTCTTTCTCCCCCTCCCTTGTCACTCTTTCTGCCCCTCCCTTGTCACTCTTTCTCCTCCTCCCTTGTCACTCTTTCTCCCCCTCCCTCCCTTGTCACTCTTTCTCCCCCACCCTCCCTTGTCACTTTCTTTCTCCCCCTCCCTCCCTTGTCACTCTCTTTCTCCCCCTCCGTCCCCCCTTGTCACTCTCTTTCTCCCCCTCCCTCCCTTGTCACTCTCTTTCTCCCTCCCGTGTCACTCTCTTTCTCCCTCCCTTGTCACTCTCTTTCTCCCCCTCCCTCCCTTGTCACTCTCTTTCTCCCCCTCCCTCCCTCCCTCCCTTGTCACTCTCTTTCCCCCCTCCCTCCCTCCCTTGTCACTCTCTTTGGCATGGGGCCACTGGGCCACTTTGAGACACGGGGCACTCCCAGTGTCCCCATGTCTTACAGTCAGTGTGCCTAGTATCTCAGTGTCCCCATATCTCCTAGTGTCCATGGTGTGTCTCAGTGTTCGTAGTGTGCCAGTGTCCCTAGTGTCTCAGTGTTTCCTACTCTCCCAAAGTCCCCTAGTCTCCCAGTGTCTCAGTGTCCCCTAGTATAAAATAAATAATCTCAGGCACTCACTGTGATAGATTTAAGCAGGTTTATTGGACAACGCAACATTTTGACCTGTACCCAGGTCTTTATCAAGTCTCCAGTGTCCCCTATATATCACAGTGTCTCAGTGCCCTCAAGTCTCAAAGTCTCCCAGTGTCCCCATGTCTCCCAGTGTCCCCATGTCTCTCAATGTCCCCTAGTGTCCTAGTGACATGCGGACACTGGGAGACATGGGGACACAGACACTAAGGGACTGGGAGACTGGGTATGTTCGCCCCTTTCGGCAGTTTCTGGCTATGTGATTTGCGTCAGTGGCCCACCCTTTTACCCCATCCATAGACTTCCTGCTTTACTGGACAATGCTGTTAGGGGGCATGAATTTACTTGAAAGATGAAAGCATGAGATTAGCATAGGGTATGTTTTTTCTTATAGCTGCATCCTATGAGTTTCCCTATAGCACCATCTCCATCAGATACATGATGCTTGGGAGGTATGACTATTTTAGTGTTTTTGGTCGATACGATTTTGGAATTAGGCCCATCATAATTGTCAGCACCAGGCTCACTGGACTCTTAATCTGGCCCTGGATAAAACTATTTTTGTAAAATTGAGGCTAAAATATCTGATTTGGAAAAGTTCTCCAACTCAGCACAATAAAGCCTCAATTTTAGAACTCGGATTAAGGCCTTGATTTAAAGGGACTTATTAGGTACCCAGACTATTCCAGCTCATTGAAATGGTCTGGGTGCAGTCTCCCTGTCCCCTTCAGTCCTGCAATATAAAACATTGCCGTTTTTGAGGAACTAAGACAGACTCTAGAGGCTGTCTACCAGCCTGCCACTAGAGGCGCTTCTGGGAGTTTATCTAACGCTCGATCGCCTAAATGACACTAGACGTCCTCACGCTCTGCCTGAGGACATCCAGCGTCGGAGAAATCCCCATAGGAAAGCATTGAATCATTGCTTTCCTATGGGGAGGGCCTAATGCACTTGCAGTGCTCGCCATCAATGAGCAATAGGTCCCTCCGTTGGATGACATCTGAGGAGGCGGAGAGACGACCAGGCGGCGAGGGAATCAAGTGAGTAAATAAAGAGTTTTTTAAGCTTTTATATTCCTAACACTATAGATTCCTTTTAATAATCTTTCCAAGTGATTTATCTACAGGAGTTACCATTAAAGTCTATAGGGATTTTTGCTGTTATATAGTTTGGAAGGTTTTCTAACAGTATTCAGTTATTTGGAAAGCATATTAAATCAAGTCCTTAATTTGCTCTAATTGGGGGTTTAGTGAGTAATCTTGTTATGAGATTCTTTCTCCCCATCTTTTCTGCATGTTATTGATGGAAGAAGGGTATAAAAATTACCGCAAGGGGTATTATATCTCCAGAAATCCTCATTGGCATTTTTTTTTCCATCATTTAAACATGACTTTGATATATTCTCTCTGTTTCTGGTTAACTGTAGCTAAATATGCATACATGGGATGTGTGTGTCTACGTACAACTATGTACACTGACTATAAATGACTGTGCATATACCGCGATAGTTTAACATCCTTTTATGTGTGATGATATGTGTGGGTATTTAAATGTGTGTCTGCGTATATTTGTATGTAGATACTTGTGAATTATGATATGATATTTTTCCTCTTCCTCGAACTGCTATCTCTTCCACTAACTCTTGGTTTGTTTTGTTTGTCCGTGACCAGAATATCAATCTCTGGAATAATGTGTGTGGTTTTTCTCTTGCCTGCATTGATAAGATGTGCATATTTTGCATCTGTCTTTTAGGTATTTGTTCCTGTGTATTTTATTTATTTATTTATTTATTTTGCTTTTGTATTATCCGTCCATGTTACAGGGCAGCCAGCCACTCGATGTGTGCCCTATTAAGGGTTTATTAGATTCTTGGGGTTCATAAATACCCGTTTCTGTCTCATTACAAGTTGAAAGCAGCAAGGTGACTTGTTAACATAGTGACAGGGCAGGTGCTTACACCTTAACAGCCATTGTGATGGTACTAAATATCTCTGTTATTTCAATGTGAGTAGGAATTTGGGATAGTACGCAGGTAACTTGCTTTGTGGGTTTTGTATTTTTCCCTCATTGCTGTTTCCATATTTCACATCTTTAAAGAGCAAAGGTCATGTTGACTCAAGACAGCACACATGAAACAAAAGGTGTCAGTAAAGCATGTGTGGGTAGGGCTACCTACCTTAATCTAACACATACCATACATTGTTTCATTATGTATAAGACGTAATACAGAAGGGTGTTGAGAAACACAGTCAAGGTTTTATCAAAAATTTCACCTCACTGCAGTAATAAAACATTGTAAGATAATGGACGAATATCTACCGTCAGCAAGAATAGAGAGAGGGAGAAAAAACAGATGGTTTTCTGCAGTTTCTGTAGTTGTTAAATATTTATCATATTGCAATCTGCCCCAAAGTTAAAACAGGAGGACACTCAGTATGTAAACAGCACTGCAGTGGAGAATACCTCCTGCAGTGGTTGCATATACTCTAAAGTGGCTGCATACATCCTGCAGTGGGTGTGTACCTCCTGTTTTGGACTTGTACTCCTGTAGTGAGCACATACATCCTATAGTAGGTACATACATCCTAGAAGAGGCGCATAGCTCTTATGTTGGGTGCATACTTCTTATACTGGGTACGTACCTTTTATTTTGGTTGCATACCTCTTATAGTGGGTGCATGCCTCCTATATTGGGTGCATACCTCTTATAGTGTGTACATACCTCTTATAGTGGGTGCAGACCTCTTATAGTGGGTGCAGACCTCTTATAGTGGGTGCAGACCTCTTATAGTGTGTACATACCTCTTATAGTGGGTGCAGACCTCGTATAGTGGGTGCAGACCTCTTATAGTGTGCACATACCTCTTATAGTGTGTACATACCTCTAATAGTGGGTGCATACCTCTTATAGTGTGTACATACCTCTTATAGTGGGTGTATACTTCTTATAGTGTGTACATACCTCTTATAGTGGGTGCATACTTCTTATAGTGTGTACATACCTCTTATAGTGGGTGCATAGCTCTTATAGTGGGTACATACCTCTTATAGTGGGTGCATAGCTCTTATAGTGGGTGCATACTTCTTATAGTGTGTACATACCTCTTATAGTGGGTGCATAGCTCTTATAGTGGGTACATACCTCTTATAGTGGATGCATAGCTATTATAGTGGGTGCATACTTCTTATAGTGGGTTCATACCTCTTATAGTGGGTGCATACCTCTTATAGAGGCTACATACTTCTTATAGTGGGTGCATAGCTCGTATAGTGGGTGCATAGCTCTTATAGTGGTTGAATACATCTTATATTCTTATATTAAGTGCATAGCTCTTATAGTGCGTGCATAGCTCTTATAGTGGGTACATACCTCTTATAGTGGGTGCATACCTCTTAAACTGGGTGCATACATCTTATAGTGGGTGCATAGCTCTTATAGTGGTTGAATACATCTTATATTCTTATGTTAAGTGCATACCTCTTATAGTGGGTGCACAGCTCTTATAGTCGATGCATACCTATTATAGTGGGTACATACCTCTTACAGTGGTTGCATACCTCTTATAGTGGGTGCATAGTCCTCTTATTTTTGGTGCATGCCTATTATAGTGGGTACATACCTCTTATAGTGGGTGCATACCTCTTATAGTGGGTACCTACCTCTTATAGCCTCCTATAGTGGGTGCATACCTCTTATAGTGGGTGCATACCTCTTACAGTGGATGCATAACTCTTGTAGTGGGTTTGTACCTTCTGTATTGCATACCCCCTGCAGTGAGCACATACTTCCTGGAGAGGCAAACCTCCTATAGTGTGTAACCAATACGCAACAGAATTAAATTATTAATTCTGGGAATACTTAGCTCAACCTTTCTCAATCTGCCAATGTATACGAGAACATGAAACAAAAGAAGATAAACAATACACTAACTAGCGATGATCAATTATATTAATGATCATAAGCAATACATTTTAAGTACCCAAAAGTAATTATATATAATGTCTAACAAAATAATACATGTAATAGTGTACAGTAAAATGTGATATGTCAGATGCTGCATCGATAAATGACCCAATGCAATGGCAATGAAACCTACAGAATAAAAAAAAAAACGGCAGCCCTTTTCCTGGACAAAAAGTGCTATCAAGTCTCATGTAGCATGATAAATACACCTGCATGTGAGGATGATACAATACACCCAAGATACAATATCATTTGCGGTATCCCATTTCCTGCAAGAGAAAAGGCTGGCTTTATTTAATTTTTTTATTCTATAGGTTTGATTGCCATTACATTGGGTCATTATGAAGCTGTTAACCTCCCCCACCTCACATCCAGTCATCGACCTTGGCTCTTGTCTGGAGGATAACAGCTGGGATCTGTAAACATGAGTGATGATAAAGATCTTTAAACAAAAGCAAATTTACACCCTCCTTAATGTTATCGCATTTCTACTGATTCTTGTTTTTTGCCCTTCCGTACAAAACCATCAACACTATCATGAACCATCTGAAGCCAACTGTGGGAAACGTTAAATGGAACCATTTGAAAAAGGTGAGACTACTTGGGTGAGATGTAAGCTTGAATTGTATTAACCCTCCCCCACCACGAAATCTCCTCTTCTCCACTCTTTCAGGCACACATTTGTCTATAGAGATGCATACAATTGATCTCCATCATTCTCTCTATGTCCTTAGCTGTATCAATTCCAAGGTAGCAAAAACTATTTTTCGCCCAACTGAACTCATAATCCACTCTTTTTCTGTCTTATTAAAATGTAATGGCATTATTGTAGTTAATGCCTTTGTTGAAGGGTTTTAATGCAGTCAGGTGAACGGTTATTACGGCAAGTGGGCAGTTTATAAATATATATTCAAATTATACTCTGATATAAACCAAACATTTGATGTCACAATGCAATTTATACGAGACGTTCAGGTGTAGGGTTGGGTGTAGGGCATTGTATAGTACCCCCTAACAGTCCAAGATTTAGGGATTAGTCAGTTGTGTTTAACCCCTTAAGGACACATGACATGTGTGACATGTCATGATTCCCTTTTATTCCAGAAGTTTGGTCCTTAAGGGGTTGAGGTGTTTTTAGAAAGTAAAAAAAAAAATACTTTTAATACAACAGGGTAATCCCTAAATCCTGGACTGGTAAGGTACTTGCAGATATAGGGCATCTATCTAGCTATCTATCTGTCTATCTATCAACTGTTTATCTCTATGACTACCAGCCTCTTAACCTATAAGTTTATCAACGTGTAAAAAACTGGAAAGTCCAAATAAAATAAAAAAATAAGGAAGAAGACATATAAATATGATTATCCTATAAAATATTTAAAATTATGCTTTATATGTTTTGGCTTCTTGACTCTAGGTGTAAAAAAGAAATCCAAAAAAATGCATATATTTAAAATAATATTAAACAATATATTTTATATATATATATATATATATATATATATATATATATATATATAATAACATTATTTCAAACTTTAATTGGGCAAAGGACACGAAAATAAAAAAATAAAGAAATAACACATCAATATTCATCTGCTATTACTATCCAACCACCGACCCTTTAACCCATCCATCCATCCATCCATCCAACCACCAACCCATCCATCCACCCTTCCATCCAACCACCAACCCATCCATCCACCCTTCCATCCAACCACTGACCCACCCACCAACCCATCCATCCACCTTTCCATCCAACCACTGACCCATCAACCCATCCATCCATCCATCCAACCACTGACCCACCCACCAACCCATCCATCCAACCACCGGCTCACTAATCCATCCATCCATCCACCCTTCCATTCAACCACCGACCCACCAACCCATCCATCCAACCGGGACCCATCAACCCATCCATCCATCCAACCATCGGCTCACTAATCCATCCATCCACCCTTCCATTCAACCACCGACCCACCAACCCATTCATCCACCCTTCTATCCAACCACAACCCATCAACCCATCCATCCAACCACCGACCCACCAACCCATCCATCCACCCTTCCATCCAACCACCGGCTCACCAATCACCGACTCACCACCCTTCCATCCAACCACCGGCTCACCAACCCATAATTAGATATTTCCACCCTTCCATTCAACCACCAACCCATTAAACTATCCATCCAGCCAACCACTGACCCACCAACCCATCGATCCATCCATCCTTCCATCCAACCACGGACCCACCAACCCATTCATCCACCCTTCTATCCAACCACGACCCATCAACCCATCCATCCATACAACCACCGACCCACCAACCCATCCATCCACCCTTCCATCCAACCACCGGCTAACCAACCCATCCATCCACCCTTCCATTCAACCACCAACCCACCAAACTATCCATCCAGCCAACCACTGACCCACCAACCCATCCATCCATCCAACCCATCCATCCATCCATCCATCCAACCATCCTTGCATCCTCCCACCCTCTCTGACTGCCTATTCAGCTTTCTATTTATTTGACTGACTCTCTGTCCCAGCAGCCAATAAAAAAAGGGTAAAAAGAAAAATAATAGGTGATAAAGAAAAAAAACTGTAATTTGGACATGTTGTCCTGTAATCACAGATGATGCAGCAGGGGAATCCCTAACCCCCCATCTGAATGTATCACCAGAGATTACATTAATACATTGTGTACTAAAACCTTCCTCCAGAAAGATTAATGGGATGAAAAGGATTCAGAGAATAAAACCCAGACCCTTTAATCATATTCTTATGTAACAGTGACAGAGTGAGTGTGAGCTATTTGTCTGCTAATCTTTACATGCATTTTAGTTTTTAGTTCACAAAAGATCAAGGAGGGGAAAGTGTGCAGTTATTGTGTTCTGTTAATATATGTACGTTTTACATTGTTCTCTCCTGTCTGCTGAGAGGTGAAGGAAGGAGGGGTGTGTTGCTAGAAGCACAGGAGCACAGTGTCAGGCTCTGGGGGGCCCTGGAGAATTAAGGAGTATCGCTGACATCAGCAATGCGGCAAAATGGAAAGTTCCATCTGTATCCTGAGTGGACCCTGGAATCCTACCTCTGCCTACTGACACACTGTATCTCCAGCCTCCAGAAAAAACTCCAACAGACTGAAAATCAGGGTGTGAGAGCCAGGAAGGGGTTATATTCTCACCCAGGGGTTATTTCAGAGATTACCTCTCCCCACTTACTATTGATCTTCCCTCTCTGTATAAAAGGCAGAGCTCAGGCGTCACTCCCACATCTAGCTCCAAGATGAGTTACGGTTCGGATCATTACCTCTCCTCCTCATACAGGAAGATCTTTGGAGACACACCCAAGGTTTCATCTTCTCGCCTGGGAAGTGGCTTCTCCTCTAGAACTACATCAGGGAGTGCTTATAGGTCCCAGTCCCAGTCTCGCAGCAATGTCTCCTCTGGGTCATCTTACAGAAGGTCCAACAGAGGGCTTGGGTATGGAGCACCTGGAGAACACCTAGATCTGACCCAAACCTCAGCACAGAACAGTGAGTTTAAGATCATCCGCACCAATGAGAAGGAACAGCTCCAGGGGCTCAATGACCGGTTTGCCATGTTCATCGAGAAGGTCCATAACTTGGAACAGCAGAACTTGGTGCTGGAGACAGAGCTCTCAGCCTACAGGCAGAGACAGTCTGAGCCCTCCAGGCTGGGAGAACTCTACCAGCAGGAGATCAAAGACCTAAGAGCTGAGCTGGAAGACCTGACTAGTCAGAAGTCCCAAATCATCATTGAGAGGGACAATCTTGAAGAGGACTTTCAGAAGCTGAAAGGTAAATATGAAGATGAGATGAGAATGAGAGAGGAGACAGAGTATGCCCTTAAAGCCCACAAGAAAGATGTGGATGATGCCACCTTGGCAAGGCTGGACCTGGAGAAGAAGGTGGAATCTCTCCTGGATGAGATCTCTTTCTTGAGGAAGGTCCACGAAGAAGAAGTGACAGAGCTGATGTCCATGATCCAAGCTTCCCAGGTGTCTGTGGAAATGGAGATGGCCAAACCAGACCTCACCTCAGCTTTGAAGGACATCAGGTCCCAGTACGAGTCACTGGCTGCCAAGAACCTGCAGTCTGCCGATGAGTGGTACAAGTCGAAGTATGCCAACCTCTCCGAGCAGGCTTCTCGCAGCAGCGAAGTCATCAGGGCCAACAGGGAGGAGATGAATGACTACAGGAGACAACTCCAGTCCAGGACCATAGAGATAGAGAGCCTGAGGAGCACCAATGAGTCCCTGGAAAGGCAGCTCCAGGAGATGGAGGACAGGCATATATCAGAGATATCTGGACTGCAGGTAAATCTTTTAAATTCCCTGTATTATACCAGCAACTAAACAGTACATACCTGTATCACCTACCATGTATCAGGCTACTAACATCAACTGAATCACTAGATGTCTCTTTAACCCTGTGTGTTGCATTATGTCTCTCTTAAACCCTGTGTGTTATATTATCTCTCTCTTTAACCCTGTGTGTTATATTAAGTCTCTCTTTAACCCTGTGTGTTATATTATCTCTCTCTTTAACCCTGTGTGTTGCATTATGTCTCTCTTTAACCCTGTGTGTTATATTATCTCTCTCTTTAACCCTGTGTGTTGCATTATGTCTCTCTTTAACCCTGTGTGTTATATTATCTCTCTCTTTAACCCTGTGTGTTATATTATCTCTCTCTTTAACCCTGTGTGTTGCATTATGTCTCTCTTTAACCCTGTGTGTTATGTTATCTCTCTCTTTAACCCTGTGTGTTATATTATGTCTCTCTTTAACCCTGTGTGTTATATTATCTCTATCTTTAACCCTGTGTGTTATATAATTAGATATGTCTTTCTTTAACCCTGTGTGCCACATTCTCTCCATAAATGATATAATAAGAAGATATTTCTCTCTGTAACACAAAGTACCAGCTATTCTCCATACATTATATAACTAATTATGGAACTCCATTTATCAATCATGGATATCGATAGGTACCGTATTTGATATAGTGATAGAAACAGCTATTTCTCCCTGCTTCTGTCTGTATGCAACGCGTGCTGCAGCCGCTGTCCTTGGTGCTGAAAGCAGTCTGCCTTCTTTCTCCTATAGAATTGGACTAGAATTCCTGGGATTACTGATCTATTCATGCCATCCGACCCCTCCCCCCCCCCCCCCCCAGAATCCCAGAACATAAGAATATTTCACCCAGAATCCCAGAACATAAGAATATTTCACCCAGTATCACAGAGTATCAGAATATTTCACCCAGTATCACAGAGTATCAGAATATTTCACCCAGTATCACAGAGTATCAGAATATTTCACCCAGTATCACAGAGTATCAGAATATTTCACCCAGTATCGCAGAGTATCAGAACATTTCACCCAGTATCACAGAGTATCAGAACATTTCACCCAGTATCACAGAGTATCAGAACATTTCACCCAGTATCACAGAGTATCAGAATATTTCACCCAGTATCACAGAGTATCAGAACATTTCACCCAGTATCACAGAGTATCAGAACATTCCACCCAGTATCACAGAGTATCAGAACATTCCACCCAGTATCACACAGAGTATCAGAATATTTCACCCAGTATCGCAGAGTATCAGAACATTTCACCCAGTATCACAGAGTATCAGAACATTTCACCCAGTATCACAGAGTATCAGAACATTTCACCCAGTATCACAGAGTATCAGAACATTTCACCCAGTATCACAGAGTATCAGAATATTTCACCCAGTATCACAGAGTATCAGAACATTTCACCCAGTATCACAGAGTATCAGAACATTCCACCCAGTATCACAGAGTATCAGAACATTCCACCCAGTATCACAGAGTATCAGAACATTTCACCCAGTATCACAGAGTATCAGAATATTTCACCCAGTATCACAGAGTATCAGACCATTTCACCCAGTATCACAGAGTATCAGAACATTGCACCCAGTATCACAGAGTATCAGAACATTTCACCCAGTATCACAGAGTATCAGAACATTCCACCCAGTATCACAGAGTATTAGATTATACCCCCAGTATCACAGAGTATCAGAATATTTCACCCAGTATCACAGAGTATCAGAACATTTCACCCAGTATCACAGAGTATCAGAACATTTCACCCAGTATCACAGAGTATCAGAATATTTCACCCAGTATCACAGAGTATCAGAATATTTCACCCAGTATCACAGAGTATCAGAACATTCCACCCAGTATCACAGAGTATCAGAACATTCCACCCAGTATCACAGAGTATCAGAACATTCCACCCAGTATCACAGAGTATCAGAACATTTCACCCAGTATCACAGAGTATCAGAATATTTCACCCAGTATCACAGAGTATCAGAACATTCCACCCAGTATCACAGAGTATCAGAATATTTCACCCAGTATCACAGAGTATCAGAATATTTCACCCAGTATCACAGAGTATCAGAATATTTCACCCAGTATCACAGAGTATCAGAATATTTCACCCAGTATCACAGAGTATCAGAACATTTCACCCAGTATTACAGAGTATCAGAACATTTCACCCAGTATCACAGAGTATCAAACCATTTCACCCAGTATCACAGAGTATCAGAATATTTCACCCAGTATCACACAGAGTATCAGAATATTTCACCCAGTATCACAGAGTATCAGAATATTTCACCCAGTATCACACAGAGTATCAGAATATTTCACCCAGTATCACAGAGTATCAGAATATTTCACCCAGTATCACACAGAGTATCAGAACATTTCACCCAGTATCACAGAGTATCAGAACATTTCACCCAGTATCACAGAGTATCAAACCATTTCACCCAGTATCACAGAGTATCAGAATATTTCACCCAGTATCACACAGAGTATCAGAATATTTCACCCAGTATCACAGAGTATCAGAACATTTCACCCAGTATCACAGAGTATCAGAACATTTCACCCAGTATTACAGAGTATCAGAATATTTCACCCAGTATCACAGAGTATCAGAACATTTCACCCAGTATCACAGAGTATCAAACCATTTCACCCAGTATCACAGAGTATCAGAATATTTCACCCAGTATCACACAGAGTATCAGAATATTTCACCCAGTATCACAGAGTATCAAACCATTTCACCCAGTATCACAGAGTATCAGAACATTTCACCCATTATCACAGAGTATCAGAATATTTCACCCAGTATCACAGAGTATCAGAACATTTCACCCAGTATTACAGAGTATCAGAATATTTCACCCAGTATCACAGAGTATCAGAACATTTCACCCAGTATTACAGAGTATCAGAACATTCCACCCAGTATCACAGAGTATCAGAATATTTCACCCAGTATCACACAGAGTATCAGAATATTTCACCCAGTATCACAGAGTATCAGACCATTTCACCCAGTATCACAGAGTATCAGAACATTTCACCCAGTATCACAGAGTATCAGAATATTTCACCCAGTATCACAGAGTATCAGAACATTTCACCCAGTATCACAGAGTATCAGAACATTTCACCCAGTATCACAGAGTATCAAACCATTTCACCCAGTATCACAGAGTATCAGAATATTTCACCCAGTATCACACAGAGTATCAGAACATTTCACCCATTATCACAGAGTATCAGAACATTTCACCCAGTATCACAGAGTATCAGAATATTTCACCCAGTATCACAGAGTATCAGAATATTTCACCCAGTATCACAGAGTATCAGAATATTTCACCCAGTATCACAGAGTATCAGAATATTTCACCCAGTATCACAGAGTATCAGAACATTTCACCCAGTATCACAGAGTATCAGAATATTTCACCCAGTATCACAGAGTATCAGAACATTTCACCCAGTATCACAGAGTATCAGAACATTTCACCCAGTATCACAGAGTATCAGAACATTTCACCCAGTATCACAGAGTATCAGAACATTTCACCCAGTATCACAGAGTATCAGAATATTTCACCCAGTATCACAGAGTATCAGAATATTTCACCCAGTATCACAGAGTATCAGAACATTTCACCCAGTATCACAGAGTATCAGAACATTTCACCCAGTATCACAGAGTATCAGAATATTTCACCCAGTATCACAGAGTATCAGAATATTTCACCCAGTATCACAGAGTATCAGAACATTTCACCCAGTATCACAGAGTATCAGAATATTTCACCCAGTATCACAGAGTATCAGAACATTTCACCCAGTATCACAGAGTATCAGAATATTTCACCCAGTATCACAGAGTATCAGAACATTCCACCCAGTATCACAGAGTATCAGAACATTTCACCCAGTATCACAGAGTATCAGAACATTTCACCCAGTATCACAGAGTATCAGAATATTTCACCCAGAATCACAGAGTATCAGAACATTTCACCCAGTATCACAGAGTATCAGAACATTTCACCCAGTATCACAGAGTATCAGAATATTTCACCCAGTATCACAGAGTATCAGAATATTTCACCCAGTATCACACAGACTATCAGAATATTTCACCCAGTATCACAGAGTATCAGAACATTCCACCCAGTATCACAGAGTATCAGAACATTTCACCCAGTATCGCAGAGTATCAGAACATTTCACCCAGTATCACAGAGTATCAGAACATTTCACCCAGTATCACAGAGTATCAGAATATTTCACCCAGAATCACAGAGTATCAGAACATTTCACCCAGTATCACAGAGTATCAGAACATTTCACCCAGTATCACAGAGTATCAGAACATTTCACCCAGTATCACAGAGTATCAGAACATTTCACCCAGTATCACACAGAGTATCAGAACATTTCACCCAGTATTACAGAGTATCAGAACATTTCACCCAGTATCACAGAGTATCAAACCATTTCACCCAGTATCACAGAGTATCAGAATATTTCACCCAGTATCACACAGAGTATCAGAATATTTCACCCAGTATCACAGAGTATCAGAATATTTCACCCAGTATCACAGAGTATCAAACCATTTCACCCAGTATCACAGAGTATCAGAATATTTCACCCAGTATCACACAGAGTATCAGAATATTTCACCCAGTATCACAGAGTATCAGACCATTGCACCCAGTATTACAGAGTATCAGACCATTTCACCCAGTATCACAGAGTATCAGAATATTTCACCCAGTATCACACAGAGTATCAGAACATTTCACCCAGTATCACAGAGTATCAGAACATTCCACCCAGTATCACAGAGTATCAGAATATTTCACCCAGTATCACAGAGTATCAGAACATTTCACCCAGTATCACAGAGTATCAGAATATTTCACCCAGTATCACAGAGTATCAGAACATTTCACCCAGTATCACAGAGTATCAGAACATTCCACCCAGTATCACAGAGTATCAGAATATTTCACCCAGTATCACAGAGTATCAGAACATTCCACCCAGTATCACAGAGTATCAGAATATTTCACCCAGTATCACAGAGTATCAGAACATTTCACCCAGTATCACAGAGAATCAGAATATTTCACCCAGTATCACAGAGTATCAGAACATTTCACCCAGTATCACAGAGTATCAGAACATTTCACCCAGTATCACAGAGTATCAGAATATTTCACCCAGTATCACAGAGTATCAGAACATTTCACCCAGTATCACAGAGTATCAGAATATTTCACCCAGTATCACAGAGTATCAGAACATTTCACCCAGTATCACAGAGTATCAGAACATTCCACCCAGTATCACAGAGTATCAGAATATTTCACCCAGTATCACAGAGTATCAGAACATTTCACCCAGTATCACAGAGTATCAGAATATTTCACCCAGTATCACAGAGTATCAGAACATTTCACCCAGTGTCACAGAGTATCAGAATATTTCACCCAGTATCACAGAGTATTAGAACATTTCACCCAGTATCACAGAGTATCAGAATATTTCACCCAGTATCACAGAGTATCAGAACATTCCACCCAGTATCACAGAGTATCAGAACATTTCACCCAGTATCACAGAGTATCAGAATATTTCACCCAGTATCACAGAGTATCAGAACATTTCACCCAGTATCACAGAGTATCAGAACATTTCACCCAGTATCACAGAGTATCAGAATATTTCACCCAGTATCACAGAGTATCAGAATATTTCACCCAGTATCACAGAGTATCAGAATATTTCACCCAGTATCACAGAGTATCAGAACATTTCACCCAGTATCACAGAGTATCAGAACATTTCACCCAGTATCACAGAGTATCAGAACATTTCACCCAGTATCACAGAGTATCAGAACATTTCACCCAGTATCACAGAGTATCAGAATATTTCACCCAGTATCACAGAGTATCAGAATATTTCACCCAGTATCACAGAGTATCAGAACATTCCACCCAGTATCACAGAGTATCAGAACATTTCACCCAGTATCACAGAGTATCAGAATATTTCACCCAGTATCACAGAGTATCAGAACATTTCACCCAGTATCACAGAGTATCAGAACATTTCACCCAGTATCACAGAGTATCAGAATATTTCACCCAGTATCACAGAGTATCAGAACATTTCACCCAGTATCACACAGAGTATCAGAACATTTCACCCAGTATCACAGAGTATCAGAACATTTCACCCAGTATCACAGAGTATCAGAATATTTCACCCAGAATCACAGAGTATCAGAACATTTCACCCAGTATCACAGAGTATCAGAACATTTCACCCAGTATTACAGAGTATTAGATTATACCCCCAGTATCACAGAGTATTAGAATACCCCCCAGTATCACAGAGTATTAGAATATGCCCCCAGTATCACAGAGTATTATATTATCCCCAGCAGTATCACAGAGTATTATATTATGCTCCCCAGTATCACAGAGTATTATATTATCCCCAGCAGTATCACAGAGTATGATATTATCCCCCCAGTATCACAGAGTATGATATCCCCAGCAGTATCACAGAGTATGATAGTATCCCCCCAGTATCACAGTATGATGTTATCCCCACCAGTATAACAGAGTATTATATTATCCCCAGCAGTATCACAGAGTATGATAGTATCACAGAGTATGATATTATCCCCAGCAGTATCACAGAGTATGATAGTATCCCCCCAGTATCACAGTATGATGTTATCCCCCCAGTATCACAGAGTATTATATTATCCCCAGCAGTATCACAGAGTATGATAGTATCACAGAGTATGATATTATCCCCAGCAGTATCACAGAGTATGATAGTATCCCCCCAGTATCACAGTATGATGTTATCCCCCCAGTATCACAGAGTATTATATTATCCCCCCAGTATCACAGAGTATGATGTTATCCCCCCAGTATCACAGAGTATGATATTATCCCCAGCAGTATCACAGAGTATGATAGTATCCCCCCAGTATCACAGTATGATGTTATCCCCCCAGTATCACAGAGTATTATATTATCCCCCCAGTATCACAGAGTATGATGTTATCCCCCCAGTATCACAGAGTATGATATTATCCCCAGCAGTATCACAGAGTATGATATTATCCCCCCAGTATCACAGTATGATGTTATCCCCAGCAGTATCACAGAGTATGATATTATCCCCCCAGTATCACAGAGTATGATGTTATCCCCAGCAGTACTAATTGTACAGCGCTGCGGAATCTGTTGGCGCTTTATAAATAGCAATAATAAATAAATAAACAGTATCACAGAGTATGATATTATCCCCCCAGTATCACAGTATGATGTTATCCCCCCAGTATAACAGAGTATTATATTATCCCCAGCAGTATCACAGAGTATGATAGTATACCCACAGTATCACAGAGTATTATATTATCCCCAGCAGTATCACAGAGTATTATATTATCCCCAGCAGTATCACAGAGTATGATAGTATCCCCCCAGTATCACAGAGTATGATGTTATCCCCCCAGTATCACAGAGCATGATATTATCCCCAGCAGTATCACAGAGTATGATAGTATCCCCCCAGTATCACAGTATGATATTATCCTCCCAGTATCACAGAGTATGATATTATCCCCAGCAGTATCACAGAGTATGATATTATCCCCCCAGTATCACAGAGTAAGATATTATCCCCAGCAGCATCATAAAGTATTAGAATATCCCCCTCCCCCAGTATTACAGAATAGCAGAGACTATCTCCTAGACCTAGAGTATTAGAATGTCTCGTAATGAACCTTCTAACTGTGTCAGAGTATATTATTAGGGGTGAGATTAGTTTACATAGTCTTGTGTGTTATGTGCACCTCTTTACATTAGGAAATAGTTTTATAATGTCTACATGGGCGTTTCCTCATGTACAGATACAAGCCATGCATGCAGAGACTACACTGTGTTAAGTGAGATACTTCCTAGGGTTTTTATTTAATTGATTTACTTTTTTGGGGGTTTTTTATTTTTTTTTGGTGTTACAGTTGTGACCATAATAAACCATTTTGGTTACATAACATATTATGTATCACTGTGCTGTCAAGGCAGGTGCAGTCATGGAAATGATGGAGGAGGGGGAGGGGCAGATAGGGAGTGGTACCTTGATGGAACAAAGGCTCATCAAATTCTCAGCATGAGAGATAGCTCCAGGAAGCAGTGACTTGACTTGAGCCAGCACAATGATCAAATGTAAAATAGTGTATAAGGGATTTAATTACTAAAAGTGTAAACTTTACTTTACGGCTCTCTTTTTCCTACATGTTAAATTTGACTTATAATTATTTTCACGTTACCTTCACCTGTTGTACAGCGCTACAGAACATGTTGCTGCTATTTCAATTATAATCATAGGTTAAGAAAATAACTGGATTTGATTTTTATTTTTTTTTGCAATTAACTCTTCTCACGTCATTTGAACTTTTTGTCAATTCGCTACTATTTACTCTCTATAATCACTACTCCTTAAAGTGAGTTTAATTAGTGAATCTTAAACCTGTATCAATGTGTTTTGCAACTCAAGATCTTGTTGGAATTTTAGTAGTAATCTTCATGGGTCAACCTAGCACCATAGCCACAACAATTCATTGTAGTGGTTGTGGTGCCATAATCTATGGGTGCTCTTTTCTCTATTTTGTATTACCATTTTAGAACAGTTTGTCAAAAAAACAGATGTCTGTCTCCCTATCACCCATAGCCCATCCTCTCTGCAGCCACACTGACAATGGTGAAATTACACTTTTGTATTATAAAACGTGAATCTATCCAACTGGACGACAATGACAGGCTGGGAGCATTATGGAAGGGTTAACTGTATATGATCCGGTACTTAGAGTATCCCATGAGGTCTTGACCTTCATAGATAAGAATTTTTCATGACTTTATTCTGAGCTAAATATGACTTATGGTAAATCACCAGAAATACAAAAGAAAGATCTCATTGTATGCATCTGTAGAACACCAGTTAATTATGTTGCCAAGATTCTCTGAGTAAAGGTTACATTATAACAAAAGATAGGCTAATATGGTCCAGGGCGGATTTCCATACATTGTCTGACATCACAGCATCCCCGCGACGTCCAATCAAATGCTTCTCATAGAGAAAAATTTGATTGCACTGTTAAACTGGCACAGAGCGCATGAGCGCATTTTGAGCCGACAAGGGGAGGGAGTGGAGAAGAAGAGAGGGAGGGAACATAAAAAAAATAATGGTGGGTATAGTGACAGGTGACAAACGCTAACTATCACAGGCACTGCCCGCAAGGGAGAACTTCATTACATCAGCTTCAAGGCGACTGGATTTAATTTTTGCACAGAATTGACATTAGGCAGCCCAGAATAGACTTCCTTGTGTTGGGGATGTAACATGCGCCTGGCACAAAAAGATTTCTCTAAACATAGAAACATAGAATGTGACGGCAGATAAGAACCATTTGGCCCATCTAGTCTGCCCAATTTTCTAAATACTTTCATTAGTCCCTAGCCTTATCTTATAGTTAGGATAGTCTTATGCCTATCCCACGCATGTTTAACCCCTTAAGGACACATGACATGTGTGACATGTCATGATTCCCTTTTATTCCAGAAGTTTGGTCCTTAAAGGGTTAAACTCCTTTACTGTGTTAACCTCTACCACTTCCGCTGGAAGGCTATTCCATGCATCCACTACCCTCTCAGTAAAGTAATACTTCCTGATATTATTTTTAAACCTTTGTCCCTCTAATTTAAGACTATGTCCTCTTGTTGTGGTAGTTTTTCTTCTTTTAAATATAGTCTCCTCCTTTAGTGTGTTGATTCCCTTTATGTATTTAAATGTTTCTATCATAACCCCCTTGTCTTGTTACATTTCCTGTTAAGTTTTACCCTGCCATATTCTGTACGTGCAGATTTCCCTGTACAGTACGTGCAATGTTTCAAGCAGATTGCTACCACCATGACAACTTCAATTCACTGTGGTTATGGTGTTTGGAGTTACCCATTAAACATAAAATTGAAATGTATACAGTTGAAATCCAGTCTCCTTCTGAAATGAAATGTGTAACTTTGCTAAAAATAAAATAGATTTTGAAATAAACACAGATACATTTCAAAATACTATGTTACATCCTTATTAAAACAAATAATAAAATGATAGATTGTAGATTAACTGGGGTGGATTACCAATATAAGCAAACACCTTATGAGATACAATATATAATTAGACATTATGATTTAATCACAATGAAATGTGGTGAATGGAAACCTAGCAAAGTTCAAGTCCAATTGCAAAGTTCAAGTCCAATTGACGATGTTTCCCATAATACACTGCAAGGCATGGATCGTTTTGCTAAACAGTGAGGACCAACTTTAAAGGGACACTATAGTCACCTGAACAACTTTAGCTTAATGAAGCAGTTTTGGTGTTTAGAACATGCCCCTGCAGCCTCACTGCTCAATCCTCTGCCATTTAGGAGTTGAATCCCTTTGTTTATGAACCCTAGTCACACCTCCCTGCATGTGACTTGCACAGCCTTCCATAAACACTTCCTGTAAAGAGAGCCCTATTTAGGCTTTCTTTATTGCAAGTTCTGTTTAATTAAGATTTTCTTATCCCCTGCTATGTTAATAGCTTGCTGGACCCTGCAAGAGCCTCCTGTATGTGATTAAAGTCCAATTTAGAGATTGAGATACAATTATTTAAGGTAAATTACATCTGTTTGAAAGTGAAACCAGTTTTTTTTTTCATGCAGGCTCTGTCAGTCATAGCCAGGGGAGGTGTGGCTAGGGCTGCATAAACAGAAACAAAGTGATTTAACTCCTAAATGACAGTGAATTGAGCAGTGAAATTGCAGGGGAATGATCTATACACTAAAACTGCTTTATTTAGCTAAAGTAATTTAGGTGACTATAGTGATCCTTTAAGTCAAATCAACACATTAAAAAAAAAAAAAGTATTTTAATGCCTAACTAAACACAATTGGACTTTGTTTTCTAATGAGGCTATTTTTAGCCTATAATTTTAAGCCGTCTGTTAAAGTTGCCGGCGTCATAGATTCACTTTCAACTTATTGATGCTTAAAGTTGAATTTAAAATGTCTTCTCCGTTACAGCAGCAAAATGCGAAACTGCATTAAAGACGACACGATAGCTGCATTAAACACGATACAATACCTGCATTAAACACGACAAGATAACTGCATTAAACACGATACGATAACTGCATTAAACGCCATATGATAACTGCATTAAACGCCATATGATAACTGCATTAAACACGATACTATAACTGCAATAAATACGATACTATAGCTGCATTAAACACGATACGATAAATGCATTAAACACAATACAATAAATGCATTAAACAAAATACAATAAATGCATTAAACACAATATGATAACTGTATTAAACACGATAGCTGCATTAAATATGATACGATAACTTCATTAAACAAGATAGCTGCATTAAACACGATACGATAGCTGCATTAAACACGACACGATAGCTTCATTAAACACGATACGATAACTGCATTAAACACGACAAGATAACTGCAGTAAACACAATATGATAACTGCATTAAACACGATACTATAACTACATTAACCCCTTAAGGACACATGCCATGTGTGACATGTCATGATTCCCTTTTATTCCAGAAGTTTGGACCTTAAGGGGTTAAACACGATACGATAACTACATTAAACACGATACGATAACTACATTAAACACGATATGATAGCTGCATTAAACACGATACGATAAATGCATTAAACACGATACGATAGCTGCATTAAACACGATACGATAGCTGCATTAAACGCGATATGATAGATGCATTAAATGTGATACGATAAATGCATTAAACACGATACGATAAATGCATTAAACACGATACGATAGCTGCATTAAACGCGATACGATAAATGCATTAAACACGATACGATAGCTGCATTAAATGCGATACGATAAATGCATTAAACACGATAGGATAGCAGCATTAAAACACACTGGCAGTATTATAGTGCTGTTCCATATCACCGCCTGGTTGAGAGCCATGGGAGTTGCTGACTACAGCTTCTTGAAAGCTGCGCCCTCTAACCCTAACTATCCCTAGCACCATACTAACCTTATTCCCCTGAACTTAATTTAACCTAGCCAACAGACGCGCATGCGTAAACGTAAAAGACCGCAACCTAAGACCGGAACCGTCTGTTGCGCGCATGCGTTCTACAACCCGGAACTGTCTTTTCATATCTCGGACCACTTTGCGCCTTATTTGTGCGTTCCACGAGTGAAACGCACGCCATATACCAAGTGTTCCGGATTATTGGAGATTACCTACAGTGTATATATACTCACAAGGATGAACCCAGTGACATCCCTGAAGAAGTCCAGCACCTTATCAGATGAAACGCGTTGGATTCATACCTTGTGTACTTTGATTTTATTTGCATTTATTGTTTATTTGGATTTGGCTGCCTCTATACGACTACCCCTGGATTTCCATTGTGGATGTTTGACAACATCAGCCAGGAGTTCCATGTTTATATGGAGACATGTTTATTTTATTCTTCTATGTGTAAGTGCAACCAATAAATGTGATTTTGTAATTTTATAAAAAACTTCACTATATTCGATTTCCTTTATTTCCATATATCTTACTGGAAGACATACAAGCTCATATTCATCACACTACCCCTGAGAGGGTGAAAAGCCTGATTTCACGTTCATTTGTGAGTGTATCTAATATTTCACTTACTATTATCTTATCCCATACTATTTTACGCTATGTTGGTTGTCTGATTTTTTCCATACAGACCATATCCACGGATATTCCACCTGAATTCAGGTTGTCTTATTCTATACATATTTAACGTATTCTGGGTGTTTTCCACTTTTTTCGTTTAGTTGTATATTTCTATAGGTGGTTGCAAAGTACACCTGGGATTACTTCCAGCTATACGTTTTATAGATCTTTAGTGGATATACTTTGTTTCTGTTTGCACATTAATTGTTAATGAGTTTTAAGCAATGTTATCATTTGAAAGTAACCGTTTCAACTGCAGTGGTTTTAATGTACACATAAAGAAGTGACCCATGAATGCATCTCAATATCCATAAATGCCACATCCTTCCGGTGCCAGAGGTGTTAGGTGAATCAGTAAAAATTCAAATGAATATATAAGAACATGTACGTTCCACTTAAAGGACCACGCTAACCACCATAACCACTACAGCACACTTATTTTGATAAGGATAGCAAATTAGGGAATTATCTACTAAACAGCTGAAATATTGCAATCAAGAAAAAAGCTTATCATAATTATGACCTCTTAGCAGTTTAGCAGATAACTCCCTAGTTAGGTACTTTGTAAATTTTTGGCTGCTGCCTTCATTTATTATCCATAGGGAATAATGGGTGTGTGAATTTCGGAAATTAATGAGGTTTTTCTGACACATTTTCGTTCAACTGAATCAATATGTCCTGAATTTCAGACAAACCGAAATTTGAAAAAATTCCCCATGCACATGTCTAATATGCTGCTCATAGACTGTCATCTGACAATATTAACGGATGTTACCTCTGGGACATTCTTGTTACAATGTCCGATCACTGACCAGTTAAAGAATCTTTATGATTTTCTTCTAGGACACCATCCAACAACTGGAAAACGATCTGAGGAACACGAAGGGTGAAATGGCTCGTCACCTGCGTGAATATCAAGATCTTCTCAACGTGAAAATGGCGTTGGATATAGAGATTGCTGCATATCGGTAATTTATTACAGATCCTATTGTCACTTTTTATGTCATACTGTCAGAGTTATTCTAAAGTGAGGATTCAAAGAGAATTTCAAATTTAAGGCCAAAGTAGACGAGCTGGACACATAGTTTAATTAGAGAATTGTTGCAGTTTGGAAATGACTGTTGAATTCTCACTTTAGAGAATAACTATGTTATTATATTATTTTCTAATTAAAGCAGGTATGTTGTGTCTGTGTTTAATAAAGTTGGATATCAGATTCTGAATTAAATCTGTTTGTTTACAGTTAGTTTTGGTTATAGATTCAAGAAGACAATAACAAGCTGAGCACAGTAAAATTCCATCTTCCATACCTCCCAAGTTCCCATATGTATGAAGGACAGTCCCAATATCTTTGGTCTGTGAGAGTGTATAAAAGAACTCCACAGTAATAGCAGTAATGTGTCTTTAAACTACAAATAATATGTTTAGAAATCAGTCTGTGTAAACAGGATACATTGTTATTGTTGTAAATTACATTTTCCCTTCATACATTGTTATTAGTAAATCACATACATTTTTTTTAGAACAGCCCCACTACTGGCCACACCCACATTCGCACCCCTAAACTGGTCCCTATTTGTCCGTTTCAAACGTTGGGAGGTATGATCTTCAGTTTGGTTCCACCCCCTTACCCATTAGCCATCACAGATCCAAAGGGATACGTTAGTGATGCACAATGTTTTTGATGTGCAAAGTATTGTAGAAAATTGGGTTGACATCATCAAAGTCACAGGATTAGAACTGTTATGAGCCATCGTGACATAACTGCTTTAGAACTTGAGAACCCAGATTGGAATCCCAGTCAGACTACCAGTAAGTGTCCTTGGACAAGACACCTAATTATATATATATATATATATATATATATACCTACCTACCTCAAGTCCTCATAGATTGTAAGCTCTTTTGAACAGGACCTTCTTCATCTCTAGATACCCCCTTTCTACAATTGTAAAGTGATGCGGAACATGTTGGCAATATATACATGCTAATAATCACTTACAAAGACATAAGCACGCTCGAAAAGAAATCAGCAGTGATGCAAGTGATGAAGCAACACTGCGCTTAGCTGCCCAGAGTTGCGTGGAATTGTCGTTTGTGTATGTTAACAGAATATGTGATGTACACCGAAACATTAGCACCTAGTAACACTAACAAGGATATTAACTAAAGTGATTGTACACGTGTGTTGCCTGAAATTGTGGCAAAATAAATGTTTTCCTTCCGTGAATTTTCTCTTCTTGTCATATACATATAAATATAGTGTAATTCGAAATATACTTATCTAAAGATCCCATTTTATTATGAGCAATGGGTATTAATGTCAGGGACTGCCCACACACAAAGGACATGTTAATCTAAGCACAATGTATGGGGCTGTTGTCTGGTAGTAAGCGTCCCTGTTTTGCAGTGTTGAAGGTTTGGAATCCGTGCACTGATACAAAACTGAACTTTGTCCTGTTTGTTGTGACAAAGTCCCTTTAAACATAGGGGTTTGTTTACTAAGCTGGGATTTGTCGACAAAAGAATTGTACATTTTAGGTTAATATATCTGAGCTGAAAAATTGCTGAATTGGAGAATTTTTCAGATTCTCCAAAACAATCTACAGTTTATTGAATAAACCATGTTGCAAGAATTTTGGTGACAATTGCAGATCCTGGGCGAACACATTACAGTGTCCCTTAATGTTCCTTATCAGTATCACTGGTTCCCCTCTGTCTCCTTCCTGCCTTTTCGCTTCAAGGGTCAATGTTTCCATTTGTTTCAGTGACTGCAAGGCAAGGTATGGGCATTTCTCATGTGAACACACATCTCTCACATTGTTGTGATGGGATCTCTAATAAGCCTTTCCTCTATCTGTGCCCAACGTTTTGGATTCCATGCAACATTGAGAGATATCTATGGCCCTCAGATAGTAGGGTGTGGGGTGTATGCCTCACACGCCCCTGCCTAGACCAAGCCTTGCACTTTGACAACATCATGTAAGTGTTTATAAGGAAGAATTTGGTCTTTTAATTTAGCAATAACTCTTCCTCTTTTCATGTCCTTCTAGAAAACTGCTGGAAGGTGAGGAGACCAGATTTAGTACATCAGCGATGAGCATTACACCTCCAAACCCAAATCCGTATCCCAGCTACTCTTATCAATCTCGAGTTCATAGTTCTTCGTCCTCTAAAGCGAAACCAACCATAACCTCCTTCAAGAAAGAGGAAACTGACGGAGCCTCTAAAGTGGTGTCGAAAACATCTACTCATACCGGAGAGACCTTTGAGGAAATCATTGAGGAAACTGTATCAACCAAAAGAGTAGACAGGCCAGATCAAAATGAGGAGATTAATGGCAAGCCTTAGGAAAACAGGTAGCATTAAAAACTAGGTACAATAGCAGCAACAAATTAAAAATAGAAGTTTCACTCCAGTGTCCACATTCATTTGTAGAATTCACGCTAGGGCTTTTCATACATCGAATAACATATTGACATTTCACAGAAATATCCACGTAAGTAGCAGTATCCATACCTTGTCATAAACCCAGGCAGAGGGGTCCATTCCTTGTCTTCCAACTGTTACTAAATATATTTCGCAGATATTTCGCACAATTCTGTACAAGCCATTTGGAACTATAGGGCAGTAACAGGTGAAAGGCCATAATAACAACCACTCGTAAAAATCCAACCATAGACCTTTAGAGAGGGAAATTCACCCAATGTAATAAGCGAGCAAGGACTGACTTATTTTTAAACTGTTACTGATATGTGCAGCTGCAATCCTCAGATTAAAAACAAAATTAGCAAAAAGAGAAATCTGCGGGGGAAAAGTGTTTTCTTTTTTCTTTTTTTAGCAGACTGCAAATGGGTTACCTTCGATTATAAAAATGCAAGTTCAAAATGAACAGTTTTTTTTCCTTGCACTAAAATTGCTTCTGAAGTATTGTTTAGTCATATAATAATGTCCCCATTCACAATATTTGGAGAAAAAAACAAATATAAATCTGTTAAAATCTTTAAAAAGATGGCTCTTACAGGGAAGAATATTAAGCGTGTAGCTTTATTGAGGTGGGAAATAAATTTTTATAATCAAATTAAAATAACAGCATCGAATACAGCACATCTTAAAGGTAACCCAACCTAATTTTGAGTCTAACATGTCTTTAGTGGTTGTTTAACAGAAGCATTACAGGATCGGACAAAGTCTCATTAGGATTAAGATAAATGTGTGGTAATAAAAAGTTCCAAACTTAAAACAAAACAAAAAACTGTTCACTTTTCTAGCTAACATAGAAATATTTGGGGATTCCCGTTTGATCAATAAAACCAAATCTCATTTCACGCATAGATGCATGATCACTTGTTGTGGCCTAAGTATGATAGAACGCTATTTTTCATTATTAGCAACGGTTAGACTAGAAAACACACAATTTTCTCACTTAGGACTAAGATACTTGGGTGTGTTAAATTAAGGCAAATTCAGTTGAAAAAACTGTCTTTCACATGGGCCAGCTTCACCTAACACCGTTGACTGAATGAGGGTTGAGTAACCCATTGCAATACAGTAATCACTCACCCCTACGGCACATCAAGAGATAATACAATAGTAGAGACCATATAATCGTAGGAAACTCAAAGTGTCTGTTGGCATTTCCACAGAACAGTTTCTATTTCCTAAAACAATTGCATTAGATTGTATTCAATGTTTGTCAAAGTATCACAGGTAAAGGTGTGAATGTTGCGTTAATGTAAAAAAAACAAGTCACTTTCAATCACTAAACACTCTTGATATAAGTATACTGATTTCGCACACAATTGCAGAGAAGGATATGTGTAGCTGTTAACCTACATTTCCCAAGAAATATTAGTAAGTTTGAAAATTAGTCTATTATACAGCAAAATTAATAATATCATATAATGTTTCTAATAGTTCCATTAAGAACAAGAAGAATTAGGATTTAGAATAAATATGATTGCAATAACAAGTAATTATCATGTTTTTTAAATCCTTTTTTTTCCCCCCGAGCGTGTTTTATAAAGAAACATATGCAAGGTTAATCACTAAAGTGTCAATTATTGCTTGGAATTCTAGTGACTTCAAAGTAAATTTAAAATGTATTCCCAACAGAGCTGAATTCTGTAAGTTAACTGTGGTTCAGACTTACTACTATTTTGGTCATCAGTTTTAAATTCACTTTGAATTTCCAAAAATTCCTACTTCTTAATAATTCTTGATGGTTCATTTGCTGAACTGGGACCTGTTGAGAATTGAGCAGAGAATTGCAATTTTTAGCCAAAATAGCCATTCAGCCAAAAAAAAAGACCATGTGGAATATTTTTGAAATCGGCTAACTTGGCTATAAAATTCCAACCGCCCCCTAACCGGGTCCTACTTAACAAATAGCACAATCCGTCTATTTTTACATTTGTGATACAACTTTGCAATTTTTATGAAAGCACAATAAGATAATATACATATTTTCTACCTAAAATAATCCTGTTTGCACATTTTAAAATAGCACATACTTATTGCAAGTGCTCAAAAGGGGAAGCTAATCACTAGACTGACTCGATTTGTAACGAACTGACTCCAAAACTGACGCCCTGGGTAAAATAATCTTTAAAGCAGGAAAATTGGAGAATTTTAACACAGTTTAGTCATGCGACCCTTGAGTAAGATAATACACCAGCTGATTGCTAGTTGATTGATGAATTAAAAGCCGATATAAATGTAAGATTTATTTACATTCTAAGATTAAGTTTGCAATTGTTGCAGATGTGCCAAGTTTAAGATAGGATTTTGTACTGGGTCTTTAAATGCATACTTCAAACATGATTTTCCCAATATGAAGGCAGCTGTTTAGATTTCTTGGGATGTTAGGGGTTACAGCGAGGATTGTGTTCTGAAATTGTGTAGACGTGTCGATGTCCAAGGGTGGGCTATAACAGATCATCCAGCTGTTGTTGAATTGCAACTATCATGATTCTTAACCAGCCTAAACTTTTAGTTTCAACTTAGTGGCCGCTCAACAACAGCTCGTGACACCAAAGTGAAGGATCTGGGGCACTGTGATACCACAACATGTGAAAAAACTTCAAATAAAATGTCTTTCTGGCACCATTGTCTCCTGTCTGGTTTTTTTTGTGCAAAAGAGATGTCATTAATATTGCTGTGTTAGAACGTTAGCTAAAATGTTAGCTAGGAGTCTCAACTGACCTACTCCCCGTTTGGAAACTAATATCCAACAAGAATGCTTTTATATTTGAAAACATTGTATATAGTATTTTTATTCTTAGTATAGTATATATTAGTGTACTGTAGGGTGACCGATAGTATATAAATATACTGTTACCTATAAAATGTTTGCATATGGTCACTAATCACTAATTGTAGTCTCCATGGGCTACGATGGCCAGAGTGGTGGTCATATTTCTTAGCTGACAATCTAAGTTTTATGGACAGATCCCTTACGTGTCATAGGAAGATGTCATATCTCACATCACAGAGTAGTGGCAAGTATGAAGCAGGGGTCCAACACTATATAGAATGGGCATGCTAGATAAAAAGTCTAATTATAATACCAAAACATCTGAAGAATTTTTGAAGACTTAAAAAATTTGTTAAATTTAGGCATAAACAGACAAGTCCAACTCAGCTATTTTGGCCTTACCTTTGTAAACTTGTTTTGTATGTCCAGTGTAAATATTCAGTCCATAAGAATAGAAATGTGGGTGTTTAAATGCTTTTCCACAATGATGTGTGTCTGAGATTCGATAATTGTCTGCTCCAACTGAAGCTTTATATAATCAGAAATGTCATATGTCAATGTCACACGTCACCATGGAGAAATGCACATTGTGCTTCCGGGCATTATATTATTCCCCACATTTCACAGTCTGACTCTGTGTATTGCACAGTCGACATATCACTATGTAACAATAAACAATGTCCACAAAGATGTAAGCCGCTCCAACTTGTGCATTTGGGTTTGTACGAACTGCTATTAAGGTGAAAATTGGACTATTTGATGGTTCTTCTGATTAACAAATGACCTAATCACCAATGACTAAATCTGAGTCCCTAATCATATGTTTAGTAGACAGCTCCCTTATTTGGTATCCTTAAAAATATGGACAAGCTGTAGTGGTTATGGTGTCAGAAGTGCCCTGTTGCCACCACATTGTAAGCAGTCAAATAGTTTTATAATGTTTTTACTTCTTCCATGGGGTCAATAGGATGCTGCTCCCCACCTCATCTACAACTCAGTGAGAGCCAAATATTTTACTCCTATAGCCTGTAAGTTTGTTTGAGCAGGGCCCTCTTCAACCTATCGTTTCTGTAAGTTTTCTCGTAATTGTCCTATTTATAGTTAAATCCCCCCTCTAATAATATTGTAAAGCGCTACGGAATCTGTTGGCATTATATAAATCGCAATAATAATAATAATAATAATACTCAGGAGCTTCAGTACGCTCTTCTGAGCTGAGACTTACAGTACAGGGCTAGTGCATTGGCTGAGAGTGTCAAGTGATCACTCTCAGCCAATGAGCTCTAGTGGAGGTGGGTTGTGGAGCCTGGAGCACCCTAGGTGAGAACTCAAACCATTCTGCAGCCAATGAGCTCTAGTGGAGGTGGGTTGTGGAGCCTGGAGGACCCTAGGTGAGAACTCAAACCATTCTGCAGCCAATGAGCTCTAGTGGAGGTGGGTTGTGGAGCCTGGAGGACCCTAGGTGAGAACTCAAACCATTCTGCAGCCAATGAGCTCTAGTGGAGGTGGGTTGTGGAGCCTGGAGGACCCTAGGTGAGAACTCAAACCATTCTGAAACATTTGACTCCTTAGAATTACAAAGGAGGGGACATCTAGAGTGTTCCTTTAACGGACTGCGTTCAAACTATTATACTCCAAAGTCGTTGTGCCAGTTGAGTTTCTCTTGGCCTCCATATTCCTTGTTGTCTGTCAACCCACTGTTTAGTGAGTAATAAACTCCTAGACTTTTCAATATAAAGCAAGCAATAACCACCTAACATTATCACGAAGAGGCAGATGCAGCAAAATAAATAATGCAGAAATCCCAATACTCATTCTGTGAAGAGTCGTGCTTCGTTCTGCAAGATGTCTACATCTTGGTAACACGATACCTACCGATGACCTACTTTGCTTCATAGGCTGCTTTAAAACCAGAAACATCACAATTATTTCTTTAATTTGTGGATAGGGAGAGACATTAGATTTTCTTCCTTTGCTGCAGATTTGGGTGTAAAAACTCCACAATTAGAACGTACAATCGATGTTTATTGGCTCAAGAAAAGATACATATATCTGTCCCATTTCAAGTAAAGGAATGTCAGCTACATGGGTTGCATTTAAAAAACATAAAAAAAATAAAATAATGAATGGATTTTTTTTTAGAATTTACGTCGCTTGCCTTTGGCTTAGCCAGAGCATATTATGTCGAGCAAATTATCTCTCTCTTTCTCCCCCTAGCAAAAATAGAGATGAAATAATAATATCTCAGAGCCCCACGCTATAAAAACATCAATACAGATACTAGCAAATACACTAAATCTAAAACAAATGTAGGTTTAAAATAGCAAAGTGACTCGAAAAATAGCCTAATAAAAATGTTAAAGAAATAGTTTATGAACTCTTACTCGAGGCTCTGTATTGATTTTTATTATGCCATTTTATAGTCATTTTGCTATTTCATGCATGCATGCTTTTTGATATTTTGTTTAATTTCCCGCTGAGTATTGATGTTTGTATAGCTCTGAGCTACAAAGTTTCTCTCTCCTCTTTAGTTCCATTTTTTGGGGGCAATTAGAGGATTTGGTTTTACCAACTGTTTAAGTGTAAAATCAATCTACTGGCTGATCCACAATGATTTAGAAATTTAATCAAATAGTCTGACTATTTCTTCACAATTTGTGTTGTTGTTTTTTTACATTTTATTATACAGTGACGGACGTTATGTATACTTGTGTGTGTGTCTGAGCATGGTGACATTCAGAGTCCACAGAGGTAAAGAGAGAACAGACAGAATATTTGCTATTGTTTATCTGCATTGAGTCAGTCACTTTGCTTCAAAGCTGTCCCCTGGGACTGGGCGAGGCCAAAGCAAGATTAACCATGAAGCAAACCGAGGCAGCCACTTAGAGCCCAGGGGTTAGACATGGCCCTGGAACTATGAATTGGCTTGAGCTTGACCCCATTAGCCATCCCTATCCGAAAAATGAAGGGGGGCCCAAACTAGTGACCCTACCTTGGAACCTTTGGGATTTTAATATATTTTTGAGAAAAGCCACTGATTTGAATTAACTTCGAAGTGATGCAGACACCTTCCGGCTACCTTCTGTCTGTTTTAACCCCTTAAGGACCAAACTTCTGGAATAAAAGGGAATCATGACATGTCACACATGTCATGTGTCCTTAAGGGGTTAAACATTATGTATTATTTAGAACAGACGTATTTATTAATATTACCAGCATTTCTTTTAATTTCACAGAAGTGTGTTTATTAAACTGTGAAGGGTTGACAATGGAATTGCAAATTTATGAGTACCTACCTTGACAGCCTTGTGGCTGTGTCCTGCTTTTATTGGATATTATTATTATTATTGCCAATTATATAGCGCCAACAGATTCCATAGCGCTGTACAATATTATGAGACATTAGCACTGAGGAAAAACGTTTGTTTATATTGTGTCCTCTAATAAACTGCAGTAGCACCTGGGTGTGCACTACCTACTTGATGCGCAGAACTCCACTTTTTGTCTACCTGCTTGTTACACTGTTGGAACTACAGTAAGGAGACCCTGCAGCTCGGATTTAACTGTTCATTACTGTGTTCT
Source organism: Pelobates fuscus (assembly GCF_036172605.1). Lineage (NCBI taxonomy): Eukaryota > Metazoa > Chordata > Amphibia > Anura > Pelobatidae > Pelobates > Pelobates fuscus. The sequence continues at coordinate 30,243,164 of NC_086326.1, read as the reverse complement.
TTATCTTTGATAATCGGTGGGCATCACTGATGCCTCTGCCTCATCCTATGCATAGTGAACAATATTATGAGAGGGGGGATTTAACTATAAATAGGACAATCACAAGAAAACTTACAGGAACGATAGGTTGTAGAAGACCCAGCTCCAACGAGCTTACAGTCTATAGGAGGTGGGGTATAAAACACATTAGGACAGGAAATAGCAATCAAATAAGGTGGGAGTGAAGCAGAGCTGGAGGAGAGAGTAGAGTGCTGCCCTTTAGGAGCGAGCAAGGGACAGGTGTGTGCGATAGAGGTTACTCTGGGAGGCCATAAGCTTTCCTAAAGAGATGGGTTTTAACCCCTTAAGGACACATGACATGTGTGACATGTCATGATTCCCTTTTATTCCAGAAGTTTGGTCCTTAAGGGGTTAAATGATGTGAAGCAGTGTTCAGTCACAGTGCATACTTCTCCCAATGTTGCCGTAAGATCTGCATATTTTTTTTTAAATATCTGTGATTAAAAAAGCAATATGATCTTTCCAGCAACCAGCTAGATATCCTGAATATTCTGGGCAGTATGAAAGCCGTTGCTTCTTGTGTCTGTGGCCCAAATTGGTCATTCTAAAATTAAACCTAAAGCAAAACTCAGTTCAGAATAAATATCCAATATCCAGCATTCTCACAATACCTCTTTTTCCTGTTGTTTGCATTTTGTGTATTTTTTCATTTTTGTTTTGTTATGGGCTAATTACTTGGCACCGTGGCTTTTGAGCCTCGACAAGAATAAAAGGCAAAAATGAATTTTTACTAAACTAAAAAAGTAAATGAATTCGAATTGGCCAGGCATTTATTCCTGGGTTTAGCCGATGGGAGGTCATGAAAGGGTTAACCAGATATCATCACCTCATTGTTGCCTTGGTGTCTCCTTGGGTTATAAGTAGTACCTTTAATGTGAGTCATTGTTCTGTGCTCGCAAGGGCTTTACTTAATTTTAATGAGAAAATTGGACGGTGCAGCTGTTGGCTGGAGATCTGGTAGAAGGGAGATTAAATGATTCAGTAATTTTCAAGAAAATTAAACAGAGGTACATCCTGTGACTGTTTAATTGGTACTTTCGAAATAAATAAGATGGAACCTAAAAACATAGATATTACATATAGAATGCAATACACCCCATTAGAGGATAACCTTTATTCTGTTAGATCACACAGATCTATTACAGACTTTATTTTATGTCCCACTGTGATTTCAGCATCTCGACTGTACGACTGCTCAGTGCTAAGCTTTCTATAAAAAAAGAAAACAATTCTACAGCATATTGATTAGGTTATATTTTATTATCCAACCTCAAAGTGAGGAAAGTGCATGATTAGAAGTGGTTTTGGTGTCAGGACTGCCTTGTTGCCCCCCCCCCCCTTCCATGTAATTAGTCAAACAGTTTAGTTACATCTGACTTGATGTCGCTGGGTGCCACTCCAGGCCTCCCAACTGTCCTGATTTCAGTGTCACAGTCCCAATTTCCAGGTCCTGTCTCACCATCCAGACTATGTTCCTTGGTGTTTCGCGGTGACAACAAGCATAGAACGTTCGCATCATTAGATATGCTTGTGAAATGGTCATTGCACAAAGACCCTCAGTGGGCTGGTCTTAGATGCCAGGCTGACCCGCCAGTAATTTGGGGCCTGCGCCCTTTCTTGGTGGGTCTACCCCTTTGGGGAGAAGCCACTAGATCTTTACCCCTCCAGCCCCCCTGACCAGCACCAGGATGCCAGGGTTGGGCACTATAACCACACTGTAGTGGTTATGGTGTCCGGCATCTTCCTTTAATTTATATATGCAAATATGGCACATAAGAGACTATCACTTTGCAAAAGATATTTTTTATTGTCAGTTTTTCCTTTCACATATTTTACTGTGGGGCCTATTCACTAAACTGTGAACTGTAGTGAACTGGAAATGGAACTGCAATATTTAGGATATTATAGCTTACCGTAATTGTAAAAACTATGCAGCTGCGCTATTGTCAAACATTGGATATTTTTCTCTATACCCTGTGCATTTCCAATTTGAATTCATTACATTTTGTTGTTTAGTGAACAGCATTCTGTGACTTTGCAAGCACTAAGTTATGGGCTGCAATGTTGCTAATTAGCCTGAAACTGGTGAATAATAATAGCTAGGTAAGAGCTGAGTCCAAAGACAGTTTATTATACTGGATTCTTTATAGACAATGCACAAAACATCACATACAGTGTTAATTACTGTGAGAGTGCCAGGAATTCATAATGAATTCAAATTGACTTTCACATTTATGGCTAAAGTACCTAAACTGTAAAATTCTCAGTCAGCTCTGCTTCCAGTTTGCTAACTTTGACCTTAAAGGTACACTATAGTCACCTAAACAACTTTAGCTCAATAAAGCCAATTTGGTGTACAGATCTTGCCACTGCAGTCTCACTGCCCCCATTCTCTGCCATTTAGGAGTTAAATCACTTTGTTTATACAGCCCTAGTCATACCTTCCTGCATGTGACTTACACAGCCTTCCTAGACACTTCCTGTAAGAGTCATCTAATGTTTATACTTCCGTTATTGCAAATTCTGTTTAATTTAGAATATTCTGCTATATTAATAGCTTGCTAGATCCTGCACAGTAGCCTAATGTGTGTGATCAAAGTCCGATTTACAGAGCAGGAGATAAAAACTTTTAAAGTAAGTTAACATCTAATTGAAAATTAAACCATTTTGTTTTAATGCAGGCTGTGTCAGTCACAGCCAGGGGAGGTGGATCTAGTGCTGCATAAACAGAAACCAAAGTGATTTAACTTCTAAATGGCAGAGAATCTATACACCAAAACTGCTTCATTAATCTAACGTTGTTTTGGTGACTATAGTGTTTGTTTAAATTTAATATTCACTTTGAATTCCCCTTGAATTACTGACATTCCCTGTAACAAGGAGTGAAAATTAAGACCATTTCTATTTAATGCCCTCCATCTCCCTATTTCTCCTAGTATCAAGTTCTTTAAGGAATCGCTAAATGCAATATGCATTGTTTATTTTTTAAAGTGTATTTCCTTACTGAGTAACCCATGGGTACCCTAGCTTACCCTGTCTCAAGTTGTACTAGTTTGGCTTCCAAAGTTTGTTTCACAATGTTTGATGATAGAGCTTTTTATTTAAATAAAAAAATAATAAATAAAAAAAAAAATAAATAAATAAATAAATATATATATATATATATATATATATATATATAATTATTATTATTTTAACTTTTATGGCATAATAAAATTACTGGTTTTGTCTTGCACACAAACTATTAAGGAACTGTGTGAATTGGTTTAATTTATTCCTTTTTTTTTTCTAAAGGAAAAATATTAAAAGTTGTATATCAGGTCCATAATTTGAATATCACTGAGTCAATGAAAACAAGAATTGAGCAGCCATACTACAGAGGGACCAGATGATATTCAGGCAGAATTGGGATTTAAATTTAGAGAAGCAGAGTAAAGGATGCTTGAGCTATAAAGTAGATTATTCTGGTTGCAGAGGGGCAGAAAGAAACAAAAAAAACAGACACCAACTGGGTATAGGAAAAAGCATCAGGGACCTGGGGAGTCTGAAATGTCACAGTTGTGTAAGCAATAATTACACAAATAAAATCGCCTTGGTAAGCGGCAGCAGAGACCAGTAATATAGCAGTCCCTGCGGCTCAGAGGGAATATATCAGAGATGACAAGAAGGCTCCCATTGGACCTATGCAGTAAGACAGGGCCCTGGAACTCTGTAACACTTTAACGGTTTGTGAAGATTCTGTCTGCTGACCTCTACGGCTGTCACAAACAATGGGAGCAGATACCAGAATTTTGAAGAAATAATTTACCAGAATTTAAATGTATTCGTTATCCTACCAGTGATTACAAATATGGAACCTTGCACCAGCTGGGTTATTATTACATCCACTATATTTTCCTGGACACATATTCATATAATTTCTACATGCTGCAGGCCACTTGATGAAACTTTTAGTAAATAACCCTGTACCTGCATCTTTCGCATTTAGCCTGAGGCTGACCTTGCATGGGGCATATACCAATATTTGGTGATAATTGCAGACCTGGAGCCTTAACATTTACCAGGACCTCAGGGATGCAATCTCTGGGTGATCGGTTGTCATGGAAGAATAATTTATCCTTGGTTACTTCCATCCTGCGTCTAGTCCTGGACATTTCATTGGTAATTATGAAAGTATCACTATACCAACTCGTACTATAATTAAACACAAACCAAGAAAGTAATGGTAGGGAAAAAAAGTGATTAAAAACCCCTTGCACCTGAGGTCAGTGGATGGTAAATACATTGTTAAACACAGATCTGCACACACCAGTCAAGTCATAAGACTTGTTTTCCCACCGAAATCTTACATTTGCAGGGCTGTTACTGCCGCAAGGGATTCTGGGTGAGCATATGCAAATGAGTTCAACTCACCACTTTTCTGCCTCATAATTCCACTTTATACATGGATTATTTTGTTTCTCCACCATAACTCTAATGGTTTGTTCTCCGCAAGTACTGCCAAGCTTCAATAGCAAGCTAGTAACCAACCTCATGCTGATTAACAACAAAATGGCTGTCGATGAGGGGTTCACTGGCTTTGCATCTCTTCCTGAGTTGTGTTTCAAAGCTGTTGTATACAGCAGACATATACTCCAAGGAATCCATGTTTAAAGTGGCATAAATTGGGCAAAAAGGTGATTCTTTGTTGGACTCATTTGCATATTCCCACCCAGAATGCCTTGCAGTAGTAGCATCACAGCAAATGTGAGATTTCTGTGGGAAAAACAAGTCCTTATGGCTTGACTGGCGTGCAGCTCGGTGGTTAACAATGTATTTACCATAATTAAACACTAAATCAAATTACAAATGCAGTGAACTAAAACACAGCAATTAAAAAATTAGGTCAATTTAGCCAATTTAATAAAATTCTCCCACTCAGGTGCAAACACTATAGATTGCTCAAGCGTTTATCTTGAAATAACATAACATTTTTAAGGGAATATATACTGATAAACATAAAATATTTTATATATGGGACATTTCACTATCAAACTAAAATTCTGTACTAGCTGCTTGTGTGCCATTCTATTGCAAATAGTTCCTGAATGCTTTGCGAGCAAGACATAACGCAAAGCATGCTGGGTCACATTCACAGGAAACGTCAGTCTGGCTTGCACACTGCATAGATTAAATGGCTTACAAGTCTCATAGTCGCCTCTTCCTGTGAATGGCCACTCCCATATATTCTCCTTCATTATTTTACGGTAGCATGATGGGTGCACTAATATCAAATTTAGGCTAACGTAACCACCAATTTGAAACAGTAACACCTCAAATTGTCTTTATTTTCCCATTCTCTTTTCAATTTGCTACATTTTGGACTTTAGTGAACAAGCCCACATAAATGCAAATTATCCAGAATTTCCAACAAATTTCACTGTGATAAATCCAAATTAGGAAAACTAGGTTATAGCGACTAATTTGAAAAAAAAAACACTGAATTGAAAAAAACATCCACCTCAGCTGCTTTGTCCTCCATTTTGTAATTTGGGGTTTTAGTTCACCACAATTCAATGTTAAGTACATATAAACCGCTGTTTTGTTGTACATAAAACAAAACAATCATCATATGATTTGTGCTAATTCATCAGAAACGCAGAGATTAAATTATCCGTTCTTTGTTCTAAAAAGTCGATTACGTCTCTTCAGTCTTTGCAAAGGTGGAATCCATTCAGAATAAATTACTAAACACAGATCAATACAAGAATAATTAAAAAGCAAACAAACATAGACAAAAGAAGGGATTGGGGGCACAACCGAGACACCACTAAGTAGTGGTGCTGCCGTAGAGACCAAAATTTATACAAAATACTGATTAAGGAACAACGCAAACACAAATTGTACAAGGCTGCTTCAAATCACCTATCTAAGCAAACAAATATGAGCATTCAGTCCCAATATATAGCCGTATCGTGTTAAGCCCACCACTACGCCACGGTATCCCAATATCGCTGGTTCCTACACTAATTTTAACATGGGAGAAAAATTCTATACATTAGTGCTAGTGCAAAATTAACTAAAGTGTATTTAATTAAACTGTTGTAAGAGCATTGTAAATATATATCATGAAAAATAAATGCGATAAAAACTATGTAAAAAAAATACAGTGTAACAACGAAATAATCAAAGTGATTACGATTTCTATTTGATATAGAGCAGATATAGTACATGCATTGTGAGTACTGTATATACATAAAAGCACTATCACTTTGATTATTTCATTATGCCGGATTTTCTTTAAGAGTTTTTTTTTTAAATCACATTAACATTTCAAGATATATATTCACAATGCCCGTACAACAGATTCATTAAATACAGTTTAGTTTAGTTCTAGCATTATTTAATAAAGTTAAGAAAAGAAAAAAGAAAAGATCAGTCGTGTCAAATGCATGACCCGTATCTTGGAAAATACTATTCCACGAGACCAAATCTTTAAAGAGAATTTAGAAGAGTTGTGAATAATGAGTATTGATCGACTGGCCCTTTCAACTTCCATTCACACCAAGACATCGCTCAAGGTTATATAAATCTTCTGTCTCCAAATTGATCTGTAAATATAGGACTGTGTTAAATCCCCTGCTGAATGCTGCGGGGTAAGAGACGGCATTTTCTGTTTTTGGTATAAATTAAGCTCTCACATTTCTCCTGAACAAGAACCTCATTGTTTATTGTTTTTTAGTGGTGGTTTAAGGACAGAATTAAGCTAAATACGTTTGATCTGACCCCGGTACACAGTAAGAAATCTTCTGTTGGCCCCCAATCCCTGGTGTACACTGGGTCTGTTTGCCTAGAAAACAATATAAAGCTACAATTCTTAAAATATATAAATAACTGTTATCCTCCTAGTGGGCACAGCTGAAAACAGGTTTAGAAAGATATAAAGTGACAACATTTGTACTGACACTGCCACCAGGATACTTAAACTCCCATCATTTTCCAATGAAAGGTAAATTTGATTATTACTTACACACCATGTAGACATGATGGAAACTACAGCAGTCTGATCTCTTTCCAGCTATAAACGTGTTCATGCCTAAACACCAGATAATCTAGGCCAGAGATGTCCAAATCTGGGCCTTCAGTTGTCTATTTTGACACTGCTGTTTAAGGTCATGATGAGACATACATCCCAAGTATCTGTATTTAGTAGGGACAGTGTATAACAGAGCTCCGCGGTAATAATACTTCTAGTGATAAGTCTTTAATCTACAATAAATGTGTTTAGAAATCGGTCTGTGTTAATAGGATACATTGTCACAAATTACATGTTAGTTGTATAAAATGTTATTAGTAAGTAACCTAAAATTTCTCAGAACACGCCGCCCCAGGCCACACTACCAGGCACACCTCTACATTCCCTATAAGAATTAATGTAAAATTGATTCATCCATTCCAGAGCCCAAAAATGACAGTATTTTACATTTATATGTATGCATTAAAAATGCAGAGATCACTCTAATAATAAGCACCTTACATTTATTGGAGTGGTTCCTGCCTTTCAACTTGCTTAAAATGTACTGTTGCCCATTATTACAATTATTTATAATAAGTGTCTGACTGAAAATGAGACATGGCTCATTGTTGTATGTTGGGGTTCCCGAAGATCGTTCGCGAACCGAGACATTTTTTCCTCAAACCTTTTGTTCGACTTTCGAATTGTTCCAGAACAAGACTGTTCGAGTTCTGAGGTTCCACTGTATGTTAAAAAAAACTTTGTATTGATATTCCCTCCTCTGACCAAGTGACCGATTCGAGAGACAAATATTACTGATTGAAATTCCGGAGACTGAGCGAGCCGTACTGCTGAATTTAATATTGATCCTTGTTACAATTTGCTGCTGAGCACGTTACACTGCAGTTTTCAGGGTTCCTGCTGAGACTTTAATGAGTCATACAATAACACTGGGCAGAGTGCCCTAGGCCTAGACACAGCCATAACAACACACAAGAACCAATCTAACGGCCACATAAGACAGAGATAAACAATAACTGCAACATCACAAGAAATCCAACCCGACCAATGATATCAAACATGCACCATGGTACATTATTAATGGAGTAAAAAGTATCTTCAAATACAGGAGTTGTGTCAGTTTTGAAGCTGGGAAATAGCACACAGCTTGCCATACTGTTTTGTACTAGAGCTGGTAGAATCTTTTAATAGTGGAATCAATGGTTCTATTTTTCCCACCCAGGTTAAGGATATATGCTTTAGACAGAGTACTTAATTAAAGGAAAAGTTAACCTCTATTGCGCAGCACTATGATACACACTGCATATTACTGCGAGTTTTATCGCTGTGGAGCTCTGTGATATAATCATACACTGAACATTACTGTGAGTTTTATTGCTGTGGAGCTCTGTGATATAATCATACACTGAACACTACTGTGAGTTTTATCGCTGTGGAGCTCTGTGATATAATCATACACTGAACATTACTGTGAGCTTTATTGCTGTGGAGCTCTGTGATATAATCATACACTGAACACTACTGTGAGCTTTATTGCTGTGGAGCTCTGTGATATAATCATACTCACTGAACACTACTGTGAGTTTTATCGCTGTGGAGCTCTGTTATATAATCATACACTGAACATTACTGTGAGCTTTATTGCTGTGGAGCTCTGTGATATAATCATACACTGAACACTACTGTGAGTTTTATCGCTGTGGAGCTCTGTGATATAATCATACACTGAACATTACTGTGAGCTTTATTGCTGTGGAGCTCTGTGATATAATCATACACTGAACACTACTGTGAGCTTTATTGCTGTGGAGCTCTGTGATATAATCATACTCACTGAACACTACTGTGAGTTTTATCGCTGTGGAGCTCTGTTATATAATCATACACTGAACATTACTGTGAGCTTTATTGCTGTGGAGCTCTGTGATATAATCATACACTGAACATTACTGTGAGTTTTATCGCTGTGGAGCTCTGTGATATAATCATAATCACTGAATAATATTGCGAGTTTTATCACTGTGGAGCTCTGTGATATAATCATACACTGAACACTACTGTGAGCTTTATTGCTGTGGAGCTCTGTGATATAATCATACACTGAACATTACTGTGAGTTTTATCGCTGTGGAGCTCTGTGATATAATCATACTCACTGAATAATACTGCGAGTTTTATCGCTGTGGAGCTCTGTGATATAATCATACTCACTGAATAATACTGCGAGTTTTATCACTGTGGAGCTCTGTAATATAATCATACACTGAACATTACTGTGAGTTTTATCGCTGTGGAGCTCTGTGATATAATCATTCTCACTGAATAATACTGCGAGTTTTATCGCTCTGTGATATAATCATACTCACTGAATAATACTGAGGTTTATTGCAGTGGAGCTCTGTGATATAATCATACTCACTGAATAATACTGAGTTTTATTGCTGTGGAGCTCTGTGATATCATCATACACTGAAATTTTCTGTGAGTGTTATTGCTGTGGAGCGCTGTGATATAATAATACACACTGCATGTTATTTCCAGTTTTATTGCTGTGGAGCTCTGTGATATAATCATACTCACTGAATAATACTGTGAGTTTTATCGCTGTGGAGCTCCGTGATATAATCATACTCACTGAATAATACTGAGGTTTATTGCAGTGGAGCTCTGTGATATAATCATACTCACTGAAAATTACTGTGAGTTTTATTGCTGTGGAGCCTTGTGATATAATCATACACTGAACATTTCTGTGAGTTTTATTGCTGTGGAGCTCTGTGATATAATCATACTCACTGAATATTACTGTAAGTTTTATTGCTGTGGAGCTCTGTGATATAATCATACATACTGAATATTACCGTAAGTTTTATTGCTGTGGAGCTCTGTGATATAATCATGCATACTGAATATTACCGTAAGTTTTATTGCTGTGGAGCTCTGTGATATAATCATACATACTGAATATTACTGAGTTTTATTGCTGTGGAGCTCTGTGATATAATAATACACACTGCATGTTATTGCCAGTTTTATTGCTCTGGAGCTCTGTGATATAATAATACACACTGCGTGTTATTGTCAGTTTTATTGCTGTGGAGCTCTGTGATATAATAATACACACTGCATGTTATTGCCAGTTTTATTGCTCTGGAGCTCTGTGATATAATAATACACACTGCATGTTATTGCCAGTTTTATTGCTCTGGAGCTCTGTGATATAATAATACACACTGCGTGTTATTGTCAGTTTTATTGCTCTGGAGCTCTGTGATATAATAATACACACTGCGTGTTATTGCCAGTTTTATTGCTCTGGAGCTCTGTGATATAATAATACACACTGCGTGTTATTGCCAGTTTTATTGCTCTGGAGCTCTGTGATATAATAATACACACTGTGTGTTATTGCCAGTTTTTTTGCTGTGAAGCTCTGTGATATAATAATACACACTGCGTGTTATTGCCAGTTTTATTGCTCTGGAGCTCTGTGATATAATAATACACACTGCGTGTTATTGCCAGTTTTTTTTGCTGTGAAGCTCTGTGATATAATAATACACACTGCGTGTTATTGCCAGTTTTATTGCTGTGAAGCTCTGTGATATAATAATACACACTGCGTGTTATTGCCAGTTTTATTGCTGTGGAGCTCTGTGATATAATAATACACACTGCATGTTATTGCCAGTTTTATTGCTCTGGAGCTCTGTGATATATTAATACACACTGCGTGTTATTGCCAGTTTTTTTGCTGTGAAGCTCTGTGATATAATAATACACACTGCGTGTTATTGCCAGTTTTATTGCTGTGGAGCTCTGTGATATAATAATACACAGTGCGTGTTATTGCCAGTTTTATTGCTGTGGAGCTCTGTGATATAATAATACACACTGCGTGTTATTGCCAGTTTTTTTTGCTGTGAAGCTCTGTGATATAATAATACACACTGCATGTTATTGCCAGTTTTATTGCTGTGAAGCTCTGTGATATAATAATACACACTGCGTGTTATTGCCAGTTTTATTGCTGTGGAGCTCTGTGATATAATAATACACAGTGCGTGTTATTGCCAGTTTTATTGCTCTGGAGCTCTGTGAAATATTAATACACACTGCGTGTTATTGCCAGTTTTTTTGCTGTGAAGCTCTGTGATATAATAATACACACTGCGTGTTATTGCCAGTTTTATTGCTGTGGAGCTCTGTGATATAATAATACACAGTGCGTGTTATTGCCAGTTTTATTGCTGTGGAGCTCTGTGATATAATAATACACACTGCATGTTATTGCCAGTTTTATTGCTCTGGAGCTCTGTGATATAATAATACACACTGCGTGTTATTGCCAGTTTTTTTGCTGTGAAGCTCTGTGATATAATAATACACACTGCATGTTATTGCCAGTTTTATTGCTCTGGAGCTCTGTGATATATTAATACACACTGCGTGTTATTGCCAGTTTTTTTGCTGTGAAGCTCTGTGATATAATAATATGCACTGCGTGTTATTGCCAGTTTTATTGCTGTGAAGCTCTGTGATATAATAATACACACTGCGTGTTATTGTCAGTTTTATTGCTGTGGAGCTCTGTGATATAATAATACACAGTGCGTGTTATTGCCAGTTTTATTGCTGTGGAGCTCTGTGATATAATAATACACAGTGCGTGTTATTGCCAGTTTTATTGCTCTGGAGCTCTGTGATATATTAATACACACTGCATGTTATTGCCAGTTTTTTTGCTGTGAAGCTCTGTGATATAATAATACACACTGCGTGTTATTGCCAGTTTTATTGCTGTGGAGCTCTGTGATATAATAATACACAGTGCGTGTTATTGCCAGTTTTATTGCTGTGGAGCTCTGTGATATAATAATACACACTGCATGTTATTGCCAGTTTTATTGCTCTGGAGCTCTGTGATATAATAATACACACTGCGTGTTATTGCCAGTTTTTTTGCTGTGAAGTTCTGTGATATAATAATACACACTGCGTGTTATTGGCAGTTTTATTGCTGTGGAGCTCTGTGATATAATAATACACGCTGCGTGTTATTGACAGTTTTATTGCTGTGGAGCTCTGTGATATAATAATACACACTGCATGTTATTGCCAGTTTTGTTGCTCTGGAGCTCTGTGATATAATAATACACACTGCATGTTATTGCCAGTTTTTTTGCTCTGGAGCTCTGTGATATAATAATACACAGTGCGTGTTATTGCCAGTTTTATTGCTCTGGAGCTCTGTGATATATTAATACACACTGCATGTTATTGCCAGTTTTTTTGCTGTGAAGCTCTGTGATATAATAATACACACTGCGTGTTATTGCCAGTTTTATTGCTGTGAAGCTCTGTGATATAATAATACACACTGCGTGTTATTGCCAGTTTTATTGCTGTGGAGCTCTGTGATATAATAATACACACTGCATGTTATTGCCAGTTTTATTGCTCTGGAGCTCTGTGATATATTAATACACACTGCGTGTTATTGCCAGTTTTTTTGCTGTGAAGCTCTGTGATATAATAATACACACTGCGTGTTATTGCCAGTTTTATTGCTGTGGAGCTCTGTGATATAATAATACACAGTGCGTGTTATTGCCAGTTTTATTGCTGTGGAGCTCTGTGATATAATAATACACACTGCGTGTTATTGCCAGTTTTTTTTGCTGTGAAGCTCTGTGATATAATAATACACACTGCATGTTATTGCCAGTTTTATTGCTGTGAAGCTCTGTGATATAATAATACACACTGCGTGTTATTGCCAGTTTTATTGCTGTGGAGCTCTGTGATATAATAATACACAGTGCGTGTTATTGCCAGTTTTATTGCTCTGGAGCTCTGTGATATATTAATACACACTGCGTGTTATTGCCAGTTTTTTTGCTGTGAAGCTCTGTGATATAATAATACACACTGCGTGTTATTGCCAGTTTTATTGCTGTGGAGCTCTGTGATATAATAATACACAGTGCGTGTTATTGCCAGTTTTATTGCTGTGGAGCTCTGTGATATAATAATACACACTGCATGTTATTGCCAGTTTTATTGCTCTGGAGCTCTGTGATATAATAATACACACTGCGTGTTATTGCCAGTTTTTTTGCTGTGAAGCTCTGTGATATAATAATACACACTGCATGTTATTGCCAGTTTTATTGCTCTGGAGCTCTGTGATATATTAATACACACTGCGTGTTATTGCCAGTTTTTTTGCTGTGAAGCTCTGTGATATAATAATATGCACTGCGTGTTATTGCCAGTTTTATTGCTGTGAAGCTCTGTGATATAATAATACACACTGCGTGTTATTGTCAGTTTTATTGCTGTGGAGCTCTGTGATATAATAATACACAGTGCGTGTTATTGCCAGTTTTATTGCTGTGGAGCTCTGTGATATAATAATACACAGTGCGTGTTATTGCCAGTTTTATTGCTCTGGAGCTCTGTGATATATTAATACACACTGCATGTTATTGCCAGTTTTTTGCTGTGAAGCTCTGTGATATAATAATACACACTGCGTGTTATTGCCAGTTTTATTGCTGTGGAGCTCTGTGATATAATAATACACAGTGCGTGTTATTGCCAGTTTTATTGCTGTGGAGCTCTGTGATATAATAATACACACTGCATGTTATTGCCAGTTTTATTGCTCTGGAGCTCTGTGATATAATAATACACACTGCGTGTTATTGCCAGTTTTTTTGCTGTGAAGTTCTGTGATATAATAATACACACTGCGTGTTATTGCCAGTTTTATTGCTGTGGAGCTCTGTGATATAATAATACACGCTGCGTGTTATTGCCAGTTTTATTGCTGTGGAGCTCTGTGATATAATAATACACACTGCATGTTATTGCCAGTTTTGTTGCTCTGGAGCTCTGTGATATAATAATACACACTGCATGTTATTGCCAGTTTTTTTGCTGTGAAGCTCTGTGATATAATAATACACACTGCATGTTATTGCCAGTTTTTTTGCTGTGAAGCTCTGTGATATAATAATACACACTGCATGTTATTGCCAGTTTTATTGCTCTGGAGCTCTATGATATAATAATACACACTGCGTGTTATTGCCAGTTTTTTTGCTGTGAAGCTCTGTGATATAATAATACACACTGCATGTTATCGCCAGTTTTTTTGCTGTGAAGCTCTGTGATATAATCAAACACCTTGCATACTACTGTGAGTTTTATTGCTGCGGAGCTCTGTAATATACCCATACACACCATCAGAGTTATTCAGTAAAAAACTGTAAATTTGCCCAATGTGGGCAGAAAAGTAGTGCATCAATCTAAAGAATTGGAAAGTCAGCCTCGCGTGCATGCCATTAAACAGGCCAGCCCACCATAGAACTTAGCTCATCTAAAGATGCACTCATGCTATTCTTTCAAGGTAAAAAAGTCGGGAAGGCAGGATAGCACCCTAAAATAGAGACTGTCTGGCAAAAATCGAGACGGTTGGGAAGTCTGGCTTAGTGAATAACGTTCCATGTTTATTACTGTGAATATGATTGCTGTGGTGCTCAGTAATACACTCAATAAACAACATATACACAACAAACAGTCCACGTCTCAAGAAAAAGAAGACATATTAGTAGGAAAATAGCAGGTGTGGGGAGGGGATTTAACACTAAGCAGAGGAGCTATTTGGGGGTATATTTAATATATTGCTATTTTTATTGTCTATTTGGGGGAAATAATAATATACAGATCCAGCTTAATGTTCCCATTATTGGCAAAAACATGTTATAAGATAGTAAATAAACATGTTTATTGTATTTCAGATCTCGGACCGTGTGATTGCTTCCTCCTTCGCCCACACCAATATTTTTTTTCATACATTTGATTGTCTTTTACAATTCCCTGCTAAGCCTCTTTTTTAATTTTATTACTATAATTTTTTTCAGTTTTTGACAGCAGGAAGATTGAGCAGAATGTTAATAGATAAGTAGAAGGTGTTGTATAAATATAAAACAGATATTGCAATTAAGAGTAAGAATGGGCAGAATATAATGCATGGGGAGCCAGAGGAGTAAAATAGAAAAAAAGAAAGAAAGAAAAATTAACAAAACAAACAAGAAAGACGAAAACAAATAAAAGAGTGGATCAGAGTGACAGTGGAAAAGGAGGACAGACAGATAAGGGCAAAGATGTTCCAAGAACCCTGTGTTGTAAGGGAAATGGCTGTATTAATACACCCTTATAAAACTCAGGCCAAGACTGACAGATTCCTGTCATTTAATTCCTTTGCCCCATCTCCAGTTAGTTTAATGTTTGCTTACGGTTTTTAAAAACAGGAATTGGAAGAAAAAATAACTTCATTCGCAATTAAATGCGCCACGATGACCCGTTGTTTTAATTTTGCACGGCCAATGCACGGCCTAGTATCTGAATGAAACAACGCCAAGCCAATCACCCACACACCCATCTATTCATATTCCTAGCAACCACATCATGATAAGAATTGTAATTTTAAATTGTATTGCATAATGCATTTAACCCCTTAAGGATCAAACTTCTGGAATAAAAGGGAATCATGACATGTCACACATGTCATGTGTCCTTAAGGGGTTAAAGAAATAATTGGTGGCCCAATAGAATTGTTAATGACTTGGTTTACCCCCCATTGCTTGGATTAAGGCTCCTGGGTTCATCTTGCAATTTGCACCTTGGTATGATGGACGGGCTCCCGTAGCGTTTTGTGAAGAATCTGTTACTTTTGTTGCAAGGCAGCAGATATTTAATATGTGAGGTGTGAAGTTTTCACTGAGAAACATAATGGCGAATATGGATTTTGTTTTGTAGTATTTTTTTTTTGGTCAGGATTGAAAATGACCCAGCATGTATATACTGCACTGCCTACATAAGGGTTTCCTGCTATTTCTTGCAATTTACATCTCTGTAACAAGATGTAATTCCAATGGTGTTTTCTGAAAATACTGGGGCGTATCCACTAAATACAGAACTGAAAATGGAACTGACAAATGTTGTCGTAAACAATTAAACTCTGAGTATAGCGGAGATAGAGAACGATTCAAAATCAGATAGTTTGGCAAATCCGATAGTTAATCCATAAATGTGTACAATGTGTGATATAATTCCATTGACACGTGGATAATAAAACCCTACTGAAAGTGTATCAGTTCGAACAGTAAAAGGGAAATAATAGACTGAAGTAAATCCTCACATCAAAGGATGGTGAGAACAGACGACTGTCTAGCAGCATGTCCAAAAACAAATTGAAATTACACCGCTTTTCAGTCTTTCACAGTGAAAATCGGAAACAAGACTTTAATCTACTAATAACCTTGTAGACATCTCAACCCCCCCTCCCAACATTAAAGAGCTACTCCAAGCACCAAAACAACTCTAGCTTAATGAAGCATTAGATACTATGCCCCTGCCATCTCACTTATCAATTCTATGCCATTTAGGAGCTATATCACTTTTGTTTCTGTTTATGCAGATTTAGCCAAACCTCCCCTGACTGAGAATCGCAAATTTAATCAGTAGTGTGTTTACTTTAGAAGTTTTTTAATATTCTGCTCAGTTAATTGAACTTTAATCATACACAAGGCTCCTAAAGGTTCTAGCAGGCTATAAACAGAGCAGGAGATAAGAAATTCCAAATTAAACAGAGTGTACAATAAAAGGAAGCTTAAATATTAGATCTCTCTTTACATTAAAAGTTCAGGAGACTGTGTAGGTCACATGCAGGAAAGGTGTGACCAGGGCTGCATAAACAAAGTGATTTACCGTATTTTTCGCTCCATAAGACGCACTTTTTTTCCCCTCAAAAGTGGGGGGAAATGTCTGTGCGTCTTATGGAGCGAATGTGAAGCTTTACTTACCTGTCTTGTAGCGTGGGCCGGCTTAACAGAGCGCACCGCGGTACATAAACATCAATTTCAGGTTCCGGTTTCCGGCGGGACTGAAAGGAAGTGCGCACTCAGTGTGCACACTTCCTTTCAGTCCCGCCGGAAACTGGATCCTGAAATTGAAGTTCCAGTACCGTGGTGCGTGCTGTTAAGCCGGCCCACGCTACAAGACAGGTAAGTAATTGGGACAAGGGGAGGGGAGAGGGTGTGCACTATGGGACAAGGGGAGGGGAGAGGGGAACACTATGGGAGGAGGGGGGGGAACACTGTGGGAGGAGGGGAGGGTGGAACACTGTGGGAGGGGTGGAGGGGGCAACACTTGGGGAGCAGGGGAGGGGGGAACACGAGGGGAGAACACTGTGGGAGGAGGGGAGGGGGAGAACACTATGGGAGGAGAGGAGGGGGGAACACTATGGGATGAGGGGGGAAAACACTATTGGATGGGAGGGGGGAGAACACTATTGGAGGGGGGGGAACACTATGGAGGGGAGGGGGGGAACACTATGGGAGGAGGGGAGGGGGGAGCACTATGGGATGAGGGGAGGGGGAACACAATGGGATGAGGGGGAGAAAACTATGGGAGGAGGGAGGGGGGGAACACTATGGGATGAGGGGGGAGAACACTATGGGAGGAGGGAAGGGGGGAACACTATGGGATGAGAACACTATTGGACAAGGGGAGGAGGGGGTTAAAGAACACTTGGACAAGGGGATGGGGGTTAAAGAACACTATGGGACGGGGAGGAGGGGTTAAAAATCACTATGGGACAGGGGAGGAGGGGTTAAAAATCACTATGGGATAGGGGAGGGGGGTTGAAGATCATTATGGGACAGGGGAGGGGAGTGGGTGGTAAGGAACACTATTGGACAGGGGAGAAAAAAAAAAATATTCTGAACAAACTTTCCCATAGTAAGAAACACTATGGGATAGTTTGTTCAAAGTAAAAAAAAATTCTGGGTTTCCTCCTCTAAAAACTAGGTGCGTCTTATGGTGTGGTGCGTCTTATGGAGCGAAAAATACGGTAACTCCTAAGTGGCAGAGAATTGAGCAGTAAAACTACAGGGGCATGATCTATACACCAAAACCGAACCACTTCATTAAGATAGAGTTGTTTTGGTGACTATAGTGAACCTTTAATAAACGTTTCCCCCAAATGAAAAAAATTTAATTAAAAACTTTCTGAAGATGATTTAAAAAAAATCAAAAATCAAACAGGAAATGCTTACTGATAAAAAATGTTTATCAACTATTTAAATGGAATTATGACAAACCGAGCATATATTATTTATTATAGTCTAGCGTGCAAAGTTGTAGATTTCATAGTTTTTAGAAAAAGGTTAAAAAAAGAGCCCAAAATATATGGTTGTTATTAAGTATCATTTCTGAAGAACCATTCTGAGTACAGTCAAGCCGATTGACATTCAATAACATTTTACTGGGGTGGGGAAAGTTTTAACATATCAGTGAGGTATACAATGTAACACCCAGCTATCCAAGCCAAATCAACAAATCACAATATTACAATATTACAAGCAACGCAGGGTGCTAAAATATAAACACATCTTGAGGCTGTTTAACCCTTTAAGGACCAAACTTCTGGAATAAAAGGGAATCATGACATGTCACACATGTCATGTGTCCTTAAGGGGTTAACTGCTGTGGGTATAATGAGACTCTGAAAGTTCCGGAAGCACTTTCACTGGCTTGCCAGCATTTTCTGATTAATAATTCAGGCTTATGCGGTACCTCTGAGATCATATGAATCATCAGCACAGCGTGTGTGCACTGTGCATAGACGCGTGCAGTAAATGGAAGAAACCCATAGAATTAACATGGAAAAACATGCTTGATTATATTTGACACAATATTTCAAGACTCATTAATTTCAAAGAAAACAATCTTGCATTGGTGATGACCACGATGAGAGAAATGTATATAATACAGAAGCAGCATGGGTGGCGTAGTCCATAGCTAGAGGGTATTGACTACCTATAATTTACTATATAATGTGCCCATTTTATGTGTAGATAATCAATGGTTTCATGATTGGAATGCCAGCCAAATCCCACACTTCGGTTAAAGGGATACGATAGTGCTAGGAATACAAATCTGTATCTCTAGCACTATACTCCCCTCTGCTAACCCAGTAGTGTAAGGGTTAATAAACCTTTGCTGTACTTAGCCGATTCCAGCGCAGATCTTGGTCTCTGGGACTTCGCTCCGCCTCCTCAACGAGTGCCGCAAGTGCATTAGGCCCTTCCCATAGAAAAGCACTGTGGAGCGTAAGAACGTCCAGCGCCAGTTAGGTGAACAAGTCGCCTTGCGAACAGGAAGTGCCACTAGTGGCTGTCTATTTTGACATAAACTGGAATAATTAGCACTGCAGGGTTAGGGGACATGGAAAGAGCACCCAGCCCACTTCAATGGGCATTGTAATACATGGATCTGTGTCCCTGAGACTCTGGACAACAGTTTAGACTGAGATTAACAGCCAAGAAGGCCAAATGTTTTATACGGAACCCACAGATAACTCATAGATTAAAAACAAACGCACAGCAGTGATAAGCACAAGACGTATGCAAGTTTTTAAGTTATTTCACATATATCTAAAAAGCAAGGCTGAGAGCGGCACTCTCCGTATGCTACTTACCATTCATGGGATGTGGGAAATAAGGCATGAGCAGGTAAATTGCTTCATTATTGAATGCCTGTCAGGGCATACCATGTGTGTTTCCCTCACAGTCTGAGCTGTGTAATTATATAGAGCAATACTTTCATAAACCATGGATTAATGTAAAATCAAGTGATATGGACTACTGTACGAAATAAAACAAAACCTTGTGGCCTTTGACCAAGTGTCGGGTTTTACCTTGACTTATTTCTCCGTAAGCCATTAAAATAGACATTAAAACAGCATTATGAAGCATGCTGTATGTTAACAAGTGTCCAGTATGCCGCAGACCCTGGGCTACTAACATGCATGTGTGATGTAGGCATTTATAGGCAACTTTCACTATCGAGATTTACAGCATCAAGGGATAGGGGAGGGACGTAAGCAGCCTTAACAAAATATGTACCCAATAAAAATATTGGGAGAGGTTTACGTTTTTCGGTTTCCTTTTCAATGATTGCTTGCAAGACATTGTGACAGCATCATTACTGGGTTTAATTGCAAACATCCCATACATCAACATGTCATTATTTTCATCTTGGTAACCTGTGAATAATCGTACAAAGAGACATTAATCTATATAATGCTGCTGTAAATCAAACAGACTGTCAAAGGTCCAGCCTCCCGAGGCCTGCGGTCGATTGTGCATTTCATTACGTAATGTATTGCTATCAATAACCAAGACATCCACTAGAATGGTCCCAGTTGCCTGATCATATCGGTCAACCACAGGGATTTCAGACGCAGTTAGACTATCGACTGGACAAATATCCAAACACATCAACACCTTCTGTGTTTGTGTCATTCAAACGGTCTTCAGCCAAGTTAGAAAATAAGGCTTTGCTCTAATACCGCTTTTCTCTTTTCCTAAGTGGAACCCTAGACTGCGTCCTTCAAACACAAGACTAAAACCCAGACTGCTTTTGAACTCAGTAGTGTATACTGTATATATATTTAGCATCATTATTTATGTGATGTATTATTAATAACTTGGCTAGTGTATTCCCCAACTCTTTGAGTGAATTAATGGCTGTGATGTTAACCATTATTTAGCAGCAATATATATATTTCTTTGAGTTCTGTTTGATGAACAAAATCGCTCACAATGGGAGATTATTATAATGTGGACTAAAAATAACAAAATAGTGATAAAATATAGTTTCCGATCTCCCAAAATAGTAAGATGATATGTCTCCAAAGAGTGAATTTGTTTTATTTTTTGCTAAACTAGATTTTAGAGTATGTGTGTCACAATGTATTACAGAGATTACAGAATCACAGCACTGATGTTTTGAAATGGTTTATTTCACCTAGAAAGAGTATTGTGGTAAATTTATGTACTTAAGACGAAGTCTTAAGGATCTCCCTCCCCAAAAAGCACAATTTGACATAAGCAGAATTGAGAAGGATGATGTCATTATACCCATGATACTTAAAGTAAAAGAAAGTACCAATGTAAAATATAGGAAACGTATCACGTTCTAGGCAAATCGAACACAAAATAGAACTATTCTCACTTGCTTGAAAATATATATTATATACAGACATTATTTAGAAACCTGAATTTGTTTTGTACAGTATAAACATTCGACAAGATGACAAGAGTATAAAGATGCAGAAAAAAACAAGACAACAAAAATATATATATTCATCTATATATTTATATACAAAAACTTTAAAGTATATATTTAGTATCTACAATTTCATTTGTCCTTTGTAAGAAATGTAAAAGTAATTTGTCCTGGGACAAAAAAAAATCAAAAAAAAAAAACCTAAACTTTGAGAATATTAACAATTCACTTATTTTGAACTAAAATGTTGTCCACTTTGAATACTTGGTAATTCACATTTGTGAACAGTCTGTTTGACTTAATTTTTTTAATTTGTTCTTCCTAGGTCACTTCCTAGGTCATTTTGTAAAACAAAGGATAAGTTGATAAAATAAACACAGGTGTGATCTCGTTAATGTTAACAAACACTGTCTGGCAAAAAAACATATCCAACAACTACCATTCGGAACTCTGAAGCCTTCTCATTGGCTGCCTATTTACAAAATCATAACCAATTTCAACCAGTCTCAGAGAGTACAAAGCAGTGGACCACAGAGCTTTTGTTTAATCAGAGCTGTTCATATGCTTGAGTTGTTTCAATGCTTTAAGGCAGAAATATGGTAGTATAAAAAGTCCTGAAATGTCCTTTTCTTGAATGCAGACATCTTCATAATAGTGAAAGCTGAGAAAGTACCAGGCCGAAGTGAAGAACAAGCAGGCCATCCTAAATGGGGGGAAACAGAGAATGTTATTATATGTATCTTATTGTCCCACTAGGTAAGGCCATAAAGAATAATACACATTCACAATTAGAATTTTATTTGTTAACAGTCACCATGGAAACCAGCATAATGCCATGGCTGACAGCACCATTGTTAACATTTTGTTTCCTTGAAAGAGCAATATAAAATATCAGGGTGCTTACTCAAGTATGCATCAAAATGACTAATTATACGTATTTATTTACATTAATGAGAAGATTAGAGAGGTGAATCAGGAAGGAAATTAAAAAAAAAAATAAGCAATGCTACGGTGCATAATAAGGGCACAGGTGGCAAATGGATACAAATGTGAACTTACAGCAGTACACCCTATATCCAGATTTAATGTATTATCAGTCCTGGACCAATCAGGGCGACATCAAGTTCTAAACCTGCCCACGCCAAGGTAACATGGTGTATAATAGGACATGTGTTAGCTAGACAGGGATACATGGAAGCCAAACCAAACCTAAACCTAAAACTATTTCTAATTAGTGGCAAGGTACACGCAGCGATTAACTTAAAGGAACACTATAGTATTTGGAATACGGACTATCTATTTAGGTGACTGGCCCCCCTCAGAATGAAGTTGAAAAGGTATTTTACTTCCCTATTCTCCACCGCCATGCTGGTCTCGCCGTTGCTGGTCCTGCCCACACAGCGGAGATCATCAATTAATAAAAAACAAAAAGCATTGTAAGGCTATTGCGCATGTGTGGCAAAATACCGCTCTGTGCCAATCAGCCGTGCTGTGCCAATAAGCATCTCCTTAGAGACGCAGTGAATCAGTTATGCAGAGCATAGAGGCACTGAACGCACGCACTTCTAGTGGCCGTCTGAGTGACTGCACCTAGGTGTTACTAGGCTGTAATGTAAACACGGTCTTTTTTTCTGGAAAGGCAGCAGGTAAAGGCTATACACACCAGAACCACTACATTAATCTGTAGTGGTTCCAGTGACTATAGTGTCTCTTTAATTTTATGTTTGTTTGTTTTTTACGTATTTGTTTGATACTTGCTTTACAGTTTTAGCCCATACCCTTTGCATGTAAAGCTACAAATAAGATGCGGCTGACTTGTAGGCATCGTGTGATTTACCCCTACATTGAGCACAAGAACATGTGCATGTAGGGAATGGAACAATATGCTCGGGGCATCTAAGATTGTTGTGCAGCCCATATCGGAGATCTAGAAAGCACTAATGTTACAAGAATCACATTTGTAAAGCTAAATGTCAGTGTTACCCCTTTAATATCCTTGTAAAGCAGAATCAAGCAACCAACAGTATGCAGCCATTTAACCGTCCATAGGTCTGAGAATTGGTTAAAAAACAAAACAAAACAAAACAAATGTTCACTGCAAAGCACTTGATCCACTAGCTGCTAATCCTGTCTGCAGGGAAATTAAAACAGAAATCAAATCTAAATCTGGATTGTGCTCTATAAAAGTTATTGCAGACTGTTCAAGTGAAACTCCCTCACATGTATCTATGAAGCAAAGTGTACGTGGGCGAAGCAAAGTTATTTAAAAAACAAAACAAAAAGAAATTAATAAAAGTAATGAATTTTATAGTTACACCTGATTTATGAAAACATCTACATTTAAAGGGACACTAAATGCACCCAGACCATCTCAATGCAGTGGTCTGAGTGCCATGTCCTGCCTGTTTTAACCCTGCAGCTGAAAACTGTCCGTTGTGCATAATGGCCATGTTTCCATTGCAAGGTTTAAATGCCTCCAGAGGCAATCTCTCAGAGAGACCATCTGATTGGCACAGCCCCATGTTTTGCCATGCACTAATTTCCCAATGCTTTTCTAAGCAATGGTTGGCTAATATCATCAGTCTTGACGATCTCAGCCAAGGAGACCGGCACTGTGAGAGAGATAAAGGTATGTAAAATTCCCTTCCTTCACTGCAGGTAGGGCCAAGGACCTAAACGGCAATACAAAGGCACTATAGTGTTAGGAATACACATTTGTATTCCTAATTCTACAATGTTCTTTTAAGAGAGAAATGTTATTTAAATTTGGTATTGTTATTACTATTATGGTCATAATTCTGTTTACTAATCCATAACAGCAATGTAAAAAAACAAAAACGAACAAGCAACTCGCATTATGTTATACATGTTGGTGCCAAACATGAGAGTGGGTTCCAGGACCTCAAAACCCATTACACTATACACAGTGTGAAGAACATTGTTGCTATTAAAAGCGCATCCTTTTGTACTGACCTTGGGTTTAGTCTGCAGAAATACAATTCACCCTATCAAGTTTCTAATAAAAATGTTAATCTAGTGAATGACAGTTCTGTGTCCTTCAAACCAATCCCTCCACCTGTCCACAAATCACAATGCAATAAAGAACTTTTGAGATGAAGTGGAACGGGGAGGGTTGGCTGCATAAATGCATGTCCCAAAAAATCTGCAGAAAATACGGTAATAATGTTAAATCAGCAGGGATCAAATTTCCCCTACCCCAAAAATTCTGTCTGTTCTTGCAGCAAAAAGGGAAACCTACCAGTACAAGATAGGTGTATGTAAAGTGTTCGCATACAGAGTTACTCAAAGTATGATTGACTGGGATTCAGAATAACCATGGAGTATATTTCCCTTTTTAGACAAAAATAGCAGAATCTGAAAAATTCTCCAAGTCAGCTGTGCTGTCAATGCAGCTATTCTGGCCTAATTCGCCTTGAATTCACTTTTTGAATTACGACAATTTACACTTGAATGAGCAACACTATGTGACGTCTATACATAGGCTTGCATAATGTAACTATTAGAATAATTCCAGCCTAAGAACCAGTTTAGGAATTGTACACCCACACTACGTGGTGAAAGCCTAACATGTGACAATCTTATTTATTAAATATTACAATTGTCACAATTTGTTTGTCCATAGGAGTCTGACGGGATAAGATAATTTTACACACATCACGTCAATACCTACACAACCAGCATAAAATGTCATTTCCCCAGCACACTCGACAGATTACATTTACATACTATACCTACCTGAAGGCAAACATGTCGTGCTCATGGGTTTAACGTAGACCTGTATACTTCATGACAAGTGGATTCATGCAGAACTAAAAGGTCACCTTTGTTGCTGGTCGGCCAGGCCTTCTACTGAAGAGAACTGTTAATCACATGTTCCTTCCTCTCTTAGAAAGCACTGGCAGGGGGCGGGGCCTGGCAGCAAACATGGCCGGTCGCACGCTTTAGGAGCTCCAGCTAAGACAGGCACAAGAAAGCCACGATTGAGTGACCCAAAAGTACCAACGGCAAACGGTGACCAGAAACGTACACAGCACGACGAGAGCAACTGAATGGTACCGAACCGGCACCGGTGCGCCGCAGACAAACCCGATCCAGCTATGCGGCCTAAACCTGAGCGAAGTCTGGGACCCGGGGGAGATGGCCGACCTCCTGCCACTGGACGGGCTCCCAGGAATGGGCACACTGCAGCCCTGCTACCCCCCCCCCCTCTGGACCGGCGGGGGTTATCCCGGTCCTCGCAGGGGCCGAATAGCCCCATGAAGCAAACAACCCAAGCGACACAAGCCCTGTCCACGAGGGACCACCAGGGCCAAGCTAAAATGGCGGCGCAGAAGCAGCGCAGAACGAGGCACAAGATGCACAAGCCACCCGAACACATAACAGTGTTCTTTGAAAAGCTTCGCACGTACCTTTGGGAGAAGTGTAGGGCCAAGAGACAGCCCTTTCAACAAGCGGTGAAAGCGGCGGCGAAGTGGATCCGCCCGGCGGTTCGGCGCTGCCTGAGGGGAAACCACACACAAGCGAGCCCTCCATGAAAGCGACGTCTACTAAGGCATCACCAAGCCTTCTTCCCAGCACCCGGCACAGCACGACCTGGATCCCTGCGGACACATCTACAAAGAAAGTATTAGAGCGGCTGCATACACTTCTGAGCGGGAAAAACGGCGGGTCTTTCCCTCCATGGGAGCCGGCCTAAGACATTCTACCATAGTGGAACTGTGGGTCATCTCTTCCTTTGGGCTGGACTGTGCTCTGCCCCTCGAGGGCATCGGATGAACTGAGCCGGCAAGTGGGACTCTCTGAGACTGACAACCAAAGAGTGTTCCTTATGATCGCTTACTATTTTTTCCGTTCACATTATTATTTTCTTTTCCTTACATATGATGCTCCCAGCAGCCCTGATAGCCGATATACCAATATTCGGCCCTCGATTACTAATGCCTTTCATTACCACTCCAAAGGGGCCTCCTAGGGGGTTAATGCTGACAGGCCAACAATAAGTTCGGTGTTTAACTGTTACCCTCATACAATGTTTTAATGCTCCGGCACCGCTGGCCTCCCTGCTAGGCCTTTACTTAAATGTTTAGTTAATACCCATGCCTAGAATGCGTAGGACGGCTATTTTGACTAACAAGCTGGACATAGTAATGTTTTACAGGGCAGGCACCTAGGGAGAATAGCAATGTTTAGGCATGCTATATATTATAGGCAAGTTATAGATTGTATTTATATTTTGACTCTACTGAGAACTTCTGCCAGGCTATGCGCTACCCTGCTTTAGGCTTTTCACGTCATGGCCTACATATGTATACTGTAACCGTACTATGTTACTAGCTATCCCTGTCTAAACCTAAGCCCAGCTAGCAATGTTTTATACACGTATGGCCTGGCATGATATACTCTAAAATCGATGTCAAGCATATCCTAACGCAAACAATAAGTTCTGTTCAGCTTGTTAATATTGACAGTGTTGATGTCAAAATTGTGCATACATCCTTTCTAACATACCTGTTCCTGTACCTCAAGCAATGCACACCCAGCAGGTTAAATTAGCACCATTAACCCACGTTTGTAACTCGCTTTAAATAGTCAAGCTACCTGTATATTTTTCTGCCTCATAGGTGAGACAGCGTACGTCCACATATTTTGTAGGGGCACATATGTCTACCGAAGCAAGCCTGTAACCCTATCATGTCTTACTGCCTTAGACATAATAATTCAGAGTGTTTCACACTTCAAATCGCATGTTTACCACGCTTTGTATATCTATGCAACTGTCTACATCTTGTTATTTTCATGTTCTAAAACATAAAAATTGTGCTGTATAACAAGCCACATGTTGAAATGATGACAAACCGCTTGCAGCAGCTGTTGTGGCGCTGTACGCCTTACTGTTACTCCATGCACGAATAAAAAGAAAGAATTTAAAAAAAAAAAAAAAAAAAAGAAAGCACTGGCAGACTGCAACAATTCTAATGCTAGAATTTGATGGAGTGACACAGGATAAAATGTAAATTTTAACTAGTATACTAAAAGTCTGTGTTTTCTCTTATCTATCATTCATAACCTTGAAGACGGTCCCCTGGCACCCAACCCCCCTCCCCCCCGATTCTTTCCATTGGCCACAGTATAGGGAGGGTTTTGCTGGGTTACCATTGACTTGCTGATAGTATCAGCTCACACACTGACAGTACTTATTATAATTACCACATAATTAATAATGCTACTTCATTGTGATTAATATGTATTTAGTTCCAGGAGGTAAACAACCGGTAATAAATTCCTGCACTTTTGTTGTAGCAGAAATATAATTAATTAAACACTTGACTAGTTTAATAATATTGTAGTCATTTCAAAATGTGCATCTAACACGCAGAATAGACCATTAAAACAGTTGGTAGCCTTTACTTTTTAATACCGTAGTTTAAAATCATTCTGATTCAGTATGAAACGAGCATTATAATGAAACAAATATACACAATTCAAAGCAGATTTAGCATTATAAAGGTTAGAATTGTAAAATATCTGAAAGACTAACGGCACGCACATCCAACCCCCACTCAGACTGTCAGAGGGTGATCTGAGAATAGATGTTATATTTGACCTTGAAGCGAAAGCATTGTAATTATCAGATAAGGAATCTTAGAACCTGCACATTTGTAAATCAAACTGAAATCATTTGCAGTTCTGAACACTGATTGTGTTTGTTAGATACGTTTGCTCCATCAAAAAACAAACAAAAAAAAGAATAAATACATTTCTACAACTTTGCATTTGTTTCTCACATTTTAGTCTGCTTTCCAATTCAGTTGTCTATTAACCTCCATTTAATCACTTGTGTATCAATTAGGAGGTATTGTGACCAAGTCCTCAGAACCCCTGGGATCTCTGTACCGCTCCTTCACCAGACAGGCTGTCAATGAAGCAGATTAATCCATCCTGGATCACACAGCTCTTCTCCCCTGCTCCCTCTCCAGTGATAGGGAATTAATACCACCTGGGACATGCAGGAATATATATTTACATTTTATTTTGTAGTCTGGTGTTCTCTAGTTAGTCAGAGTGCAGTCGCTGGGATTCCCAGCATGCACTCTGACTCACAGAATGCCGGGATCGCGGTTGCAATGGGAAGCTCACATGTCCCAAGTACAAAGGTAAGGCATGAGATCAAAGCTCTCACAAATCACACTGTGGCGTGTATGGCCAACATTATGTTACCAGTACATTAACAGGTATTGCCTTACTGCTCCATGTAGACTGGAAATTCTCTCAATTTACGTTTTTTACTTAAATTACACACACATCACATACAGCCAGCACACAGTTTGCCTCCATTTTCCCATTCAGATTTAAAGACTAAATTCAGAGTGTAGCAGGCACCCCTATCTTGTAAACAAAATCATTTTGTGTCAAGACAAGCAGGTTGTCATTGTTACGAACACCCCTTTGCCTGGACGTTCGCCACAGACTCCTGAAGGAGTGTGGAGGCTAGCCTTCTGCCCACTGACTATGGGCCATAGAAAAGGCTGGTAATAAGACTTGGTTCATGGGATTTATTTGTACTGTTCGGGAACCAAACAAACTCACGATCTGCGGACCACCTCTGGGCTTGTTAACCCCTGATAATCTCTGACACTTCAATTGTCGTGTGTTCTAATTGTGTGGCTGGATGGCAGGCAACAAACATACAAAACGCCCTGGAACTGTTTTGGGCATAGGACAAGGTGTGCGGCAGGTCAGAACTTTACCACGGTGGCGTTTCAGCTGTGTTCGTGGGATCGGAGCGTTTTTCGGATAGGTTTGGCACTCAGTCCCAGGCTATCCGGGATTGATAAAATATGGGGGTTCCTCTATGCGAAGTATGTATTTTTGTGTGTTTTCTATAATTTGTCATTTTATGCTTAGTCATTGTGACATGACATTTTGGAGACATTTTGTGGGTGTGTTTATGGTGTCCCTGTATTGTATAAAAGCAGGCCATTGAGCCTGGATTAAACAGATTTGTTTCACTCTTCGTCAAGTCTAGGTCTGATGTTTGGGGAACTAAGAGCTATAATCACTGCATCACGGATATACTCGGATGGAGTATAGGAGATCCGTTACAGTCATGATGGACAACTAGATTGGGCTACTGCTTTAGTCCCTTGGACCAGTAGAATTCCTAAATAAAATTATACACCACTGTTAGGCTACTCTGCATTATGCATGATAATAATATGACATCATATTGCTTTGTTCACGGTATGACAGAACAAAAAGTAGCATGGTGAAAATGGAAATTCATTCTACTCTGGTACGACGTGTATTTAAAGATAAGTGTATACACACATAACAAGTAACAAAACTGAAAATGATGCGCAATCAGCAAACCAAAATGCATCATTTAAGAAGTTAGAGATTTTTTTTATGCATCTAAACTGCCGCCTTGCAGCAGAGTTCTGTAAAATGACTACAATAAATTAGCTGGAGATCGCAATTAAAAGCCTGTAAAAGCAATCAGCAATAAAACTGCCAATTAGGAATTAAATACAAAAGCCTAGTCAGCAGCAAACGAACAAAATGTAGAATATATAACTAAGGTTTAATATATTGTAATATTTACATTCCAGCCACAGACAGGCTGAAATGTATTAATTGAAGAGAGAACAGAAAGGAGAATTGTATATCTCTGGCCACAAATCTGCAATGCCATTGTTAATTAAGAAGGATACTCTTTTTAAACCCCTCTTGGTGAAACATCTAGCTAAAATGTTAAATAGAAAAATATTTGAATAAAATATATGTAAAAAACTGTTTTCCCATACGCACTCTCTCTCTCTGGGTCCATAGCAGGTTATCAGACTATTGCAGAAAACTTAGAAAATTCACAAATGAGTGCCCCTTGCCACCAAGGCTTTTTTCTTTCTATAAACTGATGAAATAATTGAAGTTTATATCCTAATTCCCTAGTGGAGAAATGGGATGCAACACATGTTCTGCATTTTCTACAACCGTGAAGAAATAATTTTTTTCTTATTAATCAATAAATCTTTTTCTTCATGTTTGTAGGCTGAGCTCGACAGGTTGATTGCATTCTGTTTCACCCTAGAGAACCACAATATAATAAACTGTTCGGGAGTAACTAGGCTAACTGAAAAGATATATATTAGACCTAACAGCAATAGGAATGCCAATAGACAATAGACCCCCAAACAAACCTAAAACTAAAATTATTAGATCAATTATCCATTTGAAATACATGTACAAAATCTGAACACCAGTATAGGTCACGGTAGTGGTTTTAGTGCTATAAACCTACGACTGAGTGCCATGTGCTGATTTTGAAACCAGTTTGGGTTTTCCCAGTGTTTTCAGCCTATTGCTCAACTTTGGACCGATCTGCACAGATAATGCGGAAATGTACTTTTTTACATTATCAGTGCTGCAGTGGTGGGCTATGGGTCCCAGGAACCACTCCAGCGGAAGGAGTCAATCATAGTCATAGTATCACAACCACTACAATGAGCTGTAATGGTTATGGCAGTTAGTGTGGAATTATTAGAAAAGATGCATTACCTGAATTGCACTGTCTCCCAATGCAGCAAGAATCTCTCGCAGTGTCTGATAGTGTTCCAATAAGTGGTCACCGCATATAATATCCACCTACAAATCAATAGCAAAAAAAAAAAAAAAAATCCAATTACTACACTTCAAAGTGCAAAACAAAATAAGGAAACAGATCAACAGAGAGCAAACATGACACATGACAGATACACACACATGTAGGAAAAAAAAAACCAACATATATATTGCAGAAAGAGATATATCATGGATGCGTTAATTATTTAGTTGATTTAAAAAATGCTCTGCTTCGCTATGATGGTGCTGTTTTTGGTGTGGATTAAGGAACCCAATTCAAAAGATGGTGAAAGAAGCTGATAACGCAGCAAATCCAAAAACCGCCAGGGGGGATAATCAGCAATCAGCACATTACAAAAATTATTAAATGAAAGGACTGCTGTGCTCTAGAAATACAGAACAATCAGATGAGTTCTCAGCAAGGAGAAATGTATTACTCCAAAAAATAAAATAAAAATAATAAATATAAAGAACACACACACACACACACAAAAAAAAAAAAAAAAAAAAAAATTACAATGCCTACTATATGTACTCATTGAGTGGATGAATCTCTATACACAAATTTAGACCATTATAAAGAATATATATACACATATACCAATACAATTTGAGAGAGAGAAGGAGCGAGGAGTTTGGATGCCATGTAAAAAGGCCAAGCTCTGTGCTTGCTGAAACGGACTTTCAAAGTATTTTGGGTAAATGTTCCAATGCTTTCAGGGTTCTCTGTAGTGTTAAGCTAGAACCTGATCCACGGACATGAATAGTCACAGATATATTATTAATTTGACGGCATGAAAGAATGGCATACAAAAACGACCTACTTACTGAATAAACCTCTTTAATTGTATTAATACTAAATGCCATACTTGTACCTGCACGTATCAGACAATATTTTTTTATTGGCTGTATTGTATTTGGTTTACAGATGACAGATATGGCATGCACTGGTTAATTGGTACTAATTGCTCAAACCACTAGTAAGGTAGCTGCACCTGATAGCTTCTAGCGTGAACATATATCTAGTGTGAACATATACTTCTGGTACTGTCAGATGCTGGTTCATTAAGAGGGAGGGGGGGAGGGGGTTGGGTGGTGGTGGCAGAGGGCAAGTTAATTAGCCCAATGCCATTTCATTCCAAGCCATACGGGAGATGGAAGAATACTTGATGAAAGTAAATATTTTAATCCATACATTTTCTGTATGGATTACTCTTTTCTGGGTATTTTCTAACTCCATCTAGCACCAGGAACGAGAATTTGTAATCTATGGAGTTTATAAATCATAAGTTTGTGTTACAATGTACACAGCAGTCACTCTAATTGGGGAATTCTGACAAATGACCCAAAACAACCAAAATGAAATTGAATACAGTTTACATAACTTTCCTTTCTGTGTGTTTTTAAGTCTAACTGCTGTGCCAAAGCAGTTCCCACCCAAACCCCAGGGTATACAAGCTCATTAAACTTAATGTTTAAAACATTAGATAATATCAGAAAAACTGAAAATAAAACTAACTGGCAAGCAGCCATTCGGCATCATGTACAAGTGTGTTGGTGGGTGGTTCACGGATCAACTCGTTTTATTTTATAGCATTTATTTTAATTTGTCACTAAGTCGGTTTGTAGAGAAACACACTGAAGGTGTGAAGGTTCTGAGCTAGTAAAAATATATTTATTTTTAAATTCACAGCTTATTGCATAGACTT
This sequence comes from Pelobates fuscus, assembly GCF_036172605.1. NCBI lineage: Eukaryota > Metazoa > Chordata > Amphibia > Anura > Pelobatidae > Pelobates > Pelobates fuscus. The sequence continues at coordinate 30,210,596 of NC_086326.1, read as the reverse complement.
TTCGAACAGCTGGTTAGCGAATATTCCAGCAATGTTGCGTTCTGTCTCCCTACCTTATAATTATGCAAAACTTTCTGGATCTAAGAAAATCACAGGGAGATTGCCTGATCACTCTACTGTGTCTGTGTTTGTATATGTATAACATATATATTTGCACACATACAATGTTATTTATATCCGAAAACAAAGCAACAACAAAAAACACACAAACTTACACATATAAAATTATAAATTATTATTAATATAAAAATAAGTATTTATCCATTCAAGTCACATTTAGCTTGTCGATAGTTGCCGAGTACAATCTATAACCTAAGACCCAATTACCATAATACCACCCAATGTATTCCTTGTATCGCCCTTATATGGTTAAAAGGCTCAGCTGCCCCTTGCCAGTAACTAAACCTACAACTCTGTTAGATTATTTAAACACTGAGCTCTCTCTCCAACACATACAAATGATTTACCTACTGATTTATGCATACCTATACACATTTAATCTGGAATATTTTTTGTAAATTACTTCTCTAGCTATAAGTTTGGAAACTAAAACCAAAGTTCCATGAATAATTCCTTGTGCCTTGTAAGGCACTTCGTCAATGAGACTTATGTTAAAAATCCTGAAAAGGATTAAACAGGAACTAGCAGTGAAGGAGGCTGGTACATGAAACCTCATTCTCAATCTTTGTATGTTACTAAGCCATCTAGCTATCAAGGGTCAGCATGACATAAATTGATCTTACATCTTCTAAAACACAAAAGCACTGTCAACAAAACGGCAAAGGCTTAATAGCTAGTAAAAGGGACAGGAAGGTAGAGCAAGCGGTAGATTCAAAGGGTGAGGAATCAGAGAAAGGAAATTATGTAAATAAGCCACTTCTCCCGAAGGGATAACGCTTTATGAGAAGAGGAGTTAAGAAAATCCCATTAAAATACAATATGCACAAAATTAGAGAGAAACAACTTGCTGATATAAACAAGAATCCCCTCACAGTCATGTATTGCGTTTTCTGCAAGACTACAAAAGCTTAATAACCGTTATCCATTAAAGTGTAAACTATTGAGAATTCAAAGTGGATCCAGGTATTAGATAGATGTGCTTTATAAACTGATCGCGTACAGGGGTTTTAATGAATTGTGAATTAAATGAAGCAAAGTATTTCAATTTTAGACAAGAATAGCCCAATTGCTTTGTTTATACAGCCCTAGTCACAGCTCCCTGCATGTGATTTGCACAGCCCTCCTAAGCACTTCTTGAAAAATAAGCAAGATATGTAGGTTCCTGTATTACACAGTCTGTTTAATCTAGAATTTCTTAACTCCGAATTATTAATAGCATTCTACACCCCGCAGGAGCCTCCTGTGTGTGATTAAAGTTTAATTTACAGAGCAGGAGATAAAAACGTCAAAAGCAAGTTAATGTCTGGCTGAAAATGAAACCATTTTTTTCATGCAAACTGTGTCAGTTACAGCCAAGGTAGGTGTGGCTATGCATAAACAGGAAGAAAAGAGATTTAAGTACTAAATGGTAGAGAATTGAGCAGTGAAACTGCAGGGGCATAATCTAGGCTCCAAAACGGCATCAAGTTGCTTTGATGTCTCTAGTATCCCATTAAGAGAATACTCCACAGCTCATAAAACACTGGTTCCTGCATCTGCTGTGAGAAAATCACACGATTTCAAAATAACTAAGAAATAATCTATAGGATAGCAAAAAAGCTCTCACTTAGCACACACAAGAAACCAAATCTAATGGGAAAAGGTATGCACATTTAAACACTCCCGTCACATATAATAAGAGACATTAAAGGGAATCTCCAGTGTTTTCCTGGCACTGCAGGTTCCCTCTCCCTCCCACCCCCCAATCCCCGGTTACTGAAGGGGTAAAAACCCCTTCAGTCACTTACCTGAGGCAGCGACGATGTCCCACGTCGCTGCCTCCTCCTCCGCGCCGCTCCTCCTACTGACTCAGTCGGCCGGTGGGTGAGACTGATCCCGCCCACCGGCCGGGGAGACCTAATGCGCATTAGGTCTCCCCATAGGAAAGCATTGAAAAAGATTTTCAATGCTTTCCTATGGGGAAATGAGCGACGTTGGAGGTCCTCACACAGCGTGAGGACGTCCAGCGACGCTCTAGCACAGATAATCTGTGCTATAATCCAGGAAGTTCCCTCTAGTGGCTGTCTAGTAGACAGCCACTAGAGGTGGAGTTAACCCTGCAGGGTAATTATTGCAGTTTATAGAAAACTGCAATAATTACACTTGCAGGGTTAAGGGTAGTGGGAGTTGGCACCCAGACCACTCCAATGGGCAGAAGTGGCCTGGGTGCCTGGAGTGTCCCTTTAATCTGGATTAAAAACAAAAATTAAGCTGTTCTGTGCTTCTCGTAACACTAATCAAATAAACAATTATTGGAGGTTCTAGATTATTAACCCAATTTTCATCAAAATATAATCTCTACATACCCCACATATAGGCACATGCTCTGCTACAGTACAATAGTGGAACAGTGGCTGGGAATCCCTGCACACAACCTATATAAACACCTATATAAACACACCTTTCCTACTTTCAGCACTCTTCATTTGCTACATTCCTAGACATCATGAGCATTGTGAACCTTGGCATTAGATTATTTGAGACTACATTTCCCATGATGCTCAATCAGCTGAGTGCAAGGTATTCAGAATGTATATTCAGGCACAGGTTGTAGCCTAGTTTGACCTTGTATGACACTAGACGAGTGCCAATGGCAACGGGTTCACAGGATCAGAAATATGTTCTTGCTAAATTGGGTTCACTGTACAGTATGCATTTCATGTGCATGTAAAACTATAGCAGCATGACTGCATCCGTGAGCAATGCCATGGTAAATGTTTCTAAAGGAGATCATGGCAGGAGTTTCTTCTGCAACAAACATAAGAAGTATTAAGGGAGCATTAAAGGTTATGCATAAGGAGAAACTCTTGGGAACATATGTCTGGTTACCATGGTGATTGCTCCAATTATGGTGACACCGTGCATTTATTCCCTATAGTCAAAAGTTTAAAGCGGTACTGTCACCCCCCTGAAAAATTATTATTTCACTGTCAAGAGATATACAGAGACAAAGTAGGAAACTGGCTGTGTCTATGGAGGACTCCTCCATAGACTCTTCCATACACACGCATTGACGTCGGCCCCCCAAAAAGGACTCGGCGGATCAAGATGGCATCGCTCGTGAGGCACAGTTTCAGGTAGGTTAAGCTCACCTTTACCTGCTACCCTGGCCACCGGGTCCCCAGTGTTGATTTCACCATAGGGGGACAAATATGCAAATTTCCCAAACAGGACCAGTGCCACTTTAATAACACACACAGATCACATCCATGGCCGCCATCTCGGTTGCAGTGGGAGTTGCACTCCTGAGGAGTAGCAGTCACCATTTTAATGATGGCAGCTGAAATAGTGAATATCCAAGACTGTGTGTCCCAGTGCTACCCTTATAGTAAAGTCATCCCTTTAATCCCTACACAATGCACATTAACTCCTACATTATCTTAAAAAAATACTAAACTTCTCTAAAATACTCTACAATAACCCCCGCATTACATATTTAACCCAACAAAAACACAAACCATTAATCTCTATAGTACTCCAACACGACTGTAAGCGCAACCTTAAAATCTCATTAAATATAAATGACCCGGGAGTGAAGTGTGTGTTGGAGGTGGGGATAATGTCATTCCCCGAAATCAAGTTAAAATAGGAAGACACAAACAGAAAGATGTGTATCTGGAACCTCTTACAGTAGGCGATGCTCACCTGGCAAGCTGTGTTGAGTTCCATTTTTCGTCTTAAGAATTTCTCGACATGTCCGATTGTTGCATCTCCTGAGACACGGACAAATTTCTTCTCCAAAGGCTAAAACATAAAACCATATTTTAGAAGAGGATTTTTTTTTTATAACTCAAAAAGGCTTCTACCACCATGCACATTACTCATTATAGAAATTCGCAAGAATAATGTTGGACTGTATATCTAATAATCTACTAAATAGGGATGCTTAAACCTGGCACTCTAGCGGTTAAATGAATTTTGGAAACCTAGTCTAACAGTTGTTGGAGGCGCAATACTTGTAAATGCAAGTTGCCAGCAGGTAGTCCTACTCCTTTCCAGTCAATGACAATAGGTCTGCCACATTCTGTTTTAGCCTTTTTTCATAAAAGGCAAGCAAGAAAAAAAAAAAAAAAAAAAAAAAGAATGTTCTATCTTTTTTGGGGGGGCTATTGAGAAAATAAAGTATAAAAAAGTGGAGTGCAAAATAGGATACTTAGACTTATTTCTTGGTGCCTCAGTTCCAGGTATCATGTATCATTAGGCATATTGCACAGAGATAGGTATCTCTGTGAAACGCGTAGACATGCGTGGTGACGGCATATGGTGGGCGGATCTATTGAAAGCCGCAAAACAGTTTATGTAGAAAGACACTGGAGATTAAGCCTGATACTATCAGAGACCTTGCCCAGAATTAGACCACCCGGACAGACTTTTTGCTCGGAGGGAGGAGACTGGATTGGCACCTGAACTATAGTTGACTGTCTGAAGGTCCATGCGCTTGTGAGTGGCGGGGTTTGATACTGCATATACTCACCACCAATTTCTAGTAAGGAGTGGAGATACCTATCTCTGTGCAATATTCCTAATTTATATTCTATTTCTTTTAATAAGTGTTAATAAATTGTTTATTCATTTATCTTCCATCTTGGATTAAATATTTACTTATGATGTGTATATATTATTCTTAACAGTATTACACTCTTACATATCTTTGTTTGTTTCACATGATAACTGGAATTGAGGCACCGAGAAATTAGTCTAAGTATCTTATTTTGCCCTCCACCTTTTTTATACTTTATATTTCTCTCGTTGTGTGTTAGGGGTTTATCCCCTTGGGTGCAGACACTAAAGTGTGCAGCAGCAAATTCATATTTTTTATCACTATATAGTATTATTCACACGGATAACGATTGTTTGTTCAGAGGACTTTTTACCCATTTTTTGGGGGTGTTTTGAATGCCTGTTTTTTTAGCGCTTTTATCATTCATTTTTATTATTGAGAAAATAAAGTTCATTGATAGACACAGTCCAAAGCCTGATATGGAAATGAAAGGTATAAATGGGTTTGCTAAAAAAAGGAACAAAAGTATGTGAGAGGCGCTCTCTATGAGTTTGCATATGGAGCATGATGCTAGCGTTCATTTAACTCAAGAGTTTAAAACCCTAGAAAGGCCTTCTGTGCATTTTGACACCTGAACAAGATGCCCAAATTAATTAGTACTGCCACTAACCACATGCAATCAAGCTGCACAGCAGTGCTTCCTCTCCACTGAATTTAAACAGACGGATTTCCTGAGCACCAAGTGTTTAACCGGTGCAGGCACCAGTAAATCATGGTAAAAATTGGATAACAAACTGATGATTAAAAACCACTGTTGCATACATCAGTTGCTGGTAAGGTAATAAGCATAAACCCATCAGCAATAAAATGGTGCCTGGCTGAGTTCTAGAACTAAAATGTTACAATGAAAACCATTCTTATTTATGCACATTTACTTTAAAAATAAATAAAATAAAAGTACGCCCCTTCTCCATGGCCGTAAGGCTGTTACAGATTAGAAGGGAAAATGCCACAGAAAGGTTACTAAATGCAAAGTACAGTGTTTACAAATAAGACCAAAAAAATGCATTAGCCAATTTAAACTTACAAGTAGACTTTGGTTGTATTTACAGGAAGGAGAGTCTCTTTTCAAAGTTTTTCCGAAAGAATTGTTACAAAAAACAAACAAACCGAAAAACGGTCAGCAATTCAATTCAATTAAACCTGGGCAGTCACATTTCTGTATTGTTTATATAAATGCAACTTTGATAGAATTCCTTTTCATTGAGAGGAGTGTGATGGCCACAAGCAGAAAAAAAATGAAAAAAAAAAAAAAAATCACAAGGTCAAACTAAGAACACCAAGTGAACATCAAAAGGAACAAAGCTAAAGGAATGTTATGTTTTGGTTGCATGCTGTTCTATGAGAGTGTGATAGTTACACTGCCCCTTACACATATAAAGATAGAGAAATATAACTTGCTGGTATCCATATATAGTTTTACAAGAGTATGTCGGGGGTCTGATCAATCTGCAGATTGGGTTGGCTGTACAACGCATACACAGACTGTCACATAACTTTATATATGGCTATGTGCATCAAATTCATGTCAGATGGCTCCCTTCCTAAAGGGTATGTGAAATCCCATTTCTATTAAGTTTGAAGAACGCGTGTCAACAAGGGCCAAATTGTAAAAGTTCCCTTTGATGACACCTGTCCGCCCCTGAAAGCGCCTTCAATGGGGACGTGAGCATCAGAACTGGAACATGGAGCAAGGGAAGTAGATAACCTGGTCTGATGAATCATATTTTCGCATCATTTGGCTGGGGAAGAGATGGCAGTAGGATTCACTGTGAGAAGAAGGTAGGCCGGCAGAGGCAGTGGCCTTTGCCAGGAGTATAATGCACCCTGAGTAACATGACAAAGAGTTAAAGTTGTTGCCTTGGCCTCTAAATTCCCCCGATCCCACGATTGAGCATCTCTGGGATGTGCTAGAACAACAAATCTGATCCATGGACGCCCCCCCTCGCAGGAATTACATGATTTGCTGCTACTGTCTTGGTGCCAGATACCACAAGACATGTTCAGAAGTCTTCTGGAGTCCATGCTTTGACTGATCAGAGCTGTTTTGCCAAAATCAAACAAACAAACAATCTCTCTCTCCTTTAGGGACTGAAAGAAACATTGTAACAGTAGAGAGAAGAAGTTGAGGTGGAGCAGAGATGGGAGGGGAAGAGAAGGCTTTGAGACAAGTCAGTAAGTGGCAAAATCTTAGAATGTAGTGTGCAGAGGGTTCTTGCCAAGAAGACAGAGAATGTTGTGAATAAATAAAAAATAGACACACACAGGAAATTGTGACCAATGGACAGGAAATTGGAAACAAATATCCAAATGATGCCCCTTCTTTCCCCCCCAAATAAAACAAACTTTTATTGCCAAGTCAAAGTTAGTTAATACTAGGTTAACTTTTATTACTTTATAAACTTAAGTGATGACCTAGCAAGAAACCTTTATGTTTTATCTTCACGTAAAGTTATGTTTACTATTACTGGATTATGCAGCCGGAAACACTTTTATTTTGTACCTTAGAGTGTACATAGACAAGATTTTATATAATAAATATTATAAAAATAAATATTTTATAGAATACATACATACATACATACACCTCCTCTATAGGTTCAATACTTTGATTTTGTTGGCCATGTATTATTAAAAGCTTTATTTATGAAAGTCATTTGAGTACTGCCAATTATAATATATATATCACATTAAATGCTTCACCTTTCAAGCAAAATAACTAGAATTACAATCTGCTATCTTTAATGCTATTTATCTGGCCTCTCTCAATAACTATTTAAAGAGGATGGTTTTAGCACAGAGTATCTGCTGAATTTAAGGTGCATCAATATGTCCAGCACAATAGACCTTTTGACGTGTACCAGCAGAGGTCAATTACTAACAGGGCACGCATGTGGACATCATGAGACAGCACTTTTTTTTTTTTTTTTACAGTTAACCGATTTAGCCCTTTTGTCAACTGAGATACAAAAACATATTAGGGAGCGTTTCAAAACACTTCTAGTAACTGCATGGAGAATCCCAGAACTGCTGTCAACAGGATTCTAATAAAGGACTCACAGGCTTTCAAATCCTGTGTGCTGGAAAACATAGCATGGGCACACTACCCACATAAACATGTATCCAAAATGCTTAAATGAAATATCACAAATGTTCCAAACACTTGTAGCTGTACAGGTAAAGATTATGCTAGATAATTACAGATACGATTTATTTTAAAATGTGCCTTATGATGTGCAGATGTGGTGCAGCAACATATAGGGAAACAAGCTTATTGTTACAGATCTGAACAGTTCTTTGTTTGACGTTGTCACAGAGACATCCAGCACTGCGCTGAAGAGCCATGTAGGGCAAAACAGTGCCTCCTATAGCCAACCATTTATTAAGATTGTAATCCCCTCCCACTGGCATAAAAATGTGTATTTTAAAAAGGTCCAGGCAAAGGTACTTTACAAAAATGTGGGAACAGATATCTGAATTAGTGCAGTCTCTGTTTATCTGCATATTTTACAGGAAGAGTTGTGGGAACAGCATACAGAATTTTTGTTTTACATTATGATGCAAATGTAAAGCAGTATATTTGACATATACACAAACAATGTTTGCCAAGTACAAAGCCAGGACACAACCTTTCAGCCACACCTCATATTAAACTTGAAGTCTTCACTCTGTATTTACCCACTTTGCGGTCTCTCGAAAGAAAAATTCACGCAGGCTTAATTTTACAGCTGCAAAATATAATCTCAGAGGTTGCGGGTTCATAAAACGATACTGTAGGTTTTGCGATGGTTTAAATTAAATATCTAAAAACAAATCTTCCCAATAGCTTCTAAGTATCACACAAGCTTTGTTCACCCCTTCTCTCAAAGACGCAGCAGCTTTTCCCCCGGAACAATGAGCTTAGAGAATTGATTTTCCAATGTTGCGGTTTTACTAAGACAGTACCCCAGACCATAAGTCACGCTTGACTTGTATGAACATATGGCTTGACACAGCATTCCTCTATGCTTGCTGGTTTAGATAGCTCAACAGAGTCTAGTCCGAAGGATAATTAACTAGCTTCCAAAAATCCCAGTTGGAGATAATCTTTATATAAGAGAGAAATAAATTAAGCAAGGTTTGCTGATGCATGCAAGAGAACAATCAAAGTGGTCATATGTGAGCAGGCAGTCACAATTAGGCTTCCAATAATGGTACGGACACATAATAAAACATACTTTATATTCTAACGGATGGCTCTAGTTTCTTGTACAACATTTAAAGACAAGAAGAGATCTAATTTCCTAAGCAATGGCTGCTAATCAAGGGACGTTCATGCTTTTTAAAATTAATAGTAATGCTCACATATTTATAAACGAATAAAGTAATGTAATAACCAACAATATTTTCAGCACATTAGGGGTTTGTTTGCAGGTAGGAACACACATACAAATATGTGATTTTTTTTCTACAATGGATACTTTTAACGGTGGGAAAGATGTTCGGTATTACAGTCTCAGCATTGATGTGTAGACACCAAAAGCTTCAAAGCAACATTACTCGTACTTTACCCCAAAATTACATACTCTAAATGTCACTCATGTACGCTCCGTCCGTATGCTTCTCTATGAAAAGCAAGGGCTTTCACATGAGGATCTACACTGCACATAAATCCTAGAGTGAGGATTGTACCACTTCAAGCTGTTCTATAGGAGCCAATACAAGAGTCTTCTTAACATGTGAGCGCAATATTTTATACTTTGTTGATTCTAATACCAAGTGTCACATACTACACCAGGGGTAGGCAACCTTTGGCCCTCTAGATGTTGTGAACTACATCTCTCAGAATGCTCTAACAGCCATATTGCTGGCAAAGTATCATTGGAGATGTAGTCAACAACATCTGGAGTGCCGAAGGTTGCCCAGCCCTGTACTACACTATATATTCTCTGTTCTACCCTACACGTCTAACGAATATATCTACTACCATAAGCATTGCATGCTGTAACACTATTACACCATATCCTTAGGCTTATTCTGGGATTAGTCTGCCCAAGTGCTCAAGCAATGATGTTCCCTGATAGCAGTGGCCTTTGTCCAGTGGCGTACATACCAGGGTCGCGGCTGCGACCGGGCCCGGCCCACCAGGGGGCCTGGCCGCCCCTGGGACCCGGTATGTAGCCACTGGGCCAGCCTCTTCTCCTGGGGGGCCCTAGAGCCGGCCACCTCCGGGCCCCCCGAGGCTGGCCCTGCGGGCGCGCGAGGGAGCTCTCTCCCCTAAATGCTTCCTTTTCAGCTCCCTCGCGCACCGCACTGATACCGGAGCCGGAAGATGACGTCATCTTCCGGCGCCGGTATCAGTACGCGGCGCGCGAGGGAGCTGAAGAGGAAGCACTCAGGGGAGAGTGCTCCCTCGCGCGCACGCCAGCCTGACTGCCCGCCGGGTGACCGGCCCCCCCAGGAGCCCAGCAGCACCACTGGACCCCAGGGAATCCCCTCAGCACTCCAAAAGGTAAGGAGGCTGGGGGGATTAAATAAAAAAAAAACGTGTGTGACTGTGTGTTAGTGTTAGTGTCTGCTAGTGAGTGTCAGTGAGTGTCTGTTACTGAGTGTGTTAGTGAGCCTGTTTGATGTCTGTTAGTGAGTGTGTGTTTGTCAGTGAGAGTGTATGTATGTCTGTCTGTCACTGAGTGTGTCTCTGTCAGTAAATGTGTGTGTCTGTTAGCTAGTGTGTATGCGTCTGTTCGTGAGAGTGTGTGTGTGTCTTTAGCACTTACCTTTCTCCAGCGCTGGACTCCCTTGGCGCAGGGGATCCCTCCGCCTCTCAGCTCCGAATGCGCATGCGAGGCAAGAGCCGTGCGCGCATTCAAACTGCCCATAGGAAAGCATTACTCAATGCTTTTCTATGGACGTTCGGTGTCTTAGAATCGCGGAAGCGCCTCTAGCGGCTGTCAGTGAGACAGCCACTAGAGGCTGGATTAACCCTCAGTGAAACATAGCAGTTTCTCTGAAACTGCTATGTTTTCAGCTGCAGGGTTAAAACTAGAGGGACCTGACACCCAGACCCCTTCATTGAGCTGATGTGATCTGGGTGTCTGTAGTGGTCCTTTAAGTGTGTGTGCATCAGCATGCACTGGCGTACATACCGCGGTCGCAGGGTTCGCAGCCCTGCAACCCCTGCGACCAGGTACCCGCCGCAATGTGTTGCGGCCCCGGCTCGCCAGAGTAAGCGCGGGGGGTTAGGGGGGGCCCACGGATCAATTTTCGCACCGGGGCCCCATGGGTCATGCGTACGCCACTGCCTTTGTCAGTAGGATAATGCACCCTGAGTAACATGACTAAGAGTTCAGGTTGTTGCCTTGGCCTCTAAATTGCCCCGATCCCACGATTGAGCATCTGTGGGATGTGCTAGCACAACAAATCTGATCCATGGACCCCCCCCCCCTCGCAGGACTTACAGGATTTGCCGCTAATGTCTTGGTGAAAAGAAAAGTGTAAGTACACATCTTGTTTACTTTACCTCTTCCAAAAATATTAAGATATACTACACTATTAGTTCTTGTCTTTTTTCGTCTGTCTTCTATTGGCATAAAAAAACTGAAGAATTACAAAGGTGCAACGCCAACCCCTCTGCTATATCTGTACTGAAAGCACTGCCTTTTCTCTGAAAAGACAATTTTTACTGCAAAAACCCTGAAGAAAATGATTATACTCACCATAACAAATACAATAAGCTGTAGTTGTTCTGGTGACTATAGTGTCCTTTTAAGAACCACAGATCTAGCCTGTTAACCCCTTTTCTACCACAATTAAGTATAAATGCTTTTGTTTTCACATAGTTTGCAAAGCTGAAAAGCACACTCATGTATATTCTAGGAGGGATTACCAGCCTGTAGAGAAAGACATTTCTCTGCCAGGAGCCACTATTTTAATTCCTGCAAATTTGCAGAAAATGTCAGCTCACACCTGCTTCCAAATAGTAAAGAAACTTTCAATGGATCATATCATTCCTACAGTCAGGGAGAGGGAAGGAATGAATTAACTCTACCAATTCATTGTCAACATTACAATAGCATTCCATAGATTGATGTAGATTGCTATAACAATACATTTAATTTATAACTATATGATTTAACTATTTACTGTATGTGTACATTATATATAAATGCAGACACTCTGTTGCCATTTTCAGTTCACTGTACTGCTATTATTGTCTTCAGAGTCCTTACAAATACCCATAAGCAAGGTATATGACCAATTTTATTTATCCATTTTTGTCTCACTTATGGTATTGGAGAACACTTGCATTATTGCTTATATACCAACATTTCAGACCCTGTGTGAAATATTGCAAGATAAAAGATACTGCATACTGTCTAAAGCTTTTAATTTCTCAGGTTTTTTCTAAAGAACGAATAAGCAAAAAATAAAAATAGTGTAAATTTGCATAACTTACTTTTTACGTTTATAAGCAAGCAACTTATGGGCAAAATAGCTGTGTTATGATTTAAGTTTTATGCTAGCTGTGTATCCCTCGCTTCAAATAACTGTTATGCTAATATTTCTCAATAAAAAAAGGGTTTGGTAGAGAAGGCGTTAAAGGGGCCCAATGACAGATTAGCTCTTGTTGTGTCCAGCAGAAGGTTTCGGTGGCATTTCTTCTATAGATTTTCAGGTCAGCTATCAAATTGCCATCCCCACTTGGCATATGATAACTGTGTACTGAACAAACCCTTAGAACACGTGATAACAAAAGTGCTGGCTGCCTACATTTATTTTCTTTGGCATAACAGCAATGACAAAACCGTAAGCTTCAGGTAACAAATTATTTTCTAATCTCGCCTTTTGTCCTCTCTCCCTCAAACAGGATTTTTTTTTTTTTTTGAAAGACTGAGATAAATCTCCGATGACACAACCTCCCCATTTTCAAACACTGCCTGAATAAGTGTCTGCTAAATCCTTTCTGTTCAAAGATCAAATCTCAAGGGGCCTCAAACGGCAGACTGCTGAATGCTGGCCCCTTGTGTGAAGTTACTGAATCTCCTTACATAAAATTTAGATGTAGCATTAGCCTAGTGACTTCGGTGTCTGGTTATATATTAATTGGCAGCAGTCAAATACAGAGGGCTATTGCCGACCCAAAAGCCAGAAACCCAATAGAAAACAGAGAGTGGACTCATTTGAACAGTTGTAGGTTTAGATATAATTAGGTGCTCGGTATCCCTCCATGGGGTTTAAAGGGGTGCTGTAATTTACAAAGGTGTTTAATATTATGCTTAAATACACTCTATATGTAAGTTTGGTGAGAAATGTACTATTAAATATAAAACTGACACCTCTCTAATCTGATGTAGCGCCTTCCTATCAATCATTGTAAACTCTGTACTTTGCACCTAGCAGTCAGCAAAGAGAAAGCAAACAGAAGAGGAGAAATTAAAGCATGTTTCACTTTACCTTTCTCATTTACAAGGCGAGTTCTGAATGTCCCTGAACTTGACTGTGATGTTATTTGCTCAATAATTAATTTATTTTAAATGAACATCACAGGGAGATTAACACATTATCAGTCATTTTTAGTGACTGTATCTTCTATGAAAACAGGTTGGATGCTCTATGAAGGCTACATTTGCCAAGGGCAAATGAAAAGTTTGAGGATTACAATAGACTATACCGTTAAGTGGCTTCATGACATTTGTAGAAAAATAAATAAATTAAAAAAAAACTATCATCATTTTGTATTATTGTAACTCAAAGACTGCACTGCATGTATTATAGCATCTGTGTATATTATTGGGTATGCAATACATACAAACACTTATTTTCAGTGCGTCTCCCAGTTTATAATTGCTCTGCAGGAGCTAGCCGGGCCAAGTTATCTTTGGTCAAAAGCATAACATACTGTATATGTCAAGACTATGTGCAATTGCACAACGGCTAAAGTCAGCTCAGGGAGCATTTTTGAGATATCTTTCACATGACATCTGGATTGTCACCTGCATGGACCTTGGTTGGACGAGCTATCCAAGCTGACCAAAGAGGATTTAAAGATGGTTGTCCCTGTAGAACAAGTTTGAGTCAGGTGAAATGTGGTATATATTACAAAATGATACACACAGGGGGCTATAAAACATGCAAGATTTTAATTTAAAATAAATTATAGAAAATGTGACAGTTTTCTTTAAAAATTACTTGTTATGTTACAAGCAAAAATGCAAACAATACTCAAGTGTCACATCCAGTTCCAATGAGGGCAACAATGTCCTACCTTAAAGCTCCCTGTGCCTTCTGCAGCTCTGAAAGACAAATTCATTGAGCCATTTAATGAAGGATTCACAGATATACCAGTCAATATGTCCCTAGACACGCGCTATAAATATTTAAAGGTTTTATTGATTGAGGTTTTAAAACCCGTTACATCCTGGAACAGAAGAACAGTTCTTTTTAATTTGAGACTCAAATGTCCTTCGAAACCCATTTTATTTTCATGAATAATGCACTGTTGTGCCGGTCACGTGGTCTGAAACTACTTCATCTCCACGCGGCCTAATGCATTCATGCTTTTAACTAAAACAGGGCAAATATGTCATGCATTATTGAAGGAATAAACGTCACAGTGAATTAAATCTACATTCCAATGATTACAGATCTAGAATGCACTGGGCCTATTTTATGACATTCTCTGCATGCAGTAAGATTACATAAAACTGCTGTTTTCTTCTATTAGAGGAATTCTGAACTAACCGCTTTGTAGATATGACACGCGTATAATTATGAACATATTGATCAAATAGATCATGAACACAAACATATAAGGTGCATAGACAAAATTTTAAAGTAAACAACTCAAAATTTAGGTATGTGCATAAAATACAGGTTTTAAAATGGTGAAGAAAAGCACAGCAGGATTATAATAAAACATGAATGTACTGGGGATGGCATACAAGCACTTAAAAGTACATTGGAAATACTTAATACAAAGCTTGAAACCCACGTTACATAAGGCAGTAACATACAAACACATTACACTGAAAGGACTTAGCACAAAGCTTAAAAGCCATGTTATATAAGGCAGTGTAAATAATTATTTAAAGGGACATTAAGAATCATAGCTACTACACCTATTGTAGTAGTTGTGGTGCAAGTAGTCTTCAGACGCAGTCCTTGGGTTTATGTCAAACGGTTTGATATAAACTGGGTTTCTCCTGATACCCAAAGCCTGGCCCAACTGACACCATCAAGATAAAGTGGAAGTTTCTCTTTAATTAGAATCAATCTGTCCACGTTGCATGACAGGTATTTGCAGTGGACACTTGCATAAGCTGCCATCAGAAGGTTACTGACATCTAAATTTGTCTGGCTTTGTACATATAATAGTGAAGCCAATCTTCTGTGCTTAGCATGTTCCTTTAGAATAACAGCACCGCACTGTGCTAAAGATACAGACCAGGTCTCACACTTAAGGGACATTAATTCAATTCAAATATCACAGACTAAACAGAGGATTCCTGGAGATTACCTTAGCTGGGTATGAGTAACCTTTAACACTAGAAATAGGGGATGATCTGCCTTTTGTCCTTCTTTTGCTTTAGAGCCTTCACATGGATACCTAGCATAGTAATAGTGGTGGAATTCACATACCAAGGAATGACAGCTGAAAGCAGGGGTCCGATGGAAACATATTGTGCAAAATCAGCTCCAATGTGGGACCACAACTATCTCCACTGCTGACTAATACAAAGCGTTATGAATGCAGGAGACACTGAGACATTTATATTCTGAGCTTTTTTTGGCCAATTCTGGCATTTTACATATGTTCTATCTGTACATTACATTTAAATAGGAGACTAGAGTGACAGTCACAACATAAATATTACTTAGTCACTATGTCTCCAGATAGAAAGGATTAAGAAATGATTACCATATTTCATCTGCATTGTGGGGGTCAGAGATCTCATGGAGGGTACATGTTCCCCTCAAAAGATTTACTGCTCTGGATACAATTTACTTCAATCAGATGATTTTGAGTTCTATGTAGAATGAGCTCTCTCCATCTCTGCTTTTTTTAAATGCCTGTATACCTCCCCAACCTCCCTATTTTTTTTTTTCTTTCCTTTTTTAGGAAGTGGTTACACTCATCTTTCCCCTTTGTGTTACTTTGTCACTATCCACTGATTACTGTCCCCTATTGCCTAAAATCGGCACTTTTTTTTTTAGTATAGTAACATTAGCATAATATCAATATTCGATGAGACAGCACATTTTTTTATGGTTAAGGGCATACTAGCCGCATGTAATTGCTTCCACATGTTCAAAGTTAGGCATTTAAACAAGAAGATACAGCTATCCCTATCGGTAGTAAAGCTTAGGTTTTGTGTAATTAGCATGGATCCCTCATTGACTTGCACAAGGTATACTGTAGGCATGTTCAGAACCAAACATAATAGTAGCATTAAAGGTAGGATTAAATTGTGCATGCAAATGGAACATTATAAAGACAATCAGGCTTGGATCATATGTCTAGAGTGAGTAGGTTCAACTAAATGAAAATGGCAATGTTGCAAGATTTTCTAGACATAAGGGTTGGTAGCATAAAAATATTGATTCAAACAGGTTAAGCAAAGCACATCTAAGCATACAACATTTTATACTTTCTCATGTTAATTGAGTGCAAGAAATGCCATAATGATAGACTTGGAGGAGGAGGAGGGGGGGGGGAGGGGGGAGGAGGAGGAGGGGGGGGGGAGGGGGGAGGAGGAGGAGGGGGGGGGGGGAGGAGGAGGAGGGGGGGGGGAGGAGGAGGAGGAGGGGGGGGGAGGAGGAGGAGGGGGGGGGAGGAGGAGGAGGGGGGGGGAGGAGGGGGGAGGAGGAGGAGGGGGGGGGGAGGAGGGGGGGGGGGAGGAGGAGGAGGAGGGGGGGGGGAGGAGGAGGAGGGGGGGGGGGGGGAGGAGGAGGAGGGGGGGGGGGTAGTGAGGGGGATAGGAGCCCGGCAGATCCGTTCCATTGCTCATGGAACGAGGAGAGCGGCTGCCTCTCCCCGGCTCCCATGCCCTTAGGCCGCATGTTGTGGTGCCGGCTCCCCACCTCCAGTAGCGTCGAGTGAGGTATCCCCAGAGTCGTCGGTATACACCCCCGCTGCATGTTGGGGTGATTTCAGGCTCTGATCTATCTTTTTAATCAGTGAATGCATTTCCCTTTTTAACATTGTATTTTGCAATTTAACTGTGTATTTGGAATAAAAGAACTAATGTGGCAAGGATTTTTTAATCTCCTGTGATGGATTAAGATCCAGGGTGTGGCAACGTAGGCAGACCCAAGTCATCAAGGGCAGAAAAGACAGTCTGTCAAACGTATCACCAATGCATCATAGATGATGGTTTATAATTAATATATACTATACATCTTAAGTCACAGTTTTTTAAAGGGGTGCCATATGTTTACGGTGTACTATTTCAGTATACCTGTCTTGAAGTAATTATTATTATTATCGCCATTTATATTGCGCCAACAGATTCCATAGAACTTTACAATATTATGAGGGGGGGGTTTAACTATAAATAGGACAATTACAAGAAATTTTACAGGAACGATAGGTTGAAGAGTACCCTGCTCAAACAAGCTTACATTCTACAGGAGGTGGGGTATAAAACACAATAGGACAGGAAATAGCAATCAAATAAGGGGGGAGTGAAGCAGAGGTGGAGGAGAGAGTAAAGTGCTGCCCTTTCTGCTGGTCTGCTTCCTTTATAGCGGGTTACAAAAAATAGATGAAAAACATTTATTACAGATGGTTAAATGAACAGAGGATCCACCCAAAAATCAAACTGCAAAGTGTACTCACTCTGCCCTCTTGTGGCCAATGTCTGTCTGATGCCAAAAATACCATTTAAAGTGGAAGGATGTTTGGAAATATAACCACATACATCCTGTGGGTTGATGTGTACTAAGTCACGAATATATATTAGAAAAAGAAAATATTCCAATTCATTATTTTTAAGATGTAATATACAAATTGTATCTAGTCCCCTAACCCCTTAAATGCTGCTCAGATTTTGCTTTGTGGAGCGTAGACTCCTGCCATGATTGTGAAGACATGACTATTGCTGGAAGCTTCAAGAATGAAGCGACCAAGCAATATATAATAGAGGCGGCCAGGCATCTAATCGCTATATGATCCACTGTGACAGGCTATGGGGCAGCACAAGGGCCCCCTGAGATAAAAGGTGACAGGACAGTTCTTACATTACCACAATATCCCAGTGGATTTTAGAGGAAATGAGCGTTTAAGGTTAGCAATGAAATCTTAGGGTTAGAAAGAGGGCTAAAATTAGCTTTAAGATTATAATAAGGGATACAACATTACATGCTCCATTCCCTTTGACATTAGTCTGCCTTGCCGTGCTACCATTAGCCATCACCACCTAAGCTGTTGGAATACATGAACAGCCATGTAAAAGACTAGCCAACTAAATGGTGTTAAATCATGGGAGAGAATGCACATTACCCAAGTGATCACCATGGAACCCAATGGCTTCAATTGCATATTTTTTTATATATTACATAAAATGTAAAGGAAAATATTTTCAGCGAGGAGCTATTGGCAGGAACATTCTATCATGTTCCATGGTGATCACTTTACCCCAGTAACATGCTTATTAATAACCCCTTTTCAAATAAATGTCTCTAGAATGTATGTAATGAAGATATTGGAGTAGGAGTAAAATGATATCAATATTTTTCCACAAAACAAGTTAATGAAAAATCACAAGTTTTAAAGAGGGAAACAAAGCGTATAAGATATGTTTTTTTTTTTCTCCAACTAACCCCATAAACTCGAGGAGTAGAGACACATCCAGCTCAGGTGGAATCCGGAACACAGGACCCAATAACTTCCTTGATCTTCCACGACCAGTGCAGATAGGTTGCGGAGCAGCTGTAAGAGTTTATTCATTACATGGCCATCAATTTAATTTTTTTAAGCAATGAAAGAAACCTATGTTATAAGACAGCAACAGCAAATAAATCAAATAAATGTTTTAGGAAAACGCCAGGCAGGAAGTGAACCGTTGCTTTAAGCATTATATAGATTAATAGATAAATACATTTATACAGCAAACAATCCACAAGTTGCGAAAAAATGTTTTTACGGATAGTCATGCCAACTATCAAAACCCAGTACAGCTATAAAATCCAGATGTAGTAAGTGTATGTTGCCCAGCAACTTGACCATATTTGGCAACAGACAATTAATACACATGGTCTTAATAAAGAGGTTGTTGGAAGTGTTTTAATCATATGCAAGGCACCTGAGGAAGACCCTTGGTTCGGTTGTACCGCATTGTGCTTTTTATATTTGTTTTTATTCACTTATTTGTGGTAATAAAAGTTTTTTTAATAATTCAACTAGTTCCTGTGGTCAGTGTGGTTTAATATAAGAACAGTGACTGAGTCACACCACACAAAAACAAAAGTTTTAGACTTTAGAAAAACAGACATTTCTAAAATTAGAATATGTGTAAAGGAGTCATTATCAGACTGGAGCAATTTAAATGGAGTCCAAAAGAAATGGGATTATTTAAAAGTTGCACTACTGAAGGCAACAGAAAATTGCATTAGGCTTGTCAGTAAAAGCAAAAAAATTCAAGAAACCACTGTGGTACTAAAAAACAAAAAGTTAGCATTTAGTAATTATAAAAAAACCCAGAGTGAGGAAGACAGAATGACCTATAAGATTAGGCAGAAAGAGGCTAAGCAAGTTATAAGAGCTTCCAAATCACACACAGAAGAGAAAATAGCACAGTCAGTACAAAAGGGGGACAAAACTTTTTTTAGATACATAAATGAGAAAAGAAAAGTAAAACAAGGATTAGTTAGATTAAAAACAAAAGAAGGAAGGTATGTAGATGAGGATAAAGGTCTAGCTGACTGCCTCAATGAATATTTTTGTTCGGTATTTACAGATGAAAATGAAGGAAAGGGACCTCAGTTAAAGGACCACTCTAGGCACCCAGACCACTTCAGCTTAATGAAGTGGTATGGGTGCCAGGTCCAGCTAGGGTTAACTAATTTTTTTATAAACATAGCAGTTTCAGAGAAACTGCTATGTTTATCAATTAGTTAAGCCTTCCCCCTATGTCCTCTAGTGGCTGTCTCATTGACAGCCGCTAGAGGCGCTTGCGTGATTCTCACTGTGATTTTCACAGTGAGAGCACGCCAGCGTCCATAGGAAAGCATTATGAATGCTTTCCTATGTGACCGGCTGAATGCGCGCGCAGCTCTTGCCGCGCGTGCGCATTCAGCCGACGGGGAGGAGAAGAGGAGGAGAGCAGGAGGAGAGCTCTCCGCCCAGCGCTGGAAAAAGGTAAGATTTAACCCCTTTCCCCTTTCCAGAGCCGGGCGGGAGGGGGTCCCTGAGGGTGGGGGCACCCTCAGGGCACTCTAGTGCCAGGAAAACGAGTATGCTTTCCTGGCACTAGAGTGGTCCTTTAAGAAAAAGGATAAATTAGTCATTTATTACACGTGAGTTTACAGAGGAAGAGGTTCTATTTCAACTGTCAAAAGTAAAGACAAATAAGTCAATGGGACCTGATGGAATACACCCAAAGCTATTAAAAGAGCTTAGTGGTGTACTAGCAAAACCATTAACAGATTTATTTAACCAATCATTGATAACAGGAGTAGTCCCAGAAGATTGGAAGTTAGCGAATGTTGTGCCCATTCACAAGAAAGGTAATAGGGAGGAGTCGGGCAACTATAGGCCAGTAAGCCTTACTTCAATAGTGGGGAAAGTGATGGAAACCATGTTAAAGGATAGGATTGTTGAACATCTAAAAACACATGGATTTCAAGATCAGAGACAACATGGGTTTACTTCAGGGAGATCATGCCAAACTAATCTTATTGATTTTTTTGATTGGGTAACTAAAATTATAGATCAGGGTGGTGCAGTAGACATTGCTTACCTAGATTTCAGTAAGGCTTTTGACACTGTTGCACATAGAAGGCTTATCAATAAACTACAATCTTTGAGTTTGGATTCCAATATTGTTGAATGGGTAAGGCAGTGGCTGAGTGACAGGCAACAGAGGGTTGTAGTCAATGGAGTATATTCGAAGCTTGGGCTTGTCACCAGTGGGGTACCTCAGGGATCTGTACTTGGACCCATTCTCTTTAATATTTTTATTAGTGATATTGCAGAAGGTCTTGATGGGAAGGTGTGTCTTTTTTGCGGATGATACTAAGATATGTAACAGGGTTGATGTTCCAGGAGGGATAAGCCAAATGGAAAATGATTTAGGTAAACTAGAAAAATGGTCAGAGTTGTGGCAACTGACATTTAATGTGGATAAGTGCAAGATAATGCATCTTCAGAAGGATATTGATACCTTAGAGAGAGTTCAAAGAAGGGCTACTAAACTGGTTCATGGATTGCAGGATAAAACTTACCAGGAACGGTTAAAGGATCTTAACATGTATAGCTTGGAGGAAAGACGAGACAGGGGGGAAATGATAGAAACATTTAAATACATAAAGGGAATCAACACAGTAAAGGAGGAGACTATATTTAAAAGAAGAAAAACTACCACAACAAGAGGACAGTCTTAAATTAGAGGGACAAAGGTTTAAAAATAATATCAGGAAGTATTACTTTACTGAGAGGGTAGTGGATGCATGGAATATAGCCTTCCAGCTGAAGTGGTAGAGGTTAACACAGTAAAGGAGTTTAAGCATGCGTGGGATAGGCATAAGGCTATCCTAACTATAAGATAAGGCCAGGGACTAATGAAAGTATTTAGAAAACTGGGCAGACTAGATGGGCCGAATGGTTCTTTTCTGCCGTCACATTCTATGTTTCTGATTATTTTCAGAAGATTACCGTTACTCTCTGGGGGACCTGATGCCTGAAGGTTCAGCATCTTTACTGATATGAAATTACAGTGTAAAGCCTACTTATAATTGGCTCTTAAACTTGGGAGTGTTCCAATTTATCACTCTATGACATATTTTTGTTACATTTTGCACTATGATGGTTTTTATACTTATTTTGCATTAGGTTCCATCTACTACTTCTCTTTGTTAGATAAAATTCACTCAAGTGTGCGCAATAACCTTGATTTTCTTTTGATTAATGCACAAGTAGCAAAGATTCCAGTTTAGACCAGGGACAATCTCCATCAGGAGTCTCTCATTCTGATCTACGTGGTTTGATTTTATCCTATTTCCTATAAAACAATGCACCCCCAGCAACTATCCAATTCAGCAGATTTAATAAGAGGTACTGCTAACCATACTTCAGCTACTATTAGATTGTTTACAGACACCTCTCAGTATTCTAAAAAAAGAGACACTGCACAGTGTTGTGCAAATATTTCTAATGGGTCAAGAAGGAAGATTATCTTTTTACACTTCCTTCTGAAAGAAAAGGCTTATAGCTGTAACAAACTTGCTGCAGTTATGTATTCAGGGAGACAGGGAAATGGTACATCTGTGCACAATAAATAATTAAATGAATAGAATAGGGCGAAGTTTAGGGGTGGAATAGCACAGACGCCATTTCTTGAGCTGCTAGCTGTTTGCATTTCAATCTGCTTTTTTACGGGGAAATATTCTCCATCCACTCCTGCCTTAGTTAGAATCTGTTGGAAGGCAAATGTGGGTGACTTTCTTTTTTCAACCAGGAACCAAAATCATATGCTGACCTTCAAAGGCCAACTACACGAGCAGTCTGCAAGGAGCGGTGCATTAACCAAAAGTTTGGAAGGGCCTAAGCCCATACTTACCTAATCACATACCAATATATCAACAGCTGACATGGGTTGGAAGTCCTAGAAGCCATATTCATCTACAGCAAGTAAGCACCCTGAATATCGGGATTCTGCTTTGTCAGCCTGCTCTATGGAATAGGGTGGCGTACCTGGCTGAATCAGAGGCCAACTCCCAGTGGGAGGACGGTACTGGTACCAATTAACACATCCACAATTTGTGGACATTCAAAAGCTGCTTGCAGCTAACTAGCAATGGGGGCGACGGAGAAGAAGACTATCACTACTTGTGTCATATTGGATCTCAAGCAAAGTCTGAATTCTATAGGAGAAAGGGTTCAACTGCAGGCCCATAATACTTCTCTTAATGTGCAGGTTGATAACCTGGATGAAAAAGGTCTTAAATCCAGACACACCCTTCATCTTTCCAGCCTTGTGTTTAAGAGCTTTTCTGGGTAGCTCCCACCCTACCTAAGCAGAATACTCTCCCCGGCTGTTCCCACCTCCTATAATCTCCTATCGAGTACCACCATTTTATTTAGTCTACCTCAATACAAAAAACCCCCCAAAAAACAGCCCGATCCTCCTCTTCCCACAGAGCACTGCAATTATCGAATGACCTTCTGTCCTGCACACTTTCAAATCTTCTCTAAGCCTAAAGTCCTTTAAGAGATCTCTCTCTACATACATCAAAACAGAATGCACGTGTTATGGTTGATTATATATTTCCTACTTGTTCGATGTTAAATTCTGTATATATTGTGTATTAATATTGTTTTTGTATTTTATCCTATTGTAACAATGCAATGTTTTGTGGACCTAGGACATACTTAAAAACTAGAGAAATCTCAATGTATCCTTCCTGGTAAAATATTTTATAAATAAAATAATACACCTACAACTAGGATGTGGCTAAAGTGACCCCCTTCCCCCCTAGAAGGGGACAGGACTCAGTAACGTAATAGTATATACCTTGGTTCTTCACTCAGCTTTTATGATGTTTAAATTTACTGCCATTTACAACTATTACCTCCTAGGTATCTAAACTTATGCTTCAGGAGGCATGTTTGCCTATATTACTATTACACTTAGTACTTTTTCATATAGCTACCCCTTTGGTTAGGGGTCATAATATACCTTGAAGACAACTCATATACTTGGGGGCATTTATTCTACATTTGTTAGTAGCCTGTAGTTCTTTTAGCCCATGATGTACATGATAAATCGTTATCCCTATCAGCTGAGGCTCTTTATATACTCGTTTAAGCTCTAGCCCTTCATTTACAACAGAGAATGGGTGCAAATACTGTAAGTACTGTTGTGACTCATGAAAGAGGCATTTAAGACCTTTTACCTATAACGATGTATTGTATCCCCTGCAAAAATAAATTAAAATTAAATGAACATAATATGTTATGATGCTTGGCGTGCCCTTTAAACTGTGCACAGGTAAGTAAATTGGCCAACACAAGTTGTAGATTTAAGGTACTGCAAGAGTCCTGCAAATGTAAAGTTTAGCAAGGTACTTACCAGGCTTTGGTACTTCTAGACCTCTTTGTCTATAAAAGTCGCACATTTTCTTTTTTTCTTCTAAAAATAAATACATATTAAGTGGGTGATTACAGGGGGGAAACAATTAAATATTTAAAATTACAATTTAATAAAACTGTGCAATGTTTAAAAAAAAAAAAAAAATGTAAAGTATGAAGTTATCTTATCTCTATGGCATCAAACCAACACTGCTCATATACTTACCTTCTTCTAAATTCTCTACCAGCTTGTATACAATGTCTTGTAACTGTCTGTCCAGCCTAGAAATAAATTGAAAATGTAATTGTTTTTTTAAAATCTAATATGTATCCAAGTCATATTTGTAAGGGTTAAGATGCATCTGTGGTCAGTTTGATAGTTATCTTAAGAGCAAAAGTGTAAGAATCCTGCTCTAACAGGCATTTTCAATAAAATTTCAAATAGAAGGAGTTGTATTCCACAGAGATACAGATGTGATTACTCACCTGATATTGTAAAGTGGCTGTGTTTGATGCACTACAATATTACACTTTGGGCATCGATTAGTGTAGTAAAAATGTCTCACGATGCAACTTTTACAAACTGAAACGCAGAAAAAAAAAGACAGATTGCAATGTAATTATTATAATGCACAGCTCAGATTGAACAACAGAACAACAACCAGAACTAGAACGTACACTATCACAATACATGTGTAGTGTAGAGCACTGTAGTGGTTATGAGGTTTTAGGAACTCCAGCTCTTTGAACTATTTTCCAAACGGTACAGCAGTCATCTGGGCAACAAAGAAAAATACGTTTTCAACAGCTGGACTACCAAATGTAAAGTAACAGCTGGAGGTTAAAGCAGCACTGTCACTTCTAAACTTGCATTGGATTTTCATTGAGCTTACAGTGCAATCAAAATATATACTTGATATAGGATTATGCTCACCTTCGGTTCCACAAACAGCTCCCTCTTCTGGTTCACAGGCCAAACTACAGCCACTTAAAATACATTTTAACCCTTTAAGGACCAAACGTCTGGAATAAAAGGGAATCATGACATGTCACACATGTCATGTGTCCTTAAGGGGTTAAAGGGACTGCATCATCAAGGTGACCCCATGCTGCTTTGACCCCATGATGACCTTGGCTGTTCCAGACTGTCTTCATCTGCATTATTGTTAAAGGACCACTATAGGCACCCAGACCACTTCAGCTCAATTAAGTGGTCTGGGTGCCAGGTCCCCCTAGTTTTAACCCCTGCAGCTGTAAACATAGCAGTTTCAGAGAAACTGCTATGTTTACATTGCAGGGTTAATCCAGCCTCTAGTGGCTGTCTCTCTGCTTTCCTATGGGCGGTTTGAATGCGGGCGCAGAGCATTAAGAGCTGACGTTGGCAGGGGAAGGAGAGGTCACCAGCGCTGGATAAGTTAAGTGGCTAAAGGGGTTTTAACCCCTTCAGCCCAGCAGGATGGGGGCCGCGAGGGAGGTGGGGACCTAATGACCATAAAGTGCCAGGAAAGCACTATAATGGTCCTTTAAGTCCGGCAACTCTAAGGCCCAGTTATACGTCTATCTAGTACCCCTGTTTGTTGGATTCGCCATTCCTGTTAGGTGGGTTATGACCCCCTGACACAGCCTTTATAGGCAAACATTTCACCATGATTTAATGAAGAGCTCTCTTCTCTTCTTGAGGCTTTTAGATCCTGCCTTACATACCCTTTGCATTTCAGATTGGGTTAATTTATTTTTTTTAATACAGGAAAACTCACATGTATGAAGACATTCTGTGATGGTTGTAGCATCAATGAAGTAACCTTTGCAGATTGAGCACAGGATGTAAGGATTCAGGTCGGACAAGTTAATCATGCGCTGTAAATAAAATATGGCTCGTTAGTTAACATCACAACTAGGACAATGCACGAATCTTCATCTACCAGACTTAATTGGTGAATATTTTAATAAATATGGGGAGAATGTATACAGTATCTCTATTTGAACAATGCATAGATTGGAAATACAAAGCTAATTAATATTATTGATGGGCAGAGAATAAATATCTAGTCCCCCAAACGTCTATGATGCTTTGGCAAATACACTCCATGCACCATATCCGGTTATGCATGGTTATGGTCTACCAGCACACATTTGCATTTACCTGCAGCAAACTGTCTCAATGACAGGCATTTCAGGAGCAAACTATACTGCTTCCTTTGCTCAAACTACAACCTTGATTTAATAAGCATTCCAAATGATTCAATAATATTAGAAAAACCTTCCAAATTATTTATTTATTAAAGTCGCCATTTAAGTCTAGGGGAACTTTTGAATAATCGAATAATCCTGTTGGGCTCCTGTGTAGGCCTGAAGCTGAAGCAGACCCTCCTCGATCTGATCTCTGTGCACTCCCTTACTTCACAGAGGGAATATTATGGTCTCTACCAATATCAGGTACAGACCACTTTAGGGGTGCAGTCAGAGTCCCTCAGTGCTTTTAGATCACTTGAGTGCTGGAACTACAAGGATCGCCTAAAGTGGTTTATACTTAAAATTGGTGGAAATCATAAAGCTCCCCTACTAGACATTCAGGGATCCAACTCACATTCCACTGGCCCACCAGGGAAGGTAAGCAAGAGGGGATGAATATACACACACAGTGCCCTAGGCAACCTTAATCAGGCTCTGCCTCTGAGCATGATAACCACTTCATCTTACGGACGTAATTATGATATCTGGGACTCCATGACACCATAGCTATTACAATGAGAGGTTATAGCGTCTGAGGGCACAACATGTGCTGTAAAGCCTGGAGGTTCAAGAGGTATTTTACAGGAACTTCAAGAGATATTTTGTTTCTTTCATTTAAACATGCAGGTCACCTTCTGCTTGCACTATTATCCCTTTCAATTTGGCAAAAAAATAAATAAATCAATAGAGTGATCACGCATCCACTGGAATTGCAATTTATCATTTTTAACCAGACATTTTGTCATCTATATATTGCAGAAAATGTATACACCATGCATAGACTAATGTTTACTCCTACCGAAGTTGGATGAAAGGCTGACATTCACAAACATTTCTGCCAGCACAACACATATACGCAATTGAAAGCTTTCACTAAAGTGCAAGTACACCATTCTTTACATGATATGTACACTCTGATATCCTGCACTAGGAATGGTCCCAATGTAGAACCCCCAGGTGAGGAATTTCAATCCCATAAACTTAAAAAAACAAAACAAAAAACGACAAAGTCAAGGTTCTACAAAACAATGTAAAGCTCTCTATAAAGTGTCAGCATGTAACAGTTTACATGCTGACACTTTATAGAGAGCTTTACATTGTACAGAGGTTAGAATGTGGATACTTAGCTGTGATAAACTACAATTTCCACAATGCTCCCTAGGCTGACATGCTCCCCATTGTCCACTACGAGCCATACAGCCAGTCTATATATCTATATATATTTGTGTTAGGGGCAAAAAGGCATATATAGAGTAAGCAATAAAGATAGGAGTAGTTAAAGGGACACTATAGTCACCTGAACAACTTCAGCTTAATGAGGTTGTTCATGTGAGTGCTACAGCTACCCGGAGCCTTTTTCCTGTAAGCACTGTATTTTCTGAGAAAATGCAGTGTTTACATTGGAAGCTTGGAACACCTCTTGTTGCAGTCAATCAGGCGGCCACCAGAGGGACTTCCGAGTTCAGAGGTCCTAAAAAGGCCTCTCGTCCGATGCATTCTGGGTGAATGCATCAGACGGGCTATCAGCACACAAAGCACTGTGAACGCGCTTTGTGTGCTGATAGCCTGTCAGCACTGCTGTGGGCGTGGCTTCAGCTGACAGCTTCAGCTGACAGCTGAAGCCCGAACCTACTGTCCCCCCCCCCGGCCCCCACCCCTGTGCGGCGGGTGGGGGCCCTAAAATTATCAATAAGGGGGGGGGACCTACTGTCCCCCCCGGCCCCCACCCCTGTGCGGCGGGTGGGGGCCCTAAAATTATCAATGAGGGGGGGACCTACTGTCCCCCCCCCCCAAAAAAAAAATTCCAAAGAATTTTCCCACGCTTGTAAAATGACAAAGAGCACTGTGATTGGATGGCTTGAAATCCATCCAATCACAGTGCTCTGTGTCATTTTACAAGCGTGGGAAAATTCCAAAGAACTTTCCCACGCTTGTAAAATGACAAAGAGCACTGTGATTGGATGGCTTGAAATCCATCCAATCACAGTGCTCTGTGTCATTTTACAAGCGTGGGAAAATTCCAAAGAACTTTCCCACGCTTGTAAAATGACAAAGAGCACTGTGATTGGATGGCTTGAAATCCATCCAATCACAGTGCTCTGTGTCATTTTACAAGCGTGGGAAAATTCCAAAGAACTTTCCCACGCTTGTAAAATGACACAGAGCACTGTGATTGGATGGCTTGAAATCCATCCAATCACAGTGCTCTGTGTCATTTTACAAGCGTGGGAAAATTCCAAAGAACTTTCCCACGCTTGTAAAATGACAAAGAGCACTCTGATTGGCTTAAACCCACCAATCAGAGTGTTCTTAGCCTAATTGCAGGGCGGGGCAAGGCTTTATAAGCCTTCCCCCGCCCTGCGGAGCTCAGTCTGCGCGGAGTCCTCCATGGGTGAAGATGGATTATTTTTTTTGCGCTCGTTTTTTTTTTGTTTTTTGTTTTTAATTGCGTCGGTTATTATGGATTTTTATTTGGCCTTTTTTGGGGCTGAAGAAAGAAGATTTTAGAAGAAAGAAAACATCGAATGGTAAGTTGATTTTATCTTATTTTTTCTTTTTTTTTTTACAGGTTTTTAGTTAATGGTCCCCCCTCATTATTTTTAGGGTGAGGGGGGTAGGTAGGGAGATATTTTTTTTTTTGGGGGGGGGGGGAAGGGTTAACTAGGGTCCCCCCCCTTTGTATTTAGGGCCCCCACCCACCGCTCAGGGGTGGGGGCCGGGGGGGACAATAGGTCCCCCCCCCTTATTGATAATTTTAGGGCCCCCACCCGCCGCACAGGGGTGGGGGCCGGGGGGGGACAGTAGGTCCCCCCCCTTATTGATAATTTTAGGGCCCCCACCCGCCGCTCAGGGGTGGGGGCCAGGGGGGGGGACAGTAGGTCCCCCCCCATTGATAATTTTAGGGCCACCACCCGCCGCACAGGGGTGGGGGCCGGGGGGGGACAGTAGGTCCCCCCTCATTGATAATTTTAGGGCCCCCACAGGGGTGGGGGCCGGGGGGGGACAGTAGGTCCCCCCCCTTATTGATAATTTTAGGGCCCCCACCCGCCGCACAGGGGTGGGGGCCGGGGGAGGAGGACAGTAGGTCCCCCCTCATTGATAATTTTAGGGCCCCCACCCGCCGCTCAGGGGTGGGGGCCGGGGGGGGGCAGTAGGTCCCCCCCTCATTGAGAATTTTAGGGCCCCCACCCGCCGCACAGGGGTGGGGGACAGTAGGTCGTCCCCCCCTCATTGATAATTTTAGGGCCCCCACCCGCCGCACAGGGGTGGGGGCCGGGGGGGGACAGTAGGTCCCCCCCCTTATTGATAATTTTAGGGCCCCCACCCGCCGCACAGGGGTGGGGGCCGGGGGGGGGGGACAGTAGGTCCCCCCTCATTGATAATTTTAGGGCCCCCACCCGCCGCTCAGGGGTGGGGGCCGGGGGGGGGCAGTAGGTCCCCCCCTCATTGAGAATTTTAGGGCCCCCACCCGCCGCACAGGGGTGGGGGCCGGGGGGGGGGACAGTAGGTCCCCCCCCTCATTGATAATTTTAGGGCCCCCACCCGCCGCACAGGGGTGGGGGCCGGGGGGGGACAGCAGGTCCCCCCCCCTTATTGATAATTTTAGAAAGCGAGCTGAGCTGTCAGTCAGACAGCTCAGCTCGCGAACGCGCATTCCGCGGTAAAGCGCTCAGGTTCTTCATAGGGCGGCATACAATGCCGCTCTATGAAGAACGCGATTGGTGCAGCGCGAAGCCGTCCCATTGGGCCCCGCGATTTCGTCATTTTGACGAAAAAGGGGGCGCGGCCTAGCGGGGAGCTCGGCGCTGGAACGGAGGTAAGTTTTTAATATAAAAACACCTCGAAATTTTTTTTTAATGAATGAAAGTACATATAAAAGCAAGAAGGACGGCTGGGGGACCTGTCTTTCTTGCTTTTATATGGTGACTATAGAGTCCCTTTAAGAGTAAGAGAGCAAGTCGGTTGTGGTGTGCCAGAACTGACGATGCGGTAGGTAGGGCCTGTAAATAAAAAGAGGGCCAAACCCAAGGGTAAAGGGAGGAAAAAGGAGGTTATGATTAAGTAGTGGGAGTGACATGCAAATCGCTAGACCACGAACGATGTGGAGTAAGGTAAGGAATTCCTTTAAGTAGGGAAATCATGCCCCTCTCACAATTCCAGGCAAAAGTCTTAATACTTGTGCTTGGGCAAAAAGGCATATATAGAGTAAGCAATAAAGATAGGAGTAGTTTAGAGTAAGAGAGTAAGTCGGTTGACGTGTGACAGAACCGACGATGCGGTAGGGCATGTAAATAAAGAGTGCAAAAATATTCATGCAATTTAACCCCTTAAGGACACATGACATGTGTGACACGTCATGATCCCCTTTTATTCCAGAAGTTTGGTCCTTAAGGGGTTAATACAGTCAACAATATACATTTATCTTATACAGACATTTCTTCAAATGCATTGCGTATTTCTTGAACTGGTTTCGGAATGTACCAAGAATATACGGAGGATTTCCAACGCCCTAGGGTTTTCATAATGTGTACTGGTATATTTACGCTCGAGTCCGTGGAAGCTGCCCCTATTCTGAAGGAGTGACCTGAATAGTTGGAAGGGTTGAGTGCTAGTCACATGATTAAGGAATTGATATAAAGGCATTAATTTCAGAGTTGTAAGGACAGATCCGTGTAGTGAAAACAGAGGTCGCGAGGAAATATGGCAGGGGGTATGAAGATATGAGTCTAATATCGCTACAGGGCACCATTTGTTGTTCCCAGGGTGTACGGAATATCTACTGGTAGGTTATGTTGACTTGTTTTAGTATGGGGTAAGGAAAGTATATAATGGTCAGCTTATTTATGTATATGGGATCTTCTAAGGCACTGTGGTGGTAGTGGTAAATTCGTGTGGCTTAAGGAAACCATAAAAAGCTAGGTACATAGCAGTCTTAATTACCTCATTAGTAAGGGGTTTGAAAGGGCCAGAATCCAAAAGGTCAGATAGAGATTGGAATAGGTTATCTCTTCTGTGTACGTGGGTGAACTGATTTCTGTATGCCTTTAAGTATAGTTTTAATCTGATATGAAGACATGAAACTATGATTGTTTGGCCAAAGGGTTAACATATGATGTTGTATACCTGTAAGGTAGAACTTAATAGTGCTGTGAGATAATTGAAGTTTGACTTAGCAAAAGGAAGCAAAACCTAATAATAATGTCACATCGAAAGGATGAGTACTGTTATGTTCCAGGATGAATCTTTTGATAAAACATAAGCTCTATCATAGGTTCTTCGTGTGTTGACCGAGAGAGACAGTTTAGAAAACATCTGGCTGTGTTGTAATAGGATATCTAATCCATGATCAGGTTCAGAAACGAGGGGCCGTGGCTACTTGTGCGGCCCTGGGCAGGGCTTGGTGAAATGGCTGGAATTGAAAACAAGACAATCTGTCAGCAGCAATATTATTGACCCCTGGTACATGAATGCATGACAAGCTGCCAACCAAGTTAATCTCCTAAGGAATTTTATGATGGTTAAAGATGATGAGCGGCCTTTATGAATAATGTAGCATGTGGCTTGGTCATCTGAATAACAACGTACCAAATTATTTGACCACAGATGACCCCAAGCCACTGCAGCATCTAAGATAGGGTAAATCTCGAATAGTCCTGAGGTAGTGGAAAAACCTTACATATTCTGGACTTCTGCAGGCCAGCTGCCCCAAAGCCATACATTACCATATATGGCTGCAAAGCCTGTGGTAGCTGCCGCATCTGACCATATGGTTGGTGAATTTTCAGAAATTTCTGGAAGAAACATGTTCCTTACGTTCCATGTAATTAAGAACCTATGCCACATCAGCAGTTCTGCTGTAGCTTGGGTACTTAGTGTAAGTCGGCTGTCGTCATTAATAAAGGAGGGAAAAAGACATAGCAATCTAGATATGAATGAATCTTTCTTAAGGTGAGCTGGGATGATATGGGCTGGATTTATGTCTTGTAAGTTTGAAGTGGACATTAAATTATCCGGTTGAACCCCAGTAGATTATGGTTAAACTGAAGTGGAATGATCGGATGCTGTCAAAGCTAGAGTGACTGATTCTAATTTCTCAAAACGGTCATTGATTTTTCCCAGGGAGGCCATAAGTGATGACAACATGGAGTGAATATTTTCCGAATTAGAACCACACGGGCCTTCCCCTGCATCAGCATTATCTGTAGATGTGCGTAGTAGTTTAAAAAGTTACGCTTTCCTAGCAGTAGCTCGGTATGGAATCTGTTGTTTCCTTAGTTCGGCTGTAATGCGGGGGGTGGGGGGTGGGGAAGGCCAGGATCTGATAGATGACGGGCTAGCCATGTCCCCTCTACATGAAGGTGTACCGGAACTAGCCAGAGAGCTGGGCAGAGATAGATCTTCGCCACCTTCTTGTATGTGAGACATGCTAAATGACATAAGGTTTACCATTAGTACATGTATACCTTAGAGATGTACTGGCTTGCTAACTAATGCCCTACTAGATGCCAAATGGATTTCGTGGCCACCGAACATTGTGGCGGGGTGGCGGCCTCTCTGTGACTTTTAAAGCATATGATAGAAAGGGAGTGACAGGTGAGGTGGCTAACTATGATTTGGGCAGATGGGCGTATTACCTCCGAGAATGAGTGTTGGCCTCGCGGGACCACTTGCCTAAGGCTTGGAGGCCTGAAGAAGTAAATTACCTATTGGACTCCTAGGACCCTATCAGCCAGCATATTCTTTAACTGGACAGCGAGGGGGAGGACTTGGTGATCTATGTAACGAGCAGGTGGACGTACCTTAGTGAACTGTGTTGTAATACTGATTAAGCCAGAGAGAATTGTAGGAATTCCAACCTATATGGGATGAATAGAATTGTAGATGTGTAATGCTTGGTACTTCTAATAATATGTGGAAAACCTACCGTAGATTGACAGCACGGGGAGCACAAAATTAGCTGGTTGTGAAGAATTAAGTTGTACCTGCAATCTAAAAATGAAAAAACTGCGTGTTGGAACACAGGAAACATAATTTGTGGGGCCCCTGTAGATCCTATTGCCTAATATATCTATGTACAAGTGTAAGAGCAAAACTGCCACGCAAACCAAGCACCCTGTAACGTACTATCTATCCCCTGAAGATGGTGTCTAAACCAGAATTACCCTGATAGATATAGATTAAGCAACCCGTAGCCTATTAATAGTAACCGTGCTAGTTGTAGAGAGTAAGGATATGCTCGAAGATTGTGGAATATAGATTATAGGTGAATTTATTTTAACAGAGATTTAATACTGGAATAGGTATACACCAACGAGTGAGTTAGAGGCGCACTTTGAAAAGTTGATTTATGCAGAATTAACCATATCTATTCACATTTAAACATAGGGTGATCAGCAATCATATTAACATAGTATCTATAACAGAAAAACAAAGTGAAGCAGCGATTTATAAAAGGTAATGACAATGATTTATCTTAATTTAGCATTTTAACCTAATATTAGAAGGACCGCTAGAGGTCAGTATTTCAGATGCCTAACCATAATGCATGGTTCAGACCAATATGGATGGAATTTGAGAACCGCGCAGTTAACATAATACGACTCTTAGCACGAAATGCACTATACTGCAGACAATACGAAAGGGATTAGTTCGGTTGAAGTTTTCCCCGTTCCTCACACTTTTGACTTTGTGCAAGACAGTCATTCGTATGAATGGCTGTAACCAAACAATGAAATAACAGTGTACGAACATTTTGAAAACAACCGTTTGGGAGTTTGAAACCCAAACTGCCAGAACAGAAAATAGTAACTTTGCGAATATCCGGAAAAACTAAATCGTTCGGGAGTTAATTACAAAAGGACAAATCATGAAAAATACACAAAATGAAATATACGAACTGTATAAGCACTGGAATAGACCTAAACCGTGATGACGCCGTGGGACTGCGACCGTGATGTGACTGTTGGGTCAGTATCTTACAGTTATGGGGCGTTCCTGGATCCGTACTTGGAGCTGCCAGCCTGGAGGGCTGAAAAGTGGATGTTTGTAAGCAGAGTGCCGCGGCTAGTGGAAGAACAGCAGGAACAGGTTAACCACATGGAACAGGTAAGTTGTAAGAGGGCGGAAGAAGTCACATGTAAATAGCTAGACCACGAACGGTGTGGAGAAAGGTAAGGAATCCCTTTAAGTAGGGAAATCATGCCCCTCCCACAATTCCAGGCAAAAGTCTTAATACATATTATATATATATATATATATATATATATATATATATATATATATACTTATACTACAGGGCCGTTGCATGCTTCAATCTGATTGGTTGACGAACGTTCTAAGGTGTGCATTATTTTCAGGGAGACGCACGGCTAAAGTAGTTCCAGAAAGTTCTTGACTGCCTCTCAGTTGTGTAAAAAATTAGTCCTACATACAAGAGCGTTTTAATGAGAAAAACTTGACAAACGTCTTGAAATACATCATCTGAACAATGTCTCGAGGTGTGGTAACTGTAGAATAATTGATGACAGGCCGTTGAAATATTAGAAAAATAATGCACACCCGAGGTGTAATGGCCACTCCGCTTTGCGTCGTGACCGCATTACCACCTCCGGTGTGCATTATTTTTCTAATAATTCAACGGCAAGTCATCAATTTTTCCTTACATACATATATAGCGCCAAAAGAGGCTCCTCCTCTCCCCCAGCCTGCGCCTCTCTCCTCCTCTCCCCCAGCCTGCGCCTCTCTCCTCCTCTCCCCCAGCCTGCGCCTCTCCTCCTCCTCTCCCCCAGCCTGCGCCTCTCCTCCTCCTCTCCCCCAGCCTGCGCCTCTCCTCCTCCTCTCCCCCAGCCTGCGCCTCTCTCCTCCTCTCCCCCAGCCTGCGCCTCTCTCCTCCTCCCCAGCCTGCGCCTCTCCTCCTCCTCTCCCCCAGCCTGCGCCTCTCCTCCTCCTCTCCCCCAGCCTGCGCCTCTCTCCTCCTCTCCCCCAACCTGCGCCCATCTCCTCCTCTCTCCCAGCCTGCGCCTCTCTCCTCCTCTCCCCCAGCCTGCGCCTCTCTCCTCCTCTCCCCCAGCCTGCGCCTCTCTCCTCCTCTCCCAAAGCCTGCGCCTCTCTCCTCCTCTCCCCCAGCCTGCGCCTCTCTCCTCCTCTCCCCCAGCCTGCGCCTCTCCTCCTCCTCTCCCCCAGCCTGCGCCTCTCCTCCTCCTCTCCCCCAGCCTGCGCCTCTCCTCCTCCTCTCCCCCAGCCTGCGCCTCTCCTCCTCCTCTCCCCCAACCTGCGCCTCTCCTCCTCCTCTCCCCCAGCCTGCGCCCCTCTCCTCCTCTCCCCCAGCCTGCGCCTCTCTCCTCCTCTCCCAAAGCCTGCGCCTCTCTCCTCCTCTCCCAAAGCCTGCGCCTCTCTCCTCCTCTCCCAAAGCCTGCGCCCCTCTCCTCCTCTCCCAAAGCCTGCGCCCATCTCCTCCTCTCCCCCAGCCTGCGCCCATCTCCTCCTCTCCCCCAGCCTGCGCCCATCTCCTCCTCTCCCCCAGCCTGCGCCCATCTCCTCCTCTCCCCCAGCCTGCGCCCATCTCCTCCTCTCCCCCAGCCTGCGCCCATCTCCTCCTCTCCCCCAGCCTGCGCCTCTCTCCGCCTCTCCCCCAGCCTGCGCCTCTCTCCTCCTCTCCCCCAGCCTGCGCCCTCTCTCCTCCTCTCCCCCAGCCTGCGCCTCTCTCCTCCTCTCCCCCAGCCTGCGCCTCTCTCCTCCTCTCCCCCAGCCTGCACCTCTCTCCTCCTCTCCCCCAGCCTGCGCCTCTCTCCTCCTCTCCCCCAGCCTGCGCCTCTCTCCTCCTCTCCCCCAGCCTGCACCTATTTCCTCCTCTCCCCCAGCCTGCGCCTATCCCCTCCTCTCCCCCAGTATGCACCTCGTCTTCCTCTCCTCCATCGATGCCGCTGGACTCCTCATAGTCTCCGATGGAGGACGAGCGGGTAAGCTGCAGGGCCGGGGAGCTCCGGTGCGATGTCTCCGGGGCCGTGCAGTTCAGCAGGGCCGTCTCCGGGGCCGGGGAGCTCACGGAGTCACAGAGCTCCTCATTCATCCTGCAGGCCGCCAGGAGGACACTGTCCGGTGTGCTGTCAGATCTCCCTGCCCCGTCAGTATTCCCTACCACCGCCACTTCCGGTGATGCGCCCTCACCGGAAGTGACGAAAATCATGCAAACTCCAATTTCAGAAAGGTTCTAGAGGGGCTCAGAGATGGGAGCTCTGACACTGCTTCTGGTACAACATTCACATTCACATGTACTCACAATTTATTTCATCTCAGTTTAAAACGGATCTCACTGTCATTTTTTAAATATAACTTTTAAAGTCGTTCAATCTTCATATTAAGTTGGAATAATTAAAATGTATGTGTTTTGTGGAAAGAGTAATAAATAAATAAATATACAGAAGACCCGGGCTATGCCGATTGACTTGGATCAGGAAACACTTGTTAGGTTAACCAATAAATACTCCTTCTGGTGGACAAAAGAAAATACCTGAGATATCTAGGCATATATACACCCCAAAATTTGGGGCAGATACTTAAACTAAATTATACTCCCCTAATTAGGGATCTACAAAGGCAGACCAGCTAATGGAAAGCTCTTAATTTGTCATTGTTGGGCAAAATGAACCTGGTTAGAGCCTATATATTACCAAGTTGGCTTTACTGTCTTAGAATCATACCTATTCCATTGCCCACGGCTTGTTGTAAACAATTTCAAGGGATTTAAGGTATATTTATCTAGAATAACAAAAACCTCCAATAGAGATAGAGTCATTACATAGACACAAAGACCGAGCGGGTGCGGGCTATGCACAGGCCAGCATGCTTACTCATGCTTACAAAATCCAATGCCCTTCCTCCAAATTGGAGGACTGGTATTGGACTCGCCAAGTTGCTTACGCTAAAGGGCGTAAGCAACTTGGCGAGTCTTCTATGGATGGATCAGGAGGAAGAAAGCGCTCCAGATTAGGGACTCGAAAGGTTGCATACTTGGAAGGTTATTGAAAATCTGGATTTTGTTTAAAAAGAAAAGTCAGTTGGAAAAAAATATAATTAAGGCAGTCCCTGTTTCTATATTTGAAGATCTGATTAGAGATCTGAACATATCATCATGGACAAATAAAGAAAATATAAAAGCTGTACACCAGTACCCCAAATGGGCATTTAAAAAAGATGGTACTATATATGGGAACGAATGGTTCCAGAGAAGTTTCTCAAGGCATGGACCAGTTGGTCAAAAGATGTAGGGATCGAGTGTGAGTGGAAATTATGGTCTGAAAATTGGAGATTCACAAAAAGAGCCACACACTGTATACATATATTCAGGAACTCCCATTTAAGATAATGTTGAAATGGTACATAGTCCCACAAACGATTCATACGTTTTTTTTTGGTTTTTTTAATTCTTTATTTTTGTAGTGCAAGGATGAACGTACATGTTGAAGAAGACATGGATTCAAATTGCATTAATACAATATTGCTTATCCAGTTATGGTTCGTGAAAACATTGCACACTTTTTTTTTGGTTAACTTGTGTGAATACTAATAAGAGTTCACTTTTACAGTGGGTTGTTTGTCAGGGTTCTCACATGCTTGTAGCAGTATCGAAGGTAGGTCAGGTAAGGTAGGGTGGGCTTTGTGCCGTGGTCACTATCTAGTGAGGTGTCTAGGCTTAATCTGTGCTGTAAATGCCATATTCAAAGGGGCTGTGAGGTGTTCAGCAGGTTGTGTCGGGTTAGTCTTTTCGGCCTTGTCGGGTATAGCCCCGTTTTGCGTGATTGGTTGTGGAGATGGGTACCTTGCGGGGAGAGGGAGAGTTTGGGGATTCCTTCCTAAGTCCGTGCAGACGTAGACTGTATGCAATCAGCCCTGGAGTGGGGGAAGTCCCCTTTGTGTCTATAGATTAAACCCATCCTGTTTCACCCTTCTCATTCCTCTGGGCCCTCTGCTCTCCGGTGGGTCTATTGGTAGGTGTAAGAACTCGGGAGGTCGGTCTTGTGGCCTCCGGGGGGGGGATGGGTTGCTCCCGTGTGCGGTGGGACCTAGGGGTAGATCTCGGTGGTAGTGTGTATGAGGGTTTGTGGGAAGGAGTGCAAGCCTCCTCTACCTGTACCTCGGTGTCCTATCCTTATGTAGTGGAGAGTGACTGTTGCTTGCGTGGGTGATTGAGTGTTGCGGGCTTGGCCGTGTGTGTTTCCCCGTAACCCTGGGGTGGGGGAGGGAGGGGGGGTTTGTCGGGTGCTTTTGGTGTATTCCGTGGTAGGGTAACAATAAAAAATATACCAGCGAAAAAAGAGAAATAACAAAATAAACTACAAAAAGTAAAATTACGAGCAACTGAAAGTAAGAAAGAAATTGTTATACATAGACTGTACGTTCGTCCATGGCTCAGTCCCTTATTTGTGCGTGAGCTGGGTCAGATTTATCCCCTGATCAAAATTGAGGAATTGCTCCACTGTCGCGGTACAAAGGGGGTCACCGTGTCGGGGTTCCATGATCCTTGCGTGGTGGTGCCCGGGGTGTTGTGGACAGGTGCTTCCATCCCTAGGGCCGTGTAGAGTGCATGCGCCTCCGTGGGTGCCTGGATTGTATGGGTAGCTCCATTTTGGGTGACGAGTAGGGTGCCTTGTGTTCCCCAGCGGTACAGCACTCCCTTGTTCCGGAGGTGAGTGGTGATGGGGCCCATTTGTCTGCACCACTGCAGTGTTGCTCTTGTTAGGTCTTGAAAGAAGTTTAGTGAGGCGTCCTCAAACTGCAGTTGGGTTTTGCCTCGTATTGCCACCATAATATGGCCTTTGTCGTTTGCTGAGACGCAGCGGATGATTACGTCTCTCGGCTCAGTGACGGAGGACCTGGTTATGCTGATGAGTCGAAATACGCCATCCAGTGTGATTTTCTTGGCTACCGCTGATGGGAGCAGTGCTATCAGTAGCCTCCTGAGTCCTGACATAGTGTGAGTCTTCAGCTCCCACTGCCGCTGGTATGCCTCTTATTTTAATGTTGTTCCGCTGTAGTTGGTCTTCAAGGTTTGTCAACCGTTGTGTCAGTGCCTGGTGGTGATTATTGAGCTGTTGTACTGGGGTCTTGAGACGGGACATTTCTGTTTGCACATCCTGGATGTTTCCCTCCATGGCCTGGATGCGATCTGTGTTTGCCTGTATTTCCGTGCGTACACGTGCAAGGTCGGCAGCCATCATTTTATGAAGGTCTGCGAGGAGTAATTTAAGGTCACCTATAGTGGTCGGTGCCATGCTGTCCTCCTGCTGTAGACTGAGGGATGTCTCAGGGTGGAGTGATTGCCCGGTGTCCTTGTCTCCGCTCCCGGTTCGCGGGAGTGGAATCGCTGTGGCGTAGGCGGCCTCCATTGTTGGTGTCTTTGGGGCTTCGGGTTTCTGGAGCATAGCTCCTATGTCCCTGTCAGGTTTTTGAGTCCGGCGTTTCATAGTGGAGTTGTCTGGCAGCGGGGATGACCAGAGCTGCTCCGGAGAGCCTGTGCTTTGTACTCCGATGAGGGAGTCGAGGAATGAGTTTAGGCCTTGAGGCGTCTGATGGCGGTAGGCCCCAGATTTGCGCTTCTGCCTGTTTTTCCCCGGGGTGTACTGAAAGGGCATCTGTCGATGCGGGACGAAGTCCTGAGTTCAGTTTTTTGTAGTTTTGTAGTTGGATGGTGTCGGGTAGGAGATATTTGGCAGATTTTGTTGGGCCTGCGAGGAGCTCAAAGAAATGGCGACCGTTCAGTTTCATGCGTTGGCCACGCCCCACGATTCATAAGTTTAACCCACTAATGTCTGATGTATGTTGGCGATGTGAAGAGAGTATTGGAAATTACATACACATGTGGTGGGAGTGGAAACTCATACACACCTAGGATGAGATTTTCAGGGTGATCGCTGGTCTGACCAATATTGCAGTCAGCCCTCATCCAAAAATAGCACTACTTCATTGCGGGCTTAGGACCATACCAGCAGCAATAGGAGTTTAGTTATCCATATCCTCCTGGCTATGAAGTTGCTAAATCGCTCGTAACTGGAAAGCCCAGAACCAAATATGTTGGGGAGATGTCAACAGGCAGATTATTTAGATTGCTTTGATGGAAAAAGGCATTATATTACACAGACAAATTTAGAAGGATATTACAAGATTTGGCAACCTTGATACTCTAAATTCTCAGAGGCCACATAGCTAGGACAGGGTTCAATATTTAGTTTTTCAATATCTCTGCTGATTGTTAGATGGGGATGAGGTCACATTAAAGGCGGTAGTGGTGGTCTTGGCAATTCAAGATAGTTATTTGTCCTGTTTTTTTGTTTTGGATATTTAATTTTTTTGTTTGTTTTTCCTTTTGATATTTTATATATATATTTATTATGCAGTGGCATGATGACAACCAGAGATTATCTGAAATATTTCTCTGAGAGTTGTCTGAAACCTGCACACAAAAAAAGGGCAGATAAGTGAACCACCAGGGCTGCCACCAGAAATTTTGGGGCCCCTGACAAAACACAAGGTCTGCCCCCCCCCCCCCCCCCCCCTGTAAAGTTATAGTGGGGAAAAAGTTATTGAAAACCCCTTCCACCTGAAGTGGATAGTCTACACATTGTTAAATACAGATCTGCACACACCAGTCGTCATTGTTTTTCCCACAGAAATCTCACATTTGCAGTGCTGTTACTACTGCAAGAGATTCTGTATGGGCATATGCTAATTAGTTTAACACATAAGCACCGTTTTGACTCATTATTCAATCTTAAAGGACCACTATAGGCACTCAGACCACTTCAGCTCAATGAAGTGGTCTGGGTGCCAGGTCTGAATCCTGCCTGCTGTAAACATAGCAGTTTCAGAGAAACTGCTATGTTTACTTTAGGGTTAATCCAGCCTCTAGTGGCTGTTTCATTGACAGCCGCTAGAGGCGCTTCCGCGCTTCTCACTGTGATTTTCACAGTGAGAAGACGGCAGCGTCCATAGGAAAGCATTGAGAATGCTTTCCTATGGACTGGCTGAATGCGTGCGCGGCTCTTGCCGCGGATGCATATTCTGCCGATGACGTTGGAAGGAGGAGGAGAGTCCCCAGCGCCAAGGGAGCCCGGTGCTGGAGAAAGGTGAGTGTTTAACCCCCTTCCTCCATCTTCAGCTTGGCAGGAGTGGGGCCCTGAGGGTGGGGGCACCCTCAGGGCACTATAGTGCCAGGAAACCTGGCACTATAGTGGTCCTTTAAACATGTATTTTGTGGAGTTAATGTCTGCTGTACACAACAGCTTTGAAAGAACTCAGGAAAAGGTGCAAAGCTAGTGAACCACTCATGGACAGCTGTTTCGTTGTAAATTCCACTCATCAGCTTTATCTATATTACAGATATGTTAGTTCAGCTTTCCTCATATCTGTTTTTGACTATGATCCAAAAGAAGGCAAAAAAAACAACAGTCTGAAGCGCTTCCAATTTCGCAACATACGGTACTAGGAAAAAATCCCTTCTTGACCCCAGAATGGCAGTCAGATATCTCCTTGAAACAGGAAGCTATTACTCCACAAATTCAAAAATATATTCCTGAATATCTATAACTATGAGTTCCTTGCAGGTCTTAGGCCAGATTGCTTTTAGCTGAGGGCAGTAGATCAATTGATGGATCTCTGAGGCCCGATATATATGAACTCATGGCTCTGCTTAAGGCAGTAGATCCGCTGATGAAGCACTGAGATTCCTAGCAGTTATTGGACTGGATACCTATCAACTCAGGCTCTTTGCTTATGGCGGTAGATCAGTTGATGAGTCTGAGTTTGCTAGCAGTTCTGAGGCCGGATATATATACTTATGTTTTTGGTTAGGGCAGTAGATGAATCTCTGAGGCCCGATATATATGAACTCAGGCTCTGCTTAAAGGATCCCTATAGTGTCAGGAAAACAAAGTGGTTTTCCTGACACTATAGTGCCCTGAGGGTGCCCCCACCAGGTTAAAACCCCTTCAGCCACTTACCTTAATCCTCTCCTCCCCCGCCTATGTCAGCGTAGCCGCGTGCGCATGAGCAGCAAGTGCCGCGTGCGCATTCAAAGTGTCCATAGGAAAGCATTTCTCAATGCTTTCCTATGGACACTCTGCGTGATGGAGGCGAAATGTGCCTCCAGTGTCGCAGATGCGCCTCTAGTGGCTGTCCGGAAGACAGCCACTAGAGGCTGGATTAACCCCTAATGTAAACATAGCCATTTCTCTGAAACGGCTGTGTTTGCATCTACATGGTTAAAATCTGAGTGACCTGGCACCCAGACCACTTCATTGAGCTGAAGTGGTCTGGGTGACTATAGTGTCCCTTTAAGGCAGTAGATCAGCTGATGGAGCACTGAGTTCTGTTTGGTCCAATAACAGGGGGATATGCAGCATTTCAGGAAACTTAAATATAGGTTGGGGCAAGCTTAGGGACTGTTAGAAGTGCCGCCACAATATTATATTAAGGAAAATATTAGGATAGAATAAACTTTTGATGTATAAAATAATAAAAATCAAATGGAGAATATGGTAAATAACAATATTCCTTGGAATACACTTTATTGTTGACTAGTAATACAGCTGCATGAGAGCATCAGAAATGTAATACGGTGACGTCAAAGGTACGCGCTGACCCGGAAGTGGGGCAAGCAGTACCCATAATGGCGACCTTTGTTTACAGGAAGTGAGGCAGGCACTGTCACTAGAGGTTCGCTTTGTCAAACCGGAAGTGGGGCAAGCAGTACCCACAGTGTCGCGCTTTGTTAGCCGGAAGTGGGGCTGGTACTGCCCCTTAGTGTCGCAGCGATCGACGTCGTGAGGGAATAAACTCGAGCTTCAAAATGGCGGCAGCGCCAGATGAGGCGAGTGTGTCGGTGAAGACGGAGCCCGAGCTGCCGGAGGATGCCAAGAGTGACAGCCTGGGCGGCCATGAGCCCGGTGTCCCGGGGCTGGGGAACGGCAATGGGTCCTCCCCGAGCCCCGCCAGCCCCCCGGCCGCACCGCCGGCTCCCTCAGCCCCCCCGGCCCCCGGAGCCGAGCTCCCCGACCGCCAGACCCTGCTCGCCGTGCTGCAATTCCTCAGGAAGAGCAACCTGAAGGACTCGGTGGACATCCTGCGGCGGGAGACCGGGCTGCTGGAAGAGGACCTGGCCGCCACTCTGAGCCCGGAC
Source organism: Pelobates fuscus (assembly GCF_036172605.1). Classification (NCBI taxonomy): domain Eukaryota; kingdom Metazoa; phylum Chordata; class Amphibia; order Anura; family Pelobatidae; genus Pelobates; species Pelobates fuscus. The sequence continues at coordinate 30,167,204 of NC_086326.1, read as the reverse complement.
CGGGCGGGGGACACCGGGGACACCGAGCAGAGTCTGCTGAGCCGGGTAACCGGGGGCAGCTCGGGGACCGGGAACGGTGTGAACAGCGGGAGCGCTGCCAGCGGGGCAACGGGGAAAGGTGAGACCACGGTCAGATATAATATAATATAATCTATAATACCGGGACTGCCAGATATAATATATAATATCTATATAATACCAGGACTGCTCCCAGCGGGGCAATGGGGAAAGGTGAGACCACGGTCAGAAATAATATATATATAACATCAGGAATACAGGGTCAAATATAATATAATCTATATAATACCGGGACTAGCCAGATATAATCTATAATATAATCTATATAATACCGGGACTGCCAGATATAATATATAATCTATATAATACCCGGACTGCTCCCAGCGGGGCTCTGGGGAAAGGTGAGACCGGGGATACCGGGTCAGATATAATATATAATCTATATAATACCGGGACTGCCAGATATAATATAATCTATAATACCGGGAGCGCTGCCAGCGGGGCAACGGGGAAAGGTGAGACTGGGACTGCCAGATATAATATATAATACCGGGACTGCCAGATATAATATCTATAGCAGGGGTAGGCAACGTTTTAGCAGCACTGTGCCGATATAGGATTGTGATGTTGCGTGGCGTGCCGATCCTATTTTTTTAATTTGAGGTGTGTATGCTGCCGTATTCTGCTTGTGTTATTTTTACTGTAATTGCTTTGTATCGTTGTATTTGTGCGTAAATGAGCTATTATATTGTATATGTTCATTAGTAGTTTGTGGTATCGTGTATGATACATATGAATGTGGGCTATGTATGAGGGCTGCTTGTGGAATTGTGTGTGGATGGATATGTCACATTGTGTGTTTGGTAGTGTGTGGGGGCTGTTTGGGGTACTGCATGTGAGAGGTTGCATGCAGGGTTGTGTGCATGTATGTGGATTGTTAGTGGTGTTGCGTTTGTGGGGATTGTGCGTATGTTTGTGTGTGGGCTGTTCGTATTATTTGTATGAGGGGACGGTTATTCTGCATTTCTGTGTATATCTAGCAGTGTGGGTGGCTTCCCTAGGTTCCAGTGGGGACCATGCCGGCCAGGTATAGCTCAAGTATAGGAGCTGCAACAGCAGCTGCAGGCTGCTCTACTACAGTGTGGATTCCCATTAACAAGTGCTGGGAGGAAGTGATCTGAGATCACTTCCTCTATGTGCTACAATGCATAAATTGAGGATTGTCCTTCACCACCTCTTCGTATTAACAGATATCTGAAGTTTTACTGGGACTCCTGATAGGACAGAGCCTGTTTGGCTCTTGCAGCCTTGAGTGCCGTGCAAAGACACCTCGAGTGCCGTGCATGGCACTAGTGCCGTAGGTTGCCTACCCCTGATCTATAGAATACCAGGACTGCTCCCAGCGGGGCAACGGGGAAAGGTGAGACCACGGTCAGAAATAATGTATATAACACCAGGAATACAGGGTCAGATATAATATAATAAAATTTATAATACTGGGACTGCTCCCAGCGGGGCTCCGGGGGAAAGGTGAGACCACGGTCAGAAATAATATAATCTATATAATACCGGGACTGCCAGATATAATATATAATCTATATAATACCGGGACTGCTCCCAGCGGGGCTCCGGGTAAAGGTGAGACCGGGGATACCGGGTCAGATATAATCTATATAATACTGGGACTGCCAGATATTATTATATAATGTATAATATAATCTATAATACCGGGAGCGCTGCCAGTGGGGCAACGGGGAAAGGTGAGACTGGGACTGCCAGATATAATATATATATAATACCAGGACTGCAAGATATAATCTATAATATAATACCAGGACTGCAAAATATAATCTATAATATAATACCAGGACTGCCAGATATAATCTATAATATAATACCAGGACTGCCAGATATAATCTATAATATAATGCCAGGACTGCCAGATATAATCTATAATATAATACCAGGACTGCTCCCAGTGGGGCTCCGAGGAAAGGTGAGACCGGGGATACCGGGTCAGATATAATATATAATACCGGGACTGCCAGATATAATCTATATAATACCAGGACTGCTCCCAGTGGGGCTCCGGGGAAAGGTGAGACTGGGACTGCCAGATATAATATAATCTATATAATTCCGGGGATACAGAAAGGTGGAAAGGTGAGACCGGGACTGCCAGATATAATATAATTCCGGTGAGACCGGGGATAGAGAGATAATATCTCTATAATATCGGGACTGCTCCCAGCGGGGCTCCGGGAAAAGGTGAGACCACGATCAGAAATAAAAGGTGAGACCGGGAATACAGGGTCAGATATAATATATATATAATCTATATAACACCAGGATACAGGGTCAGATATAATATTCATATCATGTATATAACACCAGGAATACAGGGTCAGATATAATATAATCTATATAACACCAGGAATACGGGGTCAGATATAATAATTTATATAACACCGGGGATCTGTGCTCTTCCACATCTTCCTTTTCTTTTTGGAAACAACAATCCAGAATCGTTGAGCCCTAAGAGTTCTTGAAATACTAGATTTTCCTGTACTGACGGCTGGAGCAATGTCTGTCATAGATGTTTGGTCTTTGAGGGCAATAATTGTTAGAAAGCTTATCCCATAGAGAGCACCCCACACATAGCATGAACTTATCCCAATTAATTTGCACACCACCACTGTACTGTCTAATAGGTCAGCTGGCACTAGATTTCTACTTGCCAGGGCTCAATATTTTCACTTGCCAATGGCTAGTGGCAAGTGTAAATTATGAGCCCCAATATATTATTTGCTTTAAGAAAAAAGCCACCTGACATGGCTTTATGCTGCATTGATTCAAAACAAGAATGCACACCAAGAAACCATAAGAAATCTCTATCTGTATTTATTAAATCACTAATAAGTATACAATACTCATACAGCAGTCAGTGACACAATATAGGCTAAAAATAACAAACAACAATAATAAATGTTTACCGCAATTCATAAGCCTAATCGGGCAGAAACACGAGTCAAAAAAAACTCCCCAATGTTTCGCCTCCTGGTAGCCTTTATCAAGGGTATTTTATGCTGCATTGTGCACAATATTTTTATTTTATTTACAATAGAATATTAAGGGGGGATGAGGTTAGTAATAATGTTAGCCACTTGAGGAACTTATTAGCATAAACAAATTACTTGTTAGCCTGTCACTCATGAGTACACATTCGCACAAAACAAAGCATTTATTAATTTCATTGTTGGAAATAAAATGTAAAACACTATACATACACGTGAATACTTCAAATTATATATTTTTGTTTTTCATAGTTTTGATGAGTAGTGGCCAACAGGACCAGCCCGATGTAAGTGCCGTGCTGTCTGCATACACGCAGCAAGGAGACCCGGCCTTGTATGCGGAATATTATAGCGGCCTGAAGCAGTTTATTGAGTCCGTATTAGACTGCCACCGGGCAGAGCTGTCCCAGTTATTCTACCCACTGTTTGTGCACATGTATCTGGAACTTGTATACAATGAAAATGAAAAAGAAGCAAAGTCTTTTTTTGCAAGGTGGGTATTATTCTGCATTGTATGTGAAATGCCCTGTGTAAGAAAAATTTAACAAATCCTAAATGTTCGTGTTTACCACCAATCTTTTTGAAACTGATCAAATGAATGAAAAAATATGCGAATATAATACTTTTTACACGTACTTTGTAACTGTAGTTTAGAGTATAACTTGATTGTTATGTAATGTACGCAGAACTCCAGATTTTTTTTTTTTTTTTTTTCTCTTATGCATATAGTTGCATTATTTTTACAAACTGCTAAACTGGTTCTTTGTGTGAGTTCACATTAATTGCTTAGCACATTTATACACGGAATGCAAATTGTAAGAATACACTTTATCAATTCCTTTTTGAAAAGATTTCATGGAGACCAGGAGTGTTACTATGAAGATGACCTTCGCATTTTAGCCAGCCTTTCCAAGAAAGAGCATATGAAGGGTAACGAAACCATGCTGGATTTCCGAACTAGTAAATTTGTGCTGCGGATCTCTCGTGACTCCTACCAGCTTCTAAAGCGCCATCTGCAGGAACGTCAGAACAATCAGATATGGAGCATTGTCCAGGAGCACTTGTACATTGACATCTTTGATGGAATGCCTCGCAGTAAACAGCAGATTGACGCAATGGCAGGCAGCTTATCTGGAGAGGCAAAACGAGAGGCTAACAAAGTCAAGGTAGAGAACGTGTTGTGAAGATGGTGTTTGGTTAGGGTTACTGAAACATATTTTTCTTATTGATGTATACTAGTAAATATGTTTAACTTTTCAATTATATTATTGGAAGGTGTTTTTTGGGCTTTTGAAAGAGCCAGAGATTGAGGTACCTTTGGACGACGAAGATGAGGAAGGAGAAAATGAAGATGGCAAACCAAAGAAAAAGAAGCCTAAAAAAGATAGCATTGGGTCAAAAAGCAAGAAACAAGACCCACATGCTCCCTCACAAAACAGGTACTGTAAAGAGATCTATATATCTAATATACACCTACTCTTTGGGGCAACCCTAGAAAATGTGTCACCTGAGGGTGTCCAACTAAGCTGCTTGACTGGTAACATTTTGTACAATACAGTAATAAATGTGGAAGCCATTCCGATGCTGTATAAATGTCACCACTATTTAGGCACGCTTACAAGGCTTTAAAAGAACTGCTAAATACATTTTAGTTATGGTTCATCCTTTATTTAATTTTTTCTTCTTTGTATTTTAAGGATTCCTCTTCCAGAACTAAAAGACTCTGATAAGCTTGATAAAATTATGATTATGAAGGAAGCAGCAAAACGTGTGCGTCTTGGTCCTGAATGCTTGCCGTCCATCTGTTTTTACACATTCCTCAATGCCTATCAGGTCTGTACTAATATAAAACTTCACGGTTTGTCTTCAGTGTGGCTCAGTTTCTGCAATCCTACTTTCCTTATGGTGTGTGTTTAATAAGTTCTTCTGTTTGTTCATGCAGGGTTTGACTGCTTTGGATATTACAGATGATTCCAGTCTCATCGCTGGGGGATTTGCAGACTCCACTGTGCGTGTATGGAGTCTCACACCGAAAAAGCTGCGTAGTGTTAAAAATTCGTCTGGTAAGGAGAACCAAACAACGAACCATAAGGAAAAATTCAGACCTGCAAGAAATGTATAACTTACTATGTTTAGCTCTGTGAAGAGAGCTTCCTGCTCTTATTCAACAGACTCCAGGCAAGAAGTCAAACGTTTCCAAAACAGCTTGACTTCTTGTAATTTGGAGGAACACCATTGCACTCCTGGCACCATAAGCCCTACTGTATGCTTTAGTGGTTATGGTGCTTGGAGTGTTCTTTTTTTAGTTTTAATATTATAAATATTAAGTTTTCTCAAACCTGGAAAAATAGATAAAATATAGTTACTTTTATAAATAGTATATAACCTTGGTACTTGATTATCTTTCCCATAAGTTTAATGACATGGTTACTAAACTGTGTCTGTCAGGTGAGATTATTCAGTATAGATTGTCCACTATGGTCTTGAGGTGTGTGGTTAAAAAAAAAAAAAAGTCTTACATTATCTGTATTATATCAAAGGCATTTTTATGCCAATGAAGTTTCAAAAAAGTAATCTCATCTGTAAAATAAGGGACATTAAGCTTTTATGAATGTCATTTTGTTTTTTTTCCCCTTCATTTTGCAGATCTTGGTCTAATAGACAAGGAATCTGATGATGTTTTGGAGAGAATAATGGATGAGAAAACCGCAAGTGAAATGAAGGTTTTATATGGGCACAGTGGCCCTGTCTATGCAACAAGTTTCAGTCCAGACAGGTAAGACCAAACATTATGAAACACTGGTAGGAAACTGTTAGAGTTCCAGATATTTAACAGCTGGCATACTAAGCCCTTGGTGTTAACTGGAGAGCTACTTTTTGATTTGTGTTGTATAAGCTTAATGTGCCCATTAGATCAGACCTTTGTTCTATCCACCTTTTTCATTGCAGGAATTATTTATTATCCAGTTCCGAAGATGGCACTGTCAGACTATGGAGTCTTCAGACATTCACTTGCTTGGTGGGCTACAAAGGGCACAATTACCCTGTCTGGGATGCTCAGTTCTCTCCGTACGGTTATTATTTCGTGTCTGGTGGCCATGACAGAGTTGCTCGGTAAGAAACTCTTAAGTGTAGCATCCCTGCTTCATGTATCAAACATATTAAAATTGTAGGATTAATGCAAATTGCTTTTATTTGAATACCCCCAGTAACCCTAATAATCTTTCAGGATATACAATAATGTGTATGTGAGGTTTCTTTTGACCTGATATTATGGATTTGTTTCTTACCTTGCATGACTTGGCTAGTAAGGGATTCTATTATTTGGTAGTCTGTGGGACATCTGTACAGAAGACCTTTATCCACACTTCTAGTAAACCACTTTTATATCCCAGGCAGCTAGAGCTCACAAGATTTAAATGCATCTTATTCTTCGTACGGGAGTATTCCGTGGGACATATGGCAAAATCTCTTGTGACTTGTGTTTTACTATATCCTGGCACATGAGGCAATTATAATGGCCAAGGAACCCAGCTTTTTATGAATGTATGCTTTTGTGACCTGTTTTTTTGTTTTACGGTTGTACAGCTTGAAAACCTTTTTTTATTTGTTATAAAGATTGAAGCATTAATTTTATCTTGCTTGAAATCAGACTATTTAAATAAAGGGTACAGTTTGTTAACCAGTTCTAATTTTACATATCTTACCACATTTAAATTTGGCCCTAAAGTTGTGTTTGGCACTTTCTTCCTCTTCATATTGACCCTTTTTGTGCAAATGTCCTTCCTAACACTTTTTTTAAAAATTAAAGTGTTTTACATAATACTAATGAGAACTGCTATTCTTAGTCTAATATTATATTTAAGTGGAGTCAGTTCTCTGAAAATATCCAGTATTTTTAATCTGTTCCTGTGTTTTTTTTTTTTAGTTTATGGGCTACAGATCACTATCAGCCTCTACGAATATTTGCTGGCCATCTTGCTGATGTTGTTTGCACTCGTTTTCATCCAAATTCCAATTACATTGTCACTGGCTCAACAGATAGGACTGTCCGATTATGGGATGTTTTAAATGGGAACTGTGTGAGAATATTTACAGGACACAAGGTACCGTAACCATTCTGTAAAATCTGTACAAATGTAATGCACTTTGAACTGGTTATGTACTATTATTATTATTTTTGCAGGGACCAATTCACACATTGGCCTTTACTCCCAATGGAAAGTTTCTTGCGTCTGGAGGCACAGACAGTAGAGTTCTTCTGTGGGACATCGGCCATGGCATGCTTGTTGGAGACTTAAAGAGCCACACAAATACAGTCTATGCACTTAAGTTTAGCAGAGATGGGGAGATCCTGGCATCAGGTACTTATGTAAAACTTTTCTACTTGATTTTCCACACAAAGTGATATGATACTTCAGTGCAATATCTATACCCATCACGTACATGCATTTTCTTGGCTGAGCCAGTTGACATCAAAGTACAACCTTGGCTTGAAAAAGAATTTAAGTGGACCTATAGGATGTGCACAACTACTTTTCAGGTTCCTATTATCTGCTCTTCCACATAGACCACAGATTGGTCAGAGTTTTAGGTGCTGGTCAAAATGTCTTTGTTGACCCACTCAGGTTGATACTAACTGAACACTTTGCCTTAAAACGATTTGCATTATAACAATTTCAAAGCTTTGTACTGAATATAATGCTTACCGTGACTTTCAGTAATTTTGATCTGAAATTCTGTACAACTTTAGTCCCTCTGCTGTTGGAAATGCCACCTCCAGCAGCATCATTAGCTAGCCTTGAACAAGAATTCCATGTTTTGTCAATTCTGTGAAAGAGTGAACTGTCACTGTTGGCCAATGAATGGTTTTAAGCAAAAGTTGGGTACTTATCACTGGCCATAGAGAACTTTTGGCTCCCTGCAGGGATGCTGGTTAGAGGGCAAACTTATTAGACCATTTACCAGTAATACTGAAACTAAGTCATGTTGAATACTGTATAATAGAAATGTTTTATGAAGTTATACATGGAAAGACTTGCTCAAATTTTTTTTTTTTTTTTTTCCTCTGTAGGGTCAATGGATAACACTGTTAAACTATGGGACACTGTTAAAGCATTTGAAGACCTAGAGACTGATGATTTCACAAGCTCAACTGGTCACATAAATTTACATGAAAACTCCCAGGACTTACTGCTTGGCTCTTTTCTGACCAAATCAACACCTGTCATAAATCTCCATTTCACAAGGCGGAACTTATTATTGGCAGCGGGCGCTTACAGTCCACAATGAAAATGCATTCAGTCTTCCATTTTTCATCCATAATAGGGAAAGGTGCTGTTGTGCTATAAAACTACCAAAGGTGATGCAGATGTCAACCTTGGAATAAAAAAGCCTTCTCCACAATGCCTTCTGTATGCCATAGTCTTGGCTGCAAAACTGCCTATGACCCAATAGCTTTGGTTCTAAGGAACTAACCATGGTTTAAGCACAGGCCATGTACATAAATGCATTAAGATCCCTCTCTTCAGAAAGTATTAAACTCTGCTTTCACGTTTCTTCTTGTGGAGTGTGCTCAAAACCCAGCATGATCTGTGAAGTGTCTATTGCGGTTTCTGCACTGATTGGAGACTGTCTGGATGTATTGTTGGTGATACTGACAGTCCTATTTAAACAGGCGTCTTGAACAGCATCTACCCAGTGTACATGCACCGTTCAGTACTTAGAATACTTTTATATTAAACTGTATATAATTTTTTTTAGGCCAGTTATCACTTTGTTCATGTGAAGTGCAATGCTCAGGTGCTGTAAAGGCTAGATCTGTTTTATATGTACATGTAAGTTACTATGGATGAACTTGTATTGCGAGTAGCCACTTTCATTCCAACTATTTATGAACACAACTTTCTTTGGCTAGTGAACTAGCCATCTCTTAAACAAATACATGCAGCAGCATAACCACAGGTGCTAACAATATTAACCGGTTTGTTTTGACAACTTACTTGGAGCCACATCTAGTCAAGCAACAGCAACCAGATTTCTCTATAAAGAGAAGCAGGAACATGCACAATTGTTGAAGGTGTCAGCTTTGTGTGTTCCTACTTTTCTTTATTGGACAGAAACATGTCGGTGATACCAAGGTGTAAACTGTCAGTGTACAAAACTGACTTTTTACTCGAATAGCACTAGGCTCCTACTACATTAGGCTGTAGTGGTCATGCTGCATGAACTGCTCTTTTTAACATTTTTCCCTGTGGCTATCTTTATAGTCCCGATTTTTATAGCCAATCATGGACTTAAATTTTTAGTAGAGCTATGGTTCAGGATACATACACCTGACCAAAATTACTTCTACCTCTAAATAGTGCAGCTCAAAATTAGCTTAGATGTGGATACTGAAGCAATAAGTAGCAAGACCATCCCTCTTTCCTGTGACTAAAAGAACACTGATAGATGTTGAAGTGGAATAAAGACATTTATTTAAACATATACCTCCAACAAACTGTGCTATGCTGAACTGTAAAGTGAACCGATGGGCAGGACATCACTGCCTCTTTTGTACAGATTTTTTTTTTTAAACTTGTTATTTTGTAAATAAAATAATACAAATCCAAGTATGTGGTTGTTTCAGGGGATGGAGTTACAGTTTCGACAGCGGACTTCACATGTTTTGTTGAACGATACCTAATCAAGAGAAAGAGTAGTCAGTTTGAGAAACAGTGATGCTGAAAGAGTTTAGGCTTTAATGAGCATCTCTTGAGATTCAATAAGAAGCCTATAGCATGCAGCAGACAGTGTTAAAATCTCTAAGTGCTAAAATCCCTTTTCAGAATAACTCAATAGTCAAATTAGCAGGGTTCCTCATGATATATACGTAGTCATGTTTTATCCCACTGAATCCAAGTGAGGTGTGGATAATTGTGTTTTTAGAGTTAAATCCACTTCTAGTGGCAGTCTTCCTCACAGTCCATAGAGGCACTTCCTCCTCCAGTAAAACTCAGTCTTGGAATAAAACGCTGCTGTCCGCATCATTCGATCGGAGCTGCATGGGCTTTGGCAAGATATTCATATTTCCAGTCCATAAGCAATGGATTGGAGGAGATCAAAGATGTCAGTAGGCATACTGACTCCTTTAATGGAGAAGCTGGAGTCTGCAGAATGAAGAGCGTAGTCTTTAAAGGGACACTATAGTCACCAGAACAACTACAGCCTATTTGATTTGTTCTGGTGAGTAGAATCATTCCCTTCAGGCTCTTTGCAGAAAATGCAGTGTTTACATTACAGCCTAGTGATAACTCCTCAGATGGCTACTAAAGGTGCTTCTTGGGGCAGTGTCTCCACACTGTGCATGCAGACACTGAACTTTCCTCAGAAATGCATTGATTCAGTTCATGTCTATGAGGAGACAGTCTCAGCCAAGCCTATGGGAAAGCATTGTGATTGGCTCACAGAATGACTTCTGATGTCAGCTGTAAGCAAGCAGATCAGGGGCAGAATCAGCAGCTGCATTCTTGAAGTAAAATGTTTCCCCAAAAAATATGCTAATATAAGCCTTGCCCTGAAAATAAGCATGAGTAGTTCCCTAATCTATGTTCAGGGAAATTTCCCAGAACATAGATTTGCAGAATTCCATGCCCTAGTGAATTGGTCTATGTTCGGGGAATTCCCTTGAACATAAACTTGCTTTCTAGCACACATTTCCCCCCCAAAATAATCCCTAGTTCATTTTAAAGGGGGAAAATTAATACAAGACCCGGTGTTATTTTCAGGGGAAACACGGTAATATATTTAGGGAGACAAAGCGGGCTAGATGGTGGTTTGACCTTATAGTGATCCTTTAAAAGAAACACAAGAAGGTCAGTTACACAAACATGTATTCCTGACTATATAGTGGTAAAAAAAACGCACATTTAGGGGGATGTGCCATGTTAAGAAAACTTAAGTTATTTCCAGCACCGTGTGTCTGCCAGTACTGGCCCCTCCCCAAATCCACCTACTTGGCAGACATCAGAATTGATGATCTCAGACAATCCAATGCTTTCCCATAGGAAAAAAAAAACAAAAACATTGGATTGGACAATCAGCATCTCCATGCAGAGTGTGGAGACGCTGAAGGTCAGTGCTGTACACTGTGCAGCCCTGACCCAGTAAACACCTATTTGCAATCTAAAGAGTGGCCACTGGAGGTGTCCCTAGGAAGCAATCTAAACACGGCTGCAGGAACATGCTATACTCACCAGAACAACTGGTTGCTCCGGTGATTTATAAACCAACTGGCTTTAAAGGAAGTGATACTAGGTTAGAGGGAGTGTGTGAATATTTTTTTTATAGTGCCAGCTCCCAATTATATTTTCCAGGAGTTGGTCATACTGAGTAAGGCAGGTAAGGGGGAAGAACCTGTCCAATAAGCTAGCCAGTGGGTGCTCTAGGCATCACAAGAGAAGAGGACTGCTCCAGTTAGCTGTTGCACGGGCCTGTTGATCATAGTTCGCAATCTGTGCAGGAAGAGTTGTTTTTTTTAGCTCTTATTTAAATGTGCATATAGATTTGGGATAGTGAGAAGGTAACTTATTATTCTAATGTATTGGGGCTGGTGAGTGCTATAGTCATTGCTGAAGCTTCAGTGCAGGGCTTAATTGTGGATTAGACAATGGTAAAAAACGTTTTTCCATTAAAAAAACAAAAACAGGAGGACAGCATCTTTAACAGGCTCTAAGAATGGGCCGCAAACATATGATTTAACGAGACACTATAGTCACCAGAACCATTACAGCGTAATGTAATGATTCTAGTGGCTACAGCCTTTCCCTGCAGTGGTTGCAACGTAAACCCTGCCTTTTCCAAGAAAAGACAGTGCTTACTTGCTGCCTAGTAACAACCTCTAGTGCCAGTCACTCAGATGGCCACTTGAGATCCTTACTAGTCCAGTGCAGCACTTACATTCAGTGTCTCCACGTACTGTATTTAGGCGCTGAACATTCCCCTTAGTGTTGCATTAATTCAATGCATCTCTGAGGAAATGCTGATTGGCGCTGCAAGGTGTTTTACTGCGCATGCACAATAGCCTCCCAGTGCTTTCCTATGATCTCAGTCATGGAGGAGAGGCCAGCCACAGCATGGGAGAAAAAGAGGCCAGGTACCTAAACAGCCACTTCAGCGCTATAAAACTCCTTGCTAGAGACCATCTCCCAAAAAAAAAAATCAATATTCTAAAGACACTTACTGTTATTTGTCTGTGACGGCAGGAGTCTGTTTCTTTGGCTTCAATTTAAAGAATAGGATCAACCCTGCAATCCCAGCATACGTGGCCAATACACACTAAAAATATAAGATAATTAGAAACGTAAAAATGAACAGTGTCTAAACCGGCAACTAGAAATTTCATGTACTATCATTATACGTACATTCCTTCTTCCTGTGATGGTATATGCATTGAAGTACTTTTGGATACCAGTGAATTGATGGTGACTGCCAGAATCGTGACCTCCCATGACTGATCTCTCTGAAATAGAAATAAATAAAATGTGAGAAATTAAGACCTGTTAGTTTCCCAACTTTTGCATGGGATTTTACTGTTAATGTCAGAATACTGTTAACGTTTACTGCAATAAAATACAGCTGTGTTCAGCAATGCCCCAAGATCAAATTTAGGGCTTGCCCATTTCAGTTTTTACACATTAAAATTTGCCAGATAGGTTTGCTAGGCCTATGTCACATTTGAGACTGTATGGCACCCCAGGAATGGAAATCACCCCCATCATGGCATACCATCTTCAAAAGTAGACAACACAGAGTATCCAAAATTGCATAATTATGTAAAAAGCACTCTCCGTCTAGTGGAGAAAAAAGAGCTTCTGTAAGGAAGCAGCAGTTAAGTCTGTCTGCAACATGCGCGGACGACACTTTTATGCATAGAATATATATTAGGCAGCTCGAAATAGTTATGGGTTGCCTAAGTCACGTTAGCTGTGAGTGCAACTTGCCTCAGCAAAGACAAGCTAATACTTCTGGCTGTGCAGTGTTTTAAACAGAAACACTGCACATCCAGACTCCTACCACCATGACCAGTACTGGCAGTTGGAGTAACCCTTTAATATCAGAATACTCATCTGGCAATTAGTTAAAGTTAGGTTTGGCTAGATCAGGGATAGGCAACCGGCGGCATTCCAGATGTTGTGGACTACATCCCCCATAATGCTCTTACACCGATAATGCTGGTATAGCATCATGGTAGGTGTAGTCCAAAACATCTGGAGTGCCTAAGGTTGCCTATGCTAGATATATGCAAATCCCTCTAGTAAGGTCTCAAGTAAATGACATAAGCTGCTGATAAATCAAAACTAAAAACGTCAAGAAATATGGGTGTGATAATGCAGGAAGCCTAAACCACGTCTAAAAATACGCCATTTTTACAGAGAGGGCAGGTAGTTACAATCACTTAACAGTGAATTGGAAGCCCAAACCGCTGGGATTGTTTTTAAAACTTAGCTGAAGTGGAGCATGGATTACCTAGGTAAGAATTTTTGGAAGTAGTTTTGCAATTCACCACATTTTCAATTACTTAAATAGACACTATAGGCACCCAGACCACTTCAGCCAATTGAAAAGGTCTGGGTGCAGTGTCCCAGGTCCCTTAAACCTGCAAAGGTAATTCATACAGTTTTTAAAAAAGGGTTAACTCCACCTCTAGAGACTGTCTACCAGACAGTCACTTACTAGAGGGACTTCCGGGTCATCCAATGTTTGTAAGACCCCATAGTAAAGCATTATACATGCTTTACTATGAAGAAAGTATTAATGTGAGCTCAGCCATCGCTGTGCATGCACACTAGGTCTCCCCCACCCGCTGACGTCAGCAGGGGAGGAGCGGAGGCGAAGCCTGAACCAGCACTGAGGGACATCCTGGTACTTTAGTTTTCCTTTAATAAACCTTAGCTAGATGGATCTCTTTTTCTGTTTCAGCTATTTTAGTGTAAAAAGTTTAGCCCTTCTCAATTCAATTTTAGTAATCACAGACTCAACCGGGCATATTAAACTGCAAATAGTAGCAAACTCAAATCTGAATAGAAATTGTTAGATAAAACATACGGTTCTGGAAAAATTCTACAACTAAACTACATTCACACATCTGCCATTATCCCCAGAATTTCTCTATGTGGAGGTAATGTCACTAATTTCAGAGTACAATGAGAATTATCAGGTAACGGAATATTTTAGGCCAAATATGAAAAAAATCAAATGTGAGAATTGCTATTGGCCTTAACCTTAAAAGATAACTAGCAGCATAGCTAACTTTGAGAGTTTTTCCTAGTCCCACAACATTAGCCTTAAATTTAAAATTCACTGTCAGGGTTATTTACCAAAGTTACAAGTCAAAGCAATTTAAATGGAAGGTCAGAGTGACCGAATTGACTATATATATATATATATATATATATATATATATATATATATATATATATATATATATATATTCCCAGTTTGGCTATACATATTACATTCTCACTTTTGTGAATAGCCCCTGTGAGAGTCAGCCATGTTTGCAGTTTGGCTATATGTGAAATAAAATTAGAATTCCAGCCAGTTCACCCTTTAGTAAATAACCCTGGTAATCTAACAAGGTTAGATACTAAAAGTGAGAACTGTGGTAACAGCAAAGTGAATTTTAAATTTAAAGGTTTAAAATAGACAAACTGGGACCAAAATAAAAAAAACTTGGGTACGATAAGATTTTTTTTTCTTTTCTTACCAATTCAGCTATTTTGGTCTTAAATTTGCAGTGATTTTAAATCCCCACCAATTCTCAGTGTGGTCAATAGCCCAACATGTAGGGGCCCCAGTCCCTGGGTTAGGGCCCCAGTCCCCCAGTCCATGGGTTAGGGCCCAGCATGGAGCCCAGCAGAGCTGAATGACATTTCAATGCCAAGACTCTAACACATGGACCTACAGCCCCAGAGACCCCAGAAGACATGCCCTCCATCCCCTATTTCCCCCCATCCCCCACACAGAGCCCCCCAAACACTCACTAGTGTCAGCAGCAATATCAAGAATGAGTGCCCTTCACCAGCCCCAGCTTCTACTGACCAAGGCAAAAGGAAGTCACACCTGCTCCTTACATTGGCTGACAGGGCTGTCTATCACATCAGCGCCCGCTGCCATTGGCTGTAACAGCTCCTCTCTCTCGCGCGAGAGAAGTCACGGAGTTCTAAACACTGGAGACCTTTTTTTTTTTTTTTTTTTTTATGAGAAATTTCTATTGTATCCAGTGTGGAGTCTGGTATTTTACACAGAGAAGACAATATCCTAGAGACCAAAACACGCATCGAGCTCTCTATGAATCGGCTCCCACAACATGGCGGCTGCGATGGAGACAAAGCTGTGCGGTGCATTTGTGCTCGGGTGCTTTGAAACTAGGAATGTGACTGGTGTAACCGGAAGTGGATCTGTTCTGTGCCAGGTTGGTTTCAGCTTCCGGGTTATGTGCATGCTGGGCCACACGTGGGTATGAGATCAGGATTATAACAGCCAGTCCCACAGACACCTAAAGGTAAATTAATAAAGATTTATTGTAACATATGGCAGCTGTGGGTTTATTCATAATTATCTCTAATTAAATTTATTATCATTGAAACTCCATATTGTGAATGTCAGCAATAGTTCTCTGCTTTCCCACATTCTTATGTTTGGTGCTATTTATACAAATTTTTAAAGTATAAAAACAAAGAATGTGACGGCAGATAAGAATCATTCGGCCCATCTAGTCTGCCCAATTTTCTAAATACTTTCATTAGTCCCTGGCCTTATCTTATAGCTAGTATACTTTATCTTATCTTATATAACTAGTATACTTTTAGCTAGTATACTTTATGTTATAGCTAGTATACTTTATGTTATAGCTAGTATACTTTATTTTATAGCTAGTATACTTTATTTTATAGCTAGTATACTTTATGTTATAGCTAGTATACTTTATGTTATAACTAGTATACTTTATGTTATAACTAGTATACTTTATGTTATAACTAGTATACTTTATGTTATAACTAGTATACTTTATGTTATAACTAGTATACTTTTATCTTATATAGCTAGTATACTTTGTTATAGCTAGTATACTTTATGTTATAGCTAGTAGACTTTATGTTATAGCTAGTATACTTTATGTTATAACTAGTATACTTTATGTTATAACTAGTATACTTTATGTTATAACTAGTATACTTTATCTTATATAGCTAGTTTACTTTATCTTTTATAGCTAGTATACTTTAGGGGACTCTCTTGTGCGTTCATTTGTGTTGTATTTTGCAACCTCTTTGATTCGGCTTTGTCTTGACAATGTATCTTATTTATAAAGCGCCAACATATTCCACAGCTCTCTACAAATGGGAAAAAGAGTGTAATATAAACAGACCAAAGCAAAAGGTGAAGAGGGCCCTGCCCTTGAGGGGATAACTGGCCCCTGAAGATGGGCAGACTAGATGGGCCGAATGGTTCTTATTTGCCGTCACATTCTATGTTTCTAAGATATTTTGTACATAGTGATTTGCTAGATAGACCGTGAGCTTACAATCTAAAAACTTGGAGATTTATTGCAGTTTTGTTCACAATTAACGTTTTAGTAAACAATCCAGTGAGCTGTGTCAAACAGGAATAACATAAATCACTAGGAGGAATTCTCACACTTACTGAATCCACCCCACAATACGGGGAGTCTTAAATCGCCTGGTTACCCCTAGGATTGACAGATACAACAAGTGGCAATTATGGATGTCAAGTTCTAGGTAATTGATTAAAACTCAACTTTTGTTCATAAGATAAAAAAAATGAAAAGCCAAGTTCAATACCTACACCCTGATAGTTACAGAGAACAGATGGTGTGTGTGACTAAAAAAAATCAATGAGCTGTAAATTAGGGATTAGTACAATGTTTCACTTTCTGAGAAGTCAATGTGTAATTGTGACATTTTTGAGGAAAACATTTACAAGTTATAAATGCTGAGTTGTTAACTAAACACAATTTGGATCAATATTTGTAGTAGAAAGCAAATATGTTGAGAAACAGTGACATTTTAACTAACTAAGCAGTGCGATAAGAATCAATTAACAAGGTCCTGCACATAGTTAAAGGACCACTCTAGTGCCAGGAAAGCATACTCGTTTTCCTGGCACTAGAGTGCCCTGAGGGTGCCCCCACCCTCAGGGACCCCCTCCCGCCCGGCTCTGGAAAGGGGAAAGGGGTAAAAACTTACCTTTTTCCAGCGCTGGGCGGAGAGCTCTCCTCCTCCGATCCGCCTCTTCTCCTCCCCGTCGGCTGAATGCGCACGCGCGGCAAGAGCTGCGCGTGCATTCAGCCGGTCACATAGGAAAGCATTCATAATGCTTTCCTATGGACGCTTGCGTGCTCTCACTGTGATTTTCACAGTGAGAATCACGCAAGCGCCTCTAGCGGCTGTCAGTGAGACAGCCACTAGAGGAAATAGGGGAAGGCTTAACTAATTGATAAACATAGCAGTTTCTCTGAAACTGCTATGTTTATAAAACAATTAGTTAACCCTAGCAGGACCTGGCACCCAGACCACTTCATTAAGCTGAAGTGGTCTGGGTGCCTAGAGTGGTCCTTTAAATATTTTATATATACAATTTGCTTGTTTGTTTGCTTTTTTTTTTATTACGCTTAAAGGTTTTTTCCAGCCATAATGACTACTTCAATGTTTTGAAGTGGTCATGGTGCAAGGACCATGTATATATCAATTATGAAAAACTGCACATAATATATTTTATGTTGCTGCTGAAAGTGTAGCCTATGGCAACCGTTATTAGAAAGGCCAGATTGAGAATTCTGCGCTGGCTATTTAAATCTGCCTTTGCTCAAGCGTTCATTAAAGGGACACTCCAGGCACCCAGACCACTTCTGCTCATTGGAGTGGTCTGGGTGCCAACTCCCACTACCCTTAACCCTGCAAGTGTAATTATTGCAGTTTTTTATAAACTGCAATAATTACCTTGCAGGGTTAAGTCCTCCCCTAGTGGCTGTCTACTAGACAGCCACTAGAGGGAACTTCCTGGTCCCCAGCACAGATTATCTGTGCTAGAGCGTCTCTAGACGTCCTCACGCTGTGTGAGGACCTCCAGCGTCGATCTATTCCCCATAGGGAAGCATTGAAATTCATTTTCAATGCTTTCCTATGGGGTGCGCCAATGCGCATTGGGACTCCTCGGCCGGTGGGCGGGATCAGTCTCGCCCACCGTCCGACGGAGGAAGAAGGAGGAGCGGCGGGGGAGGAGCAGGCAGCGACGTGGGACATGTCGCTGCCTGAGGTAAGTGACTGAAGGGGTTTTCACCCCTTCAGTAACCGGGGATTGGGGGGTGGGAGGGAGAGGGACCCTCCAGTGCCAGGAAAACGGATCGTTTTCCTGGCACTGGAGTTTCCCTTTAACTGGCTGGGAGCCCTGTGCTGATGTTTGGCCTATCTAGTCTGCCCAATTTTCTAAATACTCTCATTAGTCCCTGGCCTCATCTTATAGTAAGGATAGCCTTATGCCTATCCCATGCATGCTTAAACTCTCTCACCGTGTTAACCTCTACCACTTCAGCTGGAAGGCTATTCCATGCATCCACTACCCTCTCAGTAAAGTAATACTTCCTGATATTATTTTTAAACCTTTCCCTCTAATTTAAGACTATGTCCTCTTGTTGTGGTAGTTCTCTTTCTTTTAAATATAGTCTCCTCCTTTACTGTGTTGATTCCCTTTATGTATTTAAATGTTTCTATCATATCCCCCTGTCTCGTCTTTCCTCCAAGCTATACATGTTAAGATCCTTTAACCTTTCCTGGTAAGTTTTATCCTGCAATCCATGAACCAGTTTAGTAGCCCTTCTCTGAACTCTCTCTAAGGTCTCCAGTACTGTGTACAATACTCCAAGTGAGGTCTCACCAGTGTTCTGTACAATGGCATGAGCACTTCCCTCTTTCTACTGCTAATACCTCTCGCTATACAACCAAGCATTCTGTTTTAGTAAAAACAAATGAACTTCGGGATCAGAATCTGGCTTCTGCTCATACGGCTCAGCCGGAATTCTCTGAGGCTTGGTGTCTGGTTGGAACCAGGTAAGAAGCAAACCATTGTAAAATTGTTTGCCCACTTCCTGGGGAACGATGCTAGGGGACACAACAGCGGGCTGTAAAGGCTATGATACTCTGAGTAACCCTTTCAGTTTTTGCTCATAAATCCATGCTATAGGCATGGATGTGTGAGCATTTGGTTCCTTACATAACACATACTGGGTTATTCACTAAAATGAGAATTTAAGGTGAATTCAAACCAAATTTAAGGTTCAAATAGCGAAACTGGAAAAATTATCCGTCAGCTATGTGTCCAGTGCGATTACTCTGGCCTTCAATCTGAAATTCACTTTGAATTCTCACTTTAGTTATTAACTCTGGTAGAGTGCAGCCACATGCTAAGAATAATTGGAGCAGGTGCATAAATCTAATGCATGTAACATAACGTTAGCCGTATCGGCAAACTTCAGGCGAGTATCATGTTTAATCTGTATATTTATTTATTTGGGGGGATTGATTACATTTCCATACTTGCCTGGAGTCATTCTAATAAATGTGTAGAAGCCTGACGTTCTACTATGTTGATTTCAATTTGCATGTATTAATTACTATAACATTTGAATTTTCATAATTTACATTTTATATGTAAAACAATCTCTCAAACATTTGGGGATGACGAATATATTGAATATATGTCGAGGTTTTGGGTATGACCCTGTACACAGATCTTGAACCTATGCTTTTCTAAAAGTATAAAAGATCTAGAGGTTTATTATCAGTCCTCAGTGTCCACGTTTAAATGAGCCAAGGTCGGGGACGCAGAAACACACAAGAACGTAATTCCAGGCTGGGTCTATGAGTACCGAAAACAGGATAGTCAAACAAGCTAGATCAGTTTAGCAGAGAATACAATGAACAAATAACGCTCTATTAGGAATCTCAAATTAGACCGCAGCAGGGCAATGATACAGAACATGTATCAATGGCTTACACCATTCCTGTACACTCAGAACATGTAAGCATTGACGGTGGAATGACGCAGGGCTGTTTGTGTCTGCAAATTCTCTTTTGGATGTCTTATCAGAAAGTTATACACAGGATCAACTTGTACGCTGGCATGGTCATTTTGTTACCCAATAATTGATTCTGACTCGCACTCCACAGCACTGTTTTCTAGATAAAATATAACAATAATTTTGTCCATCTTTCATTGCAGAGAAAAAACACAGAAGCCATGGAAGAAAGCTTTCCTCGTGGAGGTACCCAGTCTAAGTCGGCCCAACCAAAGATTAAAAAGAGGCCCCAGGAAAATGATAACCTGTTCTCTGTAAGTAATGTGGAGCGTTGTATGTCATGTTAGCATTTAAAGGAATGTTACAAGTACCAATTTTACAGCTTATCACTCTTAGCCACTGAGCTAAGCCCAGCATTGTAGGATTTAGCGCGGGAGAACTAACAGAAGGTAAAAAGGCCAATTGTTTACAAACAGTTTGACTCCTTACAGTAGGGGGCGTCATGGTACTCCTGGGACCATTTCCACTACAGCAAACTGTAATTTTATGATGCTTGGAGCACTCATTTACTCTCCCTCTCATATGTATGATCGTGGCTCAGAGTTTTTTACATTAAAGGACCACTCTAGGCACCCAGACCACTTCAGCTTAATGAAGTGGTCTGGGTGCCAGGTCCTTCTAGGGTTAACTAATTGTTTTATAAACATAGCAGTTTCAGAGAAACTGCTATGTTTATCAATTAGTTAAGCCTTTCCCTTTTTCCTCTAGTGGCTGTCTCACTGACAGCCGCTAGAGGCGCTTGCGTGATTCTCACTGTGAAAATCACAGTGAGAGCACGCAAGCGTCCATAGGAAAGCATTATGAATGCTTTCCTATGTGATCGGCTGAATGCGCGCGCAGCTCTTGCCGCGCGTGCGCATTCAGCCGACGGGGAGGAACGGAGGCGGAGAGGAGGAGGAGAGCTCCCCGCCCAGCGCTGGAAAAAGGTAAGTTTTTACCCCTTTCCAGAGCCGGGCGGGAGTGGGTCCCTGAGGGTGGGGGCACCCTCAGGGCACTCTAGTGCCAGGAAAACAAGTATGCTTTCCTGGCACTAGAGTGGTCCTTTAAGCTGTAAAGGAGTCTGTCTGAGGAAGTGGGAACTTAAATGCCATGCTCCTTTTAAACAAATATTTGGACAAATTATATGGGAAGGTAGTGTTTGGTAGGACATTTGTGAGTATATTGTTTTGTTTTCAGTGTTATTTGATTTAGCAAAAGATTAGCTGTTGTGTTCTGGAGTAGTATATGTGTGTGGTAGGTAGTAAATAGTATGTAACTTGAAATAAATGTTCTATTGGAAAGTTTAGTGGCTTGTTAATTTTCACTTTCCTCTCTCTCACTAAATGTATCTTTTAAATGTAATGACTGTATGAAGCCTGTTAAATTTACTGTTTTTTTGGGGGGTGTTTAACCAGACCCATCATGAGGAAGATGACAATGAACCAATCAGGAAGAAAAAGAAGACCAATCTGGTCAGAGAGAAACCAAAGTTTATTCGTCAGGAAAAGCGGAAAACACCTGTTTCAAAGGAGCAACCTGTGGATATCCTGAGGTTTAAGGTTTGTTTTTCTATTTAGCTTTCCTTTTCTTTACCTGCTGGGGATGCATGGACCATTCTAATTGTGGTGGGCAATCTACTAATCTAAACTACAGTATAGCAAATTGAAATCCAAATGACAATTGAGGTTAAAATGGCCAATTTGTAATTTTAGCTGAGTTGGAGAATATTTCCAGATCACCTGAATTTTGTCAATTAAATTAGTATTTGCAACAATTTTGAATTTATTGAAGAAAATCCATAAGTGTTCATGATTAATTCCTGTAGTATGAGTAGTGTTTACCAGTAAATAATATTTATGAAAATAGATGCATGCCCTTTCAAAGCCTGTCCTTTGAGAACATTATATTTACATTTTTTTTGTTTGTTTTGTTTATCTCTAAAGGGGAGCTGTTGCTTCCCGGGATTTTTAATTGTTATCTTTACATACCACACGTCTTTAACAAATATATCTTTCAGAGGTGTGAACAATTAAAATAAATGTAGAAATATACACCTCTTTATCTTGCAACAGGGTGCCTCCATCTTACCTCCCTGTCAGTCATTGTTATAAGCCTATAAAGTGATTCCTTACAACACGTTATTTACTAAGGAGTGAATTTCAAATTCAAGGCCAAAGTACCTGAATGGAAAGCATAACTGACTTACATTTTTTTTGTAGTTTGGCTATTTCCCCCATAACTTTGAAATTCACATTTAGTAAGTAACTCTGCCTGAATTCTACATACATGTTCTGTACCCAGCTTTGTTAGTCCTATCAGATGGCACTCATCACCTGGCACTCCTTTGTTTCAGAATCTCAAGGTTGGCATGCTGTTGCTGGGATGTGTAAAAGAAGTTAAAGACTTTGAAATGGCTATCAGTCTGCCATATGGAATGACGGGATATGCCCATGCAACACATATTTGCGAGGCATACTCTAAAATTCTAAGTGAGCAGGCAGAAAAAGATGTCCCTTTGGAGGTAAGAACTCGTTCATATGTTTTTTTTGCCACAATGGCTTTTTGCTGTGTGTACCATGTACGCAGACAAAAATTTATATTAAAAAATAATATGCTTGCTAACACAATAATGCGTTCATATAGGCTAAGGGTTTAAAGTTAAATTACCACTTTGGTTAAGCTTAGATGTGCTGTACCCCCATGTGTTATCACTGAAAATAGTATATTTAATTGCTTTGAGAATTCTATTTAAACACATTGCTGCAGTCATTTACCACTGCGTTCATTGGCAAATTCAGCTAACACAATATGGAATCTATAGTGGAGTAGAGCAGCTTTCACAGCTCCTGCCCTTGACCTGCACCTGGCCAGCCTGTTACCCACTGGACCCCAGGGAAGCCACCCACACCGCTAGATATACACAGAGCTGCAGAATAAGCCTCTTCTTATCCAGTCCTCACAAACACACAGTACTCACAAATAGTGATGTCGCGAACATAACATTTTCCGTTCGCGAATGGCGAACGCGAACTTCCGCAAATGTTCGCGAACGGGCGAACCGCCATAGACTTCAATAGGCAGGCGAATTTTAAAACCCACAGGGACTATTTCTGGCCACAATAGTGATGGAAAAGTTGTTTCAAGGGGACTAACACCTGGACTGTGGCATGCTGGAGGGGGATCCATGGCAAACCTCCCATGGAAAATTACATAGTTGATGCAGAGTCTGGTTTTAATCCATAAAGGGCATAAATCACCTAACATTCCTAAATTGCTTGGAATAACGTGCTTTAAAACATCAGGTATGATGTTGTATCGATCAGGTAGTGTAAGGGTTACGCCCGCTTCACAGTGACAGACCAAACTCCCCGTTTAACGCACCGCAAACAGTCCATTTGCACAACCGCAAACTCCCCATTTGCACAAGGTTGGATACCAAGCTAGCCATGTCCCGTTCCTTGTCCTCACTGATGTCATTGAAGGTCTCGTACGTACAACACCAAGGGTCCCCGAAAGGTGACAACAAGCCCCCTGTATTTTATTTTTTATTTTTTTAATGTACACTACTGTTACACCAGATATGAGTTGCACTGGTGTGACACTGTGCCCTGGCAGGCCCTGAAATGCACACGTGTGAAGGAAACTGACTGCTATTATATTACAGTCAAAAAATTTTTTATTTTTTTTTTTTTTTTTTTTTAAATGGACTCCGGATAGATGCCTCTGGAATGGGAGGTACGGGTTGAGATGGTACGCATACCAGTGTCTCAGGGGCCAAATAAGCATTTCTGGACAAAAGTGTCTGATGGGCCTGGGCAATCTGGTCCATACGGTGATCCTGTTCTTAAAATCTTGCCTCATCGGAGGCCATTTGCTGTCCTAGACCTGCAGGGCCCATGGTCCTATCATAATGTCATGATGTAATACCCCAACACGCAGAGTTTAGGATAGCAAGGGACAAGACTAGGATATAACTTATTACCTGGACTTAGAATGGCCAGACTAAACATCAGACAGAGATAAAGCGTAATCAGAAACGAGACGAGGTCATGGTAACAGAGAGACTACGAAAACGAGAACAAGCCAGAGTCAGGTAGATGGTAATCAGTCACACGGGCAAACAAGACAGGAAAGGGTTAAAGATAAATTCAGAGTCAAGAACAAAGCCATGGTCAATACCAAAATAAACAAAATAGATCAAGGAACGCACTAAAGGGTACTGACACAGAAACCACAATAGGACAAAGTGGATAGGGCTAGGGAAGTTTAAATATCCTTTAACATTTGATTGGCCCACGTCATGCCTACGCCCCCAAAACGTTTGTGTGTGGGGGTGCTGGAATGACGTGGGCCAATGGGAGCCTGAATCAACTTTTGGCTCCCACTGCCCCTTTAAGAGCGAGCTCGTGACTCGAGCCGTGCTCCTAGTGCCAGGCGGGCCACGTGACCGATTACTGCGGTCAGTGCACGCGGCTAAGTCAGAAGAGGAGATCAAGCCGCAAGCGGCTCGTGTGGAGGCAGGAGTGATCCAGCCACGCGCGGCTCAAGCTTAGGAGCCAGGTCGGTCCCAGGATAAGGTAAATACAGCCACAACCACTTATCCCAATCACACACCTTTCCTAACGTCCTATCCCATTAAAAGCATATTGCCGCGTATTTAATAAAACAGACCCCGTACTTCATCCAGTTTACCGATCGATGGTTCGATATTCTGAGCCCTCTCTGATTTACTGTACACGACTATTCAATATTCCCACACATTTTATATAGCATTTTATGTTTGTTTGAGACCACCTTAAAAATATTGGATATCGCTAAAAATCATGATCACTATATACTTTCTCTACAAACCTCTAAAATGAACCAAACTACTCATCCATCCGCTATACCACTTTATACCACCTAGAACTAGTTCCCAGTTAAAATACTTGACTCTTACTTACCCACACTCAGTCATGCCACACACATTTCACCACTACTCTCACCGAATCCCTCTGACTACGGCTAAATTCATCTTCTACATCAGAACACTACTCCTAAGATTGGGTTGTATCCATGTCACGGGTTTTTCATTTAGAATAGGGGCAGCTTCGGTCTCCTTCAACACTGACACTCCAGTGCATATTATTAAAAGATTGGGCAGATGGAAATCCTCAGTCTACAACCGATATATTCCTCATCCTGAGAAAGAAATGAGGAAAGCTTTTAAAAGTTTGGCTTTGTAAATTTGATGCAATAAGTGTGTTTTTCTTTAATACATTTTCACCCTCTTTGCATGAACCCGATTTACATATATTACTAATATATTTCTGAACATATATATTATATTATTCACTCACTCACTCTCTGGGCCGTCCTAGGACATCATGCTGTCTAGGTCCAACGATAAATGACTATGGGGGATAATGTATAATAAACACAGGTTACTGGCTATGGGGGGATAATGTATAATAAACAGGTTACTGGCTATGGGGGATAATGTATAATAAACACAGGTTACTGGCTATGGAGGATAATGTATAATAAACACAGGTTACTGGCTATTGGAGGATAATGTATAATAAACACAGGTTACTGGCTATGGGGAGGATAATGTATAATAAACACAGGTTACTGGTTATGGGGAGGATAATGTATAATAAACACAGGTTACTGGCTATGGGGGGGATAATGTATAATAAACACAGGTTACTGGCTATGGGGGGATAATGTATAATAAACACAGGTTACTGGCTATGGGGGGATAATGTATAATAAACACAGGTTACTGGCTATGGGGAGGATAATGTATAATAAATACAGGTTACTGGCTATGGGGGGATAATGTATAATAAACACAGGTTATTGGCTATGGGAGGATAATGTATAATAAACACAGGTTACTGGCTATGGGGGGGATAATGTATAATAAACACAGGTTACTGACTATGGGAGGATAATGTATAATAAACACAGGTTACTGGCTATGGGGAATAATGTATAATAAACACAGGTTACTGGCTAAGGGGGGGGGATAATGTATAATAAACACAGGTTACTGGCTATGGGGGGGATAATGTATAATAAACACAGGTTACTGGGGGGGGGATAATGTATAATAAACACAGGTTACTGGCTATGGGGGGGATAATGTATAATAAACACAGGTTACTGGCTATGGGAGGATAATGTATAATAAACACAGGTTACTGGCTATGGGGGGGATAATGTATAATAAACACAGGTTACTGGCTATGGGGGGATAATGTATAATAAACACAGGTTACTGGCTGTGGGGGGGATAATGTATAATAAACACAGGTTACTGGCTATGGGGGGATAATGTATAATAAACACAAACACAAAAAAAAAAAGAATGCAGCTTCAGAATTAATCTAAATTGTATGCTGTCTAGGAGGTGGGAGGGTCTGCTGCTAATTGGCTGGAATGTGTCTGCTGACTGTGAGGTTCAGGGTCAAAGTTTACTCAATGATGACGAATAGGGGGTGGACCGAACATCGCATATGTTCGCCGTCCGTGGTGAACGCGAACAAGCTATGTTCGCCAGGAACTATTCGCCGGCGAACCGCTCGGGACATCACTACTCACAAACTCAACACCACTGACAATCTACATACACCAAAGCAACACCACAAGCAGCCCCACACATACACACACCCTGGGAAACACACTGTGACATATCCTCCACACACACAACTCCACAAGAAGCCTCCATACACAGCCCACAGTCATAGGTATCATACACAATATCACAAACTACTCATGAACATATACTGTACAATATAACAGCCCACATATACACAAATACAATGCTACAAAGCAACTGCAGCCCCTATAAATAACACAAGCATAATATGGCTACATACACATCTCAATTATAAAAAAAATCTAAGACCGACATGCCAAGGGTCTTCACGATCTTGTTTTGACACAGTACCCCTGCCCTAACTCAACCCAGCCTAAGCCTTTGGATTTAATGTGTGTTTATTTTTTTGTTGTTGCAATTTTCATTCACTGCTCATCATGGATTTTGTCATCCAGTTCATGAAGAAAATTCTTTGTGAAGAGCTTTTTTTTTTTTTTACCCTATCCTTATATATGGAGCTATTCTGAAGTATTTCTCGCAAGCATTCAAACTTCAACTGTTTACATCTTCCTACACATTTTAGGCACTTGCGCCCCTGCCTGATCTGTACTGTCCTGGGATGCTGGTAAGATGTGCCGTCAGTAGTTTGGAATCTACATCTCGTGGTTTTCAAAGCATCAAACTATCCATCAATCCGCAGGATGTCAACAAACTCCTCGCTGACGCATCTTTGCGACCGGGAATGGTATGCATTTACATTGTATCCGTAAAAACAACTTGTATGTGTTATGAATACAGTAGCATGTTCTGCAGGTAAAATGCATTGTGTCTGTAATAGTCTCAGATACCTTTCGAAAAAAAAGGTAGTGATGAGTATATATAAATAATCATATCGATAGTAAAAATTTAATACATATTCATTTGTGTTGTTTATTGAACCACATAGAATGTATAAAATTATTCATATGTGGATGTTGCCTAAAGGATAGAGGAATCTGTTTGAGAATTTCTTTTACTGATAAAACCTCCTTAAACAGTGATGATATAATTTGACTTAGAAAATAACCGTATATTTAAAGGAGCAGTATAGTGCCAGGAAAACAAACTTGTTTTCCTGGCACTATAGTGTCATTAGGTCCCCCCTCCTGCTGGGCTGAAGGGGTTAAAACTTAATTCCTCTGCGCGTCTTCCTGGGCTTCCTCGCCGCTGGGGAACTCTCCTCCCTCTACCGACGTCAGCCCGAATGTGCATGCGCGGCAAGAGCTGCGCGTGCATTCAAACCACCCATAGGAAAGCATTACTCAATGCTTTCCTATGGACATTCAGCGTCTTCTCACTGTGATTTTCACAGTGAGAATCGCGGAAGCGCCTCTAGCGGCTGTCAGTGAGACAGCCACTAGAGGCTGGATTAACCCTCGGTGAAACTGCAATGTTAACAGCTGCAGGGTTAAAACCTGGCGGACCTGGCACCCAGACCACTTCATTGAGCTGAAGTGGTCTGGGTGCCTATAGTGGTCCTTTAAGTTTTAGGAGATGTTAATTGAAAACTTGCCTTCTTCAATGACGCAGTCATTACATTTTTACACTTTTGTTACAATCTTTTTTGTTACTTCCTCCTCCCATCTGTGTCCCCTCAGAATAAAATGAAATGTTGATGGTAAAAAAAATAAATATTTTTTTCTCTTTCCAGCTGCTTTCAGGGTGTGTATCCAGTATAGAAGATCATGGGTATATCATTGACTTAGGAGTCGCTGGAACTAAAGCCTTCCTGCCCCGTCAAAAAGCTCAAGTATATTTAAAACAGACAAATAAATGTAAGTCATATACTGCTTCATTATAATAGCAAAAACCATAACTCCAGACTTCCTCAGACACTCAAGGGTGTGCTGACTGCATTATTCTGTTTCAATTATAAAAAATGGACTCTGGAGGCACCTTGACTGTCTTCAAAACCGCAATACATATTAAACATATTAAATGAGAGCGATGAGTCTTAATTGTGCGGTTTGCTAAAAACTCTGCATAATGGCACATCTTCCTGCAACTGTGTCCAAGATTCCTTTATTTAGAACAAACCTGAACAGGAACGAGGTGCCTTTCTGCTTCGATTTCCTAAACACTCCCATACTTGTAGATGGGTATCCCTGTTTCAAAGCGAGGAAAGTCTGAATTGATGGAACTTTTATCCATTGAGTTCTACATTACCCTCTGGTGTTGATTGTATCTCTTGATGATGGGAGTTGCAGTCTGAAAAGAGAGGACTTGCCAGGATTTACTGACTATATTTCATGTTTTCATGCCCATGCACACATTTACACGTCCGGTGTCTCTTTCAGCGACATCTCTGAAGGTGGGACAGTATCTGAACTGCGTGATTGAAGAAGTGAAGAATGATGGGAGGATTGTGCGTCTGTCGATCACGCAGCCTGATGTCGCTGCAGCTGTTGCAACAGAGCAACAGAACTGGTCTCTTAATAATTTGTTGCCAGGGTTGATTGTTAAAGCCACTATTAAGAAGGTACGACCTATTTGTATGCAAGTTGTTAGCAAATGTTAACACAATTTAGAGCCTAGATTGAGTGTGGTCTGTGTGATCTATGTAAAATCTTTGTAACCAGTGACATGTCTGTTCCTCGTTGATCTCCCTTCCTGTTATTTGCATGACGTTTGCAGTAGATTCTTCCCAAATACTATTTATATTTTTCTAAATGTCCCTTCTTTTCACAGGTGTCAAATGACAAAATCACCTTGTCCTTCCTTTCATCCTTTACTTCGACAGTAGATTTCTTACACTTTGAACCCAAAAAAAGCAGTGAATACAGTGTTAACCAGGAGGTAGGTACCCAAAACAGTGCATCAGAGTATTGTTCATGGTTAGTCAATAAACAGGTTCAACACAATTAGAAGCAATCAAAAAACATGGGGTTTTGGTTAAGTTATTTTACCAAACTTTGTAATTGTTAGAACCTTGCTCTCTTCAGGAAATTAATGTTTGCATTGAATTGGTTACTCAAGCATAACCGTCTCGTTCTCTTTGTTTTTCCACATAAGCCAAAAAGGAGTCAAACAATGTACATAACATAAATGTACATGTAGTAGATGCCTTCGATTGTGAAATTATATATTTTAAATGTGTCATAGAAGCAGGAGAGACTAAGAATTTTGCTGAGGCATTAAAAAAAAAAAAAAAAAAAAAATTAACATAACTTATATATTATTTTAAAGGTTTTATTTAATTGTGTAAGTTATGGTCCCCCTGTGAAATATTTTTAGTACAGGGTTATCCACTAAAGTGAGAATTCAAAGTGAATTTAAAATTTAAGTTTGAAATAGGCAAATTGGAAAATATTCTATAGTTCAGCTAAGCTTTCAGTTTGCCTATTCTGGCTTTAAATTTGGAATTTTGTTTGAATTCACTTTGAATTCTCACTTTTGTACATAACCCTGTCTGATGCATGACCATCTCACCGCAGGTCAAAGCTTGTATCTTGTGGGTCGATCCCTCTTCAAAGAACATCCGTCTGACGCTTCGCCAATCATTGATCCAGCCGGGCACCTTACTACGCCAGCTCTCCAGCAGTCTGACTGGTTCTGTGTTGGAGAACTGCACTGTGAAAGCCTTGTTTAAGTCCGTGGGAGCATTACTTGAACTCAATGGCGACACTATGGGGTTTGCCTTCGTAAGTACTAATAAACCTTTTAAAAAAACAAACCTTTTTTTTTTTTTCCCCCTCAACATATCCTGAGGCAGTGTTGTATACAATCCATTGTATTTGTGCTCTGATATTTAAACTATGCTATGCTATGTAACAGGGAAGGCCACCCACCACTATCCAGCTTGTTGAATGACCATTTACATGAATCTTTGACACATACTGGATTGTTTAGCAAGGACTGTTATTATTTTATTATACTTATTTTATACTTATTTATAAAGCATCATTGCATTCTACAGTGCTTTTTCATTGGTACATTTTAATTTCAAAATGTTTCTTTACTGTGTAAGTTTCTTTTTAATGTGTGTTTTGGCAGTCACATTTTTGTAAGTACCCTTCCTGCTTAACAATCATGAACAATAGCAAGCACCAAGTATTTGAACTTGATATTGTATGAAGAATAGTGCTGGTGGTAGTTGTCCATCGACATAATTCTGGTAGTTGTTGTCCATCGACATCTGAAGGTCCAGAGTTTGAAATTCCTGGCGTAAACTCTTTGTCTGTTCACCTTATTTTCAGAAACACCAACTTCTTTCAAAAGAAGAAGAATCCAAGGGTCTTGGAAAGTTCAAGCAGGGCACCAGCCACACGGTGCGTGTCCTTGAGTTTAGCCCCATGGATGAGACCATCTTCGTCTCTTTAAAGCCGTAAGTATGACCTTTTCATTTCACACCCCTGGACAATGTTCTCAGCTTGTGACTACAAACATAGTATGGCAAAATGCCTAACCTTCATCCGTTATATATGAAAGCTTGGTCCTCTAACACCTGTCTGTACTCCTTGATCTTTTAGGGGCATCATTGGCGGACTGTACCTGACGCACAATGAAATAAAGGCTGGACAGCTGTTGGAGGTAAATTACAATGTTGATTTAATACATTAAGTAATGACCTGTTGTCTCGAAAATATGTCAACATATGAAATAAGTCTTAAAGGGAGACTTGAAGTACCATAATTACTACAGCTTATTCTAGTGGTTATGGTGCTGGGAGACTGTTTATAAGTGATTTTACAAAAAACATGTTCTCATGACACCTGAAGACCTTCAGTTCTGCCACTAACCAGGTAAAAAGAACTCTCCATATCCTCGTTATTGGAGCCAAATTCGGCTATGTCATATTACTGTTCACCCTAGCCAGATTGGTTACAAACATTGGAAAATATGATCCTTTGTCAATGTTGTCTTCTCTAATCTTATCCAGTAATTGTGCATATTGTTTTTTTCTCTACTCCTTCCCAGACATGGCCTAAATCTTTTTTTTATCATTTTATTATAAATTTGTTCTTTAGTATTGTTATATTGTATGCTGTACGCAATAAACTCAAATTTCACTTGTATGTTATTTTCTTACTCCTCAATTAATTTATTTTTCTGTTTAGGGGGATGTGGTGAATATTGAGCCTGTAGGCATGGAAGTGAGAATCACCAGTTACATCTCTGGCCTCGTACCTCGTCTCCACTTGGCCGACGTCCAGCTACACCAGCCAGAACTAAAATACAAGAAAGGACTCAAAATTAAATGCAGGGTGAGCATAAGGAGTCCTATTACTATCACATTGTGCCAAAGCAAAACATTAGAAGAAACTGTCAGTTCCACAATTTTAGCACAACCTTCTAACAAACTAAATGTTAGCTATTGGTCCTGCTATTATTTTATTCTTCAAATTTAAAATTCTGTTTATTTTTTTTAATTCATTGCAAAGCCTGGCAACATATGTACATTAGTTAATGCTTGCACTGGCGTACACACGAAGCCCCTACTACACACAATGCAATTCCAGTACTGATAGAAACATAGAAACATAGAATGTGACGGCAGATAAGAACCATTCGGCCCATCTAGTCTGCCCAGTTTTCTAAATACTTTCATTAGTCCCTGGCCTTATCTTATAGTAAGGATAGCCTTATGCCTATCCCACGCATGCTTAAACTCCTTTACTGTGTTAACCTCTACCACTTCAGCTGGAAGGCTATTCCATGCATCCACTACCCTCTCAGTAAAGTAATACTTCCTGATATTATTTTTAAACCTTTGTCCCTCTAATTTAAGACTATGTCCTCTTGTTGTGGTAGTTTTTCTTCTTTTAAATATAGTCTCCTCCTTTACTGTGTTGATTCCCTTTATGTATTTAAATGTTTCTATCATATCCCCCCTGTCTCGTCTTTCCTCCAAGCTATACATGTTAAGATCCTTTAACCTTTCCTGGTAAGTTTTATCCTGCAATCCATGAACCAGTTTAGTAGCCCTTCTTTGAACTCTCTCTAAGGTATCAATATCCTTCTGAAGATAGGGTCTCCAGTACTGTGTACAGTACTCCAAGTGAGGTCTCACCAGTGTTCTGTACAATGGCATGAGCACTTCCCTCTTTCTACTGCTAATACCTCTCCCTATACAACCAAGCATTCTGCTAGCATTTCCTGCTGCTCTATTACATTGTCTGCCTACCTTTAAGTCATCAGAAATAATCACCCCTAAATCCCTTTCCTCAGATGTTGAGGTTAGGACTCTATCAAATATTTTGTACTCTACCCTTGGGTTTTTACGTCCAAGATGCATTATCTTGCACTTATCCACATTAAATGTCAGTTGCCACAACTCTGACCATTTTTCTAGTTTACCTAAATCATTTTCCATTTGGCTTATCCCTCCTGGAACATCAACCCTGTTACATATCTTAGTATCATCCGCAAAAAGACACACCTTACCATCAAGACCTTCTGCAATATCACTAATAAAAATATTAAAGAGAATGGGTCCAAGTACAGATCCCTGAGGTACCCCACTGGTGACAAGCTTCAAATATACTCCATTGACTACAACCCTCTGTTGCCTGTCACTCAGCCACTGCCTTACCCATTCAACAATATTGGAATCCAAACTCAAAGATTGTAGTTTATTGATAAGCCTTCTATGTGCAACAGTGTCAAAAGCCTTACTGAAATCTAGGTAAGCAATGTCTACTGCACCACCCTGATCTATAATTTTAGTTACCCAATCAAAAAAATCAATAAGATTAGTTTGGCATGATCTCCCTGAAGTAAACCCATGTTGTCTCTGGTCTTGAAATCCATGTGTTTTTAGATGTTCAACAATCCTATCCTTTAACATGGTTTCCATCACTTTCCCCACTACTGAAGTAAGGCTTACTGGCCTATAGTTGCCCGACTCCTCCCTATTACCTTTCTTGTGAATGGGCACAACATTCGCTAACTTCCAATCTTCTGGGACTACTCCTGTTATCAATGATTGGTTAAATAAATCTGTTAATGGTTTTGCTAGTACACCACTAAGCTCTTTTAATAGCTTTGGGTGTATTCCATCAGGTCCCATTGACTTATTTGTCTTTACTTTTGACAGTTGAAATAGAACCTCTTCCTCTGTAAACTCACGTGTAATAAATGACTCATTTATCCTTTTTCTTAACTGAGGTCCCTTTCCTTCATTTTCATCTGTAAATACCGAACAAAAATATTCATTGAGGCAGTCAGCTAGACCTTTATCCTCATCTACATACCTTCCTTCTTTTGTTTTTAATCTAACTAATCCTTGTTTTACTTTTCTTTTCTCATTTATGTATCTAAAAAACGTTTTGTCCCCCTTTTTTACTGACTGTGCTATTTTCTCTTCTGTGTGGGATTTGGAAGCTCTTATAACTTGCTTAGCCTCTTTCTGCCTAATCTTATAGGTCATTCTGTCTTCCTCACTCTGGGTTTTTTTATAATTACTAAATGCTAACTTTTTGTTTTTTACTATTTTGGCCACATCTGCGGAGTACCACAGTGGTTTCTTGAATTTTTTGCTTTTACTGACAAGCCTAATGCAATTTTCTGTTGCCTTCAGTAGTGCAACTTTTAAATAATCCCATTTCTTTTGGACTCCATATAAATTGCTCCAGTCTGATAATGACTCCTTTACACATATTCTAATTTTAGAAAAGTCTGTTTTTCTAAAGTCTAAAACTTTTGTTTTTGTGTGGTGTGACTCAGTCACTGTTCTTATATTAAACCACACTGACTGATGATCACTGGATCCTAAACTTTCACCTACAGTAATATCTGATACCAAATCTCCATTTGTTAACACTAAATCTAGTATGGCCTCTTTACGAGTTGGCTCCTCAATGACTTGTTTTAGAGACAATCCCAGTAGGGAGTTTAGAATATGTGTGCTCCTGGCACAAGTAGCTATATATATATATATATATTGGAAATCCAAAGGCATGTACACATTGTGTTAATGTGTGCGCATGAAACCTAATTGGGAACATTTGGGTTTTTTGACTGATAAAAATACTTCCAATGTGATCGGTTTGTGACGTTCTACACTGTGTACAGAGATGTTCTTGCAGCTAATTACACGATAGCCTCCATTTACCCTAGTTTAGAGAATACCAACTACATTAGCTTTATGACCAATTGCATTTCATTTCCATTTGTTGTCGACAACATTGTCTCCTATGTATCAACAGGTCCTGACTATTGTTCCATCTGCCAAGAAACTTATCTTAACACGGAAGAGGACTCTAATAAATTCCAAGTTGCCAATCATTGCCAGTTATCAGGATGCACAACCCGGTCTGGTCACTCACGGCGTCATTGCAGCAATCAAGAATTATGGCTGCATTATTAAATTCTACAATGAAGTTCAAGGGCTGGCTCTAAGGCGGGAGTTGAGCTCTGAGCACATTCAGAATTTAGAAGAAGTCTTCTATAAAGGACAGGTAATGTAAAACTTGCAGAACAAAATAAAAATACGTTCTTAAAATAAGTAAACTTGTACATTTATTTAAATTTATTTTAATAATAACCATCTCCCTTATTGGTCCTGTTTCAATGGCTTTTGTGTTTTTCATACATACACAGTTAGGTATTTAATACGGCATTGGTTTCACATATATGACCAATAAATGCCAAGAAACTGCAAGTCCTATGAACATTTTGCAAGTTGTGGTTTGTAAACCAGTAGAGATCTTTTGCCTTCTTTGTGCTTTGTCGTTGGAGCAGGGCCCGTGTAACCCCTTGTTTCCAGTTATTGGTATGTTATGCTTATTCCCTGTACACTGTTGAGTGAGTAAGGGCTCCTTTAAAAAATGAATTGGCATATAAAGAGCACTTTTACGTTTCAGTCCCCATGGAAACCAATGTCCCTGCCTTTTGATACGGTTTTACATTTTGATCTAGGTTTGCTCATTGCGTCTACCTCTCCACCCAGTGTTTGCAGGAGTGATTCTACAAACGCTATAAGAAGAATTCTCAGATTTCTTAATCACTTTGTATCAATGCCATATTTCATTGTGGAGAACAATCTATAAAACTTTTTTTTTTTTTTTTTTTTTTTTTTTTCTCCACAGGTGGTCAAAGTACGGGTGGTGAGTTGCGACATGGAAAAAGAGCGAATGCAAGTGTCCTTCAAAATAATAGAAGAGGAAGAGGAGGAGGATGAGCAGAATTCAGAAAAGCGGCTTCAGAACAGAAACGCAGCAAGCATAGAAATTGGGAAGGTAGATGTAACCTTATTTATCGTGTCTAAATTATTTGTCTGGTATCTGCAGTGATCATGTGATCATGTGACCATTTGTCACTATAGCCCACTTTCAGAAATGAGTGTGGGCTCCGGGTGATCTGAGCACCATGCAAAAAAACAGTCACCATTATATAAGAGATTAACAAATATAATATTTAAAATCTTTTCAATTCAGCTGTTATGACAGCGATAACATGTCAGATGCTCCTCTTTCTTCACCACAGAACCAAAGGAGCATGCACTCCATCCCAATCTTCCTTCAAAATGTTTAAACATGCAGCTACTTATTCATTACGCAACAACTTGCAGTAAACTGAAACCCAAGTTAGATAGATGGAGACAAATCTCTAATTTGAAAAAAAAAAAAATATATATATATGTTAACATTTTTGTTACATCTTTTTTTTAAACCTAAACTTAATTGCAATTTGGTATTTAGTGCATTAACCCCACAGATTTTTTTTTTTATTTTTTTTTTTTTAATATGGTTTTCTTTTTTCGACAGTGGCAATTAAAATTTCTATGGCTTAGAGATAAATGAATTGGGCAAAATCTGAAGTTGCAGTTGCTGGCTTAGTGACTAGAATCTTTGATTTTTACGCTGATAAAATGATTAAAGGATCACTATAGTGTCAGGAATACAAACCTGTATTCCTGACCCTAAAGTGAAAACCCACCATTTAGGTGGCTTCCACCCCCCCCTCAGAATGGGTTAAAACGTATTTTCAACTCTCCACGGGTCTGCCGGGGCTGGCCCCGCCCCCTTGGTGACATCATCAAAATTGCAAATTTTTAGCCAATCCAATACTTTCCCATGGGGAAAGCATTGGATTGGCTAAAATCGGCAAGGGGGTGGGGTCAAACACAGTTTTGGCCAATCAGCACCTCCTCATAGAGATGCATTGAATCAATGCATCTCTATGAGGTAAATTCAGCGTCTTAATGCAGAGCATTGGGACACTGAACAGCAAGGCTCATAGAGCAAGGCTTACTGTGCAGCCCTGAGTCAGGAAGCCCCTCCAGTGGCCATCCGAGGAGTGGCCACTTGGAGGTGTCCCTAGGGGCGATGTAAATACTGCCTTTTCTCTGAAAAGGCAGTGTTTAAATGAAAATGCATGAAGGGGGCGATTATACTTACCAGAACAACTAGATTAAGCTGTAGTTGTTCTGGTGACTATAGTGTCCCTTTAAGAGCAACTTAACCAGATATAGTTACATAGTTACATAGTTACATAGCTGAAAAGAGACTTGCGTCCATCAAGTTCAGCCTTCCTCACATATGCTTTTGCTGTTGATCCAAAAGAAGGCAAAAAACCCAGTCTGAAGCGCTTCCAATTTTGCAACAAACTAGGAAAAAATTCCTTCTTGACCCCAAAATAGCAGTCAGATGTCTCCTTGGATCAAGCAGCTATCATCCCACTAATTAGAAATTGTATCCCTGTATGTTATGTTTTTGCAAGCATTTATCCAATTGCAATTTAAACATCTGTATAGACTCTGACAAAACCACCTCTTCCGGCAATGAATTCCATATCCTTATTGCTCTTACTGTGAAAAAACCTTTTCTTTGCCTTAGATGAAATCTCCTTTCTTCAAGCCTAAATGTGTGACCTCGTGTCCTATGTATAGCCCTGTTTATGAATAGATTTCCAGATAAAGGTTTGTACTGGCCCCGATGTTTAGATGTTTTGGTTTTTTTCTTTGTAATGTACATATTCCTTATTACTGATTATAACCATTCTGTTTCTCTCTGTTTTAATGCTATTCTTGAATTTGCAGATGGTTGACATAAAAATTGTCCAGAAGACTGAGAAGGGATTGAAAGTTGTAACTCTTCCAGAGAAAAAAAACGCTTTCCTTCCTAAAATGCACCTTTCTGATATTATTGGAAACTGTGAGCTATTTTGGCACGGCCTGGAGGAGGGAGACCAGCTCCATGGGGCGATGTATCTCAGCAAAGTCAAAGGAGAGATTGTATCCTTATATTTGTTTAACCATGCCGTGTATGTCAGAGCTAACGACGAGCTGCATTCTGTGTTAGCTCTACCAGTGAGATGTATATATTATTCTATATTGAAATAAGCAATGGGAAAATGGAACTGTAATACCACATGCTGAGCCTTTTTTTAAGGCAGCGATGGTGCATTTTATTTTTATTTTTTTTATTTCTTACTAGCATTGTAACCTTTTCAGATAAGCCCAAACGGCTAAAGTTGAACAATATCACAGCTACATACAACCCCTTGACAAGATAACGTAACTATAGACCAAGGCACCACCACATTTTTTTTGGCTTCAGATATTGAGACCTCTTGCATGTTTTATGTCCCTGTATTGACTAGAGGTTGCAATGGTATTATGCCTTTTATAAGACTTTATGGATTTTTTTCTTACCCATGTAGTTACTGTGATTACTCCAATTGCAAGCACAAGAAACACTTGCTAGACCACACCAACTATAAGGGTATGAGCCACTCTGTTGTACCACTGATGAACTGGCAATGAAGCCATGGTGAGGCTTTTTGTATTAGGGGAGACAGTTGTCATTGTTTTATCATCTCCAGCAAAGTGAAATTCCTTAACGAATCGCTCAGATATTGACTAGAAAGCCTGCCCTGATTTCGTCTTTGGTGGATGGCGAGTGTGTGAAAGACATCTCTGAACTACAGATCGGAATGATTCTCACTGGATTCGTCAATACCATAATGTCATATGGAGTATTCGTGGCATTCCCATATGGTCTGGTTGGATTAGCACCCAGAGCTGTAAGTAACATTGGATCTGATATATATGGTTGTGTACCAAGCTTGAAAACATTTGCCCCATTGTACTGGAAAGAGGTGAAAAGGTCCAGATTTTCTTATTTTTAAGTGGGACGGTCATCTACAAAATAAATGGGTGAATCAGTGCCCTTTAAATACGTATTCGATTTAATCTGTGAATTATGCCAGTTAAATAAAAGGACACTTCAAGCACCAAACAACTTTAGCTTAACGAAGCAGTTTTGGTGTATAGATCATGCCCCTGCAGTCTCACTGCTCAATTCTCTGCCATTTAGGAGTTAAATCCCTTTGTTTATGAACCCTAGTCACACCTCCCTGCATGTGACTTGCACAGCCTTCCATAAACACTTCCTGTAAAGATAGATCTAATGCTTAAACTACTGTTATTACACAGTGTGTTTAATCTAGAATTTATATTATTGCTCTTTTAGTTTTCTTGCTAAAGCCTGCTGGAAACCTCGGTGTGATTAACTTTCAATTAACAGAACAGGAAGAACCTCTAAAGTTAAACACATTGTGTTGTGAGCTCTGTTTGAAAGTGAAACCATATTTTTCATGCAGGCTGTGTGTGTCAATGGCAGAGGATTGAGCAGTGAGACTGCAGGGGAATGATCTATACACCAAAACTACTTCATTAAGCTAAATATTTTTTGCTACTTAGAGTATCCCTTTAAATATTATACTTACCCAATGTTTGCTTTCTTTTTGTGTTCCTACAAAAAGAGTAGATCCCATAATGACCATTACACAGCACTCCATGTGGACACCATAAATCAACTGACCATTGTTGAAGCTGAAATCTTACATGTGGTGTCTGAGCTCAATCAGTGGGCAGATACTTTCCATATATTTGTACCATACTTTGTCAATTGCCTAATAAATGTTTTTGTCTGGTTTGCAATACAGTCCTGGCATCACATGCAAACTGCCCCATGTCCATGTTCTCAAGAAGTGCTCATAAAATTGACAGCCATATAGTTTAAGAGTAAATCTCAGTGAAAAGTTATCCTTTTGGGTTTTTCCAACAGGCGCTATGCGACCAGTTTGTGACTGAAATTGGTGACCATTTTGCGGAAGGCCAGACTGTGACTGCTAAGGTCACCGAGATCAACGAAGCTAAGAAACGCTTCCTACTGACTCTGAAGATGTCTGACTGCGCACCAGACGACTGCTCAGCAGAGAGCTTCGCTCGACTCAGCCAATGTTTACAAGAACACCAACTCCTAAGGGATCTGATTAACAGCCGAGGTAAGGCTGTGTTTTGTAGACTTACCAGATAAATCAACCTGCTGGCTCTAAATAGAGGCTATTCTTGAAAATGATTAGACACAATGTGACTATAATCTGAACCCTTTCAAGCCAGCCTTTGTTTTACCATCCATGTTTGCGATTGTCTCCTTCCGTACAGTGCTGTCTTTAAAGTATCCATTTGTTCTAAATTGTTCTCATTATTCAAAGACTCAGAGGACGATGGACATATCACCACGCTAGTCCCAGGAAGAAAACTTAGCTTGGTGGTTGGGGATGTTCAAGAAGATGGGTCGTTCCTGTTCAGTGTTGACCAGATCCCTGGAGCGAAGCAAGTGTCTGCTGCCCAGTGTAACCTTGGAGGTACATAGTTTCAAAATAACAACTTATGTTTATCTTACTGCCATATACTATGCATTATTATCAATATTCTTAATCTCATTATTATTACTGGTAACTGTTGATGCCCTTTTGTGTTGATAAATTCCTAGGCACTTATAATCTACCTTTTTATTTGATATATTACATTGGTTTTTTTTTAACAATTTTTATTCCAGATCAAAATATAGTTAGTGGCCAGAAAGTGAAAGCTGTGGTTCTGCACGTTGATGCTGTGAAATTCCATGTCCACGTCTCTCTAGATAAGCTGCTGATGGCCAACAAGAAAGAGAGAGTAAGTATATATACTTATTTTTAATCACTCTACGATACTTGCATAATGAAAGAAGCTTTCCTTTTTTCAACAAACTTTAATTGCCGGTTGTGACGCAGATCTATCCAATTCATTGTTATTTTTCATATTACATTTCAGCTCAAAGAAAATTCCACTTTTTCTGCCATTGTGCAACACATAGCAGATGAATTTGCTGTTGTCTCACTGGATGGCACTGGTCACCTAGCAGCTGTTCCTCTGTCTTCTCACATTAACGACACCTTCCGCCCTTCTTCGCCAAAACTCCAATTGGGTCAAACAGTCTCCCTAACGCTAAAAACAGCATGTGCGGAAGAGCACGGACTTTTGCTGGCCATACAGAATGTTTCTACCAAGAATCACAGGAAGTCAGAACAAAAAGCAAAAAAGACAGCGGTGAAGATGGCAGCAAGCTGGGAGATAGGAGAGGTTGTCACGGGAACTGTGAAAACGGTGAAGCCAACCAGCGTCATTGTCTCCATTTATGATAATTTGGTTGGATTTATTCACGTGTCTCAGATAGCAGAAGATGTTACGGTTGGTTCTTACCCAACAGCAACGTTGAAGCCAAACCAGAGCATCTCTTGTCGAATCATTGGAGGCCGAGATATAAAATCACACCGGTATGTGAATGGTACCAAACTTGCACTGTTGCCATGGTGATAAAACCAAAACAAAACCTGTAAATATGTTGTTTTTCTTACAGTGATAACGATTCTTAACTATAGTGAATATTCGCTAGAACGGATTGGAATTGTCTGTTGCATTCTATGAAAGTAGGTTGCTAATGCGTCTTGTTTTTTCATGACAGATTCCTGCCAATCACTCATCCGAATTTGAAGCTGTCTTTCCCTGAGCTGAGCATCCTGCCCAGGTATGTTAATGTACATTTCGGTAAAACCTTTCGACTCCAAGTCACTTAAACTGTAAACCACAAAGTAATAAGTAAGTAGTGTTTGATTTGCTTGTTGTGTCCTTTCCATTCATTACTACTGCTTCATGGAAGTGTCATAACAGTCACAGAACCTCATCCATATAAATGGTTTGAAAGACTATACTGGGGTAAGAGTAAACACACGTTCCTCATCAGCCGTTCAGTGTTTAGTATAACCCCATTTCTCCATGACGCAGTGGGTGTGCATATATGTGCTCCAGCATGTAGCTGAAAATGTCCTGCCAACACGTACATGTGTACATGGCTGCATGACAACACAGAGAGACATTTATGCTGTGTGCCAGGACACCCATGTATAAAATAGAAATTAAAAAAAAAAAGAAGTACGTTTTAATGAACTATTGTGCTATGCAAACAAACTAGTTTTGGACGTTGCTATATGCTCCACTGACTTATCACACTGCACTTCCTCAATCTGTATCTGAGCACTGATGCAAGGGTTGATACAGTTATCCAAAGTGGTGAAAAAGTGAATGTTCACTAATGCAAGTGTGTAAGATCAACAAATGTTCTGCCAGGGGTGCATAAAAGTAATCTTCTGTTTTAAAATACTCTCACTGGAATCCTAACACGTTCCTATCTTAGCACTTACTATGACAAAGCATGCTGGAGCAATTTCATACCTCTTCTTTGGAACTGCTCGCAATTCAGTTTGTCCAAAAAAACTGTTTTTATGAAAAAGGAGAGAGCCTTTATATTCATCTGACGGAGTTGGAAATCCAGGCACTACATGTACATTAGATTAGCCACTGTTCCACAGATTGTTCAACATTACAGAGGGATTGTTTGAGCAGAACATTATTTATCCCTTCAATGACATGAACAACATCTGCTTTATATGTTGGAATTTAAAATAAGCTGATGTATGTATATTCGGTTTTATTTGCAGTGTAATGGACAAGGATCACAAAGTTCCTCCACCAAAGGACATGAATACGTATATTCCCGGCCAGACTATTACATGCTTTGTAGTGAAGGTAAAACTGTTTAAAAACAAAAAAAAAGAAACAAACACATTGTGGTATTTCAGGTTGTTTTTAGTCTTTCATATCTATCCATAAGTGCATTTGTTGGGATAGGATTGTCACCGGTGTGTAGCTTATAAAGTTGAAATGTATATTGCTTCTTAAAGGGAAAACCTGCTCTGATCTGATTATCATGCCTGCCCGTATGTAATATGTGTCAGCCAGTCTCCCAGACTCCATATGTAATAATGGGGGTAACGGCTTTATGAGTCTCTCTTGTCACTTGGTCGATGGCAGTCTGCCTGTACGTATCGACTCAGAGTAGTAAATTCAGTACTACCAGCAGATATGGCTGCATGCATGCCCACCCACCCGGAAATCCTGTAAGCAGAACCCCTCAGTTCCAATGTCAGGCATGGCAGGATACTGTCTGCATCACTTGTGGGCAGACGGGTGTCAGTAGCAAGATTATCAGTTTGTACCTACCTCTGCAGCTGATAATGAATTGGATGCTTATAG
Organism: Pelobates fuscus; assembly: GCF_036172605.1. Taxonomy (NCBI): domain Eukaryota; kingdom Metazoa; phylum Chordata; class Amphibia; order Anura; family Pelobatidae; genus Pelobates; species Pelobates fuscus. The sequence goes on along the minus strand of NC_086326.1, from coordinate 30,124,005 downwards.
CTTTTTACATTGTGTAATTTGCGAAAAACTGTTTTATCCCATGATATAAATCATTCATTATCATTTTCCAAACTTGCAGTATGATGAGGAGAACAAAGTTTTGGATGTAGAGGTCACGGAGGACATTCGAGGGCGAATTGAACATCTGCTTGTTTGTCAGTCTCTAAAAGTAAGAAAATCTGTCCTTTTGGCGGAGTGTGAGAAAGGCCTTTTATTGGGATCTTTAAACATGTTCATTGTGGGTTTTCTCTTTAGGTTTTAAAGCGTCCAGACAAACATTTCCGACCGGGGCAGGCCTTGTCTGCTACAATAATTAAAGGCATCTCTTCTGGAAGATTACTCCACTTATCACTCACAGGTAATGTACTGAATGTGAGACACATGATTCTGAAGGCTGCCATATATTTTTATACTATTTATATAGTTTGCCTTACCTCTTTTCTCTGCCATGTTTTGTAATTTGTTCAAAGTTTACCCCCCCCCCCTTTTTCCCTTAGACTTGACATTTCTCCAACGTGTCTCCCTTCTCTCCCGGTCTACACATCCTTCCCACATGGTTCCACTATTCACTCCATCTTTTCCATCCATACACACTGTTCTCTGCTTCCTCCCCTGATACCCCACACCTAGCTCATTAGCTCTTGAATTTTTCCACCCGGACCCACTATTATCCCCTATTTCCCCCTTTCTATTCCTCCTTTTTCCCCCCTGATTTTTAAATTTGTATCCATCTGTGTTTCTGTGCCCTCTACCTTCCCTGTTTCCCACTTCCTCCCACTCAACATACACCTCTTTCTCCCATTTATAGCTCTTTTATAATGTCAGTCCTCACATTTTAATAGATCGCATTTTGTCCCTTACAGGCACCCCCGAATTTAAGGAAGGTGAAGTTGTTTTTGGCTCTGTACAGAACGCCGTGCCCGGGTCAGGTTTGATTGTATCCCTTCCATTTGGAAAGACCGGAAAAGTTGATCTTACTCAAATAAGTGACTGTTTTGCTGATGTTTCATTGGAAAACTTTACGCCTGGGAAAATTGTCAGGTTAGAAGCATCTCATTTTGTTTAACATGTATGCATGTTTATGTGTGCATGAATACCTAACCAGTTATAAAATAAGTTGTTGTTTTTTATTTACTTACCTGAAATCCTGGTAGTCCAATCAAAGGCTTCTCATAGAGAAGACAAGGGGGGGGGGGGAGCCTAAAAAAAACTGAATAGAAAGGATAGGGGAGTGGGGGGGCTGCAGAGAGGAAAAGGAGACAAAATAGATTGTCTGTTGCCAGAATGCAGTTTGCACTGACGACCATCAAGAATTTGCACAGAATTGACATTGGGCCCAAGTCATGTATGCCTGGGGTGTAACTAGCCCCCGGCACAAAATGCAAATGACTCAAGCTGTAACACGGCACAGCCAGATTCCTTCCTCCATGACCACTTCTAAAAGCAGAAGTGGTCATGGACGTTGAAGTAACCCTTTAAGGGTGACTTATTTCAACAAAATCTTGTTTATATATTGGCAGAAGTAAAGTGACACTGACTTTTGTTTTTTTTTAGAGTGTTTTTTTCTTTTCTTTTTTTTTGAGAATCTTTATGTAAACCTCATAATGAATACTTTTATCAGTTGAACATTCCAATGTAATTAGGAGATCTAATTATGTCAGTTCTATAAACATAACAACTGGCTGACTACTTCTGTCATTTCTTCTCTAACTCTAGGTGTTACGTACTCTCTATTTCACCTGCGATCCAGCTTTCTCTCCGGCAGTCTAGGTAAGATTATTGTAGATCTATGTCTATATTTCAGCTGTTGACTTTCTAAATAAACAATAAACATTTAACCATAACACAGAGACACAGCTTACAAGGTAAGCTCAAAAGTATGAAGCGAGTTTAATTTCTGGATTAGTGAGACCTCATTCAGAATTCACACATCCTGGGAATCTGCAGCAAATGCAGCAACTTCGAAATATGTCAGTCCTTTTACATTTAAAATATAGTACGTTATTTAATCTTTTTTTTTTTTTTTTTTTTTAATGCAATACATTAATGATCGGTCGTCTCCAGCAAGTTCCGCATTGCTAGAGCAACTCCTCTAATACGATATTAATTTCCTTGTATTGTAACTTGCTTGGTGATAGGGGACTTGAATTCTAATATTGTAGAAATGTTCTTCCTTGTTTCCTTGTTCCAGGGTAAATCCCAAAGGAAAAATCAACGTGAAAGACCCTGAAATCACTTCGGTTGAAAGCCTTGAAGACGGGCAGCTGGTTAATGGCTTTGTTGAAAAAATAAATGAGAGAGGCATATTTTTTAGGTATGATTTGTTAATTCGTTCACTATTTGTTTTGCGCGGTCTGTGTGATTTCTTTGGGGCAGCTGGTACTTCAGCCGCCAGTAGGTTTTTTACAACTTAACATGGTTTGGATGACAGGACCAATCAATGAAACCTCTTCACACGGAGGAGGCTACCAGAGCTTCACAATGACTTTAAACGTCTAACACAAGTCATCCAAACTACATACTCCTCTTCCGATCATGCAATGCTCTTTCTCAAGCTAGTTTATAATCCATCTCATAAACTATGACATGTACCCCATTCCTGCCATAAAATGTCCCCCTCCCAGCCTACTGATCTGTTTTAATCTTTATTGCCATTGTGCCGTTTAATGATTCTCCGGCGACTAGGAATGTTAATGAGGTTTTATTTGTTCCCGTCACAGGTTATCAAGCTCTGTTGTTGGCCATATCCAGTTTAAGAATGTAACCAGTTATTATGTTGAAAACCATACAGTATACAAAAAACATATACCAGAAGGAAAACTGCTTACAGTCAAAGTTCTCAGGTAAGCAGTGTGTAAATAAAATAAAAATACACTTAGAATTAAGTTTTTTTTTTTTTTCCTCCCATAGATTAAAAGCGTATTTTATTAACTATATGTTGAGTTATATGACAACCGAGGAACTCCCCCTGCAGGCAATCTGTCAATCATGCCAATCCAAGTCATGTGATTGTGGTGTCGTATTGATCACATGACTCGGATCCGTCAAGAAAGGCTGCAGTGAGGGCCATATCATTTGGGGCATGCTATGCTACCCTAAGTGCGTTAAAGCCCTCCTTTTGCAGGATGGCATAGCACACCCTAATGTCGGTAAGGGGTCAAGCTGTTGTGGGACAACAATTCTCAGCATTATGGGAAATGTCGAACACAGCTGAAAGCCAGGATTGGACATGCACACCTGGACGCTATATCTCTATACCAGTATCCTGTCACCTACATACTATGTTGTGTTTTTTTTGCAGCAAAGACACCAAGGAGAATCACGTACAGCTCTCCCTTCTCCCGGTAGACACTGGGAAGCCGTATGTTATTCCAGAGTCTGCCGGCCTCAAACAAAAGAAAAGCAAGAAAAGGAAACAAACCGCCTCAGAGGGTGACACCAAGGTATATTATTAACCCATTCGGGTCATACAGTGTCCATCTTTGTATTATAAAGACGCTCATTTAAAGAGCATGTTACACCACAGCATTAAAGATCTGTGTTTATCTGTCTTCCAGTAGCATACCACTTTCAGTACATTGAAATCATATTAATTGAGCAGTGTTCGTTAAAGCACACTGCAGACCCCTAAAGCTTTGTGTAAAGAATGTGTTTTGTGTTTTTTTTTTTTCCATTTTACCAAAATGGGTGATTTCAATAGAAATTGGCACTTTTCTAAATTAACCTGGTTACACCCCCGGCTGTGAATCAGACAACCGGTTGTGTTACTTCCTGGTTGTTTAGCTTAGTGGAGCTAAACTCAAGAGGCAACAATTACCCGGAGCACCTGTCTTGCAAACACTTCTCATTGAGCTGCATTGGTGAGTCTTGTGATTGGGTGGGGTTAGAAGGGGAGGGCTTGCAATGGCTGCAGACAAGAGCTCTGCTGGTTTTGGAAGCTGTTTTTAGACATAACCCATTGAAAATAATGCATAAGTAAAAGCATGCATGTTTTATTTGGGGGTACATCTACTAAACAGTGAGTTATAGCATCAGCTGCCCCCTTATTCATAGATTGTAAGCTTGTCAGTAATACGTTTTAGCTTATGTTGATCTCGCCTTCACTTAGTGTCTGGCATTAGTTAAAACATAGCATACAGTTGGCGCTCTCTGAATTTGACCTTACCGTGGCTGTTTTTAGTAATCACGTGCTTTGTCGCAGGTCGATACCAAAAAGAAGAAATCGAACCAAGAGAAAACAGAAGATGAAGATAGTGGAGTGGAGGTATTGCCTCAAGAAAGCAAGACTAAAGAAAAACCTAAGGTAAGGCTGGAGGTGAAAGGCCAAAGCGCCTCACATTGGGGTTTATTCACAGCACACTGAATTGGAATGAATTGCAAAATCAGCCAAACTGTGACTATGGCTTTTAGTCACTCAAGTTGGGGAATTTTTCCAATTCTGCTATTTGGTCTAAATTTTGCAATGTTTAGCTCATCACAGTTTTTGTGTTGAGTGAATAAATCTGACATTGTGACCCTTGCAGGTAATGGGGGAAGGGATCATTTATGTGGTGGGTTTTGTTTTTTTCCTTTCATTTTTCCTTTTATTTTTTTTAGCAATGCCCTCCTTCCCTAGAATTTGAAATCCCATGGCATTTCCTATGTAATATTATATATACATTAACCTTTCATGTTTGTAGTTTAGAAAATCATTTTTGTTTTATGTTTGGTTATTTTTACTTTCAGAACATTAGTCCCTTTTTTTTAAATGAATGAAGGGGCCATATTAACCTTATGTATGGGTACATCATCCTAGTTGCGATATTGGAATATTAATTAGCTCTTCCAGTTGTATGCCTTGATTGGTATCTGACCTTCGCTATTAATCAAGTTGCACTTGAGTGAGTTAAGAGAAAATTAGTGGAAGCAGAATCCATTCAGATTGGATCTTCAGATTAACATTGTTAATCTTGGCAATAACAAAAAAAACAGAGCACAGGTAACTTTTTTCCCTTTGGTTTTTACTATATATTGGGGCTGATGTGTACTGTAGTCATTGCTGCCGCCCATAGTAAGTCCCCCATGGAGCTGACTTACCTTGCCAGGCAGCCGAGCTGTTAGTCCTCCCCTCGGCCCTCCGAGGCTGCATGCTCTCCGGGACAGCTTCATGGGTCACATGACCGCACAGCGCCTGCCTTTCACGACACCTGCCAGTGTGCTGCAACACAGGGGTTACATTTCTGCTCATTTGGCCCATTTTCAGCCGGACATTTTGGCAGCCAAAATTTCAGTGCATCCCTAAAGGTAATGCTCACCATCCATAGCCCCTATAGCCTTGTACGTCTCTTAAACTGAGCCATCAGAAAGTTACTGGCTCGTCAGTGGATCATGATAAGCCTCCTAGACCAATAAAGCTGGCTCCTGCCTAGGTGTTATCATTGTCCTGATATACATTGTATTTACAGATCTATGTGAATTCCTGCAATATCTAATAAATGTTAATATTGCATCTACATATAAAACCGTTGTTTAATGGCTTACATTTACTCTTTATAATTTCAGAAGAAGGGTGACACTAAACCTATCACAAGGCTGCAAGTCCCCGCCAGCTTTTCCTGGGACGTTAGTGTGGAAACCCTAAAAACATCCTTAGTTGATGCCCAAGAGAGCAGCTCAGACAGTGAGGACGAGGAGGAACAGCGACCAAAGGTATGAATTTTCCTCTTGCACTCTGAATGGACATTGAGCAGGACATGGAGCTTAATTATAGGGTCAGTGGGTTTATGTGAGGAGCATTTTCAGTGTCCTCTACAGGCTGCAGCTGATCTAAGCTCATTTCATACATGTGTATTTTAAGGTTTTCCATTGTACCTTCCCAGGATTTTTCATTTTATGGTGCCTATTTACCAAAATCCAAATTCTAGCAAGCTAATATCCAAACGACCAAATTTAGCCTAAAAAAACCTGGCTATAGCCGAGTTTGTGAATTTTTCAGTTTGTTTATTTTAACCTACATTGTGGTTTTCCATTAGCTGCAATTTTGTAGATTAGTGAACAAACCCTTATATTCACTTGTCTCCTAAATGTAACAAATCTCTGTTTGTGAAGTCTAGAAAATACAAGTAATTGTAGACTTCCACAATGCTGTACTAAGCTCCCTGACCACCATAAATAAATTATAAAACGAATCATTAAGTTGGAATAAACACACCATACCAATGCAGCTATGTCAAATAAACACCTTCTTGCATCAGGGCTCTTTAGTGGTGCAGTGACACTCTTTTGTCTAAAATAAAAAAAAAGCATAAAAAAATAAAATAAAAAGAAAATATAATAATAATATATATATATATATATATATATATATAAAATCTCTTTTGCATCTGTCTGTCTTAATAAATAACTCCCCACAACGTGCATCATATTATCTTAGTGCAAGGGAAGATAATCAGTGGCCAGGAGACAATGTTGCTATGATTTACTTATTTATTACATAATCCGCATGAATGCTATATGAATATCAATAACATAGTCCTGGGAGGGCTTTGGATTTATGGGTTATCCAGGGTTTACGTTTTGTGTTTTGCAGTTTAATCTGTGTTGGACTTGGCCGCAATGTGCTATTAACACACCGTATTGGGGCTGCACCACACCGTATCACCCATGCTATATACTCATACGGAATAGAAACTCACAGACTGGGATGGGAAGACAGCCAGCGTTTCAGATTTGAATACTGGGTCTGCCTGTCTGCCTGTCACTGGGTTTTTCCAATAAGAATACCCAAAAATAAAACAAATATAATGTACTGGTGACTTTGGATAAAAGCATATATCTTTCTAATTAAGATAAAGCTTTAAAGGGAAACTCACAGTTGGTTTTGACAGTTTGTTTTTTTAATACATAATATATGAACGGTTTAAAATTACAGAAGGGAATATAAAATGCTTACATTTGAAATGACCTATTCACTAAACCAGGAAGTGACGGAAACATTGCTAGACTACTACCACTACTGCAGAAAGCCAACAACCCAACTACAACTCCCATAAACCCAACACCTAGCGCAGCAAACATAGAATTTATGCAGGATGGAAGGGAGGAGCATATTTCGTGTTGGTGTTTGTAAAGAAATAAAGCTAATATACACAATGCACCAGATGCATTTGAGTGTCCCTATAATACAGTGGAAGGCCTGGTCTTTATTTAAGTTGTAAAATAATTGTATCTGGTACACCTAATGTGTTAACCAGGGGTGAGGGAGTAGGACTGGCACTGGGCCGCTCAAAAACTGGAAAAATAGGAATCCACTAAAACCTATAGAAAAAATACTATGGATAAACACTATCGGGTGTGCAGATACCAGGAGCGGGCCTAGAATATTTATTTAAGTTGTGTGGAAGCTGGGTTCCTTTTAATCACTGTCTTTATTGTTGAAAACATTTATCAAGACTGGAAACTTTCATTCACTTTTTTTAGACTAAGAAAACAAAGAAAGAGAAGGAAACAGAGAAGAAAGCAGCTGAAAAGGAGCTTTCTAAGATAGAAGCCACCCTTCTGGATCCCAAACGGCAGCCTCAGTCCGCCGACGACTTTGACCGACTCGTTATTAGTTCCCCCAACAGTTCCATTCTCTGGCTTCAGTACATGGCCTTTCACCTCCACGCTACAGAGATCGAGAAAGCACGAGCTGTGGCTGAAAGGGCTCTGAAAACAATATCTTTTAGGTACCAATCCTCGAGTTGTTATCCTTAATTCCGGTTAACTTTTGTAGGACTTTAGAATGAACATTTCTATGAAGTTTGGTAATGTAACCATCTCTTTCATTTAAAATATATATATATATTTTTTTTATCTTCTTTTCTCAGGGAAGAACAGGAGAAGCTCAATGTTTGGGTTGCGTTATTAAACTTGGAGAACATGTATGGGGCAGAGGACACTCTACTGAAGGCTTTTGAACGAGCCGTCCAGTATAACGAGCCTCTTAAAGTGTTCTTACAGCTGGCTGATATCTACATCAAGTCTGAAAAGTTTAAGGTAACCTTGATTGGTACTTTCTACAATTATACTTAACGTGGCCTGTTTTTTTCAATATCCCTAATGTCTCGTATCATCTAAAATGTTTGGAATGTTAGAAATACACATTTGTATACCTGACGGTATAGTTTTTAATTCAAACACTCTAGTGCCCTAGTTACCATTTAGGTAACTTAGCTGCCGTTGGCATGGTTAAAAAGGTGAGTTTTACCTATCTTTTCTCCCAAGCAGTGCTGTGTGAGCTAATGAGACTAGTGCGCATGCGCAGCAAAATGCCACACTGTGCCAATCAGATGCTCACTGTGAGACCATTTGATAGAAATAGTGTATTTTTACTCCATTATTTGGCATAAGTGCCAAGCACCTGTAGGTGTACCTTTAAATAAGAACATAAAAGCAAAAACAAGTCAGTTTTTCCAACAGGGTTATTCACAAAAATTGAATTCAATGTGAATTTAAAATTTTAGGCCAACAATTCCAGTTCATTTATTTTGGCCTACATTTGAAATTCACTTTGAGTAACCAACAGCTCACTATAGTCCAAATCCTGTCTGAGATGACGTTTTCACTAAATCAAAGTTAGAAGTGGTACCTTGGTTACACAATTCTACAAGTCTGTGTGTTTTTGATGACCTGTAGCAACATCTCATTGTCTTAAATTTCTCTTCCAGGAAGCGGAAAATTTGTTTAATACTATGCTGAAACGGTTCCGCCAGGAAAATACAGTATGGTTGAAATATGCTACATTCCTCCTAAAACAAGGGCAGGGGGAAGCTACACACAGGTTATTGCAAAGAGCCTTGAAATGTCTCCCAGAAAAAGAACGTGAGTATTCTGATATCCTACATCACGAACATTATTCCTCGTAATACATCAGTGACAAAGTGCACAAAATATAGTTTTGTTTTTTCCCCTCCCCTGTTGTCATTATTTAAAAGCTAGATGTGTAATTACCTTCCACAGCCGCTGCATATTCTATTTACTTCTTTATGATCTATATATTAAACCATGTGTGGATATAATATAAGTCATTGCAATATGTTAGAATTCCATCCAGTCGGTGTAATTTACCAGCTCACAGCAGCTCTAACCCGATTGAAGGATCAGGAATGCCGATTGCAGATTAGTTATTTTTGCAAGATTGTAAATGTGCTTCTAGATCTGCTGCTAATAGTTCTTTAACTGGTTTTCACGCATGTTTGAGATCCTTTTTAAATAAGACTTCTAACAAATAGTGAATGCGTAACCCAATTATTTCACTATATAATGTGAACAAGTAAAAAAAAAAAAAAAAACCCTTTATTTGATCTGATTATTGCAGCCTTGCACTATAGGGTCATTTATTGAATACAGCCTTGCTCCACTATTTATATAAATGGTTTTTAAAGCAGAGAAGGCTTGGTTTGCAGGAATGCGAGCTAGACACTCCTTACCTTTACTTTTACTTCCACACCCCCGCCGGTGCTTGCTAGGTGTCCCATTCCTCAGAATGTCCCATTCCTTCTATCTTTCAGATATTGATGTCATTTCAAAGTTTGCACAGCTTGAATTCCATCTTGGTGACGCAGAGCGCGGTAAAGCCTTGTTTGAGAGCACGCTGAGCAATTATCCAAAGCGAACAGACCTGTGGTCCGTTTACATAGACCTGATGATGAAACATGGCCTCCAAAAGGAAGTGCGGTAAGTAGGCATGCTTTAGTGAATCAGTCCAACAGGGATGGCTAAGGTACATTCCTATCTATAGCATAACTACAGCCTCTTTGATGCTTTGCCAGCATTAAGGCTAGCAAAGTATAACAACATGCAGTCTTTTCCAATCTGATCATTGTGTGCATGTAAACATCACACTGCTAACGGAGCAAATATATTTACAAACCTACACATTTATTCAACTGAAGGGCACAAAGGGTCCTACAGAGTTCCCTCTGCAGTAACTTATGAATGCTATCTATGTAATGGCATCACTTTTTAAATTTGCTTCCTATAGTCAGTATATGAGGTGGCAGTCCTGCATTTGCTCAGGAATATTGCCTTGTATAGTTATGTTAAAGGGTTCACTCCTAGGCCAAACCCACTCTGTGTATAAACTACAATATCGTAGAGTTTTATAATTGTAAGCAATACCCAAGCACCTTAACAAACACCAAGCAACATAACCACTGTTGTGGTTATGGTGCTAGAGGTTCCCTGACAACCCCCTCCCCTCCGTCGTTTGCTCCAGGAAGCAGAAGGAGAGTTGAACACCCAGCCCGGGTAAGTTGTTATTCCATTTGTAAATGGTTTAACTACTTACCCTGGGAGGGCACCAAGACACCCCTGAGATCATAACCAATACAGCAGCCTGTCTAAAATCCACACTAATTATATTAAACAAAGTATTAAGAGTTTGCTTCACTTTCTATTATTTCTAAGTGCTAACCAGATTTCCTAATAGAGCTATAGTTTTTTTTTTCTGTTAAGCCATGTGAATTAACCTGATAGATTGTTGTCATGCTGTTAGATATTCACAGTTTAATTAAATTAACACATTTTATGTTATTCTCCCAGAGCTATTTTTGAGCGTGTCATTAATCTGAGCTTAGCTGCCAAGAGAATCAAATTCTTCTTCAAACGCTACCTGGAATACGAGAAGAAACACGGCACCGCAGAGAACGTCCAGGCAGTGAAAGAGAAGGCTCTTAAATACGTGGAGTCCAAAAGTTCTTTGACAAACACATAATACTTTGTGTCAACTGGGACTTGTGTTAATGGCGGTGTATATATGGCATATCTGCCGGGAGAGACTTCTTTCCGTTGTGTGTGTGATCACACAGTTTGTCATCTGAAAGCTTCTCCACGGGTTTTCTGTGGAGAAGTTTCTATATTTGTCTTTCTTTAATTGTACATTTTTGAAATTTTCTAGGAGGATATTATGTGTGGTGTAACATAAAACAAATAAAACCCCGCATATTTCATTTTATATTTGTGTATTATTTTATGAGACAGAAACAAGTTAAATTAATGGTAAATGGAAGTCTCACCCCAGGATTATCCTTGTTTTCATGTCGGCTATTTATTTTACTTTTTTGGGGTCAATCCAGAAAAAAGACGCTTCGAGAATTTATTTTCAACTCCTTTTTTGGGCTTGAAATTTGAACTTTCAATTCTTTACAATTTACCTCCGGTCTGTCCTGCACTTCGCCCGGTCTCCTCTCTGACTTGCCCGGCTTAGGGGCACTTCCCCAAGGAAGGCAAACCTCCTTCGTAATTCCGTCATACTGGGTTCTTTGCCAGCATTCCAGTAATTCAGAGTAATGCCCGTTACCATAGCCCAATGGAAACAACATACTTTGACAGTATCATTATATTAAAGTATTAATTTCCTAACATTTCTAATACAATGCACTTACTCAGAGTGATTTACAAACATAACACAGTCCAAAGTATCAGTGAGCCCATAACTGGAACATTATATGAACTGCCAAAGCATATATTTTAAGTAATTAATGTGCAAATTAAATAACAAGCATATAGATCGGTTTGTGTGTATACTTACTTTCTGTAATGTGCGTGTGAATAAAAGGAACCCCCTAATTTAAAAAAAAAAAAAATAATAATAATTTAAAATAAATATGTATATTTATTTATTTAACTTTTAGGACATTTAACGATTTGGATATAAAATAAACTTGCCTTTATTGCAGCATTGGTAGAGTTTCTGCAGTTCCAATCCGCCTCTTGTGAAGTCACCAATACGAACACATGGTGCGTGCGTGCCAATCAACATAGTACTTAACACTGAAACCAATGCATGCTAGAGCTGTGACAGCACAGTAACTTTGCAAAATGCCCCTCTAGTTGGAGAAGAAGCTTTAATTTACCTTCTTTTGTGAATTGGATTTAACTGTTACTTACATTTGCCGTTATAACTCCCAATTGTTTGTCACTTCATATAGTAAGGTCCATGTATGTACTGCACCAACAAGTACCCACACACGTCACCCTTGAAAAAACACTCCAATTCAAAATGTTTTATCCATACTCATATCAGATCTCGTCCAAGTCCATATCTAACCAATCCATTCACCAATTTATAGAAATCAACGCGAGTCATGTATAAATATTTAATTAATGTTTTATTTATTAAGCAGAATTCATAGCATCAAACTTGTGTTGCCGCATTTAGAAGTGATATAAAGTAATTACAGATTTGGCAAGGAATGCGGCTAATCTATTGGCAACCTCTGGACTCACAAAGAGTCATCCTTCAGCACTCAGGAGAGGAAAAACCCCCTGTGGAGGAAACCTCTGGGGAACCATGGCTGGAAGGACTGCCCTTCCCTCTGGGCATTAAGAGGTGAATAGTTCCCATACTTATTATAATATTTTTCCTGATTAAAACCATGGCTGCATTAACTTATGAGTAACTCCTCTCACAGTAATGGAAGTGTAACAGTATAAATATCATTGCCCACTCAGTAAGTGTAAGATCTTTAAGAAAAGAAGGCCATTCTAGTGGAGGAATTTCATTTATGAGATTCCTCCACTATATCTGTCCAGACAGAGGATGGTACTCGAGAGGCTTCTGGTTGACAGCCTCTTAGGCATCAGTCCCATTGGGTGTTATCGGTTACGTGTATGATACAGTGCGTGAGAGAAAAGCAGATCTAAAAGAACAGTCTAAAAGGGACATTCTATGCACCGAAGGGAAAGGCTTCAAACTGAAAATTCCATATATTTAGCTGAATATCTCAGACATTTAGACACTAAATCATACCGAAAAAAAATAAGCTCATTTGATATCCTTCAATAACTCAAAGGGTCTTCAGCTTCCTTTATGGGAATCCTCTGATTCAGACTCAAAAGGTGACCCACTTATTTCATTAAAAAAATACATTTATTTTCCTTTTCATTGATCGCATAGATAAACATGAGCATATACATCATACATAACATGACAATAACAATGTGCCAAATGACAGTGGTATATACAATTATCTATGTTCATACTTGACTGCTTTCAAGTGATAATACTGCTCAACCTGGACTAACAAAATAAGTCGTGCAATAACATTTTCAAAGATTCCAGTGGAGATGAAATAGACAAATTATTTAATGTCCTCTCTTATGGCACCATCTGCAGCTCAAACAGTCCAATGTACTCTACAATCGATATAGAACTCATCGCAAAGTGTACGCACATTCCAACAAAGAATTAGTCCCTTCTGGTACTCGACAAATACCTCCTCCTCTTAGAAAGGCAGGAGCAAAACCAGTGTTTGTTTCATCCTCTACATGAGGGGTCTTTTATACCTCTGAGAGAAGTTTGAGGGGAGGAACTAACCTTTACCTAGTTAATATATTATGGAAAAGTGCTATCTGTCCATTCACAAGATGGGAGGCAAAATCCAAATGTTGTAATGCCCCATCTATTTAAAAAAATTGCAATTATCACGTCCCTGTACATCTTACACTGGGCATTGAGACGGAGATACTGTATGTCAAATTATAGAATATTTAGAACCCAATCTTGCATGTAGATCACCTACAATGAATAGGGCATTCTACTAGTTACGAATGATGCAATCTATGGAGGAACCATTGACATTCAGGCAAAATACCATATTCAGTCTAATATGATAGAGTAGGTTAATGTAAACCTGGACAACATTCAAACAGATCAAACCGTAATAGCAATAAGATATTATTAGCAAAAACATTACAAACAGCAATAATGACCAGTGTATTAAATTATCTCTGACTGAAGAAATCTTATAATAGATCTAGTTATAGGAAAGAGACATCTTGGGATCATAATAAAATCTGCATTATCATAGCTATGAAGTTATTGTTGTGAGTTCAACCTTAGCCAGACTCTGTATAAAGCCTTTTATCGAGACATTGTGAAAATTACAGGGCTGAATGTAGTGCAACTAACTAAAATGGAATATGGAGGGCGCAATAAATATTATAACGCATACACATATATTTGTTTACAATAATAATGTTAAAGCATACCTTATGGGACAGAAATCCCATCTAGTACAACCACTTTGTAAAGCTGGTATAATGCATAAACATTACTATAGAGGCAAGAAAATCAAGAATTACAAAAGCATAAATGAATGCAATAAAAACATAGACCACAGGTGTGGAGAATCGACCAATCAGTGTAACATTATACAATAACACTGACAAGCTTTAAAAGGATAAACTCCCACTACTGACAGAAAACTAAATTAATTACACTATCTATACAATAAGTCTAATAAAAAAAAAAAAATTAGCACACTTCTTATATTGAAGAGTCAAGTATACCTGCCAACCATTAAAATATCAATTGCGGGGGGCGTGATTTGGCTCAGTGATTTGCTCTGGCATATGGGCTCCATCAAAATTGAATTTACACAAGACTGAAACCACAAACGAGACTTAAACTACAATGGCTGCCTCCAAAGCTAAGAAATCTACCACTAAAGCAGACAAAACCAATTTTTTGGGGCAGAAATCCACCTCTACCAGCGAGACCGCACGGGCGGCTACCCAAGATGGCGCGGACGATTCCGACACCACGATGCAGCACCCGTCGCCAGAATCAACACGGCCTGCAGAATGCCTCACGTGAGGCCACTTCGAACGGGCAATGGAGGGAATGGCAGCGAAACTCAAACACCTGGCAGGCAGCAGCGGAGCAGATCAAAAGGGAGGTAAGAGACCTCTCCACCAGAAACGCCACTGGTGGAGCGACACTGTTAAGAACTGTCCTCCACGCAAGCAGATATGACGGGGCAACTACAAGCCCTACAGCGTCAAATGGAGCAAATAGAAACCCGGGTAGCAGACCAAGAAGATAGAGCGCGGCGTAATAACCTAAGGCTCAGGGGCATCCCAGAGACCGTTATCTCAGACGACCTACATACTTACGTGCAAGGCCTTCTTCACGCCTACGCCCCAGACATCCCATCTGATATGCTTCTAATTGACAGAGTACATTGAGTTGCGAGGCCACGACACTTACCCGAATCCATCCCACGAGACGTCCTAGTGCGAGCACACTACTACCATATAAAATAACTGATCCTCTGGACGCACCGCAGCAAAGCAGACCCACATGTAGATTACCCTTCAGTACGTGTTATGGCAGACATCTCTGCAACCACCCTCCGACGCAGGAGAGAATTCCTCCCGTTCACAGCAGCTCTACGCTCCAACGGAATCCGATACAGGTGGGGCTTCCCCACGAAGATTATACTTAACAGGAACGGGGAAACCAATATCATCTCGACACCGGAGGAAGGGAAGTCAGCACTCGTGAAATGGGGCCTCCACTCTGCACCCATATTGGGGCCACGGCCTAACTCACCCCGAGGAAAGCGCAACGCAAACATGGACTAACCAGCTCCAACCTCAGTCTTACTGACTGCAGGACTATTAGAGGCAAAAGTACTGCAAGTATTGACCACATTAACTATTGCGCTATGTTCATAATTATGTACACTGTTACACCCATCCCGAGCCGACTGTATTCATCTCCACGCTGCTGGCTCCTCTCCCTTAACGATACTGGTCGTTACAGACCAAGCGCGCACACTCCACACGCGCTCTGCCGCAATAGTTGCCCGCACACTGGATGGCTGACCGCTAAATGGCGCCTGAAACGGCCGATACTAACAGCACGCAGTCACGCTATACACACAGTAACTCCGACTACGGCCGGTCCCCTCTGAGCGGGGATTAACTAGCTTTCACAGCCTAACAAAGCCGTTATGCCCCGGGGGAGTAAGCCATATGGCATGGGATTCAGCTTTTAACAGCCCCACATACACGCCTGACCCATTCCCTCTAGGGACCACATGGAGCGCAGTAAACGTGGTGGAGCCATTAAGGACCCAGGGTCACCTTGTCACCCGCGTTCTGTTAATATACAAAACAGCCCTAAATTTGTCCACGTCTGACTGTAAATATATTGGGACTGTGATATCTGAATGTATCATGCAGTGTAATATGCCAGCAGCAGCTTGATTCAGCTCGAACAACAATGTATGTACACCTTGAGTATACTTGCATGCCTCCTAAACTGTTAATATTATGTCTATTGTTTAATGACTGTTTCAAATGTTTACCTCACCCTCACGCTGAAGGTTTCAGCCCAAGCAACCTCCTTATATTGGAGCCCAACCAGCCACCCAATTGGAAGACCACTTCCAACACCCCACGGTACGACTAGAGTACCAGATCTACAGGTTCCCTGTACACCCTCCCTACTCACCTCCACCCACCCTTCCCACGCATACCCCACGCTGCTTAGCGACGCCCGCTGAACAACAACTACACACTGGCTACGCGCCAACACAACCTACGCAACACACCTCACCATCATCACCATGATTATATATTCGCACAACACCAAGGGCCTCAACACCCCACATAAGAGGTGCATACTATTAGACGACTTAAAAAGAACCAAAGCAGACATAGTCTGTATACAGGAAAGGAAACCCATTTTGTTACCAACCGAACCCCCACATTTGCCAATAGGGAATACCCGGTACAATACCATGCAACACACACGTCAAAATCTAGAGGAGCATCCATCTTACTACACAACTCACTGACGGTAGAAACACTCCAAGTAAAGAAAGATAGCCAGGGAAGATATGTGATCCTCCAATGCATCATAAATAATATCCCAATGACCGTAGTGAGCCTCTACAGTCCAAACGACCAACAGCGCAACTTCTTACATAAAGTCCTAAACAAAATACCGACTGACACAGCAACCGCCCTGATTATCTGTGGGGATCTTAACCATACTATGGACTCTCGTGTTGATTCTACGATACCCAACGCTTCAAGCAGACACCCCAGACTAAACAATCCGAACAAAGCACTCACAAAACTTGTACAAGAGTATGGTCTGTACGATGCATGGAGAATGAAACACCCCTCGGCAAGAGACTACACATTCTACTCAGATGTACACAAAACCTACTCCAGAATTGACCTTATACTCATATCAGGCACACTACTCCCACAGATGGAGGAATGCAGCATCGGAAGCATAGTGTGGTCTGACCACGCACCAGTGACCCTCACCGTGCACAACCACTACCAACACAGAGGGAAACCACCGTGGCGTCTTAACAACACACTATTACACGACAATAGATACATGGCACACCTAGTGGAAAACCTAGAGAGCTACTTCCAACTAAATGACAGTCCAGAAGTATCGCCTATCTCAGTCTGGCAGGCTCACAAAGCAGTAATGAGAGGTCAGTTGATCAGCTGAGCCTCCTATCTCCACCGTCAGCGCAACAAAACACATATAGACCTCCTTAGGAGACTGCGGGATGTCACAGCAAAACACCTCCTGAATCCGTCGGACACATATGCGGCAAGCATCAAAGACATCACTAAACAAATCAACGTCAGATCGCTAGAGAAGACAGCCTACATTCTTACCAAACTGAAAATGACCATGTATACCCAAGGCAACAGGGCAGGGAAACACTTATCTAACATGCTCAGACAAAAACAAGCCAACTCCAAAATCCCTTTCCTCCTCACCAGTAAAGGAGAAAAGCTCCATAATCCACAAGAAATCAACGACAACATGGCAGACTACTATTACTCCCTCTATGACCTCAATAAAGACCCAACACTGCATCAACCAGAGATGCCAGAGATAGAAGACTTCCTAACCTCTGTCACTCTACCCACACTCACAAACGAACAACATGATGCCCTTAAACAGCCTATAACGACAGAAGAAATACTAGACACTATACAATCCCTCCCACCAGGGAAGTCGCCAGGCCCAGATGGCTTATCTAATGCTTATTACAAACATTTTGCCCCTATACTAGCCCCGCATCTACAAAAAGTTTTCCACCATGCGTTACAGACAGGGGCACTACCAAAAGAGATGCTTATGGCACATGTCGCAACCCTCTCCAAACCAGGGAAGCAACCTAACAAATGCCAAAACCATCGGCCTATATCTCTGTTAAACACAGATGTTAAAATACTGGCCAAAATCTTCTCGAACAGGCTCACACTAATAATCCCTACGATCATAGGCGGCGACCAGGTGGGATTTGTGGGGGGCATACAGGGCGCATATGGCACGAGGAAAACCCTAAACATACTATATGAGATACAAAACAGAAAAAAACCCTGCGTACTGCTATCGCTAGACGCAGAAAAAGCCTTTGATAGGCTACACTGGCCCTTTTTACTTTCAGTCCTACGAAAATTTGGCTTTCCAACCCCGTTTATATCACTGGTCACTGCCCTATAATCAGCCCCAACGGCCCGAGTGGTAAATGGGGGATTCATATCAAAACCGTTCGACATCTCCAATGGCTCGAGGCAAGGCTGCCCACTCTCCCCACTACTTTACATCCTTGCATTAGAACCCCTAGTCCAACTTATCTGGGAACACCCTGACATACACGGGATTAAGATACAGGACACAGAATACAAAATGTCCCTTTTCGCGGATGACATTCTCTTAACCCTTGAACAACCACATGAATCACTACCCAACTTTCATCAAATCCTCTCCCAATACAGCCACTGCTCTTACTACAAATTAAACATTGCGAAGACCCTAGCGCTAGGAATAAACATCCCGAACCCTACCCTGACAAACTTACAAACAAATTTCAGCTACGACTGGAGACAAGACCACATAAAATTCCTGGGGGTCAACTTCACACCCACTCCGAACACACTACATAACGCAAACTATATAAAGCTACACACGGAAATCAAAAACCTCCTGCAAAGTTGGAAAGGCAAATATATATCTTGGACAGGTCGAATAGCAGCGATAAAAATGATAATACTACCAAAAATCCAGTACTTATTCCGCACACTCCCAATCAAACTGCCGAAACAATACCTACTGGACCTACAGATCACCCTGACTAATTACATATGGGACTACAAAAAAACAAGAGTAGCCAGAACAACCTTATACAGACCCTCTACCCAGGGCGGTATGGGTCTTCCTGATGTTGTAGGATACTACAAAGCTGCCCACATAGCTCCCCTTATCACACTCGCACACCGACAGGATCTCCCAGCATGGGCCGCAATAGAGAAAACTCATGCGCGGGGACTCTCCATACCACTTCTGGCATGGCTGCCAAAACCAAACAGACCAAGACCCTCTGAGTTGTTACCTACAACGGCACTAACCCTATCCATATGGGATACATGGGATAACCCTATCCATATGTGCTAAGAAGAGGTCACCGGACCTCTTCTTAGCACAACTTTTTCCAGCAAAATGGACCCTATTAAATTTCATGATTCCCACACAGTAGAAGAGAAAATCTTACTGTTTAATTCAGTGATTGTAGAATCAATAGAACTTCTAGCCCCGATGAAAAAAACTTGTCTAGTAAGACAAGTAGATAAAAACCCTCCCTGGTTTAATCAGGTGACCAGGGAGATGAAATGGCGATGTCGAGCAGCTGAAAAACGGTGGAGAAAAGATTACAATACCGACCTTAAATTGGAATATTTAAAATCTTTAAAATTATATAAATCTAGTATTAAAAATACGAAAAAACAATATTTTACAGATAAGATTACAAAAGCGAAAAACTCAGCGGCAGAGCTTTTTCGCACAACAAACCTCTTAGCAAATCCTAACTGTTCGCTTCCTCAAGAAGAAACATCTCAAAAGTTTTGTGAATCCCTTTCTCACTTTTTTAAACAAAAAATTGATCTAATTAGGAGCAACATAGTGGTGGAACCTGATGCAGAAATTCTTACACCCTATGATGGCTCGATGTTCTCGAATTTTAAACCCGTCAGTACATCTGAGATCTTGATCATCCTCAAGTCTCTCAGGGCATCGTCCTCATCGCTGGATCCCTGCACTGCTCAGCTGGTGAAGGATGCCGCTGATGCTTTGGCCCCCTATATTGCAGACATTGTTAGTATGTCATTTGCCACCGGAGTTGTTCCTGGCATTCTGAAGCAGGCTGTGGTTATTCCTCTGCTGAAGACACCAACTGTGCCAAGCTCCGAGTTGAGCAACAATCGACCTATTTCCACCTTGCCTTTTTTGGCCAAGATCATCGAGAGAGCGGCAGTATGGCAAATTCAGTCTCACCTGGAATCTAATCACATTCTGGATGACTTCCAATCGGGATTTCGACCTGGTAGAGGGACAGAGACTGCCCTGGTTAAAGTCCACGACGATCTCCTGTGGGCCTTGGACAGAGGGGAGGAAATTGCCCTGGTACTCCTGGATTTATCGGCGGCCTTCGATACCATCGATCATGATAGATTGACAGAGAGGCTACTTACTGTGGCTGGTGTGGATGACAGGGCGCTGGCTTGGGTGACCTTGTTTCTCCACGACAGGGTTCAAAGGGTAAAATTGGGGACATTTTACTCCTCTAACATCTCCCTGACGTGTGGAGTCCCCCAGGGTTCGGCTTTATCTCCAATCCTGTTTAACATCTATATGAGGCCACTGACCCATATCATCCGCCGCCACATGCTTCCCTATCATATCTATGCCGACGATACCCAGTTGTACTTTCGCCTGGCCAAGAAAAAGGAGGATCAAATCAATCTTTCTTCCTGCCTACAGGATATCCAGTCGTGGATGGGAGCCAATTATCTAAAACTTAATGGCTCCAAAACTGAATGCATCATCTTCAGTAACCAGGAGGTGAGTAGTATCTTTCCCTCATGGCCGGACTCGTTTTCTCCATCTCCGAGTCCTGCCACCAAGGTCAGAGATCTGGGAGTCATTTTCGACTCCAGGTTGACACTGAAGCCCCAGATTAATCAGGTGGTAAGCTCTTGCCACAACCACCTGAAGCTTCTGAGGTCTATTTTTAGATTCATTACCCCCTCCGATCAAATCTCGGTGGTCAACGCCATCATCGGTAGCCGATTGGACTACTGCAATGCTCTGTACCTTGGACTGCCTCAGAACATCATACACAAGCTACAGTTGATACAGAACGCAGCTGCAAGGCTACTTACGGGTGTGGCCCGCAATGACCATATCACTCCATCATTAAGAGCCTTGCACTGGCTGCCCGTTCGTGAACGGGTTCTGTTTAAAAATGGTTGTTTGGTATATAAGGCAATCCATGGTATGGGACCAGACTATCTGAAGGATAAATTCACACGCTATGCTCCCAGTCGATCCTTGAGATCGGCTGATTTAGCCTTATTGAAGATTCCAAATTTTAAAAAGAAAAAGTGCGGAGGGAGAACGAGTGATGTTCAGGGAGCGCAATTTTGGAACTCCCTGCCTCTGACATTAAGACTTGAGAATGATCTACTGAAATTCCGCCGGAGCTTAAAAACAGTTTTATTTGCTCAGGCGTATGAGATGACATGAAATTTTTAACGTGGTTCAAATGCATGGGATTATAATGCTGTGGTTTTGCTGGATATTGTTTTGTCTGTTTTTATTGCTGGTATGCGCATCGAGACCCTATGGGTAATAAGACTGCGTTTTCTTAAGAATTTTTAATAAATAAATAATAAATAAATAAACATACAGGAAGAGGATGGGGGCAACAGCAACACTCTCACCAGCACTCCCATTGAAAGCGCTACGACTCCTAATTCCAGACTTCAACTATAAACTCTGGCACAGGCACGGGGTGAAAACTATGTCACAAGTAATGCAGAGAAACGAACTTAAATCACTACCGGATCTCCAGACGGAACTCCAACTACCAAGTACTGCGACCATCTCATACAGACAAATGAAATCATGGAGCCCAGCCAACACCGCCACAAACTAGCCCGGTGAACACACACTGGATAACACTACTCCAGACATGTACGAAGGCTAAGCCAGCAACTAAACTTATCTCCACGATATACGCCTCAGAGCATACGCAAACACAGATAAAACCACCCTCCTTCAAAACAGCGTGGGAACAAGACTCCGGACACCAACTCACTGATGAAAAATGGCAACACATATTCCGAGCTCACAAGAAAATGACTCTCTTTACAACCCACATGGAACTCGCACGCAAAATACTATACAGATGGTATCTGGTGCCCACCAGACTCAAACACAGCATCTGACACATGCTGGAGATGTACTGCCCACAGGGGAACCATGATACATATATGGTGGCACTGCCCGTCACTTGGAAGTTTCTGGCCCCAAGTCACAAACCTAATAAAGCACTGCACCGGAGTGCACCTCAATACCTCACCAGAAACATTTCTACTTCTCCTGCTACCGCAACTGCCACACCTGCATCTTCGATACTTAATGTACCACATCATAATCGCAGCTCTCACAATCATCAGCCGCCAGTGGAAGCAAACAACCACTCCCAACATTAAATCAGTGCATTGAAGTGATAAACTCCATCAAAACATATGGAATTCTGGCAAGGAAAAGAAAGCAGGGAAACCTCTACTGGCAAAAAGCTTGGGAACTATGGGACCAACACCAACGCGAACCCTCCACCGTATAAGACAATACCACGTATGAACCAATTGCAGACTTTCCTGGAATGGAAACTACCTTACTGAACCCCAGAGAAACACGCAGCCAGCGTACAGCCACTCACAGACACGACACACAGCGTAGTCAGCACTGTACTACAGCGCTACCCCTTCCCTCTGCCACTACCCTTCATCCGTCCCCCCCCCTCCCATCCCCACAACAACCGTAATTACAACGGCATATAGCAACTAGGGCAAAGCCTAGCTAAGCCCGACAGGTCCACAAACAATGAGTGAAGACAACATTATCGACTAATATCGAATCTAAACTACTATGTACAATTGCATGTATGAAACCGTCAAATTTAACAAAATGTCAATGTTTACTAATGTCTCACAATATGCCTAACCTTCTTCCCTTCTGTACCCCCCATCCCCCCACCACGAAAATAAAAATTGTCAAATTAAAAAAAAATATATAAATTGCACAAATATTCACATACACTGTAAAAATTCATTATAAAAATAATTCCTAGCCAAAACATAAATATACAAGTCATAATAAAAATTATAAATAATACAAAAAAAAAAATAGTATTCACAATGTTCCAAGTTCTAAATTCTCATTAGACCATTCGGAGTGAGTATTTCCAATCTATACATCAACTTAGTCTCAGCTCTTAATTGAAGTCTCTTCCTCTGAGAATGAGAGCCTATTGGTGGGATCCACTTAGTCCCCACAATCGATGATGACATAGGGTCAGCTGTAGGATATTATTTAAAATCTGCAGAAATAATATTACCAAAGGAAGGTTGGACAATCGATCTACAATACTCCTTAAAGGGATCCTTAATTCTTCTAAAGGTCTGGCCTACATACTGTAGACCACAATCACATGCCAGAAGATACGCCACATATCTACTGCGACAGGGAAACATTAACATTAGATGAATTAGAAAACAAAGTAAAATTACTGGTCCCAAGTTAAATATTATACATTGCCAAATCCAGCACTTAAAATTGCATACTATAGACTGTAAACCTACATGGATGCCTGTATTCAATTGTTGGAATTTGGCTGACAGTTATGAGATTTAGTACTCTGTTAAATGTAACAATTGGTTTGGGAGAAAATTACATTTAATCCAGGGAACTTGCTACTCAGTGCCGATTAAGGATCTCAATAAAACCGTTATACCAACAACTGAATCACTTTACAAATACTGGCCCACTATTATATAGTGTTTACCCGCTATTCTGTACTGCCAATATTTAGTCTTAGTCAAAGGTTGCAGGATCACAGGCTGAAGACTTCAATATTACCCACATCAGTACATTGAGCAATAAAGGAAGAGGGGTGGGAGGGGGCAAAGGAGAGGCTTCCATAAATAGGTAAAACTCAGTCTAAATTTCTAGCCCTATTATTAAATTCTAAAATAATATCAATATCATACCGATTTTCTGAAGAAAAAAAAAAAACAATTGGAGAGATTCATATTCAAAAGCATTCAAGAAACAAATTGTCCAAAAGAGCTACTTTGTATCCATTGGTGTATTGACAGCTGAGTGCTTGTAAATACCAATTAATATCTACATTCTTCTGATAAATCTTGGTGATCACTGTATTAATGGAAGCTACGAGGGTAAAATCTAAAAATGCAAAAATAGAAAGGGTGGTAAACCACGCCTAAATAGTGCTCAAAAGTGTAGAATAAATATATCATACATACATTTTGATCTTGATAAATACAACTTAGTAAGAAGACCTCAAGAGAAACACAAAAAGTACAAACAATAGGGCAATATGCTATAATAAATAGATACACATATGTGTGCAATTTTAGCTAAACTTTTGATAAAGCCCAAACCTGGGCGAAACGCACTAAGTGAAGGATTGGAAGCTGCATTCTTATCTTTTACATTGTTTTTTTAAAATAAAAGTCTAGTTTTTTATCCATCCTTTTGATTTTATCATCCTTTTTGGTGCTGTTGGATTCCTTCTATATCCATATATCCTCTGGTGGGGATCATACCACCACAAGCTACTACCACTAGAGCAAGTTATTGATCTGGAAACTGTAAGTAGGATATTTAACTTTTATTATTCCAAATTTGGGCTTCATACTGTACCATTGGAGTTTGTATTTTGTTTTTTCCCCACATACGGTGGCTGAGTTTGGATATCCCATACTATCAACATCTACATATCCTAAGACGGGGATTATACCGTCCAGGCGATATACAGCAGAGCTCTTAGCAGCTCTGTAAAGTGTGAGTTTGCCTTTTATCTAAAATTGCACACATATGTGTATCTACTAATTATAGCATATTGCCCTATTGTTTGTACTTTTTGTGTTTCTCTTGAGGTCTTCTTACTAAGTTGTATTAATCAAGATCAATATGTATGTATGATATATTTATTCTACACTTTTGAGCACTATTTAGGCGCGGTTTACCACCCTTTCTATTTCGCATTTCTGTCCACTACAAACAGGTATTGGGAAATCCTGCTGGTTCCCTGCTGCCTCACATTTTCTGGTTATATAGAGAGCGCCTAACCCTCCTTATTATTTAATATCTAAAAATGTAATTTAAGTAACCATTGGAGTAAGGAGTGAATCTCAAACCTATATCATTACTATTAATGTAGCTAATAACACATAGCCAATACCTCATTTGTATTCTCAACAGGGAAGTCATTAATGAAATGATTATAGAGGGCCAGCTTATCTCTCCATCACTTACCAGCAAAAATAGTAGTTTCCTCCCAGTATTCCATGAAGAGATTAGCATACAAAGGTGCAAAGCTGGCCCCCATTGCCATTTCCTTGATTGGAAGAAAAAGTTTATAATCAAAAGAAAACAGAAATGTTGTGGTTGGAGAAAATGAGGGAATATTTAGGGCCCCCACCCACCGCTCAGGAGGACAGTAGGTCCCCCCCACATTCTCATTTAGGGCCCCCAGCCGCCGCTCAGTGGTGGGGGCTGGGGAGGACAATAGGTCCCCACCTCATTGTTATTTAGGGCCCCCACCCGCCGCTCACGGGTGGGGGCCGGGGGAAGGACAGTAGGTACCCCCACCTTCTCATTTAGGGCCCCCAGCCGCCACTCAGGGGTGGGGGACGGGGGACGACAACGCTATGTCCCACCTTCAGTTTAATAGCCCCCATCCCCCACGTGCGCAGCATGGGTGGGGGCTCAGACGGGGGGATACTAGTTTATTATTGTGTTTTTTTAACAGTGAGCAGTCAAAGGATGCTCACTGTTTAATAGACATACCCCTACTCGCGATGGGGGGGGGGAGGAGGACAGTAGGTCCCCCCCCATCTTCTTATTTAGGGCCCCCAGCTGCCACTCAGGGGTGGGGGCCGGGGGAAGACAACGCTAGGTCCCCCCTTCAGTTTAATAGCCCCCATCCCCCACGTGCGCAGCATGGGTGGGGGCTCAGACGGGGGGATACTAGTTTATTATTGTGTTTTTTAACAGTGAGCAGCCAAAGGATGCTCACTGTTTAATATTCATACCCCTACTCGCTATATAGCGAGTAGGGGCAGAATTTACTAATACTAAGTAATCTTTACTTGGTATTAGTAAATTTAGCTGAAAGACCAATTTAGGTCTTTCAGCCTTTTGGTAGATAGCTCCCTGATACCGTGGGAATTAGGGAGTTATCTACTAAGCAGCTGCAAGATGCAGCCAAGGCATGAATAGGATCGGAGTTTATTCAAATTAAATTCCGATCCGAACAAAGTCCCAAATTGCGTCCTAACATGAATGGAGAAACTATTCTCATTCTGTTAGGATGCAATTCGGTAGTTTCGCCAGCGTTCTGTCTAAGTGACAAGACGTTCGGGAAAAGTGAATGGAGGCTTCGCGGGAACACGGAGGAAAAGTGAGAATTGTGGGAAAATTGCTCTGACCACCAGAAATGAAGCACATTTTGCTCCTCCGCTGGTCAGAGATGTCATTGTTATTTAGGGCCCCCACCCACTGCTCAGGGGTGAGGGCCGGGGGGAGGACAATAGGTCCACACCCCAACATTCTCATTTAGGGCCCCCACTTGCCGCTCATGGGTGGGGGCCAGGGGGGGGCAATAGTCATTGTTATTTAGGGCCCACACCCGCCGCTCAGGGGTCGGGCCGGGGGGGATGACAGTAGGTTCCACCCCCACATACTCATTTAGGGCCCCCACTCACCGCTCAGGGGTGGGGGAGGACAATAGGTCCCCCCCTTCATTGTTATTTAGGGCCCCCACCCGGCGCTCAGGGGTGGGGGCCGGGGGGAGGACAGTAGGTGCCCCCCCTTCATTGTTATTTAGGGCCCCCAACCGCCGCTCAGGGGTGGGGGGCGAGGGGGAGAAGACAGTAGGTCCCCCCCCACATTCTCATTTAGGGCCCCCACCTGCCGCTCAGGTGTGGGGGAGGACAATAGGTCCCTTCTCATTGTTATTTAGGGCCCCCACCTGCCACTCAGGGGTGGGGGCCGGGAGAAGGACAATAGGTCCCCCCCCATCATTGTTTTTTAGGGCCCCCACCCGCCGCACAGGGTGGTGGCCGGGGGGAAAGACAATAGGTCTCCCCATCATTGTTATTTAGGGGGAGGACAATAGGTCCCCCCCCCATATTCTCAATTAGGGCCCCCACCCGCTCAGGGGTGGGGGCCGGTGGGGGAGGACAGTAGGTCTACCCCACATTCTCATTTAGGGCCCCCACCCACCGCTCAGGGGTGGGGACCGGGGAGGACAATAGGTCCCCCCTCATTGTTATTTAGGGCCCCGTCCCAACGCTCTGGGGTGGGGGCTGAGGGGAAGGACAATAGGTCCCCCCCCTCAAAATTCTCCTTTAGGGCCCCCACCTGTCGCTGAAGGGTGGGGGCCGGGGGGGAGGACAATAGACCCCCCCCCTAATTGTTATTTAGGGCCCCCACCCTGCGCTCAGGGGGGGGGACAGTAGGTCCCCCCCACATTCTCATTTAGGGCCCCCACCTGCCGCTCAGGGGTGGGGGCCGGGGAGTACAATAGGTCCCCCCCTCATTGTTATTTAGTGCCCCCACCCACCGCTCAGGGGTGAGGGCGGACAATAAGTCCCCCCCCTTATTGTTTTTTTAGGGCCCCCACCCGCCACTCAGGGGTGGGGGCTGGGGGACGACAATGCTAGGTCCCCCCTTCAGTTTAATAGCCCCCACCCCCCACGTGCACAGCAGGCGGAGGGATACTAGTTTTTTGTTGTGTTTTTTTTTTAACAGTGAGCAGCCAAAGGCTCCTCACTTTTTTTTTTTTTTTTTGTCAATCTGTGTTTTTATTGAGGTATAGTAATTGGGATACAGAATAGAAAGAGGGAAATGTGCATTTGGATTACAGTTTAGGGTTCAATAACAATGGTAGCTAACATTTCCTTAGTATTCGTACCTCTTTTTTATATGTGTATGATTTAACTACGACCGGTAAGCAAAACAGAATATAATATTAGTAGAATCAGGCTGGGTCCTGGCTAGTCAGTAATAGTGAGCATTTCAGTCATTTAGGTTCAGTAGCTGAAGTGTAATATGCATGTTGAATTTGTCGCTTTAACATTTGTCGCTTTAACATTAGTCGCTCTAACATTAGTCGCTCTAACATTAGTCGCTCTAACATTAGTCGCTCTAACATTAGTCGCTCTAACATTAGTCGCTCTAACATTTGTCGCTCTAACATTTGTCGCTTTAACATTTGTCGCTTTAACAAGTGCCGCTGTAACATGCGTCGCTTTAATGTGTTGCTTTAATGTGTCGCTTTAATATGTGTCGCTTTAATATGTGTCACTTTAATATGTGTCGCTTAGACATTCGTCGCATTAACATTTGTCGCTTTAACATTTGTTGCTTTATCGTCAGACTTTGCAGTAGTATCAGAGCTTAAGGTAAAATAATAACATAAAGTCATACGAGTAGGCAACCTGGGAGGCATATGCATAAGTGAGAGTCCAGCAAGGAGAGTCCATGGGGGGATAAAGTGGTGATGGTGGGGCAGCCAGTTAGTGGGGCCTGTTCAGCCAATACCACTGCTGGGCAGGGTGGGGAGGTCGGCACCGTCGTTCAGTACGAGCCACCGGGGTACGGCATGGTGCGAGTTGGCGTCGGCCGGCCCCAGGTCATTATGAAGGCCTTCACCTGTGGTCCACCGACTCGGTTGCTCAGAGAGACCGGGTCGTCCCTTCGTCGGGCGCCATGTGGGGCTCGGATGTTCTGCCGCCGCCAGCGGCGGGCAAGCCTCCGGCGGAGTGGTCGGTGTCTTGGAGTCTGACTCCATGCGGTCTTCGGCCTGGGAAGGCGTTGTAGACGGCCTATGATGGAGGCTTCTGGTAAGTGAGTGAGTCGTCGGGCGGTTCGTCGGTGTGTGTCAGTACCTCGCCCCTGTTGTTGTGGGTGAAGATGCGGGCCTTGAGGTAGGACTTTGAGCCTGGCTGGGACACTGCTGACTGCTCCAGTCGGTTCTGTGGTAGCCCACGGGCTCTCTTTCTTTGGTACAGGTTTCATTTGTGACTTTGTGTAGGTACTTCTTGGTGGTTTCTTCGTTGTCGCTGTGAGTGAGGAGCGCTGCTTGATCCGTCGCCATATTGGGACTCTCTCCGCCAACTGGGCTGGGAGCTTGGTAGGTGGACTCTGCAGCTTGCGGCAAGTGTCACTGCCACTTGGGGGTTGTTCTGCGGCAAAACTGGGTTTGTGAAGTCTGCGCTTCTGCCTGTGTGGGGGCTGCTGTGGGTGAGGGATCTCACTAGCTCGCTGAAAAAAACAATAGTATACCAACTAGACTTAATTACTCAATCTGCTAAATTGAAGGGGTTCCAGGTGAACCTCACTAGCACCCAAAGTGATAAACCAGAGAAAAAAAAGTGGAAAGCACCTTCAAATGAGCATGTAATCAATACAACCTGGAGAATATATCCAGAATATGAATATTCAATATGAGAATATAGTGCAATCTGAAATAATAAAAATATATATCATAGCGTAATACAGTTTAAATAAAATAATAGGAGTGTAAAGCTAGATATTAAACTCACAAACGAAAATGCAAATCAGGCCTCTCACCCCCCTGGGGTATATAAGTATATGTCTTGATAGTAGATCAAAAACGAAGTATGTCTTAAAGAAATGGATAAAAAGAGCCATACATGGTGAAGTATGTATAAAATAGTACAAAAAATATTTATTGGGAGCACTTACAGACATAAAATGGTAGTAGGCATATCTCCACTCTCAGTGGAACTGGATGGCAGTGTAGAAATAGACAGCACAAATCCAATTCGAAGTAGTAGAGAGCAGGAACAATAAATCAGCATACAAATAAAAATAAAATATAATATAAATTAAAATAGCAAGCAATAAAGTCCAATATCCAACGCGTTTCGTCCGGGTAAATAAAGGACTTCTTCAGGGATATAGGAACTGCTGGTGGGCCCAAGCCCAATACAAGACAGGGCTCAGGGGTACCAAGGAAGATTCTATGAGTTTACTCTTGTATGGAAATAAAAACACCTTTATTATAGGGTACACGTTCCCCAAGAAAAATAAAGGAAACTTATAAATAATACTAACACATCTAATAAAATAAATCCAGAGAGGTAGTAATATATACAAATGAGACAGGAGTGAGCAATAAGGTACCTAAGACCCTTTGACCAGGGTTAACTTGTGTATCTGAGAGGTCTGTGTAAAATACAGACACGGCTTGTTGAGGGCAAAAAAAAACCCTGAAAGAAATAGTATTTTGAGCTATAATTTTGTCAACAATGCAATAGATACAGTTAGGTAATAAAACTTAGAACATTGTATCAAGTGTATCCATGACTGAAAAAGTCTTATTGGATCTGTTACTCAATGCTTCTAGTTGCTGGGCTTCAACATATGGCTACTTTGTTAGGCTGTCCATAAAAAGAGTTGAGGACGTTCCCAGTGCTTGATGTACTGCTTAAGCACTAGGATAGAAAAAATATATCTATTTAGTATCTAGCTCGAATGGCGTGAGACCACACTGTAGTGCCTATTAGACATAATTAGCCTTTACACGAGTGCCAAGAATGCACTATCCGTATAGGCTTAAATTAAAGGACGGTGTTGTGCCTGTTGGAAAGTAGTTTAACCTTCATATGAGCTCAGCCCAGAAGTGAAGGGCTATTGCTGTGGTATGCAACAGTATAGGCAGTAGATAAAACACGCTATTACTCTTAACAGACGGTTATTAGACCTATATCTCTGAGTCTGCGTTGAATTGTCTACATACGGGGTAAAAATGCCCCAAATGCTAACCACTGGGAATCTTATGCAGGCATCATTAAACTAAAGTCTCTCCAGAAAATAGCAGTACACCCAATGCACAACAGTGATCACACTGGTACTCTTAAAATGATGTTGTCTAGCCACTGAAAATCTTGTACCGGCATCATTAAATTATAGTCTCTCCAGGAAATATCAGCACACCCTAGGCATAATAGTGATCACACTAGTGCTCCTGTAACAGAGGTGCTAAACTGAAGTTCTAAACCTGAGAATACACGGCCACAAAACTCGAGGAAGCCCAGAATCGCTCTAAACTGATATGTCCATCAGACTCCTATATACTCATCTACCTCCCCCCACCTAGTGAACACACACAAAGTGCTCGGTGATAGTTTAAAAAAGCATTAACCTAACGCACGTTTCGGCGCTATGCAAGCGCCTTTCTCAAAGGTAAAGACGACACTGCCGTCGGCTCGTTTTTATAACCCCTTCCTTTCGTCAGGTAGCCAATCAGAGGGCGCCCCTATTGGGATACTCTCGCGCCAGAATTGTAATGGGCGGTCTATGTATCGTAGCTCCGCCCATCCACGTCATTGGGGGCGTGTGTGAGACTGCCGCCCATGTGATCCTGAATTAGCATGACCGAAAAAGGTTATGTGGGGACGAGATAATTGTGTTGCACATTGTATCGATCCTGAAGATCGATCTTAGACACAGATTACTCCCATACCGGATTGTAGAGAGGGAGTATACATATGTTGCTGTCCTATTGCCCTAATGTACCATAATTTATGTCTTCGAGTTATCCCATATTCCAGGGAAACAAATTGCTTTGACGAATACAAGTATGATCAGAGGGCAATTTCCTCTGTTAGGAGTGTATAGAAATCCTAAAAGAGATGCTACTAGGGCAGTATAGTGTGATGTGCCTAACCCGATTATGAAGGCTAATAGATGCTCACTTAAGGAGGATATGTTTTTTATTAGGCAGGGTGTATAGCGGTAACAGAGGTTATCACCACTTATGGTTTGAATAGTTCTGTTGTCCTCATCTCAGACTCTTATTGCTTAAATAACATATCGCCATTTTCTGTGGTCTGTATCTATGTTACCAGGGATAACATAGATACAGACCACAGAAAATGGCGATATGTTATTTAAGCAATAAGTGGTGATAACCATAAGTGGTGATAACCTCTGTTACCGCTATACACCTCGACCCTGCCTAATAAAAAACATATCCTCCTTAAGTGAGCATCTATTAGCCTTCATAATCGGGTTAGGCACATCACACTATACTGCCCTAGTAGCATCTCTTTTAGGATTTCTATACACTCCTAACAGAGGAAATTGCCCTCTGATCATACTTGTATTCGTCAAAGCAATTTGTTTCCCTGGAATATGGGATAACTCGAAGACATAAATTATGGTACAGTAGGGCAATAGGACAGCAACATATGTATACTCCCTCTCTACAATCCGGTATGGGAGTAATCTGTGTCTAAGATCGATCTTCAGGATCGATACAATGTGCAACACAATTATCTCGTCCCCACATAACCTTTTTCGGTCATGCTAATTCAGGATCACATGGGCGGCAGTCTCACACACGCCCCCAATGACGTGGATGGGCGGAGTTTAGCACCTCTGTTACAGGAGCACTAGTGTGATCACTATTATGCCTAGGGTGTGCTGATATTTCCTGGAGAGACTATAATTTAATGATGCCGGTACAAGATTTTCAGTGGCTAGACAACATCATTTTAAGAGTACCAGTGTGATCACTGTTGTGCATTGGGTGTACTGCTATTTTCTGGAGAGACTTTAGTTTAATGATTCCTGCATAAGATTCCCAGTGGTTAGCATTTGGGGCATTTTTACCCCGTATGTAGACAATTCAACGCAGACTCAGAGATATAGGTCTAATAACCGTCTGTTAAGAGTAATAGCGTGTTTTATCTACTGCCTATACTGTTGCATACCACAGCAATAGCCCTTCACTTCTGGGCTGAGCTCATATGAAGGTTAAACTACTTTCCAACAGGCACAACACCGTCCTTTAATTTAAGCCTATACGGATAGTGCATTCTTGGCACTCGTGTAAAGGCTAATTATGTCTAATAGGCACTACAGTGTGGTCTCACGCCATTCGAGCTAGATACTAAATAGATATATTTTTTCTATCCTAGTGCTTAAGCAGTACATCAAGCACTGGGAACGTCCTCAACTCTTTTTATGGACAGCCTAACAAAGTAGCCATATGTTGAAGCCCAGCAACTAGAAGCATTGAGTAACAGATCCAATAAGACTTTTTCAGTCCTGGATACACTTGATACAATGTTCTAAGTTTTATTACCTAACTGTATCTATTGCATTGTTGACAAAATTATAGCTCTAAATACTATTTCTTTCAGGGTTTTTTTTTGCCCTCAACAAGCCGTGTCTGTATTTTACACAGACCTCTCAGATACACAAGTTAACCCTGGTCAAAGGGTCTTAGGTACCTTATTGCTCACTCCTGTCTCATTTGTATATATTACTACCTCTCTGGATTTATTTTATTAGATGTGTTAGTATTATTTATAAGTTTCCTTTATTTTTCTTGGGGAACGTGTACCCTATAATAAAGGTGTTTTTATTTCCATACAAGAGTAAACTCATAGAATCTTCCTTGGTACCCCTGAGCCCTGTCTTGTATTGGGCTTGGGCCCACCAGCAGTTCCTACATTCATTTTGATATTAAGGGTTATCCCCTATCTAAGATTCTATGGACACACCATAAGACCCTGTTCTATCAGGGATCTTATTTCTTTATAACTATAATTCTTCAGGGATATGTAGAGAATCATCCGTGGAGGAGCTTCTTATACCCATCGCAATCTTCTTTCATGCCGTTCACCGGCAGCGTGCGTTCCAGATTGGAACGCAAGAGGGAACTTCCTGTATCGTCCGTCTTTCAAATTGCGCATGCGTGAAAGGACAAAGTTCTATGCGCTCGAGAATCGAGCTCGTTGATGCGCATGCGTGAGGTCTGAATAAAGAGAAAATGTACACAACAGGCGAACATGCCCATTGGGAACAACACCATGTTTCACTGGGAGCACATTCAGGGGGCGGTTTGGTCCTATGGCGACGCTACATAGATGACGTTCTACTTATATGGGAGGGCTCTGCCGATAGTTTAAAACTCTTTTTTGAATACATTAATTCTAATGATTATAACCTTAAATTTACATATAATATGAGTCCAACTTCTTTGGACTTTTTGGATCTCACTATTTACATAGAACACAATCAACTGAAGACTAAAACATTTTTTAAACCTACTGATTGTAACACCGCCATAGATTTGTCTAGTGCTCATTATCCCCCTTGGCTTTCCAATGTACCTAGAAGTCAGCTTATCCGCCTTAGGAGAAACTGCTCAGACGATAATATATTTTTACAACAAGCTGAGTTAGTTAAAACAAGATATTTAGAAAAGGGCTATAATCAGGATCAAATTGACCTAGATATACAAAATATATTGGATACTGATAGATCACAATTTTTACAATACCGATCCAAGAAACAAACCAATAGAAATATAGATACTCAAAAGAAGAATTTTCAGTTTGCATTTATAACTCAATACAACTCACAAGCCAAACATATTAAGAAAATCTTAAACAAATATTGGTACATTTTAAAAAAAGACAACATTTTGAGAGATATTATTCCTAATAGACCTACAATTATATATAAACGAGCAGCTAATCTTAAAAATAAGCTGGCCCCTAGTCTCCTTCCCGTATATCCTGCATCCTCAGCTGGCTCTTTTCTACAACCTGTAAAGGGCTTTTATAGCTGTGGACATTGTTCTACGTGCAAATATCAAAAGAGAAAGATTATCAATTTTACAAGTACTCAAACTACTAAAACATATCTTATTAAGAAACACATCCAATGTTCAACCACCTTTGTGATCTATTTACTCCAATGTGGGTGCGGAGCCCAATATGTGGGCCGCACCACTAGAAAACTCCACATCAGACTCTTAGAACACTTTAATAACATCAAAAAGGGTAAACTCGATCATAGTGTTCCAAAACATTGTAGTACGTGTCCACTTTTTAGGTGGGAAAATTTCCAAGCCTTTGGCATAGAACATGTCACCCTAGGATGTAGGGGAGGAGATAAACTGCAAGAACTAATTCGCCAAGAAGCTTTCTGGATATACACTTTAAGAACATTACACTGTGGTCTTAATGCTGAAATAGACCTACAGGGCCTTATTTAGCATTCTATTAGAACATTTTATTAGATTTTTTATCATTTTTTAGATATGGTAATTTTCCTTTTTCTCTCATTAACATTAACTATTCATTTGATTATATTATTGTATTTATATTTGGCTTTGTTGCTATCATCTTTGATAGTATTATTATATATTTTTTTGCTGTATTTTATTTTTATATTTTATTTTTTATTATTTATTTATTTTTTATTTTTTATTTCTTTAGGTATGTTCTATATAATACCTTAGTTTCTAAATACATGTTTAAAATAATGTCTTTGTCTTTAAATATACATTCATCTATTCTGGCAATGATTTACAGCCATATTTATTTGTTATTGGCTTCACATATACTTCTTTGTTCCTATTCTAGTTGCTGTTTGCTTAAATAGGTTCTTTTTACAGTATGTGGATCTTGGTATTTATCCATATGGCGACATGTTCGCCTGTTGTGTACATTTTCTCTTTATTCAGACCTCACGCATGCGCATCAACGAGCTCGATTCTCGAGCGCATAGAACTTTGTCTTTTCACGCATGCGCAATTTGAAAGACGGACGATACAGGAAGTTCCCTCTTGCGTTCCAATCTGGAACGCACGCTGCCGGTGAACGGCATGAAAGAAGATTGCGATGGGTATAAGAAGCTCCTCCACGGATGATTCTCTACATATCCCTGAAGAAGTCCTTTATTTACCCGGACGAAACGCGTTGGATATTGGACTTTATTGCTTGCTATTTTAATTTATATTATATTTTATTTTTATTTGTATGCTGATTTATTGTTCCTGCTCTCTACTACTTCGAATTGGATTTGTGCTGTCTATTTCTACACTGCCATCCAGTTCCACTGAGAGTGGAGATATGCCTACTACCATTTTATGTCTGTAAGTGCTCCCAATAAATATTTTTTGTACTATTTTATACATACTTCACCATGTATGGCTCTTTTTATCCATTTCTTTAAGACATACTTCGTTTTTGATCTACTATCAAGACATATACTTATATACCCCAGGGGGGTGAGAGGCCTGATTTGCATTTTCGTTTGTGAGTTTAATATCTAGCTTTACACTCCTATTATTTTATTTAAACTGTATTACGCTATGATATATATTTTTATTATTTCAGATTGCACTATATTCTCATATTGAATATTCATATTCTGGATATATTCTCCAGGTTTTATTGATTACATGCTCATTTGAAGGTGTTTTCCACTTTTTTTCTCTGGCATCTCACTAGCTCGCTGCCTGGTTGTGCTGAGCGTGTGTGGCTGAAGTGCTTGGTCAGGGACTGCACACCCCTCCGCTGCGTGTGTACATTCTGCCATAGCTTGGCAAAGAACTCATTGAGGTGCTGTATCATGAGGTCCACCGCTGCATACCCGTTTTGCTTGCCTCGTGGAGAGGTTGCGTCCGCCATTTTAAGTGGAGTTTTTTTCGCGGTCTCACTCTGTCCGCAGCTCCCGTTAGCAGGGTGAGTGAAGCTGCTTATTTGCGGACCGGGATGACCCCCGCCGGTCCTGGGGGGGATGATGTCACTGGGGTCCCAGTCTGCGGTGCGTCGCCTGGAGAGCGGCCGTCTCTCCGTGGCTGAGTATTAGGTAGGCTGCAAACCTCGGCGTGTCCGGACGAGTGTACCGGGGTTCGAGAGAGGTACCCTTCGAATCGGCAGCCCCTCCCGGTCACCGTTATTGCGGTCTGCAGCTTGTGGGTGCTTGTGGCTGGGTGTAGTACCCCGTTTTCCGGCCCCAGATGTGGGAGCTCGCTTTGGGCACGTCTGGGCTGCTTGATCGCTTGGCTCCGCCCCGGCTCCTCACTTTTTAATAGACATGCCCCTAATTGCGATACTGCGAGTAGGGGCAGAATCTACTAATACGAATTAATCTTAACTTAGTATTAGTAAATTTAGTTGAAAGACCAATTTAGATCTTTCAGCCTTTTGGTAGATAGCTCCCTGATACCATGGGAATTAGGGAGTTATCTACTAAGCGGCTGCAATGAAATTCCAATCCGAACAAAGTCCCGAATTGCATCCCAACACGAATGGAGAAACTATTCTCTTTCTGTTAGGACGCAATTCGGTAGTTTCGTCAGTGTTCTGTCTAAGTGACAGGACGTTCGGGAAAAGTGAAAGGAGGCTTCGTGGGAACACGGAGGAAAAGTGAGAATTGTGGGAAAATTGCTCTGACCAGCGGAAATGAAGCACACTTTGCTCCTCCGCTGGTCAGAGATGTCATTGTTATTTAGGGCCCCCACCCACCGCTCAGGGGTGAGGGCCAGGGGGAGGACAATAGGTCCCCCTCAGTGTTATTTAGGGCCCCCACCCGCCACTCAGAG
The DNA here is from genome assembly GCF_036172605.1 of Pelobates fuscus. Classification (NCBI taxonomy): domain Eukaryota; kingdom Metazoa; phylum Chordata; class Amphibia; order Anura; family Pelobatidae; genus Pelobates; species Pelobates fuscus. Next base: position 30,086,677 of record NC_086326.1, on the reverse strand, counting down.
GTGGAGCTAGGGGGGGGGGAACACAATAGGTCCCCCGCCCTCATTGTTATTTAGGGCCCCCACCTGCCACTCAGGGGTGGGGGCCAGGGAGTGTAGGACAGTATGTCCTCCCCCGATTCTCAGGCGTGGGGGCCGAGGGGGGGAGGACAATAGGTCCCCACCCCCACATTCTTATTTATGGCCTCCACCTGCCGCTCAGGAGTAGAGGTCGGGGGGGAGGAGATTAGGTCCCCCCACTCATTGTTATTTAGGACCCCCACCCGCCGCTCAGGGGTGGGGGCCGGGGTGGAAGACAATTGGTCCCCCCCTTCATTGATATTTATGGCCCCCACCCTGCGCTCAGTGGTGGGGGCCGGGGCGAGGACATTAGGCCCCCTCATTTTTATTTAGGGGGAGGACAATAGGTGTCCCCCCATATTCTCAATTAGGGCCCCCACCTGCCGCTCAGGAGTGGGGGTCGGGGGGGGAGGACAATAGGTTCCCACGCCCACATTCTTATTTATGGCTTCCACCCGCCGCTCAGGGGTGGGGGTGTGGGGCAGGACAATAGTCTTCCCTCCACATTCTCATTTAGGGCCCCCACCCGCCACTATGGGGTGGGGGTCAGGGGGAGGACAATAGGTCCCCCCACTCGTTATTTAGGGCCCCCACCCGCCGCTCAGGGGCAGGGGCCGGGGTGGAAGACAATAGGTCCCCCCCTTCATTGATATTTATGGCCCCCACCCTGCGCTCAGTGGTGGGGGCCGGGGCGAGGACATTAGGCCCCCTCATTTTTATTTAGGGGGAGGAAAATAGGTGTCCCCCCATATTCTCATTTAGGGCCCCCACCTGCCGCTCAGGGGTGGGGGTCGGGGGGAGGACAATAGGTTCCCACGCCCACATTCTTATTTATGGCCTCCACCCGCCGCTCAGGGGTGGGGGTGTGCGGGAGGACAATAGGCTTCCCTCCACATTCTCATTTAGGGCCCCCACCCGCCACTATGGGGTGGGGGTCAGGGGGAGGACAATAGGTCCCCCCCACTCGTTATTTAGGGCCCCCACCCGCCGCTCAGGGGCGGGGGCCGGCGTGGAAGACAATAGGTCCCCCCCTTCATTGATATTTATGGCCCCCACCCTACGCTCAGGGGTGGGGGCTGGGGGGAGGCAATAGGTCCCCCCCCAATTCTCATTTAGGGTCCCCACCCGCCGCTCAGGGGTGGGGGCCATGGGGGGAGGACAATAGCCCCCCCTCATTGTTATTTAGGGCCCCCACCCACCGCTCAGGGGGAGGACAAAAGGTCCTCCCCCTTAATGTAATTTAGTGCCCCCATCTGCTGCTCAGGGGTTGGGGCCTGGGGGGAGGACAATAAGTACCCCCCTCTCATTGTTATGTAGGGTCCCCATGGGGCGCTCAAGGGTGGGGGTTGGGGGGAGCACAATAGGTCCCACCATTCTCATTTAGGGCCCCCACCCACCGCTCAGGGGTGGGGACCGGTGGGAGAACAGTAGGTCCCCCCACCTTCTCATTTAAGGGTGGGTGGGGGCCGGGGAGAACAATAGGTCCCCCGCTCATTGTTTTTTAGGGCCCACACCCGCCACTCAGGGGTGAGGGCCGGGTGGAGGACAATAGGTCCCCCCTCATTGTTATTTAGGGGAAGACAATAGGTCCCCCCCCATATTCTCAATTAGGGCCCCACCCTCTCAGGGGTGGGGGTCGGGGGGAGGACAATAGGTCCCACCCCATTGTTATTTAGGGTCCCCACCCGGTGCTCAGGGGCGGGGGCCGGGTGGAGGACAGTAGGTCCCCCCATTCTCATTTAGGGCCCCCACCCGGTGCTCAGGGGTGGGGACCAGGGGGGAGGACAATAGGTCCCCCTCATTGTTATTTTGGGGAGGACAATAGGTCCCCCCCCATATTCTCAATTAGGGCCCCACCCACTCAGGGATGGGGGTCGGGAGGAGGACAATAGGTCCCCCCATTGTTATTTAGGGCCCCCACCCGGGACAGTAGGTCCCCCCATTCTCATTTAGGGCCCCCACCCACCGCTCAGGGGTGGGGACCGGTGGGAGGACAGTAGGTCCCTCCACCTTCTCATTTAAGGGTGGGTGGGGGCCGGGGAGAACAATAGGTCCCCCCTCATTGTTATTTAGGGCCCCCACCCGCCGCTCAGGGGTGAGGGCTGGGGTGGAGGATAATAGGTCCCCCCTCATTCTCATTTAGGGCCCCCACCAGCCGCTCAGGGGTGAGGGCCGGGGTGGAGGACAATAGGTCCCCCCTCATTCTCATTTAGGGCCCCCACCCGCCACTCAGGGGTGAGGGCCGGGGTGGAGGACAATAGGTCCCCCCTCATTCTCATTTAGGGCCCCCACCCGCCGCTTAGGGGTGAGGGCCAGGGGGAGGACAATAGGTCCCCCTCAGTGTTATTTAGGGTACAGTAGGTCCCCCCACCTTCTCATTTAAGGGTGGGTGGGGGCCAAGGAGAACAATAGGTCCCCCCTCATTGTTATTTAGGGCCCCACCCACCGCTAAGGGGTGAGGGCCAGTGGGGAGGACAATAGGCCCCCCCTTATTGTTATTTAGGGCCCCCACCCGCCACTCAGGGGTGGGGGCAGGGGGGCGACAACGCTAGGTCCCCGCTTCAGTTATTGTAGCCCCCATCCCCCACGGGCGGATAGCGAGTAGGGGCAGAATTTACTAATTTAGCTGAAAGACAAATTTAGGTCTTTCAGCCTTTTGGTAGATAGCTCCCTGATACCGTGGGAATTAGGGAGTTATCTACTAAGCAGCTGCAAGATGCAGTCAAGGCATGAATAGGATCGGAGTTTCATTCGAATTAAATATCAGAAGAACGTATATGATAATGGATCATCACTCCCAATGGATACACCCAATGGAGGACAATTTGTTAGGTTGGGATGCAACTGTACCTTTCTAAACAATTTTCGATGTGACACTTTCCAATTGGTCAGTTTTTAGAAAAGAGTTCTCATATTATTTTAGAAATATATAATAGGGCTAGACATTTAGACATGGTATTCCTTATTAAGGAACACACCTTATTTGCTCTCCCCCTTGCCTTTTTGCGATTTACTGACATGGGCCTGTTATCTTGAGATCTTAATCCTTCTTGGCCATTCACAACCTATGACTAGGACTAAATATTAGAGAATAGCAGGTCAATATTTAGAAAGCAGTAGTGGTCTAATGTTTGTAACAAGATTATTGTTATTATTAAGATCCTTAATCAGCCAAGGTGGTTATTTTACGCCAAGATCTCTGGCTTAAACAAAATCTTTCTCCCAAGCTATTACATTTAAACAAATCTCAAAAATATTTTGGCCCCAACCTAAGTAAGACCATTGAATACAGGTATTCACGGTCTATGGTAGGCTATTCTAATTGTGGGGCTAGATGATGTATCACTGGTTTTCGTATTAATCTTAGGACTTACTAATTTTACTTCATTTTCTAATATTTCTAGCGTTACTGTTTCCCTGTAACAGTAGGTACGAAGTGTATCTTCTGTCATGTGGTTGTGGTGGTAGGAGAATTAAGGATCACTTTAGGGAGCTTTGCAGATTCATGGTCCATCATTCCCTTGATAGCATTATTTCTGCACATTTTAAACAACATCATAAAGCTGACCCTTCGTCATTATTGATTGTGGGGACTGAGTGGATCTCACCGTTAGGTTCCCTTTCTGATAAAATGAGACTTCAATTAAGAGCGAAGAGCTAAGTGGATATATACCGTATATACTCGAGTATAAGCCGACCCGAATATAAGCCGAGGCCCATAATTTTATCCCCAAAAAATGGGAAAATTTATTGACTCGAGTATAAGACTAGGGTGGGAAATGCAGCAGCTACTGGTAAATTTCTAAATAAAATTAGATCCTAAAAAAAATATATTAATTGAATATTTATTTACAGTGTGTGTATAATGAATGCAGTGTGTGCGTATGTGTGTGTGTATGAGTGCAGCGTGTGTGTATGAGTGCAGCGTGTGTGTATGAGTGCAGCGTGTGTATGAGTGCAATGTGTGTGTGCATGAATGCAGTGTGTGTGTGCATGAATGCAGTGTGTGTGTGCATGAATGCAGTGTGTGCAGGGCCGGTGCAAGGATATTTGCCGCCGTAGGCAAAAAAAATGTTGCCGCCCCCTCCCCCCCCCATATGTCCTGACTTCCCCTCCTCCTCCCTCAGTGGTCCTTACCTCCCCACCCCCGTGTTCCTTCACCCCCCCCCCCCCAGTGGTCCTGACTCACCCCTCCCCTAGTGGTCCTTACCCTCCCCTCCCCTAGTGGTCCTTACCCTCCCCTCCCCTAGTGGTCCTTACTTCCCCCTCCCCTCCCATAGTGGTCCTTATCCCACCCCCTCCCTCTCATAGTGGTCCTTATCCCCCTTCTCCCTCCCATAGTGTTCCTTATCCCCCCCATCCCTCCCATAGTGGTCCATATACCCCCCCTCCCTCCCATAGTGGTCCTTATACCCCCCCTCCCTCCCATAGTGGTCCTTATCCCACCCCCTCCCTCCCATAGTGGTCCTTATACCCCCCTCCCTCCCATAGGGGTCCTTATACCCCCCTCCCTCCAATAGTGGTCCTTATCCCCCCCCTCCCTCCCATAGTATTCCTTATCCCACCCCCTCCCTACCATAGTGGTCCTTATCCCACCCCCTCCCTCCCATAGTGGTCCTTATCCCCCCCTCCCTCCCATAGTGGTCCTTATCCCCCCCTCCCTCCCATAGTGGTCCTTATCCCCCCCCTCCCTCCCATAGTGGTCCTTATCCCCCCCCTCCCTCCCATAGTGGTCCTTATCCCCCCTCCCTCCCATAGTGGTCCTTATTCCCCCCCCCCTACCTCCCATAGTGGTCCTTATACCCCCCCTCCCTCCCATAGCGGTCCTTATACCCCCCTCCCTCCCATAGTGGTCCTTATACCCCCTTCCCTCCCATAGTGGTCCTTATACCCCCCCCCCCTCCCATAGTGGTCCTTATCCCCCTTTTTTTTGTTATTATTAATTTTTTTTATTATTAATTTTGTATTATTATTTCGTATTTTATTTATATTTTTTTTTTCGTCCCCCCTCCCTGCTTGATACATGGCAGGGAGGGGGGCTCTCCTTCCCTGGTGGTCCAGTGGCAGTTCAGTGGGGGGGAGAGGGGGGCTGGCAGAGCTGTACTTACCTGTTCTGCAGCTCCTGTCAGCTCTCTCCTCCTCTGCGCCGTCCGTTCTGCTCTTCTGTCAGCTCCCAGTGTAAATCTCGCGAGAGCCGCGGCTCTCGCGAGATTTACACTGGGAGCTGACCGAGGTGCTGACCGGACGGCGCAGAGGAGGAGAGAGCTGACAGGAGCTGCAGAACAGGTAAGTACAGCTCTGCCAGCCCCCCTCTCCCCCCAGTCTGTATTATGGCAATGCAAATTGCCATAATACAGACCTTGACTCGAGTATAAGCCGAGTTGGGGTTTTTCAGCCCAAAAAATGGGCTGAAAAACTCGGCTTATACTCGAGTATATACGGTAGATTGGAAATACTCATTCCTAAGGGTTTAAATGAGAACCTAGATCTGGGGACATATTGAATACTAGTTTTTAGTCATATAAACAAATTGCTGGATACTACCTGTATCTGGACCCCAGACAACTAGCTTCTACATTTAAACTTTCCGCAATTAACTAAAGACAAGAAAGATCTGTTGATTCAGGCTTTGATGGCCTTTAAGATGTCTATTGCAAAGAACTGGAAGAAGACAACAATTGACTCATGGCCGCAAATTAAGGCTTCTATTATTATGCAGTGTAAAATGGAAAGGGGAATAGCCTCCAATTTAAGTATTAATATTTCCCAACATCAGATTTGGGATGACTGGATAAAGGTTCTTGAGAATTAAATACTGGAAAGCGATATTGTGCAATAATTAGAAATCTCTGAAGAAGTGGGAACTTAATCTAATTTTATGTATTTTGAGTGCAGAGTTGAAAGAGTCAATGAGTCAACTATGTTATATGTTTGTTAGTCTATATGTATTTGTTTATCTATTGTATCTATTTTGTATTGTATCTACTTTGTATGTATTGTACGATATAAGAGTTTTTAGTCATTTATTATTATCATTTAGTTATTTTTTGTTTTTAAGAATTATTTTTACATTATATTTTACAGTTGTATATGATTATTTCCTATTGATATTTTAATGTATGGTGATTAGATTATTTTGCTGGCCAGTGGAGGAAGATAGCATATTTATTTATGGATTCTTATTAGACCTATTATATAGATAGTGCACCAAATCTTCTTTTCGGCCAGTAGAGGGAGTTTATCCTTTTTAGACATTTCATATTATTGTATAGATAGTTTACGGTTTGTTTTTTTGCGACCAGTAGGGGAAATTGGTGTGCCAAACATTTTACCTATTCATTATCTACCAATGCTATATATGTCTTGACGCAGTAGGGGGAGCCTATTGTCTATAAAAAAAAAATCACCACTACAGTGGACGATTTGCGTAGACTGCTATAGGCTACGGATTACATATATAAAGGCATTTGTATCTTGACATTTACCATTGTAAGGAATATACTGTATACAATGTAAATTAGTCATATTTAAAAGGCCCAGAAGGACCCAACCAAATGCCAGTCACATTTAAAGAAACAACTATAAGACATTTGAAGCCACGTCAGATTAAAAGGAGCACGCCAAGCCTGCTGATTTATGTAGTTATGGTACTATTTACCAGTAAATAGACAAACCACAACCTTCAGCCAATGAGGGCGGTCTTGCACGACTCAGTTTGACTACTTAATGTGGGATGGTGCCAGGGAACTCCTGGCACCATAACCACTACTGCATGCTGTATTGAGTACAGTGCTTGGAGTGTTCCTTTAACACAACAGGGTTTTCTTGTAAGAAAAAATTCTGTTGCAATAAGTGAATGTCCTATAAATGAAAGACAAGCAAGATACATTTGGTTCCGGCGTACAGAGAACAAATATCATATCAGAATGAAATTACTGTCAAAGTCACAAAAAATTAGCAAAATGTATAATGCTCTTACATTTAGAATTCATATCCAAAATTAGTATCACAAAGCATAACTGTGTGATATTAGCATCATAAGTGTTATTACAGATTTACATAACTCATAAATCGCTCATCTCAAAGAATGCATTATGAGACAGGGTCCTACAGCACACACATATCAGTACTAATGAGTTCCAGGACATGATGTCATACCCATAGTGACATATCAGTCACGTAGCAACAAGTCACCATATCAACAGACAGTCACCTTATCAACAGTCACCAATAGCAGCACTAAGACTCAATATCGATGTCACCATAGCAACAAGTCACATAGCAACTCATGACAAGTCTGATAAATGCTACTTACCACATTTATCCACAAATGGTTGAAAATATTGTTTCTTTCGTGTAAATGCAGATTGCTGTACACACCTCCATTTTGGATAGCAAGTCTTGCACACAATTCATTAACCTAAGCAGACCCTAAGTGAAAAGACCCATTATTTCTCCAAAGATAAACCCAGTAAATGGAGGACAGCTCCAATCCAAAGCAAATACTTTCTGGCATGACCTATATTCAAAATATATGTTTACAAGACCAATATATAATAGTCAGCTACTCGTGAAAGATAAACATTGCTCTGTTGGGGCTAGACCTTAACAGCAGCTCATTCACAGAGCTGGTATCACCCACATATCCTATATATGATATATATATGGAGTAAATGCTCCAAGCTCTGAAGGAGATCTGGCCATAGTCACACTGTGGCCAAGTGTTGTCATAAAATCTCGGCTAATTCCTAACCGCTACGGAGGGGGAGATCTATTTATAGTAATTTCACAGCTTTGTTTCCTGCACTTTGTTTTACTAGTGGAGAAGCTACCCATCAGTTAATGCTGCCACGGTTTGATCAATAAATCATTGTTGCTCTGTTTACATGCAAGAAAATAGTTTCACAGCAGATGACATTGATATGATAAACTAGACTGGTTTAGGGTTAGGTATAGTTTAGTGTTAAGGTTAGGTAGGTTGTGGGGTTAAGGTTAGGGTAGGCGTAAGGTTTGAGTTAGTATAAGCATAGGGTTAGGGGTAGTTTAGGGTTAAGGATAAGGTTAGGGTAGGTACGGCTAGAGTTAATGAAGCATAGGGTTAGGGGAAGGGATGGTGTAGGGTTAGGAGTAGGGTTGGTATACATTTACAAATATAGAAACCTAGACAGTCTTCATTACTCCCCATCCCAGTTTTTGACCTTCCCAAAGCAAAGAACAAATATGAAAACCCCCCTGTAAGAACCTGTAAAGGACAAGGTCAGATTATAGGTGAAGAAGCTCCAAGTCTTTAGATGATTCCAGGTGAAATACAGATCTCTGTGGCATGGAGATGAACGTAGAGTGCAGCTCTGTCAGAGTCCAATATATGTCTGGTAGGAAATTGAATGTTCAAGCAATTATAGCAGCTGTTACCCTTATGACATCACAGAAGGATATCACCAAGATGTCACAGCAAAATATGTTTTTTCTAAAGGAGACTTCAAAATAAAAGTGGTCTTCAAATCATTATACATTATATATCAATGCATAAGGAAATGTAAAAAACTCCCACTAAAATTACAATTTGTAATATTATGCCAGCTATTTTACCACTGTGTTTCTTTTTGGAAATTAGTTGTCAACTGTAATTTACTGAAAGCGAAAAACAGGGTGCAAGAGAATACTGAGAACGGAGAACAGCTCAAGTAGCTTGCCCTTCGGTGGGTCCCCGCTCTGATCTCAAGCTAGTTTTAGATCATCTTGTGCCCTTACAAAAGAGAACCAGTTTGTATATTGGACTGATCCGAACAGATACAAAATGAAGGCCAGTTCTCTCTGAACGAGACTTACAGCAATCCCAGACGATTATTTCAGCCATGTTAGGCCTCACCAGTAATCATCAGCCAATACCGCTCTTGGCACCGTGATTACCCTTTAAACTTAGGGCTGATGTGGCCCAAAGAAGGCAAAACTATCACCCAGAGTTGCTGTATCTCGTGCAGAGAGATCTTGCCAGCATTTCGGTTCTGGGTTGCCCTTACGGTTGGGATCAGTCTGATGTGTAATGGTATAGGCCAGGGGTAGGCAACCTTCGGCACTCCAGATGTTATGGACTACATTCCCCATAATGCTCTTACACCCATAATCCTGGCAAAGCATCATGGGAGGTGTAGTCAAAAACATCTGGAGTGCCGAAGGTTGCCTATGTCTGGTATAGGCTTTTGAAAATTAGCTGTTTGTGAGCCAAAACTAGCACAAGCTATATACAAGAGCTTTTAATTGTTGCACCTTTTGATATATAGCTATCAAACGAAGGAGACTTCAATTTCGTGTGTGGATGAGCCACCCTTAAGCTAACGCTTCTGTGGTTTTATCAGGAAATGTGGCTTGCTCTCTTTAGATGCTAGAAAGCCAAGGCTAGATTGGTATATTAGATATACATTTAAATAGATATACTAATATAATAATTATATGAAAGTGTTTTCCTACATTTAGAAGCATGCTCCTGTATATTTTCATATAATTTATACTGAAAAAAATTTACATTACTGTGCCGTGATGTGAGCTGTGAGACTAATTACACGTATTTAGAAAAATGTATGTTTGGGACCAATTAAGCTAAATATGTTTTGGTTTTAGGGGCTAATTAGATTTGTAATGAGTCAAACGATGATTTATTACTGTAGCCTTTTTTTGTGGTGGCATGGTTATTTATTTTGTATCCCATGGTGGTAAGGATAGCAGATCGCAACCTTTTTCCACTATAAAGGTTAAAGGAATTCTCCAGGTACCAACTCAGAGAAGGTGTTGTCGTACCTAGAGGTCCTGGCTTAACCCTAAAATGTTCCAAATAGCAACAGTCCTCTCTGCCTCCAAAGCCCCTGACTTCAAAATGGAAGCCTTGGACTGGGTACTGGTGATAGGCTGAGAGCGTCAATTCACATTCTCAGCTTATCACTGGCTTACCATTGAGAAAATTGCATGAGAAAGGTATGCTAAAATTGTGATTCGCAATATATAGCTATTGACGACTGACATTCTTATCGGGCTTGGCCAACCATCGACTGAGGTTTAATGGAGTCATGTTCCACATAAGTGGTTTAGCAAGTGGTTACCTCACCATGTCATTACACAAAATGTATATTTTAATTCCCACCAACCTCAGCCAGAATCGTACTAAATATAAAGGAGTTCCAGCTCAGCAGGGGCCGGTAACTACTAGGATGACTAAATGGATAAATCTATATATCCAGCCCTGGGCTACTGCGGGCTGTGTGACAACCACAGAGAGAAATTGTGCAGCATGTCCAATGTGTCTGGGGTTAGCATGCTGATAGCTGACACTACACACAAAAATTGCCAAAAACAGACACTGCCAGTCAGGAAGAGAATATTGCAGCTGTCTGACTGACAGCCCAGAGAGGTGGTCCTACACACAGAAAAAAAAATATATGGCTATCGAGAGAGATTAACTCTGGAATTTAAAAAAAAGAAAGGATGCATGGACAGGCTCTTGGACTGATCCCCATACATTGTAAGTCTACAACTGTAAATCACACGCATGATTGCATAGCTACTATCATGTATCCCAATCATGGCATAATACGCGATCCTCTGGAGCCAGCGATGATTGACTTATTACCGCATGGCTTGACATGAGGACAAAGCTCATTGCCGTGTTTTTAAACAACACAGCTCCTCTTTTTTCCCTCTTTAATGTTGTATTAAAACCATTTTGCAAACAGTTCTCAATCCCATGACGAACATAAAATCACTTAATTGGTATGACTTCAATTAGGCTCTTATTTTATTAAACAGAAACAAAATGTATAAAAGGTTGCACATGCTTTAAATAATGCTTTGTACCGTTAATGATCGAAAATAAGGAAGGAACAGTTTAAATCTTCCAACCAATGGACTGGTCCAACTGGTCGGCCCAGCTCGTGACCTTTTGCAATGGAAAAGCAGCACTTAAAAATGATAGATTTTTATGAAAAATAATTTCACAAATTTAAGAGTAATTTAAACCCATAGGAGCTGAATTGCTAAACAGTAGATAAAAAAAAATATTATGTAAAGTGTACTCCACTTAGCCAAGGTACGGGTCTATAGCCGATTTTGAGAATTTATACTAAAGCTCTATTTTATCCAATTTTTTCTAAATCTATTTTAAATTCATAGTTAATTGAATAACCCTGCGTATCTTCTCTAAGTTCTGAATTGTTGGAAATTCAACAAGTAGTCAAAATCTAGGACAATATAGGTGGCCTGAAAACACTGCTTGAAACAAGTTGTGTTTTAATTCAGGTATTTTAGCTGAAGATTTAAAATATGTTCCAAATTCCTGTCAATTTACACTTTAGTAAATAATTCTGATTGTATTTTAAAGAGAGAGAAATCACAAAAAGATATGCATTAATAAATTACTATGGACCTTTGAAACAACACAACAGACTAATTTGCAATTAGTTGTGCCCATCCTCCCAGCTACACTGGCTCAGATGATAGGTTTTGACTTATAACCTGAGCTCGCAGTGAATACATGGTACATATAAGTTCTTTAAAAAGCATTCATATGACTCACTCTGAGTGTTAAGACCATATGCCCAGTCCACCTGCCCCATTCTCATGCCATCTACTCCCACACTCTGAAAAGCTATTCTGCTACAACTGCCCACAAGGGTACCAACAAATGTCAATCAAGCTGCTCATTGGGCAATTCAGAACCAAAGTTCAAAAAGTCGAAGAGTTGCCATGGACACCAATTGAATATTCCAACTGATTATTCTATTTTCATAAAATTGTCCCAGGATTGCATTTTAAATATAATCCTACAGCTTTGTGATTATATCTCCTATCACTCTTCTCCGGAATAAGGATTTTACCCCATCCATCTTATCACTCCATATGCTCCATGAACAGCCTGGCCGTGCCTTTCATGGTGTTAATGTTCCCCTTGTGCATGATTCACCATTGTATACGTAGCAACTTGGCTGATTTACAATCGATTACAAGAATTCTGTGATCATTTGCTTCACTGTCTGGTTTTAGCAGCCTAACGTTATGTTCTATAACATCACGCACATGATCCATCTGCCTAACTTGCTTGTACATTTCAACTGTTTTCTTCTCATCCAACTTTAGCTTTCACTGGTTTTCACACACTCGTCAGCTTCACCCTCATTGGAAGTTTAATTCACATCCCCTCTGCCAACTTTACTATAGCGAGACACTCACATTCCCTTCTTCCCTGCTTCCCATTCTATTTCTGGATTTGGCATTCAACACTCATCGATTGACATCTATGTGGGCTGCTGGAACCAACCATGTAGGGGCTTTAATGGAGCTGCAACGTTATAGATCACTATGTGCCGTTCGAGTTAAACGTTCCCTCCCTTATAAATAAAGCTAATTAACGAGAGACAGATGCACCATCCTATTAAATATTCACACCATTATTTAAGTTCTTTTGAAGAGCTTTAACACGAATGTTGCATTTTAGCGAATATTGCTCAGGTCTAGTATGGTATATGTTGTATCACTTTTGTCCTTTTAAAAGTGATCCACCTCGTCTTAAATTCACATTATAGAACCACTAGGTACAGTGCTGTATTGAAGTAGAATTGCTCAGTCTGTATCAAAGAATAGGAAACATTAGATCTTCACATAAGTTCCAAAGATGGCGTCTGTATTGTTCCGGATATAATTTTGTTACACATAGGACAGGAGTTCCGTACTTCTAACCACTTCATCAGACACCTGAAGAGGAACATAATTATTACAATGATGAGAATAATATTGCTCATGTTGAAATGATCAACCTGTTATTTCAAAGAGCAAATCATGTTTTCAAACCCTGTAATATTTCACTTCCCAACTAGTGACATGAATTACGCTTGTGTTTAAATGGAACTCGTTGACAGCGTCTACTGATGTTCTCCGCTAACGAATTTGATCAAAACCGCAGCAAAAATTATATATCTAAAATGGAATAGGACCGGATCACAAGTGCCCAGAGGACCCAGGTAAGTATCAAAGGACTCGAAGGTCTCCTAGCACTATACCCACTACAGAGTGCTGTAGTAGTTATGGTGCATAGACAGAGCCTTTAATCACTAAACAGTGAGCTGTTCATCATTGTTTAGAGTTAATATATCTCCACTTCGGATTGGTTGATATAAATATTAGAACGTGTTTGTCAACTACCTGGATAAACCCATAGGTCTACATAGAAAACTACTTAAACTGGTACTTACTTGGTGTGAAAAGCATGGTTACACTGGCAGACACCAAGTTCTTCCTTCACTTTAAATTCCTCAAGGCAAACTGCACACACTTGCTGCAAGATAAAGTCAAGATAAAGTCGAGACAGTCAATTCTGTGGATCCATTTGTCACAGCAAAGCATTGTGGGTTATTCAGCTTCTTAAACGGACACCCTAAGTAAAGTTACTGCAGTGGTTATGATGCCGTTAGTTTTTCATAATTTAATTTCCAGACGGTTTATTTATTAAAATATATCTCGGCCTCCCATAATTCAGCCCCTTTCCACCTACATTATTTTTGTGAAGAATAATGTCCTCATTAAGGTGTCAGAGCTCACAGCCTTTTCACACCTAGCCAGCGTCAGAGTTCTAGGACCTTACTACTGCGCAAGTAAACTCTGCCAAGGAGGCCCTCGCTCTTGTATTTCATGCTTACTAACACCGTGCATCATTTACACTAAGCATGTCAAACTCGCGGGTCGCTGGGCTGCAAAGATATTCATTGTGGGCCTCGAGTTTGACATGATTGATTTACACGGTGCCACAAACATGTGCATCAAAACTGGAACATAATTTTGTGCAATCCCGGAATTGATACAAATGAGCAAGAAATAATTTCTGCATTTAACGGCTTACTCCAAGAACCAGGACCACATCACTGATTTGAAGTGTTCATGGTGCTTGGAGTCTGTACGTGCCGGGTTTTTCTTTGAATGAGTTAAATGTGCTAAATGAGTTAAACCCCTTTGCTGCTGGAATTATAACTCCACCTCCGGCAGTGTCATCAGGAAGCTCGGAACAAGAGTTCTGGGTTGGCTAATATCAGTTATCTGCATATTCCTTTACACCAAATTGCTTTCATTGGCTGAGAGTGGTCAGCTGATGCTCTCAGCCAATGAATGGCTGGCGGGATTGACAGATGTCACTAGCGCCAGCGAGAACCCAGGTAAGAGGGTAAAGGGGGGTAGGGTACTCCTGGCATAACTGCAGCGGGGATTTTGGTATCAATGTCCAGAGATCTCCATTGCTTACCCATTTACCCTACGGTTAGATCTGACCCCTAGTTTCTGGAATATTGGCTTTGGTTGATAAACTTGTAGGTCAGCCTGCTGCGACCTATTGGATTTCCTTTGTCTCCATCTTTGACCAAAAGAACTGTTTGAATGCGGTATTTTCTGATCCTGCTCTAGAGCTGGTATGGCAAACGGTAACTCTGTTTCTCTTTTTCTCACTTTCAAAATGTAGCTTTTGCTAAGTATTACTAAAAAATACCCTCTAAAATAGTGGTTGTATAAAAAAATTAAAAAATCTATATACTAAAAATGGATATTAAGAAACGATTTACAAGTGCAGCTAAAATTCATTGAACTGGTGACTAAATATATTTAAGCGAATGCTTCAATAAAAGTAATGCTTGGAATAAAACAATACATTTATTGTCCACAAAAATGTACGTAAAATAAAATCCTCCTATGAACTCACATATTCTTGAAATTATCACTGTAATTCATGGTGATGAGATCCCCAAAATAACAGTCCTACGATGGAATGAGCAACAAATAGGAGCATTCAAGGGCCAAAGTAGAAGGACTAACTATTATCAATTTAGATCCACATATACAGTTCCAGAGCATCTCTTCCACAAATCTCAGGGCACAATTATCCAAAGCACCCAATACCCTACACCAGTGTTTCCCAACCCAGTCCTCAAGGCACACCTACCAGTCCAGGATTTAAGGATTACCCAGTTTTGTCTAAGGTGTTTTTTCTTTTTTTTCTAAAAACACCTTAGACAAAACTGGGTGATCCTTAAATCCTGGACTGGTAGGTGTGCCTTGAGGACTGGGTTGGGAAACACTGCCCTACACCGCTCATATAAAATAGACTCTAGGCATAAAATCTCTGTGAAATTGGAAATGAATCATGAGGGAATAGTCATTTCAATACTTACTCCAACCAAGTTCTTTTTATTGGCCTTTTCTTTTAAAGTAATCTGGAAGAAAAAAAAAATAAATCCAGACAACTGTGTTAGGAATTCTCATTAATTTAAAACGAACAGACTAGGGGATACACACTGATTGCTAAGGATTCTTCCCTACCCCATTCATTGTATTAATAATGGCTGAACTTAATGATTTGCCAGATATGTTGCACAACTTGCCAACCATGGCACAGACAAGGAGTCATTGATCAGTCTAGAAAACTAGTATTTTTCTGACTGCTAGCTTAAACACCTCATATTTTGATTCTTATTAATAGCATTTATAAAGCAATAACATTTTCCACATTGCTTTACCGCTAAAGATAAACCAAATATGATTTGTAGGAGGAAATGTAAGCATCAATGACTTTAAACCCCATCTACACAATTTGTCTACAGGTGTGATGTAGTTGGCAAATTCGAGTTGTACACACTGGTTCCATTTGTACATCATTCTGACCAAACTCTTGCAGAAGTCAGAGGGTTCAATGTCTACCTCAAAGTCCTAGGCTGGACTCCATAGTTAGGCTCACCTCCAGGTCATCTGCTCACCGGCCCATTACCAGTTAGGTTTAAACCTCAACTCATCTCCTTATCTCAGTTAATCACTAAACTGTTTACCAGTTCTGTAAGCCAGAAACCTTCATCTGATGTGACAACCCTTCGTTGACATGACTAATTATTTGAGGTTATAATGACTTCTCAAGAGAGAGGCAGATGGGGATCTCTTACATAGAAAAATTATTTGTAATTGATAACTTGTGACATCTTTCATATATGACATGGCATTTTCCCCGGGGCTAAGCGTTCCCATTAAACCTCACAGAACTTTTTTTGAGCTCTTCAGTAGTATATCTGCGTAGAAACACATTGTGCAGTATCTGCTTTGGCATCTTGAAAGGCATTTTGACAGGCTTCATAAACCTCCAAACACCAGTTTGAAACTTAGATACATGGTAATCACTGCTGCTGATCACTTAATGACGGATTCTATCCACCGAACATCTGTCTAATATAATTTACCAGTCTCGGAAGATTATGGCGGTGATACTTTGAGACTCTGCTTAATTAAGGATATCATATAACCTGTGTTTCATCTTCATGTGCACATTACCTCTGCAGTTGTATGTGGTAAATTTGATTACTTCCTGTATCTAATTGTTTATTTTGGTGTCAGTATGGGTCTGTGTGTAGATCTGCTAGGAATGTTAATTGCGAAGTGTAAGGCAAAATTGGAAGAGGGATTTTACTTCAAAAAGCTTAGTTCTGCCAAGTTTTGCAAGTCAGAGACCAGTCAGTAGTGATTGAAGGACATATTAAATCTGGACAGTGTCCTGCTGTGTGACCCAAGAGACATGGGTTCTGAACAGACATAAGAACTACATATTGGGATACAACTAACATTTCTATGAAGGCGATATGATATTATTTTGACAAGAACCAAATTGGATTTTCTTTACAGAGAACCTTACTGACCAAGTATTTTTGGTTTAGGGCTTTCTTTTTGGCTTAAGTCCTATTTTGTTTTTGAAGTGTGCATGCACTGTGAATTGTTTTTTCCCCTCTGTTTTGTTTTATTTTAATGCTGTCAATGTACAAAAAAGTGTGTTACAAAATGATGATAGTAGCGCCACAATGAGAAACTACCAGCAATAACGTTTTTCAACATTACTTTTTCTTTCACTATCAAATGGTAATTACCGTATTTTTCCGTGTATAAGACGTCATCATTTATAAGATGACGCCTATTTTTTTAGCCCAAAATTAAGAAATACATATTTTAAACATCTATAACACTGAAGTCCAGTTTGGCTGATCAGGATCCCCCGCCGGTCCCGGGCTCCCTCACACTCCGGTAGGCCGCTCCCCAAGGTCCGCCAACGTCTGGACACTGGTACCCAGGAGTGCTGTCCTGCTGTTGGCAGCAACAATGCCCTCTGCCTGCGATACCCTACAGGGGATGTGCGGGCAAGCCTCACCCTGTGGTGTCTAACTGTAGTCTGGAGCCGTGAGGTCTTGGCGTGGTCCAGAGTGATGCGAGGAAGCATGTGGTTACTTACGATCTCCCAGACCCGCGCACAGAATCAAATTCACGAAGAAGCTCCTTCTCTGCTTCAAGTATGGCAGCAGGTCGCAGAGGTGTACAACACAGCCTATGCCCGCAGGAACCTGGCAGTGGCGAACCCAACAGTCAGCTAAGTGTTCTGTCAGCGAGTAGCCAAGTTTTGTGCCCAAATTGCGCAAGTGTACTTGTAAGTATTTGGCTTAATAATGTGATTTTTGAAGGAGCTCCAGCCACATGCGACTAGCTTTGTTGGTTGTCAGAACCCGCGCACAAGTGCTTTTGTTTTTTTTTACCCTTGCAGTGACATTCCGCGTATAAGACAAACCCCAATTTTATACTAAAAGAATGTAGAAAAAAACATTCTTATACACGGAAAAATACGGTATGTCTTGTATTCATTGAACATCAGCATCAAATTTTCAAATAAAACCAAGAGAAAACAAGAACACTTCTCCACGAGGGTATAAGATAACAGATTAAATGAGGGGGTATGGGGGTGAAGCAGATGGTAGGGGGGATGAAGATCCTGGCTTGCTGAAGTCTCAATGTGTGTTTCTTTACTGCCATCTTGACTAAATCGTGTCAACCCTTCCTAGAGAGTCTTGGATGCAATGAGACAATTCCTCATATTTTTTTTATGAGATTAAGACGTTTTTCGACTTCATCAATTGTTGGGAGACACAAGATTTTCATTTTTGTGCAATTGCTGTCTTGGTAGCCAGGAGAATGTGGAGAGCCCAGTAATAACAGGCAATAAGTCCGGTAGAGTTACTTCTGAAGATGCTGAAAGCTTTCAATTAGTAACCGATTGGATAAGATTAAGAACACCCCTCCAGAATGGCTGTTGCTGTAAATTATAAATTTTTTTACATGTCTTTTATGTTTAATTGTTTGTTATGTAAGCTAATTTTTTTTTGTTTTGTGAAAATATTATGTATCCAATATATTTCTGGACTCTACAAATAAGGTACATAGATAATTTCCAGGGTGCTGAGAATTTTAAGGGCTACCCAAAGACAACTATAAAAAGACTTTGGGGGTAATTTGGTGAAACATTGTGGACCTGGTGAGGGGTAACATTAGCAAATCCAGAGGCTGCAGGCTTTAACCATTTAATACCTACACTCTCCCCAATCTCATGGCTTGACCATAAAACTTGGTTATGACAGCATCTTAGTCCAACTCAGAGGTTTGCACACCGACGTTTTAAATTATTAGCAACTAAATGGTTAAGTGCCATTGCATTCTTATCTATATACGTGCACCTTTTTTAGTCGTGATATTTGAGTTGCCGCACTAGTCCTTTCATGTAGATTTAAAATAACAAAGTATTGCAGTTTGCTTTTAAACCCTGTTTTATTAGACTAACAGAAATGTGTAATGACGAGTGTTTGAGAGTTCCTCCCTTTAGTGCAGATTGATATGATCTATAAAGCTCTCTGCAGTGTTCAGTCCAATGATGACACGGTAATAAAAAAAATGGGGATAGTATTGCTTACTCCTGTCAGAGCGGAACATAATTTGGGAGCAGCTGAAAGTTATAAATAGCACTTGGTGCCAGCATTTGTAAATTATCAGTGGCTTTTACCGGCATGAAACACGTTTGCCCCATTGGATTTAGCAGTTAATATATACCCATCGAATTATCATGGCTCACAGCTAACCTGCTTTTAAAGGAACAGCCTACTCGTTCTATCGGGATTATTCACTAAACTCAGAATGGTAGAGAATTGAAACATGAAATGCAATATTTAGGATAACCGAGTCAAGCTGTGGCTATAGAAGAATTGAAGAATTTTTCAAAACCAGCTATTTTAATCCGAGTGACCCTTTTCCATGTGATTGGTTTTTTTTCGGAGTTATAGATATTGGATTAGTAGTTATATAGAGTTTCACAGCATTAAAGCTGTAGTAGCACCTGATCAATTTTCAAAAAATTGGTTTGCAAATTGGATTTTTGTAAAATAACCTTGAAAGTGATTAATTATACCATTCAACATTTAGAGGTATGAAATGTGGACAGGGCGGGACAGTCATGCAATGCGCCACAGGCAAACCATACGATATTCATAACAGCCGTACACAAACATGGCTGTAAGTGCCACAGTCTACAACATCGCTATTCCGTTCGTTCGTGTGTTTAATGATGGACTTGGGCTGCACTGTTTGGTGATATTTCCCTGGATTCTTGATACGTGGGCCCGCCCCTACATATCCAGCACGGTTGGTATATTACAATAATGAAATGGGGATATGTTTAACTTTGACTGCATTTAAATGCAGGCATGCACACGGACTGTGGATATTTAGGGTTTATTTATAGAAAAGTATTCTGGTGGAAATCTTTAAAATGGGGAAATATAAAGAATATAGGTTAAGATCCTTTAAAAAAAAAAAAAAAAAAATTTAGACAAACAAAACAGTAATTGACTTTTGGTCTGAAAATTGCTAAATGGCCAGAAGAATGCATTGTGTTGATACCTTTGTGTACCCGCGTCTCCTGTGCTGATCCTGATGCTTCAGCCTGAAACAACGAGAAGAGAAGGAACTTTGTGTTAAATATGTTTATTGTTTCATAACATATTCCATTGCAAACAGATTATTCACAATGTGGGTTAGTGCCTGCGCAGAGGCCTGATTATCTTTGCAATTGTTGTGTAGCAGTTATTACAGTATCACAAGCAAGCGTGCTCCCTCCAGGAGCCGGTAGGCAGTAATAAGATAAGCGGGCGATCGAGGGCAGATAAACTAAGAATCAGCGCCAATAAACAGATCAAAGTATAAGCATCATCCCTCATCTTTTTTTGCATCATTAACAGCATGAGCGTAGTTAACACACTGTAACATGTCAGTGCCTCATGGCCATGGTAAGATTTAGTTGTTTGTCATGCAACCGCTCTTAAATAGCCATGCAGTAATAAAGGAGGCATACTGGTTAAAAATCAACATTAATAAACAGAGTTATACGATTATAGTAAAGGCCATTAATGGCAGGTATCTAGACAGTTGCTCTGTCAAAGTTTCGAATGCAGAATGATAAGAACATATGCGGGTCAAACAGTATAGAAGCCGTAGAGCTAGTGCTACCAACATTTCAAACGCATTGTAATTATTGGGAATTGCCTGGCATAGTGTATATTGATGCTATCTGGTTGTCCAGTATGCAAGGATTACTTTGCAGCTTAACTTGTAGCTGGCTGCTATTATGTATGCAGCAATAGGCAGCTTCGATCTTTGGCCCCTAGGGGCATTATAGCATAGATTGGGTTCTTTCGGCATGTTAAGTTAACTTGGTAATGGCAAATTAGTATCAAATATGCAAAGTAGGTAAAAACTATCACTTATGTAGTTATGGAGGCAGTTTATGGCAGAGTATATTTAGTTATGTCATACCTAAAGCCTTAATGTGTGTTAACCCTGTCAGTGCCAGTGGCGACATTGCTGCCCCCACTCAGGCACTATGGAGGGCAAGGCATTCATAACTGTGGTTTGCTCGGCACATTAGCCTGTTATCCTTTAAAGACCAAAAACAACATTGCATGTATTTCCTCGGTAACCTTGGTAATTTTAAGAAAACAAAAGGTGCATTATTTGTTATCTGTAAACCTTGAAATTAAAGACTCTTTAAAAATAAAAATAAAAGTAAAGTAAAAAAAGGGGGGGGATAGGGTGAGTCCCTTCTCTGGAGGTGGTTGATCAGCTCCGCTGCGGGGGGGGGATCCCTCGTCCCTTGATAGATTGCTTCTTGGGCGGTCTCTTGTGCTTGAGTCGATTGCTCACCGCTTGGGCCCCCCAGAGTCCCACATACAGCAGACCCCCTCAGTTCCACCCAGGGATTGCCTCCGCTGTGCACCAGAGAGTCTTTCAGTGTTGTGGGCACTCAGGGTTGGGATCAGTCCGGCAGACTCCCACCCCTGAAAAGTCCGCGGGCCTCCCGTCCCCTGCACCTCCCCAACCCCTGCTGACTTCTGTTGGAGCTCCAGTCCTTGGACGCCTCACCCTTCTCCGGCCACATGCTCGGCGCCAGTGCGCGCCTCCCCAGCCACCGGTCCGCCGGGGGTCAGCTCACCCCAGCGCCGCAGGGCTCGCAGAGTTGGGGGCATCAGCCCCTGGACCACCACCAAATCCTGGGGTACAGACCGGCTCCTAGCCAGGCAGGTCTATGCCTCGAGTGGTCCCTCTATGGGATCCGGTATCCTGGGGGTCTGGGTGTCCCAGCGTGGCTCTCAGCCGCGTGTGTGCATCCGCCATCTTGGTTCCATGTTGAAGAGGGGCCCTGCGCCGCGCGGGCCCTCGCCCCCAGCCTCTGAAGGTCTGACTCATGGGCCGGGATCACCCCCACCGGCCAGGAGGGGGGGAGCGGGACCGGGCCGGCGTCCATCCCTCTCCCTCCTTTGCTCCACCAGCTCCGCCGTCTCCACGCTTGCGAAGGCCCTGTGTCTGCCATTCATGCTTCGCGGTTGCAGCGTGTGGAGCTGCTGCCTGTAAATTGCTTGGGCTCTTCTCCTATGCTGCCCCGGCTCTCGGTGCTTGTTAAGGGTATATTTTCTCCTGGCTTTTTGGGCTTTTTCACTGCTTTAATGCCGTTTCAAATCGGAGCTATCGCGGATGGCTGCCGCTCTGCTCGGCGGCCCGGCCCCGCCCCCGAGAAGGAACTTTGAACAGGAATACCCAAGGACGACATAAATAATGCTTCGAACACGTAACGGATTTAATGAAATAGTTATCTGTTGTAAACAAAGGTTAATTAAAAGTATTACATATATTAGCAGTGCGGGTCAAGCTGGAGCATCTTACAAATTTAATTAGGTTAATCACATGCTTAGACAGTGTAATTAATCAAGTGCCGGATGTCGGTGTTTTAATGGAGATGGGCCCTTTAACATTTCTATACAGAACACTATTTAATGTCTGCACTGATAACAAAAAACCTGGGCCTCGATCCTTTTAAAGGGTTACTCTAACTCTTTGTATACATTTTTATTTTATGTATTTAATTTAAAATGCCCAAACAAACCTGGGGTCCAGTAGGGCTGTTTTTCCTGTGTGTGAGGGAGCAGTGATGTTCCTGCAGCTCCTCTCTGCTCCCTCGCACTGTCTGAAGTGATGCCGGGCATAGACATAGAACACATAGACGCCGCATTGCGTGCTGAGCGGCGAGGAATGCGGGCGCCATCTTGGACCGGTCGCCGCTCTACTGAAGCTATTAAAGAACCATTAGAAAGTCCATCTCACAAAAGGTAAATGAAGGACTTGGGGCACTTAATACCCCTACCGCTAGTCCTTAATATCCCTACCCCATGTCATTAATACCCCTACCCCTACAGTGTTAATAGTATTAACACTATGTGCGCAGGGGTACGGGTATTAACACTGTGTGTGCTGGGATAGGCTGGGGTAGGGGTATTAAGGGATAGGACTAGGGGTGTTAAGGGGTAGGGGTATTAAGGACTAGGGGTGTTAAGGAGTAGGGGTATTAGGTGCCCCAAGTCCTTCAGTTACCCTTTGTGAGATGGACTTTCCAAGGGTTCTTCAAAAGCTTCAGTAGAGCGGCGACCGGTCCAAGATGGCACCCGCTTTTCTCGTGTTCGATGTCTATGATGCCGGGGCCGGAATGACGTCATATTTCCGGCTCCCGGCATCATTACACAGTGCGAGGAAGCAGAGAGGAGCTGCAGGAAGATCACTACTCCCTCGCTCGCTGCCGCTTCCATTCTTGCCTCCACAATCTCTGAGCCGGCCGCCTCCATACAGCCCAAGGCAGGTGCTTTAAAGGCTGACAAATCCCAGGCGCCAGGGCAAAATCTTTAGTCGAGATGGTGACTGGACGCACGGGATTTGTCAAGCCCTGGTTTAGAGAACACTTTACCACATGTATCAGTTACTGTACGCAATGGCCTGCTTTTATTGACCCGTGACACATTTTTTTTGTTCCTTCTACCAAGGAATATATATACACGCTTTTTCAGTTTTCTTTATTTAGGCCCATCACAGTAAATCTCACGTTTGCGGCTTACTGAGGAGGACCGAATTAGAGAATATCATTAGTAGATTCACAGGTTTGATCTACAGGACCATACATCTGTGCTCACTGCTTCATACAATTTAAACTTTATTTTTTCTAGATATTTAAAACATGTATGTAACGTGTCAGATTGCAGGATAAAACTTACCAGGAAAGGTTAAAGGATCTTAACATGTATAGCTTGGTGGAAAGACGAGACAGGGGGGATATGATAGAAACATTTAAATACATAAAGGGAATCAACACAGTAAAGGAGGAGACTATATTTAAAAGAAGAAAAACTACCACAACCAGAGGACATAGTCTAAAATTAGAGGGACAAAGGTTTAAAAATAATATCAGGAAGTATTACTTTACTGAGAGGGTAGTGGATGCATGGAATAGCCTTCCAGCTGAAGTGGTAGAGGTTAACACAGTAAAGGAGTTTAAGCATGCGTGGGATAGGCATAAGGCTATCCTAACTATAAGATAATGCCAGGGACTAATGAAAGTATTTAGAAAACTGGGCAGACTAGATGGGCCGAATGGTTCTTATCTGCCGTCACATTCTATGTTTCTATGTCTAATAAATGATATGTTATAGTCATAGTCAGATTTCCTGGAGCGTACACTAGGTAAATGTTTAAAGCTCTATTTCTCCAGAGAT
The DNA here is from genome assembly GCF_036172605.1 of Pelobates fuscus. Classification (NCBI taxonomy): domain Eukaryota; kingdom Metazoa; phylum Chordata; class Amphibia; order Anura; family Pelobatidae; genus Pelobates; species Pelobates fuscus. Next base: position 30,062,660 of record NC_086326.1, on the reverse strand, counting down.
GCTGATGGAGCTAGGTAGAGAAATTAATATCGGTCTCTGTAATATTACCAGTTTATAATACAACACCTACAGCAAGTTTCACATCCACCCATCAGAGCTGATCTTAATAAGCTTATAGATATGGATAACTGTGAGACAACTCTGAGGAAGTCAGAGTAAATTCTCCTATTATTTTCCAGTCAATAAAGTTTTCAAAAAATACTAATTTGAGGTAAAATGAATAAACCTGTTATCACTATCATGTTACCTGAAAAAATAGCAACAGAAAATTAGGCAAACGATCAGGAGGAGAAACCCTGCGCCAAAAACCAGAGCGAAGAGATTTAGTGGGACTCCACGCTGAGCCTCTCTGGTCATATTAAACTTCTGTAGCGGATGGAGATCTGCGAACATTCTGTAAGGGGATTAAGGACGTGATATAAGAGAAGATACATCTGGTTACAGTTTAAAACATGAAAGAGAGACTAACAGTCGTGTCAGGTAAGAGGTAAGTCAAGGCCATGTCACTGTTGGGCTAATCGGAGTGAATTCAGAATTAATTTCAAATTTAAGGCCAAAATAGCTGTCCTGGAAATATTCTTAAGTCAGTTATGCTTTATTTTGGCTATTCTGTCCTTAAATTTGAAATTAATTTTGAATTCTCACTTTAGCAAATAATCCCATATAACGATTTCCTTAAAGATAGACCAGAGCTCTACATTCATATTCTTATACTTAATTGTTAAAGTCTATAGGGTGAATACGTAGATTCCGAGCATCACATATAGTGAAGCGGACATTTCTAAATGGTTTTCATACCTCCCAAGTGCCCCTCTTTAGGATGGACAGTCCCTATTTTGTCCCTCTTTTATAGGAGCTCAATATTGTTGGTGTGTCTGTGTGTGTAACAGAGCTTCACAACAATAAAACTCCCAGTAATGTGTCTTTAAACTACAATAAATGTGTTTAGAAATCAGTAGGTATAAATAAGATACATTGTTCTTGTTCTAAATTAAAGTAAAAGTGCCCTACTTTGTACATTTGAAACATTAGTATTGACACCAGGGATAAGGTTCTACTCCAGCTATCACTTTAATAGTAAGAAAAGGGAGTTTGGATAGACCTTACGGTTAAAAATAAACAATATAATAAAAATTAAGTGTGTGTGTGTCAGCAAGTATCTGTGTATGCATGAGTCTGTCTGTGTACATGAAAGTGTATGTATGATTCAGGTTGTGTGTATGAGTTTGTGTGTACGCATATGAATGTGTGTATAGTAATATGTGAAATGCGTGAGTGTGTGTTTGCGCGTAGGAGTCTGTGTGTATCTATATCAATGTGTGTCTTAGTGTACATGATTGTACGTGTGAAAATGGATATGTATATTAATATACGTGTATATGAACAAAATGAAGTTGGGGTTTGTGAAGAGGATACAGTTCAAGGGAGATGCCAAAATACATTTACGCGCTGGGTGCCATGTAGATCCTTGTAGTTTGTCTCAGTGGCATACAATTTCTCTCTGAAGTTCAGAATGAGATGATAATGATTTTTACATGTGGAGGAGTAAGAGAAATGGATCATATCCTGGCATTCTACCCTCTCACACTGCGCCCAGTTTGTCTGAAGAGACCAGGCCGATGGAATGCAAAGCCTCCACCATGATCTTTGTCATCACGCAACTGGAGTCGGAGGTAAAGGATTGTCTCCTTCTTTTGTTCAGCCCCTCACTAAAATATTCAATCTCTCCCTCTCCTCTGGCATATCCTTTACCCATTAAGCACGCTACCATCACCCTAAATCTAAAAAGTCCAACCTTGACCCCAACTCCCTATCCAACTACCGCCCTGTGTATTACTGTTTGTGTCATGATCTTGTGCAGGTCAGATAAGAGACTTATGCCAGGGTTATTATTTGAGACTTTATTGGAGCTTTTAGACATTTTATGCAACTTGAGTTAAAACAGACTTTAGGCAATATGCCACAAAACAGGATACTTGCAAATAAAGAATCTCTCTGATCTTCAGGTAGGTTAGAACCAAAGGCAGGTTGGTATCAGTAGGCGGACTGGTTACAGTAGAAGGCTGATAACAGAGGCAGGTTTGTAACACAGGAAGGTTGGTAATAGGGGCAGAGGTCAAAATCATAAGTGAGAGTGAAGCAGGTTTGAAGGCAAGTCTGGATCAGGCTGGCATGAAGTAGGGTAGAAGGTAAGTCTGGATCAGGCTGGCATGAAGTAGGGTAGAAGGTAAGTCTGGATCAGGCTGGCATGAAGTAGGGTAGAAGGTAAGTCTGGATCAGGCTGGCATGAAGTAGGGTAGAAGGTAAGTCTGGATCAGGCTGGTATGGAGTAGGGTAGAAGGTAAGTCTGGATCAGGCTGGCATGGAGTAGGGTAGAAGGTAAGTCTGGAGCAGGTTGGTATGGAGTAGGGTATAAGGTAAGTCTGGAGCAGGTTGGTATGGAGTAGGGTATAAGGTAAGTCTGGATCAGGTTCACAGGAGCCAGGAACTGAAGTCGTTCAGGTAGATCACTAACTTCAATGTAAATGCCCTGTTGTGAGCAGGGTGTAGCCTTTTATAGCAGACTTGGAAGATCATATGAGGCAGGTGAGTGCAACTGAGGATTGACTAGAAGCTAGGGAGGCCACTAGAGGCGAGAAACAGGTATTGCAGCAATAAAATAAAACAATATCTTGGTTGTAGTTTGCCTCCATGCTCCTCAAGAGAGTTGTGTATGTAAGATTGACCAACTTCGTTGAATCCAACGCTCTGCTTGACCCGGTTCAGTCTGGATTCCGCGCTTGACACTGTTGAAACATCCCTGACCAATGATTTAATTGCTGCTAAATTCAGTGGTCACTACTTCTAATTCTCCTTGACCTTTCTGTTGCTTTCGACACGGTTGATTATTAACTTCTTCTCATCCTCCGTGATCTCAGTCTGCGAGGCTCTGCTCTTTCCTTGTTCTCCTTCTACCTCTCTCAGCGCTCTTTAGGTGTTTCTTTCTCTGGGTCTTCCTCTTCTCCACAACCCCTCTCTGTCAGTGTCCCCCAAGGTTCTGTCCTTGGTCCCCTACTTTTCTTGATCTATACTGCCTCCCTTGGTAAACTTATCATCTCTTTTGGCTTCCAACATCATAATCTATATGGATGACAGGCAAGTCTATCTGTCTCCTGATCCCTCGCTGTCCCTCTTGTTTTGTCCCTCTGACTGCCTCTCTGCTGTTTTTAATTGGATGGCTGTTCATTTCCTAAAACTTAACCTGTCCAAAACGCAACTTCTGGTCTTTCTTCCCTCAAGTGTTGCAGCTCCCATGTCTGGTCCATGCCGCTATCACCTACTGCCTTTACTTCTGCAATCTGCTTCTCAGCTTGCTCCGCTACAGTCTATAATGAATGCAGCAGTGAGGTTCATCTTCCTGTCCGCCCGTCCCTACCCTCTGCCGAAGATCTGCCTCTATCCATTGTTTGTACTCGCACCTTTCACACCTGCCTTCAAGACTTCTCTAGGGCTGCGTCTTTCCAATAGGTCTCCCTTCACCCAGTCTCCTTTCCTTCAGAAGATCATTAAAACCTCACCTCTTTAGGAAAGCATATCAATTAACCTGTTATTAGCTTTCCCTTTAGCACCTTGGTTACCTATTCTGCTTCCTCTCCTGCATCTGTGTCATCCAAAAAACGTCCTCAGCAGAATTCATCCAAACATTTTTAATCACAACAGGATTCATTGAGCACTGATTCTTTGCTCTTCGTTAAACATTACTGGTGGAAAACAGGTGAGACCTTTCTCAGAATCAGCATAGTATTCCAGGATTATGTCTGACCTGGTAATGAATGTCTTTCCAGCACTCAGAGCTGATTTTAAGCCATTTGATTTTGTTTTGCCGTTTCTCTTTGTCTCATTTTAGTAAGTTCAGCAAATTTATAGAAAGTGGAGCTGCCACTGTCGGTGTCCCTGCCATCCTATCACACAGAATAAAATAGTCCTCAGTCCCCTTGCGGTGATCTTTGAAAATCTCCCATGATGACTGATAATTGACTGTTAAACCAATTCCAGAAAGAGAGCAAGAATAAAAAAAAAAGTAAAAGAAAAAATAAATAACTTTTCCAAAGATTAAAAATCCCAGTGGATATGTTGTGATAAACACTACAATCATTAAAATAAGACTATGTACAACTTAAAAACAATAATGAAAAAATGAATCATCTACTGCTGTATTCATTTTCTTTCACCAGTTCTACATTGTGTTAGGATTACGTCCTGAAATTGGAGGGTTGCGAGTAAGATCATTTGATAAAACAGGATTCTCATGATTTTCTGTACAGCCCTAGTATTATCCTATTTTCATGACTTTAGACCAGGGGTAGGCATCCTTTGGATCTCCAGATGTTGTGAACTACACCTCCCATGATGCTTTGCTAGGATTATGGCTGTAAGAGCATTATGGGAGATGTAGTCCAAAACATCTGCAGTGCCGAAGGTTGCCTATCCCTGCTTTAGACCTAGCTAGTTTAGTTTGACCGATCAAAGCTCACATAGAATATTTATTTAAAGGACCACTATAGTCCTCAGGGATCCCCTCCCGCCGGGCTCTGGAGAGAGGAAAGGGGTTAAAACTTACCTTTCTCCAGCGCTGGGCGGGGAGCTCCTCTCCTCCCATTCGGCTGAATGCGCACGCGCGGCAAGAGCTGCGCGCGCATTCAGCCGGTCTCATAGGAAAGCATTTTAAATGCTTTCCTATGGACGCTTGCGTGCTCTCACTGTGATTTTCACAGTGAGAATCACGCAAGCGCCTCTAGCGGCTGTCAGTGAGACAGCCACTAGAGGATTTGAGGGCTGGATTAACCCATTTATCAACATAGCAGTTTCTCTGAAACTGCTATGTTTATAAAAAAAATGGGTTAACCCTAGCTGGACCTGGCACCCGGACCACTTCATTAAGCTGAAGTGGTCTGGGTGCCTAAAGTGGTCCTTTAATCCAAGACAGTGTAATGAAACTCGATCTCCTCACTGTGATTGTAATCCAGAGATATCAAAATGATTTTTAAAAGACCTGCAACAGCACATTTATCTTAAAACAATGATTAAAATACCGAAATCAATGACAGCAACTTCTGTGAAATAGCAGGAACTGAGTTAAAGGTAGTCCTAAAAATGCATTGATCTGGATTGGAATGAATACCAGTGTAATTCATCTCAAACTTTAACAATTCAAAAAAAAAAGCACACCATATATACAATGTATAGAAATAACTCATGATTATAAAATATGTACTTTTTCTAAAATTTTTTTTTTTTTTTAAACCTCAAAATCGCAATGAAGAAAAACTAAATTGCAAAACGGAGGTTAAACCATCTCAGCTGTGACAGTAGTGGAGTTGGATAATATTTCTAAATCAGCACATTTTACCCAAATTTTTCCAATCAGTTTGCTGCCTCTGCTGAACTACTTTGTACAGAATTCCCCAAAAGGCAATGAATGATACTGGCAGGGATTCCTGGGAACGGTCGTAAAACAACACAATGGTCTGTTCTAAAGTAGCCAAAAAAACATTAATATCCATTTAATAGAAATTAATAACATTAATAATATATCTTCAATCCAACAGTAGGTTCTATTTTATTTCGCTATCACAGCGATAAAGTGCATCCAAAATCTACCGGAGGGCAATGCTCAATGTTAGCTTAGTATTATTACGGTAATCTAAGTATTTATTCCTATAGCACCAACATATGCCAAAGTGATGTACATAGCAAACAAAAATCTATTTAAACGAGACAAATCTGAGCCTGAACGAATCATTGATAAAACGAAATGGCCTTTAATTTTACCACTTACTTTTGAGAATGAGTCAGATTCAGGCAACATTTACAAACGGTAACAAAATAAAAGACTACTCACTAATTCTTCTATGAGAACCCATGCAAGCTTCATACTGAGAGGCGTCATTACCCAAATGCCTCTACGTTAGCAGCACCGATCAGATGACTGTGTGAGGATAGCCCAGAATTGTACAGGAAATCCTGCTCTTTTATGCTGTTATTTATCTCTAACAAAGAGGTGTTTTTTGGGATGATCACATGAGTTCAGCGTGTGCCAAGCCATTGTGTGTGATTTCTGTTGAATGGCAATGAGACTGCATTTAAAGGTACAGGACAAATGACTGAAATATATTACTCATTAACCAACCAGACATTCATTTCGCTGTAGGGGTCTTAAAGTATACTTTTGCCACATTTTAAAAATGCATTTATGCATTGAAGTGAAATTCCACACAGCAGGTGGCCTGATTTTTATTTTACTAAATTATAATTATAATCCATTAAATAATAAAAAGATAATCATATTTGAATGTTTCTCAGTTGTTAAATTGACACTACAGGCACTCAGATAATCTGATCTGATTCACGTGGTCTGGGTGCAGTGTCCCTTTGTTCTTAATCTGCAATGAAAAACTGCAATGTGTTAATTGTATGGTTAAAGCAGTGGTAGTCAACCTTTTTCTACCTACCGCCCACTAATGCATCTTTTTGGTTGAAAAAATTTCCTTACCGTCCACCAGTTTTCGCGCAAATGCAGAATATTTTTAAGAAAGGAGGGTGTTTTAAAAAAAATAAATGTACGTACATTTATCTTTTTATTTCTACTTAATGCATGTTTATAAGGTTTTTAACTTTATAAAGTTTAATGAGAAAACAATAAAGTAAATTGAAATTACCTTTACTAGTGATTAATGAGATCCCTGAGGTTGATGCGGCAAGACTAAATATTTGATATCTGGTTCGATTTTCGTAAGGAACAAACGAAGGTCTCTTTCAGTGATATTCAGACTACTTCTCTGTTTGCGCATAATATGATTTCTCATTTGTGCGTCAGCTCATCTCCTCTCCCTCCTCAATTCCCCTCCCCACCTTTTTTCCCCTTTTTTCTATTTTTTAACCTTCCTTATAGCAATGCCCAGTAGGAAGGCTGAGCTAGGTAGCCCACTTACTATAGTCCACTATAACAAACAGACACACATACAAGACACACAGACACACACATACAAGACACACATACAGACACATACAGACACACACACACACACGGCACATACAGACACACATACACACATACATAAACACACAAAGACACAGACAGGCACACATACACACACACACACACAAGACACATACAAACAGACATGCACACACACATGCAGACACACGACGCATACAGACACACAAGACACGCAGACAGGCACACAAGACACACATACATACACACACAAAGACACAGACAGGCACACAAGACACACATACATACACACACAAAGACACAGACAGGCACACATACACACACACACACACAAGACACATACATACAGACAGGCACACATACAAACAGACACACACAGACATGAACACACACATGCAGACACACATACAATGACAAGACACACATATATACAGACAGACACACACACAAGACATACATACAAAGACACATACAGACAGACACACACACACACAAACACACACATTATATTTAAGTCACCCTCCTGTTTCCTACCTTTAAGGTGCAGGAGGGTGACTTTTCCTGGGGTCCAGTGGAGGCTCAGGTGGATGGGAGTCAGAGTTCCCACTCTGACTCCCTCTGCTTCCTCCCGCGCGGCTCTCAGTTTTAGCTGGGAGGAGTGACCGGGGAATCACTTCCTCTCAGCTCTGTGATGTCATCACAGGGGGCCCGGTCATGCTGTTAAAGCGCCCAGCGCTGACCGGGCCCCCTTACAATCCGCATCCATCGGGTGGCCCTGCACGGGCCGGAGCCGCAAATGGTCACAGCGATACCCAATCGCACGGGTACCGCCGGCTCGCACTCGCCCGCACTATCAACCTGGAAATCCCTATATATATATATATTTTAATAAAATATCAGAAAATCAATATACTTGTGTGCTGTCCTGTTAGGAACTGAAACATCAACCTATTTGAAGATTGTGCAATAAAAGAAAAAAAGATTCTGGATTCTGGATAATTTTTATCTGAACTAAATATATATACTGCTGTAAAGCCGGGCAGAGTATGTTGGCACTATATAAATGTATAAATGATGATAGTAATAATAATATATTGTATTATGCCAAAGGAGAAAAAGAAGGTGGGGAAATAAAATAAAATAAAAAAAAGAATACTTGAAATAAGACACTATTTATAATACATTCAGGGCAATTTTGAATTGAAGGAGGTTCCCTGTACTGATTTCATATGAAAACAGCGGCATTTGCCCAGCATTGCATGGTATATAGTAACTAAATCTACAAATATAAATGTTTCTTTAAAGGGACACTATAGTCACCAGAACAACTACGGCTTAATGTATTTTTTCTGGTGAGTATATGTCCCTGCAGGCTTTTGAATGTAAACAATGCTGTTTCAGAGAAAAGGCAGTGTTTATGTTGCTCCCTAGGGACACCTCCAGTGGCCACTCCTCAGATGGCTACTACAGGTGCTTCCTGGGTCAGTGCTGCACAACATACAGCACTCCACACTCTGTATGCAGACACTGAACTTTCCGCGTAGAGATGCACTCATTCAGTGCATCTCTATAAAGAGATGCTGACTGGCCAGGGTGGCGTTTGGCTCTGTCCCTGCTCTGCCTTGTTGGATATTTAGAATTGACAATATCAGCCAATCCAATTCTTTGCTACGGATTGGCTGAGATCATCAATACAAAAAGAAACATATACCAGTATATACACCTCCCCAATGTGATCACAGCAAAAATTTGTAATATTACCAATATAGGACCAATATGGGACTGGACTGTAATACAAACAGCGTGGAACTGGACTTGGGTATAAACTAAAATAGAAAAACAATAAAAAACAACAACATAGTGCAAACTGTATAATAAAAAATGTGTAATAAATAAGTGTGTGACTCTCACTCACATTCTCCAGAGCCGTGCCAGGCTCTGTAAAACAGGCTCAGGGGTGCCAATACTGGCTAACGATCCAGGTGATCCAGATAGATGCGACTCCAGAATTTGGATGCAAAATATATTTATTGTATAAAATTATTTTAAAAAAGTATAGGCACTAATGGGCACTATGGGGGTGGAACCCAAAGCAGACAATAGTATATATAGCAAAATTGGAGTTCCACTTACCCCTATCTTTTAGCAGCCCAGAGTGTCAAAAATACACATAAAATAACAAATATAAATATGCAGAAGATTGAAGCAGACGCGTTTCGGCTAACAGCCTTCCTCCAGTGCTTGTCTTCATGTTCTGTTGGGTCTTCTTTTATAAGTCCTATCTGTCCCGTTCACCTGGATTAAATTTCGTACCGGCGTCGCGTCACTTCCGGTTTCGCGGGTGACGTCACTTCCGGTTTTTCGGCCGGCTGGAACGCACGCTGAAACGCGGCGTTCAGGATGTTGGTTGCTCCTAATTGTTATGATTGAGTCCCCATAGCAACCTTAACCTCCATATTTGCAGGATATCATAACGAAATAAGAAAAATAAAGATTAAAAATATAATCTATAAATGGCTTACACAATGCAAGTATTAGATTAACTAACATCAATCTCTTTGTGTTTAAAAATAGAGCAATGTATTCTTAGAAGAACTATTTAATTACATACATTAAACAATGCTATGTGTAACCTCAGAGACTTCACATTTAGATAGCAATTAGACAGAAAGCTAGTATAGCCTTCTAAACCTGGTAATTCAAATAAAATAAATTCTAAAAAATATGTATGGATTCGATAAAAAATGTATAAACTCAAAATCTAAATTCAACCCCTTCGGGGATAGGGTGTTAACATCAAAAATCCACTTGCCCTCTATCTTCGCTAGCTCTTTGACATTATTATCACCCCTCCAATTCTTAAATTTCTTGAAGATGACAGTGTATGACAGTAAAGAAGGATCACCGCCATGTTTCTCAATGAAGTGTGCTGATACACTATGTTTCATATACCCCCTCTGGATATTGCCCACATGTTCCGCAACCCTGGTTTTAAATGCTCTAGTAGTCATCCCAATGTATTGCAGACCACATGGGCACCAGAGGAGGTATATGACATTAGTGGAGTTACATGTTAGAACCTGATGGATTTTAAATATTCGATTAGTAGAGTGGGAAGTGAATTCTGTCTGTTTTTGTTTGCTAAATATTGTTTTCTTACAAGCTGAGCAGGACTTGCATGGATAAAAACCCTTTTCCAGTCCAAAGAGGTTTTTTCCTTCCCCTTTGTCCCTAATGAAGCTTGTAGTTAGATGTTGCTTTAAGTTTTTTGCCCCTCTATAGATAATACGTGGCTTGTCACCGATAATTTCCTTCAGATTCGGATCTGATTTTAGGATCCGCCAATGTCTGTTGATAATATGCTTAATTTGCTTGGCATCTTCACTATAATTTAAAATAATTGGTACTTGGTCTACACCCTTCCTCCCCTCACTAGACATCTTTTTCTTCAGAGTCTTATTTCGGTCCATCTTTTTAATAGAATTAATACAACTGTCCAATTCCTTGGCGTCATATTTCTTCTCTAAAAACCTGTCTCTCAGGCAGACTGCCTGTTCCTCAAACACTTCAGCATCACTACAATTCCTGAACAGCCTAAGGAACTGGCCCTTAGGGATACTTCGTAGCCAGGATTCATAGTGGCAGCTGGACATTTCTATGTAACCATTTACGTCGACCTTCTTAAAGAAAGTCTTGGTCTTAATGGCTTCATTGTCTACATAGATATTTAAGTCTAGGAAGTTGATATTAGATGTACTGTACTCGCTTGTCAATTTAATGTCTGGATGTTGAAGGTTCAAGAATTCTAAGAATGGCCGCAGTGATTCTGCATCACCGCGCCAAATAAAAAAGATGTCGTCTATAAAACGACGATAAAGGACCAGGTTACGCGCCCAGCTACCTTCCTCCGTTAAGAACGGATTCTCCCAATGCGCCATAAATAAATTGGCGTAGCTGGGCACGAACCTGGTCCCCATCGCCGTCCCCTTGAGCTGCAAAAAAAACTTGTGATCAAACCAAAAATAATTGTTGCAGAGGATCAGTCTAATTCCATCTAGGATAAAGTTCACCTGCAATTCTTTCAATTCACTATGATTTTTAAGGAAATATTCGACTGCTTCGCAGCCAGACAAATGTGGTATACTCGTGTACAGACTTGAAACGTCACAAGTCACCAATAGCATATTACTATCCCATTTGATCTTTTTCAGGGGGTCCAACAGTGACATAGAGTCACGTAAATAGGATGGTTGTACAACCACCAAGGGTTGTAATTGCTTGTCTATATATTCTGACAAGTTGCTCAGAAGTGACCCCACCCCTGACACTATGGGCCTGCCAGGCGGATTGTCCTCGCTTTTTTGTATCTTTGGCAGGGTGTAAAATACCGGGGTCCTACCTATGGAAGAGTCCAAATATTGGAACTCATCCCTATTTAGGATTCCCAGTACCTTACCCCTGCCCAAGAGAGATGCGTACTCCTTTTTTATCTGTCCTATGGGGTCACCCTTTAGTTCTTTATATGTGCTTAGATCATCCAATTGTCTGTAGATTTCCTTCACATATTGATCTCTCCTTTGTATAACCACCCCACCCCCTTTATCAGCGGGTTTTATGATTATTTCTTTGTTTGTCTGGAGTTCCTTTAGTGCTTTCCTTTGAAAAAAATCCAAATTATCCCTTTTATAATTCCTCTTACTATTATTATTTAAATTCCTCACATCGTCCATCACTAGACGCTCAAATACCTTCATCCCCCCATTTATCAGATGCCTGGGAAAAAATGTGGATGTCTTCTTGAGCTGGGTATGATGGAACTCTTGGAGGCCTTCTAAGGGCTCTGGAGGGGATATTTTGTCAAAAAATAATTTGATACACATTTTCCGAGTAAATTTATTTATGTCAATAAATGTGTCAAATGTGTCAAAGGTTGCTATGGGGACTCAATCATAACAATTAGGAGCAACCAACATCCTGAACGCCGCGTTTCAGCGTGCGTTCCAGCCGGCCGAAAAACCGGAAGTGACGCAACGCCGGTACGAAATTTAATCCAGGTGAACGGGACAGATAGGACTTATAAAAGAAGACCCAACAGAACATGAAGACAAGCACTGGAGGAAGGCTGTTAGCCGAAACGCGTCTGCTTCAATCTTCTGCATATTTATATTTGTTATTTTATGTGTATTTTTGACACTCTGGGCTGCTAAAAGATAGGGGTAAGTGGAACTCCAATTTTGCTATATATACTATTGTCTGCTTTGGGTTCCACCCCCATAGTGCCCATTAGTGCCTATACTTTTTTAAAATAATTTTATACAATAAATATATTTTGCATCCAAATTCTGGAGTCGCATCTATCTGGATCACCTGGATCGTTAGCCAGTATTGGCACCCCTGAGCCTGTTTTACAGAGCCTGGCACGGCTCTGGAGAATGTGAGTGAGAGTCACACACTTATTTATTACACATTTTTTATTATACAGTTTGCACTATGTTGTTGTTTTTTATTGTTTTTCTATTTTAGTTTATACCCAAGTCCAGTTCCACGCTGTTTGTATTACAGTCCAGTCCCATATTGGTCCTATATTGGTAATATTACAAATTTTTGCTGTGATCACATTGGGGAGGTGTATATACTGGTATATGTTTCTTTTTGTATTATGTAAATCTGGTGCATTGGGGAAGCACTAGGGTACCGGTTACACCATTCATTGTATATTTTCACTATATACAGAACTGTCAAAATTTCAGTGAAGCCCCTACGCGCTATCTTCTGTTTGAGATCATCAATAGTTATGATGTCAGCCAAAGAGGCAGATTGGGGGCGGGGCCGGCAGACTCCCATAGTGCTGGAATAAAGGTGAGATTTTACAATTTTTAAAAGGGGGAAGGGAGCTGGCTACCTAAATGATAGGGGGGGTAATGTTTGTCTTTCTGACCCTATTGTGTTCCTTTAACATTGTTATAGTGACATTACATTTTAACCTTGCCTCTAACAGAGAAAGCAATAGTTAAAAAGACAAAACATTTTAAAAAAGGAATGGAGATAGAGAAGTTCTTACAGCGCTAAATATAAAAGTGAATATAATATCAAAAATATTTTTTACCAGACTGTTCTGTGGACATTTTACTCAATAGTTTTCTGTTTTAAGCTATTTTAGTTCCCAACGCCCACAGCTTGTGACTCATAGATTATCTCAGCAACATTTTACTTTCTTTTGCCAGTCATCACGGTTTACATTTTTAAAAGTAAAAAAAAAAAACACAAAACATGTACAGTGTTATACACTAGAGAGCAATTTTGAGGAATTCAAAGTAAATTTCACATTTTAGGTGAAATAGAGGAGTGGGAATAAGTTTCAAACTCAAAGATTTTGGATAAAAATCTAAATTTCAAATGGTTTTGGAATAGCTCTGCAATTTACTGAGAGAAGAAGGCAATGCCATAAAGAAAGAACAGAATTTGGACAATATTTCCAAATATTTTGGTGAAAAACGTGCAACTATTTTGTTCATTCTCTCCAAGAGAACCTTGGTTTTCATGAAAAACGAGGCTTCCTCTTTTCCTCTATCTGGGGATGATTTCATAAAATTCATCCTTTAAATAAAAACAAAACATTTTTACAACCAACATAAAACATGCATGAAAAAAATGAAACCAGGTCTTACCTGAACAACAGGTCTTCCATCCACTGCTGTCATCTTAACACAGTTCCAGTCCACTTCCTCTTACGATAAGGAAATCATTACGGACCAGCAGTGAGATCGTGGAGGTGGCTGCAAAGGGACCGGGTCAGGAAATTACCTTCTCCTGCACCCTGAGCCAAACAGACACCTAGTGGGGCAGTCACAATCATGGGTCTTTGCAAATTATGCAGAGACCCTAGACCAGAAGTGGACAACCTTCAGCATGCCAGGTGTTCTGGTCCACATCTCCCCTGATGCTTTGCCAGCATCTATGGCCATAAGATATGGGAAATGTAGTCCATATGGAGTACCAAAGGTTGCCTACCACTGCCCCAGACGGTGATAGTCCTGCAAAATAATTCAACCGGAAACAAACAGCATTTTTTTCTTTTGACTAAATTTGCAATGCAATCATCACGTGTACTCTTCTGTGTACTATACTGGTTTATATTGGCATGTGAATTCTGACTCTCTTACTTACTTTCTTTACTCCACGGACAGAAAATTTGAGAACTTCTAGTATAGATCACAAAAAATTATTTATTTATTAGAAGTAATATTTTACTTTTCTTTTTTTATCAGGAAGAAGGGGGAATAGAAAAATAAATTCACTGATAAATTTGCTGCGAAAAATATGAAATATTTTATTGTAAAACTTGCATGCATTAAAAAAAACAAAAAACATATGTACAAAATTTATAACGAGAAACATACAATTCCTGAGGTTTTAACAGTGTTATTTGCAAAACATCATTAATTTTAGTGTTGCAATGGCGATACTGTATGTATGCCACATGCACACGTAAACGGTTAAAGACACTCTAGGCAGAAGGACAAATATGGTTTATAATAAAGTTAATTATAAAAGTACCAGTCTTAACATGAACACAAAAATACAAATGGATCTTTCATGTCTAAAAGGGAATCTCATCAGGTGTCCCTAACCAAAGACACTTCTGTGCAGCATAACGGGAAATAAATGTAACGTAAAAGATTTAGCCCTGCTGTGTTCATCAATTTTTAATTAAAGAGATCAAGCCGAGAAACTGCAAAAGGCATATACGAGTAATATTACAATTTTCAATGAAATTAGACTGAGCATAATTGTATGTGTGTCATACAGATTGCTCCCGGGGAGGGTTAAGGGAGGACACGCCGACAGTGCCAAATCCTGGATATAAAAAAACTGATACAACAACAAGAATAGGAAAACAACATGGAAACTACTTGCAAAAGATAAACATGCAGATATTTATTTTATATATTCAGGGCCATTTACTAAAGTGTGAATTAAAAGTGACTTTTAGATTTAAGGGTGGAGTAGCCAAACTGACTTAGAGAACTTTTCCCAATTTGGCTATTTTGCTCCTATATCTGAAATTTACTTTGAATTCTCAAATTGGTGAATAACAATGATTGTCTTTCTAACGTAATATAGATATTGGAAAGTCCACCAAGATGTGTACATTTAAAAGGCGCCTTTATCAAGGTCTCTAAAAAGAATTCGGAGGCAACACGTGGTAGTTTGGAAAAAGGAAGAAAATATAAATAATCATCATGACCTGATTGGGAGCTTGTTAAATATTGTTCCTGTTATAGTTTGACATGAAGGCAAGGTTTTAATTATAGAAAAATATTTTTTTTTTTAACCCAAGTGACTTTTTTTTACTAAATTCCAAACTGTGAGGAGTTCTCTTCGGAGCCGATTATATTCAGATGAATTTTTATCGCTCAGCATTTTCTTTTTGCCAGTTTGGACCTGAGAAGCCCTTGACTGGTCCTGAAGTAAGCTTGAGGAGCTGTTAATTGGAACTCAGATACAATTAGCAGTTAACAATGTTTTTTATAAAGTTCAATCTGAATACAGCTGAAATAGGACCAATTAAGCTTTTTTAATAAATACCTTTGTTTGTAACGCTGGAGTGGCATATTGGCAATTTAGATTAATGCCAACCACGGCTCTCCCCTCCAAAAAAAGACAATTCCTTGACACATCTCTGCTCCACTCGCTATGAGATCATCTCCACAAATCTTCTCTTGGCCAACAGAATGCTTCTCATAGAGATACGCGGGACGCAGGACTATGAGAAGCATTGCTTTACATTTTGGTTTGGGTACAAAGCGGACAGGAAGAGTAACCACCCTCTGGCTATCTGACAATGGGGAGACACTTTTCTGAAGTGCTTTAGTGGTTTTCAGTGTTTTGTTCTTTTTCATATTTATCTCATGCATCCATACCAATATATTGTCTACCACAGAGAAGGTCAAAGGGTAAATTAACCACTGTTGTAGCATTATGTCAAATCATCATAGAGGCTAGACACCGTTGTGGACCTTCTGGCCACACTTGATCTACACGTGTACCCTCTTAGAAAAGAATGTCTGTAGTTTATGAAAAGAATAAATATATTTATATATTATCTTATCAGAAGTATTCTCTGTGTGGTGTTAGTGCGGAGTCATGCTGTTCCAAGTTTAGAACCTTTTTAAAGCAGTCATTTAGTCATTCATCCCTAGCCAGGAACTGGAGTCTTATAGGACATGTTTAATATCTCAAATATCTGCAGCACATTGTCCGTTGCAAGATATGTAAAGAGATAACAACTTGTGAACATTTTACACTCAATAGATGGTGTCTCTGGATTCAAAGTTCCGATGACCAAACCATCTCTTCATTTGTCCCACCATGTCATCCCATCAACACCATTACCTTGGTTACCAGTGATTAGCCCCGAAAAACATGAAGTACGCTTGGTTAAGAAGTCAAGTCCATGAAAAGGTTTACACTGCAAGCAGTGCCATTTCACGTCCATCCGGATCCATACCATTCCCAATTACTTTCTTTGCCCATTTGTGGAGACGGCTGTACAATGGGAAGCCCTTGTTTTCCCGGTACAAGTAGACACCAGTAATTTCATTCCACTGAGGACTTGTCTGTGTCTCATCCACTGGGTAATCATGGACCATTTCCTTCTCATCTTTATCCAAAGCAACAAAGCCAAAGAACTGCTTGACATTACTGGCTGCTAAGACCTTCGCATGGACTTCAGCTGTACGATTGAAAAGATCATTCTCACAGCTCCGGTATTGAGCCCAGTAGGCCTCCTGATGGTGACTTAAAGGTGAACAACAATGTTGCAAACATTTGACCAAAAATATTGTCGATGCAACTATTCCAATCACCATCCATCCAAGGAACTAAAGGAGAAGGGAAATAAATGATTTATATTATGTAGAATTACAAAATATAATTTGCATTTGAAAAAAACTGGCCAATACAGATTTATGTGCAATTACATGGACAACAGTCACATTTAGGCTCAAAGCTAATTATTAAATGTTTTAAAACCAATCAAAAAAGATTTCCTATCCAACTGTAGACGACAAACAAAATTGTCCAATATGGCTTCAAAACTCTATATATTTCATAAAGAAAACAGCCCTCAAAAACAGTGGATGTGTGTCCTTAACCCCAAATATTGTTATTGGACTATAATTTTTCTGTTATTATAAAGAAATGAATGTATTAGTCCAGCAGCAGCCTTGGACAATCTTGGTTATAACTGAAACATTTATACCAGCAGATCCTGACCACAGAATTATTTACTTTGCGAACAAAGTAAAGCAGTGCAACGACACTATGGATTAGTGTTTTGTGTGTACATTAGTACATTTGCAAAAAATGGAAGTGAGAACAAAAATTAACTTTATTTTAGGCTTAAAAATTTTGTTTTGTAATATGTATAAAAATAACAGACACTTTTAAAGTATCTTAATTACACCACCATTCTGCAATATTTGCCAGTAGGAAAAAATAAATAAAATAAATGTAAAAAAAAAAATATATCACCATTTGAAAGTATACATTTAATTGTACCCTCATTTTGCTTTAAACGCACCTAAAAAAAGAATACACACACAGAAACTGTACAAAAATAACAAAAGTGATTAACCTATGGGTTAGAAATGCCATAGCTAAAATATGCCTCACTATCACTTGTGAATTAAACACACGAGTCTGTTAAGAAAAACCATGCTTAAAGGACCACTATAGGCACCCAGATCACTTCAGCTCAATGAAGTGATCTGGGTGCCAAGTCCCTCTAGTTTTAACCCTGCAGCTAAAAACATAGCAGTTTCAGAGAAAAGTGGCTGTCTCACTGACAGCCGCTAGAGGCGCTTCCGCGATTCTCACTGTGAAAATCACAGTGAGAAGACGCTGGACGTCCATAGTAAAGCATTGAGTAATGCTTTCCTATGGGCGGTTTGAATGCGCGCGCGGCTCTTGCCACGCATGCGCATTCGGAGCGGATGTCGGCAGAGGGAAGAGAGTTCGCCTGAGAAAGGTAATTGGCTGAAGGGGTTTTAAACCCTTCAGCCCAGCGGGAGCAGGGACCTGAGCGTGGGGGAAACCTAATGACCCTATAATGCCAAGAACACGAGTTTGTTTTCCTGGCACTATAGTAGTCCTTTAAGTAAGGCAGAATAGAGCTTTAAAAATTTAATTATTAAAGTGGCTTTGCAGGGGACCCGCCGGATCAAGATGGCGGTGCCAGCAAGGGACAGGTTCAGCTAAGTAAACTCACTTTTACATGTCTCCCCCAGTGATGTCACTGTCAGGGGGTCTATGTGAATTTGGCAAAGTCTCCAGACAGTGACAGTCGTGCTTTAATAGCTTGTTGATCAAAATGTGATTACACTGTTATTTGGAGAGTTTGTCCGAGTTTGTCCGAAATCGACTAGACAGTTTCCTGTGTTACTTTTACTAATGTGCTAAATACCTCCTGTACTCTTCAAAGTTGGTAGCATGTGACCGTTGTAGAGGCTTTTTACAACAAAAAGTGTGTTAGGTTGGTGACAGTAAATTTCACATTCTATTGTTAACAAACAAGGACAGACGAGGTACCACAGGATATTACACAGAGCAGGTGGTGGGACATTAAGTCACTTTGTTGACAAAGTAACAATTCAAAATAAAATCTCTGAGACACATGACAAAATGTTAAAGATTTAATAGATAAATGAGATATTGTGAAAAACTTAGACTGCAGCTGAATTATTTTCAAAAACACAAAAAGTGCACAAATTTATAGAACAATCAATGGCACCCAGTGCTGAGCATTTAAGAGTTTTATAACAGCATTATTTGAATGCCTAAAATTGTTTGTATGAATATATATATAAAAATATATATGTATATATACACAAACATACATATACACACACACACACACACACACACACACACATACACCCAACCTATAACATTTAACCTACTCAAAGTATTTAATGTACCTATACAAAAAGTAAAAAGGGGTCAGCTTGTGCATTTTAACATGTATATTCTGGTTTATCAAATTCTGAAAATGTTAACGAATCCATGCACAGACAATCTGTTCATATCTTCTGACATGATTTCCTGGTGATTTAAAGATGAAAGTGATACAGACTATGCAATGCTATTTTTACCCATGCGCTGCACGCTTGGTGGAGTTTCGCAATCAGATTAACTCATGTAAGTACCAGACTAGTGGGCATAATGACGCTGTGTTTAAGGATCATACTTTTTTTTATATTTATCTTGTACTCATATATACAAATAAAGACTTATTTTTACTGCATGTCCTGACTTAGATTTTATCTAGAACTGCTTTTATCTTAACCCCTTAAGGACCAAACTTCTGGAATAAAAGGGAATCATGACATGTCACACATGTCATGTGTCCTTAAGGGGTTAAAGGAAAAATCTTTAACAAAACAAAAGTGGGTTTCCTCATTAATTGGGTGGCTATTTTTAAGCTCTTTGATCAGAAGCAGAGCTTATCCGAACAAAAAACATGCAGAAAAGCAAAAGCTAGATAGAGTGTATTCCTGGATCCTGAAATAATAAGCAAGCACAGAGCGTTAAAAAAACAAAACAAATACAAATCTACACTTGCAGGTAAGGGGTGATTCTGACTAGCGGGCTAAGGATGACCGCTTTTGCACAGGTAGAGGAAGCCAGGAAATGTACTAAAATGAGTTATAATAAGTTATGTATGCACTATTAAATATTGCAGACACAGGCTCTATTATGCACAACCTTATATTTTCAGTAATAATAAAAAATGATGACAGTTTCCCTTTAAGCAATACGCAGAATTCAGGAATGTTCTGAATAGCACACAAACAAAATTCTACTGTATATCCCAAAAGCACACCACAAATCGCAAGAGATATAGCTGATACATACCTTTACCAGGTTTTTTTTTGTTTTATTTAATAAGCCGACAATTAAAATAAGTAAAATATGTCCAATGCAAGATATAAAGCATTTATAAAAAGGTTTAAAAAAAACAAAAAAAAACAAAGGTCACATCTGCTGGCGAGACAGAAAACACCCCAAAAAGAAACAAACTGCAAACTCTAATGTAAGCGTTTAAGTAACAGAGGTTTTTTTTTGTAGTGCTGTTTTATAGCCATTAGGTGTAAGTTCAATGGACAACCTCTTATGTAAGTTCTACACTAACAGTTACAAGGCTGCTTTTAACTTAAAGAAAAAATGTTTTATAAGACAGAGATGGGATTCCTTATTACATAGTTACATAGCTGAAAAGAGACTTGCGTCCATCAAGTTCAGCCTTCCTCACATTTGTTTTTTGCTGTTGATCCAAAAGAAGGCAAAAAACCTAGTCTGAAGCATAATTTTGCAACAAGCTAGGAAAAAAAATCCTTCTTGACCCCAGAATGGCAGTCAGATTTATCCTTGGATCAAGCAGTTATTACCCTACATTGAAAGATTATATCCTTGAATATTCTGTTTTTGCAAGTATGCATCTAGTAGCTGTTTGAACATCTGTATGGACTCTGATAAAACCACCTCTTCAGGCAGAGAATTCCACATCCTGATTGTTCTTACAGTAAAAACCTTTCCTTTGCCTTAGACGAAATCTTCTTTCTTCCAGTCTAAACGCATGACCTTGTGTCCTATGTAAAGTCCGGTTTGTGAATAGATTTCCACACAATGGTTTGTATTGGCCCGAATATATTTGTATAATGTTATCATATCCCCTCTCAGGCGACGTTTTTCTAAACTAAATAGGTTTAAATTTGTTAACCTTTCTTCATAGCTGATATCTTCCATTCCTTTTATTAATTTTGTAGCCTGCCTCTGCACTTAATGCCATAATATCCTTCTTTAGAACAGGTGCCCAAAATTGCACAGCATATTCAATATGTGGTCTTACCAGTGATTTATAAAGAGGCAAAATTATATTCTCGTCCCGAGAATGAATGCCCTTTTTCATGCATGACAATACCTTACTGGCCTTGGCCACTGCTGATTGACATTGCACATTGTTGCATAGTTTATTGTCTATAACAATTCCCAAGTCCTTTTCGTGTGTTGTTATCCCTAATTCGCTTCCATTAAGGGTATACGTTGCTTGTGTATTCTTTACGCCGAAGTGCATAAGTTTGCATTTTTCAACATTAAATTTCATCTGCCATTTGAGTGCCCAGTCCCCCAGTCTATCTAAATCCCTCTGCAGCAAAGTAATATCTTGCTCACATTGTATTATTTTACAGAGTTTTGTGTCATCTGCAAACACGAAAACATGACTTTCAATGCTGTCATATTGAAACCTCTAACACCCAGTGGCATCATTACCAGCACAAATGGTCAGGGAGGTCCATGTCCAGCTACAAAGAACTGAACTTTTTGCCACTACAATATAAAATATATAAATTGCGTACACATAAAACAACATATTACCTGAGATTCATACGTTAATCTTCTTATTGCATCTTCTCTAAAGGCCAAAATGTTGGTTGAGGCATCCTTACAGGGAATTCTGGCCATGACATTTGGTCCGTAAAAATTAGTTACATCTGGAAATGACAAAGGATTAAGGAATTCACTCCTGGAACAAACATAGGCTTCTCCCCGAAGCAGTGAAATCACAGACCAAGTGATGGGAGCCACCATTGCCCGTCCAACAACAGATCCAAATAATAAGAATGTTGCCGGAGCAGAACAGTTCTTTATCCCCCTTCTTCGACACTCCGCTACCATATTCCACATGTGACTATTTAGCATTATCCCAATGAGAAATAATACGAGGGCCGGGACCCCAATAGCAGCCAGTCCATACAAGTAATTTCTCTCTGGAGAGCAAGGGCAATGAAAAGCGACCACTGAGAATAATTCCTGACTGCCCACCGTTCCGAGGGCAACGAGTCCATTAAATATCATAACATCTTTGCTTTTAAAAAAAAGAGCGAGGAATTTAAAATTCTCGGCTATGAAGGCCGCCATTGTATATCTTTGGGTTTATGGCGTGGTTGCTTGAGAAATGGTAAATCTTCACTCTATAGAATGCAAAAAGGGAAACAAAAAAAATAGTTAATTATTTAACTGGCATATAATATGCTACCCACAGACTATCTGCGCTCTATTTATACCCAATCTGGTGCCCGCAGCTTCCCTAGTTACTCTTGTTTCCTGTTTGAAATTTAAATGCAGTAAATTAGACAATGAGATCATTCTGACAATGGCTGTGACACTATATAAGCAAATTAAGCTGAATTAGGGTCTCCAAATACTTCTGGGAACCAAACAGTCTCTAAATTGTACCCTTTATTAGTTTAGCCGGGGTTTATTGTATTGTAACACTGATGTAACATCAGTATTGTAACAACATCTTTATCAAGGTTATTTACTAAAGGAAGAATTGCTATCAAATTCAAAATTAATCTCACATTTAAGAGCAAAATAGTCTGTAAAATAAAAAAAACACTTTCAAAATAAATTAGAAAAGCCAAAGAATGTTATTATAGGGTATTTTGAGCCTAACTGCAGGGACATTTGTAAAGGCCCAATACTGAAATGACATTAGGTATATGATGGAAATAAATTGTTTTACCTATGCAATGCTTAGTGAATATTCCCCTAGACATACAGAGCTATATATATATATAGGTTACAGGGTGTCCGTCTCATGTCCTGCTTTCTACTTCTGTATTTATGATTACATAGCTTAAGTATTACTGTATACATAGCTTGAAAGACTGGATGGTCAGTAAGCCTGATTATAATACAAGATACTAATGCCGTGAAAGGGTTAAACTCGCATTTTTTTTGAAACATACAATATTTTTCTGTTCTTGTGTCCTTGAGGTTGACACCAGCTTTCCCTGCCTTTTCTAAACATCCTGCTTGAAAAAAAGAGCATTCCTTCTAACCTCATGACAGTGGCTTCCCCACACTAGATTTGTGACCAATTATCACCTTCACCACCCGCCATTTCATTTTATTTTCCTTCTAACACCTGCACGTTTTAATTGGGTCTCCAAAAATGTTCCAGAACTGCTGAACGCTGCTGGAGAAAGTCTCACTCTGCACCTGACTTCATCCACTATAAATTTATGCTGCGCTCCTACACTCTGGCTCTTTCCTCTGCAAAAGTAAATTACTTCAATACCCTCATAAGCACCATGTCTCACCAACCCAAACGACTATTTCACACTTTTAATGCTCACCTTCGCCCTGTTGTTCCCTCTCCCTCTACCACCCAGTCCGCCTCAAACTTTGCAACTCACTTCACTGAGAAGATTTTTACAATCAGGGAACAGATCTCTAATCTCTCTCCCTCCCCTTCCAATACATCAACCATTGTAGTAGGTGAAGTTCTATGCTCATTCGCACCTACTATAAGGGAAGAGGTTTCTGCTCTGCTCCGGTCCTCCTGCCCCACCACCTGTTCCCTCGATCCTATTCCCTTATATCTCATCCGCACTCTGTATCCTCTCACTAAAATTTTCAATCTCTCCCTTTCCTCTGGCACATTTTCTTCACCCTTCAAGCATGCAACCATAACGCCAATTCTGAAAAAGCCCAACCTTGACCCCAACTCCCCATCCAACTACCGCCATTTGCCTCCAAGAAAGTTGTGTATGCGAGATTGACAGATTCCTTGAATCCAACTCTTTGCTTGACCCGCTTCAGTCTGGATTCCACGCTCGTCACTGTTGAAACAGCTGTGACCAAAGTATCCAACAATTTAATCGCTGCTTAATCTCGTGGCCATTACTCTATCCTAATTCTCCTTGATCTCTCTGCTGCCTTTGATACTGTTGATCATCAACAGCTTCTTCTCATACTCCGTAAGTTTGGTCTACGGGATACTGCTATTTCCTGGTGCTCCTCCTACCTCTCCCAGCGCTCTTTCAGTGTTTCTTTCTCTGGCTCTGCCTCTTTCCCCCAACCACTCTCTGTTGGCATTCCCCGAGGTTCTGTCCTTGGTCCCCTACTGTTCTCTATCTATCCAGCCGCTTCCATCTCAAAAACATAGCTCGCATCAGCCCTTATTCTAGTAAATGTGATTTTTATTGGTGTTTGGTACATGTTATAATTCCAAAGCATCATATATATGTAACAGTTAAGCAATCAAACAATGAGACTCGCAGGTCTCAATATAGACTGTAACTATTGGCACGTTAAATTTGCTTATGTAGGACTCACAGGTCCTTCAGATCATTTTACGATATGTTCACATCGGGTTTATAAACTCTCATTAGGGTTATATTATTGGACGTATGTGTCACTTTTGGGGAAGCAGTCACAGTATGGGAAGTGGTCTTGAGTGTATTGGTTGGGTGTAGGTATGTACAAGTTGTGTTTATTTCTCAGATCTCCGAGTTTTGTGTCCCAGTCCTTATGTTTGCAAGGGTGTCCGTTCCTTTCTGCTGTCTCCTAATTTATTGTTTATCATGCAGGTGCATCCGCCCTTATTTAAACCCGAATGCGGATAACGTGCTGGTCCAGGCCAATGTTCTTTCTCACTCTGGCTACTAAAATCCCCTTCTCAGTGGTCTTACGTGTTCCCAGATTGCACCGCTGCAATCAATAATGAATGCAGCGGCGAGGCTCATTTTTCTGTCCACCCGCACCTCCTCCCTCTGTCAGTCCCTACATTGGCTTCCAGTTAGATATAGGGCTCAATTTAAGATTCTGGTGCTTGCTTACAAGTCCCTACATAATGCGGCTCCAACCTACCTATCATCCCCTAATACACAAGTATGTCCCGTGGAGGCCCCTGCTCTCTGCCGGAGATCTACGTATGTCCTCTGTCCGTACTCCCACATCTGATGCTCGCCTCCAAGACTTCTCCAGGGCTGCACCTCTTCTGTGGAACTCCCTTCCCTTCTCCGTTAGACTTTCACCCAGTCTCCACTCCTTCAAAAAATCTTTGAAAACTCACTTCTTCAGGAAAGCATATCATTTAAAAACTGTTAGCGTGGTTTCATTTTCACCCCCCAATACCCCTTACTGAAACTGTCAAAAATAACCTACTAAGTTCTCATTGAATACCTAACAACCTAATTCATTACCCCTACTTATACCCAGGGCCGGCGCTACCATAGGGTGGCACAAGCGGTCGCCATAGGGCGCACGGATCCACGGGGCGCAAGTAATGTCAGAGTGACCGGCTGTAACGAGAATATACCCCCACACGCAGGATCCAGCTAAACAGAAGGCAGTACAGAGGTGAGATACGTCTACCGGACCTTAGAATGGCCGGACTCGACGTATATAGGAGAAGTACAGAGTCAGGAACAATCCGAGGTCAAGGGCACAAAGAGACAGCGTAAACGAGGACAAGCTGGGGTCTGGTACACAGGAAACAGCAAGCCGGCAAACAGAACAGACAAGGATAAAGCGCAAACGAAGTCAGAATACAAAGCCAAGGTCAAATACGGAGGAACACAACTGAACACAACAAGCGCTAAAGGGAACTGAGACAGAAACCACGATAGGGCAAGGAACTAAGGGAAAAGGGTAAGTATAAATAGGCTCAATAGGCTCAAAATAGGCTCCTGTCACTTCCACACCCCCAAAAGGTAAGTGTATGGGGTGTGTGGGATGACAGGGGCCAATGGGAGCCTTTTGGCAATTTAGGCTCCCACTGTCTCTTTAAGAGCGCCCCCGAGACTTGCGGCGCGCTCTTAGATTCAGGCGGGACATGTGACCGCATCTCGCGGTCACTGCCCGTCTTCCTGTCTGAAGCGTTGGATGAGCCGCGCGCGGCTCGTGCAGCCGCAGGACCGCGCGCGGCTTGAAGAGAGGACCGCGGCCGGCCCCTGGGAAAGGTGAGTAACGCTACAGTACCCCCCCCCCCCTGAGGACACGCCCTCCGGGCGGGCAGGACTAGGTCGGGCAGGAAAACGTGAATGGAAAGAACGCTCAAGGCGGGGAGCATGAACAGTATCAGCAGAAATCCAACTGCGCTCCTCAGGCCCATAACCCTTCCAATGTACCAAGTACTTAAGCCGACCCCTAAGGAAACGAGAGTCAAGAACAGCAGACACTTCGAATTCCTCATGACCCTCCACAGAGACAGGAGGAGGAGGAGGAGCATGCCGGGTATAGCGGTTGCATACGTAAGGCTTCAACAACGAGGTGTGAAAAACATTAGGTATGCGCAGATTCTTAGGCAGACCCAAGGCATAAGAAACGGGATTAACCTTATGTATAATACGATAAGGACCAATGAAGCGGGGAGCCAATTTCATAGAAGGCACCCGGAGGCGAATATTCCGCGTGGAAAGCAAAACTCTGTCCCCCACAACATAGGAAGGAGCCGCTCTGCGATGCTTGTCAGCCTGAGCCTTCTGGCGAGCAGCAGAGTCAACCAAAGAACGCTGAACCTGCTCCCAAGTATCACGCAAACCAGCCAAATGCTCATCCAGAACTGGCATGCCCTGTGAGGAGAATGCAGCCGGGAGAACAACGGGATGCTGGCCATAGACGTAAAAAGGGCTTTTGCCGGAAGAATCATGAGTGGCGTTATTCCGAGCAAATTCAGCCCAAGGAAGCAGGTCAGACCAATTGTCCTGATGGTGAGACACAAAACAACGGAGGTACTGCTCCAGAGACTGGTTGGTACGTTCAGCAGCTCCATTAGACTGGGGATGGTAAGCGGAAGAAAACGAGAGAGAAATACCCATTTCAGTACAAAAGGCTTTCCAGAACCTGGAAATAAATTGGCTACCCCTATCGGACACAATAGATAAGGGAATGCCATGTAACCGAAATACTTCTCTAGCGAAGATAAGGGCCAGTTCCTTGGATGTGGGCAACTTGCGAAGAGACACAAAGTGAGCCATTTTGGAAAACCGGTCAACTATCATCAAGATGACTGTGTTACCATTCGAAGGGGGTAATTCAACAATAAAATCCATAGATAGGTTGGACCAAGGTCTCTCGGGAACGGGTAACGGATGCAACAGCCCACAAGGAACTCTACGAGAGGATTTCATACAGGCACAAGTAGTACAAGCACTTATATAGTCAGTGACATCCTTTCGTAAGGAATCCCACCAAAAATACAGAGAAACAGCTGACACTGTTTTGGAAATACCAGGATGTCCAGCAGTCTTAGTATCATGATATAGTGACAGAATATCCCGTCTCTCGGGAACGTCAACGAACAATTTATCATTAGGCCTCTCGCTAGGTGCCATGCTTTGTTTCGCTTGTATGGCCTGCAAGAGGGACGAGGAAATAGACAATACAGTAGTTGCTATTATCCTGTCTGGGGGAATGACAGGAGTAACATCAATCTCCTGTTTGTCAATAGTTTCAAACTGTCTGGACAGAGCGTCCGCTTTAGTGTTCCGATCACCTGGCCTATAGGTGATTATATAATTGAAATGGGACAAGAACAGTGACCACCTAGCCTGCCTGGAAGACAATCTTTTAGCTTCGCTAAGGTAGGACAGGTTCTTATGATCCGTAAATATGAGGATGGGATCCTTAGTGCCTTCTAACAAATGTCTCCATTCTTTGAGTGCTAAAATGATAGCAAGGAGTTCGCGATTACCCACATCATAATTCTTCTCTGCTTTGGACATTTGTTTAGAAAAGAAGCCACAAGGATGCAATGGCTTTTCAGGAGACTCTCTTTGAGATAAAACAGCACCTACCCCGATATCTGAAGCATCAACTTCAAGTATATAGGGCAATGAGGGGACAGGATGCTGTAAAATAGGTGCAGAGGCGAACGTAGTCTTAAGGAAGTCAAAAGCTTGAAGTGCCTCGGTAGACCAGACACGAGTATTGCCATCCTTTTTTGTCATACGAGTAATAGGTGCTACAATAGACGAAAAACCTTTGATAAAACGTCTATAATGATTAGAGAAACCCAGAAAACGCTGGATGGCTTTTAGACCTTGCGGCAGAGGCCATTCTATGACAGCAGCGAGCTTCCGGGGATCCATACGAAAACCCTTAGCGGAAATCAAATACCCCAAAAACTGGACTTCGGATTGGTCGAATAGACATTTTTCTAGTTTACAATAAAGACCATTAGCAAGAAGGGTCTTCAGAACGGTCGTAACATGTCTGTGATGAGTGTGTAAGTCTGTAGAATATATTAAAATGTCGTCCAAGTACACAATAACAAATGAGTGAATAAAGTCTCTTAAGACATCATTAATAAATTCTTGGAATACTGCTGGGGCATTGCAAAGCCCAAATGGCATGACGGTATACTCATAATGACCTGACCTAGTGTTGAATGCTGTCTTCCATTCGTGGTCCTTTTTTATACGTATCAAATTGTATGCTCCTCTAAGATCTAGTTTGGTGAATACCGTAGCCTGTTTGAGCCTGTCAAACAATTCTGTTATTAATGGTATAGGGTAAGCATTTTTGATGGTGATTTTATTAAGACCCCTATAATCAATGCAAGGTCTTAAATCACCTTCTTTTTTTGATACAAAGAAGAACCCCGCTCCAGCCGGAGAAGAGGATCTCCTAATAAATCCCTTGTCTAATGATTCTTTGATGTATTCCTCCATGACACGGTTTTCTTGAACCGATAGAGGGTACACCCTGCCCTTTGGAGGTATAGTGCCAGGCAACAAGTCAATAGCACAATCGTAGGGTCTGTGAGGCGGTAACTTGTCAGCCTCTCTTTTATCAAAGACAGTCTTTAGAGATAAATACTGAGAGGGTATAGTCGTAGACAAAGGAGGAATGGTAGGAACATTAATAGTATTCACAGGCGTGACTTCAATAGTACAAGACTCGTGGCAGGCTTCACTCCATGATTTTATCTGCCCTGTCTCCCAGTCAAAAATGGGATTGTGGGCACGTAACCATGGATACCCTAACACTAACTGTGAAGAGGGAGAGGTGATGACCTGGAACCGAATGGCTTCATAGTGTAAAACCCCTGTGTACATGTGTAACGGTGCAGTCTCATGGGTAACTACAGGAGAGATTAATGGTCTACCATCTATGGCCTCAACGGCCAAGGGTATCTCCTTCTCTCTGATGGGAATGTTGTTTTTCTTTACAAAACCAGAGTCTATAAAATTTTCAGCTGCCCCGGAGTCAACCAGAGCGTATATGTTTTCAACTATACAATTCTCTCCCATATGTAAAGAAACAGGGAGAAGCAGTCGGTTAGGAGGCAATGTAGGAGACTTAGAAATCACACCCAAGGCCAGTCCCCTATAAGGTCTTAGGTGCGAGAGTTTTGCGGGAGCAAAGGACATTCCTTTACCATATGGTCTCTCTTACCACAATATAGGCAGAGTCCCTCCCTTCTCCTATGTAATTTCTCAGTATCTGAGAGTTTGGCAACCCCTAATTGCATAGGTTCCTCTTCAGATACTTTAACATTCTCCGGTATATTAGCTCTGGGGTGAATAGGTGTAACAAAACGTCTTTTCCTGTTCTTAGTATAGAGCCTGTCACAAATCCTATTATCTATATCGATGAGGTAGTCAATAAGGTCCTCTAAGGCAATAGGAAGCTCCTTAGCTGCTACCTCATCCAATATAGAGTCTGATAAACCTTCCATGAAGGCCGTAGTTAACCCATTGTTGGTCCAATCTACCTGTGAGGCAAGGGTACGAAAATGAATAGCGTAATCAGCCACAGACCTAGAACCCTGTTTGACTCTCATTAATGCTCTTGCGGCATTCTTAGACCTTTTCATAGTATCAAAGGTTCTGCGAAAAGCTGTAAGAAAACAGTGAAAATCATGTACCATAGGTCCATTAGCTTCCCAAATAGGATTTGCCCACTCAAGGGCTTTATCAGTAAGTTGGTGCATAAAGAACCCAACTTTAGACCTCTCTGTGGGAAATGAACGTGGATACATCTCAAAGTGGAATTCTATTTGGTTAATGAACCCTCTGCATGTCCCCTCCATACCTAGGGGGAGGTGTTAAATGGGCCGAAGCATTAGGCACAGTCGATACTTCAGGAAGATGGGGTGTAGGAGGGTTAGGTGTGGTTGCTGGAATGGTTCTAGCTAAGAGCGTCTGGAGAACCTGGGCTATCTGATCCATTCGGTGATCCTGCTCTACAAATCTAGCCTCATGGGACGCCATCTGTTGAGCTAAATCTGCGGGGTCCATGGCCCTATCGTAATGTAACGAGAATATACCCCTACACGCAGGATCCAGCTAAACAGAAGGCAGTACAGAGGTGAGATACGTCTACCGGACCTTAGAATGGCCGGACTCGACGTATATAGAAGTACAGAGTCAGGAACAATCCGAGGTCAAGGGCACAAAGAGACAGCGTAAACGAGGACAAGCCGGGGTCTGGTACACAGGAAACAGCAAGCCGGCAAACAGAACAGACAAGGATAAAGCGAAAACGAAGTCAGAATACAAAGCCAAGGTCAAATACGGAGGAACACAACTGAACACAACAAGCGCTAAAGGGAACTGAGACAGAAACCACTATAGGGCAAGGAACTAAGGGAAAAGGATAAGTATAAATAGGCTCAAAACTAATGTGATTGGCTCCTGTCACTTCCACACCCCCAAAAGGTAAGTGTATGGGGTGTGTGGGATGACAGGGGCCAATGGGAGCCTTTTGGCAATTTAGGCTCCCACTGTCTCTTTAAGAGCGCGCCCGAGACTCGCGGCGCGCTCTTAGATTCAGGCGGGACATGTGACCGCATCTCGCGGTCACTGCCCGCCTTCCTGTCTGAAGCGTCGGATGAGCCGCGCGGCTCGTGCAGCCGCAGGACCGCGCGCGGCTTGAAGAGAGGACCGCGGCCGGCCCCCGTGGAAAGGTGAGTAACGCTACACCGGCGGGAGCACGGAGAACTCCGCTCCCGCCGGTCAATTTCTGCAGCTGGCTGGGAAACGTGCAGCCACTGAGGAAAGGGGGCGGAACAGCGAGGAGCGACCGCGGCAAATCTCTTCCTGAGCTGCAGGCCGCTGGGATATGTGACATCAACCACATATAGTGTGGTTGTGTGTAAGAGTTAGTGTGTGTGTGTGTAAAAGACTGTATGTGTGAGAGACTGTGTGTGTGTTACAGCCAGTGAGTGTGTATTAGCAGTGTGTGTAAGAGACTGTTTGTGTGTCTGTTAGAGCCAGTGAGTGTGTATAAGCAATGCAAGTGTGTAAGAGACTGTGTGTGTATAAGTGTGTGTAAGCAGTATGTGTGTAATGGTCAGTGTGTGTGTGTAACGGTCAGTGTGTGTGTGTCTGTTAGAGCCAGTTAGTGTGTATAAGCAGTGCAAGTGTGTAAGAGACTGTGTGTGTGTAAGCAGTATGTGTGTGTGACGCAAGGGGGTAAAGAAAAGTGGGATGAATACACAAAACACATAAAAAATAATGCCAAACAGGGGATATACAAAAAGGGAAAACAAGAGAAAAAGGTGGTAAGATGCACAAAAGGGGCAAAAGAATGGGTAAGAGGGGCAAAAGTGGGAATATTAGACAGACAGGTGAAGATACATTTTGGGGGCAGCAAAATGTGTCTTCGCCTGTGTAGACAGAAGTCCTTGCACGGGCTCTGCTTATACCCTTTGTGTCACTATACCCCACTCTCTCTAGCTTGTAAGCTCATTGAGCAGGGCCCTCAACCCCTCTGTTCCTGTGTTCCATTTCTCTGGTTACACCTACGTGTCTGTTAGTCTACCCATTGTACAGCGCTGCGGAAGTTGCTGGCGCTATATATATATATATATATATATATATGAGATTTACTACGAATTAAAACCTTTGAATGCCGATTGATAATCCATGTAAATTGCCTTACTTCTTTGATTATTCCCAGCAGCTGATTACAGAGACAAAGGAAAGCAGAAATGTGTGAGTGCATACGTCCATGGCAGCGTAAGGGTTTCCAGACCCTGGTGTAAGGATTTCCAGCCTAACAGTATACTATTTTATACCCTTGTGCAGGATTGGTCACAGTAAGGGTCTTAGAGGGCACATGCTTAAAAGGAGAACTGTCACTAAACAGGATTTTATTGTGTTTACATATATGTTTAACAAACGTGTAATTGTGAGTTTTTGAAATATAAGCTTAAAGGGACACTATAGGCAACAGAACAACTGCAGCTTAATGTAGTTGCTCAGATGAGTATTGCATGTTCCTGTAGGCATTGTAATACCTAGGAACACCTATAGTGGCTACTACTCAATTCGGCTATTTTGGCCTTAAATTTGAAATCCACTTGGAATTCCTGACAATGAATGAAGGTTGTATGGGTGTAGCTGTGACCAATCATCCTGTAAACATTTAATTGCACTAAAGGGTAATCTTATTGTGAACATACTGCACTGAAAATATATTGTCAGATCAGCTTTTCATTAATGCACAAATCACCCTCTTACGCACAGTTAGAGTAATTTCCAAAAAAAATTTGTCTTCTAGTTCCACTGGTTACCATGGTGATTGCCCCACTTTAACTACTTTATATCACTTTTCTTTTTCTTTTTAAGAATACTTTGCTCTCCCTTCTTGTTTTTAAGATTTGAAACCACGTTGCCTGTGCTTTTTTGCTTTTAAATTAGGGTGGAACGACAAGTTACAGCAAAAGACAAGCTCCCACAAGTCACTTTCTCTGTCTCACGCATTACATTAAACCCTTAACCCCTTAAGAACCAAACTTCTGGAATAAAAGGGAATCATGACATGTCACACATGTTATGTGTCCTTAAGGGTTTAAACTGCAATAATTACCTTGCAGGGTTAAGTCCTCCGCTAGTGGCTATCAGACAGCCACTAGAGGGACTTCGGGGTTCTTAAAACACGAAAAGTGTTTTAAACAACGCTGGACATCCTCAAACTATGCATGAGGACCTCCAGTGTCGCCGGAATCCCCATAGGAAAGCACTGAATAATGCTTTCCTATGGGGAGGTCTAATGCGCGCGTGCTCATTGCCGCGCATGGCATTGGGTCTCCCCCGCCGGCTGACGTCGGCGGGGGAGGAGCGTGGGCGGAGCTATCCCTTTCACTGATGATAAACGGTGTGTTTAGTGATAAACTGTAAATAACTTTTTTTTTCTTCAAACTTTATTGTAGTGTTTGGGGGACTGCCTGACAACCCAGGTAGTCACCCTGGATGCAGATCAGCAGACCGCCAGACCAGTCATGTGATCGCAATGTAAACATGATCACAGGGCCCGAAAGGGTCGGACTGGCTGCAGGAGGACAGTCTGCAGCTGCGGCCTCTGCCCCTGAATTGCCTGCTTTGCTGACATCATCAGAAGTGGTAGTCCGAGCCAAACATGCTTTTTTCCATAGGATTGGCCGAGACTGTCAAGGACGCAGATCAGGGGCAGAGCCAGCAAAAGTCAAACACAGTCCTCATAGAGATGCAGTGAATCAATGCATCTCTATAAGAAAATTCAGTGTCTCCATGCAGAGGATGGAGACATTGAATGTCATTCACACTGTGCATCACTGCCCCAGGAAGCACATCTAGTAGCCATCTGTTGAGTAGCCAGTGGAGTTATTACTAGGCTGTAATGTAAACACTGCATTTTCTCTGAAAAGACAGTATTTACTGCAAAAGGCCTGAATGGAATGATTATACTCACCAGAACAAATACAATAGGCTGTAGTTCTTCTGGTGGCTATAGTGTCCCTTTAAGTCATGGGTAACTGGGGACTGCTGTGTTTTAGGATAACCAGATAAGGGACAATTGTCTTGAGGAAAATCTTTCTATTTTTGGGTGTTGATTTTTTAAAAGAGGAAAGGTCACTTTATACAGTATCAAATCTCTACCTGTCCTTTGAAGAGTTGTAGATAATATGCGTAGGTGAACTAAATAAGAAACCTTGGATAACACAAAATTAGATAATACCACAATTATTCTTTAGTGGACAATCAAAACTCCAACATTACTTCAACTTAATGAAGCGGTGTTGGTGTGCAGATACTATCCCTTTTTTTGCTCAATGTAAAACATTGCCTTTCAGAGGACGTTTTTGGCACACGTCACTGTTTGCATTTGTCCAAAACCGCGCTTCTTGTGATTATCAGCCAGCAACTAAAGGCTCTTCCTAATTAAATTGGGCAGTAGTAACATCCACTGGATGTTGGGCAAAAATAACATCCCCAGGACGTACTTGGAAACCAGAGTAATCGGATTGTACAATTCCTTGTTAAATACTTTGTTATTATTGAATACCTTCTACAAATTGACTTCACGTTCAGCATCACACACAGCATGATGACGTGAACGCTGTTAATGTATCTTATAAATAGGGTTAAATGCTTCCCTATTGCGACTGCAATATGTGCGCCATAGTTCTGATAACATCTCCGCAGCGCCTCTGATGGGACCACAGACCATCAGTATTAATATTCTCAAAATAGGTCAATTGGCTGCAGAGAAGAGATTCCCCTAACACTGGATTACTTGTGATTTTAACAGATGAGTTTTTCATTTTATTTTTATCTTAAGATGTATTATTTTTAATAAAAGCAAAAGATTAGGCTGTGACAATAATGGGTTAAAGCCCCTGCTATGTGAATACATTAACACCTGAGGCCAAACAGAAAACTTCTTGGCATGCAACCGTCTAGTATTACATACACGCACAAACCTGTGTGATTGAGAGATATTTGAGCAGTTACCTCGAAAGAAAAAAAAACACAAAACACACAATATGGCTTTTCAAAATAAACAGTCTGGGATTACACAGTTAGATATATGTACATACATCTGCTGTATTAGTTATCTCTATGGGTTTTACTTAATTTTTTTGCCGCTTACCTCCCCAGTGTCCCTATTTAGGAGAGACAGTCCCTAGTTTGGGCTCATATCCCTCTTTTTTCTATCTTAATGTTCCTCTTTTGTAGGATTTCAGTATTGTTGGAGTGTCTGAATTTCTACCAGAGTTCCACAGGAATAATCGTCACAAAGTGTATTTAAAGTACAATAAATATGTTCAGAATATAACACATTGTGCGTGTTGTATATGACAATTCACAAAGCAATGTGTAGGTGAAATGAGTTGTTTGGCTAAGCAGGATCTTTGTTTGAGTATGGCTTATTTCTAAAGACCTGATTTTCAAGTTAAATTCCAAAATAGTATAAAAAACAAACAATTCAAGAGCAGTCCATTTCTAAGTTTGCACGAACAATTGTTTTCTCAACAGAAACCCACAAAATCAAAAAGGAAATGGAAACCTAGCTACGTCACACCAAAACTAGCCATGACTTTTCCAATAATCAATGCACCAAAATCTGGATTGTTTTGTTGGATTCTCGATTAAGAAAAGGTCACACCGAGCATTGTCACATCTTTGCAATATTGCATAACCTTAGCTGCAGCAAATCTCAAAATATGGAGAAATGCACCGATTTAAGGGAAAAAATCTGCAGCTCTAAGACAGCCCCTAAGAGCTGTCACTCAGAAGGCAGCCTAAGCAGTTTGTTATTTGTCCATGTTGTGAATTCACAATGCGCATGCACAACTTGGATTGGGCTCCCTCCTTTCCCGGAAGCTAGAACCGAACGACTGATTGTATATGTTTGGACCTTAGTTCTGCTGATTGATTCACGTAGTCCAGTTCATTAAACTATGAACGAGGCGATGTGCAAACTGCTTGCGGCCCAGGTAGAGCAGTTCCACTCATCCGAAGTAATAAACTATTTATCCCATAAACCCCTACTAGACTTGGGGAAAGAATATATGTCCTATAGAGTAGATAAACACATTTGAATGGAGATCTCTGCTGTTCTGCATTACCAAATTAATATATATATATATATATATATATTACACAAGGTTCGTCTACATTAAAAAGGTATTTATTAGAAGGCAACAACACAATACTATAAATGTATCACAAACACACTGCCCAGACCCACGGAACAACAACCCTTTTTAATATATATATATATAAAATGATAGATAGCTCTTGCACTCCAACTTATAAAAAATATATACCTGGTACTCTGGTCGCATGAATTTGCATGTGTCCTGATGAAAGCTCCGTAGAGGAGCTGAAACGTTGACTGGGTTTGAAAATAAAGAAGATTCATTTAGATTGAAAACCTTGGAGTGCCGGTATTTCTTTCATGATCTCACCCACGGTTAGGCCTTCACATCTAGTAATGGCTCACTGCTGCAAGTTCAACATCACATCCACCAAGGAAGAAAAGGAAGCAACAGACAGTAACAGTTCAACATGATAAAAATTAGCCCACATCTGCTCAGTAGCACAGCCAAGAAGGAACAGGAAGGAATGGCAATAGGGGGAAGTGGTTATCTATTTCCTGACTTGTAAAGGTATTGAATGACCTAATTATCAAAGGGTAAAGCTTATCCCTCTGTAAGAAAGGCATACATGAGCTTGGTCACATGACCATTGGTCACCATATTAGCTTGATGACAAAATGTCACCTCATCTGCCTGTAGCTGTAGGCAGATCCACCAAACTGGTTCATCTGCAGAGAATTTTAAACGGCAAGTATCGATTTTATTTTTAATTAAAGTTTTTTGCATGTTTAGTGTCTTATCAATAATACATTAAAAGATAGGACACCATCCCCAAACACACGCTATAGCTCTTCTTTAATATCTTTTTCCATAAAATACTATTTTGAATGCTCATGGAAAAATATGTTTGACCATAAATCAATCCTTTCTGACGTTATAATGGAACTGCTGGTAAGCAGAAATACAGTAGCACTTTAGCAATTCAATCAACAAATCAGAAAGCAAACACAAAGGCGCAGGTGCAAAGAAGGGATACCCAGTCCTCATATTTAATGGCAATCCCATTAAGGTTTTACTACAACAGAGTGGATGAAGTAGCATTCTTACACTGAATGTATAGAACATTTCATTCTACAGTGTTCTACAGCAAATGATTGTGCTACACACACACACCTCTAACTGCTGTCAGTGTGCATCTCTCATAGTTGGTATCTTATGTATTAGAAAGTAAAAGCCCATAGCACCCAACAGTCATGGATTTGGCAGGCCAGTCTTGATTTGTAACTCCTGTCTTGCCGCTCTTGGAGACACCATAGTATTTATCTTTAACGAGGGCATCATTAGACGAGCTCTCCCTTTGCGAAGCTCATGCCAGAGCAATGTAATAACCTATGGTGGGAGACCTGATTTGGGAGGCATGCCAGGCTGTACCCCTCTTCTATCCAGTCCAGCCCACTGTGTCACCCTCACGGCTGGTCCCACACCATGTCCTTCATTCATACCACTATATGTTAGGAGGTATGGAAGTATGTGACTTTAATACTTAGTAGTCATCTATAATTAAAGTACTAACCCTCCTCACACCCCCTGTTATTTTAAAAGTTTAGTTTCCTTTAAATCGTTGATAATCTTCTTATCATTACAAAGCACTGCAGAGAAACACATGATCTCATCCGGATTTTCCAAGTAGTGACACACTACTATCCAGGCTTAATACTTTACTTCTGTGTCCTAAAGATAAAGGACTTCTTTTAATGTAATTTAAGAGTTTATTACACTACAACAGCATGCACGTCAGATGGAATCTAATGTAAATGGACTGAAGGAATTTAACTGATGGAGAGATGTGGCAGATTCAGCCAGGTTAGGGGGAGACATGATTTTATGGGAAAATAGGACATTACACTGACATAGATCAAAGTCAGTTTAAACTAAACAGAAAGAGGCACAATCAGTCGACACAGGGCAACATTTGCTCTACAATTAACCCCTTAAGGACACATGACGTGTGTGACACGTCATGATTCCCTTTTATTCCAGAAGTTTGGTCCTTAAGGGGTTAAGCCAGACTTCACAAACTGACATGAAGTCTACAGACCCACCAGACAGAATAAATGGGCAGCTATTTTTACAGAGACCTGTTATACACCTTTTGGTTCAAAGGCTCAGACTTGAGAATGGTTAAGACTAATTAAGGAAGATTCACTTAAAGCCTTTACAATCCAATATTGACTACGTTGGCATATCATTTAGATATTAGCAAAGTTGTTTACTAAAGTGTTAAGTGTCGCAAATTGAAACGTGAATTTCTAAAATTAAGGCCAAAATAAGTCAAATTAAAACATTGATTTAGAGGATTTTTCAAAACTTGTCAATTGTGGTCTAAAACCTCGAATTCACAGTTCTGTGAAAAACCCAGATTGTTTATTTAAACAACACCTGGATATATTGTATATCATCTGAAATATGCCAATAGCAGGCCTGGATAATATTGTGGTAACGACTTATGGCTTTGAGAAATGTGGTGAATTGGTAAATAAAAAATGTAAGCATTTTTATCAATAGCAAAACTGAGAAAATTTCGATACATCTGAACGTGGATTTTTTTGACAGTCGAAAGCCAAATACGTTCAGCCACTTTAAAAACATCAATTTTTATAAATAAAAAAAAAATAGCCAGTTTATTTTTATGCATATCTCTCAGAAAAAGAAAACGGCGCCATGAAATCCTTCGTAACGTTGATAAGGCCCAATCATCAGAAAATTATGGTAAAACTTAGATCCAATAGCAAAGTGAATTTTCTGTGATTATAGCCCAGCTGGGAATTTCCAAATCTGTTTTTTTTTTGTTCTAAAGCTTGCAATTCAATTTTTAAAGTCAAGCTAGCCAGCCTAAATTTAGTAAGTCTGACTTCAATTCATGACGATTCTTGTTGATGTATGAACCCCATTGTGTGCACTGACTCACAAGTGGAAATACAAAAGTCCTTTTACTTTACGAATTATACAATTTTTTCAGTAGTATAATTAACGGTTTATTAACACACCAATGAAAGTACCAAAAATACAAAATTACCATCAACCTTTTTGCCAAATATAGCAATTTATTAACCAATGCATTCCCTAACAGTACCCAGCCCAGTCTTCATATGAAATAGGTGATTATATGTAATACATAGTACGGGGCCCTAGGAACACTATGAAAGCGAAGGCACAGAAGCATGTGTCTTTTCTACACTAATTACAGCTAAAAAGTCAGTGTAGTCCCCTATATGTCATTTACAATTACATAAATCAAGGTAAAAAGTATCCAGTGATAAAACCAAAATAAATAAAAACACCAGCATATAGCAAACTATTTTACTTTGGTGTTATGTGTTTTTGTAAGGTGTTTAAATACAATTAAATAGAGCAGCAGACTTGCAATTTGCTGTAAAGATTAGATTAAAGGGGAGGAAAGCTAAACATAAATGGGGGAGACTTTTCATTTTGCAGATTTTATTATTAGAGCAGAGCTTAGTAGTAGTGGCGTGGCCTTTGGGATTGAGATTTCCGAAAATACATTGCCACTGTTCAAACTTAGTATACACCTGGGAGAGGGCAAACTGCAGACCTCTTACCTCTCCCAGAACTACAACTCCCATGATGCCTTGACAGCCTTGAAATAGACTGTCAGTGACTTGTAGTTCTTCTACAGTTGGGGGGGTCTACATTATACCCCCCCCCCCCCCCCCCACATCACACTGTATTTTCTATCTAATGCATGTCAAATATCAATATTTTGCAATTGTACAGCATTTTTTTATGTATATATATTTTTTTTACACAATCTCATAAAGGTTTTGAAATATCAGTCTATTTTCTTCACTAGCAAAGTACTTTCAGCTGTTTGGAATGCTGGTAGGAAAACTTGAAACATGCAGATTTCTCTAAAACCCTGGGGAAAGAAATGTGCATTTTTTTTTAAGTTGTAGAAATTAGTCTTCTTTACATAACTTTTTATTTCTACAGTTCTGTAAGAGTTCCCCCCCCTCAAATGCCAGACAGTATACAATGCCTTTACATTATATTTAAAGATTCCAGGACTTACTGCTACCCTGCAGATCACACTCACTCCTCCCCTGCAGCATGAGACTGAGTCTGTCCTCTGCTGAGACAAGGGAGAGGGCTCACAGTGACGTCAGCATGGCTTGAAGCCCAGGGATACTTAGAGGGCGTGGTCTAAGAAATAACATGGAGGAGGGGGGATAAGGAATATAAAACTCATTTTATGTCAATACTAAAAGCAAGAGTTTCCAAAACATTGATTTATTCTCAGGCATGTGAGAAAATATCCATTTCATGTTGATGCAATTCTCAAGGCATAACATCCCTTTAATAATTTATATTCATAGAATATTCTCCATATCTATAGTCAGTCATAGAATA
The DNA here is from genome assembly GCF_036172605.1 of Pelobates fuscus. Taxonomy (NCBI): domain Eukaryota; kingdom Metazoa; phylum Chordata; class Amphibia; order Anura; family Pelobatidae; genus Pelobates; species Pelobates fuscus. Next base: position 30,022,566 of record NC_086326.1, on the reverse strand, counting down.
TTCTCCATATCTATAGTCATAGAATATTCTCCATATCTATAGTCATAGAATATTCTCCATATCTATAGTCATAGAATATTCTCCATATCTATAGTCATAGAATATTCTCCATATCTATAGTCATAGAATATTCTCCATATCTATAGTCATAGAATATTCTCCATATCTATAGTCATAGAATATTCTCCATATCTATAGTCATAGAATAGTCTCCATATCTATAGTCATAGAATATTCTCCATATCTATAGTCATAGAATATTCTCCATATCTATAGTCATAGAATAGTCTCCATATCTATAGTCATAGAATAGTCTCCATATCTATAGTCATAGAATATTCTCCATATCTATAGTCATAGAATATTCTCCATATCTATAGTCATAGAATATTCCCTATATCTATAGTCATAGAATATTCCCTATATCTATTGTTATAGAATATTCCCTATATCTATAGTCATAGAATATTCTCTATATCTATTATCATAGAATATTCTCCAAATCTATAGTCATAGAATATTATATATATCTATTGTTATAGAATATTCCCTCTATCTATTATCATAGAATATTCTCAATATCTATTATCATAGAATATTCTCTATATCTATAGTCATAGAATATTCTCCATATCTATTGTTATAGAATATTCCCTATATCTATAGTCATAGAATATTCTCTATATCTATTATCATAGAATATTCTCCATATCTATAGTCCTAGAATATTCTCCATATCTATAGTCATAGAATATTCTCCATATCTATAGTCATAGAATATTCTCTATATCTATTGTTATAGAATATTCCCTATATCTATAGTCATAGAATATTCTCTATATCTATTGTTATAGAATATTCCCTATATCTATAGTCATAGAATATTCTCTATATATATTATCATAGAATATTCTCCATATCTATAGTCATAGAATATTCTCCATATCTATAGTCATAGAATATTCTCTATATCTATTATCATAGAATATTCTCCATATCTATAGTCATAGAATATTCTCCATATCTATTGTTATAGAATATTCTCCATATCTATAGTCATAGAATATTCTCTATATCTATTGTTATAGAATATTCCCTATATCTATAGTCATATAATAGTCTCTATATCTATTATCATAGAATATTCTCCATATCTATAGTCATAGAATATTCTCCATATCTATAGTCATAGAATATTCTCCATATCTATAGTCATAGAATATTCTCTATATCTATTGTTATAGAATATTCCCTATATCTATAGTCATAGAATATTCTCTATATCTATTATCATAGAATATTCTCCATATCTATAGTCATAGAATATTCTCTATATCTATTATCATAGAATACTCTCAATATCTATTATCATAGAATAGTCTCTATATCTATAGTCATAGAAAATTCTCCATATCTATTATCACTGGGATTTGAGAAAATTTGATGAGAAAGTCAGAGAGCCCTGCCTATGGGTGTCATCTTGGCATCTTTACGGTAATTTTTTTTTTCTGGGTGAAATTTTATAATTTATAATAAACTATGTAGATCTATATTATATATATATATATATATATATATATATATATATATATATATATATATATATATATATATATATATATATATATATATGCACTAATTAACACGATATATGCACTAATTGTAGATGATAATAGATAGATAGATCTACATTTACATACACTATATACATTAAAAGAAGTACAATGTCACTATGGGATTTATTCACAAAAAGTATCCAATTTTTATCTATTTATTTTTTGTAAAAAAAAAAAAAATGTTATGGAAAATTTGCAAAAAATCAACAAGGTTGCAGAAGAATTATCCAAAATGAATATACAGGAAAATAATATTCCAAATATCGCAGAACAAGTAGCTATCAGACCATCACATTAGGAGAATTAGTATTTTAAACAATTGTATATAGAGAGTACAAATAATGTGCAAGAGCTAGAACAGGTGTAACTAAATAGCTAAATGAACTACACTATATGTTATAACTGAGTCAAACGAGTTGAAATCACCGTAGCAAACCATCAGGTCATTAATGTGGGAATGTTCCAAAAATAACTAAAACGCAATCTATGATTGTTTAACAGATCTGAAAAAAACAGAATAATACATAAAAAGGACCTCCCCACCCCTCATTAGCTCTCCTTGTAAAACAGTAAGATCCTCTTGCTGGTAGAACGCAGTGCCTCAACCCCGGGTCTTCAACCAATTGCCCGAACATAGGGTCAAGCATATATCCTGCCCTGTCCCACTGGGGGCCAGTCGAGAAGCCATTAGTTGCTAGAAATCGCACTTTGCAGGTATGAAAATCCTTAGCTTCGGAGAGGGCAGCCACATCCAGGCTGATAGTGGCTTGCACCCCACCCTTCCAGGCCCAGACTGTGTATTTGTGTGTATTGTTGGTAAGTGCTAATGTTGGGGTGTAAATGAAAAAGTACGTCTGTATAAAGTGGTATTTTTGTGAGTGTCAAGTGTGTAATTGTGAGGTGCCTTTTTGTACGAATGTGAAAGTGTGTGTGATTGCAGTGGTGTATTTGTGTGTAATACAGTTTTTGAATACTGTGTGAAAGCAGGGTTGTATTATATTAAATGTGTGTGTGTTTATGATTTATTTTTATTTTTTTTGCCTCTCTCCCGTGATTATTGTTTCTTTTTTCTGTTTCTCCCATGGTTTTGTGAATCTCCACATCCCATTTAAAAGTAATTTTTTGCATCTTCTCTCTCCCTTTCTAACCCGCCTCCAGCTTTGTGTTGTTCTGTCTTACCTCCTATGTTAATATCTCCCAGTTTTGCAAGTCAAAATTTTGCAGAGTTTTCGCATTTGTGTTTAACACCTTTCTGTGTCCATATCTATATTTATGTCATATTCTGTGTCCCCAAGCATTCTGTGTGCTCTAGCGTTCTGCATTTGTGTTATCAGTTTTTTGTCCCCCTGCTTTACATATCCTCAAACTTTGTGTTGCTCGGTTTTATATTCGTCACCAGCTTTCTATGTCTGTGTGCGCCACTTTTCTGTGTCTCCTACCTTTTGTGTCCACCAATTTTATGTCTCTGGATCTCCCAGCTTTCTGTGTGTAGCCCATTGAGCAGCACAGCTTAGTGGAATAGGGCCTTGACAGAGCTAGGAGGCGGGCATTCAGAGTTAGTGTGTTTGGATTGGCTAGGTATCTGGGATGGGCGGTGACAAAGCTAGGAGGCGGGCATTCAGAGTTAGTGTGTTTGGATTGGCTAGTTATCTGGGATGGGCCATGACAGAGCTAGGAGGTGGGCATTCAGAGTTAGTGTGTTTGGATTGGCTAGTTATCTGGGATGGGCGCTGACAGAGCTAGGAGGTGGGCATTCAGAGTTAGTGTGTTTGGATTGGCTAGTTATCTGGGATGGGCGCTGACAGAGCTAGGAGGCGGGCATTCAGAGTTAGTGTGTTTGGATTGGCTAGTTATATGGGATGGACCAGGACAGAGCTAGAAGGTGGGCATTTAGAGTTAGTGTGTTTGTATTGGCTAGTTATCTGCGATAGGCCTTGACAGAGCTAGGAGGCGGGCATTCAGAGTTAGTGTGTTTGGATTGGCTAGCTATCTGGGATGGGCGGTGACAGAGCTAGGAGGCGGGGCATTCAGAGTTAGTGTGTTTGGATTGGCTGGTTATCTGGGATGGGCCGTGACAGAGCTCGGAGGCGGGAATTCAGAGTTAGTGTGTTTGGATTGGCTAGCTATCTGGGATGGGCAGTGAAAGAGCTAGGAGGCGGGCATTCAGAGTTAGTGTGTTTGGATTGGCTAGGTATCTGGGATGGGACGTGCAGAGCTTGGAGGCGGGCATTCAGAGTTAGTGTGTTTGGATTGGCTAGCTATCTGGGATGGGCAGGCTGATACATATAGGGCAGCCATCTTAACATTTTCGCATTCTAATGCTTTCTCACAGACCTTGTTGTTGCTGCCAGCACTGCTAGGCCTGGGAGAATTCGTTTTCTCTTGCAGGTTCATCAAGGGGTCTGTGTTTACAGCCATACTGGAGGGATTCAAGAGAGCAGTCCAGGAGAAGGAAGGTAACTGGGTTCAGGAGCAGTTGAAATTATTGATGACAGCAGAACGGAGAGGCTTTGTTGCAGACAGTGCAGGCCTAAAGGGCCTAGCCAGCAAAAGCATCACAACAAGGAACTGGAACAGGAATCCTTTTGTAGCCAGAGTAACAGGCAAGTACTGGAAGCCCTGGAGGGGTTGGGAACAGTGGAAGCAGACAGAGTGGGTCCTAGGGACCGCACTCTTTTCAGGGAAACAAGATCCCCCAGTCAGGCAGGGGGGCCGGAGGGGCCTCACTTGGGAACAGGATGGCAGGTCACTTAGCCCAGATGACACCACTGATGACAGCAGATTTGATTATGGTGGACAGTGCAGGCCTCAGGCCAAAAACATCACAGCAGTGCCCCAGGATATCATGGGTGCTGTTCAGGACCCAGGAGGCTCAAAACTGACAGGAAAGGTGTCAGATCAGAAAATAGCTAATCAAGGAGCCACTCCAATGCCAAAGGACTAAAGACAGAATGCCTATGTGTCCTTTTCAGGGAATTCCGGGGGTCCATTTAAAACGGAAGATGTAAGAAAACATTTGAAACTGAATATTTTCTCTTGACCTTAGAGGAATGAATTGACATGAAGGAAGATGATGAAAGATGCAAAGGAAGTGAAGAATGAAAAGGTGGCGGTATCAGAAGATACACAAGTCTTTTGGTAATTGGTTACAGGCTTTTTTTTGCATCCTTGGTAGACATGTGCAATTCGTTTTGGTCCGAATGTGAATTTGGACAAATTTCGGGCAATTCGGACATTCAGGTACTTCCGACTGTCCGAATAGACGAATTGCCGAATTGCCGAAATCCCGAAATTACCGAATCTCCGAAGTGTCGAAGTGCCGAAGTTCCGAAGTGTCGAAGTGCCAAAGTTCCGAAGTGCTGAAGTGCCGAAGTTCTGAAGTTGCCGAAGTTCTGAAGTTGCCGAAGTTCCGAAGTGCCGAACTGCCGAAGTTCTGAAGCACAGTAAGAACTAATATACTTACCCAGTGGAAGAATGAAGAATGTTACACTGTATACAATTTTAAATAAAAAGTACACAAACATAGCCAGGATTCAGCTGTAAGCATTTGCAACACCTACAACAATCAAGTACCACACATTCATATAAAATGTAAGTTAATTAGCCAGTCAATGTAATGACAGGAATGAATAAGTAGATAACTCCCTAATTACCACGGTATTAGGGAGCTATCTACTAAAAGGCTGAAACACCTAAATTGGTCTTTCAGCCAAATTTACTAATACGTAAGTAAAGATTACTCAGTATTAGTAAGTTATGCCCCTACTCGCTAAAAAAAAACGTCCCCCCTCCCGAGCCTCCACACGTGCCGCGCGAGTGGGGGCTTCTAACCTGAAGGGGGGACCTATTGCCCCTCCCCCCGGCCCCCACGCCTGAACTGTGGGTGGGGGCCTAAAGTAAAATAACGGGGGGACCTATTGTCCTCCCCCCGGCCCCCACCCCTGAGCGGTGGGAGGGGGCCCTAAATCAGAATAAGGGGGAAACCTATTGTCCTCCCCTCCCCAGCCCCCAGAACAATAGGTCCCCCCCTTATTCTGATTTAGGGCCCCCATCCGCCGCTCAGGGGTGGGGGCTGGGGAGGGGAGGACAATAGGTTTCCCCCCTTATTCTGATTTAGGGCCCCCACCCACCGCTCAGGGGTGGGGGCTGGGGAGGGGAGGACAATAGGTTTCCCCCCTTATTCTGATTTAGGGCCCCCACCCACCGCTCAGGGGTGGGGGCTGGGGGGGAGGCCAATAGGTTTCCCCCCTTATTCTGATTTAGGGCCCCCACCCGCCGCTCAGGGGTGGGGGCCGGGGGGAGGGGCAGTAGGTCCCCCCTTCAGGTTATAAGCCCCCACTCGCGCGGCACGTGTGGGGGCATTGGAGGGGGGGCGTTTTTTTTTTGCGGGTAGAGGCATAATTTACTAATACTAAGTAAGCGGCAGGTGGGGGCCCTAAATACAAATAAGGGGTGGGAACTAATGTCCTAAATACTAATAAGTGGGGGGGACCTTATGTGCTCTGACAGGTAAATTAAGAGACTGACAGGTAAGTCTCTAGATTTACCTGTCACAGCACTCTGATTGGTGAGCTTGAAATCCACCAATCAGAGTGCTCTGTGTCATTTTAAACAGCGTGGGAAAGTTCTTTGGAATTTTCCCACGCTGTGTAATTTGACTCATAACACTCTGATTGGTGGATTAAGTAACCAATCAGAGTGTTATGAGTCAAATTACAGAGCGTGGGAAAATTCCAAAGAACTTTCCCACGCTGTGCAAAATGACACAGAGCACTCTGATTGACTGGATTTCAAGCCAACCAATCAGAGTGCTGTGACAGGTAAATGTAGAGACTTACCTGTCAGTCTCTTCATTTACCTGTCAGAGCTCTCTGATTGCTTAAACCCACCAATCAGAGTGCTCTGAGCCTAATTGCAGGGCGGGGCAAGGCTTTATAAGCCTTCCCCCGCCCTGCGCGGAGCCCTCCATGGGTGAAAATTGTTGGGGTTTTTTTTGCGCTCGTTTTTTAAGTGCGTCGGTTATTATGGATTTTTATTTGCCCTTTTTTTGGGCTGAAAAAAGAAGATTTTAGAAGAAAGAAAACATCAAAGTTTTATTTTATTTTTTTTACAGGTACTTAATGGTCCCCCCCTCATTATTTTTAGGGTGAGGGGGGTAGGTAGGGGTTCGTTTTTTTGGGGAGGGGGGTGACTAGGGGTTTGGGGACCCCATGTCACCTGGGGGGTAAATCTTTATTTAGGGCCCCCACCCGCTGCTCAGGGATGGGGGCCAGGGGGGAGGACATTAGGTCCCCCCCTTATTAGTATTTAGGGCCCCCACCCACCGCTCAGGGGTGGGGGGTGGGGGGAGGACATTAGGTCCCCCCCCTTATTCTAATTTAGGGCCCCCACCTTAGGGCCCCCACCCACCACTCAGGGGTGGGGGCCAGGGGGGGAGGATATTAGGTCCCCCCTTATTATAATTTAGGGCCCCCACCCGCTGTTCAGGGGTGGGGGTTGGGGGGAGGACAATAGGTCCCCCCCTTATTCTAATTTAGGACCCCCACCCACTGCTCAGGGGTGGGGGCCAGGGGGAGAACATTAGGTCCCCCCGCATATTCTAATTTAGGGCCCCCACCCACCACTCAGGGGTGGGGGCCAGGGGGGAGGATATTAGGTCCCCCCCTTATTATAATTTAGGGCCCCCACCCGCTGCTCAGGGGTGGGGGCTGGGGGGAGGACAATAGGTCCCCCCCTTATTCTGATTTAGGGCCCGCACCCGCCGCTCAGGGGTGGGGGCAGGGGGGGAGGACAATAGGACCCCAATTATTTTACTTCTCGGGCCCCCACCCACCACTCAGGGGTGGGGGCCGGGGGTGGACAATAGGTCCCCTCCATTATTTTACTTTAGGGCCCCCACCCGCCGCTCGGGTGTGGGGGCCAGGGGGGGAGGACAAAAGGTCCCCCCCTTTTTTTCCTTTAGGGCCCCCACCCGTCGCTCAGGGGTGGGGGCCGGGTGGGGGCTCGGGAGGGGGGCCCGTTTTTTTTTTTTAACAGTGAGCAGCCACAGGCTGCTCATTGTTTAATAGACATGCCCCTACTCGCGGTATAGCGAGTGGGGGCAAAATTTACTAATACTAAGTAATGTTTACTTAGTATTAGTATTTGGCTGAAAGAACAATTTGGGTCTTTCAGCCTTTTGGTAGATAACTCCCTAATACCGTGGGAATTAGGGAGTTATCTACTAAGCGGCTGCAAGAGAAGTCCCGAAGTCCTGAAATGCCAAAGTGCCAAAATTCTGAAGTGTCGAAGTGCCGAAATTGCTGAAGTACCGAAGTGCCATAGTCCCGAATTGCAGAAGTCCCGAATTGCGGAAATCCCGAATTGCGGAAGTCCCTAATTTAGGAATGCCGAACCAAACCGAAAATTTTCCCCATGCGCATGCCTAATCCTTGGTGAGAAGGTACGGGAGGTTTTTCTGGCTACTCAATGATAGCCAATGCAAGTGGGGCACCAGCTGTAATTTCAAGCACAAGTGCCCTGGCTGTAGGGGAGCCCTCAGACTCAGCAGGTTTTTCGAGCGGGGTAAGACCAGTTCCACTGGCCATCTGACTTTGGGGCGGCTTCCGTTGCCTCAGAGGTTAGGCGCGATGCTACTCTGGCTAAGCCGCTACGCTAATCAAGGGGTGCGTGTTTGTTAAGGAACTGTTTTGAACATGGGTTTTTTATTCCATTTTAGGATCGGGAAACAGTTAAGCGGTTCTGTGACTTAAAATCAGTTGAAGTTCCCAAAGATGGTTAGGAGCAATTTGTTCAAGGAGGTAGGATGGCGGGCAGTTTGAGGGGTGTCTTTTAGAAAATCGCAGAATTTGATTAGGGGTAGTGCCAAAGAAGGAGAAAATACAAACTTAGCCACTATGTCTCTCATCCTAAAAGGTCATCAGTAAATGATGATATTGATAGGGAGCTATGCTCAGTCACTTATGCATCATTTGATCAGGTGGTTGAGTTGGGTAAGAGGTCTGGAAAAAACCTTATCTTGGCTAAGGCAGATATATGCAAGTTTTTAACAGGTTTTTGGCTAAGGCTACTTGTGGGAAATAATCGGCTCATCACTTTATTCAGCGCCACTGCTGCTATGGAGGCAGATGTGGAAGTATGGAAAACATTTATTTATCGGGATGGTGTTTTCAGAAAAGTAGCGGTTTCTCCTGAGGAGCTGGAGCTCTTTATTGATACTTTAGGGAGCGTGGACTTTGGGACTTATTTTGGAGGTCAGTGGTGTGCAGAGGGTTGGCCTGCAGAGTGGAAAATAAGCCCACTCGTCCGCAAACTAGTATTCCTCGAGTTGTTTTCATTGGTGGTGGCACTTTCATTGTGGGTTGAACAGTTGAGGCGTAGAAGATATAATTCTTCATTCACAATATGTCGGTTGTTCTCGTGTTTAATCACCTGTTTGCTTCATCGATTCCGGTGCTGCTTGGATGTAGTGGATGGCATTGAGCTGGCCTCAAGAATTTGTATTAAAAATGTATTTTGTGTAATTATGGCCGTGTATAGCAGTATTGTATGTAGCTTTCGTCTAATAGTTCGGTAGTTTTCATTCCATTTTCATACGAATGAAAATACCGAACCATCAGACCACCCCAGTGAGAAGTGTGCTCCTCATTAAGCTTTCACACTCTGTAACCACAAACTAATTGACCGTGAAATCGTTACTTTGTATGTATCTGTGTGGTTGCCGTTCGGTATACGAACCGCGTGGCGGCGGCCATCTTACGCAAGAAAATCTCAGCGGTGTTTGGTCATCGAGTGTCTGGAACTCAAATCGGACACTCAAACACCCGAACACCGCTGAGACCTCCAGAGCTCCGTACCTCACGAACAAAGGGACCAACCAGCCCCTCGTTCGGTAAAATAAATGTCCCGAACAAGGGAATTAATACAAATGTAAGATTAAAAAAAACAAACATAAATACAAAAATTAATTAGTTAATATATAAATAAAATCAAGCTCCAAAAAAACAAACCAAAAAACATTCTCAGTATGAAGTATTGTTATTTGCTTGAGCTTTTGTGTTTGCTTACTTACGGTTGGTTGCATGGATGGTGGGCCATTTGTATGTACACTGGGCACAAAAGTGACCTTCACTTGGGTTCCAAGGTCAGCAGCTGGACTTTCCGGTGGACCAGGTTACATTGGTGTAGAGAGAGGTGTGTCGGTAGATGTTTAGCAGGTTGGATGAGGTAGGGGCCCCTAGATTTTGTTTTATTTCACGCAGGAGGTAATGACCTGAGGGAGGTGCAAAAGCAGGAGTTGTTTAAACAAATTCAAAAGAATGTGGACTAATTGGGGGCGGGGCCGAACCGCTGAGCTGAGCGGCAGCAACCCTTATCAGCTCCTGCACACAGCGATTGAATAATCATCAAAACCCTACTGAAACGGCGACTAAAAGCCAGATAAGGGCCACCGGGTGCTGGGGGAAGTCGGGACAAACAAAAAGATGCAACCCAAGCGACAATCAACCCGATCTACACCGCACACCCCGGTGAGGCCTACTGACTTCATGGGCGCAGGAGAGGCGGCTGCTATCCTGCTGCCGACACCAGAGGACAACAAGTCTCGGAGCCACCGTCCCCCCCCCCCTAGGACCGGCGGGGGATATCCCGGTCCAGCCTAGCAAGACCAACCGGCCACACAAGGCTCAAGCGACAGGGCCAGAAAGCCCAGCAATCGTGAGGGAGGCCTGCAAAATGGCGGTCGACCCGCGCTCCACTGCCATGTACTCGATCAGGAGGGAGACTGAGCTCCGATATGAACGCATGTTCCGGGCAGTCTGGGAAAAACTGGAGGCTCTCCTGTGGTCTCCGCAAGAGGATACCTCGCCTGGCGGAACACTTTGGAGACCGACACATGTGAGCAAGGAGAAGAAGGGGAAAACCCCCACTCACAAAATGGACACTCGCAAAACAGGTACCCGAGCTCCTAGCATCAGGAGGCCGACCCCACACAAGACACGGGACCAAAAGGAAACCCCACTTATCTCACGGCTTACCCGCCCTCCAAGATCTCTCCAGGTACCAGTCGCCACATTGCCGCGACACCCGGCGAGGCAGCCCCCACTCACCCATAAAACGCATGCGTCCATACAGAGAGGCGGCTGTCACCCCGGTCCAGTATACAGCCACAGCTCCACGAGAGAACCCTGAAGAACCACCGTCCCTACCTACGCGGGTTTACACAAGCAGCGACAAGGATCCAACAAGGCCAGCCGGGAAGGCCCGCCTATGATCGCTCTTATCGAGCCGGTGCTGCTGGGAATGAACCCCCGCATGACACTATGACAGGCATGGACATTAGGACTTGTGCTTTCCGGCACTGGGAGTGGGCTGATGACACACTCACCTACCAGGGAAGGCCCACCATCTACAAGTTGGGACTTACTCACCTACAGAACTTTCCCTTGTTCTTTAAATTGCCCTCTTGATCGATATAGCTGAGCGATATATATACCTGTTTGTCCAACTTAAGTTAACAGTTAAAGCATGTATCTTCCCATGCAACTAGCTAGACGCAGCCATGTAAGAGATGTCTCTAGCATTGTAAAACTGCAATACTTGTATTTTCTATTTTGATTTTCACTTTTGCTGACCCCCTTTATGCTAACTTATGATGCTGCAATGTAACTTGCTACTAATAATGCGACTGTATAAGCGATCTAACTAAACTACTAAGCTCAAAAAAGCGACTGTATAAGCGCCCTAACTAAATTACTAATTTCAGATAAGCGACTGTATAAGCGCCCTAACTAAACTACTAATCTCAGATAAACAACTGTCTAAGCGCCCTAACTAAACTACTAATCTCAGATAAACAACTGTCTAAGCGCCCTAACTAAACTACTAATCTCAGAAAAGCGACTGCATAAGCGCCCTAACTAAACTACTAAGCTTAGAAAAGCGACTGTATAAGCGCCCTAACTAAACTACTAATCTCAGATAAACAACTGTCTAAGCGCCCTAACTAAACTACTAATCTCAGATAAACAACTGTCTAAGCGCCCTAACTAAACTACTAATCTCAGAAAAGCGACTGCATAAGCGCCCTAACTAAACTACTAAGCTTAGAAAAGCGACTGTATAAGCGCCCTAACTAAACTACTGACAATTATAGTCACCCAGCTTGCGCCTAGCTTGTATTAAAATATATGCATATCTCTCATTTATTAACGATTTAGACATAAACCTGTTTGCTAATTTACCTTTTAAAAAAATGTGCAATGTTAATCTCTATTGCCATATGTTATCTTATGTATATCACCGAGTTGCACCTGCTGTTGTGGCAGTGCTAAACCACGTGTTTCACCTTTGCACAAATAAAATAAAGAATAAAAAATAAAAATAAAAAAAAAATTATCACAATCTGTTAGAAAATAAAATGTTTTTTCTTAAAAAAAAAAAAAAAAGAATGTGGACTAATTGCGAGAGTCAGTGGCAGGGGTAGTTGTTCTTTGGTCAGAAATGGTTCCCCGGTTTCACTGGAGGTATGGTAGGGATTATGCTGCAGGATTAATGTCAATAAATCAATGGCGATTTTCTTAGAAAATGTTGGCAGGTTGGTGATTAGTCACCTGAAGCTGGAATCAACGTTGCCAGGTTATTTTTGCACGGATGGGGTGCATATTTCTGATGTTGGTCTCCACCGTTTCAATTTAGGAATACAAGAAAGTTTGGTCAGGACATTGTATATTGGGGGTGGCGGTGCTCAGATATCTTAAGGGGTCAAGGTCTGAGCTGTGGCAGGGGGGAATGGGTTGTTATAAGGCATTAAATTAATTATGTGTTTTAAAAGTTGGTATTTGGTTTAAAAGGTGGTATGGTAGGTTTCGAGCTGACCTGTGGCTCAGAACCTGGGGGTGTAATTGTATCTCAAGATACCCCTACATTGGATCATTTGGACAAGTTGGTATGATAAGTTTCGAACTGGCCTGGGGCTCAGAACCTGGGGGTGTAGTGGTATCTCGGTATACCCCCACATTGGATCATTCAGGCAAGTTTTTGCACTTTATTATGTTTCATGATGTTATTTATATTGTTATGGTGTTATGTTGTTAATTTTGGGGTCATTGTAATGTTTGGGGGGGGGGGAGTTATACATACTGTGCCATAGGGTTTGTTTACAATTACTTTTCGTATTAAAAATTGATATTATATTATATTAAAAGCTGTGGACAGAATTATACCCAACATATTGGTATCTGTGTATTATTGGGTATGTATGGGGGGATTTATTCCTAATGCCCAAGGGTACGACTATGCACCTGTCATATGTTAATCAGCTATCTGGGCAATCAACTTACAAGTGTAAGAATAGTAGGACACTATAGCGATAACTAAAGTAAAAACTAAAGACAGAATTACCAGATGTCATTCTATATGTGGATTGCTGGCAGATTGATTGTGTGCCATGTGTGTGCAGCAATGCATACTCTGGAGCAATGATATCTGATTGCTGGCAGAATTAGAACCTGTTCTCCGTGTCTACAATGCTGACATGAGTATTTAATACAATTTCTCTTAAAGGGGAGATGCTAGATGGCAAAACAACGAAAGATGTTTCAACCCAAGAGTACATTCTATGGTCCGTCCCACATATATTGACTTAATCTGCTCCTAAAATATCATCCTATCATAGTGGTGCATTTTGGATTAGTGCTGCCCTAGGCATGACGAAACCCGGGCACCCCAATCTAAATTTGCCCCACGCCTTCCGGTCTAGGCCACACCTATTCCTGTTTAAGACCAACATGCACTTTGAGTGACAGACACAAACTGACACACCCACTCAGTGACAGGCACACATTCTCAGATACACGTAGACTGGCATACATACACACTCACTGATTTGACACACATCCTTACTGATTTGACAAAAACACAAATACTCAGACACACACTAACAGACACATGCACTCACTGACAGACATGAACATTCTCTGAAAGTAACACAAACACACACACTAACAGACAAACTCACTCATAGACATACACTGGCAGACATGCACACACGCTAACAGACATACTCACTCATAGACATACACTGACAGACATGCACACACACTCACTCCCAGATATACACACACACACATTCACTGACGGACACACGCACCAACAGACACACTCACTAACAGACAGACACACACACTCACAGACAGACACACACACACACACACACACACACTCACTACCTAACAGACACACACTGACAGACACACACACTCACTGACAGACACACATAAATACTGACACCCTGATACTGACACACACACATTGCCTCACACACTTACAAATTGTTATTTATTTATTTAAAATGTTAATTAAAATCCACTCAGCCTCTCTACCTTTGGGAGAGATGGAGTGGATTCTTTACTTGGTGATCCAGTGGTGCTGCTGTCCCCGGGGTCCAGTATAGGTGCTGGGCTGGTTGGGCGGCTGTGCATTCTCCTGTCCCCCTCGGTGTTTGGGCGGGCGGCCAGTCAATGGAGGCGGCGAGGGAGATTGGCTCAACTCCCTCGCATGCTGATTAGTGATGCCGGGAGCTGGAGTGACATAATATTCCTGCTCCGGCATCACCATTGGACGCGCAAGGAAGATGAGCAGGAAGAGCTCTGAGGATAGCACTCCCTGCCCTAAATCATGCCCTATATCCAAAACCAAGTGTGTACTCCATAGGTTAAGTTCCGTAAAGTGGCTGCTAGTAGCAAGATGACTGACAGCAAGACCAAATCAGGTTCCACATGTTATATTAAATCAGCTCTTAAAACATAACCCTATATAGCTACACACTCACTTATGTCTAATCAGGTTCTACATGTTATATTGACTTAATCTGCTCCTAAAACCTCACCCTTACCGTGCCCTATGTCCAACCCAAAACCCTAGCGTATTCAATGAATGACATCATGACACCAAATCATTAAATGGATTCAGAGGATTATATAAATTTATATTTTTAAATCTCACATGTACTTGTTTTAATCCAATACGTGCTTGTTTTAACCCTGCACTTGCTGTATTACCCTCCACTTGCTGCATTAATCCAAATCTTGCTGTTATAAAAATGCACCCACAGCATTAAAAACATAGAATGTTCTGCATTAAAGTGGCGCTGTTGCCAATTATATTATTTCACTCTCAATATTACAGGGGACTCAAGACTAGCAATGAAAGGGTGCCAAAATCAGACCCAGAGCTTTCCAGGACTCCACTCTGGACTCCGTCCCTGGTTCACTCCCAATTAGCACTTTCCCTGGTTCCTTGTTCGGTATTTAAAGTAAAATCAAAGTGATTCTGCTGAACTGGAAAACATCTTTGCTTAATCCATATAACCAGCTCAGTTACTTTGACCTAAATTTGAAATTTATTGTAAATTCCTGACAATTCAGACATTAGTGGATAGCCCTGTGTATATTCTGGAAGCTGTGAGGAGTATGAAACTGGAATTAATTCATCTCAATGTCTGTTTGCATCAATGGAATTTAAAGAACGAGTCCTGCTGCACAAAATATCCAGAGCAATGCTCATGCGCAGCACACTATAACATCAGTCACTGGATTCCCTTTAGAAAAGTATTTGTTACATTCTGTATATTATACACCCGACCCCTTTCTCACAATTCAGTTTTGCTCCATTGTATATTTATGAAATTACATGTTCCATTTCAGATTCCCTTTTTAGAAATGGGAAGTACCTCAATTGGTTCGTCTCTTCGAAAACTTACGTCAGGGAGGACAGCTGGACCCTGACATGTCTCTGGCTACTATCGTGTTGCTGCCCAAACCGGGAAAGGACCCACTTGTTCCAGAAAACTATAGGCCCATTTCGCTAATTAATCATGATTTGAAGATTTTGGCGAAGATTCAAGCGGATAGATTGAACCCACTGATGACCTCGCTCATTCATGCAGATCAAGTCGGCTTTATTCCAGGCAGGCAATTGTTTGAAAACACCAGACGGAATATTGATTTGATATGGAAGCAAGTGGCCACAGGGTCCCCCACTCTAGTGGTGTCTATAGATGCGGAAAAGGCCTTTGATAGGGTCAGATGGCAATTTCTTTTCCCGGTATTATGGAGTATGGGCTTCCCAGATGGATACCTGGCGATAACTAAAGCAATGTACCATAATGTGCGAGCACAGGTACAGATAACGGGTGCCCCAAAGACCCCGTTTAAGCTCTACAATGGAATAGACAGGGGTGCCCTCTTTCTCCCCTCCTCTTCGTGTTGGCCTTGGAACCTTTGTTGCAAGCTATACGTCAGCATCCGAATATTGGAGGAGTTAAGGTGGGTACCGAAGAGTATAAGGTGTCAGCCTACGCGGATGATGTTCTCCTAACCGTTACGAACCCGATGGATTCCATGTTGGCGATACAGGAGGTCATGACGGAATATGGTACGTTATCAGGATACAAGGCAAATATCCAGAAGTCCAGCGCCCCCCCGATCTGCCTCATGGATGCAGATATAGCACGGATTAAGGAGACCTACCAAATCCGGGTGGAAACAAACTCTTTGAAGTACCTAGGGATTCATTCAACAGCAGATCCTGAGTGCCTGTACCTTGCTGATTACGTCCCGATGTTGAGAGCCCTGATGGGAGACCTAGATAAGTGGACGGATAAGCCAATTTCATGGATAGGCCGGATTAATTCTGTGAAAATGAACATACTACCACGAATATTGTTTCTGTTTCAGGCTTTACCCGTCCGTGTCACAAAAACTCAATTGACTCCATTGCAAAGATCGATAGGGGACTTTATATGGCAGAACAAGAGGCATAGAATATCCAGACAAGTGTTATATAGACGTAAGGACAGAGGGGGACTGGGCCTCCCGAATTTATATTTTTACTATCTCGCAGCTCAACTGACACAGGTAGTGTTAAAGTCGTGACTTAAATATGAATATTAATTTAATAATTAATATGTAATAATTAAGCAACAAATAACAACATTAATATTTTTTAGAGTTCGGTATTATGGTTGAATATATAATAGGAAATACACAAAACATTGTAGTATTAAATGTATATTTAATATAATTATAATAACAATTAAACAAATGCTAGCAGAATGTCAATTTACTACAATAATTACACAATACAAAACTACAAAAGGTTGCTAATATAATTATAATAACAATTAAACAAATGCTAGCAGAATGTCAATTTACTACAATAATTACACAATACAAAACTACAAAAGGTTGCTACATGTTTTACAAAAGGCTATTACAATTGCTAAATGTTACAATGGATTTATATTACTTACAAGGCCCCAGCCCTTTGGCTGGGGTTGTCAGGGCTGGTACTACATCTTAGGTCCAGTCAGGTACAGGCAAAAAGAGACAGAGTTTTCTCCTACATCTGGTTTTTATTCAGTGTAAGTAGGCTGGCCTGTGATGTCACTGCCAGAAGCACATGTCTTCCTACACACTGCCCCTAGTGGTGCCTCCAAAGCATTACACTAAATATGCTTTCTTTATGATGTAAAGTAATTAATTAATAGATACCATTACAGGTAGCCATGTGGCACTCCCCGCCGGAAGAGAGAAAATGGGTAGACATAGAATCTATGATGGTAGGGGTTGACGTCCCTCAGTTTACGATGTGGGTTACGAAGGAGCATAGACCCGTGATACGGCGAACGTCTCCAGCCATACTCAACTCTATTCGGATTTGGGATGCGAGTACTCTCAAATATGGTCTTTCAACGTCCCCCTCCCCTATGACTCCAATCCTTAGAAACAGGGAATTCATTCCTGGCATGGCACCCAGAGACTTTCGTAATATAGAACGAATTGGATTACAACGGCTACATCAGCTATATCGAAACGGAGAGGTGGTCCAATTCACGGAACTACAACAATGCACTCATTTAACTCCAGCGGATTTTTTTCGATATATCCAGATCCGCGACTTTGCTAGCAAACCTCACATTAAGAAAGCAGCGGTGGGACAACTGACCTTTTTTGAGAGACTTTGCTCCGATGGGACTGCCCCCAAAGGTATGATCACGCTTTTGTACGCTCACTTGAGTGCAGAAAACGGTGAATGGGGAAGATTGAAATATACTGATCAGTGGGAAGCAGACCTCGGAGAAGTATTGGAGGGAGTCGAGTGGCGGGAGATATGGGAGGCGAATGCCACCGTCTCAATATGTGTCACCCTCCAGGAGCAAGCATGGAAAACTATGCTTCGGTGGTATACCACGCCAGTGAAGTTACATTGCATGCACAAAGTAGATACAGATGACTGTTGGCAGAGGTGTGGTTCCCGTGGCACATATATCCACATGTGGTGGGAATGCCCTAAAATAAGCAGCTTCTGGAGGTCCGTAGAGGATCTCTTGAGACGGACGTTCAACAGGCCCTTAGGTATGGATCGATGGATATACCTGCTAAATAGATCAATTGATGGTTGGACGAGAAGAGAACAGAAATTGGTACATAAAATCACTCTAAGCGCACGCCGCGCTATAGCGACCGCGTGGCTCTCTCCAGAGGGCCCAGACTTCTCCGGGGTACTATCCAGGATTCGAGAATGCAGAATTATGGATGACTTGACTGCAAGAGTACGGGGGACGTCAGCATCATTTAAAAAAATTTGGGAACCATGGGACAACAGTTTAGAGGGTCTGAGAAGAGATTAAGGGAGCCTTTGTCTCGGAGGATATGTCCCATTTAGAGGGGTGTTCTCCCTGAGGGGGACAAGTTCCTGAGTTGCTACCACAAGGCTTATGCCAACCACCTCTTCCCCCTCCAACCCCCCCTCCGCCTTCCATCTCTTTCCTCCTTTCACTCTCTTTCTTCATATCTCCTCTACTCTTCCTCTCTTGGCTACATATTTTTTCTCTCTCTCTTCTCTATACTTCCACTCGGTTTTGATCTTATATTTTTTGTTACCTTCTTTTTTCTTTCACCTCTGGTTTCTCCTCGGGATGTGGCTTTTATTTTTTAATTTTTCTAGAGAAGCGAAGATACGAATGGACGAACAATGTCGTAAATGAGCAAGTTTAGTACTTAATTAGACTGGGCTGATGGTTTTGTCTAATTGCACGTCAAATACTACCAAAATCACAATGATCAGCAAGCACCTAAGATATATCTCAGGGATAGACATGTACTTTTTAACCAAAAGTTTTTTAGATAAGGATAAAATTAAACCTGAAAGGAACTTTTTACAGACTAGTAAAGGTTTTTATTACTGTGGTAATTCTAGGGGTTGTAGTTTTAGGTCCAATAGTAAAAAGAAAATAGATAAATTTACTTCCTCTGTTACAAAAAAAGAATACCCTATACGCTCTTTTATCACATGCCAAATGAAGGATGTAATTTATTTATTAACATGTAAATGTGGGTACCAATATATAGGGAAGACTTCACGCCCCCTAAAGATAAGAATAAGAGAACATATGTATAATATTCAAAGAAAGTTTATTAACCACAGCGTATCCAAACACTTTTTAGACGTCCACAATGGGGATCCTCAGGGCATTGATTTTATGGGCATTGATAAAATTCAAATTCACTGGAGAGGTGGGGATAAAGATCGCACTTTAAGTTTAACTGAAATGAAGTGGATGTTTGAACTGGATACATTAGCCCCAAAAGGATTAAATGTTGATTTTGAGATTAATTCATTTATTTAATGTTTTTCCCCCTTTCTTTCTCTTATAGATTTGGTCTTAGATTTTTTAACTTTTAACTATTCATATTTTCAAATCAAAAGTTTTTATTGATTTAAATTTTATTATGCTATATTTTATATATATGTGGTTTTGAAGATTAAATATGAAGAGTTTTTCATTTTTTAGAGTTTATGTATTGTTATTATCCATTTTTTGCGTAATAATGTTTAAGTCTTCCTTGATGTCCTCCTAATCGGTTTAATATTAGTAATTATAATTTGATTAATTTTTAGCACTTTGTGTTTTATTTAATTTTTGTTTACCTTAATGATTTTTTTTAATGTGTATTATGTTAATTCAGCGATTTAAAAGTCTGTCACTTTAAAGTATAAGTACGCATTTGTTGATTAGGCGTCAGCCTGAACGGAACGACGTCTGTGTTCCGGAGGTAAAAATAACCCGGAAGTAAATGACGTCATGGTGTAAGGACGTCGGCTGACGCCACGACGCATAGGACGTAACAGGAAGCGGAAGAACGGCAATTGAAATTGAAAAAGGCGCCAATATCTCCGGTATACAGGGAGTGCAGAATTATTAGGCAAATTAGTATTTTGACCACATCATCCTCTTTATGCATGTTGTATAGGCTCTCCAAGCTGTATAGGCTCGAAAGCCTACTACCAATTAAGCATATTAGGTGATGTGCATCTCTGTAATGAGAAGGGGTGTGGTCTAATGACATCCACACCCTATATCAGGTGTGCATAATTATTAGGCAACTTCCTTTCCTTTGGCAAAATGGGTCAAAAGAAGGACTTGACAGGCTCAGAAAAGTCAAAAATAGTGAGATATCTTGCAGAGGCATGCAGCATTCTTAAAATTGCAAAGCTTCTGAAGCGTGATCATCGAACAATCAAGCGTTTCATTCAAAATAGTCAACAGGGTCGCAAGAAGCGTGTGGAGAAACCAAGGCGCAAAATAACTGCCCATGAACTGAGAAAAGCGTGAAGCTGCCAAGATGCCACTTGCCACCAGTTTGGCCATATTTCAGAGCTGCAACATCACTGGAGTGCCCAAAAGCACAAGGTGTGCAATACTCAGAGACATGGCCATGGTAAGAAAGGCTGAAAGACGACCACCACTGAACAAGACACACAAGCTGAAACGTCAAGACTGGGCCAAGAAATATCTCAAGACTGATTTTTCTAAGGTTTTATGGACTGATGAAATGAGAGTGAGTCTTGATGGGCCAGATGGATGGATTGGTAAAGGGCAGAGAGCTCCAGTCCGACTCAGACGCCAGCAAGGTGGAGGTGGAGTACTGGTTTGGGCTGGTATCATCAAAGATGAGCTTGTGGGGCCTTTTCGGGTTGAGGATTGAGTCAAGCTCAACTCCCAGTCCTACTGCCAGTTTCTGGAAGACACCTTCTTCAAGCAGTGGTACAGGAAGAAGTCTGCATCCTTCAAGAAAAACATGATTTTCATGCAGGACAATGCTCCATCACACGCGTCCAAGTACTCCACAGCGTGGCTGGCAAGAAAGGGTATAAAAGAAGAAAATCTAATGACATGGCCTCCTTGTTCACCGGATCTGAACCCCATTGAGAACCTGTGGTCCATCATCAAATGTGAGATTTACAAGGAGGGAAAACAGTACACCTCTCTGAACAGTGTTTGGGAGGCTGTGGTTGCTGTTGCACGCAATGTTGATGGTGAACATCAACATACTGACAGAATCCATGGATGGCAGGCTTTTGAGTGTCCTTACAAAGAAAGGTGGCTATATTGGTCACTGATTTGTTTTTGTTATGTTTTTGAATGTCAGAAATGTATATTTGTGAATGTTGAGATGTTATATTGGTTTCACTGGTAAAAATAAATAATTGAAATGGGTATATATTTGTTTTTTGTTAAGTTGCCTAATAATTATGCACAGTAATAGTCACCTGCACACACAGATATCCCCCTAAAATAGCTATAACTAAAAACAAACTAAAAACTACTTCCAAAAATATTCAGCTTTGATATTAATGAGTTTTTTGGGTTCATTGAGAACATGGTTGTTGTTCAATAATAAAATTAATCCTCAAAAATACTACTTGCCTAATAATTCTGCACTCCCTGAATACAAACACACACACACTCTGCATTCATTACATACACACAATACACAAACACACACGCACAATGCATTCACTATACACACACTACACACTCTGCATTCACTATATATACACACACTATACAAACACACACACACACACTGCATTCATTATAAACACACACTATACAAACACACACACACACTCTGCATTCATTATATACACACACTATACAAACACACACACACTCTGCATTCATTATATACACACTATACAAACACACACACACACTCTGCATTCATTATATACACACACTATACAAACACACACTGCATTCATTATATACACACACTATACAAACACACACACACTCTGCATTCATTATATACACACACTACACAAACACACACACACTGCATTCACTATACACACACTACACACACTGTATTCACTTTACGCACACTACACACACACTGCATTCACTATACACACACCACACACTACATTTACTATACACACACTACATTCACTATACACACACTACACAAACACTTACTGCATTTACTATAAACACTACACAAACACACCCTGCATTCATTTTATACACACACTACACAAACACACACACACTGCATTCACTATACACACACTACACACACTGCATTCACTTTACGCACACTACACACACATTGCATTCACTATACACACACCACACACTACATTCACTATACACACACTACATTCACTATACACAAACTATACAAACACACACACACACTCTGCATTCACTATATATACACACACTACACAAACACTCACTGCATTCACTATAAACACTACACAAACACACTTTGCATTCATTACATGCACACACTACACAAACACACACACACACTATACATTCACTATATATACACACACTATACAAACACACACACACACACACACTGCATTCATTATATACACACTACACAAATACACACTGCATCCACTACACAAACACACACAGGCACAGCTCCCCTGTCTAAACACACTGCATCCACTACATGTGGCATTTATATTTTGTGCATTTACTTTTAGAAATACTTTATTTTTTAAAAATTGTAAATGTACAGAATATCGGCAAGTTATCAGCTATCGGCCTGGAAGTTCACAGATTATCGGTATTGGCTCTAAAAAAATCAATATCGGACCGGTCAATCCCTACTGTTAGTGATTGATAGAGTTCATAGTATTGTGTTTAGCTATTACTCTCACAATCAGTTAGCACATTCAGGATTACCGTCATCATTTTACTTTGAATTGCCTTGCACAAATACACATGACGCAGCACACAAATACCAAGAAACAAAATACATCTAATTTTCAAATTTCATTTTTATTAAATCCACAAGTGAAAAAATCATGATGACTAGAATGCCTGATTTACGAGTTAAAATATGAAGTTTAATCTTATTTGCCTTCTGTATAAAGGTAGTGCCACCAGCAAACACCTTCAGATTGTATCATATTAAAGGCAGTCTGTATGATGTTTTCTATATTGTTTGTTAAAGTAACACTGTAGGCACTATAACCGCTTAATCTCAATAAAATAGTAAGGATCCTGGAGTACCCGGGCGCTGAATGATTTCCAGTTTGTTGAACACTGAATGAAGGCCCCCGGACGCCTGCTGCCCAGCCCTCTCAGGTTCATACTTCCATATTAATCCAAGCAGCAATAGTTGGCAGTGATAGGAAAGTCACCCGACGGCTCTCGGAGTATCACTGCCACCCATTCATGGTTTAACATTGAACATAGAATTTGTGCGGTGGATTGCAGGCTATACAACCAATTTCATCAGACAAAACTGGTATAGTGCCTACAGTGTTCCTTTAAATAAATCTTCATATTTTACCCCACCTCTTTGTATGATGACATATTTCAGGCGGTTTTGCAGGGAATCCAGTTGTGGCAAAATCGTCAGGTAGAAATGAACCTTAATTAAGAGATTTTTCTCACGGATATCTTGGGAGCATCATTGGTTCGGAGACCATTTTTTTTCTCCAACATCTAAAAAAAAAATAAACAGATTATTAATTGTTACTCATTCATTTAAAAAAATACAAATAATTACTAAATATCATTCTACTGAAAATTACACCTTGTCTACTACGTTGATTGTTTGCTATCCGAATCCAACCTACTTTTCTAATTTTCTTTCTGTGAAGGCTTGAGAGGTAATTCCTGTATTCGTTATAATCCTTCAAAGTGCAAACAACCTAAACAAGAGATTTTATTTTTAGTTTAATGTTATTCAGTTAAATTCACGTATGCAGTATGTTAGTGTAAAACTAAATGGTAGTGGTATGTTTGCTTGTTTTTTTTTATCCAGGTACCTACCATATCATCATCGGTGATAAACCCCTTCTGACGTAGACATTGATGAACCTCCTTACCCTGGTAATAGTCTTTTAGGTATGGGTCATGCAAGTTGTTGTAGGTTGTCTTCATCAAATGGCAATGTGGATCCTCTAGGTCAAATGATGGACCTTGCTTTATTAGCTGCAAAAACATTACAACATACAACATTCCTTACTCATTCTGAAGAACACTTATTAGCATAAACCAACCAATATGTAAAACAACATATGCCTCTGTTACCTCTATTTACCCCATGAGTATTCCATGAATATTAAACCCATTTTATCGATAAGTATTAAATAAGATATACCTTTTCAGAGTATAATAGAAAATCTCCCCATATATGTACGTTGGATGTAGACAGGAGGATCAATGTAATCTTCTTTATCCCAGCATTTTAACTTCCAGGGATGAACTGGCTAGCATGATTGCGAAGCTAGAATCCTCCGTGCAGGATCAGATCTCCGCCATATCTGCAGACATCAGGCAAGTGAACACGAGGGTAGGGGACCTCTTGGAAGTTGAAAAAGAAGTAGTAACAAGTCTGGTCCGTAATCAGGGTTATAGAGGTCTGCAAAGTTGGACAGCCATTAGCCAAGGTTTGGTACACAAGTAGTATTCAGGCAAGTTTAGACGGCAAGTTTGTATCACTGGGAAAAGCATAAACAAATTGATTGAGCTGCAGGTAATCTCAAATTGCTCAATCAATTTGTTTATGCTTTTCCCAGTGATACAAACTTGCCGTCTAAACTTGCCTGAATACTACTTGTGTACCAAACCTTGGCTAATGGCTGTCCAACTTTGCAGACCTCTATAACCCTGATTACGGACCAGACTTGTTACTACTTCTTTTTCAACTTCCAAGAGGTCCCCTACCCTCGTGTTCACTTGCCTGATGTCTGCAGATATGGCGGAGATCTGATCCTGCACGGAGGATTCTAGCTTCGCAATCATGCTAGCCAGTTCATCCCTGGAAGTTAAAATGCTGGGATAAAGAAGATTACATTGATCCTCCTGTCTACATCCAACGTACATATATGGGGAGATTTTCTATTATATTTTGTGCTTTTCCTGAAGATACAGAGGAATCTTCATACTCCCACATATTTTTGGGTATTTATTTTTATTCATTTGTGTATATATACCCACTCAAGTTTTATCCACTGGTTTTTGTGTAAAAGGTGTATATTTTGTCTATATACCTTTTCAGAGAGCTTGTTGGTACAGAACTGGACAGGCTGTTTAGGACACACTGGGAATTTGACCCCCAAAGGAACATTCACCAACGTCTTTGCTGGGGGGGCTCTAAGGAAATCCACCTAAACAAAAAAAAAATTCAGTTAATGTAGATCGCAGAACATATGATAATAATGTGAACATTTTAACAATGTATACATTGTTGGAGAATGTCATCCACAATAAACTAAAATAAAAGCATGTAAAAGCAATGTAGATACAATCTCAGATGTAATTGTAGCGTATACCTTTTCAGAGGGATTTCTGGTAAGCATCGGAATCCTATAAGGACATGCTGGGAGTTTGATCCTCGAAGTCGTGTTTATTTGTGCTGACGTTTCTCTAGTGAAAGAGGCCTAAAAAAAATAAAATAAAAAGAGAATCATTTTGTAACGATTGCATGCTTACATGTATAGATAAAGTAATTCCTTATTTGACCGTTCACCAGACAATGAACAATCCACAAAAAAAAAAAAAAAAACGAATAAAAAAATTTAAATTGAATAAAATTAAGGCTATGTAAAAATCCTAAAATGAGAAAAAGATGATTATGAACTTTACACGTCACACTACAAAGGTTATTTACAAAAGTCCATATTTGCAACCATAACTCATTTAATTAATTTAAATGTATGGAACTGATGTTGAGGCTCATTAGGTAATGTTTAGAACATCTGTTCTGGGAAAAGGATGAGTGTTCGCTATATCTTTCCATTTTTATTCTCATGATGAGGCATCACATTATTTGGTGAATACAAGTTATTAGTCACCAAAAATATTATTCTTACATGGGGGTCCATATGGATCTTAATAATTATATGAACCGCCAAACATTGGGAATAGGAAGAATCTGAACTTGGTTAGTAGGTCAAACGGGCAGAGGGGTTCAGGGATTTAGTGATTACATAACCCCCACTCACCTTGCCATGTGTTGTTTGTTCTCTTGAAAGAGGTGGAAACATCTGCTTCTTCTCGTTAGCAAATTCTTCTGCCATGGTTATACATTGATAAATGTTAAGGTATGCCCTGGGCAGCAGGTATATATAGCAGCAACTGTCAATGACATCAGCACAATTCTCTGACCTCATCAGTTATGAGCAGAGCTGAGGTCATCAAACGTTGCCTTAAAAGGACATGAAACTGTCCAAACACAAAATACATTAAAAATCACTGTTTGGTAGATATACCCCATATGAATAATTGCTTACATTTTATTATGCATTTTTTCATTGGGGATATATATAAAAACAATTTGCAGAACCTGCAGTTCTCTGTGTGCTGCCTATGCAAGCCCTCCCCTTCTAACCCCGCCCAGACTTTCTGTGGCTGTCCAATCACAGACCTCCCAATACAGCTCAATGAGAAGTCTTTGCAAGGCAGGTGCTCTGAGCAATTGCTGCCTCTTGAGTTTAGCTGCTATAAGACATCAATGTTAAAGGCATGTAGTTAGTATCAGCTACTGATTAACTGGCTTAAAAAAACTTGTTGCATTTTTTCCTGGCTGTCCATCAGTAATGTCTGCTTGCAGTGATACCAACCACTTGCAGATTTGTCACTCATTGGTAAAACACAAAAACATATGGTGTGTAAGCTGTTTTCAACCACAATTTGTCTGTAAAAACTCTATGGCAGTTTAGTCACCATAACAACTTCATCTAAATGGTCCCTTATGGTGCCAGGAGGCCCCCGGATGCACTCTTATTTCAATGGGTTTAACCCCTTGAGGCATGAGTGCGCCAGGGGTCTCCTGGCACCATAACAACCTCCTTTAGATTAAGGTGTTATGGCCAGGGCCAGATTAAGAGCCCAGCGGGCCTGGTGCTGACAATTATGATGGGCCTAATTACAAAATCTAATTGACCAAAAACACTAAAACAGTCCTACCTCCTAAGCGTCATGTATCTGATGGAGATGGTGCTGGAGGGAAACTCATAGGATGCAGCTATGAGAAAACACATACCCTATACTAATCATACGCTTTCATCTTTCAAGTAAACCCATACCCCCTAACAGCAATGTCCAGTAAAGCAGGAAGTCTATGGATTGCGTAAAAGGGTGGGCCACTGACACAAATCACATAACCAGAACTGCCGAAAGAGGCAAACATACACAAAAAGGGGGCATGTCTGTGTCCCCATGTCTCCCAGTCCCTTAGTGTCTGTGTCCCCATTTCTCCCAGTGTCCCCATGACACTAGGGGACATTGAGAGACATTGGGGCACTGGGAGACATGGGGACACTGAGATACTAGGGAACACTGGGAGACCTGGGGACAGTGAGATTCTTGGGGACACTGAGTGACATGGGGACACTGGGTGACTTTGAGACATGAGGGGACACTGGGAGACATGGGGCACTGAGACACTGTGATACATAGGGGACACTGTGATATATAGGGGACACTGGAGACTTGATAAAGACCTGGGTATAGGACAAAACATTGCAGTGTCCAATAAACCTGCTTAAATCTATCACAGTGAGTGCCTGAGATTTTTTTTCTTTTATACTAGGGGACACAGACACTGGGAGACATTGGGACACTGGGAGACTAGGGGACTTTGGGAGACTAGGAAACACTGAGGCACTAGGGACACTGGCACATTACGGACACTGAGAGACACCAGGGACACTATGAGACATGGGGATACTAAGATACTAGGGACACTGGCTGGGAGACATGGGGACACTGGGAGTGCCCCATATCTACCAAGTCTCAAAGTCGCCCAGTGTCCCCATGTCTCCTTGTGTCCCCCAGTGTCTCCATGTCTCTGTGTCCCCCAGTGTCTCAGTGTCCCCATGTCACCCAGTGTCCCTTAGTGTGTGTCGCCCCATGTCTCCCAGTGTCCCTTAGAGTCTGTGTCCCCATGTCTCCCAGTGTCCCGATGTCACTAGGGTACTATGGGACACTTAGAGACATTGGGAAACTGGGAGACATGGGGACACTCTGAGACTGGGATAAACATGGGGACACTGAGATACATGGGGACTCTGGGAGACTAGGGACACAGACACTAGGGACACTGGGAGAAATGGGGACACTAGGACACTAGGGCCACTGGCTGGGAGACATGGGGACACTGAGAGACTAGGGGCCACTGAGAGACATGGGTCAAAACTTTGCAGTGTCACTGTGTCCCTAGTGTCTCAGGGTCCCCATGTTCCCCAGTGTCCCAATGTCTCACCGTCCCCATGTCTCGCAGGCTCGGAGCTGCTGTCTGGACTCTCTGCGCAGATCTGCTTCCCCGCGGGTCAGTGAGTAGAGAGAGGCAGGGAGGGAGATGCTGTAACTTCTTATCCCTGCCTCCACACAAACAGTGACCCCTACTGGCCGGTGCGGGTATTGCAGAATAATCTGTTTATACTGAGAGAGACATTTCTATTGCCGGTATTACTGCAAAACCAGCACTGGCTAGGCAGCCTCAAATACCTGAGAAATACTTCTGAAAAATACCTGGCAACCCTAAGAAATACATTAGAAATACCTGGCAACCCTAAGAGTAGTGTGTAAAAAAATTTTTTTTTTTGTTTTTTAATAAAATCGATGGGCCTATTCCATGGGCCTGGGCCTGGAGCTGCAGCTCCATCAGCCCCTATGTTAATCCGGCCCTGGTTATGGCGTCTGATGTGTTCTTTTAATAACCAATAATGTGTACAGTGTAATTGCGTACAGCTATCATGTATTTTTCCTACAGGGTAACAGAGAGAATAAAAGGAGCTGGTGACTGCTACCTAGCAACAGACTTTAACCCCTTAAAGAGACACTACAGTCACCAAAACAGCTTTAGCTTCATGAAGCAGTTTTCTGTATAGAAGTATCACTGCTCCATTCTCTGTCATTTAGGAGTTAAATCACTTTTGTTTCTGTTTATGCTACCCTAGCCACACCTCCCATGGCTGTGACCGACACAGTCTGCATGAAAACAAAATGGTTTCATTTTCAATCAGATGTAACTTACTTTAACCCCTTAGTGACTAGACCCCTTTTCCATTTCTTTACATTTCATTTTTGTTTGTGTTTAGCTGTTATTTTCCTCATACTCGTTTACTGTACCCACACAAATTATATACAGTTTCTCTCGCCATTAAATGGTCTTTCTAAAGATATCATTCATTCCATCATATCATATAATTTACTATAAAAAAATAAATAAAATATGATGAAAAAATAAAAAAACACACTTTTTCTAACTTTGACCCCCAAAATCTGTTACGCATCTACAACCACCAAAAATCCCTGTGCTAAATAGTTCTAAATTTTGTCCTGAGTTTAGAAATACCCAATGCTAACATGTACTTAGCTTTTTTTGAAAAGTTATAGGGCTATAAGTACAAGTAGCACTTTGCTATTTCCAAACCATTTTGTTTTTTCAAAATGAACGCAAGTTACATTGTAACACTGATATCTGTCAGCAATCCCTGAATATCCTTTTACATGTAAATATTTTTTTTAAAAGAAGGCAACGTAAGTTATTAAACTTGGGGTATTTTGCTCTTTTCATGCAACCATTTAACCAACAATCTATGCTAAAAAAAATTAAAAAAGACATTGGTGATTTTTGTGACACACATTGCAATTTAAGAATACATGTACTGAGAGCTTTAAGGGTTACTGCCAAAGATCACCCCAATATGTGTTCAGCAACATCTCCCGAGTACGGTGATATCACCCATGTATAGGTGTGTTGGGTTCTCTGGGGGCTAAAATACCTTATTTGGAGGGTGCGCATTACAGTTTTCCAACTACGATTTTTCACAGCTGGTCATTATTGTCAGGGTACCTGTAGTCTCTACCTCAGAGGAGGTGAGAGACTTAGACGTTTATCCTCCCAGAGGGGTTGTTTCTTCCGTTCCTCGTGGTTCTCTCGGCCATTTACAAGCCGACCGCGAGGGATCCACTTCCTTATATGACGCGACGCTCAGTAGTCGACGTCATGACGCCAACCCGGGTCGACCTGTCAGTCAAGTCCCGAGCACTAATCAGGACTCGTCGGGGGCGTGATTACCCTCTAGAATCAAGGTATAAAGTAAGGCTTTCGGCATCTGCTCATTGCCCTGTCGTGGTTCTAGCCTGTCTAGTCACTCAGTGCTCTTGTATTCTAGTTGTCTCTTTGGTTCTGACCCGGCTTGTTTGTACTACCCTGTTTATCTCTGTTACCCTTTGACTCGGCTTGTCTCTCGCTTACCTGTCCTCTCGTTCCCTCGACCTCGGCTTGTTCCTAGACCATTCTCTACTTACTCCTTACGTTAAGTCCGGCCATTCTAAGGTCCGGTATACGTACCTACCACCTGTTTGTACTCTGCGTGTTGGATCCCTGTCCCGATCCTGACAATTATGCACTCATGTCCTATATGGGATATTTTTGAAGCTGGACAATGTAATCTACCCCCATCAAACCATATATTTTTGAAAAGTAGACAACCCAGGGTATTCAATATGGGTTATGTCCAGTGTTTTTTTATTAGTCAAAAACATTGGCCAAAGTTAGCATTTCTATTTGTTTGTGTGTTAAAAATGCAAAATAAAAATAAAATTATGAATGATAACTTTAGCCAGTGTTTGTGACTAAGTGGCTTCTAAAAAAGATTAAACATACCCCGTTTGCAATACCTTGGGTTGTCTTCTTTTGCAAATGGTATGCCATCATGGGGGTAATTCTCATTCCTGGGCTACAATACACTCTCAAAGGCAATATAAACAATCTGGCAAATTTCAATGTGAAAAAAATGGCCTTATATTTGACCCTGTAACTTTCGAAAACACTATAAAACCTGTACCTGGTGATATATTTTACAGTTTTGAAACACTAATATTTGTGTTCAGCAAAGTCTACCGAGTAAAACAGTATGCCCCATGTACAGGTTTTAGGGTGTCTTGGAAAGTTACAGGGTTAAATATAGTGCTAGCAAATTAATTTCTCTGGACTTTTGGCCTGGGTTGTCAGGCAGGTCCCTCAAATTGCAATCAATAAAATTACTTAATTATGTAAAAACTTTCATAAATATGCACGTAGAATTTAAATATATTTACATATTTATATCCCCACTCACTGGAAACGCACGGATGCCCACCTTTCGGCAATGAGTGGACAAGGTGGAGGACATACACAACATGGAAATGATGACAGCCTCCCTGCAGGGACATTCAGATAAATACGCTCTGACCTTGTACTAGTGGACCGAATTCATGTTAAGGTGAGCCGCACAGGCGGTATCCCCCGGGGGGGGGGGGGGGGGGGCGAGTCCTGGCACTATGTAAACGCTGAACAAGTCAAGCCTGTCCTTCTCCACAACCAGCCTGCTCACACCCTAACACCTTTGACCCGACACAGACAACCTAATGAGAGATAGGTGGACACCCAGGTGACGAGACAGCAAAGACAACCCCGCAGGGCATAAACTAGAACCAACTGCGACAAACCGCTACCACCTGAGGTAACTCAACAATAGACTTACTCAGAGAGGGCGCTATGATGCGCCGACCCCCCCATGTGACGTACAGATAATCCACATCTCAGGATGTTAATCAGCAGATGAACGCACCCGCGGGTGCACAGCAGAACATTAGATCCACTAGCATAGACTCATAAGCCCGACTGTAACTTTACACATGGCTGCAGGGATAACATACCCTACCGTCAACACGAAGAAGTTGAACCCTGGACTCACCAACCTCATGGACATTGACTTAAGCGACATATTAAAACTCCAAGAGACACTTTCCACTCCCCCCAAGCAGACCACAAAGACACACTGTTGCACCAAAATGCCAAAACAATGCATTTCCCTGTAAAAATACTGTATAGTTTATTTTTTGCATGTGAAGTTATAAGTTCATATCAGTTACTAACCAAAAACGAGGCACGCTCAATATAGCAACTAACTATAAATAACTGTTTGATGTTATGTTCAAGCAATACTGAACTTCCACAGCTTTCATGTCAATTAACGTCTAAACCCATGTGTTCCCTATTAAGGGTTAATAAGTATATATAAAAAATACCCCTCTCTGTCTCATTAGAGATATCATTGCCAGAAGCTCAAGGAAGCAGGCTGAAGGGTCAGTGTTAGGACCCGCTTAGGGGGGCCTGAATTGACGTTGGCAGGCGGGCATTCCCTCCAATGGCCATTGGAGCAACTAAATTACCTCCATTTGTCTAAATATACATAGGGATTAAGGAGAGAGCACAGGTAACTTTTTCTTTTCTTTGGTTTTTACTATATATTGGGGCTGATGTGTACTGTAGTCATTGCTGCCGGCCCAGTAGTGATGGGAGTGAGCGCTACGCCTCAATAAAAACAAAAATACTAATTATTATTATTGCCATTTATATAGCGCCAACAGATTCCGTAGCGCTTTACAATATTATGAGACTGGGGATATAACTATAAATAGGACAATTACAAGAAAACTTAGGTTGAAGAGAGCCCTGCTCAAACGAGCTTAAGGTCTATAGGAGGTGGGGTATAAAACACAATAGGACAGGAGGTAGCAATCAAACAAGGTGGGAGTGAAGCAGAGCTGGAAGAGAGAGTAGAGTGCTGCCCTTCGGGAGGGAGCAAGAGACAGGTATGTGAGGTAAAGGTTACTCTGGGAGGCCATTAGCTTTCCTAAAAAGATGGGTTTTCACACTAGGGGAGAGTCTGATGGCGGTAGGCGGACTGTTCCATAGGAACATACCTATGGATCTGTGATAAGATATAAGAGGGGCTAGAATTGGTCAATGCTTTATAGGTGTGGGTTAGCACTTTGAATTGACTCCTATAGGATACAGGAAGCCAATGTAAGGACTGACAGAGGGGTGAGGTGTGAGAGGACCGACTACAAAATAAAATCAGTCTGGCGGCAGCATTCATTTAATACTGTAGCGGGGGATTCGGATTTTGGGAAGACCAATTAGGTGGGGTTACAATAATCTATGCAGGAGATTACTAGAGCATGGACAAGCTCCTTGGTACCATCTTGCGTAAGAAAGTGGTGGATGAAGGTTATGTTTTTAAGGTTGAATCGACATGTACAGCTTAAATTAATTGAGTGTGTCATTGCATTTTAGAAAGGATTGATAAAGAACAGATTGCTATCATGGCACAGACCGCCATATATCACTTACGGGTCTATCTGACTGTAACCCTTTCATTAGTAAAACAAGTGCTTAAAGTGAAACTTGCCTGCTTTTGTAACAGATCTGTGATGGCCAAGTATAGTCCACGACAGCTCAGGCAGGAGTCACTCTCCAGATTTAACAGCACTTCAATGGCGGCAACAGAATAAATTGCAGAAGTTGGTAAAATGCAAAGATTTTCAATTTACAGCATCTAATTAATGTGTAATATGCTTAACTGCTGATGTCACTGCCTGAAATTCCTGTGCGTTTTATAGTCTAGAAATACTTTTTTTGTGTGTGTTTGTTTTTAATAATAAATTATATACATTTAATAATTGCCCACTAGGTGCCACTATAGGCCAATATCTCAATATTCCAAACCTTTTTTCCCGTAATATTTATCTATTATATGTGTGAACAAGTGGATTCTAGATTAAGTGGGCATAGTCCAAATGGTTGGGGTGGGAGTTTACAGAAGAAGGTGGAGTTAAATTCCATGGTTGGGACTGGTGCCACAGCATCTAAAAATTGTCCAGGATACCGCCAAGCTGTGACAAAACAGAAAGTAAACAAAGCCAGACACAAGGCAACCAGAGCTCAACAAGGTGGGTGGGTGGGAAAGTCAGTGTGCTCCTGTCCCTTGTTTCTGCTGATTGGTGAATCTCCTCCCCTGGCCTCTTACAAAACTGACCATTTTCAACTTTTGTATCAATTTGTCATCCAGCCCACTAGTCATGGGCAGCAGTCATGCTCGCCCTTCCCTAGTTGTCCAGGGGGAAACGGAACCTGGATGGCTATCCAATCAGAGTCCAGCAAAAACACAGTAAAAACAGTTACACAGTAATGTGAGTGCAAATGAGGCTCTTGATAAGGTAATATTAAAGGGGAGGGCATATGTCAAATGGCAAGTAATGTTTTTGTTGTGCACAAAACCCACAGCTCTTTGTTGATGATACTTGGTGCATGTGAAATAATGGAGGATATTAGGCCCATCCATTGTGACTAGTGTTTATGGTTAAAGTCTCATTCAACCTGCAGCCACTTGAAAACACCTCAATGAACTCCACACATACAAATCCTGGTCTAGAGAGCATTGCGATTGAACCAACAGCGCATGCACAATCTCACATACCTGGCAACTGACAGAGGCCCTACGTAATTCCAGGCTGCCGACTCACTCCTGCAGTCCTCTCCCAGCAGACATCCACACATGCATATTCTGCAAGCCCTCACAGTTCTACGATGAGCATTTGTGATAAGTTAAAGACGCTCACAGTCTAGTACTCAGAGACTAAGGGCTAAATTATAATTCAGAGTACATGAAGAACTCTTTCTGACTTTCGTATGGTATCGTATGGTATCGCATGAGTGTGTGCAATGATGGGGATAGATAGATAGACAGACAGACATGCCATGTCAACAGCGGAGATGGCTTAAGGAAACAAGGGATGTGTGTTCTCTGCCAGGGGACACCACTAAATTTTAATTATACGCTCATGTCTCCTAGCTGTCGTAAAGAGACATATGTGCACAACCACATGGCTTATTACAAATTTGCTCTTGGATTGGTGAGTTAATATTATTTTAAAAATCTTACTAGGTTTTTTTTCCCCTTTGTTTTTTTCAATTTATGGACTATGCTGGACTTGGCACACATGCTCTTGCGTGGCATTTCTATATAAATGCCCAAGCATGCATGAGCATTACCAAAGCATCACAAATATTCTCACACTGTGGAAGTGTAGCAGAGGTAAATAGGATTTTTACTTACCTCCTCTGCTTTGTGCACTATGGTAAACGCTGCCAAAGAAATGTATATATAATGGTTTAGCGCTTGGACTGTAGTGATAAAGTATGAGAGCCAGCTCAGTCCGGAGTCTCTCTGCTCTGGCCAAATACAGGATACTTGTTTGAGAAGGGGGGAGTAGCGCCTCACAGTGGAACAAAATAAAAGAAGAAAAAATTGAGGAGTATAGTCGCAATGTGGTAAAAATGAAGAAAGACATTCTCTTACAGATAAATGGAGCTATCGAGGGCTCCACTTCTAGGAACGCGAGCAGTAAAAAAAACTAAAACTAACTCAAAATTAAATTTTTGAAGAAAAAGATTGTGTTTTTTTAAATGTAAATCAGCGTTGCCTGTAAATCATCAGATAAGTCGAACACTCAAATAAATGAACGTAGAAGGTAGGATGAAGCTGCTAAATAGAGTAGCTGGACAGTGAATGAAGGGGTTAACCCATAGAACTGAATGAAAAAACAAAGAACTGGACTGTCCAGTGACCTTAAATAAAATGTAACTTTTAATGAATTATCAATATAAAAAGATAGGTTTTTAATGAATTCTCAATATATTAAGAGCTGGAGAGATATCGAGCTCTAGACGGACATAACATAAAAGAAAGAGAGAAAGAAAACGTTAATAAACGTATGTGTCCCTACTGGGATAATAAGTTTCTCAGACTGCATGTGCAGACTTATACTGTATGGTTATGCTGAGAAATAATAACTAGTCTCTATGTATCAGTGACACAGAGTCGTCTGAGCAGAGTGTCTGAGTTTGATATGAGAGACGTACAGAGTGCTGGCAGTGATTCGAGCAGGGAGGCTCCCTGGAGAATATCAGAATACCGTGCAGCAGTCAGTACTAAGATAATAGTAGGGTCACAGAAAAATGAAAAATATATATACAAATAGAAAGTCAGACAGGTAACGCCAGAGATATAATAGGGTGAGTTTTCTGTCTAAGTCCCGAAAGGGGGTAAGATATTCTGATAAATATCAGGTCTGGACCTCATAAGTTATCCAGAACAGACAGATCATGTTAATACTCTGGACTGGCCCGTACTGCCTTTTAATGGTGTAACTTGGTTGGCTAGAGGTCCCTGCCTCTGCCTAACAACATCTGGTGATGTGGACACGTAGTATAAGAGCATAGATGTCCCCAAAAAATACAAATAGGGAGAGCTGAACGAGACGTCTGTCTCTGGAAATCAGTTAGTATAATACCATAGTACTAACTCCTGCTAAATCGCAGGTCCGCAATAAATGAGGGTCTAAAGACTCACTGGTATATTCTGCAAAGATTATTGAGGTTTTCAACAGATTACTGAAGTTCAAGTTAGATAGTCCGGCTAGCACCCCGGCAGGTTACAAAGATTCTGATCAGCTGGTCTGACACAATCAAAATACACAGCTTGTCATCATCTAACTGTAAGAGGCCGCTAGTGAAATGCTTAGCTCGGGCTAAATACCTTCTTTTTGATAGATTAGAGTCAAAAAACCCCGCTAGTCAATACTGCAGAGATAGCTCAAAGTAACTACAGATTCCTAGAGCTTTCTAAAGATCAGGTCAATTAGTCTGGCTCGGTGGAATAGGTGCAGCTTGTCAAAAGCAGCTACACGGAACAGAGCTCCGCAGTAAATGAGGGTCTGGAGACTCACTGGTACATACTGTCAAGATTACTAAGGATTGCAACAGGTACTCAGATTTAAATAAACTTTGTCTGGCTAGTCCCCCAGCAGATAACTAAGAATCTTGATGAACTGGTCTAGTTCGGTATGGTTACACAGATTTGTCAGCGCTAGTCAAAATGCTTTGCACGAGTTAAATAACATCTCTTCTATAGTTCAGAGTCTGAAGACCCGCTAGTATATACTGCGGAGATTACTAAAGATAACTCTAGACTTCTAAAGATTACTAAAGTACAGCTCAATTAATCTGGCTCAATAGATTTACTACGGCTTGTCCAAAGTAGTTTACACAAAACGAAAGCCCCGACGCGCGTTTCGCCTGTGAGCGGCTTTTCAAGGGGTGAGTAAAGATCTCGTGTGTCCGATTTTAAATAGGGCGCCTTGCGTCCTGATTGGTCGGTGGGAGGGGCAACCAAAGTTGGGTCCGGTTAACTCCTACCATGCTGGATGAGATGTAGTGGGAACCCAAACAGCTAGTATGAAGAATTCATACATTAGAGGAACCTGGATAGTGACCATATATTGATAAAGATATATGGTAATGATGATGTGGTGCAAGTCCGATAGATTACTGACCAATCAACATTAACAGGGTATAAAAGATTGCCAAGCTGTAAACTGGACAAAGTGATGATACAGAAATAGTAATGGCTAAATGTTAATTGCAACGTTGTATCAGTTGCAGAATGGTACGTGCTTGGGTACAGTGCTGTAAAATTGATAGCACGGTAAGCCTGCTGAGTAGTGCAAGGCAGTAGCTAAGTTTAGTGTACAGGGTAGAGTAGCACATACTTTTCTGCGATGTCCAGATTCATAGTGAATGCTGACCATAAGGATGATAATCCTGCATGGTTCAGGCTGGCTTGAAGATTGTTCTTTTCCGGAATGAAAGTAGTTGCCCAAGCCATAATTAGTCAATTGTAAGGGTATTCTATACAATATATCGTTTCAGAACCCTGTATGGCAAATAAGGGTAAGTATGAAGGTTCCATAAAGGTTTACTAAAAAGTAATAGGAATTGGAGAGAAATGGGGGGTGAAATACCCAATTGCTACAAGGTCAAATAGAATTATAGATGGTAAGGGGTAGTCCCTGTGAAAAGATGTGCCATCAGTGAATGAACTGACATTATTTATGAATGAAGGGGGTGTAATTGTATTCTTCATTCAAGCCACTAGGGGTCAGTGTTTTGAATTTGAAGATCCATTGTGACTCCTTTTGTAATAAGAGTCGATTTAAATTCCCTTTTCTCGGGTGAGGAAGAAGCTTTTCGATTGCTTGAAATTTCAAGCAATCTACGTTGCCATGATGAAAATTCTGGATGTGTCTGGCAATAGGGGTAGGGGTAATGTTGTTTTTGATGGAGCCGATGTGTTGCAGGATTCTGCGTCTAAACTGTTGATAGGTCTTACCAATATATTGTAGCCCACAGTCACAAGTTATCAAATAGATGATATTGGTGGTGCTACAGTTTATAAGAGCATTGGTGTGAACTGTGATTTTGGAACAGTTAGACTGAGTTAGTTTAGATGGTAAAATGTATTTGCATGCTTTGCAGTGTCCGCACCTGTATGTCCCTTTGGTTTGGGTGAGCCAGTTAGGAGTGGCCTGAGGGGATGCCAGGTGACTGTGGACAAGCATGTCCTGTAAATTAACTGCTCTTCGGGCAGTCAGTTCTGGATGATCTGGTAGTAGTTTGTTAAGTATAGGGTTATGGCGTAAAATGGGCCAGTTCTTGGATAATATATTGGACATAGTGGCCCATCCGCTATCAAAGGTCGCAATACATCTTGGAGTAGAGTCAGAGGTTTTAGAGCGAGTTGACCTAAGGCTGGTCAGTCTGTCAGTTTGGCATGCGCGTTGGAATGCCTTCTTCAGGACCCTATTGGGATAGCCCAATGTCTTGAAGCGTGTTCTTAATAGTTGGCATTCTTGATAAAAAGAGTCATCCTCGGAGCAGTTCCTTCTAGCACGGAGGTACTGGCTATAAGGGATAGATGCCCTCAGACTGTAAGGGTGATGGCTGTCCCAGTGTAGGAGGCTATTAGTTGCAGTTGATTTCCTATATAGCTCAGTTTGTATGGTTCCATCGTCAAGTAATATAATTCTCAAATCCAAAAAGATTAGCTCATGTACATCAATGACTGAGGTGAGTTTGAGGTTGATGTCATTCGTATTGAGTACATTAACGAATTCTTCAAAAGCCACACAGGAGCCGGTCCAGAGGAGCAGCATGTCATCAATATATCTGTACCATTTCAAAATATATGCATGGTAAGGGTGATATAGTGAGGAATTGATGACATGCTGCTCCCACCAACCCAAGAACAAATTGGCATATGTGGGGGCACAAGCCGTACCCATGGCAGTGCCGGTCAATTGTAAATAGTACCTGCCGTTAAACATAAAGTAATTATGCATCAGAACAAACTTCAATAGATTGAGTATAAAGTTCTTCTTTGAGGGATCGATGCTAGACTGGTTCAGAAAAAATTCACAAGCAAAGATCCCTTTGTCATGGGGGATGTTGGAATATAGGGAGACTACATCTAGACTTGCCAGAAGAGTGTAGGGGGGAACCTGTAGGCCCTCCAGGGTTAAAAGAGTAGACTTGGTGTCCTGTAAATACGATGGTAGAGTAATCACCATGGGTCGTAGAATTTTGTCAATGAATCTACTGGATCTTTCGGTTAAGCAATTATTGCCCGAGACTATAGGTCTGCCAGGTGGATTTAGCGGGTTTTTGTGGATTTTGGGCAGACAGTAAAAAGTTGCTATGGTAGGGTTTTTATGTGGTAGGAGATATTTGCATTCTTGAGGAGTAATAATCTGTAACGATTCAGCTTCTGTTAGTATAGTCTCCAGTTCCTTCACAAATTTAGTCGTCGGGTCGCTTGGTAAGGATTGGTAACATTCCTTATCGTTCAGATGTGTCATACATATTTCAATGTATTTATCACGGTTAAGGAGAACAATGTTACCCCCTTTATCGGCCGGTTTAATGATGGTATTGGTGGATTGTTTTAACTCTTTTAAGCCCTTGAATTCCATTGCGGTCAAGTTCTTGGGTGGTGTGGGACTCCATTTTGCTGGATTGCTCCTACCGCTTAATGGGCTTTCTCATCAAATTGGAAACCTCCAACTTTGAAAATATTAACCTCAAACTAACTAATGAAATTAGTCAAATTAAGGAGTTTAAAACTGAGAATTTGTACCCACAGATGGAAACCAAATTACAACAAAATATAGATAACTTCAAACACCATCTGAAAGTTAAAAAACACACGAAATTCCAACGTGACTTTCACGATTTTAAAGAGGGACAAATCTTCAGGCGAAGATCCAAAAATCGTAGACGTAATAACACTAATTCTAACTCCATCTCTTCTGGGGAAACCTCCTGGTCTGACACTGACAGTGCCCCCTATAAACCACAAAGGGGTAAATTCAGGAACACTAGCAGAGATAGAAACAAAGCATCCTCTGCTACAGCTACAGCCCCTAAGAGTATTCTTAAGGAGTCAGACAAGACAGTGTCTTTCCTCGATATTCCCATCTCCGTAGACACTAACAACCCTCCCCAATCTGTACCCCAATCAGTTCCTTTTTTAGAACAAGGCCCCTATCGTCACCAAAGGGGGAGACTTCGGGACAGGGACAGGTGGGGATACAAACAGAATCGGACAAAGAGTTAAATCCAAACAGGATTATAAACCTCTCAGATTTTATTCTGTTACCCAGACACATCTCTCTCCTTAACAAAGGCCTCTCATTTGTACCTACTCCCCAATGCAATACCTTTGACTGGACGAAGGACATTAATCTATTTGGTAGAAAAATTGCACTTAATATTATTCATACTAAAAAAGACACACAAACAGCTAATGACCTTGGGCTGACTTTAGAGGATTTTCGCTTGGCACAGAATCTAACCGATCTCTTGGAGGAACAAAATCCTAACAAACCACTGACTGACTTCAAGCCAGAAAGCTGGTATACTCCAAACTTTAAGGAATTACCACATGTTGACTTATTTGTTCAAATGTCAACCAGCGAATTCGAAAAATCAGACATCCCCACACCACCCAAGAACTTGACCGCAATGGAATTCAAGGGCTTAAAAGAGTTAAAACAATCCACCAATACCATCATTAAACCGGCCGATAAAGGGGGTAACATTGTTCTCCTTAACCGTGATAAATACATTGAAATATGTATGACACATCTGAACGATAAGGAATGTTACCAATCCTTACCAAGCGACCCGACGACTAAATTTGTGAAGGAACTGGAGACTATACTAACAGAAGCTGAATCGTTACAGATTATTACTCCTCAAGAATGCAAATATCTCCTACCACATAAAAACCCTACCATAGCAACTTTTTACTGTCTGCCCAAAATCCACAAAAACCCGCTAAATCCACCTGGCAGACCTATAGTCTCGGGCAATAATTGCTTAACCGAAAGATCCAGTAGATTCATTGACAAAATTCTACGACCCATGGTGATTACTCTACCATCGTATTTACAGGACACCAAGTCTACTCTTTTAACCCTGGAGGGCCTACAGGTTCCCCCCTACACTCTTCTGGCAAGTCTAGATGTAGTCTCCCTATATTCCAACATCCCCCATGACAAAGGGATCTTTGCTTGTGAATTTTTTCTGAACCAGTCTAGCATCGATCCCTCAAAGAAGAACTTTATACTCAATCTATTGAAGTTTGTTCTGATGCATAATTACTTTATGTTTAACGGCAGGTACTATTTACAATTGACCGGCACTGCCATGGGTACGGCTTGTGCCCCCACATATGCCAATTTGTTCTTGGGTTGGTGGGAGCAGCATGTCATCAATTCCTCACTATATCACCCTTACCATGGATATATTTTGAAATGGTACAGATATATTGATGACATGCTGCTCCTCTGGACCGGCTCCTGTGTGGCTTTTGAAGAATTCGTTAATGTACTCAATACGAATGACATCAACCTCAAACTCACCTCAGTCATTGATGTACATGAGCTAATCTTTTTGGATTTGAGAATTATATTACTTGACGATGGAACCATACAAACTGAGCTATATAGGAAATCAACTGCAACTAATAGCCTCCTACACTGGGACAGCCATCACCCTTACAGTCTGAGGGCATCTATCCCTTATAGCCAGTACCTCCGTGCTAGAAGGAACTGCTCCGAGGATGACTCTTTTTATCAAGAATGCCAACTATTAAGAACACGCTTCAAGACATTGGGCTATCCCAATAGGGTCCTGAAGAAGGCATTCCAACGCGCATGCCAAACTGACAGACTGACCAGCCTTAGGTCAACTCGCTCTAAAACCTCTGACTCTACTCCAAGATGTATTGCGACCTTTGATAGCGGATGGGCCACTATGTCCAATATATTATCCAAGAACTGGCCCATTTTACGCCATAACCCTATACTTAACAAACTACTACCAGATCATCCAGAACTGACTGCCCGAAGAGCAGTTAATTTACAGGACATGCTTGTCCACAGTCACCTGGCATCCCCTCAGGCCACTCCTAACTGGCTCACCCAAACCAAAGGGACATACAGGTGCGGACACTGCAAAGCATGCAAATACATTTTACCATCTAAACTAACTCAGTCTAACTGTTCCAAAATCACAGTTCACACCAATGCTCTTATAAACTGTAGCACCACCAATATCATCTATTTGATAACTTGTGACTGTGGGCTACAATATATTGGTAAGACCTATCAACAGTTTAGACGCAGAATCCTGCAACACATCGGCTCCATCAAAAACAACATTACCCCTACCCCTATTGCCAGACACATCCAGAATTTTCATCATGGCAACGTAGATTGCTTGAAATTTCAAGCAATCGAAAAGCTTCTTCCTCACCCGAGAAAAGGGAATTTAAATCGACTCTTATTACAAAAGGAGTCACAATGGATCTTCAAATTCAAAACACTGACCCCTAGTGGCTTGAATGAAGAATACAATTACACCCCCTTCATTCATAAATAATGTCAGTTCATTCACTGATGGCACATCTTTTCACAGG
The DNA here is from genome assembly GCF_036172605.1 of Pelobates fuscus. Taxonomy (NCBI): domain Eukaryota; kingdom Metazoa; phylum Chordata; class Amphibia; order Anura; family Pelobatidae; genus Pelobates; species Pelobates fuscus. The sequence continues at coordinate 29,979,907 of NC_086326.1, read as the reverse complement.
GACTACCCCTTACCATCTATAATTCTATTTGACCTTGTAGCAATTGGGTATTTCACCCCCCATTTCTCTCCAATTCCTATTACTTTTTAGTAAACCTTTATGGAACCTTCATACTTACCCTTATTTGCCATACAGGGTTCTGAAACGATATATTGTATAGAATACCCTTACAATTGACTAATTATGGCTTGGGCAACTACTTTCATTCCGGAAAAGAACAATCTTCAAGCCAGCCTGAACCATGCAGGATTATCATCCTTATGGTCAGCATTCACTATGAATCTGGACATCGCAGAAAAGTATGTGCTACTCTACCCTGTACACTAAACTTAGCTACTGCCTTGCACTACTCAGCAGGCTTACCGTGCTATCAATTTTACAGCACTGTACCCAAGCACGTACCATTCTGCAACTGATACAACGTTGCAATTAACATTTAGCCATTACTATTTCTGTATCATCACTTTGTCCAGTTTACAGCTTGGCAATCTTTTATACCCTGTTAATGTTGATTGGTCAGTAATCTATCGGACTTGCACCACATCATCATTACCATATATCTTTATCAATATATGGTCACTATCCAGGTTCCTCTAATGTATGAATTCTTCATACTAGCTGTTTGGGTTCCCACTACATCTCATCCAGCATGGTAGGAGTTAACCGGACCCAACTTTGGTTGCCCCTCCCACCGACCAATCAGGACGCAAGGCGCCCTATTTAAAATCGGACACACGAGATCTTTACTCACCCCTTGAAAAGCCGCTCACAGGCGAAACGCGCGTCGGGGCTTTCGTTTTGTGTAAACTACTTTGGACAAGCCGTAGTAAATCTATTGAGCCAGATTAATTGAGCTGTACTTTAGTAATCTTTAGAAGTCTAGAGTTATCTTTAGTAATCTCCGCAGTATATACTAGCGGGTCTTCAGACTCTGAACTATAGAAGAGATGTTATTTAACTCGTGCAAAGCATTTTGACTAGCGCTGACAAATCTGTGTAACCATACCGAACTAGACCAGTTCATCAAGATTCTTAGTTATCTGCTGGGGGACTAGCCAGACAAAGTTTATTTAAATCTGAGTACCTGTTGCAATCCTTAGTAATCTTGACAGTATGTACCAGTGAGTCTCCAGACCCTCATTTACTGCGGAGCTCTGTTCCGTGTAGCTGCTTTTGACAAGCTGCACCTATTCCACCGAGCCAGACTAATTGACCTGATCTTTAGAAAGCTCTAGGAATCTGTAGTTACTTTGAGCTATCTCTGCAGTATTGACTAGCGGGGTTTTTTGACTCTAATCTATCAAAAAGAAGGTATTTAGCCCGAGCTAAGCATTTCACTAGCGGCCTCTTACAGTTAGATGATGACAAGCTGTGTATTTTGATTGTGTCAGACCAGCTGATCAGAATCTTTGTAACCTGCCGGGGTGCTAGCCGGACTATCTAACTTGAACTTCAGTAATCTGTTGAAAACCTCAATAATCTTTGCAGAATATACCAGTGAGTCTTTAGACCCTCATTTATTGCGGACCTGCGATTTAGCAGGAGTTAGTACTATGGTATTATACTAACTGATTTCCAGAGACAGACGTCTCGTTCAGCTCTCCCTATTTGTATTTTTTGGGGACATCTATGCTCTTATACTACGTGTCCACATCACCAGATGTTGTTAGGCAGAGGCAGGGACCTCTAGCCAACCAAGTTACACCATTAAAAGGCAGTACGGGCCAGTCCAGAGTATTAACATGATCTGTCTGTTCTGGATAACTTATGAGGTCCAGACCTGATATTTATCAGAATATCTTACCCCCTTTCGGGACTTAGACAGAAAACTCACCCTATTATATCTCTGGCGTTACCTGTCTGACTTTCTATTTGTATATATATTTTTCATTTTTCTGTGACCCTACTATTATCTTAGTACTGACTGCTGCACGGTATTCTGATATTCTCCAGGGAGCCTCCCTGCTCGAATCACTGCCAGCACTCTGTACGTCTCTCATATCAAACTCAGACACTCTGCTCAGACGACTCTGTGTCACTGATACATAGAGACTAGTTATTATTTCTCAGCATAACCATACAGTATAAGTCTGCACATGCAGTCTGAGAAACTTATTATCCCAGTAGGGACACATACGTTTATTAACGTTTTCTTTCTCTCTTTCTTTTATGTTATGTCCGTCTAGAGCTCGATATCTCTCCAGCTCTTAATATATTGAGAATTCATTAAAAACCTATCTTTTTATATTGATAATTCATTAAAAGTTACATTTTATTTAAGGTCACTGGACAGTCCAGTTCTTTGTTTTTTCACTCAAATAAATGAGTTTGAAGAAAATCAACCCCAAAAGAACTATATGACTAACAATTTTATTACATACCACTCCAAAATGTGATCTATCTACTGAAATGCCCATGTGGCTTACAATACGTAAGTATGACTACAAGGAAACCTAAAAATTAGCATAGCCGAACATTATAGGAATATTAGTAGAGGCTTCATAAACCATACAGTATCTAAAGAAAGATCCAAGGTTGTTAAAATGTTGTGTTACAGAAAAAATCATGCCCTCATGGAGAATGATAAGTTAATACACTTTGAAAAAGAGAAATTCTATGGGTATTAGACCTAAAAACCCTTACTTTGTATTGTTTAAACACATATTTTGATATTTTACATTTTTATAGGTTCTTTTATGTCTGTACCACTTTTTTTTTTAAATCATATTTTTTTTTAATTACAATTTCTTTTTATTAGATTTTTTTACATTTACATATGACAAAGGGAAAGAACGGGGGAAAAAACCCCAAAAAACATTTACATGCAATGTAAATATTGGTAATATTATACTTGTTTGATAATCCTATTTTCTTACAATTTACATAGTGAGTCCTTATTCTATTCTAATCGTAGTCAGATTAAACAGCATGTACCATATAAAAAAAAAAACTAAAAAAAAAACACAAAACAAAAATCCACATACAAAACAACAAAAAATCCCCCTAATGCTCATTATTTAGGATATAAGTGAGTGATGAACATATTTTCTTATACATACTACATGTGCTTAATTAGGTCTACATATATGGTTAAGTATTCGTCAATTTATTTAACCAACTTTCCCATATTTTTTGTTTTTTAATTGATATTTAATATATCCCACTTATTGCACTTTTCATTTTTAGTTGGCATTTTAGTTGATGTAGTATGTTATTCCATGAAGGGTTTAGTTGGGATTTCCAATCTCTCGCGATTATTATTTTTACAGCCAATAGGATGTGAATTATAAGATATTTTTCTGATAAATTCAGGTTTGGCCAGTCCAAATGTACCAGAGCTACCTGTGGGGATCTATTCAACATAAATTTTAGCATAGTGTCTAACCAATCAAATAATTTGTCCCAAAGGTTTTTAATTGATGACATCTCCAGCATAAACATAATTCCCTTCTTCGGTATGGTATCTCCAACATATAGATGTGTTGGTCGCTGATATTTTAAATAGTCTTGTGGGGACCAATTACCACCTATTTACTAATTTATATTGAATTTCTAATAAGTTGAGACATTTTATTGCTGGATATATTTCTGATAAATTTGAGCACCAATCTTCTTGACTTATCTTTATATGTAGCTCTTTCTCCCATACTGATAAGGCTTGGGGACTTCTAATTTTTTGAATAAGCGTCATAAATGCCGAGGCTCTTGTAACCATTATTTCTTAGTTTTTTATTTGAAAAAGGTGTTCTAATTTTTTTTTATTAGATTGGTATTCTGTTTATTCAGATGTTTATCTAAAAAGTTGTTGACTCTTAAAAAACTTGAACGCTTCAGCTGACGGTAAATTAAAAGCTTCGACTAAATCTGAAAATTTCTTTATTTTTGCTTACTTTAATAGTTGGTTTATAGAAGTAATACTGCATCTTATCCACTTTTTATCTATTATATATGCCAAGAAATATAATGATAAGAAGGGTGGAATTCGATTTTGGAAATTGTATAATTTTTTTTTTAAAGAGTTTAAAGTTTAAACTAGGGTTTTACTTAATTTTGTTATTTGCTTATCCATCAACATAGTTTTTGGGTCCCAAGCCATGAAAAATAAATCTATTGTTTTCATTTCAGAGTTAGATCTTTCTATCTCATACCATCCTTGCTTTGCATTCAATTCCACTTGAAGTCTATATATATGGGCTATGACATTGGCTCCATGAATGTCTTTGATGTATTGATGTATTAGGACAGGGGTAGGCAATCTTTCAACAAATGGAGATTTTGAAGTCCCTTGACGTGCCGGGACTATTTTTTTCAATTGAGGTGTGTATGTTGCCGTATTCTGCTTGTGTTATTTGTGGGTGCTGCAGTTATTTTGTAGCGTTGTATTTGTGCCTGTTTGGGCTGTTATTGTATAGAATACGTTCATGAGTAGTTTGTGGCATTGTGTATGGTTGTGTATGATACCTATGAATGTGGGCTGCTTGTGGAATTATGTGTGGATGAAATGTGTATATGTGTGTTTGTGCGTGTATGTGGATGTCTGCAGTGTTGTGTTCGTGGGGACTATGTGTGTGGACTGTTTCTATTATTTGTATGAGTGGGGGGTTTATTCTGCAGCTCTGCGTTTATCTAGCAGTGTCGGTGACTTGCCTGGGACCCAGTATGGAACAAGCTGGCCAGGTACAGATCAAGGGCAGGAGCTGCAATAGCTGCTGCGGGTTGCTCTACTCCAGTGCGGGGTTTTGTTCGCCATTGCTGCAATGCGTACATTAAGGGTTGGCCTTCACCACCTGCAATCCTCACTCGGTTTGCACTAAGGTCTCCTGATAGGCCGTGCCTGTTTGGCTCTGGTAGGCTTGAGTGCCGTACAAAGGCACCCCAAGTGCCATGCATGGCACACGTGCCGTAGGTTGCTGACCCTTTTATTAGAACGATATATGATTATAGTATGCAAACTCAATAACTAAATTTTTACTTTTGTTAATATATATCTACCCAATGTTTCTTCTGTAAGACTCCTTAAAAAATATTACAAAAAGTAGAAAAAGTGAAAAGGGGGACTTTAATTGTATATGAGACACAAGTTTGGATAAAAAGAGTCCACTTATCATACTCAAGAATAGACATGATATGGGGGAATCTCTCTCTGACACAGAGAGTAAAACATTGTGAAAAAAAAGACAATATATGGTCAGACCATTGTATACTCCAGATGGAACTTTAAAGTTCATATAGTCATACGGCTGGACCTCCATGGAGAATTAATGAATGGCATTTAAACAAATGCAAAAATTTAGAATATATCGAAAAAGCGATTACCGGTACTTACTTCACACAAGAAAATAATCCTGAAGATACGTCAATAATTAGCAACTGGAGCAGGTGCAAAGCAGTGGTACGAGGTAATTTAATCAAACTGAATGTAATATTGAAAAAACAGATATCTAATGATCTAACTGCATTACAGATACAATTATCTAATCTTTCAAAAATAAATAAATAAGTTAGATCGTCCCCATGTGATATTCTCAAAAATATTACAAATTCAAGAAAAAGAAAAAAAAAGAAATTCAATTTAAAAAAACAATAAAAAACCTGGTAGGACTTAAAATTAAATATTATGCTAAGGGAAATAGAGCAGACAAGATTTTATCTAATAGATTGAGGAGGAAAAAAAAGCAAATAATAGAGTATCCAAATTATTTGTAAATAAGAATAGTCTCTTAGCTCCGGACACAATTGGAGAAGCCTTCAATAAATATTACAATTATATAATATTTCTACTACAAGTGCACCAGAAGCAATATCAAATAACTTAAAAAAAAAAATAAAAAAATCCTAAAATCTCAAACTCTCAGTTACAAAAAGTTAAATGAAATATACAAGAATTGTGCCTACTAGTAATCCCAGAGTGGGGATTGTAGCACTCCACATCTGTCAGGGTACATGTGGTGACTACCCAGGCAGGGATCCAGCCTGTGGTTCTTCTCCCACATGATGGGGACATTCCTCACATTCCCTCCTCTCATCTCGGCCGTTCAGATGCTGGCCGTGGTAGCTCCACCCCTTTTTATGACGCGGCGCATGAGAGCCGACTTCATGACGTCACCGCCCGCCGATGACGTCACAGCCCTCTGAAACTTTCGAGTTCGTACGTTTTGGGGGCGTGGCCATCACTTAAAGAGTCAAACTATAAAAAGGACTAATTTGCAATGAATCATTGCCCTAGTGGTTCCAGTTTGATTGTACCTATAGTGCATACTCTGGTTTGGTTTATTGGTATTTGACTTGGCTCTGACTTTGATTATTCTGTGTTCTCCATCCCTTTGACTCAGCTTGTTTATTCACTTACCTATTTCCTGGCTCCCTCGACCTCGGTTTGTCCCAGACTATTCTCTATCCTTTCCTACGTTTATGAAACCTGTTTTAATTGAAAATAGCTTTATTTAAAAAATATATATATATTTTTTTATTCCGTATTTTTTCAGTGCATACGAGATAACAAACACACCTGATGTACCCCAACGGCAATCCTCAGGCTATGGATCACGTTTAACATTTGGGGTGTACGAGGAGTCATGCACAATTGTATATTATATGAGGAAGAAGATTAGTGGCAGGAAAAGTACGAGAGGGGTTAAGTAAGAGAAACAAGAGACATATGCTATAGCGGTAAATAAATGAAACTTCAGAGTTAGGCAGCCACACGGTTATAATGGTGCACCTTTTGTCTAACTGGATGTGCCTTAACATGTGGCACTTAACACGATAAAGCATGCTGGGTGTGCGTAAGTGGGCTACGGTGCTGGTACCTATGAAGAACTGAGTGTGACAGGCTAGTTATTTGTGGTTGCAGTATAACCGTTTAGGTTTAATGCTAGATCTACAGGCTTAAGCGACCACCAGTCCCATCCCCAAGTGTTTGCTTGCGTGTGGCTTAGATCATGCCCCATTTCCCCTGTATCAATATGGCAATAGGTGTGTCAGGTGCGTATGTACTTGTCCGAGCTGATGTGTGTCTTGGCCAGGTGTAGGCCTCATGCATGTTTCTGCCATTGGTGGTGCTGTATCTGCTATTAGTTATGTCGGGAGGTGATAAGCTGCCCCTATGTGTAACTATGTACATTCAGGCATTTATAGCTATAGCTTGTGGGTATGTGGAATGCTCAAGTTATCAAGTCCCAGATAGTCGGTCTCACTGTAAGCGAAGTCTGGTGGAGGGGTGCAAGTGCCGGCAGGTATGTCAGAGGAATAGCCCAGCTTGTGGCTGACCTCACCAGCTCTCTGTGTGCTTGGAGTGCAAAGTCCCTGATCAGCCTATGCCCATGCTCAGTAACAGGCTTAGGGGGTGGCTAGATGATAAGAGGCAGTGTCTGAGCAAGTCCTCCCCGTAGCCCCAGGCTATCGTGAAGTCCTGCATCTTTGAGCCATGTATGTGGTCCCACGCGTAAGAGGTTGAGTTCTTCCCTTGCAGGGGGCATGGCTGGATCCTGGTGGACTGTCTCGTGCCCTTCTAAAACTTTATTTAGCTTGAGCGGGAATCACTTTAAAGGATCACTCCAGATAAAATATAATATATAAACAGGGTCTAACATTCCAAGTACTATACTTTTAGCCGGACCCTAAAAGTTACTTGCCACTGCAAGTCTGGAGGGTCCATGGCACACTCACCAGAGATGACATTCTAGTGGCTGGTGGACATTTTGAGACCTGAAAGTTTTGTTTTTTTTATTACAAAAATTATATATGAGATAATCTTATAAGAGTAGGAATCAGATTCCTAGGATAGGACCTGCCAGGAATGGGGTACGTTGGCGTTGCGGCAGGCTTACGTAATGTATGATCAAATACTGTAACTAAACCCCCATTATTTTTCTTAGGTTAGATGTTAAAAAAAAAACAACAACAAACAAACAAACAAAAAAAACCGATTACATTCACTAGTTTGAGTGTACTTTACATAACTAATCACCATTTCAGCACTTCAAAGATTAAAACCAGTTTAACTCACCTTTGTTCCAACTACATGAGCATTTTCTTACAGCAATGCCAACCTTCCTCCCATGAGGCCATCATCAATGTGTCCAATCAAATGCTTCAAAATGAGTGGGGAGGAATGTGTGCTTGACAGCTCAGAGGTGTTTATAAGGGTATTTGCAAAAAGCTACCGTCTGTCATGAAAATATGCCTGCAGAGACATTCACTTAACCTGTAATGTACTTTAGCAAGTAAAGACGCAAAGAACTGTGGTGTATATTGTTACTGATTACAGGATTCCACAGCAAATAAACTGCTAATGGTCAGACAGTTGAGGACTGAATGTACTATATAAAGTGTTTATGTGGACGCTGATTCTCAAATCAAACTCCACAGAACTACAAGAGTTTTTGAAGTCCAACTTTTCACTTCTAGTTAGCAAAACGTTGGAAGGACAGACTGCTCAAACATTTTCTCTTTCCTTAATTACCACCAACTCCCTCGGAATCCTTAAATTGGGTTCTGTAGTACGGTAGCACGAAAAATAAAATGTGCAATGTTTGTTTGCTATAAAAACTAAAACTAACACTTTATTGAGAAAAACACAGTAATGTAACAAAAACAGACGTGATCAGTCACAAGTTACAACAAAACAACCATCTCTTTCAGCGAAAAACAAAGTATTGAGCAATGAAAAAATACAACGTTAACATTTAATGGTTGTACAAACCACACGGACTTTGTAAGATTGTCTCTTTAATACTGTCACTTAAATAAAGTAATAATTTTAATAGCATTCATCTAAGATAGAGCTCTGAAATATGTTCTGATTACAACAGTTCCCTTTTATTTTTGGTGCCCATTGTCTGTAAAAATGTTAAAGGATCATCATTTATATTTACTGTAACATATACACTCACAGCAATTCTGAAAAAAAAAAAGCTAGCTCAGTATTTGTATTTTGGTTGGATCAATCCATTGCTTTAGATATTGATGTGAGCTTGTGTATGTTAAAAATGTCTGATCACTATTTATTGAGAATGTTCTGCGTTCTTTAACTAAACTTCTTCATTCTCACCTCTTATGGAGTCTTGGACAGTTTTTTGCTTAATTAAGATTACTAGTTAAGTTGACAAGTTTACAGTCAAGCCAGTTAACTACTGGCAAATGTATATCTTACAACATCACTAAGGTAAGAGTTTTCTATGAAGATAAAATTATTGTACACAAGTATTGGATGTGGGATTCAACCATGACACAATGTGTTTTTTCAAGATAAATGGTAGACCCTCATTGCCATATTAAGGCATATCATGTTGGCTGTTTCTCACGCAATACCAGTGATGAATCTAGAAGTGGTTGGTCAACATGTGACTCAAAAGCTCACAGTGGGCAGCAACTTGCATGATTCTCCATCACTTGACTTTAGTCCCGTTTAATTTCATGTTCCATTGATCTGCACCTAGAGCCCATAGAAAGATCAATGGCTTCCTATTCCATAAAGGAAGGACTTCTTCTGTCTTCCATCGTTTTTCAGTTGTCATACCTTGCTATAATATGTTATAAATTCTTTCTTAGGGACATTTATTCCATTACATTGATGATTTTCTTTGATGCAGCCATTTCCATTTTGGTTCTCGTAATTATTCAAATTAAGTGGGGGCTTACACTTATGCCAGTTTTTCAGAAGTTTGTTCATAGTGCCTTGGCTAGTGATTCCCAAAAGTTTATCATTCTCTTCTTGCTCCATACTGGTCTTCTCCAAGATGTGAGAATGGCCCATGCTTATATCCTTGTTCATTGTCTCAAAAAACTGCTGGATGCACAGCTTTGCAAAGCTTTTTGCATGTTCTGTACAGGTTTCGTCAAATAGCTTACGCTCTATATCAATGTAATGAGACCAATATTTGCTTTTCAAGAAAGCAGCTTGGGTAAAACAAGGCCGAATGGCACGGACAAGGAATGCAAAGAAGGTCATCAAGAGGACAAAGGTCCAGCCAACTGCCTAGGAGGAGAGAGAAAATGGTCTGTTATTAGTTTATCCACATTATTATTAACTTTTTCAGAGCAAAAAACAGCGATTTTGTTGGTGTGTTGACATTTAATTTGTTTGTCTATTCTCTAGCAAATTTGGAATGAAGAAAGTGTGGTCATCTAATGACAAACATATAATAGTTGATTTCAATAAATGTATACATTTTAAAAGTATTGCAAGACTATTTTTACTTGCCCTGAATTAGTCCTTTAGTTGGAACCCATCCAGAACCTGTGAAATTCACCCTGAATGTCATACGATAGTCCAGAAGTGCATTTTAACAGCTTTTAAATTGACTCTGGAACTATGCCTGAACTCTACAACTGTCCATCTGACCCTTCCCTCGTTCATTGATGTGGGATGTGGGCTATTGCTCACTAACCCGTGTGATATTACCACTGATGTTTGTGAATAGAGGAAGCCATTCTGCTAGGCCAACTCTTAGTTTTAGGAGATTCATGGAATCACTCATAACTGTTCATATTACCATATAAATGCTATGCTCACAAAACGGCTAAATAAATTTCCAGGAAGAGTTTGTTAAAGCAACAAAAACAGAGAGTATGAAAACTCTGAGAACGGGCAAAAGTGTAGAGAAACCATGTAGCTTGCCCTTCAGTTAGACCCGCTCAGGTTTTTTTCTAACTTTTGCTTTTACAGAGTTTGTTAATGTATTCAGACTGGCTATTCAGAGGAAGATCAATTTAGTGAGCTATCTCCAGATTTTTATCCTTAGATCACCTTTTATCACTTTTTACGAATATTTTTTTTTTTTAGCATTCCCTCTTAACCTCTTAAGGACACATGACATGTGTGACATGTCATGATTCCCTTTTATTCCAGAAGTTTGGTCCTTAAGGGGTTAAAGGGACTCTCCAGTGCCAGGAAAGCATATACCCTGCAGTGCCCCTCTCCCTCCAACTCCCCCATCCCATGTTGCTGAAGGGATTAAAACCCCTTCAGTGACTTACCTGAATCCAACGCGGATGTCCCTCGGCGCTGGGTCAGGCTCCGCCCATGCTCCTCCCCCGCAGAAGTCAGCCAGCGGGGGAGACCTAATGCGCATGTGCCGCAATGGCCATGCGCGCGCATTAGACCTCCCCATAGGAAATCATTATTCAGTGCTTTCCTATGAGGATTTCAGCAACGCTGGAGGTCCTCATGAACAAAGTGAGGACGTCCATCGTCGTTTAAAACACTTTTCGTGTTCTAAGAACATGGAAGTCCCTCTAGTGGCTGTCTGATAGACAGCCATAAGAGGAGGACTTAACCCCGCAATGTAATTATTGCAGTTTATAAAAGCTGCAATAATTACACTTGCAGGCAGGGTTAAGGGTGATGGGAGTTGGCACCCAGACCACTCCAATGGGCAGAACTGTTCTGGGTGCCTGGAGTGTCCCTTTCATTTTAGAGATATCTTCTCTAAGCCTTTCATACTGTGTGGTGAGGCTCAAGGCCGGATTTACATGTCGGGCTCCTGTAGACATTTAGCATTAATCTTTGATTGTGCCACCATAGTTAGAAAACACTCAACCTGGTCTTCTGTTTCATTTACTGATCTTCTCCTAATTTTGTAAGTTAGAGTGTAGTGCAAAAACAAAGAAGAATTATGTTAAAGCACAATAGATCTGTAAAGCAGTTTCAATACTGACAACAGTGTCGACCTAAGGTGGTGTGGTGGCGACTTGGGGAAGGTGTGACTGTCACTTTGTGACAGCTAATGCATTCCTCTCTCGGGGCTGTTCAACCCACCCACCCACCCACCCACCAAGATTAGCATTGTACAGCTATTTTGAGCTGTAGGCTCGTTACGTGTGGCACTGCAGAAAATATGACTGCCCAGAGGTGTTATTGCGGATGGGCTGACCTGGATGTTGTCTCTTGAAATGCCCTAGTCCAGGGGTAGGCAACCTTTTAGCAGCACTGTGCCGATATAGGATTGTGATGTCCCGTAGCGTGACGGTCCTATTTTTTTAAATTTAGGTGTGTATGCTGACGTATTCTGTTTGTGTTATTTTTACTGCAGTTGCTTTGCATCATTGTATTTGTGCGTATATGAGCTATTATATTGTATATGTTCATTAGTAGTTTATGGTATTGTGTATGATACATATGAATGTGGGCTGTGTATGAGGGCTGCTTGTGGAATTGTGTGTGGATGGATATGTCACATTGTGTGTTTGGTAGTGTGTGTGGGCTGTTTGGGGTATTGCATGTGAAAGGCTGCATGTGGGGTTTGTGTGCATGTATGTGGATTGTTAGCGGGTTACGTTTGTGCAGATTGTGTGTATGTTTGTGTGTGGGCTGTTCGTATTATTTGTATAAGGGGAGGGTTATTCTTCATTTCTGTGTTATGAATGTAAATTAGTGATAGTAAAAATGTCTATTTACTGTGTATACCTGTATTCAATATCTTCTCAAAATGGCTGCTAGAGCACCCGCTCCCACCGACTAACTACCTCGTGTAACAAGATGGCACCTACATCCGGAGTAAAATCCCGGGATGATGGTGACATCACGCCTCGTAGAATGTGCATTAGATAAGACACGTAACCAATTAGAGATGTATTCTCTCTGTTATCTACATTTTTGCATATGATGTATTTTTTGCCTTTATAAGGGGCTTGCCGCCCCCTGAGTAAACATTCCGAAGTTTTTTATTAACCTGATACCTGTGTCTCAGTGTAATTTACTTCAAAACGTGCACGCATTTATTTTAACAATTTGGAAAGGAGCAGATACTCAGATAAACACTTGGTTTGATCCACAATATCTGTGTATATCTAGCAGTATGGTTGGCTTCCCTGGGTTCCAGTGGGGACCAGGCTGGCCTGGTACAGGTCAAAGACAGGAGCTGCAACAGCAGCTGCAGGTTGCTCTACTACGTTGTGGATTCCCATTCACAAGTGCTTGGAGGAAGTGATCTGAGATCATTTCCTCTATGTGCTGCAATGCTTAAATTGAGGAGTGTCCTTCACCATCTTTTCGTATTAGCAGATATTTGAAGTTTTACTGGGACTCCTGATAGGCCAGAGCCTGTTTGGCTCTAGCAGCCTTGAGTGCCGTGCAAAGACACCTCGAGTGCCGTGCACGGCACTAGTGCCGTAGGTTGCCTACCCCTGCCCTAGTCTAATGAAAGCACTGTTTTGCTGTTAATCTCTTGAAAATCTATCACTTGAAATATTACTTTTCTCCTAATATTGCAATTTGTATTATTTATTAGTTTTTATTTATTTATTCGCTTCCAATACCAAATCTTCCAATAAGCCTTTCCACTGACCCTCTTGGTTACAAAGTTAAAAAATGAGGTAATTATGTAGTAATTTAACATGCAAGAGGCATGAGTTATAAAATCTATGTTTAGGGCGGGGCCGGACCGCCGAGCTGGACGGTCGCAGGCAAACAGAGCTCCTGCAACTCCATACTAAAAACGACCAAAAACCATGTCTTTAAAGCGAAAAGCAGACCGACAGCACCGTTCTCTACAATAGGGGGACTGCTGGATCCAGGGAGAGGCTGGCTCACGAGCTACAGTCCCCTGGAGGAGAAATCTTAGCACATCTATCTGAGGCCTTCTCCGGCGGTGAGTGGGGCAGACGGCCGCTGCCCCACTATCCTGCAGCAAAGCACCCACCCTGAGACATGAATCTGTATAGACCCGGTCCTGTTCCCCCCCTATGGACCGGGGGGGTAATCCCGGTCCTCACACTGGAGCCCTGACCGGGAAGCCGCAGCTGAAGCTGCGGGGTCACTCCGCTAGACCCAAGATGGCGGGCGCCATGTGCGCAAGAGATGAAGGGAGGACCAGCACCCAACACCGGAGCCCACGGCTAACAACGCGGCTCCTGCCTCCAGAACCGGCTACACTACAAAGCGGCATCATTATTACCCACCCCCGCAGCCAATTAAACCAGCAATGACAACGGCGGCACAGGGGGGATAGAGGTAACCCACGCACCGACTGTTACCGCCTGCACGAACTAAGCCTGTCACCGACGCAAAGACAGACCACCCGCCCACCCCACACTCAGCCCGCAACACCACCCAGGTATAGACAACCACACGCGGACTACGCCAAGCTCCCCTCCATGGCTAATTCCGGCCCCTCGAAAACCAATGTGCCAGCATTGTTTAGTAATTTAAAGCATAGTAGCTACCTTCATCCTACTGCTAATCGATGCATGCTTATTGCCTACTCATAATGCGTTACACTACTCACACGAAATATGTTGTGTACCAGAATTGTTCACTAATAGCACTAAAGCGGTGTATCTAACGTTTAGATATCAAAAGCATAGCCAACGTAAAGATTTAACCTGAATTAATTATTTAGCTACCTACCCAAGCGACTGTCTCTACCTGTTAATATTATAAAATGTGCCTGTTCATCTTGTGCCCCGCATGCTGAGCGTGGGATAAGTTGGAGGATTGCTTTTGGGGCACCTCTTACCTGCCTGTGATATATATCTGCACGTCAAAAATAAAGAATTAAAAAAAAAAATCTATGTTTAGCATGAAACCCCTGGCTTTGCTACCTTGAACATACGACCCTGTGTCTGCCTCTACAGATGGGCAGCCCGTGTGTGGTGCTTGGCAGAGCTTGGCAGAGCCGTGAGGCTGGGAGCTGCAGGGAAGAACAAGGGCATCTTGTGCTCAGTGAGGTAGTATGAGCAAAGACCACACTCAGTTCTCTGTATTCCATTGTCCTAGGTTTATTCTATCTGCCCAGCTCTGTTGCTAAGCGTTGTTTACTAAACTGTAAACTTATAAATATAAAAAAATTGAAAATAAGGGTAATTGGAATAGTTTGACTGTCTGGCTTTTTTTTGTGTTTGTTTTATAAATAGCTAAAATAGCTTAATTTCCTTTTTAAAATAAATAACAATTATCATTAAACAGACACTATAGTCACCAGAACAACTACAGCTTAATGTAATTGTTCTTGTGGTCTTTAGTTTACTGTAAACACTGCCTTTTCAGAGAAGAGACAGTGTTTACATTGGTGCCGATAACACCTTTAGTGACAGTCACTCAGACGGCCACTAGGGGTGCTTCCTAGGTCACGTTCAGTGCCTCTGTGCTCTGCGTGAAGGTGCTGAACGTTCCCGTAGAGCTGCATTGAGTCAATGTATCTCTATGAGGAGATGCTGATTAGCACAGTCGCGCATGAATGATAGCCTCTCAGTGCTTTCCTATTGGCAAAGATTGGATTGGCTGAGATCATCAAGTGTGATGATCTCAGCCAGGGGGGCAGAGTGTGAACGGAGCCAGTCGCAACAGACCTGCATGGCACTGGAATAAAGTGAGTAACTGGTGGTAAATGGGGGCTGGGGTCTAAATAGCTATTTTGACCTATAGTGTCAGAAATACATGTTTGTATTCCTGACATTATAGTGTTTGTTTAATTATGGGCAGGAGGGCACTAGGGGTGCAACACTACTGTATATATAATTAAAAAATATAAATAAAGTCAAGTAATTGCGATTTGCCAGATGCCATCATTTTGTTTTTCACATTATTCTGAAATGAAAGGTTGTATCATTCAGAAGTACAATAAGTATTTTTATTACATGTTATTGACCTACATTGTTAGTTCGTGGGAATGTATTTTTATGTCGTGTAATAAGCTGCTGTTGCTGGTTTCAGGCGAAAAAAATACATTTGCAATGATATGTTGCGAGACAGCATGTTTGAGGAAACGGAGCCTGTGGCGCATTGTGTAACCCGCAGACATAGTCAGGAATGCACTGGTGAATGTCAAACTTAATGCCTAATAGCTGAGTTGAAAATACAGTGAACTTTAATGATATTTCCCCAAATTAGCTACCCACCTTTCTGATGATACATTTTTTGGTGAATTATTCCGACAGGTATTCACACACTGAAGTGAAAAAATATGTGTCAGGTGTCAAGGTATTGTGTTGGTTTCACTTTAAGAAGCATAATGCCTATTGTGCCTACAATATTGATTTTTATTTTTCCTTTGCGCATGGATAGCGTTTTCAAACAGATACAAAATGGATTTCTCTTGCACAACCATACAATAACTCACAGTTAGATTTGGGTTGTGTGTTTTTTTCCCTTTACGATGCCATAATATGGTGAATTGGTGATATCATAAGCTGAGAGCACTGGGGTTGTGTTAGACTAGCACACTAAGACAGTCACTGCCACCTAACCTGGCTGATAAATTGACTGATTGATTGATTGATAATACAATAAGAAAAGGATGGGAGCCAGGAGGTAAAGGTCAAAGGGCAAAGGAGGGCCTAACCCTGGCTATATGAAATACAAAAAAAAAAAAAACGACATGAAAAACGCTGACCAAATTGTAGCAGACTACAGGAAGTTTAATCTTTAATAAGTATGAAAAAATACGTAAGTCACCAAAAAACATTCAAAATAAATTTTAAAAATTACATACAAATAGTAAGTAAGCAAAGTAAACAATAAATTGTAACAAAAAAGTACAATTAAATGACCACTATAGGCACCCAGACCACTTCAGCTTAATGAAGTGGTCTGGGTGCCAGGTCCACATAGGATTAACCCTTTCTGCTGTAAACATAGCACTTTCAGAGAAACTGCTATGTTTACCTATGGGTTAATCCAGCCTCTAGTGGCTGTCTTCTGCGCTTCTCCCTGTGATTTTCACAGTGAGAAGACGCCAGCGTCCATAGGAAAGCATTGCGAATGCTTTCCAATGGACTGGCTGAATGCGCGCACGGCTCTTGCCGCGCATGCGCATTCAGCCGATGACGGGGAAAGGAGGAGGAGAGTCTCCAGCACCGAGGGAGCCCGGCGATGGAGAAAGGTAAGGGTTTAACCCCTTCCTCTCCATCCAGCCCAGCGGGAGTGGGACCCTGAGGGCAGCTATTTAGACTATAGTGCCAGGAAAAGAGTATGTTTTCCTGGCACTATAGTGGTCCTTTTAGACATATTACTCCGTACTTGTGATTATCTGACAGCTTTTTTTGTCTGTCTTAGTCCTCTTACATTGCACAGTGCTACAAGCTGTATTCGATTTATTATATTTAGCATTTATATTTACTATTTATTTACTCTTATTTAGCTACAATTTGCATATATTTTTTTTCCACTTATATTGAGTGTTTTTGTGATTTATGTCTATTTTATACTTATTAAAAGTTAAAGGGACACTCCTCCTGGCACTGCAGAACCCTACAGTGCCCCTCTCCCTCCCACCCCCCCATCCCATGTTGATGAAGGGATTAAAACCCCTTTCAGTGACTTAGCTGAATTCAGCACCGATGTCCCTCGGCTCTGGGTCAGGCTCCGTCTACTCTCCGCCCCCACCGACGTTATAAAAACTGCAATAATTACACTTGCAGGGTTAAGGGTGGTGGGAGTTGGCACCCAGACCACTCCAATGGGCAGAAGTGGTCTGGGTGCCTGTAGTGTCCCTTTAAGTTTTAACTTCCTATTGCCTACTACAATTTGGTCAGGGCCTTTCATGTCGGGTTTCGTTGTAACATTGATAATACAAACGTGAATTTTTTGTTTTTTTAACAGAAAGGAAAGGAATGGGCTGTCTTTTCTGGCTACCACGGAGAGTCCTGTTTTTTCTCAAACCGCTTACAATGGTGAGGCCTAGGGTATGGTCTTACACAGAGGCGTAACTAGAAACCACGGGCACCCTGCCTCCCCCCAAGTGGTCTGACAGGAAGTCTTTCAGTGAGCACTTCCTTTTAGAGCGCTTGGCCACGCTATAAACAGGCAGAAGGGGAGCAGCACAACACATCGCTCACCTCCTGCTGGTCAGCCTGCGATCGTGGGACCCAGGCTGGTGCAACAGTGCACCAGCCCTAAAGGTGTGCAGTTGGCCCACAGTGGCAGGGGTTGCAGTGGTGCCTTCCCCCCTCGAGTGACGGGCCCGGTTGCCACTGCAATCCTTGCAACCGTGGTAGTTATGCCACTGGTCTTACAGCGGACAACATAAGAACTACTCAGAGTTGTAGTGGTGATGTTGCTTAAAGTTTCCCTTTAGTATATTTTTTAATTCACATCCAATGTGTTGAAGCGGTTTGTCTTAAATCTTCCTCTGCAATCAGTGCCTACACCCACCAAAGGCCTGGTTGAGTCATTTCAGGTTTCCCGTGGGTACATCATTTGTAACTAGGGTAATATTTAATTGTTGCCCTTATCTGGAAAAATATCGGCGGGTGCCAATGATAGTAATTACAGATGTGCTAGTTTTATTTATCTCCATAAAAGAACATATATGTTTCTGGATTAATGCCATGATCTATTATTATAACTAATATTAATTCAGAACATATTACTATAGAGATTAACTAAGTAGTTAAAGGAACACTATAGTGTTAAGAATACAAACATGTGCAATGCAGCATTAGGTCCCTGGCTCCGCCTCTGTGACTGAGATCATCTGGTGATCTCAGCCAATCCAGTGCTTCCCATAGGACAGCTTTGGGAGGCTATTGCGCATTCACAACAAAAGCACCAATCAATATCTCCTAATGGAGATTCATTGAATCAATGCATCTTTGTGAGGAACATTCAGCACCTTTTTGCAGAGCTTGGAGATGGTGAACGTCAGTGCTGCACACTGTGCAACACTTACACAGGAAGTACATCTAGTGGCTGCAGCCTATTCCCTGAAAAGTCAGTGTTTACAGTGTTAAGTCTGCAGGGACATGTTATAGACACCAGAACCACTACATTAAGCTGTAGTGGTTCTGGTGACTCTAATGTCTCTTTAAAAGTACATTCATTCTTTATTTTTATTTGAGTAACAATCACATATAAGATGATTTTATGGGCTGATATGCCATTAAAATAGAAGAAAGCAATCTGCAATTAAAATATTACTGTGAGTTATCAAAGTATTCAAACAGACAAGGCGCGTGTTTGGGAGTCCTCCCCAAAATTCTGAGGATGGGCAGGTTCCAATGCCCAATTTCCAAAAGAGTATGCATCAAGCCATAGAGTATTAAACAGGTTATCACTGGGGAGGCTGTGGGATGCATTGCAATATTTTTTGTCAATTTTTATTAGGTTAGTTTTGTCCAATATATTATATAAAAAAAATATATTTAGAATAATTTTAAAGAACTAAGAAGCAGATATAGATTTCTCAAAGTCTAACTAGACTAGACTAGACTAACAAGCTGACCCCATTCTTTAATCTGTAGGGAGTGCACAATTTTGTAGAAAAAAAATGAATTAAAAAAAGTTATTTATCTTGAAATAACACAGGGACGTTTAGATAAAAGAATGCTATTGATTTCAATCATTTAGCTGACATTACTTTGTCAGTGTTTCAAACGTTATATTATGTGAAGAAGATAACAAAGACACTTTTTTATCTTAATTAATAAACTACACAGTAATTCAAGCTGTATAACACTCAATCTGCAATACATCTTAGACCATGTAGAGTTGTCCTATTTTTCCTTGTCACCCTCTCTTAAGTTGTATTGTCCTTACCTACATTATACAGTGGGGTTTATCAACGTAACAGTGAGATGTGTAAGTTTCACAGAACTGAAAACCCTTATGTACAAAATGACCCAAAGCTTTAATTTACTCCCAATGAAAATAGGTTAACTAATGCATCATATCCTTGATGAGGATTTGATAACCAATAGTCCCTTCTCAAATTCTATTATTAACCCCTTAAGGACACATGACATGTGTGACGTCATGATTCCCTTTTATTCCTTTTTATTCTGTCCCCCAATCCACACTGCTTCCTACATATACAAGTCAAAATGTAACTATGCATTCTTACCTGAGAGATACAGCGCAGGTACCGAGAAGCCACTTCTTGGCCGATGATGTGATGCCCATCATAGATGTCTTTGCAAGGAATCCTGGCCAATATTCTTTTAATTTCCTTTTCAGATAGGGTGACTCCCGTCATGTTACCGAGTTTTTCAACGGGCACTGAAGTGCTAAATGCACATATAAAACACTCTCCGTGCAATAAAGTTACTGATACCCAAACCGCTGGGGCAATCAATGCTCGCTGCGTCATTGAACAAAACATGTAACGAAGGACTGCGGAGTCCTTTTGCCTCATCCCGGTGGGCCTCTTCCATTCTTCTGCCAACATAGACACATTATTGTTCATGACAAACCCAAGTAGAAATAGCACAATCGGCGGAACACAGAGCACCCCCATTCCGTAAGTCAAGTTATAGCTTGGAAGACACGGGCAATTGAAATCGAATGCTGTGTACATCTGCGCACTAGCCAGTGCCATGATACCACATATTCCATTCATGAAGGATTCCTGGTTGGACTGTAAGAACTGGAAGATCATCCGAAATTTATCCATTTTGGTTCTGAGCTTAGTTTCTTCTCCGACAAAAAAAAAATTAAAATAAGTTAAATTCTCTTTCTACTCTCAATTTGTTGTTCTGTTTATATTTTTGTTCCACTGTGTTGATCTAACAGGTTATCAGTTGTCGATGGATACAAACGGAATTAGTGTGGGTTTATCTTTAGATACCATCTGCCACTTGCATTCTATTGATTATTATTGTCTTCGTGTTTTTCTGTTGTCTAATATTTCTGTTCATGTCCCATTGAGATGGTTCTAGATTAAATGAGGTTAGTATATTATTGGATGTCTAGAATCTCAGTTCCTCTCTGCAAGCTGTTTGATGTAAAGCTGTTTGCAAATGTACGTATGACAATTCCACTCCTACAAAACAACAAAAAGCCACACCTTGTAGCAGGGCACAGACATATATGTAAAATCTGGATAGAGCTGGCTCACAATTTGTCTCGCTCCTGAATGTTCAGGGAACAGGATACCATTAGAATCCTAAAATAGCATAATATTCTAGGTGTTACAGCTATGGCTTTCTGGAAACACAACATTGATGTTCGAACTTTAGGTTTCAAAAGAAAACAGATAATACTTACAAGTCAGGTTATATCGACAGTAAAGTTGTTCTATATGTTTTTCTTTTATTAATGGAATTGGAAAAATGTGTTAAAAGATGAACCAGAATTCTAATTATGTATATCCCATTGTACAGCGCTACGGAACCTGATGGCGCTATATAAATAATAAAATAATAATAATAATAATATAGTGCCAAGAAATTCTGCAGTGCTGTACAATAGGTAAAACAAGACAAGCAGTTTTAACAAGACATGTCATCACAACATCTGAATAGTTTATGGGAGAGGTAGCTTCAGAATAGTTGAATTAATACATTTCTGCACGATTTGACTATAATTCCAGTATTACTTATAGGCATTTAATCGTTTTATCTGTACACATTATCTCCCTCCCACATTCAGCTTTTAATCATTACATAGATTATATTAATCAATATTGGTCAATTTTAGAAATATAAAAAGTATTGCAAATTGAATTCACTTTTGACGGCTAAATTTCCCCTTGTTACCCACATGTAGGGTATGATTAGTTTATACACTTTGTCAGGGTTCTTAGAATTCCCTGTTAACTAGGGAAGGGCTGCACTATAACCCCCAACTTCCCTCACACCATGCCAGGGTAACGTACCTACTGGGTGGGCATAGCCGGGTTTAATTAAATGAGGACCATCATGCTCACTTAATAAATGTTATTAATTCCTTTGTGACAGTCAACTTAATGGACATTTCATTTTTACAAAGTCCTTAAATGACAACCGATGTACCCTGTACACACTGACAAGCACACGTGGGCACTCAGTCGTTGGCACAGGAATTAGATATGAGAATGCTTGGGCTTTCGATAGGTCTGAGCGGCACTTGAGGTGGTAATTCAAATCATACGGAATGCCTTGGTTATAACCAGTCAGGTATAGAGTGTCAAAGAAAATAGAAAAACTACAAAGAATTTTATTTTTAATTGCTTTAACCCAAACGTTTGCCTCCAGTACCGAATCTCCCTTTCCCCAGTGGCATCCAACTTCTTCAACTGACTTTCACAAAGCGCGGAGTGATGCTCTACAATACTTTTTTCATGAATGGGGAGCTACTGAATGGCTTAGAGCGTCAGCTGACTGGTCCAGCCAATCAGCGGCAACCGTTCCCGGCAGCACTCCATGCTTCCTAAAAGTCAATTGAGGAAGCCAGATGCCACTGGGGAAAATGAGATCTGCTGCAAGAGGCAACTTTTGGGGTTAAACCTTTTGAGAACAGGTACCTCCAGGCACCATAACAACTTAATTTTGGTGAAGTTGTTATGGTGCTCGGAGTGTTCCTTTGATGAACAAGTCTTGTTCTTACTAACTAATTGACTAAAGTACAGATTTTAAAAGTTGTCCCTAAACTACCTGTATCACAGGTGAGGCTGCTTTTATGACACAGCAACTTTCCAGTGCTCATTGTAAACAAATTAGTGAGAACATCCCACAAGCCTTATTTAATTTTCCTACGTGCATTTATGTTTTGCATGGAAAATATACATTTCCGATTGCCTCTGCCAGAGAGGAAAGGGGAAAAAATTCTTTAAATGTATTTAAGATCTAAGGGATAGCAAGAGATTGTGGTGTTTGAATGTCTTTTTCGTATCCCTAATCTGCCTCTGTAATAATATATTATTTCTGAGCTGAAATCAATCCACATAGGGGTTTATTCACTAAACAGTTATTGTGATATGCTTATTCAGCTAGATAGTAGGATAGTACGGCTAAGTTTGATATATTTTTTCCAACTTTTCTTTTTTAGACTCAAAACTAAACTATTTACTACAAAATAGTAGGGATGTGCCAAAAATTTGGTTCGGTTCGAACTTTCGAAATTTGGGACTTTGGCAATTCGGGACTTCAGCAATTAGTTTTTGGTTCGGCACTTCCGAAATTCGGGACTTCGGCAATTCGTCAATTCTGTTTGGTTCAGCACTTCCGAAATTCGGCACTTCGGAAATTTGACAATTCGGCTCATCCGAATGTCCGAATTGCCGAAATTTGTCAGAATTTGAATTCGGACCGAAACGAATTGCACATGTCTACAAAATACATTTTTATTCTAGATGATGTTTTCAGGCAGAACAGCCGTAAGTTCATGTCATGTATTAACTTTACTTGTCTCTGCTGTCTTGTCTGGATGGCTAATCCATGCATCTACAACTCTTCACGTAAAAAAAAAAAATACAAAAAATATTTCCTGGCATTAAAACTAATTTTTCCTTTCAATCCATTTCTGTTGTCTGCACTTTCACTAGCCAACATATTTCTACAAAATACATCTCTCTCTTTGAAATATGAGCAATTTTCTTAAAATTAAGCACTGGGGTGGGAAGAGTGGTGGTGTGGGGGTGGGGGGTGCGAAAAATCCCAGTGCGAAAAATCTTCACAGCACCCCCCCTCCCCTCTCGTCATCCATGTATGATGTAATGTTTGTGTTGTCTGTGTATGTGATAGATGTGATGACTGTGTGTGATATGTATGCTATGTGTTGGCTATGTGTGATATTTGTAATGGGTGTATTAACAGTGTGTGATATGCGTGTATTGGCTGGATGTGATATTTGTGCTGGGTTTATTGGCTGTGTGTGATGGTTATTTAATTCAGATAAAAACATGCATTTAGACCTGTGTGTGAATGCAGGTGTATATTTTTGCAGAGTTATGTGCACACATTCCCACAGCCAGAAGTACACAGTTATACATATACACTGTCAAATCCACCACATGCACATAGTCGCAGGCAGATAGTCACATACACAGGATCAGGCAGAAACACACAGGTACAGGCAGTAACATACATACATAGTTACGGGTAGATAAACACACTCACACACAATTACAGGCAGACAGCCACACACACACAGCCACACATACAGTTTTACACGCACACGCACACACACACATACATACATACAGTCTTACACACACATACAGTCTTAAACACACATACTTACATGCAGAAAGTCACACACACACAGACAGCCACACAGACACACAGGCAGACAGCCACACACACACATGGAGAAAGCCACACATACACACAGACAGCCACAGACATACACGCAGGCAGACAGCCACACACACACACAGAGACAGGCGGCCATCCACACACATAGGAAGACATCCACACACACAGAGGCAGGCAGTAATGCACACACAAACAGACAGCCACACAAACACACACAGGCAGACAGCCACACAAACACACACATGCAGACAGTCACAAACACACACAGTCATACACACAGGCAGACAGTCACACACACAGGCAGTCATACACACACACACACAGGCAGGCACTCATACACACACACACACACACACACACACACACACACACACAGACAGACAGTCATACACACAGACACACACACAGGCAGGCAGTCATACACACACAGACAGTCACACTCACACTGACAATCACATAGTTACCTCTGTTCATTGTGGAGGCAGACAGGCAGTGTAGCTCCTGGAGACTGGTTGTTGGGGGAAGCAGGGACTCCTACCTGCAGTTCCCTGCAGCAGGTCCCTGCAGCAGTTTAGCTCTGCCCCGCCGCACAGGAAGCTCCGCCCTGCCGCAATTTATTTATTTTTTTATCCCGGCTGGCTGTGCGGCCGCACGGCGCCCTCTGCTCCATGGCGCCCTGTTCAGCAGCACAGCTCGCACACCCCTAGGGTACATAACCACCACCGTTTCTCTGAAACTGCTATGTTTGCATCTGCAGGGTTAAAACCTGAGGGACCTGTCACCCAGACCACTTCATAGAGCTGAAGTGGTCTGGATGACTATAGTGTCCCTTTAAAATCAAAATATTCTATTCTAAATTACATCAGATGCTAGTTTTTTTCACCATTTCAGCCTGATATCTGATACAAATCAATAGTCTCCCATGATGCTATGCATGTGGTTTATGAGCACTCACATGTTTGTATAGCATAATACGAAGTCAATGCATAGTTTTTGTAGCTGTGCATGGCATCTTGGGAAGATTAATTAATATATACCCATGTACACCACACGTGCCTATAAGCACTTTAATAGCGTTTTCTGGATTAAGGAAATGTAATGGTGACAGCTAATTATCCTTACTATTTATTGGTTCTGTTTGTCCTGTGAATAAAAAATTTGACAGAGAGAGATTTGACGTTCATAAAATATTTTGTCCAGCATTAACTGTCCTGCATACAGGATTTAATTACTGGGGCCAAGTGGAGGTAGATTGACAGGGCCTGCTGGTTTGTGAACTAACAAATGTAATCAAGTACTTCCAAGAGGGTTCCGTAATGTCAAGGTTATGTGAGTTAACACTGCAGTATTCCAATACGGGGATACAGCTCTAGTTAAACTACAACTCCTATGAAACTGTGACAGTCTTTACCTGGCTCTGGATCATGGACATAAGGGCATTGCAGTATGTAGGTAGGTATTAATTTCTACCCAATATCTACACAATGACAAGATAGATAGACTCTTAAAGCGGATGTTTTGGACAAATGCTTGTGTGTAATGTTCTTTTGGCTCACGTGTTGCTCAGCAGCTAATCAGCTCGAGAAAGTGAAAAAACGCTCTCTCATACATACAGTGGTCTAAAATGCTCTAATTGCTAATATTTTCTGCCATATTGAAATTAAAGCAAATTTCACTGGTTTTCAACCATTTTCTCCAGAAATGGGACAAAGAGAGAAAAATCCAGGATGATGGGACTCATGTCAAAACGTGTCATGACTATTTCCAACTTACTATAAGTATAATATATGCAATATCTCAGAGTTTCCCAAGTTCTACAAGTTCCTGGCAACTTCTATAAGGTTTGATACCTATCTGATTTAGAATCCATTACTTCTAGCCACTTTACAGCTTTTTGCCAGGTCTGCAGGAGAAGAAGAGGGGATATTAGGGGATAACTTCAGGGCAATTAAGGTCCCCAAGTGTGGCAACATGTCCTGCCTCTGTAAAAGGTGTAACGAAGAAAGAAATCATGCCTAGTAAGGTATTGCATAATCTACAAAGCAGCATGTAACAATAACTCCTGTCTCTAAATAGGAGGGGATTAAACAGATATGCATGATTTCTTAGTACTGTTAATCATTTGTGTGTAGACCATACAACTTGACTGAAAGATTGTTCAGAGCGGTTACTTAAAGCTCATAGATTCTGTAATGTGCTCCCGCTCAGTTAATTCTCTAAACCAGGGATTGAGGAGAACTGGCAGAGAAATCGAAATTGTTTTATACCAAATACATAAAACGGATACATAATCCATTGGAGGAGTTTCCAATCTGTCTGTTTTCCCCTAGAATTTGAAATTCCTTTGTTGGTTATTCCATTGTCTTCCGTTTAGAAAATATAATGTTAGCAAATGTGTGCAATAAAAAGTTCATTCTTAGTCTTGGTTAATGCCTATATCTTCATTGAGGCCAGGTGATGACGTATCATTGCAGAGCAGTTTGTGATGCTGTGATATGAACCTTCTGGGAACGTGCATACTTTGTCTTATAAAAGAAAACAACAAACAAAAAACAGAGACAAGAGACAAAATTGTATGCACATGACTGGTGCTTTTGGGTCTAGCTGCCCAAAAAACATGTAGGGGTGTAGCAACTCTAGGATTCATTATTATCTAAGATATTATATATAATATTAGACAGACAGAGGGAGAGCAGATGAGGGTTGGGGGTGTAACTTTGCATGTTTAACTCCTTAAGGACCAAACTTCTGGAATCAAATGGAATCATGACATGTCACACACATCATGTGTCCTTAAGGGGTTAAAAAGGCATGGCATTACCTCTTTGTGCATGTCTTGCAATGTACCTTTAACAGATACCCATGTATAAACAACTTGATATGCTTCCCTGTATACTCGACTCTATTCGTATAATGCTTTTTTTTCTGTACCAAATATGTGCATGACTTGACAAATAAAGAATTGAAAAAAAAGGCATGGCATTAATTTCTGGGTGAAGTTCTGAGCCCCACTAAATCCCTCGGATCTCTACTACACTTATGCCAAATTCCTGCAGATGATGTATAAGCCCTATACCAGGGGTAGGCAACTTTCGGCACTCCAGATGTTGTGAACTACATCCCCACAATGCTCTTACACACATATTGCTGGCAAAGGATCATGGGAGGTGTAGTCCAAAACATCTGACGTGCGGAAGGTTACCTATGCCTGCCCTATACAGTCAGTTTTCTTTAAACACTTTACTTGTCATGGTTCTATGGGACAAGACTAGCATTAACGTCACAAGTACAGCAGTTTAAGCCAACAAGATTTTGCATAAAGATAGTGACTTGTATATCTTTGGCGACATTTTTTTCTTTTTAAAGAAAGCAGTAAAACAACATAAAATACATAGAAACAAGACATGCTGTCTCTCACGCATTGCACTTTAAATAGACATGATAGGCAGAAATTATTTTTTTTTTATTGATTTAGAGGCTGAAGCAAAATGGGGGAGTTATTGTAAAGAAGTTATTGTAAAGAAGAGTGGCCCTGCTCAGAGCCCTTGTAAGGTACCAGCCTGTAAATTCAAAAGTAGTTTTATTTTTGGACTGCAGAGATAATGTAAGGCCTTGGAATTATTCTTGAATATTTTTTTTTTTTTTTGGAGCAATGAGGCTTCAATCCATTTTAAATAAAAAGGAGACTTTGATAGGAAGCAGTGACAAAGAGGGAAGAGAGGAACATACACAATACTGGTGTTGTTAGTATTGGTTATTTGGAAATGCAACAGGACTCCACAAGGAGCACCCCCAACAGTGCTATTAATGGATAAATGTGGAAACGTCCACCCAACCATAGAGTTATATAATCTTTGACTTGTTTCTAAAACGCTTGAATCCCCACACACTCCAAGAAATAATGGTAAAGGTCTACTGTGTCGGTCTCGCACTGCAATTTCCTTATCACCTGATAAGATGCCACTGGAATTAGTTTAAGTAATTTAGCACATCGGGGGTCAATGTGGAAGCAGGCAGTCCATCGAGATAAACCAAATTGCTTTTTTGAGTAATCCAGGTGAGCCCTGTTTAGGGAATAGAAACACCTGGGTCTCCACATTCTTGATTTTATCTGAAAAAAAACTACATGTATGAGAGATCCTGTACACCGTAAGAACATCCGCTTCTGTGATTTAATAGGAACGACCTGCATGTGTGGAAGGGCCTATATACTCACCTTAAACACACAGTATCAGCTGCCCATTATTCATGACAAACGTAGCAAAAAATATCTGTAGGCCCTATACTGTATATATATATATACCTGGGGCAGATGAGAAGGAGGAGAGCCTGGGGCAGAGGAGAAGAGGGGATGGGGCAGAGAAAAACGTATACATTTGAAATAACAGAATTTATATTAATTGCAAACTTTTCGCTAATATGAGGGGTCCAATTTATAGACATGGGCTGCCAAGGGGTACTCCAATGAAAAATGGTTAGGACCTACTGCTATAGACAGGTATAGACAGGCAGGAAAATAGAAAGAGGTGGACTAATAGGATAGATAGATAGAAAGAAAGAAAGATACATAGTAAGACAGATAGATAGATAGATAGATAGATAGATATAGATAGATAGATAGAGAGATAGATAGAGAGATAGATAGAGAGATAGATAGATAGATAGATAGTAAGACAGATAGATAGATATATAGATTGATCCCATTGTACAGCGCTACGGAGTCTGATGGAGCTATATTAATAATAAAATAATAAAATAATAATAGATAGATAGATAAATAGATTGATTTTTAATGTAAAGCACTGCAGAATAAGCTGGCCCTATATAAATACCAATACTAATAATAGGTAGGTAGATAGAGCTTTTCTGAATTTTACAGAATAGCATTAATAAGAATAATGTCACCATACTGAGTTGATGTACTATTACATAACTTTGAAATCAAATACATTTGTACGTCAATTTATACTGAGAAATAAACAAAATAAAGTTATATTCGGTCAATATTCTATGGTTGATTGCAGAAAAGACAGGAGTTCTCATGTTTTGCATTTGCTCCAGTTCTTGAGTACACAACATACTATAAGGAAAATGCAAATGTTTCACGCAAATTGTTTCGTTGCTGTGATATCTCCACTGGGTTTAATGCTCCCATGGAAATTGTGACTTTGCATAAAGTCTATTATGACATGAAGGTGACCTCTCCTTTGCATTATCCCTTTAAAAACTCATGTAATTACAAAATGCCTTAAAATAGGTCTTTTGCTAGCCATGCCCACCTTCTAAATGTCTCTGTATATGGGGATTCTCATTTAGAACCAAAATCGCTATGCTCTCCTTCTCCTTGTTGGTGTACTTATATTCCAAGGGCAACAAAACCTAAACTACATTACTATAGTGTCAGACGTTAATTGACAATATTTTTTTTAAATATTTCAGAATGAATATATATTTAAACTTTAGGATTTTATAAAATGTACACATCAATTAATAAATATATGCCGTACTTTTTATGGGATGTGTAATTATTGTTAGCAATACGTGGAGATGAGATTCATTGCGTTTAGGACGTTGAAATAATACCGTTTCCGATTTATTAGGAAATATTCTTAGCTGTCAGATCAAAGAAAAGGTAACAAAAGGACAAACAAGTAGTTTATGTCGAAAGTAAGCTGTGTGAATACATAGGGAGAAATTAAGATGCCAAATCAGCAATCTGATTAAGATAAAGGGCCACTCTAAGCACCATAACTACTTCATCTTATTGAAGTGGCTATGATGCATTCCTTCTTTTTTTTTTTTTTAAACTACTTAATTTCAGAGATACATACCTTTATTTTGCTGAGTTATGGGCCACCACCCTGGGCTGTCAATCAAAAAGCTAGAATGACGCACAAACATGTCTATTCAATAAGTATAGAATTGTAGCCAATTGAAAACTGAATGGCAAAATTGTAGTCTAAAAATAGTCTAGCTAGAATACAAATTTAATTCAGATTATTATTATCCAGATTAGCTTTTTTTTTTGTCTACTTTTTGCCATTTTCCTTTAAATTAAAGGGATCCTATAGTGCCAGGAAAACAAAGCCATTTTCCTGGCACTCCCTCTGGGCCCTAATCTCATGGGGCTGAAGAGGTTAAAAACCCTTCAGCCTCTTACCTGAATCCAGTGCCGATATCTCTCGGCTCTGGGTCAGGCTCCGCCCATGCTCCAATTGCAATGGCCACGCGCGCATTGGACATCCCCATCGGAAAGCATTATTCAATGCTTTGCTACGGGGAAAATCTGACGCTGGAGATTCCGTGAGGACTTCCAGGGTCAGATAACAGACCAAAAGTCCGTTAGGATTCCATAGCGCCAGCCACTGGAGGCAGACTTGGAGCTTCTCTGGAACTGCAATGTTTAACATTGCAGCACTAAGTGCAAAAGGGTCACAGCACCCAGACCACTTCAATTTGCTGAAGTCGTCTGGGTGCCAACAGTGTCCCTTTAAGTACTATTCAGAGTTGACTGACTAAACCCCACATGGGTTTTGACTCCTGCTGTCAGACACATTTTCTCTCTAACACCACGAGGAAAAAAAAGCATAAATTGATTCTGGTTTTCAACTTCTGCTCATATATATATATATATCTATCACTGCTAAAAAAAATAAAGGGAACACAAAAATAACACATCCTAGATCTGAATTAATTAAATATTCTGCTGAAATACTTTGTTCTTTACATAGTTGAATGGGCTGCCAACAAAATCACACAAAAAATCAAAAAAGGGAAATCAATTTTTTCAACCCATGGAGGTCTGGATTTGGAGTCACACTCAAAATTAAAGTGGAAAAACACACTACAGGCTGATCCAATTTTGATATAATGTCCTTAAAATAAGTCAAAATGAGGCTCCGTAGTGTGTGTGGCCTCCACGTGCCTGTATGACCTCCCTACAACGCCTGTGCATACTCCTGATGAGGTGGCGGATGGTCTCCTGAGGGATCTCCTCCCAGACCTGGACTAAAGCATCTGCCAACTCCTGGTCAGTCTGTGGTGCAACGTGTTGTTGGTGGATGGAGCGAGACATGATGTCCCAGATGTGCTCAATTGGATTCAGGTCTGGGGAATGGGCGGGCCAGTCAATAGCATCAATGCCTTCGTCTTGCAGGAACTGCTGACACACTCCAGCCACATGAGGTCTGGCATTGTCTTGCATTAGGAGGAACCCAGGGCCAACCGCACCAGCATATGGTCTCACAAGGGGTCTGAGGATCTCCTCTTGGTACCTAATGGCAGTCAGGCTACCTCTGGCGAGCACATGGAGGGCTGTGTGACCCCCCAAAGAAATGCCACCCCACACCATTACTGACCCACTGCCAAACCAGTCATGCTGGAGGATTTTGCAGGCAGCAGAATGTTCTCCACGGCGTCTCCAGACTCCGGGCCCTCATACCACCCTCATGGATTCTGTTTCTGACCGTTTGAGCAGACACATGCGCATTTGTGGCCTGCTGGAGGTCATTTTGCAGGGCTCTGGCAGTGCTCCTCCTGTTTCTCCTCGCACAAAGGCGGAGGTAGCGGTCTTGCTGCAGGGTTGTTGCCCTCCCACAGCCTCCTCCATGTCTCCTGATGTACTGGCCTGTCTCCTGGTAGCGCCACCATGCTCTGGACACTACACTGACAGACACAGCAAACCTTCTTGCCACAGCTCGCATTGATGTGCCATCCTGGATGAGCTGCACTACCTCAGCCACTTGTGTGGGTTGTAGACTCCGTCTCATGCTACCACTAGAGTGAAAGCACCGCCAGCATTCAAAAGTGACCAAAACATCAGCCAGGAAGCATAGGAACTGAGAAGTGGTCTGTGGTCCCCACCTGCAGAACCACTCCTTTATTGGGGGTGTCTTGCCAATTGCCTATAATTCCACCTGTGGTCTATCCCATTTGCATAACAGCATGTGAGATTGATTGTCACTCAGTGTTACTTCCTAAGTGGACAGTTTGATTTCACAGAAGTGTGATTGACTTGGAGTTATATTGTGTTGTTTAAGTGTTCCCTTTATTTTTTTGAGCAGTGTGTGTGTGTGTGTATATATATATACAGAGAGAGAGAGAGGCATTTGATTGGACAATGCCCAGCACTAACAAGAGGTCAGATTAATGAAAGTTAAAGGGACAGTAAAGTCGCCAGAACTGAACTAGAACTTATTGCAGTTGTTATGGTGAGTGTAGCCAGTCAATGCAGGCATTTTCATGTAAACACTGCCTTTTTAGAAAAAAGGCAGCGTTTACATTACTCCTTAGAGATACCTGCCGTGGCAGCCACTCAGACGGCCACTAGAGGTGATTCCTGGGGCAATGCTACACAACATGCAGTACTGATGTGCAGTACTGACGTTCAGCACACTCTGCATAGAGATACTGAACATTCCTCCCAGAGATGTAGTGGCCAGCGTGGCGTTTGGCTCTGCCCCCTACCCGCCTCCTTGGCAGAGATCATCAGAATTGACGATCTCAGCCAATCCAATGATTTCCCATAGGAAAGCCATGGATTGGCTGAGATTGTCAGTTCTGATTGCAATAAGTGGGGGGAGTGATTAAAGCTGTATGCCAATGAAGTGTTATGGTGTTCTAATACAGGGATTCAAGCCCCGTTCTACCCTTAGGCAATAATGGAGTCCTCTGTGAAGCACATGGCCTTTCACCAGGCAAAACTAGTTAGGTTGTCGATAAACTCCTACTTCATTCCCTTCCAGTGCAATCCCTCTTCCCCCAGGAGTCACTATGGTTCTGTTAGATCCTAGGGGATTGACTGAGGGAGGTGTGTCCAGCAGAAGAAGGAGCTAACCTCTTAAAAGCCCTAAGAATAACACATTCCCTCTCTCTCCTCACCCTCTCTCCACTATACACACCCTCTCTCGCTATCCCCTCTCCCCACTATACACACCCTATCTCTCTATTCCCTCTCCCCACTATACACTTCCTCTCTCTCTATCCCCTCTCCCCACTATACACACCCTCTCTCTCTATTCCCTCTCCCCACTATACACACCCTCTCTCTCTATCCCCTCTCCCCACTATACACACCCTCTCTCTCTGTCCCCTCTCCCCACTATACACACCCTCTCTCTCTATCCCCTCTCCCCACTATACACATCCTCTCTCTCTATTCCCTCTCCCCAAAATACACACCCTCTCTCTCTATCCCCTCTCCCCACCTTACACACCCTCTCTCTCTATCCCCTCTCCCCACTATACACACCCTCTCCCCTCTCCCCACCATACACACCCTCTCTCTCTATCCCCTCTCCCCACTATACACACCCTCTCTCTCTATCCCCTCTCCCCACTATACACATCATCTCTCTCTATTCCCTCTCCCCAAAATACACACCCTCTCTCTCTATCCCCTCTCCCCACTATACACACCCTCTCTCTCTATCCCCTCTCCCCACTATAAACAAACCCTTTCTCTCTATTCCCTCTCCCCACTATACACATCCTCTCTCTCTATTCCCTCTCCCCAAAGTACACACCCCTCTCTCTATCCCCTCTCCCCACTATACACACCCTCTCTCTCTTACTCTCAGCTGATGATCAATGGAGTGGTAACTGTATCGTGTGTCTATGCCTGTTTCACTATGTTAATTTAGTTTACTTTCCATTCAATCAATAACTAGTTTTGGTAGGAACATTTACTAGCCTATTTCA
This sequence comes from Pelobates fuscus, assembly GCF_036172605.1. Lineage (NCBI taxonomy): Eukaryota > Metazoa > Chordata > Amphibia > Anura > Pelobatidae > Pelobates > Pelobates fuscus. Next base: position 29,946,316 of record NC_086326.1, on the reverse strand, counting down.
AATGTATATGTATTGTTTTATTGTTTGATTAGCCTCTTAATATTATTGAATTGCCGAAAGCAAAGAATGTGGACTCTGGCTTTACACTCGCTTTTTAAGTTATTATTTGTAGTTATTAATTGTATTATTAATTCCATATATTTACTTCACTGATGATCTCAGCCAAGGAGGCAGATTGGGGACTGGGCCAGCGCTGGCAGACCCCCTAGGTGCTGGAATAAGGGTACATTTTTACCATATTTAAGTGGGGGTAATGGCGGGCCAGCCACCTAAATAGCGTTTTTAACACTATACGGTCAGGCATATACATTTGCAAGACATCCAGCGTCTCCCAGAACCCCATAGGAAAGCATTATTCATGCATGCGCATTAGGTCCCCACCGCCGCCTGACATGTGGAGGTGAAGCCTGTAGAAAAAGTTAGATTAAATCAAGGTACTTGTAGTCCCCCATTCAAAACAATCAAAATATAAAAAGATTTCTATAATTGAAAAATGCAGTGAATTTATTTTGGCAAGTGAGGCAGTCTGTATGATTCACCCAGAGACATTTTGTCATCGATACATTATGTAGATAGCGTATTAAAAACAAGCAATATAATAAAATACATGCTTACGTTTAAACTTGACATTTTATTTAGACATTTTATTCTAGTCTAATTGCTTTGTGCTCACATATTGCACACACATATTGTGTGGGAGCATGGAGTGTCCCTTTTATAATATAAATCCACTCCGCATAAATTATTGTAAACTAACCTACACAGAGCGACTCACATGTGTGGGAGCCTATAGTGTCCCTTTTATAATATAAATCCCCCCAGCAAACCTTATTGTAACCTAACCTGCACAGAGCGACTCACATGTGTGGGAGCCTGGAGTATCTTAAATGTCACTATCTGAACTTGCTGTAAAACATATTCTACAAGCAGGATTACCAGAATATAGCTATGTCAGTGTTATGAAATCACAGTAGGTTTGGTTGTCAATAGATAAATAGATCGAAGGAATGTGGACACAGAAACCTAGCTTGCAGATTTAAGGCGAAAATAATATATAAACACGTACCTTAGAGGTATGTTGAAATTTTCTGGATTTTCACCCACATATAATTTCAGCCTTTGCATAACTTGTGACAAATAACAATTACATACTTTTAAAACTGATTTAATCTTCTTGCAACATCAAAAGAACAGTCAAAGTAATAGTATTCTGTCAAGCAGGTGATTTTTGTAAAGCGCTTTATTAAACGGACTCTCCAGACACCATTACAACTTAATCAGAATGAAATTTGGGCATTTGGGCATCGGCTTACGTGAAATGGTTAAACGGTTAATGAACTGTAGTCTTCAAATCAGCACTGTATCAATTCAGCCACTTCATGTCTGTTCCATTAACAAGGCTTCATTCATAGAAACATATAATGTGCCGGCAGATAAGAACCATTCGGCCCATCTAGTCTGCCCAATATTTCAAAATACTTTTTAATGAGTCCCTGACCTTATCTTATAGCTAGGATAGCCGTATGCCTATCCCATGCATGCTTAAACTCCATCACTATGTTAACCTCTACCACTTCCGCTGTAAGGCTATTGCATGCATCCACTAGCCTCTCAGTAAAGTAATACTTCCTGAAATTATTTTTAAACCTTTGCCCCTCTAATTTTAGACTATGTCCTCTTGTTGTGGTAGTTTTTCTTCTTCTAAATATAGTCTCCTCCTTTACTGTGTTGATTCCCTTGATGTATTTAAATGTTTCTATCATATCCCCCCTGTCTCGTCTTTACTCCAAGCTATACATGTTAAGATCCTTTAACCTTTCCTTGTTTAGGAAGCTATGGAATAGGATCCACTAATAGGCTGAGAGCATCTACTGACACTGTCTGACACACTACTAGTAGCTCCCCAGTGAGAAAAGACAGTCAGAAAATTATCTTTCACTGCCTCTTCTCATTGGGTGGACTGAGAATGTCCTGATTGACTGAGAATAGACTAAGAATGTCCTGAGAATGTCCTGATTGAAGCCTTGGGTAGACTGATAATGTCCTGATTGATTGAGCATAGACTAAGAATGTCCTGAGAATGTCCTGGTTGAAGCCTTGGATAGACTGATAATGTCCTGATTGACTGAGAATAGACTGAGAATGTCCTGGTTGAAGCCTTGGATAGACTGAGAATATCCTAGTTGAAGCCTTGGATAGACTGAGAATGTCCTGGTTGAAGACTTGGGTAGACTGAGAATGTCCTGGTTGAAGCCTTAGATAGACTGAGAACGTCCTGGTTGAAGCCTTAGATAGACTGAGAATGTCCTGGTTGAAGACTTGGGTAGACTGAGAATGTCCTGGTTGAAGCCTTAGATAGACTGAGAATGTCGTGGTTGAAGCCTTAGATAGACTGAGAATGTCCTGGTTGAAGACTTGGGTAGACTGAGAATGTCCTGGTTGAAGCCTTAGATAGACTGAGAATGTCGTGGTTGAAGCCTTAGATAGACTGAGAATGTCCTGGTTGAAGACTTGGGTAGACTGAGAATGTCCTGGTTGAAGCCTTAGATAGACTGAGAATGTCCTGGTTGAAGACTTGGGTAGACTGAGAATATCCTGGTTGAAGCCTTAGATAGACTGAGAATGTCCTTGTTGAAGACTTGGGTAGACTGAGAATGTCCTGGTTGAAGCCTTAGATAGACTGAGAATGTCCTGGTTGAAGCCTTAGATAGACTGAGAATGTCCTGGTTGAAGCCTTGGATAGACTGAGAATGTCCTGGTTGAAGACTTGGGTAGACTGAGAATGTCCTGGTTGAAGCCTTGGATAGACTGAGAATGTCCTGGTTGAAGCCTAGGACGCAAACAAATGTTAATGGTTCAGAATTCCAATAAAGTTGTTATGAAGCCCTTAATGGTCCTTTAAGAGTAACAAACTGAAAAAAAAAGTTTAAAAACAAACATATTTCTTCTCGGACCCAAACCTCTTTCTCTAAAATGTACCGTACTGTTTATTTTTCCCCTATTTCTCTATCCAATTTCCCTAATTTTCCTCTTTAAAGTGTTTATTTACCTTTATTTATCTACTTCTTTATTCCCTCATATTCCTATTTTATTTTCCTTTCCCCATTTTTCTTTGTGTTTCACTATTTTGCTCTTTCTCTTCCCCGCTCTTACGATGTTACTATGTTCCCTTTGGAGGTACCAGACATATTACTTTATGAATATCTGGGAAGAATCCCTTTAGTCTTCCATCATCTAAAGATTTGAATGTGATGAAGACACTGTACGAAGATAAAGCCAAAACCAAAGGCACTCTCATTGTGCTGGTGCCTGGAGTTTGCCCAGTGTCATTTTAAGCCACAAGTTTACCTTCAGAATATGGGAGGATATTTTAACTTTTTAGTCATTAAGACAAGTTTTACTATAATAAGAATTCATTGTCAAAGCAGCTTAGACATCTAAAATGCAGATCTAAGGTGAAAAGGACATCTAGACTGGTTCCTTCCAGATGCGTTGAAATATTATAATTTCCTGGTGTCTCGTCCTCATGTGATCTTAGTCTTTATTCATGTTGTGACAAGAACTTTGTTGAACAACTGATATAATCTAGTGGTGGCAGCCAAACCGTATGATCGATGGTTGTTGATAAGGTTATTTTGTAAAATGACAAAGGAGTACTGATGAATTTTGACCCCATGTGTTGTCACACTGTCAGTGCTGCAATTGTCACACTACCTGCTTTTGTGTCAAGTTTACTTTCAAGTACCCCAATGTGAAACAATGTTTTTCTAAAGGCTTCCCTGTTTCACTTTCTTAAAGGGACACTATTGTGTTCAGAATAGAAACATGTATGCCTAGTGCAATAGTGGTATACTACCAATTTAGATATCTCCCCTCACCCAGAAATAAAAAAAAAAATAGTTGCTTGACTATCCTTATATCTCCAGTCAGGCCGGTTTTCGTGTGGCCGCCTGGCTCCCAACTGAGATCATGAGGAATGTTGATCTCGGCCAAACCAAGTATTGGGAGACCAGGGCGCAAGTGCGTCAAATCACCATTCTGCATCTATGGGTGTTCAGCATCTCCATGTAGATTGTGGAACAGTCCTGCAATCTTTGCAGGACCAAACCCAGGAAGTCCTCTTGTGGCCTTAGGCAGTATTTACACTGCTGAGGCTTTAGGGACAGGCTATAATAGAAATATATCCTGGCGCTCTATTAAAACACTAAATTAACAAAGTATTATACAATAAAACATATAATAGCTGCTGTAACACCAAGTGTAATCTTTCCTCATACACTGATTTAATATCTGTATGTAGCGCTACACCTTCTTTTGTATTTTGTTTAGGGACAGGCTATTTGCCCCAGAACTTTTAAAAAATTACATTTTAATTGTTCTGGTGCCTATGTTGTCCTTTTTAAAGTAAATATAAGTGGTAAAAATATGTGGGAGCTTCTAGTAGACACACAAATATATTATTAATGTGTCTGCCGTTAGTTTTATTACTTATAGATTCCAATGTGGGAAATCCTCCCCAAAAAGCAAGTTTTCCAAAATGGGGAATGAATGCTACAAAAAAAAAATTAAATCAAGGCAAGTTTTCACCTTTTGGTATATGGTTTAAATGTTTTTTATTTTGTACTTAATAAAGGCAGTCAGATAGCAAAATTGCTAATGGAGTTTCATGTGTGCCTAGGCAGAGGCTAATGAAATCATCAGAAAGCAATGTGATATATTCAAGTAAAAAGAGATAAGTATGCATAACTAAACAGAACATTTTCTAATAATCATTTACAGCAGTAGGTAGGCCTTGTATTCCGGTGCAGAGGTTTGAATTAAGAATGAGTCAAGGTTGTGATATGTGGGTATGTATTTCATTCGGCGATGAATGTGGGGACGGGGATTATAGCATGTTTGTTTTGTGGCACTATTATTTAATAAGCAAGCGGCATCGAGTCACAGCAGGGTGGTACCCCACCAGGAAACAGAAATCATTGCTGGCATTTGTGTGCGGTGTCGGGGTGTCTGCTAATGTTTCATTATTAGTGTTACTGTATCGTTGGGGTGGTCATAGAACTGTTTGGCATCTGCGTTAGGATGCCTGTATATTTGGCTGCCTGTGATCATGATTCGCTGGCAAAGTTATCAACATGAGGCACCTCAGCATGTGTTTGGATGACAAATTAGGTGTGGTCTCCCTTTGTTGACCCACAGGGAAAGTGTCCCCAGTAGCATTGTGGGCGCAGTCCGGGCTACCCCACGTCCCAGTCTGTAGCAGGAGTTGGGCGTGTGCTCGATGTAAGTTTGGTAGGTGAGGGAACGGGAGTGGGGGAAAGGCAGAGAATGAAGGAGAGAGGAAAAGAAAACAAGGAGAAAAGAGGGGAAAAAGGAGGGGTGCTGTGTCTATGGCTCCTGATTAGTGAGGAACCTTGTATAATCAGGCGATGATAGGAACTCAGGCCAGTAAAACCATCGTTGGGTGTATCTTTCTCGGCACCTTTTGGTATATGGACCTTATAAAGTCCATTCAAAAATGTTTATTAATGCCTTTTCTCTTGTTCTTATTCTGACCTAACTGGTAATATAAATTACTTGTCTAAATCACAAAAATACAACTCTTACCATGTTTACCAATTTTGTATTTATTTTGTCTCAATGAATATTAATTAACCATAAAAATAATAGAATGGAAAACAGATTTTAAAATACATCTCTCTACAATTTCACTTACCCATTACTCAACAGGACTTTCAACTGAGTCCCCTTATATTCCAAAATGTACAGATTTCTCAACAAAAAAACACCCCCCAAAAATTATAAATAGAGGAGAGGTGAGTGGCCGGTGATTGTTTATGGCCATTCCATTTCCATAATACAGTGTAGATAATTACACAATGCTACCATTTCTTCTGGAATCCTTTCTGGAGAAATTAACTTGGCAACAAAAAGCTTTTGACATGCATAAGGCAAAAAATAAGTTATATATAGCGCAGCCTGTACACTATATTGTCGTGGAACACTACACACACCTAAACCAGTTTAGTTTGCTGAATTGCTTTATGTGTGAAGAGTGTGTCCTCTTTTTTTTTTCATTTTACTAAAGTACAGATTTCAATAGAAATTGGCTATTTTAAAAATTAACTTTGTTCCACCCCCGTTGCTGTCAATCATGCAAGTTGTCCTGTTACTTCCTGGTTGTTTAACTTAGTGGAACTAAGTTTAAGAAGCAGTAATTGTTAAGAGCACCTGCCTCGCAAAGACTTCTCATTGAGCTGTATTGAGAAGTCTGGGATTGGACAGTCACAGAATGTCTGGGCGGGGTTAGAAGGGGCGGACTTGCAAAGACTGCAGACAAGATAATTAAATGCTGACGTAATTTCATTGGGAGTATATGTACTGAATATATATATATTTTATTTGTTTGTATTTTGGCAGTGAAGTTTTCCTATAACATTCTAATGCATCACATATCCACAACGGGTGCCTTGCTTAAATTATATTTTATGGCCTAAAATTATTTAATGTCAAAATAAAATTATAATAACTAGCCCTTACTTCTCCAATATCTTGGCTGCCCCCCTTCATGATGTGTCAAATCTTAAGACATGAAGGCATGTAAAAAGGTAACTGAATAGTTAATTACTCAATAAACGTGCAACTGGTGGACATTATATACCAGTGTGTATTCTATATTACCTTTAATCTATTTGTATTTCATGTAGAATAGCCATTACTTAAAATATCGAAATGTTTTAAATTAGAAACCAGTGATATAGAACTTTCATTTTAAGTATTCTTAAAAGCATAATTGTTACTTTGTAACACAGCATTCCCATGAAAGGGAAACTACACATTGAATACAATGATTTTCTAAGGAAAATCTTGGGTACATGCGCAGCACTTGCCGTGTATGTGAATCAGGTCACATATAGGGAACTTGCCGTGTATGTGAATCAGGTCACATATAGGGAACTTTATAGAACTATGGACAGGCTTGTACTCCTAAAAAATATATCCCATATAAAAAATATATCACTATACCCAAAAATATCAAAATATAAAAATGTTTTCATAATTTAAATCACTGGAAATGCTTTTACAAAAATATTAAATTGAGGTTTTTATTTGTTGCCATTAAAAAAAATCACCACTCTCCTGTCTCTTATCAGTTCATTCATTGACCGTCAATATATCTGTGATAAAATAAAAACTGATCTTCAAAAGGATTATCATCTCCAAAGACGGTGAGCATCTCCCTCCACCCCATACAGAGGATTGCATATGAAGGCGCAAATTACACCCCCAATCGCTGCCCCATCCTTCTCGAGATCGAAATCTTCATTAAACAAAAAATAATTATGAAAAGAAATTAAGAATCATTTAATGAAAATCAACACAATGCAACAAAGTATTCTGTAACTTGCATGGAAGACCTGAATAAAATTACAAATAATAAGAGGTGGCTTGTAGACCTACATTATGGGGAATCAAAGAGTATAAGCCTTTAAGAAGAAAAGCATGGACAGTGGGTCAAGAATCCACCAAGTCTCTTACGTATAGAGAAGTACATATATTTTTAATTAGAAAGAAAAAGAGAACCCTGAGACGTGGCATAACAAGGTTTAAATTATGTCCACTCTGACTCTCTAGCGGACATTCACATCTGAAAATATGTCAAAGTTCTAATTTCTTTAGTTGTGTAGGACAGAAAAGAACAGAAATACATTTTTTTTCATGGTGGTTTGCTATTTTACTATATCACTAAACATCGGTTTGTTTCTCATTGTCATCGTCTTCATTATAGGCCGTGTTTTTGGCTTTGGCATGCTGTCGTAGGGTGGGGTGATTAATACAAAGTGGAGGTTTGCTTTGGTACCATGATTTTAAGAGATTATTCACTTGTTCGTGGTCGGTGATTCCGTGCAAGTGGTCCTCTTCATCGTCTGACTTCTTATTCAGGGTGAAGTGTCTGACTTTCATTTCATTGTGCATGCTCTCAAAGAAATAGAGGATGCACTTGTGGGCGAAGTCCCTTGCATGCGCACAGCACGTCTCATCAAAGATCTTCTGTTCTATATCAATATAATTACTCCAGTACCGTGTCTGGAGGAAAGCCGTCTGGTCAAAGCAGGGCTTAAGGGAACGTGCAAGAAAAGCCAGAACAATGAGTAGCAACAGGATGCCCCATCCAAATGCCTGTATCCGAAAGAATATAAAAATAGATTCATATTAAAAAAACTACGAACCAGTCCTGAAAGTTTATGGATTGGTATCTGCAGTCAATAATGTGATTTTCATTATGTAATTGGACTCTTTAAAATAAATTTCCTAGAGGCCTATGCGCTCACCAGGTCTTAAAGTGCTTTGTGATACCTACAAATAAATGGTTAAAGGGACACTCTAAGCACCAAAACAACTATAGCTTAATGAAGCAGCTTTAGTGTATAAATCGTGTCCATTCAGTCTCTCTGTTTAATTATCTGTTAAATCACTTTGTTTATGCAGCTCTAGTCACACCTCCGACAGTAAAAAAAAGTTACATTTTCAATCAGCACAGAAGGTTTGTTTCAGAGGTTTGTTTCCTGCTCTGTTAATTCATCTTTAATCAGAAACAACAAATATTTAATTCAGCTAAAGTTGTTTTGGTGGTTAGTGTTTTTCTGTAAATCAATTTAAAACAAAAATGCATATTAATGTTGTTTCATTGATCGATGCTGTACGGTTAATTTAAATTACTACTGGAAGTACAGTGTAGACGTGTAATCTTCAGATTGCATCACAATTTAAAAACTGCATACATTACTGCTAAAAAATGCACGGTTGCCAAAAACATGCCAAGCCAGCAGCCAATCACATTTTCTGATTTAAAGAGTAGTTTCTGGCTTTTAACTGTGGGGGAAATAGAAACTAGCTCCCTGAAATCTCCAGCAATACTTCACCCCCTTTTTTGCTCAAAGTTGGGATATTTCTGCTGAAAAGATTTAGAAAGAGATCAACACCTGGTATATACATTTTAAAATGCTATATGATGACACATTCAATATTTTTATGCAGGGTTCATTTTGAACTCTTTTTTTCCTTTTGACTTGGGATGGGGTCTCAATTAATTTTGGGGTGAAATGAGATCATAGAAGATGTGATGTATCGCTTCTATGTTTGAAAGAATTGCAAGTTCTGCTGATTATAGGAGTTCCAGTATATGATTATTACAATATACAATATAACTAGTTTCTAAGAAAATGTTACATAATAAATAAATAACTAGTTTCTTAGAAAATGTTACGTAAAGCTCTTTCGGCAGGACTCAGCCTTTACCTGTGACCAGCATTTCAGGTATGTAGAGACTGCCTTTCGTGAAGTATTGTTTCTTATCAATGCATCGTCTTTACACGGCACTTTGTTGAGAAGAAGTTGCAGTTCTAGTGATGTGCTGTTTGCAAAGCCGGGGAATTTGTCTGGGTCAACGGATCCACTGAAGGCACAGACAAAGCATTTTCCGTCTAAAAGTGCAGTAAGGATCCAGACCACAGGAGCAACCATTGCCCTCTGAATGACATTGGTGCACATGTACCTGTAAGCATAAAAGAAGGGAGTATTTACTAAAAAACACAGATGGTAACACCTGTTTTCAATACTATTCTTAGCACTATACTTTCCTCTCGCCCCCAGCACTGTAAGGGTTAATAAATACTTGCTGTGCTAACTAACCCAATGGAGATCGGCGCTGGGTCGGCGCTCCTCCTATATCAACTGCCAACTGGGGGGGTGCTAATGCACATGTGCAATGAGAGTTGTGAGTGCATTAGGCCCTCCCCATAGAAAGACATTGCTGCAATGCTTTTCTGTGGGGATTTTAGTAACGCTAAATGTCCTCATGCAGAGTGTGAGGACGTCCACTGTCAGTTAGGTGACTAAAAGTCGCCTAGTAAGCAGGAAGTGCCTCTAGTGACTGTCTGATTGACAGCTACTAGAGGGAGTCTTAGTGTTATAATGTAATTATTGCAGTTTTTTTTTTTTAGAAACTGCAATAATTAGCATTGCAGGGTTAAGGGGACAGGAAAACTGCACCCAGAACACTTCAATGAGCTAAAGTGGTCTGGGTGCCTATAGTGTCCCTTTAAGATTCTGATATGAATTCATATAAAAACATGGCAACCCTTGTTTTTTTGCTTTTTATTTTACAAACATGGCTGCATATTTAGTTAATGAGAGAGCTTTATAGCTGCCACACATGTGTAAACTTGTTCATGAAAAAACATGAATGAAGTCACCCTGGAAGAAAATGGAAGCTGCGCATTATAAGACACAAAGGTCTATTTCGCCATAAGTCTGATAGGGGCATCAGGCATAGCTGCACATAACAAGAAAGTGGAGAAATTTGTAATGCACTTTATATAATAATAACCTGTACATCATTCGGGACAAACATGGACATGAATAGCCAAATTTATGACGATATGTGAATGAAACAATTAAAAGGGATCAAATATAAACCAATTCTTGTATTTCCTGTGAATTCCTAGGCTTTTCATCGTCTGCATTGAGCTCTGCCCTGACCCTTAACTTTCTCTGACAGCAGTGATTTCTGGGAGTTGTAGTTCAGCTACCAACCAACAGTGAAAATCAACTGCTAAACCACAACTCCCATAAACCTTTGCTATGCAGCGTGCACGACTGCATTATTAAAATAAAAATAGATAGGTTAGGCCTTGAGCTATTTCATATTATGAAAAAGTTACTTTTGCACATTTTCTGTTGTTTTTTTCTTGTGTTGCTTTTTGAATATCATATAATATCGTATATATCATTTATTAATATAAATATTTTTTTATGTTTCAAAATGCACTCTATTTTGTCGTTTTCTCCTATACGGTTTATATTTTGTCGGAAGTAGTGAGGACAGTCACATTTTTCAGACTACTTTTAAAAAGATTTTTGAACTCCCCAAAAATATTCTATTAAGATGTTTCCACTCCATAAATGTTTCTCATAGTGTCCTTATATTGTGTTGCAGTGTTTTGTGTTTTCATACGCCAGACATACAGTAAAAATAGAGCCATATTAACCATAATGCAATACAGGCCTTAGTCTTGGCCTCGAGCTCTGGCTCTGGTTGTGAGATCTCCTTGCTTGGCCCTGTGCTCCTACCTTGAGGGAGCTTTGTGCTCCGCACCTCTATCAGATGAAGATCACTTCAAGAGTTGCCTTGCAGTCCCCCAAGACTTTTCAATTACCCAGAGGGTCGCAAGCCAAGCAGCACATTGAGTCATTGACTAAACCCATGATGCTAAGACCACAATGTAACTCTTAAAGTGATCTACACCAGGTAGAAGTGCGAATCACGTTCCCCCACCTGACCACCGGGGATCCTGCAATAAATGACCTCCACTGGATGACCAGTCATAGCACTCGCTCCTAAAGGTAAGCAGGAGGGGGTCAAAAGAAAAACTTCCCTTCCCCAACACCCTTGGACTCTAAGTACACAACACACAGCCACACTCAGACTGCTCCTCCACAATTAAAATTCAGCCACCACATACACAACACTCAGATGACATACACTCAGCTTCTCCCCCACACCTACAGCCTCCTTCACACACACAACACTCAGCCACTACACAAAGTCTCTAACACACAGAACACTCAATCTTACACACACACACACACACACACACACACACACTCTCTCTCTCTCACACACAACAGTCACAGAACAGAGCTAAGGGCTGTAGAATGCCCCAATCTAGCATCCTGCCTAGGGTACTGGGCAACTTTAATACAGCTGTGTACGTAAAAATAAAATCTGGTAACAAAGTAATTGTGGGTTAATTAACCAAATGGTGAACTGTGGAGAAACAAAATAAGATAAATACAACAGAAATGCAAAATGTAAACCGGAATTGCACTCTTAGCTAACGCTTTTCAGCGTTTTAGTAGATAGATGTTTTAGCTTTTCATCTTAGTTATTACAATTACAAACAAACATATATTAAATACTTACTTCACTATGGCAAAGTCTTTTCTCCGGTAACCTGTTGGCCTTTTCCATTCTTCAATCATGATCACCGACTGTCTGTTCACCATAAGACCAACAAGGAAAAGAGCCACCGGTGGTACAAACATTATTCCCATGCCGTAAGCCATATTATAGTTTGGTAAGCACGGACAGTTAAATTCCATTGATTTATACATCTTAACACTAGCTAAAGCTAGAAGTCCACAAATCCCATTCATTATTGATTCTGAATTGGACTGAAAATATTGAAAAACCATCTTAAACTTCTCCATGGTTACCGGATTTGGAGCTTATACAAAATAATTCTCTGAAACGCGTTGGACACTTTCTACTAAGATGTGTCTTGAATTCAATCGATGATCTTTATCTCTATTAAATCTTTCCAGGTCATTCACCAAATTACATTAGATCTAAATCCAATTTTTTAATGTATCGAAAAGAGATCAATTATGGATTTGCTGTAAATCGATGGTCAAAATGTGCTTACGTAAAGTGTTCTTCTGATTGATGGATTTTGTCTTGCAATTTTCCACAAAAAAAATCCTTTTCTACTTCTCTCCTAGCTCAAGCTGTTTCAGAAGATGAGCCTCTGCAGTATTTACTCATTCACTGAGATGCAAACCACATAGACTTGTCCAAGCCAGGGGAGGTAAATGAGCTAGCTAGTCAAATATTGTGGTTTGCTTGTATGACTACGTAATATTCCTCTTCAAAATGTTTGTTGTGCTTGCGAACACGGGCTTTACAAAATGTAATATCGATATATATATTTATTTATTTATGGTCTCAGATAGCATTATTACAGTTGATCAATTAACTCAAAGAGCGTACAAGTGGGATTTATTTAGAGAAATATAAATTAAATAAAAATCCTTGGTGAAATTTGTTTTATACTTTCTACAATGATTTCATTTGATGTATTTATTTTGGAACATATTCACAGTCCTGAAAAATGATAATTATTGGCACTCAGAATATCTGTACAAATCATAAAAGAATGGGCATGCAAGGTAACACCACCATTACGGTGTGCTACATGTGGATATGGAGCCACTATGCACTTTGTTAATCTACTGGTTAAGTGTCAAACTGTCTTTGAACTGTTCTCACAAACTGAGGATCCTACCGGTGCTCACAGGCCAATTGTCGCTGCCCAAGTTTGGACAGCATTCATTGGCTGAACATGTTAACCAACGCATTTTTCCAATGAATCCGGTCCAAACCCGGAAAAAGTGATATTGCTAATCTATAAGTACAATGTCCTCAGTAAACAAAATGAACAGTCAGGTGCCAAGCCATTTGAAAATGGTTTGATACATAATCAGAGTTGGCCCCAGGGGCATGTTGACAACAAACCACTTCAGCGCGCTGTAGTGACTATGGAGTTGAGACAAATGCTTTAAAGGTACTACTATGTTATCATTACATCATATAAGTTTATTTAAATACAGCTTTAACCCCTTCAGGACGGAGTCAATAGTGCACGTTCTGATAAAAACAAAACGTAAACAAAAACTAGAATTTGCGCTATATGTCTTTTCACCCGTAGTTCCCCTCTTTCAAATTATATGCACCCACACTTATTATATATCATTTTGTTCAGGAGAAACAGGGCTTTAATTTATCATTAACTATTCATATATGGAACATAATTTATTATGAATAAAATAAAAAAAAAATGTGAGAAAATAAGATTTTATTTTACATTTGCATTTCCGTCTGACATTTTAACTGTGAATGTCATAATACTGTTAGGTTTTACTGCAAAAAAATGCACATATGTCTCACGAGTACAACAGTACCCCCTATTAACAGGTTTTATGTTGTTTTGGAAAGTTACAGGGTCAAATATAGAACATTCCATTTTCAAATTGAAAATTTCCAGATTAGTAATGTTACCTTTGAGACGGTGTGGTAGCCCAGGAATAAGAATTACCCCCTTAATGGCATATCATTTGAAAAAGTAGACAAGCCAAGGTATTGAAAGTGGGGTATGTTTAGTTTTTTTTAGTAGCCACTTAGTCACAAACACTGGCCAAAGTTAGCGTTCATATTTGTTTTTGTGTGAAAAAATAAAAAAACTAATATTTGGCCAGTGTTTGTGACTAAGTGGCTACTAAGAAAGACTGGACATACCCCACTTGCAATACCTCGGGTTGTCTACTTTTGCAAATGGTATGCCATCATGGGGGTAATTCTCATTCCTGGGCTACCATACGCTCTCAAAGGCAACATAACCAATCTGGCAAATTTCAATGTCAAAAAAATGAAATGCAAGCCTTATATATGACTCTCTAACTTTCCAAAACACCATAAAACCTGTACATGGGGGGTACTGTTTTTCTCGGGAGACTTCACTAAACACAAATATTAGTAAAAAAACAGTAAAACATATTACAACAATAATATAGACCATAAAAGTGCAGTTCGTTTGTAAAAAATGCGAAAAATTTCACTTTTACTTAAAATATCATCATTGTAATACAATTTACCAGTTTGAAACACTAATATTTGAGTTCAGCGAAGTCTCCCGAGTAAAACTGTACCCCCCTATGTACAGGTTTTATGGTGTCTTGGAGAGTTACAGGGTCAAATATAGTGCTTACGAATTAAATTCTCTGCACTTTCTCCCTGTGTTGTCAGGCATGTCAATCAAATGTTAATTAATCAAATGACATAATTATGTTAAAAGATTATTTAAATATACACGTAGAATTTTAATATATATGCATTTATAGGTATTTAAATTCTACGTGTATACTAATGTAATCTTTTATGTAATTATATGTATTTATCTATATATATATATTCGCGGTTATTTGTATTTTATATATAGATATCTGTATATAGAATGTCATTCTAAGTGTATTTTGTTACCGATATATATATATATATTAATAACAAAATACAGTTAGAATGAAATTACATATGCATATATCATTTATATTAAATTTTGTTTCAATATTTTATTTATTTATTTTATTATTTTATTTATTTATTATTTTAATTATACGTATTTATATATATGTACATCTATTATATATATAATATATATACATATTATACATATTATATATATGTAACGTCATTCTAAGTGTATTTTAATATTAATATATATACTAATATTAATATTAAAATACACTTTGTATGACGTTACATATATATAATATGTATATATATATAATATATATACATATTATATATATATATATATATATATATATATATATAAAAATATTTTAAATTTATTTTTACACATCTTTAATATTTTTTTTTATTACTTCCCACCAGCAGGGGGACTGTCTGACATTTCAGACAGCCCCCCTGCTGGCAGATCCATAGCCAGCTATAGGGGGCCATGTGATCGCTCTTTGGCTCATTTGCCGGAGGGGGGCTGCCTGGGCTGTCAGGCAGCCCCCCAGAAGAGGATCGCGGCGGAGGTAAGTACACCTCTCCTCCAGGGGCTCAAAGCTGTTACGGCGTTCCATGCCGTCGCAACGGCTTTAAAGCCCATTTAATGCGGGATGGCATGGAACGCCGTAACGGCGTTAAGGGGTTAACAAACAAAAAATAAACAAAGACTAAATGAAAAAAAATGTTTACACAAAAATTTATTTTTGTAACATAATATATAATTACATATTATATAACATTATATCTCGTCATTACATCAGTCCTTAACCAATACATGAGGGGAAAAAAAGAATGCCTGATACGTTTGGCCCCTAGCTGCAAACAGGAGTTTACACGTCTTAATGGAATATATGGCGGTTATGTAAAAATGTCATTGTGGACAATGTTCTATAGGTGAAGCAGTCAGTGCAAATGTTCCACTGGTTTCCGTTATGGATGTGCATGATCCAAAAATTTGGTTCGTTCAGTTCGGAAATTCGGGTAAGAAATGTTTTTCCGCACTTCAGCAACTCAGGACTTCGGCACCTTGGATCGGCACTTCTGAAACCCTATCCTAACCCAACCCTAACCTAACCCTACCGTACCCTAACCCTACGCTAACCTAAATCTACCCTAGCCTAAACCTAACCCTAACCTGATAATAGTCGCAGTGCATCGTATTGCCGTGCATGCGCAATAGCATCCTAATGGTTTGCTATGGGAAAACATTAGATAATCAATTTTGATGATCTCAGGCACATGGGACAAGGTAAGGCCAGCTGCGGCAAGAAGGGTGCAGCATAAGAGAAAAGGTGCATAAAATCATCTTTAATCTCTGGAGAGAGAAAGGCCAGGAGCTTAATGCTGAATTCCAGCACTTTTGTGTCAGGAATACATGTTTTTTATTCTGACCTGTAGTGTTCCTTTAAACTACGTATCACTGTTAAGACATTTTTTATTTAAAATGTGTGTTTTGTTTTGTTTGAGTGCTGGAGAGGAACTGGGATTTAGAATACCGTACATCAAAGATGACCATTGTTGGATCTACTGATTTCTATTGGTTCACAGTCTTCCTTTTTTGAGCAATGTGGGGAATTACCAGATTTTACTAATTTTAGGACGTAAAGTCATGATTTTATTTAAGGACACGGAGGCGAGTATTATGCTTATTCTCTTTCTTTTATTCCTCAGCAGCAAAATATTTCTTTTAGAAAACAAATCAAAACATGTAAACATGCCCCCAAAGGGTTAATCCTATAACAGTATAACAGTACAACCAATCATAATGCCTTCAGCACCATCAAGTCCCCATGTGACCTTAAGCCACTCCTCTTTCTTGTTGTTGTCGACAAAGAATCCACAGCAGAACATAAGTCAACTTGAATGAAAAACAAAATGCCAAGAACGCCACAGAGAAGAGTCCGGTACTCTTCAGAGATTGGAGTCTTTCCGTAGGTCCTGAAGGAATCCGTGCACAATGGTGCCAAATCCGTTCATGAAGCTGAAAGGAACAGAGAAACAAACTGGTAAAATGTGTTTCTGGACATTTGATCATAACCATAGTACAGAAATAATCATCGGAATATATGCCACCAATAACAGATTATCATCTAAACAAACCTTTCAATACCTGCAATGTGCTGTAGTAACCTAAATCCATAGTAATCTAATGACCACATATCCGTGGGAGGGCGCCACTTACCTGCGTCGGGTGGGATAATACTCGCCTCCGTGTCCTTAATAAAATCATGACTTTACGTCATGAAATTAGTAAAATCTGGTAATTTTATTTAAGGACACGGAGGCTCATATTATGCTAGTTCAAAGCTGTGAAACTACCACATCAGAAATATGAGAAATCGGCCGAAAATAAAACTCCTTGAAGGTAGATTCGCGGGACCAATCAGCCGCCCGGAGTAGGTCCTCCAACCTGCATCCTTTGGAGAAAGCCTTAGTCGCCATGGCACCCCTGACCGAGTGTGCTCCATACACTGTAGTGTCGATGCCCGCTGATGCCATAATCCATTTGACCCAACGAGACAATGTGACTGTTGAAACAGGGTGATATGGATGACGAAGGGCCAAGAATAACTCTGGAAATGTAGGGTCACGAGTAGACGAAGTCCTGGACTCGTATTCCTTGAGACATGCCACTGGACATAGCTTAGCGTTTAGTGGAAAGGCCGGGTAGAAAACTGAGGTGATTGACGTCTTTCTACGCCTGGAAATATTAAACGAGACACCTTCGGGGGTGAATGAACGTGCAGAGAGGTCCAACGCACGTACATCAGACACCCGTTTACAGGAGATCAAACAAAACAACATCACTAACTTTGCTGTGAGTTGTTTCAGTGAGAGATCTTCGTTCTTTGGCCAGTCTGTCAGAAGCTGGAGGATGAGGTCAACGTCCCATGATGAAGAGTACCTAGGTTGCGGTGGACGTGCAAATCTAATGCCGCGCAGGAGTCGGCATACGAGGAGATGTTTACCTGCCGGGGAACCCTCCAAACCTTGGTGTCCTGCGGAAATTGCTGATCGGTACACATTTATTGTGCGATAGGCTAGGCCATGGTCAAACAGAGAAGTGAGAAATTTCAAAACGTCATTTACAGGGGCAGATAAGGGATCCATGTGTTGTTCCATGCACCAGCCACTCCATGAATTCCAGGCATGTATGTAGGATTTCCTTGTTCCCGGAGCCCAAGCTCCCACCAGAAGGTCAATAGTTGTCTGTGGAACGTCTGGGATGAATCCAAATCCCCGGAGAGGAGCCATGCCAGTAACTGGAGATGTCCCTGTAATAGCATGGAGTGCGGTTCCCCGTTGGGGTCTAATAAGAGGTCCGGAGAGGTTGGAAGTAGCCTTGGGTAGTCCATGGACATTTCCATGAGTGTAGGGAACCATGGTTGAGCCGTCCAGAATGGAGCGATGAGAATCATGGAGGTTTGGTAGTGCCTGAGATGTAGAAGCGTCCTCGCAATCAAGGATAAAGGAGGAAAGGCGTACGTTCGCACGTCTGGCCACCGTTGAAGGAATGCATCTGAAGCCAACGCCTCTGGATCCGGTCTCCAACTGAAGAACCTCGTAAGTTGCTCGTAAGTTGGGAATTCAACCGTGATGCGAAGAGGTCGATCTCCAGTGGGCCCCAAAGTGACTGGAGTTGCAGAAAAATGGTGCGCTTCAGCCGGCAGTTGCTGGCATCCCGTAGGTATCTGGAATTCCAATCCGCCACCATATTGGACATCCCGGGAATGTATTCCGCCTGAACCGAAATATTGCGATCCAGGCAGAAGTGCCAGAAGTCTTTTGCCAGTTCCGCTAACACCACGGACCCCGTACCCCCGAGATGGTTGATGTAGCGGACTGCTGACACGTTGTCCATCCATAACAGAATGGAACAGTTGGTTGAGATACCCACGAGACTCTGAACTGCAAATGACCCCGCCAATAGCTCGAGGCAATTGATGAGTAACTCTTGTTCGACTGGGGACCATTTCCCTCCGGTGGAGATAGGGCCGCAACGCGCGCCCCAGCCCAGCAGACTTGCGTCCGATTCCACGACAAAGTCTGGCCTTGTCCCAAAAATTGCTCTTCCCTTCCATGCTTCCATGTGCTGCAGCCACCAAGAGAGTTCTTCTTTGGCTGCACAATCGAGAGGTACCGAGTCTGCATAGGAGAGACCCGAGCGAAGGTATCTTGCCTTTAGGCGTTGAAGTGCCCTGTAGTGAAGTGGGCCCGGGAAAATTGCTTGGATAGAGGCAGAGAGAAGGCCGATGACCCTGGCCAGTTGTCGTAACGTTAGCGCCGGTCGAGCCAAAGTCCGGCGGATTTCTTTCTTGATGATCCTGACTTTGGAAGATGGTAACAGGAGTGTTCCTTTCACCGAATCGATGGTGAAGCCCAGAAATTCCAAGACTTGGGAGGGTTGTAACAACGACTTGTTCCAGTTGATGAGGAAACCAAGGTTGCCAAGTAATGTCATTGTCCAATTCAGGTGTTCCTGGAGTAAGCGTGGATCTTGTGCCATCAGAAGCATGTCATCCAAGTATATAATCAGACGCACCCCTCTGCTGCGCAGGAGCGCGACCACTGGCCGCATGAGCTTCGTGAAGCACCATGGGGCAGAGGAGAGGCCGAAGGGCAAGCATCTGCAATGCCATGTGGTTTCCTCCCATTGGAACTGGAGGAAATGTTGGCAATCTTCGGCCATCGGGACGGTGAGGTACGCATCTTGCAGGTCGAGTTTGACCATCCAATCCTCCAATAGGAGCAGGTCTCGGAGGGAGTGGATGCCCTCCATTTTGAAATGGTGGTACGCTACAAAGGTGTTCAGGGGGCGTAAGTTGATGACCGGTCGGACACCTCCGCCTTTCTTGGGCACCACAAAAAGGTTGCTGAGAAAACCTGAAACTCTCGGATGTGACTCTATGATTGCACCTTTGTCGGCCAGAGACTGTATCTCTGCTGTGATTAATGATCTGTCGTGGGTGGAGGAGACGATATGTCTGGGAAGAGCTATCTGGGCAGGTGTTTGTACAAATTCTATGGCATAACCCACTACAGTTTGTAGGACCCAAGTATCCAAAGTCAACATTCGCCAGGCATCTATAAAGTGGCACCCACCAACGTTACTGAAGGGAGTGATGAAGGAAGTGAACTTACCATAAGGGCGTCGGCCATAGGAAGAGCTTCTGGATCCACGAGCCTGCCAGGGTCTTCCTCGAACTGGGAAGAATGGAGAGGACTTGGGTTCCGCACCCTGGTAACGTGACTGGAAGGAGCCTCTAGAAACCCAGTACGAGCCCCAGGAGGAATGGCCAGGCAGACGGCCCCGATATCTGCCGGCCGCGCCAAAAAACTCTATGGGAGAATACCTTTTTCATATTGGTTTGCGCCTTGTCCAGAGCAGTAAACGTGCCCACATAGGTACCCAGCTCCTTCACAAAACTGTCCCCAAAAAGAAGGCCTTTGGCCTGTGGCCCAGGCTCCGTAATAGCCATGGTAACTAGCTTTGGCTCGATCTTAATTAGTATAGCCTTCCGTCTCTCTGTGGCTAGAGCCACGTTGGCATTTCCGAGAAGACATATGGCTCGCTGTATCCAGCCCCTGATAGCTAGCGGGTCTATGGGAGCGCCCCCTGCCAATGCCGTTTCGACCATGTCGAATATCTTTGCACTGGGTCCGAGGACATTCAGTACCTTATCCTGGCAATGGCGAAGTGCAAAGTCTAGACCCTTCTTTGCCTTCCACCCAGTTTTTCCCAGGAACTGGGCAATCTTAGGGTCCACTACAGGGGCGACACATATCAAATCTGGGAGCGTGGGGCGTGGGCATTCTGCCCGCATCTTACTTCTTGCCCCCTTATCAAGGGGTTTTCTGATCCGTGCGGCAATATATTTTGCCACGTGGTCCAGTGGGAACCACTCAGTAGATCTTGGGTGCTGCAGATTATCAGGGTCAAACAGTGGTTCGCCCTGTGGGTCAAGGAGAGTGGAGTCTTCCACACCGTCCTGATTCTCATTCACAGACACAGATATAGAGCTGTGGTCAG
Source organism: Pelobates fuscus (assembly GCF_036172605.1). Lineage (NCBI taxonomy): Eukaryota > Metazoa > Chordata > Amphibia > Anura > Pelobatidae > Pelobates > Pelobates fuscus. The sequence goes on along the minus strand of NC_086326.1, from coordinate 29,925,374 downwards.
GGAATAGTGCGCCCAAATTGTATGAGTCTTCATCATCAGACTCGCTCCATGCCTCCTCCTGTTCCGAATCTGACTCGGATGATTCCACTTGGGCTTTCGCCCTTTTCCAACTCCTCACCGATTTTGCCCGGTGGGTGGCTCTTTGTTGTGGTGCAACCACATTATCTTTGACAGGACGTTCCCTGTCTGTCAGTAAAATTTTGGAGGCTTCCTCGTCTATGTGGCGAGATTTTTTGGCGGCTTTGCGCCCACTGGTCTTGCCAGTATCGTGCTCTGTAGGGTTAGGAGCAATATGAGTAGAGGTCTGCTGGGTGGCCATGAGGGCATGGCTGATAGAGTGGGACAGAGTGTCCGACATAACTCCCATGGCCGAATAAACGGCTTGGGTCACGGATCCAGTCATAGTGGCATCCAGGAGAGAATGAAGCTCTTCCGAGTTCAAATGCTCCTGGTCTGTCACATCAGTGACAGTTAAGCCGGAAGATCTGGTGACAACCTGGGGAGCAGGGGGTATATCAGCCCTAATAGGAGAATTGCCAGAGGCTGTGCCCAAATCCCTTTGAGACTGCATAATAAAATAGCAGTTCTCACAGTGGTTATAGTAGGAGAAATATAAAAGGGATTCAAATACAAGAGGGGGGGGAACCCAAATAACTCTAGGAGGAAAAGAGTGACCACACTGTTAAGCCCAAAAGCTAATAGGCAATATGGGACCAAATAAGGCACCAGCAGAAAGAGTATTAATGCAAACAAACTATGCAGCAATATGAAAAAGGCAAGCTCACCAAGTGTTCCCTCAGGAATGGCTCCTGGGGCACACTGGTGAGCTGCCCAGCAACTGTGCTGTCCAATCAGCACCCACTCCCGCCCCCACAAGCTTAAAAAAGTCCGGGAACCAAAAACGTGGCAAAAATGCCAGCCGCAAGATGGCCGCCGCAATGCGCACTAGCGTTGTGCGCATGCGCGAACGGCGCCAGCCGCGGTTATAGCCGCGAACCGGGAAGCCCAGAGGAAAACCTCTGAGGCACTGAATGACACTGGGCGGTAAGAGCCTCCACACGGAGAGCTGTTAGCCGCCCCAGCTCAGAAGGTGATAATCCACCTGACTGAGTAAGAGATGGGAGGGAGGAAGGGGTGAGGGATTGGCTCTAGGTTAAGGAAACAACCCAGAGCCAGCAATAAAACAAGTATAGAAGCAGGGCAGAAGCCCTGCAACAGACAGAAATAACAAATAAAATATAAATGTAATATCAACACAAATTATGACAAAAACACATTGGTAGCATACAGAGAAAAAATAGAAATGTACTTAGCTGAGGAAGGCAGCAGCAAGAAAGAGGAGTGGCTTAAGGTCACATGGGGACTTGATGGTGCTGAAGGCATTATGATTGGTTGTACTGTTATACTGTTATAGGATTAACCCTTTGGGGGCATGTTTACATGTTTTGATTTGTTTTCTAAAATAAATATTTTGCTGCTGAGGAATAAAAGAAAGAGAATAAGCATAATATGAGCCTCCGTGTCCTTAAATAAAATCATGATGACATCTGCTATACTAAGTTCTAAGCCATTAATGCCTCAAAATGTAACCATTTTTTCTAACCAACTCAGATATCCACTTTTTTAAAAGGTTGTTAAACGCTTCCCAGCTAAAGTGGTCAACTGTTTCCTTGTATATAGATCAAGATTGTGACAACGGATCATATGTGTGAACAATTGGTGGTCGACACAAGTACCAATGATCTACATAATCCATCATCTGCCAGGGGGATATGATCTTTTCTTCATCATCATGGCTACATTTGACGTCATAATTTTCACACTCTTCAAAGTAACCATTAATGCATTTCTCAGCCATCCATCGATTGTGTGCTAGACAGGTCTCTTCAAAAAATTGATCTTCCATGTTTGCAAATATGCTCCAGTATTGGGTGTGAATCGAGCGGCTGATGTTGAAAATGGAACTCAGAATACGACTAACAACAGCAAGTATAATAAGAATCAGGACCATTAAAAAGCCAACACCCTAAAAGAACAAATACAGTAAGGGTAAGTGCCACATAAAATCCTAAAATTATAGTAGAATTTTGTGCTTAATTTTAAAACATTAGGTAACTCACTACTTAGTACCATTTTTGATGACCCCAACCTACACATACCAAATGAATCTAGGTAGTTCTATAGATATTGTGTCCAGTACACTTGCATTCAAATCCATCTCATCATAATCCAGCTAGTCTGTTCTATAGCTCTCAAATATAGAGGATAGTGGGGAAATGGATAAAAGAATAAATAAAGGTAGCATGATTTCAATATAATGCAAAGCCATGTGTTCTTATATGCAAATCCATATAAAAAAATTGCAACCCAGATGGTATTCACTACTTCTGTAGTCACCCAATATGTAAAAATATCGGGCCCAAACTTGTCTTGACTTACAAATCTACTAGTAGTAGTTTTTAATTCAACTAGTTCTGAAATATTATACATGGAGTACTTACCTGTGAAATCGACTTGAGAAACCTGTAAATTGCCTTCCTGGTGGAAGATGTACGAAGCAGCTCAAAGTTCTTACAAGGCACTTTGGCCAACAGTAGCTCTGTGCTTATGGACGAGAAGTTGCCAAAGCCACCAAACTGTTCTGCATCCAAAGTTTCGCTGAATGCACAAATTACAGACTTTCCATCAAGGAAGCAGGCAATAATCCATAAGACGGGAGCCACCAGAGATCTTATCACCATTGACTTAAACATAAATCTACCAAGATAAAAAATGGGTTAGAAAGCCATCAACTCTTTTGCTAGTAGGTGCTACGGCCTATATGATGACAAGTCAAGCGTCATTGTATATTCTTAAAGGAACACTCCAAGTACAATAACAACTTGAGTATGCTGTAGTGGTTATGGTGTCAGAAAAGCCCTGTCACTCCCCCCAATGGTAAGTACGTAGTCAGACAGGTTGCTTATGACTTGACAACAAACCTGGGGTCCACCATGCACCAATCACCTTCTCAATAGAGAACCAGATGCTCTATGTCCTGAATGAGCCCAGCAGTGCAGGACTGAGTTTACTGACTAAGAGAGATTATCTGCCCTCCTTTAGCTAATGAGCTGGCCCTGAAGAGCTTGGCATCTTCCAGAGAGCTAACGGAGCTCTGTGGAATAGTTACTGGCTCTCAGTGGAAGAGGTGACAGATCCCATGTAAGTTATCAAACTGTTGCAAATGGTTTGACTATTTACTTTTTAGGCAGTGTGCCGCTAAGCATCTACTTTCTACAAATATATTTCTAATTAGAAGATGGCATTAAAGGTACTAAGAACCTGCCCCACATACAGTCATTCTGAAACATTGGATTTCTGCAACTCTCCCCAAATACCATCTGAAATATCTCAAAAACTACACAATTTATCTATCTTATTGAGAGCTTCTGTTATCATAAGGTCTCACCCCACTCTCACAGCATCTCCCCTAAAATCCTCTGCTACTTCCAACAGTATATCTCACACTGATCAATCCGAGTAACAAGTTCTGCCTTGCCAAATCACTGCCAACCGTGTTCGGTCTACCACATCTGTGTTGACATTAAATTTAAAACATATTCAAGTCTACATATGGCTAGATTGGCTGGTTGTTGTTTTGTGGTTCTAACAGCACGTAAATACTTTTATAGTTACAGTGGTTTTGGTATTGATTTGGCTTGTTTTTTAACTACTGTGTTCCTTGATTTGTTCATTTTTATTTAATCAGCAACATTTATTGAAGGTTTGGGCAATGACCATCTTCAGAGAGGTGTTTTCGAGTGTGTTAGATGTGTGTCAAGTGTGTTAGATTTAAAATTCTAGTTTCTTCTTAGTGACCAAATATTTACTGTATGCTTTCATAATACTATGTAGTAATTTTTATATGTGCTTTATATTTTTTTTACTATACTATATACTATTATTTATAACTATGAGATGTTAAGAGTTTAACTAGTACTTGATTCCTTATGAATCCAGCATTAGAATCAGCTACAAATATTACCGTAAAACCTCTTTTTTCTTCTTCCGTTTGTTTTGAGGTTTCGAAAGCTCCAGTGACAAAATAAGACAATAATGATTTAAGCTAAATCCCAAGAAGAAAAATATAAATGGGGGAATGAAGATGACAATGAGTCCGTAGGTTAAATTATATCTTGGTAGACACGGGCAGTTAATCTCATAAACTTTATAGATGAACATACTAATCGCTGCCATGACGACACAAAGTATATTCATCTTGCCTTCGGGGCGAGTGTAAAGATAATTGATAGCTCGCTCCAGGATGACTCTGCAAAATAAAGTGAATGAACAAGTTTTGAACTAAGCACCTTTTGGCAAAATTACAACATTTTATGCATATTTTTTATTTAAAATAATTACAGGTTATACGCACATAGGCAAGGTTATTCAGTGAAATGTGCATAGTTGCAAATCCAACCAGGGTTATTCATTAAGGTGTGAAGTGGTATCTTTGAATTTCAGACCAAAATTACCTAACAGGAAACATTCTCCAAATCAGCTATTTTCAGTTTGCCCGTTTTGTCCTAATATTTAATAATCACGTTGAATTCAGCTTGATTACCCAACTAGTCACATTTTAAAGGAAAAAAAGGAAATCAACTTTATAAACTTTTAATAGATATACCCACAATTAAAACATGTGTGCATTTAATTATGTATTTGTTCATTGGGGGTATATCAGCTTGCAAAATATGCAGATCTTTTGTCTAAAGCCTTTACAAGCCCTCCCCTTCTAACCCCACCCAGACTTTCTGTGGTTGTCCAATCACAGACTTCCCAATGCAGCCCAATGAGAAGTCTTTGCAAGCCAGGTGCTGTGGGCAATTGCTGCCTCTTGGGTTTTTCTTCACTGAGCTGTCAGATAGAACTGGCTGTCAGATTCACAGCCAGGGGGTATAACCTGGTTCATGTATAAAAGTTCCATTGAAATCTGCATTTCTTGTAAAATGAAAAACAGGACACACTCTTCCCACATAAAGCACATCAGCACGCTAAACTGCCTTGTGGGTCTGAAGTGTCCCTTCACATATATAACTCTGTGTATGTCTAAATTCATAGCTAGTTGGGTATTAGTGACATTTCTGTTACAAATGATCCACACAGTTAAAAAAAACCTCTTCTGTTTAATATAGTATATACAGGGCCGGACTGGGAACTAAAATCAGCCCCGGAAAAAAATTCTATACCAGCCCAATAATGCATAGTGTGCTGCTATAGAGGGTGAAAAAATAACTTGAAATTGAAAACTCTTATTCCAACGAAGGAACGCATATAGGGCTTCAAAATAAACAAAAGATCGCCTTTATTTTAAGTAGACGTACATTTGCATGTAATCAATGTTTCAGTACAACTACTTTGGCCTATTAAGGACATTTATGTGTGTATTATGCATATATAAATGTATATTACTATATGTGTAAATATTATAGGCATACTTATATGTTACTAATACACACATCAATATACATGCATATATTTATATATACAGTGGCGTACACACAACCCATGGGGCCCCGGTGCGAAAAATTATCCGTGGGCCCCCCCCCCCCGCGCGCTTACTCTGCGCAGGCTGGGGCCGCAACACATGGCGGCGGGCACCTGGTCGCAGGGCTGCGACCCGTGCGACCGCGGTATGTACGCCAGTGCATGCATAAACACATATACTTAAAGGACCACTACAGACACCCAGATCAAATCAGCTCAATGAAGTGGTCTGGGTGCCAGGTCTCTCTAGTTTTAACCCTGCAGCTGAAAACATAGCAGTTTCAGAGAAACTGCTATGTTTCACTGAGGGTTAATCCAGCCTCTAGTGGCTGTCTCATTGACAGCCGCTAGAGGATTTTCTGCGATTCTCACTGTGAAAATCACAGTGAGAAGACGCTGAACGTCCATAGGAAAGCATTGAGTAACGCTTTCCTATGGGCGGTTTGAATGCGCGCGTGGCTCTTGCCACGCATGTGCATTCGGAGCTGAGAGGCGGATCCGGACGGAGAGATCCCCAGCACCAAGGGAGTCCGGCGCTGGAGAAAGGTAAGTGCTTTAGACACACACACACACACACTCTCATGAACAGACGCACACATTTACTGACAGACACACACTCAGTGACAGACGCACACAAACATACTCAGTAACAGACACACACACACACTCTAACACACTCACTAACACACTCACTAACATACACTCACTAACATACACTCACTAACACACACACTCACTAACACACACACTCACTAACACAATCACTAACACAATCACTAACACAATCACTAACACAATCACTAACACTAACACACACACTAACACACTCACTAACACACACACTCTCACTCTCACTAACATTCTCACTAACACACTCACTAACACACTCACTAACACACTCTCACTAACACACTCTCACTAACACACTCTCACTAACACTCACACTAACACACTCACACTAACACACACACACACACACACACACTCACTAACACACACACACTAACACACTCACTAACACACACACACTAACACACTCTCACTAACACACACACACTAACACACTCTCACTAACACACACACACTAACACACTCTCACTAACACACTCTCACTAACACACTCTCACTAACACACTCTCACTAACACACTCTCACTAACACTCACACTAACACACTCACTAACACACACTCACTAACACACTCACTAACACACTAACACTAACACTCTCACTAACACACTCACACTAACACACACACACACTCACTAACACACACACACTAACACACTCACTAACACACACACACTAACACACTCTCACTAACACACACACACTAACACACTCTCACTAACACACTAACACTAACACACTCTCACTAACACACTCTCACTAACACACTCTCACTAACACTCACACTAACACACTCACTAACACACACTCACTAACACACACTCACTAACACACTCACTAACACACTCACTAACACTAACACTCTCACTAACACACTCACTAACACACTAACACTAACACTCTCTCACTAACACACTAACACTCTCACTCACACACTCTCACACACTCACTCACACACTCTCACTCACACACTCACACACACACACACTCAATAACACACACACTAACACACACACTAACACACACACTAACACACACACTAACACACCCACTAACACACTCACTAACACACTAACACACTCTCACTAACACACTAACACTAACACACTCTCACTAACACACTCTCACTAACACACTCTCACTAACACACTCACTAACACTCACTAACACACTAACACTAACACTCTCTCACTAACACACTCTCTCACTAACACACTCACTCACACACTCTCACTCACACACTCTCTCACTAACACACTCACTCACACACTCTCACTCACACACTCACTAACACACTCACACGTTTTTTGTTTTAATTTAATCCCCCCAGCCTCCTTACCTGTGGGAGAGCTGAGGGGATTCCCTGGGGTCCAGTGGTGTCACCCGGCTGGCGGGCGCGCGAGGGAGCACTGTCCCCTGAGTGCTCCCTCTTCAGCTCCCTCGCGCGCCGCGTACTGATACCGGAGCCGGAAGATGACGTCATCTTCCGGCTCCGTTTTCAGTGCGGTGCGCGAAGGAGCTGAAGAGGGAGCACTCAGGGGACAGTGCTCCCTCGCGCGCCCGCCAGCCGGGTGACAGCAGGGCCAGCCTCGGGGGGCCCTGAGGTGGCCAGCTCCTGGGCCCCCCAGCAGAAGAGGCTGGCCCTGTGGGTACATACCTGGGTCGCAGGGCGGCCGGGCCCCCTGGTGGGCCGGGCCCGGTCGCAGCCGCGACCCCTGCGACCCCGGTATGTACGCCACTGTATATATATGTGTGTATTACTGTCAGGATCACATCAATTTACGTCTATTACCTTTACCTTGTTTAGTGTATCTTGTCTCCAATTGTCTCCTTTTTTTCTCTTACAGCGACCCTTGTGCATCTTTTACTTCATCCCAGTCCCTGTGTGTTTCTTTTTACCCTTCTCCAGCCTCTGTATTTCTCTTTCCCCCAGCCCCTTTTGTGTTGTTCTTAGCCCCAGCCACTTTGTCTCTTTCTCCAATTCCAAAACGCATCTGTGTGTCTCTTTCTAACTCCAGACTCTGTGTGCCTCTTTCTCTTCTCCCAGCCACTCTCTGTCTCTTTTTCCCCAGCCCAGCATTGCCTCCCACAAATCTTGTGTCACTTTGTTCCCCTTCCCTACTGTATGTCTCTTTGTCCCCCCAACAAACCTTCTGTGTCTCTCTTCCCCATCTCCTCCCTGTGTCTCTCTCTTACCCCTCTGTCTCTTTGTACCCCCATCCCCCGTGTCTCTCTATTACCCCATCTGTCTCTGTGTACCCCCTTCTCCTGTGTCTCTCTATTACCCCTCCCTTTGTCCCCCTAGCCCCTATGTCTCTCTATTACCCCTCTGTCTCTTTGTCCCCCCTTCCCTGGTGTCTCTCGATTACCCCTCTCTTTGTCCCCCCATACCCTGTCTCTCTATTACCCCATCTGTCTATGTGTCCCACCTTGCCCTATGTCTCTCTTTTACCCCTCTGTCTCTTTGTGTGTCCCCCCCCAACCTGGTGTCTTTCTATTACCCCTCAGTCTCTGTGCCCCCCCTGCCCCAGTGTTTCTATTACCCCTCTATTTGTCCCCCTCCCCTCTATTTGCCCCCCTTCCCCTCTATTTGTCCCCCCCTTTCCCCCTATCTGTCCCCCCCTTCCCCTCTATTTGTCCCCCCCTTCCCCTCTTTTTGTCTCCCCCCCTTCCCCTTCCCCTTCTGTGTCCCTTCTGACCTTGTTACAGGAGGACTAAGGGAGGGGGCAGAGCTAACTACCATGCTCCCTCGCGGTTCCCATAATTCCCAGCATCTACACATCATAGAGTAGTGATTACTCTATGATGTGTAGATGCTGGGAATTATGGGAACCGCGAGGGAGCATGGTAGTTAGCTCCGCCCCCTCCTTCAGTATTCCTGTGCTGACAGCTATGCTGCTGTCAGTATCAGTGAGTGTGCTGCTGGATTGCTTAGGCGGCCGCCCGACACACTCACTGATACTGACAGCAGTCACACAGCACAGGAGATAGGGCCGCCGGCCGCAAGGTGAGTAATCACCTCAGAGTGTGCCACCGGACCAGCCACCCGGCGGCACCGACATGCGGCCGGCGGCCGCAATATTATTAAAATATGTGGAGCAGGGCTCCCTCTCTCTCTCCAGCCCCGATATCCCGGTGGGCCAGTCCGGCCCTGAGTATATATATAGCTAATTAACACATATTCAGTTTCTTAACATTCTACTAAACATTCTACTAAATATTACAAAGCTTGCTTGTGATATTTTACAAATAGCGTGTAAATAACCAAATATCTTACACCCTTGATGTTTTAAAGATAATCTTTGATTTATTTATTCATTCATTTTTGCCTCTTCTGGCTCATGCTGTTGAAAGGTATATGAACTGTGCCTCCCAGCTGTATGTAGAATTCACGCACCGCCGTAGCTAATAGGCTCATTAATTATTGGCAGAATGCCAGTGATGACGCATGTTTGGCACACGTCCCATTATGGTCAAAGTCTTTATATTATAAAATGTGCATATAGTAAAATACACCTACAGGATTTTTGAATAATAATAACAACAAAATCGTCGCCGAAATTGAAAAATGCTTTCCTATGGGGAGGTCTAATGCGCCATTGCCGCACATGCGCATTAGGTCTCCCCCGCAGGCTGATGTCAGTGGGGGAAGAGAGTAGGCGGAGCCTGACCCAGCGCCGAGGGACATCGGCGCTGGACTCAGGTAAGTCACTGAAGGGATTTTAACCCCTTCAGCAACATGGGATGAGGGTTGGGAGGGAGAGGGGCTCTGCAGGATTCTCCAGTGCCTGGAAAACGAATATGTTTTACTGGCACTGGAGAGTCCATTTAATGATCTTGCACAGATCATATGGAAAGCATGTCTAGAAAAATATTCATAAGGTGTCAAGTCGTGTAAATCCTGCCCTGAAAATGTAATGGGAGCAAAAAAAGTCAGCTGAAAATGTAAAGCGTCAGTCTAAGCACCATATCCACTTCAACTCATTGTGGTGGTTATGGTACCGGAGCTCCCAGGTGCCATCTCCCATATTACTGTGTTTACTGGCATTTACATTTTTAACAAACATTCCATATATAGTATGTTTTATGTCAGGCAGGTACTAAAAATCAAAATATAACACTACGTCAGTTTAAAATGTAAACACAAAATATAAATGCACCCTTTAAACCTGGACTTACGTATATTTTAAAATGCAATGTAAAGAAACTCAGTACCTCTAAGTTGCTGAAATTCAGCATGAATTTGATTCTCCGTTGATTATGCTGATATTTCTGGATGATGTTTCTGTGTCCGAAAAGTATAACAGCATAAGAATTATAAGTACGAGATTTCACGGCTGGAAACACTCTGAGCGTTGGTATTTTGTTTTTGTCATTTGTACAAGGTGTCACTGGTTTCAGAATTCTGGAAAAACTAGTTGTATCACTTTGCAGTGCTGAAAAAATGTTAATGAACTAAAATGTACACTTAGACTTCAAGGTGAAGGATTAAGAGGTTAAGGTAAAAGCTCGAACCCTTTGAAATAATGATAATAATTATTTGTATGGCTGGTTATTAACAGATGTTTTTTTTAAATTAATTCTGGTGTTATCAAAATTTGGATTTCTGTTTTTACAAATCTTATACGCACCATCAAGACATATGCCAAACACAAATTGATAGCCATGCAATTGTCATAAATTATTTAAAGTAGTTATATTAACAAAAACATTTTATAGTATTCATTTATACTGCTTTTTAAAATTAAATGTCAAGTTCTGCAGCACTGTAAAAATGACTGCATGTTGGAGAAAAAGACATTAAATATAAAATATCATATGCCAAGATATTTACTGGTACAAAGGATTAACAATTCTGTTCTTGGGAGATTACAATCTAGTGGGAGTTTGGGGCGAGATATACAGAAGGGAAAGAAGTGGTATGGAAGGAAAATCAGTTGCACGGAGGGAATATTCATTGTAAGAAAGTAGATAAGAAATTAAATAACTTTTAGAATCTGTGTAGGAGGTCACGGGGGTGGGTGGAGGGTGGTTGTAGGGGGGTAGCTGCTGATATGGAGTTTTTTCTTTTTTCAGTAAACTAATATAGGAGCTTTTAATATCTGTAATTTTGTGTATTTCTTCATAACCCTTAGAGTAAAAATAAACACTTAATTTGCTGAAAGAATAATCTTGTGTCAAAATTCGAAAGGCACATTTTTCATTATGTACCATTGGATAATAAATATAAAAGAAACAAATTGAAAACACTGTGGCTTAGTAGAGAAGTAAAACAAGAGATTAAAAATAAGAAAAGGGCATTTGACGCATTTTAATCAGACAAATCAGAGGCCTCCTATATAAGATATAAGGAAGCCAATAATGCTTGCAAAAAGGCAACAAAAGTGGCTAAACTAGAAAATGAGAAATGGATAGCCAAAGAATGCAAAACCAACCCCAAAATGTTGTTCAAGAACATCAGTTCTAAAAAAAAACAGAAAACTAAAGTGTAGGTACACTGGAAACTGTGATGGGTCTGTTAGTTAATGAAGACCAGTAAAAAGCAGACATTTTAAATAACTATTTTTCTTCAGTATATATGAATGAGGATCCCATGACAAGAGATATGTAAACAACTGCTGCAAAACACTTGCAGATAACTTGTGATTGGATGACTCGAGACAAGGTGCTACAGCACGTAAAGAAAATTAATGTAAATAAAGCTTGGTATTCACCCACGAGTACTTAAGGAGCTAAGTGGGGAAATGAGTAAACCTCTGTATTTAATCTTTCAAGATTCTTTTGTTTCAGGTATTGTACTGGAGGATTGGAGTAAGGCACATGTCGTTCCTATATTTAAAAAGGGTTCAAAATCCTTGCTTGGAAATTATAGACCTGTGAGCTTAACTTCTGTAACTGGGAATATATTTGATGGCTATTAAGGGATAATATTCTGGAATTCATTGGAAAGAACTTTGTTATTAGCAATAATCAGCATGGTTTTATGAAACATAGGTCATGCCAAGTAACCTGATTGTATTCTACGAAGAACTAAGTAGAAGTATAGATCGATATGCAGTGGATGTGATCTACTTGGATTTTGCCAAGGCATTTCATACGGTTCCTCACAATTGGTTAGTCTTTAAACTTAAATAAATTGGTCTAGATGAATGGTCTTGTTCTTGGGTAGAACATTGGCTTAAGGATAGAGTACAACGAGTTGTCATTATTGGTCAATTTTCAAGCTGGACAAAAGTGGTAAGTGGTGTTCCTCAGGGTTCTGTTTTGGGACCGCTTCCATTTAACATATTTATAAATGATCTTGCAATGGGCATTGAAAGCCATGTTCTAGTGTTTGCAGATGACACAAAACTTTGTAAAGTAATAAAATGTGAGCAGGATATTGCTTTGCTGCAGCGTGATTTTGATACATTGGGGGACTGGGCACTAAAATGGCAGATTAAATTTAATGTAGAGAAATGCAAAGTTATGCACTTCGGGGTCAAGAATGCACAAGCAACTTACACCCTAAATGGTAGTGAATTAGGGATAACCACACACAAGAAGGATTTGTGAATTGTTATAGACAACAAATTGGGCAGCAATACGCAATGCCAATTTGCAGTTGATAAAGTGATGTGGAATTATTAAAAATTATTATTGTACTTGTATTGAATTATTGTACTAACTCCATTTTAACCCTATATTGTGACAATCCTCCATTTTGTCCTCCTAACCTGACTTCTTCAAATCCTCCATTTTGTCCTCATGACTTAACTTGTTCATTTTAAAACTACCTTACGTGACTGAACTTCTCAACCCAATTAATACAGTAGACAAAGACCGTGTTTCCTACAAGGACAAGTACCAGGAGGTGCTGGCTACTCCTTAAGACTTGTAAGATAGTATAGTTTGAAGGCCACGAGAACACAGTAGTAATGAAATGTTCTATTCATAAGAGACCTTGCACCTGGACATGAGGCCTGATATCACTGACTGTGTAAAATGACGCTCAAGCCCCCCTTTCCACCGAGTAAACCTCATGCTGGGAAAGATGGCGCCTGAGCCTTCTGTCCACACCCTTGTCCAGAACAATACCACCTCCCGGTGGGAGGACACCTAGCTGGTCACTCAAACCCCTGAGCCAATTAATAATATTGGTGGGTGGACACGAAGTTAGTCACATAATGTTTAATCCAATCAATGATGTTTATTTGTTATTATCTGATATTCAATGATGATGTCATTTTGCTTTTAAAAAGATCTGCACAACTGTTTTCCAACCAGATTGTATTAAATTTTCTGAAGTGCTTTTAACCTGAACTCCATGTGTCAGTGTGAGCTTACTTCTGCGTATACGCAATTTAATCATCTCAGATTTGGACAGGAACAGATAGACTTTGAACATTTTGGTTTACTTTCAAAAAGTACCATAACAACTTGGCGCCCAACGTGGGGCATCGGGCTATGGCCTCTGGCCGGTGAGCCGTCCTAAGGAAGATGCTGTTGGACGGGGGAATCCTGGGGGTAGGAAGGGAGATTGATCACCTCCAGATACACGGTAGAGACTTCTGCAGAGCCACCGGTACGTTCCGGCCCCTTTGATTGACCCGTCCACGTGTCTGTGACTGCTTCCCGGGAGGACATCAAAGACAGGTAATATCTTGCCCGGTGTCTCGTTACTCACTTGTTTACCTGCATTTTAGTCTATCTGTTGCCTGGGTGTGTTTGAATTGTGTTTGAATTGTTTGCCTGTTTCCCCATTTTGAGATAAAGGGGGGGGTGGACCTGCAGGGGATTTGCCTGGGGTTCTGTCTTGCTTGTTTTCCCCTTTTTGGGATAAAGGGGGGTGGACCTGAGGGGACTTGCCTGGGTCTTCAGTGTGTCTGTCTATCTGTTTGTATTTTACCCCTTTTGGGATAAAGGGGGGTTGACCCGTGGATGTGTTCCTGGGGGGTCTTCTGTTGCCTGTTTTACCTCTTTTAGGAACCACGGTGCTGTGGTTGTAAGGAAAAAGAGGGGTTGACCCGTGGATGTGTTCCTGGGGGGTCTTCTTTGCCTGTTTACTTCTTTTAGGAGCCTCGTGGCTGTGGCTGTAAGGAAAAAGAAGTTTGTGGAACTGTGGGATCTGTGTAGAATCATAGTTTCCTGTGATCCAAGTTTGTGTCACTTTGATAGCCTAGCTAGCTTCACTGTGCGCGTTCGGACTATCCAGCTCTAGTTGAGTTGGGGACGTCCTGACCCGGACCATCCAGCTCTAGTTGAGTTGGGGACGTCCTGACCCGGACCCTTCGGCTCTAGTTGAGCTGAAGGTCCACTGATTATTTAATCGTGGTAGGAGACTTAGCCTTGTGGCAGGGGACTTTGTTTCCTGGGGGAATTCAGGCAGGTATTGCTTGTTTTTCGCATCACGTGGTAGTGAGACTTATAAAGTGGGTTTTATAGGGGCACTACGGGAATGAGGATAGACGTGGCCACATTCTTGTGGACTGCAGAGTAGAGGGAGGCTGGAAAGGATTTCGGACCGGTGTTAGCTGTTATCCTTGGCCGCTGGTAGTGAGACTTATGAAAGTCGTTCTCCGAGCGGGGACACTACGAGGTTGAGAAAGGTGACTTTGGAGTAAGCACATGTAGAAGGAAAGGGATTACTGTTGATTTCATTTGAACTGTGATGCATGCACTGTATTTCAACTGTACTGTTGTTTGTTTAATGTGGAGTCATTTAAACTCCTGTGTCTGTCCCTAAGGATTTTTTCCTTACTCTTTACCTTTTCTATACTTCCTATATTATTATTCTATCCTCTTCTATTTCTATTGTGAGAGAAGTGATTGGTCACACACTTCTCACCTCCAATTAGTGACTAGTCTACGTTTTGGAAAGACGCACTGGGGGGGGACCCACCCCTCTCGAGTGTCAGTCCACCATTGTAGACACTGTTTAAAACCTTTCCCCCCTATATCTGGGACGCCTGTATAGGAGGGGAATGGAACAGGGTTAGAAAAGCCCAATAAGGGCTGGCTAGCGCGTGTGATCTAGTTGAAGATAGAGATTGCTAAAGTGTGTAAAATTGCTGTGCCTTCATGTGGTAGATTACTGACAGAGAAGAAAGCAAGCTTACTGGTACAGAGTAGCAATGCTATTCAGCAGGAAGGTAGGGTTGAGGAAGAACTAGATCACAAAGGGTTAAGAATGTATGTATATTATAATAATTGTTTTTGTATTTTGTGTTAGCCATTACCCTGGTAGAGGGTGGGGGTTTTGTATTGAGTTTCACTAAAGAGTATTATTAAATGTTGTGTTTTTGTGTCCCTTTGCTTTTGCAATAATTGTAACGTAACTGTCTTTCCAGCGCTGACATGGTTAAAAAACTTCATGCTGGCTCTCTCCTTGCCTTCTGTGAGACGCGAGGGGGGAAAGGGAGGGGTGACATTCCTGGTTTTTCAGTTCAGCGTTCAGTAAAATTATTCAGAAACTAATAAGATTTAGCAATGGAACAAAGTATTTTCTCCAAGACTGTTGTATAAGATAAGGAGTCAGGGATGTAGCTCAGTGTTTATTACGAAGGTTAGGAAAGTGAATCTGATGCAGGAATAGAGAATTATTTGGACGAGTTAAAAATGTAAAGGCAAGTGTGATTTGTTGCATTGCTATGCAATGTGGATAGAGGGAATATGCAAAGTTGTTAAGCTAGATTGTGAAGAGGAAAAGTGATTAATGGCTGTAGGTATATTGTTTGCATTCCGTGAGTTTATTTATTTATTTTATTTATTTATTTTCCGCCCGTGTATTGTGTCATGCTCATCCTATCTTAAAGACATGCTGTCTTCCTTAATTCCCATATATTATGAACAAAAAGGTTACGGTTACTAGGATTATCCTGCTATTAGTTTCCCTGTGTCAGGAAGGTGTCTGTGACAAGTATTGGTTAATATGTAGATAGAATATATACGTCTATCGTTTCATGTATAAGTAACAAGTGTGTTTTAGCTTTGTGTACAAAGATTGATAACATGCTGAAAGAAGGGTTATCTTAAAGAACATTTACTAAAAGAAAGTTCTAATAAACCAAGATTTCTTGAACAAATGAATAAGCCAAGTTTAAAGACTGACTAACATAATTTTTGTTGTAAGCCCAGATATTTTATTATTGCATATGCGTAGGAATTGAGACTTTGGGCATTATAGTATATTAATTCTAGATCTGTTACTAGCAGCAAGTGCTTAGCCTTATGCCTATCCCACGCATGCTTAAAACACTTCTACTGAGTTAACCTCTACCACTCCAGTTGGAAGGCTATTCCATGCATCCACTACCCTCTCAGTAATGTAATACTTCCTGATATTATTTTTAAACCTTGGTCCCTCTATTTTTGAGACTATGTCCTCTTGTTATGGTAGTTTTACTTCTTTTAAATATAGTCTCCACTTTTACTGTGTTGTTTCCCTTTATGTATTTAAAAATGCTTTTATCATATTTCCCCTGTCTCGTCTTTTCACCAAGCTATACCTGTCAAGATCCTTTAACCTTTCCTGGTGAATTTTACCCTGCAATCCATGAACCAGTTTAGTAGCCCTTCTTTGAACTCTCTCTAAGGTATCCATATCCTTCTGAAGAATATGGTCTCCAGTACTGTATCCAGTACTCTAAGTGAGGTCCCACCAGTGTTCTGTACAATGGCATGAGCATTTCCCTCTTCCTACTGCTAATACCTCTCCCTATGCAACCAAGCATTCTGCTAGCATTCCCTGCTGCTCTATTACATTGTACATTGTCATTAACAGCCAGAAACTGGAGTACAAGAAATGTGAATTAATGTATAGCCATTTATAAGCTTAACAAAATCTCCATTATCTTTTCCATTTATTTTGCAGAAGGCAATGTTATTTGTCTATTTTGTATGTTTTAAAAATACATTATCAGTAAAGAGTAGAATAAATTTTATCCCATTTACGAGACATACAATTGTGATAATGTATATTTGTGATATAAGTAGAAATTACATTTTGAGATGTTAGATTATAAATTATTAAATTAAGAACGAGAGTCAGGGATAGCGTCTGTCTCCGCGGGCACAAGACCCCGTGTGGAGAAGTGGTGGGCAAGCCATCATGGGCCACCCATGGGAGTGAAACGTTCGAGGCTTGTGGAGACAAGATGAGCATGTTAGCCTTTTATTATTTTTCTCTAGGGAAAGCATAGGGCCAGTTAATAGTTGTTGTACATGGGCTATTTGCAGCCTCCATTGCATTTCTACCTAGTCTTGATTTCTGATGTATCCTCCATTGCTACATCACCTGTCTGCTCCCTTACCTGCCCACCCCCGCTTATTCCTCCCACCGATCCCTCCCCTTCATCTGCAGTCCCCCACTTTCCCCTACTGCCCCTCCCTCTACTCCACCTTCTCCTCCTCCTACTCCTCCTTCCTGCTCTTACTCCTCCCCCTCTTCCTACTCCTCCCTCTACTCCACTTTCTCCTCCTACCCCTTCCTCTACTCCACCTTCTCCTCTCTCCTCCTACTTCTCCTCTTCTCCTCCTCCTACTCCTCCCTCTACTCCACCTTCTCCTCTCTCCTCCTACTTCCCCTCTACTCCTCCTTCTTCTTCCTACTCCTCCCTCTACTCCACTTTCTCCTCCTACTCCTCCCTCTACTCCACCTTCTCCTCTCTCCTCCTACTTCCCCTCTACTCCTCCTCCTACTCCTCCCTCTACTCCACCTTCTCCTCTCTCCTCCTACTTCTCCTCTTCTCCTCCTCCTACTCCTCCCTCTACTCCACCTTCTCCTCTCTCCTCCTACTTCCCCTCTACTCCTCCTTCTTCTTCCTACTCCTCCCCCTACTCCACTTTCTCCTCCTACTCCTCCCTCTACTCCACCTTCTCCTCTCTCCTCCTACTTCCCCTCTACTCCTCCTCCTACTCCTCCCTCTACTCCACTTTCTCCTTCCACTCCACCTTCTCCTCTCTCCTCCTACTTCTCCTCTACCCCTCCTTCTCCTCCTCCTACTCCACCTTCTTCCCTCTCACTCTATCCGCTACTCATTCTTCCATCTCCCCACCACCATATCTGTATCCTTTATATGCTTCCTCCCTTCTTATTCCTTACCAATTTCCTCCACTCATAGACGACTCTGCCTCTACCTGACAACATTATATTTTGAAGAAAAGTTGCTCTGGCCACTCTTCCGCCACTTCCCAGGGGGGAATACCACACTAACGAAAAATTAAAATTATTCAGACATGAAAGAACTGTTTTGGGCACTCTCAAGGAAATAGTGCGGTCCTGACCCAGATTCCCATGGAAGTAAGACACCTGTAAGGGAGGTGGCTGTCCCTCATGTTTTTTCTACACTAAGTCCCCAGAAATCTCATGAAAGGAACCTGACTCATTAGAACAAAACATGAACATTCAACTTACAGATCTCTACAGAGGGGGGTCAGCAAGAGAACTGTGAATAGAAAGACAAATACCCCCCAATCTCACACAGAAATAGGTGAGGAAACCTCTTCTACTGCTCCTTATGGTTGCTTTGAACAGATGAAAGAAGAAACAAGACACCTTTCAACAGAGCATGCAGTAGCTTTACCAGATCCTGACTCCACTCTGTTTGCGGATAAAGAGGAAAGGTACCATACTGGATTTGCTGTTGCTACAGAAGATCAGGTACGTCAAGCACCTTCACTTTCCTCACTCACATCTGCTCAAGACGCTGAATTGACAGCCTTCTCAGTGGCATACAAAATGCCTGAAGGAAGACATGCCAATATCTACACTGACTCAAGACATGCCCTGGGTGCAGCACATTATTTTGGATCAATCTGGAAGATAAGAAGCACCACTCAGCTGCCCAAAAGCTGCCAACCAAGCCACAAGTGCACCAAGGGAAGTGGACGGAAGGGTGTCCGCTAAAGAAACTTCTATACTCACCATGTAGATCCTACCCACAGATTTCAAGCTTCTGAAAGAATGACAAGCAGCTGCTGACCCTGAAGAAATACAAAGCTGGAAAAACAGAAAGGGGCAACCCTTGAAGACGGGCTGTACTCCAACGCTCTTAAGCTCTGTTTACCCAAAAACATGTACTGGGCAGTGAGCCCATGGAACTTTATACCTATCCAAGACCCTCATGAACTCTTTGATCTCTAAAATACCCCTAAGCACCTAGCTAACTCTCAATATCCCTTTCAAGAATCCAGGTGACAAAGAGCTACTGGGTCAAATATGCACTAGTTATCATAGACATTTTGTCAGGATGGCCAGAAGCCTAGCCGGTCATCAATGTGACATCCAAGACCATATACCCAGTAATGCATTGTGAAAGTTGCAGAGATCACTCAGTGGATTCATTGTTCCAGATTCAAGACTCTCTCTGCAACATGAGAAGTGACATTTGTTGATTTTGACACACTTTTGACTCTAAAAAAAAAAAAAAAAAAAAAAAATGACTTGTTAAATAAAAAGATACCAGCAAGTAGGTGTTTGATGGCCATAATAATGCCTGACCACCTGCCATCGATGGAAAGCCGAGGACCCCAAAAGGAGACCTCGTGAAGCTAAAAAGATCCAAACGCCAAGCTCCCTCAGGATTATTTGCCCATCCTGAGTTTGTGGTGATATTAATATTGACTAAATGATCCGAGTCCACCTACGCTGATGTAGCGTGGGACAGGTTTAATACTACAATGCATAAGCAAATGCGCCCTAGCCAAGGTTATTATGTCCATACACATAATACATGACAAGGTACTCTTGACACACCACATTCATGCTTCAGAACATAAAGAGGAGCACCCCTCTAAAGGGAAAGTTTGATTGATATATATATATTGATGCCATAGGTGTGCCAAGGGGGGTACCAGATGATTTTGCAGTAAAAGGAAAGTTTGAGTCCATTTTCCCAACCGTCACTGCTAATAATAATAATAATATTTTGATTTGCATTTATTATATCTATTGCAACCAACAACGTTTACCTGTCACCATGACTACTTGTGCCTATATTCCAGATAACACAAGTCCATATGGTAATGTAAGCTTGTCTATTTATGATGTCCCTCTGAAGAACTAAGAAGACTTTGAGAACCGTTACTCCAGTCATTTTTGTGCCTTTGGGTTAACACGTCTTCTGATACTAACATAATAAAGTTTTATCTCTTAGAATCTAACATTTCATAGGGGGGACTGATGTGGAATTATTAAAAATTATTATTGTACTTGTATTGAATTATTGTACTAACTCCATTTTAACCCTATATTGTGACAATCCTCCATTTTGTCCTCCTAACCTGACTTCTTCAAATCCTCCATTTTGTCCTCATGACTTAACTTGTTCATTTTAAAACTACCTTACGTGACTGAACTTCTCAACCCAATTAATACAGTAGACAAAGACCGTGTTTCCTACAAGGACAAGTACCAGGAGGTGCTGGCTACTCCTTAAGACTTGTAAGATAGTATAGTTTGAAGGCCACGAGAACACAGTAGTAATGAAATGTTCTATTCATAAGAGACCTTGCACCTGGACATGAGGCCTGATATCACTGACTGTGTAAAATGACGCTCAAGCCCCCCTTTCCACCGAGTAAACCTCATGCTGGGAAAGATGGCGCCTGAGCCTTCTGTCCACACCCTTGTCCAGAACAATACCACCTCCCGGTGGGAGGACACCTAGCTGGTCACTCAAACCCCTGAGCCAATTAATAATATTGGTGGGTGGACACGAAGTTAGTCACATAATGTTTAATCCAATCAATGATGTTTATTTGTTATTATCTGATATTCAATGATGATGTCATTTTGCTTTTAAAAAGATCTGCACAACTGTTTTCCAACCAGATTGTATTAAATTTTCTGAAGTGCTTTTAACCTGAACTCCATGTGTCAGTGTGAGCTTACTTCTGCGTATACGCAATTTAATCATCTCAGATTTGGACAGGAACAGATAGACTTTGAACATTTTGGTTTACTTTCAAAAAGTACCATAACAAAAGCCAGTAAAGTTTTGTCATGCATAAATTGGGGCATAAATTCCCGGGATGAAAATATAATTTTGCCTCTTTATAAATCACTGGCAAGACAACACCTTGAATATGCTGTGCAATTTCGGGCACCTGTTCTAAAGAAGGATATCACAGCACTTGATAAAAGGAATGGAGCACTTTAGTTACAAAGAAAAGTTAAAACATTTAAATCTCTTTAGTTTGGAAAAATGGCACCTCAGAGGGATGTGATAACATTATACAAATATGTTCGGGGCCAGTACAAACCATTATCTGGAAATCTATTCATAAACAGGGCTATACATAGGACACAAGGTCACGCATTTAGGCTGGAAGAAAGGAGATTTCATCTAAGGCAAAGAAAAGTTTTTTTTTACAGTAAGAGCAATAAGGATATTGAATTTTCTACCTGAAGAGGTGGTTTTATCAGAGTCCATACAGATGTTTAAATGGCAATTGGATAAATACTTCCAAAAACATAACATACAGGGATATAATTTCTAATTAGTGGGGTAATAGCTGCTTGATCCAAGGAGACATCTGACTGCTATTTTGGGGTCAAGAAGGAATTTTTTCCTAGTTTGTTGCAAAATTGGAAGAGCTTCAGACTGTGGTTTTTTTTTTGCCTTCTTTTGGATCAACAGCAAAAACATATGTGAGGAAGGCTGAACTATGTAACTGTAAAATGTAAATATGCTATATTTCATTTCTACCATTAGGGGGCATCAGAGTGTTGCTGTTTACATTTCTGGTTGCATTTCTGTTACAGGAATAATTTCAATGAACTAGCCATGAGGAATGTTAAAAAATATGAATGCTATATAACTTATCACACAGATTCTACGTATAGCAATTAAAAAATAAGAACATCACCAAAGCTGCTACTGAAATTGAAATTGAAATTAAAAGGAAAAACATTGAGCTCAATCCTTAATAAATGTACATACTTCAAAGGATCCACACATCAAAGCATTTAGATATAAAATATTAATATCATTTCGAAAGCACTAACATATTCTGCAGCGCTGTACAATAGCTGGGCGAGCGTAATTACACGATGAATGGATGGATGAAGATGAAGGTTGTGAAGCTAACAAAATGTAAACAGATGAAAGCAAAATGAGTCATCGCAGGGAAGAAAGAACACAAACATAAATAAACCAGTTTTAAAAAATAAAAAAAAATTCAGCTTCTCTGTCAGTAGAAGATTTAGCATCTTTATGCAGTTTCCCATTACGATGCTGAGTATGAATATAATTAGATGTGAAAAATAGAATGTAACATGCATCCTTTGAGCAATCACGTGTTGTTGGAAATTCCGACTGGCAACATCTTTTGAACACAGCAGAATCACTCGCATTGTCACAGTTTGTTAAAAAACAAAAACATACATATTACATTATCTGCTATTGCAGTTTGTACATTCCAGAATACAGAGTGCAAAGTGCCGGTCTGCTGGATGTACATGTCCTGCACTGCCTGGGATTGGTGGTCCCAACATTTCTTAATGGGAACATTTAATTGCAGGGCAGGGACAGATTAATGTATGATTCCTATCAATCTCAGGCAGCGCGGGGCATTATTATTATCATTGCCATTTATATAGCGCCAACAGATTCCGTAGCGCTTTACAATATGAATCACTGTTGCACTCAGAAGAACCTTTGGCCTTGTGGTTTATTGTGATTATATTGTAAATCGTTGCATTTTATTATGATTATATATGATAATCTGATCAGTTTGTCCCGAATTAGATCAGGAGAAAAAAAAAAATGGATTATGGTTGATTTAAATATAATCACATTTAAATCAAAAATGTAAAAAAAATTAAAGAGAGAAAAACAAAGCTGTTTATCTAGTGACGTATGCGGACCAGCTATATAATGTGGAATGGCTCACTAAAGATGAAGTGTTAGAACTGTCATGATATAAAGGGGTTTGCTTAAATCTTTGTCAAGAAAGATAAACAAGTAGGATACATTTCTTGGATTCCAGTTTTGCCAACTAGAATATTATCTGACGATTAAGATTAAAGTTACTGCGACGTCCTTCTTTCAAGAGCTGTTTGCGAGCTACACATCAACCTTTTCTCCCTTTTTTATTTTTTTATTAATATTTTAGAAGAACATTACAATTTGGATGTTGTTTTTTTGTATGTTGTTCTAAGGTTTGTTCTTGCACCACTGATTAATAAATATTTTACAAAAAATAAGGCACCTACAATTTATCAGTATAAAAATGGGTGCTCAGCTAATTAGGCGAGAATTCAAAGTACGGTAAATGTAACTATTTCCATCATTTGTTAGCTTATAATGCATTTAGGAAAATGCATGTTTTTAAAAAAAAAGGTAACAAAACCTTAACAACAAATCCATGGCCTCCGCTTATCTACAGTCAGTATTACATTGTCAGCAGCATATTCCCCCCCAAAATTTTTTGGCTTTTTTAATCAAAATTAGTTTCATTATAGATTTACAACATCCCCCTCAGTCTACAAAAATATGAAAATATTGTCTTTTCAGGTAATTAATCATTAACCGTCAACCCCAAAATGGATTTAATAAACAATCTATTCATTAATAACTTGTTTTGTTTTATGGTAGGTTTATTATTTCTGGGGTTTAAGGTTTTCCATCTAACCCGAGAAATATCAATGATGTCTATGTTACAAGGATAAAATTATTGTTGCAAAGTCAAATGATTGACGTGTGGAAGATCTAGAACAGTGGTTCCCAAACATTTTAGATTCAAGGCGCCCTTAATATTTCTATATTTTTCCAAGGTCCCCAAGTCAGAATTTCTAGGTTGTATACCTGTACAGCGCTGTGGCATTTAATGGTGCTATAGTGTGATGTATAGTGTTGGTGTTTAAAGGGGTGCTTGTATATAATTCTTGTCTTTTAATACAGGGGTGTGTTTGTATGTAATGTTTGTGTTAGATTGCAGGGGTGAGTTTGTATGTTGTTTGACTGCTTGGATGTATGCACATACACTACCACATACCCCATGACTTGGGCTCCTGGTCCTGCTGGCCGCGGCACCCGACCGCGGCACCCGACCGAACCCCTGTTTAGCAAAAATGTTTCCCGGTGTTAAAATCATTGCACTGAGGAAACATTTCACGGCGCCCCTGTGTGCCCGTCGCGGCGCCCTGGCACACCGTTTGGAAACCACTGATCTAGAATTAAGGGATCTGGAGCCAACATATCCGCTATGTCATCAGGAAAGGAGGGTAGAAGAACTAGACATGTAAAAGTGGTTGGGACCGCAGTGAAATGATCAATTCTGATTCTTATTTTGTCACAAGATAATTTGTAACACTGTGTATTCTAATAAAATAAGGTAAAAAGTCAATTATAGAAGAAAGCTTTCCCAGGACTTTGGACCTTAGCATCTATGATGCAAGCAAGAACTTCTTCAAAACGCTCAATTAGGGGAAACATGAAGGGAAATCTAGTGGGGTGAGATTTTCAAGAACTGAGCTACTGAGTTGAGTCATTGTTGCAGTGATGTGAAACCCAACTCACACATTGGAAGTCACAGAGAAGGGAGATACTTGGCATATCTTGAATTCATCAAAAATTCCAAACCTCTCAGGTGGCATAAGTAAAAGGTGGACATCTCAGTGAATAATGCTACCTTTTGTCTTCTAACTATTAATAAGTTATATTCAAACGATGTCCCTCATATCAGCTTTAGTTAACAACAACTGTTGTGCTCCAGGTATCTACCTCTCAAAATGAAAAATACGATTTAATCTGGATATAGCAGTTCTGGAACAATACCAAAAACAAAGATGTTTGAACGTTAGAATCCGATTGGCTCTAGTCAATTCTTAACATCAGTTAGTATGTTGCAAGTCACTGGAAGTTCCAGAAGTTACCAATATTTATTTTGAGTACGGACTTTTTTTTCCCATGGGAAACAGCATTCTCCCAGCCTCTTATCTTTTATCACAAACTATTAACTCAGCACCTTTTCTGAATTACACGTCACAAAGGGAAATTGTGGTAATTAAAAACTACGAGCCGTCATATAGGTACTTCTCCTATTACCACGATGTTTAACAAGGAAAGGGCAATGACACTTTGAACAATGGTGTTAAATCATTTCAGGAAAGCATGCTTCCTTCAGGAGACAATATCATGTAGGCCACAAAATCATTTTGTTTCATTGACATTTAAAAATATATTTATCATTTGATTTCAATGATTTTGAAAGTGATATTTATAAATTAACACACACAAAAAAAAAATTTAAAAAAAATTCCATTATTTTTTTTAATTAACCATCAGAAGGAATCTAATTCATATTTCAAATCCCCAACCAAAAAAAAGGTAAAAAGAGGAGGAGTGGGAGTTGCATTCCTTTGGGTTCGTAAAAGTTTTCCTTATTCTTATTAAAGCGGCAGTCTAAGCAGCACAACCAGTACATGCTATGGTAAAGGTTATCATAGGTTAGTCTGCTTAAGCTACTTCAAAAGGAACTCTTTAAATTTATGCATAACTAATTTGGCACCAACATTACCAACATTGCCCACTTTATCATGATAAAAATGCCCATAGGGACAGGCTTTGTCTGCCATGCTGGAAGGACATATTTGACTGCAGCTCTTCTAATTTATCACTCTTTAGGCTAAATTGTAATAGCAATTACACTGATTTTGCACTCATGCTGGAGTTGATGCACTGTCAGAGCATCTGTCACCTATTGCGGAGTAGATTGTATTTGTATACCACTATGCTGAGCAGAGAGTGAAGCTCGAGGGATTGTGGCCTAGTCCAGCTGCCGAGCTCAGGGAGCAGAAGAGGCAGCCGCCGATCTACTGACCCAATTATGCAAACCCAACTAATCCTCAGCCTATTCCCAGTCTGAGAGAGTGCAGCTGATATGTGCGAAGGGTCTGCAAGGCTGGCATATTCGTGCCACGGACTTGGTTGCACTTGGAGACCACGTCCCTTGCCATGTGGGAAGAACAGAAGCCTTGATGGTGTGTCTACGCTGGTAGCAGGTGGTCTTTCATTCACGTGGTTGATGCCATGGGGTCATGCCACTGGTGGCCCCTCGACCCAGGCAGGCTAGTAGTGGAGGATATCAATGTTTGATCAAGGTAAGTGCCCGGCTCCTGCTCTCACAGTCCCCTTCCTAAGGTTGAGGTGGTAAAGCTGCTGCCATTGTGCTAAAGAGGCTCAGAAACAGTCAAAGATTGCATTGAGCCACCTCAGGGTTTGTGCCATTAGGTCAGGAATAGCGGGCCTGGGCAGCTCTTGTTGGAGGCCACATGAGGGGCTCATTGCCACCATCTTATGGAATTGAGCTGCGCCGGGATAGTTGCAGGTACGGCTACAGGAATCAAGGCAGTTGTGTGCTAGAAGTCAGTTGGACCGGGATATCCCCCACCAGCCCAGAGGATGGGGTGAAGGGGGGGGGGGGGATGGGGCTGCAAAATAAGCCTGGAGAAACACTGCGTTGTACATGGCGGGATAGCGGCCACCTCATCCTCCTGCTTGATCCGCAAGGCCTTGCTGGGACTGCCGTTGATGAAGCAGAATGCCCCCAATTGTCACGATCCAGACCTCCTCGGATGGCACCTAGAGCAAGTAAGTTGCTGATTGTGTCTTTTGGTCTGGCTGGTGAGCAATATTTAAGTAAAGCAGAGAGATTAAGCTGGGACCTCACAACAAGAACATCCAGCCGCCATTGAGCTCAGGCCCCGGCCCCCATCTTTGATTATGTTTAAGTTTTTTCTCAGTATTGTTCCTAATTGATTCCTAAAAGTCAAGGGCATGAGGGGGCTTACCTGGACTAGAGCCCAGAGTGGTCCCCAGAAAACAGCCATGGCGCCGTCAATTATTAGTCCCAACCCAAATCATGTGTGTGCTTGGGCATGTCTGTGTGACTCTGTACATCTGTGTCAACCTGTTTGTATGTATTTTTGGGTAAGTTTGTAAGTAATTGTGAGTGTGCCAAGAGTCCTGTTAAGAGTTCAACCTGGGGAGGGCCAATAGTGGGAACTTAAGGAAGGGGTCACCCTATTATATTTTGGCTCAAGTTCTGAGTGTTTTTTGACCCTAGCAACACTCTTACCAAAAGTACAGATATTCTACTTACATATACATTTATCAGACTCATTCTTCTTGTATTAAGTAAAGTCACCTATAAGGACTTTGCCAATATTGCATAAAACGCTAGACCATATTGACATCTAAAAATAAATCAAATAATTTTTTTACCAAAGCAAGGATTTCCTTATGAAACTACATAAAAGGGCATGCGTCTAATCATCTGCACCTTTCATCTGCACCTGCTGTAATACTTATACAGATTCAAAAAAGGATTATGCATTAAGAATTATTTTTATTATGCAAAGTACCAGGTGTACTTTTTTACATTTATTTTTTACACGTTTTCCTTTCGTACCGGTTTCTTAGCTGGAGTGCCCAGACAAAAAGTCTAAGAGGAGACACAGAAGGAGCCTAGTTTTACATTGCCGTTATCGAAGAAAAAAAATGATATGCTGTTTAATGTTTAAATGGTAAATTCCTCCTTCCGTGGCAGTGTGATAATACGCTCATCAGGTAGATTACTTCAAGGGTTGTTTTCATTAATAAACCACACTCATTAAATGAAACATTAGAGGACACCATTCCCACCTGTTACAGTTACTTTCTTCATTGACTTATTAAGTCCCATTACGTTCCTTCTCTGTCACCATAACAACATAAATTAGTTTTATTTTAACTTGAATTTTCATTTATCCCGTGTGATGTTCAGACCCAATTAATCCCATTCTGTGCCACTTTTCATTTGTACTGTTTGGATATGTTCAGCTAATTTATTCATGTGAGTTTTCTTTTGAGATTTGATGCTGAAAAATAAATAATTATAATAG
Source organism: Pelobates fuscus (assembly GCF_036172605.1). NCBI lineage: Eukaryota > Metazoa > Chordata > Amphibia > Anura > Pelobatidae > Pelobates > Pelobates fuscus. Next base: position 29,897,351 of record NC_086326.1, on the reverse strand, counting down.
CACGCTGGGCTTTATTGATGAATTTGATGAGATGAAGTTTTTCAGTTTGAGTCGAGTTCACACTGCCTTGAGTAACAATTTGACCCAGGTGCTAAACTTGGCGAGCCAGAAATACATTTTGGGTTGTTAGGGGCACCTAGAAGGTTTAAACCACAAGGTCCATTAACTTACAAGTGAAGTTATATGAAGAGACCAGCAGTGATGGTCATTATGAACCCCCTAATGAAATATATCTCAATGTCTGTAAATATGTATTGAATCATATACTTGTATTCGCTTTGTTTATGAGTTTATCAGACACACACCCCTTTTAAAAAAAAATGTCACAGTAGATTATTGTGGTGGCCTGTCAGGTGTCTTAAGTGGAAAATCAGGTATATCTAATAATCATGAGAAATGAGAACTACAGATATGTTGAACTCTATAATGCTGTATTTAATACACATATCTTGATCTATTATAAATTACATAACCTTCAAACAGTTGTAGGAATCTATTGTTTATGTTGTCTGCTCTTGTTTTGTTCTAAGACCATGCAGGTTTTTTTTTGTTTTTTTCAACCAATTAACATTGCAGAGAACAGAAGCATCCCTAAGCACTAACTGCGTCAGACATTCCCACATAGTATAGACAAGCAGTTGGTGTGTTTAATAATCATACGTGTGTATTAAAATGTTAAAGCACTCTGTAGTGGTCATTGTTGGTAGTTTCAGATACATATTTAATTACAGGTGACATCATTAAATTCTACTGGATGTCCATTCTTTGGACATATGGTAATTACTACACAATTCCACCCATAGCAGATAAGGACATGTATCACAGTCTCACATAGCAGGAACGAAAATAGAGTCCAGACCCTCAAGGTTCTTCCAATAGCAGACTTTTAAGGAACATAAAAGCACACATAACAAAGTTTTGGTCATGCAAGACTTGACAAAGGTCACCTGGCGTGACCTAAGCATCTTCACATGTGCTTTTATGTTCATTTTAAAGTCTGCTATAGGAAGAATCTTGAGTGCCGGGGTTCTTTTCTCATTTCTGCCAAATGACTCGAGTTCTAACCAGAAAGGTATTGGCTTTTCTTGCCTCTGCTTTATTCAGCTGAACCTGTACTAGCACAGGCCTCAATTTAATAGTGTTGGATAAGCTTTTCAAGTGATTTAATATTTTTTGATAAATTTTTAAAAAATATTTTTTTTTTCTAAATATTAAAATATTTTAAAACTACAATGGTAGTGTGTGCATTAGACAGAATGATCTACCTTATTGGAAAGGCGTGCATTACTTCTTTAAGCAATCTAAGCACTTTAAAGAATTATGGGGCTAACAATGTTTCTATGGTGTGTTCCTCGGGGATGCTCTTTGACTGAATTCTGGGATTTCTCTAAATAAAAGAGAGGCTAGTGGTGGACTGTGAGTCTCATTAATGGAGTACAAACAGAATATCAGGACCCACAGCCAATAAACCACTGAATCCAAAGGGTCCACATCTCTACCCTGGTCATCAAATATATTTTATATAAAGTATGGAGCCCAACGAGACATGTACTGTGTGGTCACTGGTATATCCAGTCTATATATATATTTTTGCAGCACATCCTTAAACTGGGTGTCTATTTGTGTAAAAGGAAGTGAACGATCCGATAAATAAAAAAAATCCAAAGGAATAAATAGTTGTATCAACTCGACTCCAAAGTATTACTCAAGATTGATTGAGGACAAGCAGATACAACAGCAAAGACATCCCCAAATATTTGTCAGGGCAGATCCGCAGTATTTGTCTGGGGATCTCTCTGCTTTTATATTCTTTTGTCTCCAATAAACCATCAGCAATTTGCTGGAGGTGAAGCTGCCACTGTTTCTTTATTTGTATTTTGATTGCCTTCTATATTTCCCTTGTTGGCCATGCCTCGTAATGAATGAGGGCTCATGGTATGATGTCATATTTAACGTTCCCAGGACTGAATTTCAAATAATCTGCTTAGTATTGTGAGATAGCAGCTCAGGACAGCATAGGGTTAACATTTGTAACCATTTTGAGTGTCCAATCCATCCATCCATCCATCCATCCATCCATCAATCCATCTTTCTATCTATCCTGCTATCAATCCATCAGTCTAAACCTGTCTGTCAATAGAACTGGCAACATTTTCCACAGTAACTTGGTTAAAGATTTTACAGGGTTATTCACTAGTGAGAATTCAAAGTGAATTTCAAATGTAATGTAGAAAAACAGCTATTCTTAAATTTGAAATTTACTTTGAATTCTCACATTAGAAAACAGTTCTATTGTGCGTAAATTCCGTGTTACCTTTCGGCACATAAACCAGTCATAGATGATAAAAACAAACAATACCAGTCCCCGACAACCGGACCCCCAGCAGCAATGTCACCGTGAGTGGGGGGGAGGTGTCTTTGCAAATTCTGTGACAGTGTCACTTTAAGCATGAGAAGCACTCTATCATTAGAGAACAATATTTTATTTCATCTAGTTACAATGAAATACAATCCCAGCTGTGATTAGAATGTGTCTTGGCAAATCAAATGACAGCTACAGACTCCAATCCCCTGCAGTCGCCACTAAACGATAGTTTATCATAAATCTCGATGATGCCAAAATTTCAAGAAGATCTCCCATGTCTATAATTTGATTCCTGATTCCTCTCACAATACTTCACTCGCAGCTGGTGGTTGTGACTTTTCTTTGGTCTTTTGTCTGAGGTTTTAGGATTGAGAGAATGATATACCTTCGAAAAAAACTTTTAAACACAGTTAAAATTGGTGTGGGTCTAGTTAATACATTTTTTTGTTCACCAAAGTAGAATTTTGGAGGAAATGACCAATGGATTGCAAATTTTAGGTTAACATGCCTGTGCCTCATCATACGTTGTCTGTTGTTCAGGTTTTATTATGTCAATTTTACATCACTATAATTCGAGATATACAGAAAAATCTAAAGAGATCAAAATCCTTTTCACATTCCTATAACAATACAGGATTAAGCACTGCCTAAGATAAATAAAAACACACATATATAATAATTTAACTCTGAAATTTTGACAACTGGGGGTTAAGCAGCCATAAGGATAATATAGGCCATTTTGTGTAAATAATGAAGCATGGATTAGTCACTGAGCCCCAGCAATCGTTGAAAACCAATTGCTTACTTCACTGCAGGAATCTGAAATGACTGCCATTAGATAATACCGTTTCTACAGAATATAATTGCCACCACAGACTCTATATATAGGAATCAGTTCTGTGTTCAAATAGCGCACCCCATATACCATGATTGAAGTGACTGTTAAAGAACCACTAGAAGGCTGATCTCTAAACATGCTACATTGTATCATTATATGATGATCAAACATATGAAGGTATGCTGTCGATCAATACGCGTCTGCGGTTATTATGGCTGGATTAGAGAATTTAATAAGAAGTTTATTGGAAAGAATAATAGAAGCCGCAAGCAATAGAACTGTGATCAGACATGACTTTGTTAAACATGGCATTAATGGTCATTCTACTTTTTTATTTGACAGTGAACAATGTGTGTATTATTCATCGGATAAAAATATTATTTATGTAGGCTTTTATCGTGGAACATCTCTCTTGGCTTCTAAGTCTGATTTAAAATAATTTGCACATCACTGCAGATTTTCATGTCTTTTATAAATAAATGTGTTATTTTTATTATATTTGTAGTATATTTTAATGTTTTTGAATATAGACTATGGCAACTGAAAAATGTCCCACGTAGGGTTTCAGTTTAATGGCGGCTGGTAAAATTTAAATATGGTGGGGCGTTCCCCCCCCTGACTTGTTGGGCTCTACCCACTTACCACCATGAGATGACATTCCATGCTCAATACCAGCTACATCTCCAGTGATCTGTAATGAAGAAAATGCAAACTGAAGATATAATCATGGCAAACATCCTTTATTTATTTCTCAAACACACATTTATCAGTAGTCATTATCATAACAACAGATTTGTTTGGCATTGGGGGTGGAGGGTGGGGAGGGGGGAACTGCACATGTCCCTATGGTCTAACCTCTACTGTTTCAGTTTTCCCCTTACAAAATCTGACAAAATAAGCCAATTTTTGTAAGGTTTTACGAGTCACGGGCCATCAGTTTGGCTATCTAGTGTAGCCTGCCTTGATATGTATACAAGATGCTTAATTATCATTTATTGTGCCAATGCAGAGAGCAGGTTGCTAACAAACTAAATAAACTTTGAGAATTTGGCAAAGTCCCCAGATGGTGACAGTGCTGCTTTAATCATCTATAGGGTCCATGTAGTTCGAATACCCATAGGTCAGACGATATCCAATCCTTCTGACTCTGTTAACAACACAAAACCCCATCCTCTTTTCAATAAAGGACCAGGATATGGTTGATCTCCTTGCCCTAATTAGCAATAACCAACTGTCCACACTCTGATGGCTAGCGATCCCCAAACTCCTAGCGACTAACCACCCAACATGCCTTACTTGACCCCAAAAAAAATCTGCAATTCCCCACTAAACTCTCTTCACACGAAAATATGTTAGGGAGGGTGTGGCATAAATAAAATTGTTTAAAAAAAAAAAAGTTTAAAAAACTGTAAAAAAAGACATTGGCACTTGTTGTTTATTTTGTTTTCATACAACTGTAACTGGAATAATATCTGGCCATGATCAAAACCGAGCTCCCAATTTCCTGGAGGGTTAGCTAATAAATAGATTTTCAGGAAACATTGATATAGGTCTTTGTCATATGGATGAGCCTGAAACTGCCCTACTGTTCACAGCACATTCCCAGGCAAATCTCCATCGAAATTCGCCTGAAAACTGTCACTGTAGCACGTGTGAGTTCCACTCGGAATTTAACGTGGGGGCAATACTTGGAGATATAGATTTTTTTTTTCTAACTTCCACAGTTAGATTACATTTTTTTTTTAATGAGATACGTGAGTAAATCAAGCTAATGTATGAACCTGCAAAAGTACAAAGTTTAGCACCTTAATTCTAATAAGTATATCATGTTAGGTGCACTGTGTAGGTTAGGATACAGTTAGTTATACCAGGTGGGTTTATATTATTAAAGGCTTACACACACGTTAAGTGCACTGTGTAGGTTAGGTTACAGTTCGTTATACTGCGTGGGTTTATATTATTAAAGGGACACTCCAGGCTCCCACACACGTTAGGTGCACTGTGTAGGTTAGGTTACAGTTAGTTATACTGGGTGGGTTTATATTATTAAAGGGGCACTCCAGGCTCTCACACATGTTAGGTGCACTGTGTAGGTTTGGTTACAGTTAGTTATACTGGGTGAGTTTATATTATTAAAGGGATACTCCAGGCTCCCACACACGTTAGGTGCACTGTGTAGGTTAGGTTACAGTTAGTTATAATGGGTGGGTTTATATTATTAAAGGCTCCCACACACGTTAGGTGCACTGTGTAGGTTAGGTTACAGTTAGTTATACTGCGTGGGTTTATATTATTAAAAGCTCCCGCACACGTTAGGTGCACTGTGTAGGTTAGGATACAGTTAGTTATACTGCGTGGGTTTATATTATTAAAGGCTCCCACACACGTTAGGTGCACTGTGTAGGTTAGGTTACAGTTAGTTATACTGGGTGGGTTTATATTATTAAAGGGGCACTCCAGGCTCTCACACATGTTAGGTGCACTGTGTAGGTTTGGTTACAGTTAGTTATACTGGGTGGGTTTATATTATTAAAGGCTCCCACACACGTTAGGTGCACTGTGTAGGTTAGGTTACAGTTAGTTATACTGCGTGGGTTTATATTATTAAAAGCTCCCACACACGATAGGTGCACTGTGTAGGTTTGATTACAGTTAGTTATACTGGGTGGGTTTATATTATTAAAGGGACACTCCAGGCTCCCACACATGTTAGGTGCACTGTGTAAGTTTGGTTACAGTTAGTTATACTGCGTGGGTTTATATTATTAAAGGCTCCCACACACGTTAGGTGCACTGTGTAGGTTAGGATACAGTTAGTTATACTGCGTGGGTTTATATTATTAAAAGCTCCCACACACGTTAGGTGCACTGTGTAGGTTTGGTTACAGTTAGTTATACTGCGTGGGTTTATATTATTAAAGGGACACTCCAGGCTCCCACACACGTTAGGTGCACTGTGTAGGTTTGGTTACAGTTAGTTATACTGGGTGGGTTTATATTAGTAAAAGGACATTCCAGGCTCCCACACACGTTAGATGCACTGTGTAGGTTTGGTTGCAGTTAGTTGTACTGGGTGGGTTTATATTATTACAGGGACACTCCAGGCTCCCACACACGTTAGGTGCACTGTGTAGGTTTGGTTACAGTTAGTTGTACTGGGTGGGTTTATATTATTAAAGGGACACTCCAGGCTCCCACACACGTTAGGTGCACTGTGTAGATTTGGTTGCAGTTAGTTGTACTGGGTGAGTTTATATTATTAAAGGGATACTCCAGGCTCCCACACACGTTAGGTGCACTGTGTAGGTTTGGTTACAGTTAGTTATACTGGGTGGGTTTATATTATTAAAAGCTCCCACACACGTTAGGTGCACTGTGTAGGTTAGGTTACGGTTAGTTATACTGGGTGGGTTTATATTATTAAAGGGAAACTCCAGGCTCCCACACACGTTAGGTGCACTGTGTAGGTTTGGTTACAGTTAGTTATACTGGGTGGGTTTATATTAGTAAAGGGACACTCCAGGCTCCCACACACGTTAGGTGCACTGTGTAGATTAGGTTACAGTTAGTTATACTGGGTGAGTTTATATTAGTAAAGGGACACTCCAGGCTCCCACACACGTTAGATGCACTGTGTAGGTTTGGTTGCAGTTGGTTGTACTGGGTGGGTTTATATCATTACAGGGACACTCCAGGCTCCCACACACGTTAGCTGCACTGTGTAGGTTTGGTTGCAGTTAGTTGTACTGGGTGGGTTTATATTATTACAGGGACACTCCAGGCTCCCACACACGTTAGGTGCACTGTGTAGGTTTGGTTACAGTTAGTTGTACTGGGTGGGTTTATATTATTAAAGGGACACTCCAGGCTCCCACACACGTTAGGTGCACTGTGTAGATTTGGTTGCAGTTAGTTGTACTGGGTGAGTTTATATTATTAAAGGGATACTCCAGGCTCCCACACACGTTAGGTGCACTGTGTAGGTTTGGTTACAGTTAGTTATACTGGGTGGGTTTATATTATTAAAAGCTCCCACACACGTTAGGTGCACTGTGTAGGTTAGGTTACGGTTAGTTATACTGGGTGGGTTTATATTATTAAAGGGAAACTCCAGGCTCCCACACACGTTAGGTGCACTGTGTAGGTTTGGTTACAGTTAGTTATACTGGGTGGGTTTATATTAGTAAAGGGACACTCCAGGCTCCCACACACGTTAGGTGCACTGTGTAGATTAGGTTACAGTTAGTTATACTGGGTGAGTTTATATTAGTAAAGGGACACTCCAGGCTCCCACACACGTTAGATGCACTGTGTAGGTTTGGTTGCAGTTGGTTGTACTGGGTGGGTTTATATCATTACAGGGACACTCCAGGCTCCCACACACGTTAGCTGCACTGTGTAGGTTTGGTTACAGTTAGTTGTACTGGGTGGGTTTATATTATTAAAGGGACACTCCAGGCTCCCACACACGTTAGGTGCACTGTGTAGATTTGGTTGCAGTTAGTTTACTGGGTGAGTTTATATTATTAAAGGGATACTCCAAGCTCCCACACACGTTAGGTGCACTGTGTAGGTTACATAGTTAGATAGCTGAAAAGAGACTTGCGTCCATCAAGTTCAGCCTTCCTCACACCTGTTTTTTGCTGTTGATCCAAAAGAGAGAAAAAAAAAAAAAAAAAAAAAACCCCAGTTTGAAGCACAATTTTGCAACAAGCTAGGACAAAAAATTCCTTATTGACCCCAGAATGGCAGTCAGATTTATCCTTGAATCAAGCAGTTATTACCCTACATTGAAAGATTATATCCTTGAATATTCTGTCTTTGCAAGTAACTGTTAGGTTACAGTTAGTTGTACTGGGTGAGTTTATATTATTAAAGGGATACTCCAGGCTCCCACACACGTTAGGTGCACTGTGTAGGTTAGGATACAGTTAGTTATACTGCGTGAGTTTATATTATTAAAGGCTCCCACACACGTTAGGTGCACTGTGTAGGTTAGGTTACAGTTAGTTATACTGCATGGGTTTATATTATTAAAAGCTCCCACACACGTTAGGTGCACTGTGTAGGTTTGATTACAGTTAGTTATACTTGGTGGGTTTATATTATTAAAGGGACACTCCAGGCTCCCACACACGTTAGGTGCACTGTGTAGGTTAGGTTACAGTTAGTTATACTGGGTGGGTTTATATTATTAAAGGCTCCCACACACGTTAGGTGCACTGTGTAGGTTAGGTTACAGTTAGTTATACTGCGTGGGTTTATATTATTAAAAGCTCCCACACACATTAGGTGCACTGTGTAGGTTTGGTTACAGTTATTTATACTGGGTGGGTTTATATTATTAAAGGGACACTCCAGGCTCCCACACACGTTAGGTGCACAGTGTAGGTTAGGTTACAGTTAGTTATACTGGGTGGGTTTATATTATTAAAGAGACACTCCAGGCTCCCACACATGTTAGGTGCACTGTGTAGGTTTGGTTACAGTTAGTTATACTGGGTGGGTTTATATTAGTAACGGGACACTCCAGGCTCCCACACACGTTAGGTGCACTGTGTAGGTTTGGTTGCAGTTAGTTACACTGGGTGGGTTTATATTATTAAAGGGATACTCCAGGCTCCCACACACGTCAGGTGCACTGTGTAGATTAAGTTACAGTTAGTTATACTGGGTGGGTTTATATTAGTAAAGGGACACTCCAGGCTCCCACACACGTTAGGTGGACTGTGTAGGTTTGGTTACAGTTAGTTATACTGGGTGGGTTTATATTATTAAAAGCTCCCACACACGTTAGGTGCACTGTGTAGGTTAGGTTACAGTTAGTTATACTCGGTGGGTTTATATTATTAAAGGGACACTCCAGGCTCCCACACACGTTAGATGCACTGTGTAGGTTAGGTTACAGTTAGTTATACTGGGTGGGTTTATATTATTAAACCCTTAAGGACGCTGGACGGTTCAGGACCGTCATCGGCATTTTTCACTTGCCGACCGACGACGGTCCTGAACCGTCCTAAATTTAAAATGTACTTACCCGATCGCCGTCGTTCCCCCGGCGGCGATCGGCGGTGCTCCCGGTGTGGGGAGACTGCCTGCAGCCCAGACAGTCTCCCCATGGCGGTTTAGGACCCCTGTGGCCATGTGATCGCCCAACAGGGCGACCACATGGTCACAATAGGTGTCCTAGTCTCTGCCTGCAGGGGGACTGTCTGTGCTGACAGGCAGTCTCCCTGCAACTGTAAAATCAGAAATAAAATTTAAAGTGAAAGTTAATAAAAAAAAATATTATAATATATGTGTATATATATGATATATAGACATATATTATACCTATATAATATATGTCTATATATCATATATATAATGTCATGCTAAGTGTATTTTTATATTAATATGTACATATATTAATATAAAAATACACTTATAATTAATTTACACACGTATATATATAATATATATAATAACTATATATATTGTATATATATATTATTATAAAATACGAATAATAAATAATTTAAATTAAATTAAAAAAAATAAAAATAATAATAAAAATTAAAAATATATATATCTATACGAAATTTTATTCTAACTGTATTTTGATATTAATATATATATATTTATATCAAAATACACTTAGAATGAAATTGTGTATATATATCTATGTATATATAAATAAATAAAAAGAATGCGAACTATTCATATGTCCATATACAAAATTACATAAATAATTCTATAAATATACACGTAGACTTCAAATATATAAATATGCATATATATTTAAATTCTACGTGCATATTTATGTAATATTTTTACATAATTAAGTTATTTTATTGATTGCAATTTAAGGGACCTGCCTGCCAACCCAGGCCGAAAGTCCAGAGAATTTAATTTGCTATCACTGTATTTTACCCTGTAACGTTCTACGACACCCTAAAACCTGTACATGGGGGGTACTGTTTTACTCGGGAGTCTTCGCTGAACACAAATATTAGTGATTCAAAACAGTAAAACATATCACAGCGATGATATTGTCAGTGAAAGTGACTTTTTTTTGCATTTTTCTCACACAAACAGCACTTTTACTGATGATATAATTGTTGTGATACATTTTCCAGTTTTGAAACACTAATATTTGTGTTCAGCAAAGTCTCCTGAGTAGAACAGGACCCCCCATGTACAGGTTTTATAGCGTTTTTGAAAGTTACAGGGTCAAATATATGGGTCAAATATTTTTACATTGAAAATGGCCAGGTTGGTTACGTTGCCTTTGAGAGTGTATGGTAGCCCAGGAATGAGAATTACCCCCATGATGGCATACCATTTACAAAAGAAGACAACCCAAGGTATTGCAAATGGGGTATGTCCAGTCTTTTTTAGTAACCACTTAGTCACAAACACTGGCCAAAATTAGCGTTCAATTTAGTTTTTTACTTTTTTCACACACAAACAAATATGAACGCTAACTTTGGCCAGTGTTTGCGACTAAGTGGCTACTAAAAAAGTCTGGACATACCCCATATTGAATACCCTGGGTTGTCTACTTTTAAAAAAATATGTACATGTGGGGTGTTATTTAGCAATTTATGACAGATAATAGTGTTACAATGTCACTATTGATACATTTTAAAAATGTATGTTTTGAAACCGCAATATCCTACTTGTACTTATAGCCCTATAACATGCAAAAAAATAGCAAAAAGCATGTAAACACTGGGTATTTTTGAACTCAGGACAACATTTTGAATCTATTTAGCAGTTTTTTTCATTCGCTTTTGTAGATGAGTAAAAGATTTTTCACATAAAATTCAAAAAACGTGTATTTTTTTCAATTTTTCATCATATTTTTTCTTTTTTTTTAAATTAAATTACATGAGATTATATAAATAATGGTATGTAAAGAAAGCCCCTTTTGTCCTGAAAAAAACAATATATAATTTGTATGGGAACAGTAAATGAGAGAGGGAAAATTACAGCTAAACACAAACACCACAAAAGTGTCAAAAAGATGCCTGGTCGCAAATGTACAACATCGCAAAAAAAGTCCGGTCCTTAAGGGGTTAAAGGAACACACTAGGCTCCCACACACGTTAGAAGCACTGTGTAGGTTAGCTTACAGTTAGTTATACTCGGTGGGTTTATATTATTAAAGGGACACTCCAGGCTCCCACTCACGTTAGATGCACTGTGTAGGTTAGGTTACAGTTATACTGGGTGGGTTTATATTATTAAATAGTCACTCCAGGCTCCCACACATGTTAGATGCACTGTGTAGGTTTGGTTGCAGTTAGTTGTACTGGGTGAGTTTATATTATTAAAGGGACACTCCAGGGTCCTACGCATGTTAGATGCACTGTGTAGGTTAGGTTACAGTTAGTTATACTGGGTGGGTTTATATTATTAAAGGGACACTCCAGGCTCCCACACACGTTAGTTGCACTGTGTAGGTTAGGTTACAGTTATACTGGGTGGGTTTATATTATTAAAAGCTCCCACACACGTTAGATGCACTGTGTAGGTTAGGTTACAGTTAGTTATACTGGGTGGGTTTATAATATTATTATTATTTTCTCTCTTGTCCATTCTATTAAAAAGGTTTGCAAAGGAAAGCTGTATTCGTTATTCCAGGGATACCTGCCTTGATACATGTTATATCCCCTCTCCCCCCCCCCCTCCCCCCAACACACACGATACCCAAGATTCCAATGTACTAAACTCTACAGGTTAGCTTTCTGAACATTCCAGTTTTGCTTTTATTCAGACAGAGCAACACAACCAGCTGATAGCTGTGTTACCAGTGCAAATATTATAGTGCAAGGGGCACTCTGGGTAATATCATACAGTATGACAATGACTAATGCCAATAATAATCTATAGTTTATTCAGGGGGGGGGGGAGGATAAGACTCGTCAAAGCACTGAAGGGAACCTGTAACAAAGTGATTTATGTCGTTCCTGCTTCATTAACATGCAGATCAGTGCTGGTTCAAGCAGAACATGCATTTCTGACAGGGGAGGACCAGTGATGGTAGTTTTTGGGGGAGAGGGCAGTAAGTTGAAGGTGTGTGGGTAATGGTGGGGGATGATGTGAGGTAGGCGGGCAGTGACTGGATTGGCTAAATGGAGCTTTTATTTTCTTTATTCCTGAGGATCTGAGAGAGACAATGCCAGGTAGCCAGAGACAGCTCATATCCGCAGACAGCTCTGCCTCTGCACACTGACAGCACAGGGGGGCAGGCATGGAGCACACTCTCAAGTCCCTTCCAAGAGGGGGGTCTAAGTAGCAGCCTAGGGGGTAACAAACAAGCATCCAAAACAGGTCACAGTGGTGATGAAGCAGCTGCAACAGAAGCAACAGTATCCATAGGAGGAAGCAGGGGGAGACAGTGGGGGCTGAAGGAGTGTAATAAGAACAGAGCAGAAAGCAGGAGATTTAAAGGGATCTGCTACCTGTCTGCCTCCCAGCATTGCCATCCTCACTCTGAGCTGTGGGTCTGCATCTGATGCCATGGGAAACAATTTATCCTCTACCATCCCTGCTTTCCCCAGAGGGGGCCAGACCAGACTGCCAAGGGTTCAGCAGCAGCATCACATCAAAGGTAGGTCATCAAAGCATTGTAATGACACCATCCCCAGCCTCCATAGGATACAGGTGTGGTGCCCACTGCATGGTGTTGGACTGGCAGACTTCCACTCTGAATTTCCTACAGGTGCCCTGCCCAGGTACCCCCCTCCCAGGTGTGTGCTGGGCACGCAGTGTACATCAAACAGGACAAAAGCAATTGTTTCTAATAGAATCCTTAATCACTGTATATGATACTGTATCTAATCCTTGTACCATTCCATTCTAACTCTTGGGTGTAAGCATGTTTTACAATTATTTTATAACTGTAAATCAGGACCAACAGGTGTGGACTAATTAGCATTTTATGAATGATAAGAGAACAAAAGTAAGAGAGAGAGACAGAAAAAAATATATATATACACACACGTATAGATATAAATATACATGTATATATTCTACTTATATAGATATTTACTTTCCATCTGTATTCTCGATTTTTTTTTTTGTCACTAGAGGCGTTAATGAAGTGACAGTCGCAAAACGCCTACAGGCCATGGTGTGCCAAGAACAATTGGGGTGAAATTATTTTTTCCTTAATCCTTTGTGTACCAGGGGAACGATCTTTGCATTGCCAAACAACTCACTGCAATCCTATTATGGCACTGAAAGGGTCAATACTTTCTGTAACGTCAACATTTAGACAAGGCTAGATTAAAATAAAATAAAAAATTGGAAAAAAGCAGAAGTTGCGTCGATGAGTTGGTGCCTTAACCTTTTGTGAAAATATATAGTAGGGCATGTGAATGACAAATTGTTTATACAGCTATGTCAGTCTGTAGAATGACTTAATTTTGCAAACCGAATCCCTAAACTGAAGCAACGAAAGACTCTAATGAAAGAGTTTACAGTAAAAATTTGGACAAAGCTCGATATAATTGTCAGTGCTGAGAATTTAGGAATATTTATTATTTTGCCCATGTGGACTGAATGCTAATTGAGATTTCGTTGCATTTCAGTGTTCATTGAAGTGACAGTTGACATGGGAAACCGTCAAGTTGGAATTTATTGCATAAACTAATTTATGGGTATGATTTCCTGAAATATAAATATTCAGACGGATATCTCAAACAGTAACTGAAATCTACGTTATGTGTTTTGTAACTCTATAATACACGTGCCCTGCCCAAATATGGCTTATCTTTAGGCTGTGCTGGAAATATTATAATATGCCAACGTTTCATCCTCAGTTATCGTCTGTAGTACAACCGTAAAATGTCCAGCCTCACGGCAGTTGGAGAATTAAACTGCAAACTCTACTTGAAGGCTTTTATACATAAATTATTTTTGTCATCGGAGCTTGTAAAAAAAAAACAAAAAAAAAACACAAAACACAATGGGTTTGGTGACTACGACAGCAATTATCAATATAAGATCATCTGTGGTGTTCTTTGCATAGGTAACAGAGATTCTCCTCTGATGAATGCATGTTCCATGGGGTTTATGCAATATACAAAACACTGACTATGAAAACAGCAGGAGAACAAGGATTGGGTGAGACATTTCAGATGTTTCCTGATCCCTGTAGATGCTGGATATTTACTGTAAACTCAGACGTGAGTTACTTTTGGAACTATTTGGATATCTGCTAATTGGTGCCTTTCATATTCGTATTTAAACGGATGGTCTTCTCCAGCCTAGAGTCATCTTTTTTTTTTTTTTTTTTTTTTTTTAATTCTTTATTTTTGTTGTGCATGGTTTGACAAAATGATATACGTTGCCACAATAGCAAACATAATCAAGTTAATATCACAGATTCATACATATGCGGCATTGAGGTGAAAGCACATTTTTAAACATTTTGAAGCATTGTTAAGCGTGGTAAGACTATCTAGCGATAAATGACATGTAATTATCAGCATTAGTAGGTGTACGAATAGAGAAATTATATTTTTTATAAATGCCAGAACAGAAGATATAATATCATGCTAGGTAGGTCTCGATTTTGTAGTTTACATGGGTGTACATGCTAAATGCAGTCGCTAGTTGTATAGTAACTGACAAACAGGTATAACAGGCATAGCATTGCATAAGAATAAACGTCACATTTTTGTGAGTTAGTTAAGAGGACGTTATAACTGTGGGTTTGACACCACATAGGATACTAGAGTTTAGTAGCATCACAGGCTAAGTCAACGTGTCTATACAATATTCATGAGCTTTGCGTTCTAGCCGAGCAGGAAAGCCAGACATGGATGTATATAGAGAGCATAAACCTAATGTATATATGACTTAATATATATCATGGCATAAAGATTGAATGAAAAACGTTGTTGGCTAGGTTATATAGCTATACATGCTTTTCTATGTGGTAGACAGAGTAAACTTGAACCTTGCAAAATCTTGCTTATATTGTAAAGTGACATCGCTGTACTAATTAGACATAAGCTCGTGGGTTAACTTTGTCCTGTTCTGCTTTAGCTACAGCTAAGCGCTTAGATTAACATTGGCTTAGAGTCCTGGGAGCAGTCGCTTGTCATGTGTGAACACCCCACTTCCCAGCAGCGTGCAGTCAAATATTCCTTCTCCCTGGAGGGATATTGGGCATGTATTCTCCCTTAATGAGATCCAAGCTGATTCTTCAAGTCGTGTCCATCTGGGTTCCGTCGTGTGGCTGCTGAAGGCTGGTAAGTCCCCCTGCGTTGAAGGGTCCATTTTAGCCGCTTTCCTCCAGCCATTTGGCTGAGTCTGTGCTGCTTATGGTAGTGTGCCGTCGCTCACGTCTTTCTATCATGCGTGGATTTCTGGCCTCGGTAGTAGTGGTCAGGTATATGTTAAGGCCATGTGTCACTGCGTCTTGGGTTGCCTCTTTTAAACGCACCGGGATTGTGTAGGTTGTATGGGGGTTGCATCCCCCCGGGAGCCGGAGGTATCCGTGCTTACCAGCAGAGTCACCGCGCCGCCATTTTAAATACGGCTCATGGCCTGGTTTGCATTTCGGCGGTTCTTCAGGACCTCGGGAGCTTTGGTGTGGCAGAGGCTGCAAAGCGTGTAGGGTGTGGGCCGGGATCACCCCCACCGGCCCAGAGGGGGGGGAACGGGGCCCTGTCCGCCCAGCTAAGATAGTCTGGCTAGACAGCATCGGGCAGGATAGCGGGCGGCGGCCGTCCGCCTCGCTCACCGCCTGAGTAGGCCTCATCCAGAAGGAGCGGTGCGTGTCTCTCCGAGGGACTAAAACGTTAGTCGCAAGCCTCTCCCCGGGTCCAGAGTCTCCCATTGTGCCAGCCCACCTTCATAGGTCTTCGGGTAGGACAAAGGGTTCCTTGTTGTAAGTGAAGGTTGCCAGAGCTCTTGTGCCGTGCGACCGGCCAGCATGGCGGTCAGGCCCCGCCCCCCTAGAGTCATCTTTAATACTCTAAAACAGATAATGCATATGTGTTAAATATATATGAAAAAAACAATAAATTAAAGATAATAATAATAATAATAATAATAAAAAATATCGAAAAAATATTCACATTTGAAGTTTCTACATATATTGTATATCCTCCAAACCAGAAAGTGACTCCGTCAGACGTGATGCTTAGTAAATGGGAACAGCCAGGGTTTCTGAGCGTGGCTTCGGAATTGTACAAATACAGGAAAAAGTTAATAGTTAAACTTCAACTCACATAAACCACAAACATCAAGACAACATAGAATAGGATAGGATCGCAGTAAAACACTGCAGGTTGAGAGAGAATTAAACAGAAAGAGTGGGCTAATGGAGCAACACCAACAATTGTTTCTTTAAAGGGAATCTCCAGTGCCAGGAAAACAATCCGTTTTCCTGGCACTGGAGGGTCCCTCTCCCTCCCACCCCCCAATCCCCGGTTACTGAAGGGGTGAAAACCCCTTCAGTCACTTACCTGAGGCAGCGACAATGTCCCTCGTCGCTGTCTCCTCCTTCGCGCCGCTTCTCCTTCTTACTCCGTCGGCCAGTTGGCAAGACTGATCCCGCCCACCGGCCGAGGAGACTTAATGCACATGCGCAGCAATGCCGCGCATGCGCATTAGGTCTCCCCATAGGAAAGCATTGAAAACTAATTTTAATGCTTTCCTAGGGGGATTTGAGCGACGCTGGAGGTCCTCACACAGCGTGAGGACATCCAGCGACGCTCTAGCACAGATAATCTGTGCTGTAGAGCAGGAAGTGCCCTCTAGTGGCTGTCTAGTAGACAGCCACTAGAGGTGGAGTTAACCCTGCAAGGTAATTATTGCAGTTTATAAAAAAACTGCAATAATTACATTTGCAGGGTTAAGGGTAGTGGGAGTTGGCACCCAGACCACTCCAATGGGCAGAAGTGGTCTGGGTGCCTGGAGTGCCCCTTTAAATATGGGGGAACCATTAAAAAAACCTCACCCAATATAGAAAACTCATCTACACATTGCATCGAATATGTTTCAGTGCCTGGAGTGCATATTCTACGCTTGAGTTATTAGTTCTAGAGCTGAAACAAAGTTGTCCATGAAGACACTGTTTACCTTTCTCCAATTGTTTAATGTAAAGAGAAATACTTTTTTCTACCAAGAATTCTCTATATCATCTCCCAGACTATACATTTGTAGAGTCTAAGGTTGAGAGTATTTGGCTGCATTTGTCAGTGGGGTATTAGAAAGAAGGCTGTGAGTACGCCAAACATACCACAAGGCCTCATGCCACATCCAGACACCACTTTTACATTTCGATTCCCAGAAATACAATCTGATTCCTTATAATAGCCATAAACAGTGTATTTAAATATCTTTTGTATCTTTAAGTAACAAAAATGGCATCTCTAGAAGGCCCTGCCCAAAATGAAGATCAGCGATACCAAACTTTTAACTTTTTGACTTTGTTTATTTTTGCACTGCAGAGATAATTATAGTTTGGTGGGCATAATAGCAAGAACATGAATTAAAGGAACACTTTATTTTCAGGAACACAAACATGTATTTATGACACTACAGTGGTAAAATCACTCTTAAGTTCTCTGGCCCCCTTTGCCTCTCTTTGAAAAGATATCTTACTTACTGTTTTTTCCAGCATTTCGCCAGTCTCACTGCACCTGGCCCTGCCTCACCCTGCCTCAGTGGCTGAGGTCATCAAATGTGACGATCTCAGCCAATCTAATGCTTTCCCATAGGAAAGTATTTGGAGGCTATTGCGGCTGGTGCTCAGCAGAACACAGCACTGGTTAATCAGCATCTCATCATAGAGATTAATTGAATGAATGGGGAACGTTCAGTGTCTCCAAGTAGGGCGTGGAGACGCTGAACGCCAGTGCTGCACATGACACAGGAAGCACCTCTAGTGGTGATCTAAGTGACTGCCACTGGAGGTGTTCCTAGGCAGTAATGTTAACACTACCTTTTCTCTGAAAAGGCAGTGGTTACATTTAAATTATAGACTATTAAACTGTAGTTGTTCTGGTGACTAGAGTGTCCCTTTAAGAAAAGGGGCATCGAACAAAACAGCAATGCAACCCGGCGTTTAATCATACTGATGGACACCGCATATTTAACGCCATTATGTTTGGTAACATATGTGGGAGGGTTCTGTTTTATCCTATGCTGCATGTGTCGCTAAAAAAAAAAATATATAATTTTTTTTTTGATAGTGAACAGGCTATCTTTTAAGGTATCTTGTGCTGTGTTCTTACTGTCTGAAATTGGTCTGAGAGTAAATCACAGTATTTTCTGTAGAAGACACGGAATACTCATTTGCCACCATTCCCAATTCGCCCCCGGGTTCTCTTTTTCTGGTGCCCATTAATGCTTTAGTTTTTTTTTGTTTTAATGCAAAGTAAACAAGGCTGATCAGATCTGACAGGTTCCTATGAAATGTTTGCAGGCACAAGTTGAATGTCAGAATGGAAAGTCGCATGTTCAAAAAAATACTCATTTTATGGGGCATTTTTTTTTCAATTTACTGACAGATGTACGTTTTTTTGTTAAATTATTTTCGCAACAGTGCCACACAGTGTTTACAGATAATCTTTCATTGTCTGTGTAGCTCGTGTGATAAATGCAAATACATGGTAAAACAAATTAGAGCCAAACTACTACTACTGTTTAATGTCCCCCACCAGCTGTAACAGAACAACTATATTACAGGCAAATAGTAAAATAATTAAGTGCAGATCATGTTTAATATCGTACTTCGATATGAATTTATCTGATCCTCCTGCTTAGCTCCCTCGTGCGCCTCTTAGTGATGCAGGAGCCGGAGTCACGTCATATTCCGGGTCTGGCATCACTGCGATGCGCGTGAGGGAGCTGAGCAGGGAAGAGCTCAGGGGAGAGTGCTCCCTTGCTGCCCGCAACATCAGTGCATGCCTGCCTCGGATGGGCCCTGAGGTGGCCAGCCAGCCAGCTCCTAGGCCCCCCCAGGACAAGAGGCTGGCAAGGCATTTGCCAGGGCTTTTTTTGCCGCCCCCCCTGAAAGTGTCGCCCAAGGTAAATGCCTTGTCAGCCTCGCGGTAAGTACACTGCTGACTGTACTATAACTGTAACTAAGACTTTTAACGACATCATTATAATCTGTTCCCTAACAATCCTTTGTCACTCTTGCATTTCTTGGTTTAGAATAACTCTCTTAATGCTAAGTTAGTGTGTGAATAAGTATACTGTGTTGAATAAGGCTCTATAAGGACAAGATCGTTGTTATTTTATATAGTATATATCACATTTTAAGTAATACCTTTTGTCTCCCTTCCACTGGGCTCATTTCCATGCTTGTTCCAAGTTAGTAATCGCTAAAAAGGCTTTTGCTATCATTAGTGCTTATTTAAGCACTAACATTTATCCTATATTTAAATACATTTAAACATGAAAGCCCAACTATGTATAACTATCAATAAATACCTGTGAATTTGGCAAGTCAGGTGAATGCAAACACAACTTTCTCAGATGATGAGTGGTGTACTTTGTACTTGCACTGAGCTAACCTTTATAATGTCCTGGTGGAGTTACTTTATCTATAGACTAGAATATGTAGCTTTTCTAGATGTACAATAAGTTTGCTAAATGCTAAGCAGTGATCGGTGTGATGGACCGCCTGGCACTCCGACCGGGTATCCCGGTCAATCACTGCTTCGTATTACTTGCAAGCACCATAAGCTCCGCACTGGAACACCATAACCACCGTAAACCCCACAAAGCGCTGCAGCTTGGTTGGAGTCTCACTGTCCTCCACTCACCCTGGACCAAGGACCAGGATCCAGCTTCCAGTGGGTAGACCTCACTAGTCCAGAGATCGAAGTAGGCTGCTCTTACAAGAGCCATCGTTGTGATCCAAGGGAGTGTAGTGATTATAGCAGTCCCCAGAGTGAATATAGCTCTCCAATCCCCCAAACATGAGCCTTGACTTCATGAAGGGTAAAAGGAATCTGTTTAATGGCAGCCACAACTGGCCTTATATGCAGGTCCCCATGCAAGGGGCACTCCCCCTTGGACCTGAGAGTAGACTACAGTAAAAGCATATACATGATTACATTGGCTCTCAGGTCCAGGACACTTCCATACAAAATAGATCAACCTCTCCCCTATGCCTGGGAGATAATTGAGTCAGCTACTGTATTAAACTCAATTATTTCAAGGCACAAAAAACAAAATTTTTACAAAACCTCATACATACCTTAAAATAAAACACAAAATCCCCACAAAAGTTACATTCCCTTATAGCCCTGATCTGGTTGACCAACATATCCAAAAATCACCCAGATCAGTTCAGGGGTTCAGGGATTTCCTGGAAATCATAATTTGACCGACTGCCCACATAGTCCCATGCCCAAAACAGTTCCAGTGAATCAAGGCTTGTGGTCGGTCCAATTCGGTAGTTTTAAAACCGAACAAACTACCAAAGTCAATAGTCTCACTATGGAGTTTGATCCCTTTGTTCGGGGGAACGTTTCCACTGAACAGCGCCTTTCTAAGTGTTGTAGAACCGAACGCGTGGTATAGTGGTTATGGTGCTTGGAGTGTTACTTTGCCCAAACACTAATATGATTACAAATCAAACTCAAATATTTCAAAACCAAATAATGGTTATTATTGGTATAAACAGAAAGGATAATATATTGTATATAAGTACACATTTTGGAATTTTGCAAGATGTCGCAGCATGATTCACTGTCGGTTTGTAATGCGCAATAGACAGGAAAGTGACAGAGGGTTTAGGAGGTGTGGGGAGTCAAATCGAGGGTGGATATGTCCGCTAAACAAAATCCAGGTTCTAAAATGTAAAATGTATTCAATTTAAGTGGAGCGCAAAAATAAAAAAAAATATTAAAAAAACATGATTATTTCGGTTCTATAATTTGATACAACCATGTATCTACATATATCTGGTATGAAATCACATTTAAATAGCTAAAGAAAACCTGAGATCATAGCTCATATTTAAAAGTTCTCTTCTTCATAAGAATATTCATTTTGACAGTGGTGGAATTTGGCAAGGTTGTTGGCTGTCATGAGCATTTGCTGTATATTACACTGGAATTAGTCACAGGCATTCCAGTCCATTTCACAGATAGAACAAGAATTGTATACATTTGTCTGTGTATTTCTATATATTTGCTTTTTATGTGTCTCACATGGTAGAATAAACTGAAGTTATGTCAGTTATTATTATACGTCCAATGTGTGCGCAGAACCTCCTTTTCTTTTGTCCGAAAATAGACAGCCACCTCCCGTTTAAAAATGTGGTGCCGCAAAAATTTAAAATGTTTATACAAATATTTTAAAGTATGTTTTGGAAAGTGTTAAAGAAACACCCCAGGACCAATAACCACAACAGCCCCATGCAGTGATTATGACTCCAGGAGTTCCCTGGTGCCCTCCCAGAGTATGTAGTCAAATTGTTTACAAATCCCACCTCCCCATCCCATGCAATATTTTATCTTTCTCCGTCCTCCCTTGTCTTTCTTTCTCTCTCTCCCCCCTCCCTTTCCTCTCCCCTTTCCGGATCATAGAGCGCGCATGCACTCTGAGCCAGGTAAATGGACCAATCAAAGGCTTCAGTATGGTGCGGGCATTCAGACGGGCATTCCGGGCAGCGCCTGGAGTTGCGCTGGATGAAGGCAAGAAACACTGTAATTCAGAGAGCTTTTCAAGCGTTCGGGAGGTGGCACCCCCGTGAATAATGTCGTGCATTATCCACAGGTTTAAAAAAAAAAAGAGGTTGGAGAAACCTTTTAAGAAGAATGACTAGAATTCACAGTGATATATACATGTGAGTTGAGTATCAGTTGACAGCAGTACCTGTTCTGTGCCGGGATTCAGTGCTGTCATCAGGTAGAACACACTGGCATGAACAAAATTATCCAGAGTTTTAGTATTTAATACTTAGTCACATGATATCCAGTAAAAGCACCATTTGACGTTAAAATAGCAATTAAAAAAGCAATCTGTGTTTTATTCTGAGGTATAATGCATAATAAATAAATACAAAATGTCTTGTAATATTACCACTTACCCTATGTCCATGTTAACTGTCTGTACAGTGAAATACCTCCTACCTGTTAAAATTAGTTTGTCTGTTAATTACTTGCTGTGACATTTACCCACTGTCTAATTGCAAGGAACTGTCATGTATTGTGGCGCTTTATAAACACTAATTTTGCAGTTCACGATATACAAGATAATCGCAGTGAAGTTAGAAGACCAGAACATTAATAACTGCAATGTGATTAACACCTATTTAGAGGGTTATTTACTAAAGTGAGCATTTAGGGTGAAAATAGTTACCGATGCTCTAAAGGGATTCTACAATTTAACGAATACAAAGTTGTATTCCTTACACAATAGATACCTCTGGCCCTCCCCTCCTTCACACCCCCCTGCCACAGAAAGGGTTAAAAAAAATCTCGAGCCACAAGTCCATTAGGCCCTCACTGTAGGAAAGCATTGCTGCAGTGCTTTCCTTTAAGGGGATTTTACTGACGCTGGATGTCCTTATACAGAGCGTGAGGATGTCCATCATCAGTTAGGTGGCCAAAAGTTGCTTAACCACCAGGAAGTGCCTCTAGTGGCTGTCTGATTGACAGCCACTAGAGGCAGTCTTAGTCCTGCAATGTAATTATTGCAGTTTCTCAAAAACTGCAATGATTTACGTTGCATGACTAAGGGGTACAGGGACACTGTACCCAGACCACTTTAATGAGCTGAAGTGTTCTGGGTTCCTATAGTGTCCCTTTAAGTTCAGCTACAGTGCCCCTAAACTTGAAATTCACTTTGAATGCGTGACTGTGCTTTGTATATACGCTTTGACACTGACAAATTAGTAATCAGTTTAAACTAACAGAAAACTCTGTTATGTAGGACAAAGTGTTTTGTAAAACATGCCTTTATAGTATAAAGAAGAAATAATTGACGACAGGCCGTTGAATTATTAAAAAAATAATGCACACCCGAGGTGGTAATGCGGTCACGACGCGAAGCGGAGTGGCCGTTACACCTCGGGTGTGCATTATTTTTTCTAATAATTAAACGGCCTGGAGTAAATTATTCCGCTTATACTAGAGTTACCACACCTCGAAACATTGTTCAGATGATGTATTTCAAGACGTTTGTCAAGTTTTTGTCATTAAAATGCTCTTGTATGTAGGACTAATTTCTTACGCAACTGTCAACTGTCAAGACCTGTCTGGAACTACTTTAGCCGTGCGTCTCCTTGAAAATAATGCACACCTTAGAACGTTCATCAACCAATCAGATTGAAGCATTCAACGGCCCTGTAGTATAATATTTTATAACACATGCTTTTATAATAATTAAATATTGGAGTTTGAAACTTTTGTTCTGAATTTTAGAATGCTGATACAATGTTTTCACAGGGCACACATTTTACTATACAAACAACATTTGTGCACAATATGTGATACACGGACACAATTGTAAAAATACTTGTGAAGTTATTAGAAAACACCAACAGATGCCCCAACAATGCACAATAGGGGGAGAATACTCACATTGATAAGCCAGGCAAGGAGTAGAATCTAGCTCACCCGTTATAAATATTTGAAAACATATGGAAGGCTTACTCCAACCCTTTTTAATAAACTTTTTTGTTTATTATTTAGATTGTCCTAATGGTAATTAGTAATAAACTTGCAAAAAAAAAAAAAAAGCTTAGAACTTACTTACCGAAGATCCCTCTTTGGATTCCACTCCCCGTCCGACGTCCATTGCAAGATCCAATGAAATGCTTCTCTGTCTCTAAGAGAAGCATGTGATTGGACTGTTCTCAATGGCTCAGCGTGGTGGGGATGGACAAGGGAGGGACTGAGAAAGGGGATATAGTAAAAAAAAAATACAAGTATTTAGCAATGCTTAGTGGGGAAGGCTAAAATAAGAAAGGATGGGAAAGTACATTGAAGTTTCCCCTTGCAGGTACGCTGCCTTCAAGACTAGAAGCTGATAACGTATTTTGCCAGCTTGCATTGCGCCAAGACTGCAGATATAAATTTAATTTAATTTATAACATATGTAATTTTGTGCCCTCAGCACAAAAGTAAAGATATCTCTGTTTGTACAGTGTTTCCTTCTGACATGGCCACATCTAAAAGCAGAAGTGGTCATGGTGGCTGGAGTAATTCTTTAAGAATGGTTGTAAAATGGTTGGGCCCTGCACTGCCTGCAATCACATTTTACCTTCACACAAAGGGAGAAAGAGATCTGTACTTTTTACAGCACAGATCTCGCTTTCCTGCTTCCTCTGCAGTACCCTCTATTGACATTAGAGGACGCCTTAGCATGCCTTTACTTCCCACAGCTCATTGTGCCTTGCTGTGTTACCATGGACGGAATGTTCAGACAGTCCTTTAACCCGGATTGATATATTGTGGAATGGGGCAATTTCACCAACGGAGCTGTTTGTAGTCTCAATTGAGTGTGCAGTTATTACCACCGTATTTTCTTTTTCTAAAAGCATAATCATGTAAGTTCTTTTTACAGCCTTGCGTTTATAACCTGAAACAAGGTTCTGTACAGTATCACAGTACCCTTCAGCCACCAGTGTCTGCAGGACAGCACAGAGCAATTCATGTGATTCTTCAAATGACTTTCCTTCCAGTTACATCCCACGCTTACTGTCCTCTCAGTCGTTCTACCTGCCTTTTAAAACAGCTGAATGTTCGTGGCAAGCAACCACACAGTCATTTATTAAGGACTAGTGTGCAATTCAGCTCGAGCCCTGAGAGTGAGTCATGCAGATTGTATTCGCCAATTAGGTCATTGTTACCGTCATCGTCTTCAGAACCCCTACTGTCTAATCCTATTCTGTGTGCTTTAAATGGGCCTCTACCTATGTCTCCAGTGGTTACATTATCACTTGAAAGAAAAGATAACAAATGTTGTCTGTCTGAAGGGGACAGAATCAAAACTTATTATTAGTGCTTTGTGTGGGGCCGTCAGTAAAAAAAATACATATTGCCTTTGCATGACATTTATTTTTCAATAGGTAACCTGTCACTGATACAGCTCATACCTCTTCTTACCTAAGACCCTATTGTCAAGGCAAGACCACTTTCGCTCAGTTGCCACTAATATTGTAGGTAGTAGCCTTCAGGGTCCCTCAGGATTTGTCACTTGGTACTAATGCTTAAAGGGTTATTACATCCACCATGAACACTTCTGATTTTATAAGAGGTCATAGGGCAAGGGATCTGCACATCTAGGAATATCTGCACTTACTACTTACACCTCTGGCACAAATTACTTAGGCAGCCCGCATCACTGCGCTGGGTCTTGAGTGTTAAATCTGTGCAAAAACCTCTGTTAGCGTGCACAGCAAGCTGGCAAACGATAAAATGAGCCTGGTCTGGGAATGCACTTAATAAGGGGAGCACGTATCTTCCCTCACTCCATCCCTCATTTGAGTTCTCTAGTCCTCCCTGCCTCTGTACATTTCCTAAAACGCGCCCATTTCTTTTTAAACTTCCCTCACACCCTTGTCCATTACCCACACCCATTCATCCCCAGCTCAGAACACAGGCATAAGCCCAACACCAGTAAGAACATTCCAGTCGGATGCTTTCCTCTGAGAAGCATTTGATTGAATCACAGAAAGGAAAGCAGTGACTTCAGACAGGGAGTGGAAACCAGCGAGGGGAGCTTCGTCCTGCACTGAATTCCAAGTAGGATTTAGACTTATTTTACAGGTTTATAAATGGGGGGGGGGGGGGTGGGGACCTAATTACTAAAACTAAATTATAAAAAGCAAAACAACGAAAAACAAAACATTGTTTAAAAAGGGTTTGAGTAACCAATTGATTTACCTTGGATGAGATACACTGGTCTAGAAATCACAGTTACCACAAACAGCTCCAGGTTACATAGCATGAAATGTAATTATAAAAACAGACAAATTCAAGTAACACTGGTGCTAATAAACAGACCAAGGAAACATTCAAATGACGCTGCACCTCACGCAGTGCATAAACCCAAAATGACATTCAGTACAATATTAAAAACAAATAAGGTGCACTGTGTCTTTAAGACGTGTACATAGTAAAATATATAATATCTTTGTATAAATGTTATTTGCTAAAGTGCATATATCTTAAAGTACAAAAATAAATGTGCACCAGTGCAATAAATAGATAACAATAAAGTGCTGTGATTCTTGTGCAAAAGAAACCCAGATATTACCAAGTACCTGAAAATAACCCCACAGCGTCTCAAAACACGTTTTATTATCGCTAAAAACCTTTGTCCTGTGCCAAAAACCTTCACATACTGCATTGTTTTTTGTTTTTTTCAGGAAGGCACAATTTACAATTTATAGTAAAAAAAAATGCTCAGGCAATGGATAAACTGAATTGATCTGTGAGGTCAAGTTGGTGTTGGAGAAATAGCCTTTTTTATCAGCACTTAGACAGCACAGCAGATGGTGAACAAGACACACGGCTTAAAGAAGCAATCCCTTCCAAATTATATTTACAGCTTAACTGACTTCCTTCCTCATTAACATGAGGTGAAGTAATGTCTACATGGGCTTACAGTCCTGTCGCGGCATTTTTCATGTGGACAAAATGTCTTGGTGACCTCCTAACCTTCACAAGCATATTTATGGCTACCATTGTATCAAGCGCCAAATTCAGACCAAGTACATCGTGGGGCAGAGTTTCACTTCTAAGTAGAAAGGACATGCAGGTTAAAAGGTCTATAACATTTTTAATCACAGTTTCCCGTGAAGTTTTCAAGGATCCAGAAGGTCCTTTAGAACCAGTCTCTTACAGTCTCAAAAGTTCTGAAAACGAAATATTCCCAAAACAAATGTTTTGGACTACATGTCCCTAGCATTATGGTTGTAAGAGCATACAGTCAGGGCCGGCCTTAGGCCTGTAGACGCCCTGTGCGTAGCTTTTTGACAGTGCCCCCATGGCCACACCCCTCTCTGGCCAGACACCCTCAGCCAATACCCCCCTTTCTTATTAACCCCAAAACAAACATTAGATAGTTTGATTAAAATAACACTTTTATTTTCTGGTATTAAACTTGTCATTGAAGTAGAAGTATGATTATTAAATAAAACTGCAGTAAATCAACTATAATGGTAAATAATATTATGTTAGTGGGAAGTGGGGTTTATAAGGTGGTGGTAGGGCTTGTAAGGTCAGGGTGGGGCTTGTAAGGTGCTGGTTTGGCATGTAAGGTGGTGCAGGGGAGTGGGCTTTAAAGGTGGTAAATGGGGTTTGTAAATTAGGGAGTGGGACTTGTAAGGTGTTGTTGTTGGGGCACATTCACAATCTACCCCCCACCCCCCCCCCCCCCCCTTAACACCTCTGGCCAAAACACAATTCATGCACCCCCTGCTACAAAACCCATAGCCAGCCCCTTACACTATCTATTAATACAATTTAAAAATTGCCAAGCACTCACTTTGTTAATCAAATCATCCAGGGGTCTGTTGCTTCCTGCTTAGTGTCTGAACTCCCTCTTCAATGCATTATAGCCACTGTCAAGCTTTCAGGGCACCGTCCGCACTCAGGGTCCCTCACTCCGGTTAGAGATCGTTGTGCATCTCTACGCTCTTCCACGTTGCTCTTTCCTTCTCCACATGATCAATTAGTGCCATTCCATCGTAATTACCAAGTGTGTGCGTTCATTTCATTTCTGGAGCTCAGTGCCTGCCTGCGAGTGACTGCAAGCTGTGTCGGCCACCCAACACCCCTGTGGCCATGGCTCCCTTTGCAGCCACACAGCTCGCACACGCCAATGCCCTGCATACAGCCATAATGCTGGGAGATGTGGTCCAGAACATCCAGGGTGTCGAAGGTTGCTTAGCCATCCTCTAGAACAGTGGCGGCTCTAGACTTTGTGGGGCCTTAGGCGAAACTCTAACATGAGCCCCCCACTAACACCCAAAGTGAAAAAAATAGGGGTTGCATTGTGTGTATAAGGTGCTGGTATTGTATTGAAGGACACGCTTGCAGTGCTGGATACAGAGAGCTAGTCTATGTATTCATTGTTCAGAGGCTTGCAGTGTCGCGGCTCACTGTGTCACTGCATTGTGAGCTCTCCAACTGTAGTTATGGCATTATTTGCAAACTAAATTAATTTGCAATAAACAAATTTAATTAGCAATTATGCTAATCATTTATACACGACTGCGGGGTATGATTTCATAGCCTTGCAGTCGTGTATACATTACTGCCAGTGTGTGTATTTCTGAGTGTGTCTGGCATTGTCTACCTGTGTATGTGCATGAAACTGTGTGCCTGATCGAGAGTATCCTTGTGTGTGAATATATGTTTTTATGAGTGTGTCTGGGACTGTATGTGTGTTGAGTAACTGCCTGCGGTGTGTTGTGTTTATGGGGTTTGCCTGTGACCTTTGTGCATGTGTGTATGATGAATGTCTTCAGTTTGCGACTGTGACAAGGTTAGTAAAGGGGTAACTGTGGCAGGGTTAGTGTGACATGGTGAGGGGGTAAATGAGACAGGGTTGGGGGGGTGAGTGTAACAGAATAAGTGAGGATGAGAATGATAGAGGGGCGATAGTGACATGGTTGGAGGAGGGAGTGTGACAGGGCATAGGGAAGTAAGTGTGACAGGATTGGAGGAAGTTAATGTGACAGACTGCATGTGGCATAGTTGGGGGGTGTATCACAGAGTTGGGGTGAATGTGCCATGTTTGGAGGAGGCAGTGTAACAGAATGAGGGGACGTGAGTGTGACAAGATTAAGGGGGTTAATGTGGCAGGATTAGTGAAAGGGTGAGTGTGGCAGGGTTTGGGGTGAGTGTGGCACAGTTGGAGGACAGGATTGGAGGGGTTTATGTGGTAGGGTTTATGTGGTAGGGTCGAGGCCCCACACAGCACAAATCCTTAGGTGGCCACCTAAATTGCCTAATTAGAGAGCCACCTCTGCTCTAGAATAGATGTACTCATGTGCTCTTGGACATCTGCAGAGAAATGTAGTAATAGCACCAGCTTGCTGGACATTTCTTCCTTAATTTACGCAATCTTGGAACTGGTGAGTTTAATTAAAGAAATACAAACATGGTAATTGAGGTATTAACTTACACTTTTCCAGTGTTGAGGTTCCCCTGTTACTGCTTACCTCCTTCAGTGTCAGTCCATTCCAATGCTCCTCATCGAGGAGCATTGGGGACGGGATGCTCAGCGCAACAAGAGCCATTCGCACATCAAATTTCCACATAGGAAAGTATTGAATCAATGTTTTCCAATAGAGATTGCAGTCAGGGGACTGAGTTTAACTAGTTTGCTACAGCAAGTGCTTCTAATGGCTCTAAGTATGACAGCCGCTGGAGGTGAGTTTAACCCTACACTGTAAACATTGCAGTTTCTAAAAAAAAAAAAAACTGCAATGTTATACATTATTGGGTTAAACCTACAGGACAAAAGCACTTGTCACTTACCTCTTCTCCGCCGCACCTCCAAGGCGCAATAAGTAACTTTTAATTAGATATAGGCTGTACAAATATCTTTAAATGTAGAATTTAAAACATGCTATTATCACATTTCAGCATTGAACTGTTTTTAGAATATATTCAGTATCTCACAAGGAAGAGGTAGCTTTGGGCCCAAGGCTTTAGAGAGCTAACCTGGTCCGAGACAGCTCTGTTTTTGTTTACATTGCCAGAATTTATAGTGTTAGACATATTTATTATAAGCCAGTAGTGAAATATCAGCAATTTAAAAAATATAGATTTTTATTATTTGGTGCTATGTATATTTTTGTTGATTCCTTAAAATGTGCTTTAATTCCTGGAGTGGTTTTGGAAATGACTTGATTAACGAGTGATGCAAATTAAATTGACACTGCTTTTATTGCGAGGTAATTTAATGAGATCTTCTTGACAGTGAGACAAATGGTTCCGTTAATCTCAGAGTGAAAAGATTCTAGCAAGCAACTAGCAGAATCAAATTCACTCATCGAGTGCTATAATTCAGCGATTACCCTTTTCTTTAATGTTAGTTTCTACACTATTTTTGTTGGGGGCCTTCAGGTCGAGGGTCTTATTTAGATAGATCTATTATGCAGAAAAAGAGGTACCAATAGGTGGCCTCTGGGACTTTCCTATTTATAGACTTGATTTTGGCATGGCAAAATGCTGGTATGGCATGCTGGTGAGATAGCTGAGTCCAACTTCAGTATCCCACTCCCAGGTTGAATTCCCTTCAAGGTCAACTTAACCAGTCGTCCTTCCAAGGTTATTGAAAGTAGTATTATTAAGTTGGGCAATCATGGCATCTATAGCATCTAGACCTCTGGAATATTTAACAATATATATTTTATTATATATTTATTTTATTTATTTTTGTTAAAATTGACATGCGTAGTAAGAAATTAAGGAATCGTTGATGCAGGATAGATATGAATGAACGAATCCTTGATACAGCATAAAGTGTGAATTAAATGCAGAATAAGATTGAATGAAGCTGTGATGCAGGACAAAGATAGAAAGGATTGAGCAAGGTAACAAGTAGACCGTTGATAGATAGATTGCAACAATGAGCCACCAAATAAAGGTTATAACGGAAACAGTGAGAAATAGTTTATGGGAGTGGGATAATGAGCGTTAGAAGAGAAAATGAGGGGAAGATAGAAATCATCATAAATGGATCGGAGTGAAGCGGAAATCACAAGGCAGAGGCTTGAAAGGTTGAGGAGAGTCAGGCTCTAGGAATCCAAAAAATCATTACACATCGTGACTCATCCTTTTCATGTCTAATACAGCTTGTGTTAACAAAGCTCTCTGCCACTTCGGAGTTCAGTTGCACAAAGCACGAAAATAATAGAAGAGATTTGGATAGCTGGTTGAGCTTGGCATTGGCAATCAATATGGATATGCTATGATTAAAGCCTTTCTCTGAGGAGCAACAGGCTGAAATGGCTCTATAGACTGACAATGGGGACATCTTGGGCACTTGCCAACATTGGCTGGTCACATACCAGTTCTTCAGTTAATATTGAATAGAATGAACACAGTGCTGGGTTTAGGAGTCTTTATCTCAGGAGTCGCCCATCATTAAAAAAACATGTGACAATAAAAGGCCAGATTTCATGGGAGGTCCATAGATGCACACCGACGACAGGAGAAATGCATGAATGACATAAATCGACAATGCTCTTGGAAATCGATCTCTGATTAAATCGCCCATGACTGGTGAAGAGTTATATTAAACCTTTTATATGACTGTGGATGTGTTATCTAAAATTCTCTTGATGGAGTGCATTTTGCATAATTCATGGGAAATGTAATATAACAATACCTGAATGGACAAAGTTGGACAAAACGATCTGTGCTCTTTTCCCCCCCGAAGAGATTATGTATTAAACACCAAACTGTTGTGAATTAAAAACAAATTATATATATTTGTAGTAGATACCATGAGTCCACAGGATCTTACATAGTTGACCTCACACATGCCCAGTGCATATCCAGTTAGGCATGGAAACACAATCATTATATTTAATTAACGACTTCCGCTTTATATAGTTTTGACTTTACAGTGACACAGAATTAGGTAAGAGCATTGCTTGTTTTTTATTTTTTATTTTAATGAATAAACAGCGAAACCAAACCACGGATATCATTTTTGGAATTGTGTTGAACATCTGACAAGTTTGCTATAGTACATTGATATAAATTATTACAGATTCCTCAGCAGTAGATACAAATGTAACTAAATTATTTTAATTAAGACTGTAAAACCCCAGAACAGTACATCAGACTTTATTGAAACCTGTGGATATCTAAATGAATTCATAAGAACTACTACTACTAGTTGAATCAACGAAACAACTGGGCTTTTATATAAATAGCAGCTATTCGGCAAGGTTAGTAGGCATGGATATTTCTGCTGAGTACAGTTTTTAGAATGTTGCTCCTGAATAACCCTGGGGATTCTTTCTTACTAAACATGATCAATGCAGACAACTCAATGTGAAAAAAATACACCTGGAAATACATATATAGTCATGTTACCTGGATGTTCTAGGGATCATCCTCGGGCACATGTCCACGTGGAGTCCACGTGGAGTGCCCTTTCTGCATCACCTTTATTTATTTCTTTTTAATCTTTATTTTCATTTCCAGTGCACAGTAGGAAACAGAAGAGTGATTGTGAATCCACGTTCATACAAACACATTACAAGGAAATCAATAAGGCTATGCGTATACATGTATCAGGATTCCCCCAGATTAATTTCTCTCTGATCGAATTACCCGTATGACTTCTGGGTTTCGCCGAACCAACTCCACCCATGCGTCTGACGTCACGTGCATCCCTGTCAAAAGGAAACCACGGTCGCATTCACATTGCTCAATCAATTTGACACTTTGTTGCCAATTGCCGACGGAACTCCTTCTTATGGTCACCCGTGTACCGAACCTCTCTTACCTGATCCTGACTATACTGACTTCTTCTCTCCCAGACTCGGAACAGACTTCACTACGAATTCCTCTAATTCTCGATATACTTCAGGGAACCATAATCCTCAATATTCTGGAGAGGACTACCATTCTCAACATCCACGGAACTGAGCTAAATTCTCCAGTTACTGGGATTAATAATTGGCTCATGCCTTACATTTTTATGGAAAGATAAATAGGGAATACACTTGTCTGCCCTCTGGGATTCAGTTACTACAAAATTGCTGAATTGAAAGTAACCATTACAGCTTATTACTCTTGCCTAATTTATTACTTTTATTACTGTATTAATAAAACTTTATTAAGTCATAAGTACACTTCATGTTGCTCCTTCCCAGTCACACCCCCATTGTGTGATTTGGTGCCTGGTGATGATACAGTCCAGTAGTCCAACATAACGTTATGATGATACGGTAATACCTATCCTCTTCTTCCTTATTATCTCCTGTTTATTTAGTGTTTACCTATTCTCTGCCTTTAAGGGTCACCTATCCTAACACATGGCACTCAAAGGATCGCAGGTTTGCGTGTTAGGATAGGGTCAGTCTTGACATATCGAGTGAGAGAGTATGGTAATCTACTATGATCATCAGGAAATATATATTCATATGGCTACTAAGGAAATAAATACTTTACTGTCTTTTAATGATAAGATGTGGGATCTTCTCTAAAAGGCAAATTCACGGACAGTCGAATTGTCAATGGATAGAAAGCACAGTTTTCAACTATGAAGGCTTTCTGACTGCAAAGACATGATGATAAAGGCAATTTATTATAGAACGTTGACATTTTATGATGAAAAAAAAAAAGACCATCACTTTAGAGGTCTGTAGGATTTAATGTAAAACACAATAATTTACTGGAACCATCCCAAGTAAAAGGGGCACTGTCAATGTTAACTGTCATTTTCAGAATTACATTTGGACAAATGCTCCCTGCTAATATTACAATGTACACAATTACATTACCATAAATTTGTTATAAGAGGTTGCACATATGCAAAGTATTAGACGATGCAATGTGTGGGTGAATGATGTCATCGTAGGGGAATGTAAACATTCATTTTTTAAGTGCCAGGCTATGGATTGAAGAAAATGAGACAAATATAAGAATCCTTGCTTGAATTTAATTATTTTATATTCATATAAAGACACAGTTCTCTAACGTTCTAGTTTATGGTTTCTTTCAATCATGGATTTTTAAATTTTGTTTATTTATTGTCTCATGTATAAAGAGTGATCTTGGGGTTTATATTTAGGGGTGCTCGTTACTAGATGATGCATCAGGAGATGCTTATTGGATCTCTTGGTTAATATGCTCATAAGGATGCATCAAATGTTTGAAAGGGGTGCATGAGCCGCTTTTCTTAGTCCCACCATGCCACAAGTATTTTAATAAAGGACACTGAGTGAAAGGACCAAAATAATATTTTATCTACATTTCTGAAAATATTTGGGTGAGCACTTAAGTGGACACTCTAAGCACTAAAACAACTTCAGCTTGATAAAGTGGCTTTGGTGTATAGATCATGCCCCTGCAGTCTCACTGCTGAATTCTCTTCTGTTTAGGAGTTAAATCACGTTGTTTATGCAGCCTAGTTACACCCTCCCTGCATGTGATCTACACTGTCTCCCTACAGATTTCATGTAAAGAGAGATCTATTGTTTATACTTCTGTTATTTTTCAGTCTGTTTAATTTAGAATTTCTTATATCCTACTCTGTTAATAGCCTGCAAGAGTGTGATTAAGGTTCAATCTGAAGGGCAGGAAATAAAGACTTCTAAAGTAAACATACTATGCTGTAAGATCTGATTGAAAATTAAACCAGTTTTCTCACATAGGCTCTGTGATAGTGGAGGTGCAGCTAGGGCTGTATAAACAGAAACAAAAGCGACTTAACTCCTAAATTGCAATTGCAATCACAACTTTACCATGTTTTTCAACAATAATTTTAGCATTTTTGGTTTGGTAAAAAGGGCTATAAAACATTACGTTATGCAGTAAAATAAAAGCGATTACAGTCACTCTAGATAAGACATATTAACACATTAATAGAGCTATTTTACCCTGTTAAATTCAGTAACCATTGACAACACTTTTTTGACAAATTAATACATACTCTAAATTTAGCAAAGTTAATGGTTTTTATGCATGAGCAAAACCAACACTACAAATATCTAAAACTATTTTGTGTAGGTGTGTTTTCCTTACAGTGCCAGCTGCAGCATCCATGTTGCGCATTATGTTAGGTTATTATAAGCTGCCAATAACACTTAATTTTAAAGCAACACTAAAGGCATCAGACCATTTCATACCAGCAATGGGCAATAAACTGCAAAATATTGCCATTCAGTAGGCACGGCAATGTTATGCTTGCAGAGTTAACACACTATCAGCCAATAGAGGCGTTTCGGCCTAATAACCGAGTCGATTATTAAACACAATGCTGCTCATTTGAACATTTGATTGGCTCAGCGCGGCATTTTGCTCCATATGCACACTAACCTTTTAATGCTTGCCTATAGGGAATACATGTCTATATTCCTAACACTATAGTGTTCCTTTAACCTGTAATGTCATTTTAGTTTTTTTTCTTTTTCATGTTTAATCGTTACTGAAATTTTTTTTGTTTTTCAAATTCGCAAACAAACCTAAAGAAGTAAATACAGCAACAGAAAAAGTAACATTTGCCCAGATGTTAATCTTGCATTTTAATTGTCCATAAAACATGTGGTTAATAAACGTCAGCAACACATGCATTCTCTACGTTGGCCAGTCTCTCTACGTGGCGAAGTCCACCTTAGATACACTTATTTAGTGTGCTGTGATTCCTGTCTGTGAAATGCGCGCTGGTCTTGTTCAAGACCCACTAAGCCACGTGGATTCCCACCTCTGTGATATTCCCCTCCCAGGAAAAGGCCCATGTGGGAGCTTTTTAACCCCTTAAGGACACATGACATGTGTGACATGTCATGATTCCCTTTTATTCCAGAAGTTTGGTCTTTAAGGGGTTTAGGCCAGATCCTCCACCACGCAGTTACCCGTTGAACATTGCAAGGGCTCCACGTTGGGCATGATGTCAACCTTGTGTTATTCTTTCTTTCCCAGTGGTAATATGATACAACATAGTGTTGCGGGTCATGTTTGCTCTAAAAGGTTGGACATGATATTTTGTAACTTTTTGTTGACTTGTTGTTTATTCATTCTTTCTTCAGGCCCAGCTAGCCCAACTGAATATCACAGTTTCTCTTGGTTGATAGGAATTAGAGATCTAATTTTAGTGTATTTTACAGTCAGAGACTGCCTGTATATACGGTTCATTTAGCATTGTACAATAAATGCTATTTTTGTTCTTTCATCATAAGAACCTGTTATAAATTTTTTCCCAATAAGTATATTTGTTCCCATGTTGTTTTTTGTTTTTCTACTTCCCACTGTGCGTCTGTATTTTTCCACGATTTCTTTCTGCTGTCCTTCGTTTTCTCCCCCATGTAGAAGGTAATTACAATACAGCTTCCGCGTGACCTTCCCTCGGGCTCTGCATTTTGTTCAGATATGAATTACATGCTGAACACAAATATACCCAATCTACTGTGCTTAATGCCCCGTAAGCCCAGTGACCCCTGAGGAGGAAGTAAAGAAGGTGGACATTTATATTTAGCTTTCGTTAAAGAGATGAATAGCTCTCAATTGTTTACATATTAATTCAACCTTTTACTTGCTGCAGACTTAATCTTGAAGTGTTAGTCTGACTTCGCTGATAGTGAAAATTCCTAATTTCCTTACCTTAGTAAAGGCTCTTGAAACGTTTATAGGAGTTGGAAGCACAGCCGTGCAGAAGGTGACATTATTGCATCTTAAAGGAACACTTTAGTGTCGGGAATACAAATGCATACCTGGCTCTGTAGTGTTTAACTATTTATGACACCCCCCTCACTAATTGCATGGAAAAGGGGTCTTAACTCACCTTTTCCCTTTGACACACTGGTCCACCATGGATGGTTCTGCCTCCATGGCTGAGATCATCAGTCCTTAGGAAAGCATTGGGAGGCTATGGCGCATGCGCGGCAAAACGCTACAATGAATGAATGCATCTCTATGCAGAGCATTTGGATGCTGAATGCCAGTGCTATGCGGGACTAGGAAGCACCTCTAGTGGCTATCTTTTCTCTGAAAAGGCAGGGACAGGCTATAGACACCAGCACTGCTGCATTAAGCTGTAGTTATTCGGGTGAATGTAGTGTCCCTTTAAGATACTCCTCACTCTGTTAAGACATACCTTATGAACATACTTGAGCTTTGGTATTCCTTCTGTAATGCCATAAGCATGCGCGGGCCCTGATATTGCCCAAGTGCACAGCATGAATTAACATAGGGCTTAGTTTAATTCTTATCGCTGGGATAGTGCAGCCAGACAACCAATGTCAAATATAGAATAAAATGCATTAAAAAAAGTATAAGCCAATAGAATCAGAAAAAATAACAAGACTGTGAATTCAGACTGAATGCAAAGATAACGTCAAATTTAAGTCATCCTTTCTACAGCCACTGCCCCCCGTCTACAGCCGTGTCCCCTCCGTCTATAGCCCCTGTAACCCCTCTAAGTCCCTGTGCCCCCCCACATCCCATGTCCCCCCTTCTACAGTCCCTCCCCCTATTTTACTGCCCCTTTCCCCCTTTTACAGCCTCTGTGCCCCCTCTACAGCCCCTGCCCCCCTTCTACAGCCCCTGTGTCCCATCTACATCACTAATTTACACTAACACTAGTTCTGATGATGGTAATCTCAATAAAAATTCTCTCTCAGTTGTCCATTTGCAATTTTCGACTCTGCAATGGCTATTCACTTGTGCATCTTACAATAAGTACACATAGCAGGAGAGGGACCAATAATGGTGTTACTGAGGCTGCTTATCTTTAAAGGACCACTATAGTGCCAGGAAAACAATCTCTCAGGGTTCTACTCCTGTGGCGCTGAAGGGGGAGGAAAGGGTTAATCCCTTACCTTTTTTCCAGCGCCGGGCTCCCTCGGCGCTGGGACTCTCCTCCCTCTTCTGACGTCCCTGGCTGAATGCGCATGTGCGGCAAGAGCCGCGCGCGCATTCAGCCAGTCCATAGGAAAGCATTCTCAATGCTTTCCTATGGACACTGGCGTCTTCTCACTGTGAAAATCACAGTGAGAAGCGCGGAAGCGCCTCTAGCGGCTGTCAATGAGACAGCCACTAGAGGCTGGATTAACCCATAGGTAAACATAGCAGTTTCTCTGAAACTACTATGTTTACAGCAAAAAGGGTTAAAGCTAGCTGGACCTGGCACCCAGACCACTTCATTAAGCTGAAGTGGTCTGGATGCCTATAGTGCTCCTTTAAATAAATCTGTTCGGGAATCTAAAAGTACATGAATGCAAAACACATTTATTCCTAGTTTGCAAGGTTAGAGTCTGCAGATATTAGTCCACACAGAGAGTAACAGATATCATTTGAAAGTTCTTGGCAATAAAGTATACTTCTCATAGATAGGTTTATCTGATACGATGGAAAATACAATATTGTTGTTGTTTTGCTGTCACGAATGAGAATTTATGGTTTGTTTGTTCTACTGGAAGATGTTAAGGGTACTCTGCAGGTCTTATGATCAAAACAGTTGTTGGGTATGTCCAGGGAACAAATTATCAAAGTGTCAACATTCCACGGTGATTCAGAAGCAAATAATTTGCTACATAATCTACAGAGAAGAATGTGAATTGGTAAATTACCGGTTAATTAAATAAAATGTGTCTAAACTTATATAAGTGCTACAGATGGCTTCTTTTATGCAGTATGTTTATAACTTTGACCAACCATTTTTTTTTTTTTGCAGGGGTGGACTGAAATTTGACTAACATAATTTTACATTCTTCTACCCCCTTATGCAAATCGACTTCCGCTGGTTTCTCTTTCTTTTGAAATTCATGTGAATTTAAGGACAGAAGTACAATGGCCTCAGTTGGCCTCTAAGAGATTATTTCGCTGTTTCAGTTTGCATGAAATTCTATGGCTGTGCCTTTATTCTATTTATTTTTTTTTAAATTATATATCCTGCAATGGACTCAAATATTGACAATTATTGCATCTATCTACACATATGTACTCTTAATATATTCCCTATATTGAGTTCTGATCCCTTGCAGGTACCTGACTGCCCCAGCAGAATAGAAGCCTCTTAGACAAACTTATGTACCAAGTGTAATAAGGAACAAAATAATAAACTATGATTCATTAGTGTTAGAAATTGCAAAATAACCAATTATCCTCAGGATTGACCGTTGGCATGTAGCATGCTGAGGACAGGCGACAATGGCGGCACCCCAAACCTCTGTGCCCGATATGTCCTCTCAGCCCAGCGTGGCATAATATATATTTTAATGTAAACACATGTATATTTAAGTGTGCTTTTGACTTTCTCAAATTTAAGACTTTGACATACTACACGTTTTTCCAGAAGTGAGAAGGATTGGGGGAGAGCTTGGCTCCATGGGATCACACATTTTTATTTACTTTTTTCTCTGGGAGAACCATGACAGTTAGGGCTACTCTAACCATAAACAATGTTTTATTAAAACACTGGTTTTTTTTTTCTTCCTTAAAGGAACAGTGTGACATTTATTTTCTTTGCTGAAACAAGCTCTTTTACATTTTAAGGCTTTTCAATTTCCGTTCAAAACATGTGTCCTCAATGAAAACTCATTTCACAATGTTCTAATTATAATTCCCTTAAATGGGGTTTTTTGTTGTGTAGTTAGTTCTTAATTTCATATTGTTGTGGATTTGTAAACATAAAAATAAAAATGGCTTGATTTAAACTGCTGATTTCCTGCAGAAAATTGATCAGAATTCTTCTTTATTTTTCAATATCATCATCTGTTTCATTTGCCAAAATCATTCCTCTAAACCAGTATTGGATGATGACATCATTTAGCACCGTTGTTCTGTAGATGACCCTTAGTAAGCAAGTCAGGCTGACAGACGCCATCGTTTACAGTACTCTCTTAAATGAAACCACATGTCCAAACAGAATGTATTGTAAAAATGTCCATTTACTTTCATTTCCAAATAATAAAAACTGATAGAAATATAGACAGACAGAGACAAATAAAGACAGACAAAGCAAGTCAATTTCTCCAAAATGTTTATCTCCACAGACTGACAGGTTTAAACATAATGAAGAAAGAAGTCCTATGAATAAAAAAATATTAAATACCACGATTATTGGCTTTAAAAGTAACAACCCCAACCCCCCACAAAACAACACCATAAAAGCAGATAAACATTTTATTCAGCCATGTTATCTCAAAGACCAAGTCATACCAGTTATAGTATAATAGAACTGGCATTACTGGAGGATGAACTGAACTAAGTAAGTAGGTTGTGTCCAGGCTCCAATGGAAGGATCAAGATGAAAATTAACTACTTTATTAGATACTATTATATAAGGTATATAAAATAATAAAAGCAGTATAAAGCAGTAAAAATACACTTAACACATTTCACCAACTGAGGCTCTTTCACAAATGAATGATTATTGGAGGTCACTATTGACTGACCATATATCAATAGAGTATTACCCCACATGATTCCAAGGTTTATGTAAGTTGTCATTTTGTTTTCTGAGATTCTATTATCAGTTACTTATTGATAACTGTATGATTTGTAATCTGTGAAGGTGACCTAGATAAGAACACTATGTAAGAATAAATAAAAAAATACATAAATGAATTAATAACCAAACAAATAAAATATAAATTGCCTATAGGTTTTGTAATGATGGCATAGTATAACACGAAGCCTGACAGCTTTGAAACGCTCAACAAGGTGACCTAGAAATAAGCTGGTACACATGCCAACAGTAAAATGGAAAAAAAGGATCTACTAGTCTTCTTGATGGTCAGTTATGAGTCTTGAACATATTCTGGCACTTTGTTCCAGTGAGCATCCCTATGAATAAACACTAGATAAAATAATAATAACAATAATAATAATAAAAATAATTAGCTTAGTTAGAAAAATAGTGCTGTCTGTTCCACTCAGTAAGGTGATATAACACTCCTTCAAACGCTATCTTTAGAATTAGAATATCACTACTGGGGTTATATACTGAGAGTTTCAATACTTGGGCTGTTCTGTGATGTTTCATGACGGGTGATGAAACGTGTTTACTGTCTGGGTGAAAGGCAGTTCCGTGACATGTTCACTGATGGGTTGGTTCTGTGACATGTTTACTTCTGGGGCTGTTCCCGTGACAGACTAACTGCTCTGCCTGTTCCGTGACAGACTAACTGCTCTGACTGCTCCGTGACAGACTAACTGCTCTGACTGCTCCGTGACAGACTAACTGCTCTGAATGCTCCGTGACAGACTAACTGCTCTGACTGTTCCGTGACAGACTAACTGCTCTGACTGTTTCGTGACCGACTAACTGCTCTGACTGCTCCATGACAGACTAACTGCTCTGACTGTTCCGTGACATACTAACTGCTCTGACTGTTCCGTGACAGACTAACTGCTCTGACTGTTCCGTGACAGACTAACTGCTCTGACTGCTCCGTGCCAGACTAACTGCTCTGACTGCTCCGTGCCAGACTAACTGCTCTGACTGCTCCGTGACAGACTAACTGCTCTGACTGCTCCATGACAGACTAACTGCTCTTACTGCTCCATGACAGACTAACTGCTCTGACTGTTCCGTGACAGACTAACTGCTCTGACTGCTCCGTGACAGACTAACTGCTCTGACTGTTCCGTGACAGACTAACTGCTCTAACTGTTCCGTGACAGACTAACTGCTCTGACTGCTCCGTGACAGACTAACTGCTCTGACTGTTCCGTGACAGACTAACTGCTCTGACTGTTCCGTGACAGACTAACTGCTCTGACTGTTCCGTGACAGGCTAACTGCTCTGACTGTTCCGTGACAGGCTAACTGCTCTGACTGTTTCGTGACCGACTAACTGCTCTGACTGCTCCATGACAGACTAACTGCTCTGACTGTTCCGTGACAGACTAACTGCTCTGACTGTTCTGTGACAGACTAACTGCTCTGACTGTTCCGTGACAGACTAACTGCTCTGACTGTTCCGTGACAGACTAACTGCTCTGACTGTTCCGTGACAGACTAACTGCTCTGACTGCTCCGTGACAGACTAACTGCTCTGACTGTTCCGTGACAGACTAACTGCTCCGACTGCTCCGTGACAGATTAACTGCTCTGACTGTTCTGTGACAGATTCACTGCTCTAACCGTTCTGTGACAGATTCACTGCTCTAATTGTTCTGTGACAGATTGCTCTGCTCTGACTTTTCTGTGCTGGGACTGGTACAGAGCAGGATTAAGCATAAAGCGAACCTAGTCAGTCACTTAGCATCCAGGGGTTACCTAGGGGCCTAGGAACCATGAATCTCTTGGCCCATTAACCATCCCAATGTGAAGAATGAAGAGGGGGACCAAACTAGTAACTTGCATAGGGCACTGTGGAGTCTTAATACTTCCCTGATAAGTTCACTATTGGGGCGTTCAATGAGAGGTTCGCTGATGTGGCTGATTAGTGAGAGGTTCTGGATGTAAATTGTTAGTGAGAGGTTCACTGCCGAGCCTGCTCTTTGATTGGTTCAATACTGGGGTTGTGCCCTGACAGGTTCACTGC
Source organism: Pelobates fuscus (assembly GCF_036172605.1). Classification (NCBI taxonomy): domain Eukaryota; kingdom Metazoa; phylum Chordata; class Amphibia; order Anura; family Pelobatidae; genus Pelobates; species Pelobates fuscus. The sequence goes on along the minus strand of NC_086326.1, from coordinate 29,854,985 downwards.
CAGGTTGATTAAAGAGAGGATCACTGCTGGGTTGATCAATGAGAGGTTCACTGCTGTGGTAGGTCAATGAGAGGTTCACTGATTGGGCTAAATAGTGAGAGGTTCTGTATGTGGATTTTCCGTGAGAGGTTCACTGCTCTTTGATTGATTTACTGATGGGGATGTTCAATGAGAGGTTAACTGATGGTGTTGTTCAATAAAGGGTTCACTCATGGGGCTGATTAGTGAGAGGTTCCCGATGTGTATTTTCTGCGAGAGGTTCACTGCTGAGCCTGCTGTTTGATTGGTTCACTGTTGGGGTTGTTCAGTGAGAGGTTCACTGATACGGATATTCAATGAGAGGTTCACTGATGGGGATGTTCAAGTAGAGGTTCACTGATGGGGCTGTTCAATGAGAGGTTCACAGATGGGACTGTCCAGTAAGAAGTTCACTGATGGGGTTGTGTTCAATGAGTGGTTAACTGAACCTCTGTTCAATGAGAGGTTCACTGATGGGACAGTCCAGTAAGAAGTTCTCTGATGTGGTTGTTCAATGAGTGGTTCACTGATGGGGCTGTTCAATGAGAGGTTCACTGATGGGGCTGCTCAATTAGAGGTTCACTGATGGGGCTGTTCAATGAGAAGTTCACTGATGGGGCTGTTCAATGAGAAATACACTGATGGGGCTGTTCAATGAAAGGTTCACTGATGGGGTTGTTCATTGAGAGGTTTACTGATGGGACTGTCCAGTGAGAAGTTAACTGATGGGGTTGGTCAATAAAAAGTTCACTGATGGGACTGTCCAGTGAGAAGTTAACTGATGGGGTTGGTCAATAAAAAGTTCACTGATGGGGCTGTTCATTAAGAGATTTACTGATGTGGCTGTTCATTAAGAGATTTACTGATGGGACTGATCAATGAGAAGTTCACTGATGGGGCTGTTCAGTGAAAGGTTCACTGATGGGGCTGTTCAATTAGAGGTTCACTGCTGATGCTGTTCATTGAGAGGTTCGCTGATGTGGCTGCTTAATTAGAGGTTTACTGATGGGGCTGTTCATTGAGAGGTTCGCTGATGGGGCTGTTCATTGAGGGGTTCACTACTCAGGCTGTTCATTGAGAGGGTTACTGCTGGGGTTCTTCTATGACAAGTTCACTGCTGGGGCTTTTCTGTTGTTGCGTTGTTGACAAGCCTTCAAGATAATCCGGTCAAGAGAATGGATAAGAATCCCCTGATGTACTTGCCATCTCCCTTAGTTACCATTCTAGCTCTGCATTTGCAGTCTGTCCTGGAGAGATCAGTCTGATAACATTATGCTAATTCCTTCTAATTTGTATTGACACACAGCACATGTGCGTGTCTGTAACTTGCATCAGACATTTGTTCTTTGTCCGAGCATAGATACGCTGGGTGATTAAATCCGGGAAGTTACCTTGTTGACAAACATCTGTGGAGAAGCTAATCGCTTACTTATTTTTATTAACAAATTAAGAATAACTGAACGTTAAAAAATAAAAATGCGGATTCTATTGAGTTCTATGTCACTTTATAATGGTAACAGCTGTTCGAGAGTTTTGCCTGCTTAGATTGTAGATTCCAGCACTATTTATCCAGAGATCACTTCAAAGCTTGAGGAAATCTGATTAATTTCGCATTATGTCATTTTAATCCAGGTTTTACTTAGTTTAGCAGCTGATATCACTTTTTGTTGAGTGGGATCTGCATGTAAAATTCAACAGGTGTTTGAATGTCATCGTTAGCGCAGTGTTGATGGCTACGTAATATAAAATTTATAAATATAGAGGTACATTTTTTTAAGTTAGTGGAAACAATCTGAGTTATGCTCAGAGATTACAACAAAAATGGATATACTAGCACACAAAGTAGGCTGACTAATCTAAAGATGCTAAATAATTAAGTATTGCAGTTTCTTGTAATACCTTTTGATTGGACTAACAGAAAGTTGTAATGACGAGCATTCGGACGTTCCTCCCTTGATCAAGTCTAAACTCCCGAAAGCTCATTAATAAAAAGTTCAATAAAAATGAAGAACAAAAAGCTGCAATAATTCATTAGTTCGTATGTACATTAGTCTCCTAATACAGCAACTATCATAATGTAACAACCAAAGAGTGCTCCTCTGCATTTAGATCATTGGGATGTAATGTACATAAAATGATTTGGTTTTATCATGGCAAATGATAACAGGGGAGTGAAAGTCTGCATATTTCTTTGATTTCAATTATAGCGAATATTTATTTATACATACATATATACAATAAACACGGACTCTAACTTTACCTTGTTATAGTTGTGACAAAACTTCAGAGGTTAGTAAAAGTCAACAAGGCGACAATGCAAATAAAATTACATTTTAATAAAGGGAAGGATTTTGTTGGAAATAGTATCTAGAAAACAGATTGTGATGTTTATTTTGTTATGGAATTGCACAACACACAATATAATCACAAAATGTATATGTGTAGTACTTAAATCCATAAATACATTATAGATTGGAGTTAACTAGCCTGCAGTAATCCAATATGAAACAGTCATACTACAGAACAAGATAGGACACAACCAGAGGTGTGTAAGTGTTGGGCCTTTAGACCATATTAGGCACATTCCTTTTTTAATTTCAGATTAGAGGACAGTACTGGTAAATTAGTTTTTTTCTGGGCACTTTCTCGCTTCCATTGCAATGAGCAAGTAAACTCGGTCAATTGATCTGAGTTCAATGCTTTCCTATGAGAAGCATTGGATGCATTCTACAATACCCTTGCACGCGCACCAGATGCCCTCTGATTGGACTAGGAATGGAGACATTCATGCCTACTGGAAAGGGGAGGGGGGCTAAATCTAGCTAAATCTAGCTAGGAACAGGGGAACTATAGCGTTAGGATAAAGGTTTGTATTCCTACACTATACAGGGCTATTCACTAAAATTAGGATTTAAAGTGAATTCAAAGTAAAGTTCAAATTTAAAGCCAAAACTGAATTCAAAGCTGACTTTTTCAGGTTTGTCTGTTTTGACCTTAAATGTAATTGACCTTCTTCTCCCTCACCCTCAGCCTGCTAATGGTTTGTTGCTACTGATGGAAGTTGGAGTCTGAAGATGCTTAATACATCAGCCTTACTCAGTTATGTGCTGTTAAAAACTGTAAAATGTATTCTAGCTCCTCAGAAAATATATGTTTTTTTGCAAGAGCTCATACATTGACTGGCCATTACAGTCAGTCACATATTGGCTCTTTAACTGGGTTTCGGTGTAGAACATATTCTCTGGATAAATGCGGGCTCTTCCCTCACCTTGTTTTAACTTACTCCAGAAAATTACTTCTGACAACTCGTTCATTTCCGAGGACACATTCTACATCTGAACAAGTCACTGAAAAAGAAAAGATCACCCAGTCTGGCCCTCGGGGAGGATGATGTGTGCTCGGTTAGTTCGTAGGGTCAGTGTAACTAAAGCTAAGTGGCTTCGTACAACGAGAATTGAGTTTATGTTCTTTAATTACATGACCCCTTGCCCTACAGCCCTACAAAGTCCTCCTACTGTAATTTCATTCCAGTGTAACCCTTTCAAGCCGGTACGTTAATTGTAACATGAAATCACACAGCACGGACTTTACTTTCAGTAGAGCTGGGATAATTAAACTTCTGATGCATGTTTACTGAGTTTTCGTTCATTCTGACACTTAAACCATTATAAACAAATGAAAAATGTCTGTAGGTATTTATAAAGAGTACGAGCAGGGGCTTATGGTTTATTACTAAATGGGGAATTGTTGAAAATTGACAAGGGAATCACACATTGTAGGTCAAAGCGGGAATACTATAAACATTTTCTGTTTTATCCATATGCCAAGCTTAGTCTTTCTGATCTGAAATTTGGAATCCGTAACAAAATAAAATTTCCGTCTGTGAGGATGGGTCCAAAGCTTGGAACCGTCTCACTGATGGAAATACTCCTTGTGGACACTCCAGGGGTGTCCTGGGGCTTAACCCCTATTCAATAAAGAACGAAGAAAATATATATACTCAAACGGTTTGAATAATCCAACCTGCAGAGTATATCACTGGAAGGTAGAGAAAGATATACTTGATGTTCAAATCAGTGTAATAAGATACATAATGATGATAGAACAAATAGTGAAAAAAGTGCAAACTAGCCTAAGTGGCTCACCTCCAGGGAACCCAGTAATACCCTATTTACCAATTTGGCTCAGGAAATGCAACGGACTAGAGACTTTATTAAAAATTACATACGGTCAAGTCAAGTAGCTCTGAGCGTGTAAAGTAGGTAAATGTCATTTGAATGACAAGAGTTACTGTGAAATGGTCACTAAACGGAACCTGAATGGTTCTGAGTGTGCCGTGTGGCTAATGGTGACACTAATGTGATCCAGTAATTGCACAAACCAAGGCACAATGGTCAACCATAACATAGAACCATACCGGCACGGTTGGACTGCATGCTATTAATACCTTGTAAACTGGGTATCTAACACCTATAGGGGATTAACAGTATCCCTATTAAAGACATGCTAAATGAATGTAACACTAGTCTTATATAGGTTACATATAGTAGTTACAAGGAGACATGCATTCTATATGCTTAGAGTCCCAGATATGCGACAAAGGGAATCGCCCTTCATAGACTAAATATTGGTACCAATTGAGGTGAAAAAACAGAGATTAGAGTGACTCTATGTGCAGAACCATACTTAGGATGTTGGTTACCTGCACATAGTGATAGATAGCCCAAGTGGTGAAAGGAAAAGAAGAGATATGAGCCCGACGCGCGTTTCGGTGCTTACTGTGATGCACCTTCGTCAGGGAAAATTTGGAATCCCCTTATCAATACGCCAAAATGTGTGACTTACTGAATAAACTCATGCAAGTGAATAGGATTGGCATCTTGCAGGTTATGTTTTTATAGTTTTGAGAGGCAAAATATGCAAATTTTTCAATTTCCCCCTTTTTAGGTGCAAAATTGTATGTGCCCCCACTCTGAGCTCATAGAAAAAAACATTACTTAAGAAATCTGTTATTCACATTGGTAATTATTGGGAAATTAACCAAAACCATATTTATCAGCAGAGAAAAAAATAAAAACTGGATAGAGAAATGGCATGGTCAGTGAAGGATTTTGGCAGTGATGCAAGGTTGTTGTCATTCGGGATGGAGGTGGCACGGCCATAGAGGCAGCATGCCAGTGATACAATGCTATGGACAGTGGGATGTGGGGGGCATTTCCTTAAAGGGTGGAAGTGGGTGTCAATGATACAATGCTGTGGACATTGGGATTGGGGGTGATGTTGCCAGAGAGGGAGTGTTTCAGGGATGCAGTGCTGTTGATGGTAGGATGGGGGTGGTTTGACCAAAATGTGGATGAGTCAGTAATGTAGTGCTTTGGACAGCAAGATGACGAGTAGCCTGGCCAGGGGTTGGCTAGTGATGTACTGGTCAGGGGTGGGTTAGTAATGCAGTGCTCTGTGCCAGTGCCAGTTCCTGTAAAAGTCTGGGCCTGCAGGAGTGGATTATGAGGGCACCATTGTTCCAAAACCATTGGTTGTCTATGCCTACGCAGTCCAATCCCTGGCGACTATTGGCAATTTGACGGACCCGCGGCAGGCTGTATGCTCACTTCCTGATCAGGAGATCAGATGAAGGCCCAGGGGCTGATGAGGTGCGTATTCTCAGCAAGGGGATATTACTGCTTTATGTGGAGAGCTGGTGCAGAGGGAGACTACCTCTTTATGTGTTATTCAGCTCTTTTAAGCAATTTTATATATTTTGTTATATGCCCAAGTTATTGAAATGACAGCCCCCGTTCCTGGAGTTTATATTTGATTAAACCAGTTATAACACATAGATTTGTTCATTTAAACTCATTACTTTCATCTAACCTCACTATTACACATAGTGTTTGTTCTCCTTATAAGATTTAGACAAAAGCTAGGTTCCTGTGGAACAAAACAAAGAAAATAAATCCAAAGGTGGTCTAACTAAGAGACAACCATGAGGACAATTACCCAGTCCAATTCCAATAGTAAATGTTAACAGGAAAGAAAATAATAAATAACTTTATTAAGGTATATAATACAATGTATACATAAATACCAATCTAAATAGATAGAGTCAGTTAAGAGGAATAACCCACCATCAAAAATAGAGATAGGTGGCTAAATAATAGCCTACTGTATATAATCCTTCTAAAAAGAAAAAAATAATAATAATGACTAAATGATGCTTGGGCTAAGGGTATAGAAACACTCATATGGGTGGAGAGGCTAGGTGGAGAGTAGTGGGTAATGGAATGTATGGATCATAATCTCACATTCATATAGCCCCACATATAGTAAACTCCTCCACAAGTAGTCACCCTTAGTGTTCCAACCCTATACTCCTGGGAAACACCTTCAAGGGTGTTCCAATCCAGACTTATCTATAATAGAAAAATACACCAGACTTAAAATAAAATAAAAACTAATGGTAACCAGTCTAAATAGAGAGAGACAGAGAGGAAAGAGGAGAGGCCAGGCACGAAATGGAAGTGGCTAATTAATAGCCTACTAAGAGAGCTACCTTTCTAAAATAGAAAGGAGATTAACTAAATAGTGCTCTGGCTAAGGGTGTACAAGCAATAAGAGAGGAGGGGAGAAATAAAGGAGAGAGGTAAATGCATAAGCATATATAAACGTTTAGGTAAGGTATCAAAAAACCAACCATATAATATAAACCTCTCCCCCCACTTATAGACTCCCAGCAAACAACCACTCTCTATGCTAAACCCTATACTCCTAAAGAAACACCTTCGAGGGTGTTCTAAACTCAGCTCAAACTAACATTAGAAAAGGTTCCAAGAGTATGAATAAGTGTCAAATCATCTGTGCAGAGTGCTCACTTAAAATAAAATAAAAACTAATGGTAACCAGTCTAAATAGAGAGAGACAGAGAGGAAAGAGGAGAGGCCAGGCACGAAATGGAAGTGGCTAATTAATAGCCTACTAAGAGAGCTACCTTTCTAAAATAGAAAGGAGATTAACTAAATAGTGCTCTGGCTAAGGGTGTACAAGCAATAAGAGAGGAGGGGAGAAATAAAGGAGAGAGGTAAATGCATAAGCATATATAAACGTTTAGGTAAGGTATCAAAAAAACCAACCATATAATATAAACCTCTCCCCCCACTTGTAGACTCCCAGCAAACAAACACTCTCTATGCTAAACCCTATACTCCTAAGGAAACACCTTCAAGGGTGTTCTAATCTCAGCTCAAACTAACATTAGAAAAGGTTCCAAGAGTTAAAATAGGTGACAAATCATCTGTGCAGAGTGCTCAAATCGTGAGTGAAAAAGTGGCTAAAACCCGACGCGCGTTTCAGCGTGTTCCACACGCCGTCATCAGGGGTAACGGGGTAGGTTCCTGTGAACCTCTTTAGAAGCTACGTTATACATAGCATTGTCCTGCTATATTTATCATGAGCAAGAGAGCTTTTCTTAATATTGCCTTTCTCTGCAAACATTACTCTGTATATAATCTGTTTACTTCAATAAATGATTTACAAAGAATAAAGCATTAAGTTTCAGTAAATGTATTAAATGTTTAAAAAAAAAAAAAAAGAAGTGAAACTTTGATAACAGTGTAATGATGCTAGTCAGCATGGTGTGCACTTTGGATACCTTTTTTGTGCCCCGAGAATTAAGACACCATAAAGAAAATGTCCAACCCAATCCATATGTGTATACATATCTGAGATTGTTTAGGGGTAGTGATGTCGTGAACATAAAATTTTCCGTTCGCAAACGGCGAACGCGAACTTCCGCAAATGTTCGCGAACGGGCGAACCGGGCGAACCGCCATTGACTTCAATAGGCAGGCGAATTTTAAAACCCACAGGGACTCTTTCTGGCCACAATGGTGATGGAAAAGTTGTTTCAAGGGGACTAACACATGGACTGTGGCATGCCGGAGGAGGATCCATGGCAAAACTCCCATGGAAAATTACATAGTTGATGCAGAGTCTGGTTTTAATCCATAAAGGACATACATCACCTAACATTCCTAAGTTGTTTGGAATAACGTGCTTTAAAACATCAGGTATGATGTTGTATCGATCAGGTAGTGTAAGGGTTACGCCCGCTTCACAGTGACAGACCAAACTCCCCGTTAAACGCACCGCAAACAACCGCAAACAGTCCATTTGCACAACCGCAAACTCCCCATTTGCACAAGGTTGGATACCAAGCTAGCCATGTCCCGTTCCTTGTCCTCACTGATGTCATTGAAGGTCTCTTCCTCCACCCAGCCACATACAACACCAAGGGTCCCCGAAAGGTGACAACAAACCCCCTGTATTTTTTTTTTTTTAAATGTACACTACTGTTACACCAGATATGAGTTGCATTGGTGTGAAACTGTGCCCTGGCAGGCCCTGAAACGCACACGTGTGAAGGAAACTGACTGCTATTACTTCACAGTCAAATTTCTTTTTTTTTTTTTTTAATGTACACTACTGTTACACCAGATATGAGTTGCACTGGTGTGACACTGTGCCCTGGCAGGCCCTGAAACGCACACGAGTGAAGGAAACTGACTGCTATTATATTACAGTCAAAAAAGTGTTTGTTTTTTAAATGCAAGCTATTGTGACACCAGATATGAGTGGTGGCACTGGGCAAGAGGCACAGTATACGCTGTGAAACTGACACACACGCTGGCAGGCAGGCAACTGCAATTAGATTACACAGGAAAAAAAAAAAGCAGACTGATGTTCTAGCCCTAAAAAGGGCTTTTTGGGGTGCTGTCCTTACAGCAGAGATCAGATGAGTCCTTCAGGACTGTAGTGGACACTGAATACACTAGCCTAGCTATCGATTTCCCTATTAAATCAGCAGCAGCTACACTGTCCCTCCTCTCACTAAGAATGCAGCTTCAGGGGGGCAGGGCCAAGCTGTCATGGAGGAAAGACGCACTTCGTGTGAGCTCCCTCAATATCTCACTTTAAGCAGCTATCAACAAGCGAATTTCACCCCAGAAGGGGATGACCCAGCAATGTTGCTCCTACCTGACCGACCCAACATGCTTAATAGCGGTCAGGTAGATGGTAATCAGTCACACGGGCAAACAAGACAGGAAAGGGTTAAAGATAAATTCAGAGTCAAGAACAAAGCCATGGTCAATACCAAAATAAACAAAATAGATCAAGGAACGCACTAAAGGGTACTGACACAGAAACCACGATAGGACAAAGTGGATAGGGCTAGGGAAGTTTAAATATCCTTTAACATTTGATTGGCCCACATCATGCCTACGCCCCCAAAACATTTGTGTGTGGGGGTGCTGGAATGACGTGGGCCGATGGGAGCCTGAATCAACTTTTGGCTCCCACTGCCCCTTTAAGAGCGAGCTCGTGACTCGAGCCGTGCTCCTAATGCCAGGCGGGCCACGTGACCGATCACTGCGGTCAGTGCATGTGGCTAAGTCAGAAGAGGAGATCAAACCGCATGCGGCTCGTGTGGAGGCAGGAGTGATCCAGCCACGCGCGGCTCAAGCTTAGGAGCCAGATCAGTCCCAGGATATGGTAAATACAGCCACAACCACTTATCCCAATCACACACCTTTCCTAACGTCCTATCCCATTAAAAGCATATTACCGCGTATTTAATAAAACAGATACACCCCCTACTTCATCCAGGTTACCGATCGATGGTTCGATATTCTGAGCCCTCTCTGATTTACTGTACACGACTATTCGATATTCCCACAAATTTTATATAGCATTTTATGTTTGTTTTAGACCACCTTAAAAATATTGGATATCGCTAAAAATCATGATCACTATATACTTTCTCTACAAACCTCTAAAACGAACCAAACTACTCATCCATCCGCTATACCACTTTATCCCACCTAGAACTAGTGCCCAGTTAAAACACTTGACTCTTATTTACCCACACTCAGTCATGCCACACACATTTCACCACTACTCACACTGAATCCCTCTGACTATGGCTAAATTCATCTTCTACATCAGAACACTACTCCTAAGATTGGGTTGTATCCATGTCTCGGGTCTTTCATTTACAATAGGGGCAGCTTCGGTCTCCTTCAACACTAACACTCCAGTGCATATTATTAAAAGATTGGGCAGATGGAAATCCTCAGTCTACAACCGATATATTCCTCATCCCGAGAAAGAAATGAGGAAAGCTTTTAAAAGTTTGGCTTGGTAAATTTGATGCAATACGTGTGTTTTTCTTTAATACCTTTTCACCCTCTTTGAACATATATATTATATTATTCACTCACTCACTCACTCTCTGGGCCGGCCTAAGACATCATGCTGCCTAGGTCCAACGATAAATGACTATGGGGGATAATGTATAATAAACACAGGTTACTGGCTATGGGGAGGGATAATGTATAATAAACACAGGTTACTGGCTATGGGAGGATAATGTATAATAAACACAGGTTACTGGCTATGGGGGGATAATGTATAATAAACACAGGTTACTGGCTATGGGAGGATAATCTATAATAAACACAGGTTACTGGCTATGGGGGGATAATGTATAATAAACACAGGTTACTGGCTATGGGAGGATAATGTATAATAAACACAGGTTACTGGCTATGGGAGTATAATGTATAATAAACACAGGTTACTGGGTATGGGAGGATAATGTATAATAAACACAGGTTACTGGCTATGGGAGGATAATGTATAATAAACACAGGTTACTGGCTATGGGAGGATAATGTATAATAAACACAGGTTACTGGCTATGGGAGGATAATGTTTAATAAACACAGGTTACTGGCTATGGGAGGATAATGTATAATAAACACAGGTTACTGGCTATGGGGAGGATAATGTATAATAAACACAGGTTACTGGCTATGGGAGAATAATGTATAATAAACACAGGTTATTGGCTATGGGGGATAATGTATAATAAACACAGGTTACTGGCTATGGGAGGATAATGTATAATAAACACAGGTTACTGGCTATGGGGGGATAATGTATAATAAACACAGGTTACTGGCTATGGGAGAATAATGTATAATAAACACAGGTTACTGGCTATGGGGGGATAATGTATAATAAACACAGGTTACTGGCTATGGGAGGATAATGTATAATAAGCACAGGTTACTGGCTATGGGGGGGATACTGTATAATAAACACAGGTTACTGGCTATGGAGGATAATGTATAATAAGCACAGGTTACTGGCTATGGAGGATAATGTATAATAAACACACAAAAAAATGAATGCAGTTTCAGAATTAATCTAAATTGTATGCTGTCTAGGAGGTGGGAGGGTCTGCTGCTGATTGGCTGCAACGTGTCTGCGGACTGTGAGGTACAGGGACAAAGTTTACTCAATGATCACGAATAGGGGGAGGACCGAACATCGCATTTGTTCGCCGTCCGTGGCGAACGCGAACAAGTGATGTTCGCCAGGAACTATTCGCCAGCGAACCGTTCGGGACATCACTATTGAGGGGTATATCAACCTAATAAAAATGTCATTGCCACATTTATCGTCATTCACTCTCACAATCATTGCAGCTCTACTATTTTGCGTTGAGCCTATTTGTTAGTTCGATGAGTTGATAATTAACTTTTTTTGCAGAATTTGCTAATCTCTACATAATAACATGCAGATCCCCAGGCTGATTAGTGCACTGCTAACTAAAGGCATTCTCACAGTAAAAATCACAATAGCCCAATTCATAAAACAAAACAAAATTATATTGTGCTGTGTGATCTACAAAATGCATAGATAAAAAAAAATAACTTGCATGTAAGAAGTATCTATATATAAAATATAATAGCATACTCCCAACATTTCACATCGACAGAGAGGGACACTTTCATTTTTGGGGTGTAAGTGGAGATGAGGCCAGAGGAGAGGATGTTAAGAGATTTTTTTTTTTTTTAATTCTTTATTTTTGCACACGATAGGTAAGGCAAGAATAATACAACTTGAAGGCTTGCGCAGAAGCCACAATATAAAAGAGCAGACTTATAAACATAAGAATTGGCATCAGCCCATATGACAAACCACTTTATACATTCTGTACATCCTGCCCCCCATCGAGGACTTTATGTTTTTGTATAGCTACGTTATCAAAATTCTGTATGCTTGTATAAGATAGGCATAGCAAGAGTAATACGACTGTACGGCTTGCGCAGAAGCCAAAATGCAAAAGATCAGAGTTGAGTACACAATATACGATATCAGCCCAGAAGCCAAGCCTCAGTATGTAGGCCATTCCACCTGCCTCCCCTCTAGGATTTTGTAAGGTATAATCAGGCTGCGTATCCTAAAAAGGAGCCCTGACTCTATCCATGTGAGGCTGTACTTTAGGCATCCTCAATTCTCTGTCAGTATACTCATGCCTAAGTGAGGAAATTAAATAATGATAACATAGACTGAAACGTAAGTTAAGAGATTTTTTAGGTGACTTAAAAATAACAAATTATGCAAAATTGAAAGCGCTTCAGACTGGGGTTGTTTTTGCCTTCTTTTGGATCAACAGCAAAAAACATATGTGAGCATGGCTGAACTTGATGGACGCAAGTCTCTTTTCAGCTATGTAACTAAAATATAATTTAGAACAAGAAAAATGTATCTAATTTCCATAGACAGATTTCTAAACACATTTATTGTAGTGTAAATATACATTACAGGGGAGAGGAGGGTGGGGGGTATTATTACTGTGGAGCTCTGTTATACACTCAGACACACCGACAATATGGAACTCCTAGAAAAGAGGGCTATTAGAGCAGAAGAGATGGACAGTGGGATTTGTGCCAATAATAGGGACACTTGGGAAGTTTATAAATAAGACAATAAATACACCGATGAACCTACCTTAGAACATAAGATACATTTAATTGCTGGATTTATTCAATAAACAATGAACTGTGCAGAATTGTAAAAAAATCTGAAGTAGGACCTCAGGTAAGGACCAATCAAAGGGAAAATTAAGGGTCACTCCAGACAACTTTAGCTTGCAGAAAAACTATATGTGTGAAGAGTGTGTCCTCTTTTTTCATATTGCAAAAAGTGCAAATTTGAATAGAAATTGACACTTTTATAACGTAACCTGGTTAGATCCCCTCGGCTTTCAATCAGACAGCAGGTAATGTTACTTCCTGGTTTTGGTAGCTCAATGTAGCTGACCTCAAGAGGCAGCAATTGTCCAGAGCACCTGAGCTGCATTGGAAAGTCTGTGCGGGGTTATAAGGTAAGGGCTTGCAAAGGCTGCAGACAAGAGCAACTGCAGGTTTTGAAAGCTGATTTTAGATACATTCCCAATGAAAAGATTCATAATTAAATGCATGCAAGTTCTCATTTGGGTATATCTACTAAACAGTGATTTTTATTTATTTTGATATTCCATTTAAAAGATAAAACCAAAAATCACTTTTGAAGTCTCCTTGGCAGAGATACGCCTCCATGTAACTGCCTACTGGAAAATCTAGCCCTGTATTAATATTCCCTGTACTTTGGCACATACATTTTTTTTGTAGTGCCCTGGGATTACACATGCAGTCACAGACTCTATGCCCAGAGTAACATGGGACATTCAGTCTTTGCCAGCACAGCATTGAATGTGTTACAGTTGCAAATAATACAAAAAAGATACAACTAATAAGAAACTTTTACTAAGCTATCAAACTGTGCTGTTACCTCCAAACAATGGTGGGTCCTCTTTAAAAGTTGGGGACTGGGAAATTTTTTATTTTTCCTTGGGATTGCTGAATATTTGTACAAAGTGTTTTAGTTCTTTCAGCGTAATCGCAGCACGTGGAAACTGTTATTTTGATGATTTCCCTAGTGGCTTCATTTTATATACAAGCCTGTCGTTTATTTCATAATAAGTGGATAGCAAAGCAGATTACATAATGCTTTAGATCAGCTTGCAGTACTGTTTACATAGCCAAAACTCTAGAGTGAGGCTGGGAAATGGCATCCTGCAAGCGGCTTCAGTTGCATTACTACTCTCATCACTCCCAGCCAGAGGCCAAAGAGGGTTAAAGTCAACCAAAGGGGGGTATCTTTGGAGATGGTTTATGGAATAGAAAGAACTTGTTTGCAGGCGTTAGGGGGTTAGTGAAGCCAAGTGTGGTTCCCAAGCCAGTCCTAAAGGCACCCCTACCAGTCCAGGATTTAGGGATTACCCAGTTGTGTTTAAGGTGTTTTTTTGAAAAAGAAAAAAACATACTTACAGGGTAATCCCAAAATCCTGGACTGTTAGGGAGTACTTGAGGGCTGGGTTGGGAACCACTGTTCTAGAGCACGCAAATCAGATTAACCAGATGTTATTTTATTTAACAACAACAAGCAGCAACAGAAGTGAGAACGAACAACAGTTTAATTAGCCTGCCCTTCGGTGGGTCCCCGCTCAGAACTCAAGCTGGTTTTAGCTCATCTAGTGCCATCAAAGAGAGAACATATCTGAAGCACATCAGACTGGTCCCACCCGTACGGGCAGTCCAGATCCGAAATGTCAGCAAGTTATTTAATTTAATTTTGTTTTTAGAATTACATTTTGGGACCAATTGACACTTTCTAGTTTCAAGCATTAACAGCTCCTGATATCAGTCCAGGAGGATACCCGTCCCGATCAGTGAGAACTTTGGGCTTTATTCAGATGAGTTACATTATAAAACAACATAACCCTTTGGGTCCAGACAATGGTCAGTTTAGTCTCCAAGGAAACAAAGTTGTGGAAGTCAAGGCAAATCCTAACTACAGTGTTTATGTAATTCAACAGGGCTGTGTACACTTATCTTATCGTAATACCCCTGTATGTAGGTATATCGTGCAGTCAACATTGACAGACATATAGATCTTTGTTTCTGTGTTATGGGAATTAGATTTTCTTTTGCTCTGTTAAGTGTAGTGTTCATTTGCCCATTTTGTTGTTGATGTAGAATAATTATTTTTAAGTGACTCTTGGGAATTTTCCCCATCGGAATCTTTGTAATCATCTGTAGCGTTTATCAGATAATCCCACATGGACATGAAAGCATTATAGAGAAAACATATTTTGGCAAGCAAATTCAATTAGCAACCATATGGATAAAGACAAAACGGATGAGCATGAATGATGGTGGGCCTTTAAGGTTATCTGCCAAAGTATGATTTTTCTGGCTTGTGAATTCTATATTTTTAGGATCACTAATAATCTTATTTCCTAAGAAATGCAAATTTAATATCGAAAGCCCAGTAGCACTGCATCTCAGTTATCATTGTTGCTCTGGCAACAGTTGGCTAAAAGCATACAGTTTCCATGGCAACGCATCCCAGAGGTTTGGGATAAAAGACTGTGTTACAGGTGAGGAGACGTCGCAATAAGAGCCAATTATTGTTTCTTCTCAAAGAGCTAGACACTCATTAGCATAATAATTGGAGGAGAGGGGAGATTGTTGCGTTTTAAATATGTTTTGCAAATTAAATATGTTTGATGTCTCTGTTGGAGTGCGCTTATTACATAAGGGTTACAATGTACAAAAAGGTAGTGTATTAACAGGGGTCAAAATCAATACAGTATACACATTTTTATATCAGAATAATTTAGTTTGTAATAAACATAAATAAGAATCTCTTGATGACATATAGCAGGAAGGTGTTGCCACATATACTTAACTGCTGGTACTCCATGTGCTGTGTGTGACACAACTCCTGACAAGTGACCGTGTTAAAGGGAGGCTATAGTGTTGTTTTCCTAGCACTAAAACTCCCTATAGTGCCCCCTCCCTCGCCCTTCCCCATCTGTTGTTCTGAAGGGGTTAAAAAAACTTTTATCACTTACCTTATTCCAGCGTCGATGTCTCTCGGCGCAGGTTCGGGCTCCCCCTCTGCTGATGTCAGCCAGCAGCGGGGAGCTAATGCGCATGCACGACTAGCGCCGCGCTCTCTTTAGGAATTCACCTGTAGAAAAGCATTGCATAATGCTTTCCTATGGGGTTATGGGTGATGCAGGATATCCTCATGCAGAGCGTGAGGACGTCCAGGTTCAGTTAGGCAACCAAAATTCGACTAACCACCCGGAAGTGCCTCTAGTGGCTGTCTAGTGGTCCCTCTAGTGGTGGAGTTAGCCCTGCAAGGTAGTTATTGCAGTTAATCAATATTAATTTAAACTAGAAACTAGACAAATATAAGCAGGGAAAAGTTTCATAGGAAGTCTTATCAACTCACAGCCAGTTGTAAACAGTTATTAACAGGCAAAGACAGCTCAATGACTATTCCTAGCACTCCCAGAATGCTCAGTCAACCCAATTCTGTACAGACTCATTGAGAAGCAGAGGAAAGTCTTTTGATATATGCCTGAAGAAAACCTGCAGAAAAAAAAAACATGCATGTTTTCTTTGGGGGTATATGTGCTCATTGTAAAAAAAAAAAAAAAAAAGTAACACCGTTTTCACTAGAATGTTCGTTTAAAGATTGTTTGTGTTATGGCCTCCTTGAGTATTATATTACAACAGGCACAGCAATCTTTAGAAGCAATTTCATAGGAGATATCTGGTCTGATGATTGCTCTGCATGCTCTTATAACTAGCTAGAAAATTGAAATCAATTTGAAGCGCTAGGCAGGTCCATCTGCAGGAAGTTTTCCTGGCGTAGGGAACCAGAATCTGTGTAGATCCCATCACTCTCAGCACCTCCTTTTGCCCTATTCTGTTGGTGCCCATATTATCTGATGTAATGTAATGTACAATGCAGACATTGCTATTCTGAAGACAAAATACACATCCATTTATCTAGATATGCATATACACATGCAAAAAGTTAAATATATATATATATATGCATTAACAATGATTATAGTAAATTAGTTTGATAGAGGTATTATATCTATCTCTATCAGAATTTTCTGTGCTCTGTTACAAAATGCATTTCTTTCCTTTGGATCCATTACATTTTCCTATTTACATCATGTTCTATCACTGACTATCACACCTTATTTTTCAACAATTTCCTATTACAATATTTAACGAGACGCAAATTGATAAGCAGTTTAGCAATATCTGCTATTTTTACAGCCCATATACTTTACCGTCTAAACGAGATCTATAAAAAAAACAAACAAACAATGGTTGCTTAGATGCTTGTCAAAATAATCTTTGGTATTGTGATGTCTACTTGTCTGTCACTGTCTGTTTTAAGGTACCTGTGCTGAATTGCAACTTAACACGCACACCTGGACCGACTGGCACAGCTGAATTAAATAAATGAGGGTATGAGTCTCTTGACTAGCTAAACCTGATCTACTGATGGATCATTGCCTTGTGTATTACATTAAACTGTGCTAACACGTTTTATGTTTCTTTGTGAAAATATTGCGTGCCAACTCTGCTTGTTCTCCATTTTTGCTTCCTCAAATCACATTATACTGTCTCTTCTTAGATATCAGTAAGCCATGACCTTGATTTGTACTCTGACTATTCTTGCTCCTCGCTGTAGACACAGTGTGAAGTCCATTCACCAGTAAGGAACACTAATAAGCTCCTATCCTCTATTCCTGTTCTCCTTTGGAGATATAGATTTAAAAGAGAACTATACATTTTCAGAATTTTACACCATTGATTGAAACATTGAGAATCACCTGCACCTTGCGTTAACTTTTTTCATGAGATACGTTTTTCTTTTAATTTATTTTAAATATTTAGCATAATTCAGTTCAGAAATATTAAAATATAGCAGGTAGTGTGAGCACTCCTCAAAACATAATCATAAGGGTATAAATGAAATAAAATAGTTATATCATTAAAACAATATTTTAGTAGTATCCACAGACAAAGATAAATAGGCTTAAAATAGTACTGTGTTGGGGCGTGGCCGACCACGGAGCAAGATGGCCGCATGAATTCTTGCTCTGGCACCCTGGGCACATAATCCACTTTAATCTGGCGACATAACGCTGCATCCAACGAAATTTAAACAAAATGTCTCACAACAAAACCAAAAAGAACTCGGCCAAACCGGACAAGATGCATTTCTTCAACCAGAAACAGCTACAACTGGTGGAGGCGCACCAGGCCGCAAATGACACCGGAGACCCAGGCCCAGAGGCCGGAACGCAAGGCCAGGGACCCGGTTTACAAGCAGACTCTGCCCCTATTACGAAGGCAGACCTCATCGCAGCACTGGAAACTCTCTCCAACAAATTAGTGACCACATGGCAGCACACAGCGGACGCCATGCGGAGGGACATACAAGAGCTAGGGAAGCGGACGTCCCACATGGAAGATAAGTGCGATGAATTCGCAACAGCTCACAACGACCTGGCAGGGACCGTGGACCATTTAAAGACGAAACTTACCTACATGGAAGAAAAACTGGCGGATCTCGAGGATAGGTCCCGCCGAAATAATCTTCGTCTGAGAGGCATCCCAGAGGAGGTAACAACCGCTGAACTCCCAGCCTATGTGCGTACGTTACTGCATGCACATGCCCCGGACGTACCAACGGACATGCTGTTAGTAGACAGGGTGCACCGCATCCCGAAACCCCGCTTCCTCCCACAGTCAGTTCCGAGGGATGTACTCCTGCGCGCCCACTACTATCATATCAAAGAAATAATCCTCCGGAGCAGCAAGATGAGGGCGAAGCCTCCAACAGAATTCCCCAACGTGAAAATCTTTGCGGACTTCTCAGCGACAACACTCAAGAGGAGGAAAGAATTTCATCAAATTACTACCACACTACGCGCACAAGGCCTAAGGTACAGATGGGGGTTCCCCACCAAACTTATCATCACTAAAGATGGCGACACCACTATCATACCCACCCCCGAAGAAGGCCTGAAGCAATTGAAGGCCTGGGACCTGCCTGTGGAGGCGCCCGAACATCAAACGAAATCGTCCGGGCATCTCAAGCCCGACTGGAAGAAAACCTCTAAAGGACATTAAAGCCAGTTGACTCACTGGTTTATGAGACTGAGACAAAATCAATTCACAAGCACGGACTCAATGGGACCGGGCCGGGCAAACATCGTTAGATCGGGGCCTCCCGCCGAAATAGTAAACTGTGACGAAGTGCAAACGGAGCAGGAACCGAACCGGGGGTCCCCGATCGAGGTAAGCCGGCACACTCCACGGGGCCTCCCCCATATGCCCCTGCACGAGAACACGAGACTTAACTCTGGGAAAGGGCGAGAGAAATCAACACCGCTATCACTCTGGGCCTCCCGCCACCCCGACAACGAGGCGCAAGCAGAGCCGGGGTGGACGTGGGGGTCCTGGGCCTATACACACTCAACACGAAATAAGTAGCCATCTCATGGCAAGAGGCATGTGGGTCACGAATAGACTGTTCAACACCTCACCCTCTCGGACCGGGTCTTCTACCGGCCCGTGACGAGGCTCAAGCAGAGCGGGAACCGCGGTGGGAGCCCCGGACCCGCATTCGTGAGAACAGGACACATAACCTTCTCCCCCTGAAATAGGCGCTACGTGGAGAGTCAATATAACTTTCCCGATCTCTCCCGATCAGCCTGAGTAACTGGGCCTCGAGCCGCACTGGTGACGAAGCGCCCACAGAGCCGGTGTGGATGTAGCGACCGGGGCAGAACCCGCAGCTTTGACTCAACACGCACGAGCGACATTCCCCAAGAGACACCATATTCTTTTTAAATTTTATTTTGGCTCTCTTTCCCCTCTCCCCTTATCTTATGCTCACAAATGGAACAGACAGGCCGCATGTGGACTACTCATACGGAGCTGGGACTCCCCGCCGGCCTGTGACGAGGCGTGAGCAGAGCCGGTACCGGCGCGGGGTCCCCTGGGTCCGGACTAACATATGTGAGTGTACCAAATATTTTTGCAGTCCCCCCAAATTTCAGACAACTATCAAGATGAGAATCCCCGAGCACGGCCTGTACCTCGAATCTCAGGACATGTGTTGCTCCACAGAGCCGGGAACCCAAGAATAGAGACTCAATACAACACCATGGCCTGCTAGACATGTACCATAAAAATGTAATGTATTGGGGAACGAAACATGGTATAATAGACAGAAAAAGCAAATGGGGAAGGGACAGGATAGAAATGGGGGGATAGAGTGGGAGGGAATGCCTGTATGGGGTCTGTGGGGAGGGGGTGGGGGAGGATGGCTAGCCAGATGGGAGGTAATGGGGAAGTTCCGTTATGGAATCTTGAGCAAGGGGAAGTTAGGTGGTATATACAAGTGTTAATATGCTAACTGTTATGTCAACCCACTACTCACCTACGGGCCCCACAGACCATAACATACTAAGCCACACGTATTGACTATACCCATGACGAACCACATGACAATATAGAGTTACTAAGAGCCACAGGAGCCGCAACTAAACCCCGGCCCAGGCCCGGACCCAAACCCGTGCACCTTATGTAAGCGAAAGCAGCCAAACAAAAGAGCTAAGCCAAGCCCAAAAGGGCGCCAACGACCACGCAAATGGAGGAAAAGAATTTCTCCACTTCCCCGAGTGTGGAATACCCACACGAGATCTCCAAAGGAGATACCATGTACATAGTTATCCCACCTCCCCTATATCACCTACCCTTAACCCCACCAAGACCACGATCGCTCAAATTCCCAATGATAACATACACAATACGCAACCCACACCACTATCAACCACCATATAAGGGCAAAGGCCCCAAGATCTGCTACCGCGAACAAGGTGGCCCACCAAGGGACTTGTATAAAACACATAAGAGGCAGAGGGAAAAAACTCCCCACAAGATAAAGCAACCTCTTAAAATCCACTAAATAAAGTATGAAAATACAAACCATAAATGCTCGTGGCCTTAACACGCCACACAAAAGGAGGCTCCTCCTTGAGGATGCGACTCGGGCAAAAGTGGATGTACTTTGCGTACAAGAGACGCACTTTGTCCACAACAGGGTTCCGGCCTTCGCCAGTAGAGACTACCCTGTACAATACCACTCAACTTATTCCACAAAGTCACGAGGGGTCTCTATTCTTATTCACAAATCGGTATCATTCGAACTTCTAACCCTAAAAAAAGATGCACAAGGCAGATACCTGATATTAGGCTGTACACTAAACAACTCACTATACACTCTGGTGAGTGTATATGGACCCAACACTAATCAAAGAAATTTTCTGAATAAGGTCCTCAATAAGATCCACACTACCCAAAAACAGTCCATAATCCTGTGTGGAGACTTGAATCACGTACTACAACCTAAACTTGATACTACACTAACAGACAAATCACCCAGACTCAAACAATTACGTAAACAAGCGACAGAGATTATGAAAATACTGACGGACCATGATCTATATGACACATGGAGGTCCCAATACCCAAATGGTCGAGAATACTCATTCTATTCCCCGGTACATGGCACGTACACGAGAATAGACTATATATTTACATCTGGGAACCTGCTCCCACACGTAGAACACAGTAAGATAGGAAATATTGTATGGTCTGACCATGCCCCGGTGCATCTATCCCTCAGGGACGCTTTCAACTTCCGTGGGACTACACAATGGCGTCTAAATGACACCCTACTATATGATCAGGAGTTTCGCTCCAAACTCACAGACGAACTAACATCATACTTCAGCACTAATGACACACCGGACACCTCCCCTGCTACTCTATGGCAGGCCCACAAGGCGGTCATAAGGGGCATTCTCATAAGCCAATCATCATATCTACACAGACGATCAAAAACAGAGTACATGGAGCTCCTGCGAGCACTAAGGGACACAACTGCCGCACACACGCAAAACCCATCCCCATCCTCGCAACTCCGCATTGACAAACTGAGACAGAAACTGAATGACATACAATTATGCAACACAGCACTTCTGACACATAGGTTAAAATTGAATACATACACCCAAGGTAACAAAGCAGGGAAAACACTAGCAGCGCTTCTGAAGCGCAAGAGACAAAATGCAAAAATACCATATCTTGTAAACTCACAAGGCAATAAAGTGCATAACCCTCAGACGATAAATGACATGATGGCGGAATACTATGAGACTCTATATAACCTACGGACGGACAAACAAACGCACCAACCCACAAACAAGGACATAGAGAAATTCTTAGCCGACATTAAACTACCCAACTTACCAAAACAATCCCAAAAAATGCTGGAGGATCACATTACCCAAACTGAAATTGCGGACACGATTAAAGCCCTCCCAAAGGGGAAATCACCTGGCCCGGACGGGTTCACAAATATCTACTACAAAACCTTTGCACATATTTTGATCCCCACATTAGAAAAACTATACAACGACATTATCACCACAGGAACTATTCCGAAAGAAATGTTAATAGCCCACATAACCACCCTACCAAAGCCAGGGAAACCCCCACACAAATGCCAAAACCTACGCCCCATATCACTATTAAATACTGACTTAAAAATATTATCGAAGATATACGCCAACAGACTGGGTACCATCATACCATCCCTAATCAATGCCGACCAGGTGGGCTTCGTTCGTGGCAGGCAGGGATCGGATGGAACCAGAAAGTTGATCAACATCCTTCACAAGATCCAGAAAACGGGAGAACCCAGTGTGGCTCTGTCACTGGACGCGGAGAAGGCGTTTGACAGGCTACACTGGGGATACCTAAAAGCAGTACTAAGGAAATTTGAGTTCCCAAACAGCTTCATTACACTAGTCTCAACAATTTATGACAATCCAACAGCAAAAATAGTCAACGGGGGGTTCTCCTCCAGGCCATTCCACATTTCAAATGGTTCGAGGCAGGGTTGCTCATTGTCACCCCTACTATACATTTTAGCTTTGGAACCATTAGCACAAAGTATAAGGGACTCTGATAACATACAAGGGATCCAAATAGGCGAGAGCTCGCATAAGATTACTCTGTTCGCAGACGATGTCATGCTAACCCTGGCTAAACCTGATATCTCTCTACCGGCTCTTCAATCTTTAATACAACGCTTTAGCAACTGCTCATATTACAAATTAAATGTTACCAAGACGCAGGCTATGGGTCTCAATATCGCAGAGGACCACCTAGCAGTCCTACGCAGCTCACATGCATACGACTGGAAAAGCGACCACCTAACCTTCCTAGGTATTAACCTCACACCGTCCCTGCATAAACTACACAAAGCGAACTACACAAAACTATTAAAAGACATTAGATGCCAACTCCAAGGCTGGACAGGGAAATACGTCTCCTGGTTAGGTAGAATCGCGGCAGTGAAAATGATGATTCTGCCGAAACTACAATACTTGTTTAGGACTCTTCAGGTTAGAGTACCGATACATTTCCTCACAGAAGCCCAACGAGTCCTGAACCAATTCATTTGGGGGGGGAAAAGACCCAGAGTTGCGGCAAGTATACTATATAGACCCTTTAAGGCAGGGGGAATGGGAGTACCGGATGTGAGAAAATATTATACAGCAGCCATGTTAAACACACTCATATCCACCTTCCACCACAAAACACCGCAGATCTGGAGCCAAATAGAGGCAGCACACACAGATGGGACTATGCTACCCACGCTCATATGGATACCCAAACATAAACGACCTAAATACACAGACATATGCCCCACAACGGATGCAACACTCCATGTCTGGGACAACTATTATAGAAAACAATACACAGCGACACACATCTCCCAAGCTCTACAGATCAAAGCTCTCAAAATCCTGATCCCCGGATTTGATTGTGGAGCGTGGAACAGATGTGGCATCGACAACATCTCCCAGCTAATGACGAAAGGCCGACTAACGGACTTTCCAACATTGGTTGAAAAGTTTAATATCCCAAACAAAGCATATTTTTCTTACCTGCAACTACAGTCTTGGATGCACAAACATATGACACAGCATAAGTCACAAAACCAGAGCCATGAGCCCACTGATATGGAAAATCTATGCACCACGCGCAAACCTCCCCAACGGATGCTGTCAGTGCTATACAAGCTACTCCAGAAGGATGAGCAGGTAGAAACACTAAGCTATGTAAGAGCATGGGAAAAAGAATTAAATCACAACTTCTCAGGCGACACATGGTCTAAGGCCATTACTGCACACAAACACCTCACTCTGAATGCATCCCACATAGAAATCAGCAGGAAGGTGCTGTACCGATGGTATATGGTGCCAACCAGGCTACACAAAACAGATAAAGGCAAATCAGCTGAATGCTGGAGGTGCAAGAAGGAAGTGGGAACAATGACTCACATATGGTGGTCATGCCCAGCACTCAAATCCTTTTGGGAAGGTATATCAAAAGCCATATTGGAGATAACAGGTACCACAATGCCTCACACGCCAGAAACGTACCTACTACTAATACTGCCATCAAAAATGCATAAGGCCGACAAATACCTAGCCTATCACATAGTCATAGCAGCACTCACGTCAATTAGCAGAACATGGCTAAACACAAACCCACCCAGTGTTGACCAATGCATCACCTCAATAGACACCACTAAGAAATACGAAAAGGCAGCACGACGGTTGCGAGCCACAAGCAAATACTGGCAAACAGCATGGGAAAAATGGGACACATGGAGCAAAGCGACCCGAAGGTGTACTCCAACATAGCACCAAGCCATCGCACCCACCTACATCTCCCGGAATAGCAAACACTGAGGAAAGTGATCGACCCCTCTCCCCTTGCCCTACCCTTTCTTCCCCTCCCATACCCCCCTTAATATGTTAAAATATGTAAACCTTTATAAGCATCAGACGAACGAGAAACAGGAACAATTGCTGAAAATGTTTGATGACAACATACACTGTTTAGGATGTAACCTCTATGCGATGTAATTATGCTCGTTTGTCTGTTTCCTTTCCTTTTTGAAAATTCAATAAAATACTAAATATAAAAAAAAAAAAAATAGTACTGTGTTGATTAAAGAAGCCTTTTTGTCACAATAATATCTAAAATGGCAATGCCGTCAAAACTGCTACAGATCAGATACCCATGTGACAGTGTTGTATTAAACATGGATATCCAAAGTATATATTATATATACACGGGCCCGAGGGTATGAATAAGTGGCCAGCAGGCTATAAACTCTAGCTAATACCCCTTATTCCTGAATAAAGGAAAAGGGGGAATATTCACTAAACAGTGGAATAGATGCAGTGTATAGTCAGCCTACGAGCAATAAATAACACAGTAACAAATGACACAATGAACACACCACAATTAAAACACTAGAATACCAGCATCTGAATAAAAGTTATCCACAATGGACCACACAAAAGTACCTATCCGTGGGGGCCCCTCCGCAGGTACAGAGGATGTTGATGCTATCGTGATTGAAGGTAAATACCTTCTCCGATGCAGGATCCTCAGTGAGCTCTACCCAACTGGCACAGTCACGGCACCTCTAGATGCACTAATGTATAGTATAGTCTGGTACAAGTTATATCAGCCAAATAAATGTACCGTGCCGAGGGTGCTCAATCGGGGAGCACACAAAGACGAGATCTCGTGGTGTGCTGCGGCCGGTTTCTTTTTTTTCTGGAAAGTCCTGGTTAAAACCTGTCCTTTCTCTCCTCACAGTACTAGGTCGAGGAATTATATCTTAGATCTGTGCTTTTTATATGTAAATGAGAGTCCTCAGATGTTAGAATTGAGCTCCGTCACAAACTTATCAATCTCCTCCCAATTCCCCTTCCAGGTGATTAAAATATCGTCAATAAAACGACGATAAAATACTAGACAATCTTTCCAATATTGGTTCGCTAAAATATGCGACCGCTCCCACCAGCCCATAAGAGGTTTGCATAGATGGGGCAAAACTCGCCAGCATTGCTGTCCCTTTTGTTTAAATGTAGAATGACATATCAAAATTTAAATTGTGCATTAATATGAATAGTGCACCTTCAATGATGGATTCTGCCTGGGGTGGTGGAAGGAGAGGATCTGCAAGTAAAAAATGTTTAAGGACTTGTATACCCAAAGAGTGGCTAATATTAGTATAGAGCGCTATATTATCTATGGTTAGCCAACTATACCCTTCATGCCAGCTAACATTCTGCACAAGGGATAGTACATGGCTGGTATCACGAATACAAGATGGAAGATTTACCATGTATCTCTGTAAATGGATATCCACCCACTCAGAGAGTGGAGGTGTGAGGGACCCAATCGAGGAAATGATGGGCTGTCCAGGAGGTTTATTTAGATTCTTGTGAATCTTTGGGAGATCATAGAATATAGGAATATCACCCGGGCTTGAAAGGCCCATTCAGGTCAGACAAGGCAAAGCATGAGCAATTATTGTAAAATGTAGTGTAGAATTAGAAATATTGATTAATTTCTTGTCTTTGCTGCGTGCTTTGCCTAGTGCAAAGGATAGAGTTTATAACAATGATTGACATTGACATTGACAGGAGCTAAGATGGTGGCATCCAGTTGCAGAGTAACGAGGTGTAGATTTTTTTTCTTTTTTTTTGTCAATCTTTGTTTTCATATTTTTTTTTCCCCAAGATTAGTTAGATATACGGAAATAAGAGGTATGAAAACAGTGTAACAACATTGGATTCGTTACAAAATTTCAAGTAAACATATTCCTCATGGGGCTTCCTCTAATGGCCATTGGAGTAATGAAATAACCTCCATTTGTTTAAATATGCATAGGGATTTGGGAAGAGCGCAGGTAACTTTTTTTTCTTTGGGCTCCCAGATTGCAATATTCACATTATATTGGTATTTTGGAACAAGGTGGTACTTCTTACTGGAGAAAAAGAATAACATATAAGGGCCATCACATACAATCTCGTATAATTTTGCTCTCTGAGGCCCACGGAACCATAATGTTAGTTTAGGCATAGTGGCATTGTAATCTCATTTTAGTGCTAGCGTGCCTGGTCATCGTAGTCCTTGATTTCTCTTATTTTTCCAGGAGTGTTTCTTTTAATGCTGCAGAATGTGTTTTTATGTTCCGGGAATCGTGTTGTTGTGCTGGTCAGGGAAATGCTCCGTCCCTCTCAACGGTATCTCCCCTGTCTTCCCCCTGTGCTGGATGTATGGATTATACCATTGGGAGGGGGCATGGGAATATTTCCCGTCTTATAAAAGAGCTATAGGAACACCTCCAACCCGTGTGTCCTAGAGGGTAGCCCCTAGGGTGAGTCCAATGTGGATGTCGCCCTCATATCCAGTAAACTAAGCGCACAAGGAAAGAGTGAAGTTCAGCGCTAGATCCATTTAACTGCCTGTTGATATTGGTGTGTCAGCCTTGGCTAATGAGATAGGTGTAAATTTCTACTTTAATTTTACAGCTGACAAATAAAACAAATCTGCAGCCGCTTACCTTGGCCTCCGCTCCACCGCAATGATCACATTAGTGAGGTCCACACACCTTCTCTGTTGCTCTCCAGTCCTCTCTGATTGGAGTGATGTCATGCCACTTCCTATATGCCATAGCCATGCTAGCAGCATCCGCTTGGGAGTTTCCATAGCATCCACAATGCATGCGCGGTGATTGCTAAGGGTGGAGAGCAGAAGGACCTCCCATGGAAGGTCTCCCTGTCAGTCAATTCCAATGCAGTGAGTGTTTGCCGAGGAATTAAAAGAACATTTTTTATCCCAATGTGCACAATTGCTAGTAAAATAGCTTGCACAATGTATAGATGGAATTTTATGCTCTTTTTAAAAATGCTAAAGTTGTTTTTGGCACTATAGGAGTGTTTTAAGTACTTCGTCCTGGGTCAACTAATATCCGTGATACGTACGCTGCAATAACTTCTAGCCAGACAGCTTTAGGTTCTTACATCTCGACCAATTTGGTTTTAATCTAGTTCATATTATATCTGACCACTTATAGTTTGGAATTTCTTTTTTCTTAAGGGCTACCTCTTATTCTTTAGAATGTAACATCTAAAGACATCTGCCGTTTTCACAGGGTATACATGTGAGATACTCGGTAATTTTTGTAAATGTTTCAAGAGGCAGAATACCAGGGTAAATCTTTAAAAATGCAATTAATGTTATCAGTGTATTGAAGATCACCTTTTGTGCCACTACATATTGAGAACGTTGGATGACGGCCAGAAGCATCCAGGGAGATTTCAGAGATTTCAGCAAAAAATAATTAGCTTGGAATGTGCTCGCCCTTATCTTATCCGAATATTATTATGTCCATGATTTAGTATTTCAGCCGCAACATGTTAAATTTGTCCTTAAAGGTAGCAACACAAAAGGTCTGTCTGGGGTTCTTAACTTTACTTGTCTCACTGTCTCGATGAGTCAGATCCTAATTTTGATCCCTCAAAACAAAGAACTTTATAAAAGAGAGAATAATCATCTGACTGAATTAACTTCATATTATATTAAAGAACACATTTAGTTGGACACTATTTTGTATGTTTACTGCATAATTAATATTAGTATATACCAATATTTATAATAATAACCAACATAGGTCAGTCTTCTATGTTTAAGGATCTGGAAG
The DNA here is from genome assembly GCF_036172605.1 of Pelobates fuscus. NCBI lineage: Eukaryota > Metazoa > Chordata > Amphibia > Anura > Pelobatidae > Pelobates > Pelobates fuscus. The sequence goes on along the minus strand of NC_086326.1, from coordinate 29,826,539 downwards.
TTCGAAACGCGTTAGGGAGTTTAATATAAGCATTTCCCTGTTTGTTTGTGCCTGGCTTCTCGTTTTTCAAACGGGTAAGTGGGACTTTTTCCTCCCATTACCTATTAAATTTTATTATTTATTCTCTCTGATAATTATTTTTAGAATCAATCTGATTCTGCTAGCCAGGTTCCATGCCGTTTATTTTTGATCATTACTGTATGTTTGTTGAGTATTTGCACATTGGAAATGAGCCTAAAAGTGGAGAAATGTTCCCTGAGAAATGTAAAGGAAATCATGTTCAAGAGGGTCGTAAACGTGTGATTATAGGGTTTTCGTGATCCAATAATTTGACTTTTGGACTTTTTATTTAAGGGAGCACCCCCGGTCGCAGTATGTAGTAAGTTTGGTAACTGTAAAAGTAAGCAGTTGAAATGAGTTTTGAAGTATACAATAATACATCCATCATCATTTCAAAATTGTAAACTATGTGTTTTTTTTTTTTGGTTTTTTTTTTACACTGTAATATTATCTAGCAGCAATTCTCATAAAAAGAATTACGAACCTGATATATGGAGCAAAGTACAACAAATATTTCATAAATTAGTTTCCTTAAATTAGTTACAGATTGTACTGGGTACATTGTAGGAATCAATCCTCAGCATTATGTTAAACATTGAAACAGTTCTCCAACGATTATAAACAAACCGGGTAGTGTTATAGGGTACTCAAACAATAATATATACATTTAATAGTTTTAAAGAGACCCTGTCATGCTAAAATGGCATTGACTTGTAGAAAGAGCACATTTTCTCGATCAACAGAGTAGGCTAGAGAACTTGTTCACAACATTGTTTATATTTCTTACATGAAAATTGTTATGAGTGCATTTGCTACCAATTCAAAATTCGAAAATGAAATCATAGCAATAGCTCAATTAAATACTATAATAACACAATATAATTGTTGCAAGAAGAGGCATCTGTAATGCATCTATCTATTTGTGTAACATTCTTAATCTACACGTAAATCCTCCGGAGACAATTCACAGTGGGTACATCAAGAATTATCACTTTCAGTAAAGTGGACCCTAGTGAAACTTTGGGTGGGGTAACTTGTGAGGTCACCAAGTGAGATCTGGCTATTTTGGCCTGGGGTGCGACTACAGTCAAATAGCCCGGGTTTAAATACCTTTAAGGGCTCCTAGAGTATTAACATTGCAGCCCGCAAGTCCACAAGCAGAAAGGCTCCAAAATGTATTTTGGAAAGTGACCTGCTTAAAGGAACACTATAGCGTTAGGAATACAAAAGCGATGTCACGTTGATGGAGGACCTAATGTGCATGCATGACAAGCACTGTACGTGCATTATACCTTCCCCATAAGAGAGAATTGAATCAAGGCTTTTCAATTGGGATTTGAAAGATGCTGGACATCATCATGCAAAGCGTGAGAACGTCCAACGTTGTTTCATTGAGTTAAACTCAGTGAGAATCCAGGAAGTGCCTCTATTCGCTGCCTGGTACAGAGTCATCAGAGGTTGTCTTAACCCTGCAATGTAAACAGGGTTAAGGGTACAAAGGCACTTCACCCAGACTTATTCGATAAGATGTATGGGTGCCTATTTGCTGAGATCTTACTGTAAAGCCGATGCCTACACTCTCCGTAATATTAGTGGGCTGCGAGAGCATTTGCCCATCTTGTCCTACTTGTCATCAGTCCTAGGTGATAAGTCTTATGATGCCTTTCTTCATCTCATATGGGTTGGAACTTGGACTGTGAATTAATATTCTGCACAGTGACTTGGTGGTCTTAGTTTGGCTTATTGTTTAAAACTGCATATACTGGCTTAAAGTGGGGTTTATGGTAATAACTACTTGGTTTCATGAATATTTTAATTTGCCCACTCTGTTTAGGATCTTTAAAATACAGTATTGGCTATTATAAGACAAAGGATCAGAGAAGTGCTTACTGTAACATATTTTTTTAAATCATACATTATATTATGTATATATTCCAGTCATTCATTCCAGCAATCCAGTTCACATGGAAGACAATTTTATTTGACATTAAAAGAAGATTGGAAATATCTGTCCTCTTAGATTTGACAACTACTGTAATAGCAAGAGGATACAAGCAGATTTTCTGTTCTCTAAATATAGGACGTGTAAAAAGATATTTCAAGCAAAGATTTATTCCAAATATTAAAAGCTGGTGCCGTTTACCTTTTTTCCAAAATGTTATTAAAAGGATGCCATTTCAAAAGGTATTTCAAAAGGTATTTCAAAGCCACCTATCCACTAAATTGCAACTTTATTCACTGACTGATTTAAAATATAACATATTGGCAATTGTATTTTTTTTTGTTGGTAATTGTTGGTGGTTTTAAAGAGACAGTAAAACAATATTTTTTCCAGAGCAGAACAATAACAATATGCGGATTAGATCCTTATTTTGTAGTCCCTACGCACCATGGGTTCACCAGTTAAATACAACCAAACGTATATGCGTAAGATGATGCCTAATACTTTCTGTCTGGTAGCGGGTTTTAGCTTTGAACACATTCCTGCAAAAAGTACACCTGACAATAGACAGGGACTATAAGGACTGCAGACAATGCAGTGAGGAGCGACCTATGATTAAGTGCTCTTGATTACAAAACGTGTGTGGTGTTGTGGGATAGATATGTGGTTCTAAACCCCCAGACACATTTGAACTGGTGTATGTCACCATAGGCATTTGTTTTAAATGTTTTTATTGTTTTCACAATATAAATGCATGTATCAAACTGACTTTTAAAATAGAGTAGCAAGTGATTGCCCACGCAGGGGCTTAAGCATTGGTTTAAAACAGTGTAGACATTTGGTTGCCTGCGCAGAGGACAGTTTAGCTTAACATTTTCGTTCACGGTACGTGGCTTTGTTTTAAATCGGTTTTATTGTCATCACATTCTGTTTGTGGAATTCAAACGCAGTATTGTAAAAGCATACGGTCGCCTACGCAGAGGCGGTAACTTTGAAACAAGAATATTGAACATGCGTATTTAGTTTAATTAAGTAGGTGCGCACTTCAAGATACATTAACTAGGTGGGTATAGCCCAAAGTAATATTTGTCTGTGTGGTTGTCCTGTTTTAATTGGTTTGCATAGTTGTTTTGTGTTAGTTGGTTTGCGCAGTTGTCTTGTGTTAACTGGTTTGTGTATATCGTTTTTTTTTTTTTTTGTCCTCTGGTTTGGATAATCGCCTCATGTTAGCTGGTTTGGGTGGGTGCCTTGTGGTAGCTAGCTAGCGGAGCGGCTTAGTGCTAGACGATACTTGTAGTAATCTTGGGTTGGTTAGTTTGTTGTGATTATGTGTGCTTGTCCCCTACGTGGTCCCGGCCTATATGTCGCCTTCAGTGGTTTGGCGCCTGCCAGAGGTATCGCACGTTGTGTATCTGGTTTGAAATTGTACCCGGCTAGTCAGCAGGTGCGGCCAGTATGTTAGTATATCGTTTCTTGTGTCTAGGCGGTCTATGCTGACTGTTGTTCCGGTGTTAGCGGTTTCAACCGTTCTATATAGCTTGGGATAGTGGGGGCGTGTTTGTGGCTCAGTCCGTAGCGTCTGTTCTGAGTCTTGGTATGCTCGTAGGCAGTGCATGGGGTTGTGCTTTGGTTAAAATTGTAGGTTATGTTGTTAGTTGGGATCTGGTTTATGTTTGTATGTCTGTGTGCCTCCCTCTAGGGGTTGTGGTCGTGTTTGGTGTGAGTCCGGTATGTGTGTGGGGAGGACGGGAGGGTGGGGAAGAGGACGAGGGGAAGAGGAGGAGAGAGGAAGAAGAAGAAGAAGAGAAAAAAAAAAAAAAGGGGGGGGGGGAGGGGCGGCTTGGCGGCAAGCGGGTATCTTAGTCAGCCGGTCTCTGTGTGTCTCCCATCTCTGTTCTGGGCATCTCCACTCCGCCGGTGCCCCAGATGGCCACCCCCCACCTGTTGCCCATGTGTTCCTCTCAGTGTTCAGATGTATTCAAGAGCGTCACAAAGTCATCCGAGGCGATGTGTCTTAGCCAGTAGAACCATCTTGTACGGTATTTTTCTTTGGCGTTTGTAGTTGTTGCCTTTAGGTCCTCGAATCTCCGGGTGTCTTCCACCTCCTCCACCCAGCGCTTGAGTGAGGGGGTGCATGGTTGTCTCCAGAAGATTGGGACTGTTGCTTTCGCTGCATTGAGGAGCCTTGGTATCACTGATCGTTTGTATGCCGGTGTGGGTGTTGTGGTATGGTGTAGTAGAAATGGTGCCGGTGCCACTGGGATGTTTTCGTCTGTGGTTTCGTGAAGTACTCGGCCCACCGCTTCCCAGAACGGACGGATGAGGGAGCAGTCCCACCATAGGTGGAGGAACGATCCCGGCTCCTTTCCGCATCGCCAGCATGTGTTTGGTTTCGTGCTGTCTCTAGCATGTAGATTCGTTGGGGTGATGTACCATCTCGTGAAGACTTTATACGAATTTTCTTGGAGCCTCGCTGACCCTGGGGTCTTCTGGGTGAGTGTTATGATCTTATCCCAGTCTGCGTCCGTGAGCGTTACGTCTAGGTCTTCTTCCCAACGCCTAATGCACGGTGGCGCCAGTAGGTATCGTCCAGTCGTCAGTGTGGTGTAGATCTGGGAGATCGCTCTCAGGGGGGGTGCCTCCAACAGGCACATGGACTCAAACTCTGTACAATCCCGCGTGAGGCTCGGTCGTTGGGGGATCGAGCGTGCATATCTCTGCAGTTGTTCCCTTGCTATAGTGTGGAGGAAGGTATGCCTTTGGTCCGGGAACAGGTCCGCTAGTGGTTTTATAGAGCAAGGGGGCGTGAGTACGTCCATCATTCGGGGTATTGTGGTGTCGGTCCGCGGTCTCAGGGTGGGCCCCATGTCTCCCGCCGGGAACTCTGGGTTTCTCCTGAGTGGGAGTAGAGGGCTCGGGTGTGTTGTGAGGTAGTATTTGGGGCCGTTTTGGTGCCAAATGCGGAGGGTGGCTTTCACAAATGGGTTCGCGTGCGTGGTGCGTCGGCTCGCTTCTGGGGTGATCCACGGTAGGGCTCGGAGGTCGCAGTCGGAGCTATCTGCTTCAAGTCGAACCCATAGCTTATCTCTTGGTGCTGTCGACCAGCCGATGATTCGGGTGAGGTGGGTCGCAGTGTAATACTTCCTGAAGTCGGGAAGAGCCAGTCCCCCTTTGATTTTAGGGAGTGTTAACTGGGAGTGGGCTATTCGGGGGGCCCTGCCCTTCCAGATGAAGTGACGGACTGCCGCTTGGATGGATGTGAAAAAGCTCTTCGGCGCTGCGATTGGTATCGTCTGGAAGATGAAGAGGAATTTAGGGAGTAGGGTCATCTTCACCGCGTTGATGCGGCCTAGCCACGACATGTAGTAGGTATTCCAGGCCTGAAGTTCGGCCTGCGCGGTTTTGAGAAGTGGTAGGTAATTGTGTTGGTAGAGATCCGCTGGGTCTGGTGTGAGCCAGACCCCTAGGTATCTCATCTTGGTGGTGCACCAGCGGAAGGGAAAGCGGTGTCTGAGCGTCTGCGTTTGGGTGTGTCTAACATTAATGTTTAAGATTTCTGATTTGCTGTAGTTGATGCGTAAGTTGGAGACCTTGCCGTATTTTTCGAATTCATTTATGATCGTGTGGATTGTCGTGGCCGGTTGTTGTACAATGAAGAGCAGGTCATCCGCGTATGCCAGGACTTTGTGGTGTGATCGGCCTATACGGAGTCCATGGATCGCCTCGTTGCCTCTAATGTTGTTAAGGAATGGCTCCAGGGTTAGTGCAAAGAGCAGGGGGGATAAGGGGCACCCTTGGCGTGTTCCGTTGCGGATGTAGAACGGGTCTGTGAGGGCCCCGTTGATGCGGAGTCTAGCTGTCGGTGAACTGTAGAGCGCCTCTACCCATTGTATGTATTTGGGGCCGATGCCCAGGCTCCGGAGGGTTTCGAAGAGGAATTCCCAGTCCACCCTATCAAAAGCCTTTTCGGCATCCGTGGAGAGGATCAGGGTCTGTTGGTCAGATTGCGCTGCTACGGAGATCAGGTTCAGTGCCCGTATGGTGTTGTCTCGGACCTCTCTTCCGGGGATGAACCCAGTCTGGTCTGGGTGGACCAGGTCCGGGAGTAGTGGTGCCAATCGGTTGGCCAGCACGCTCGCCAAGAGTTTGACATCCACATCCAGGACCGATATCGGGCGGTAGCTTGCGCAGGATGTCAGGTCTTTACCCTCTTTCGGGAGGAGGGTGATGTTTGCTGCCGTGAATGGGGCTGAGGGGGTAGCGCCGTCTAGAATTGAGTTCAGAGCTGAATGTAGTTTCGGCAGGAGGTCTGGTAGGAAGGTTTTATAGTATTGCAGCGGCAGTCCGTCTGGCCCTGGTGCTTTCCCTGTCTTTGCTTTTTTGATCGCGTACGCCAGTTCTTCTACTGTTATAGGGGCCTCCAAGTCATCCCGGTTTGGGGTAGATAACTGTTTCAGTCCGGCTGCTTCAAGATATGCATGAATGGCCTCTGTCTTGCGGGGTTCCCTGTTAGCCTGTGCGACACCTTGTAGATTGTAGAGGTCTTCGTAGTATTGGGTGAACGCCGCTGCGATCTGGTCCGGGAGATGGCACATTTGTTGGTCAGTGTTTTTAATCTTGGGGATATATAGGTGATTTCTGCGCTGTTTCAGCAGGTTTGCTAGGAGTCTGCTGCATTTGTTTCCGTGTTCATATACCAGATGTTGGAATTGTTGGAAGGAGCGTTGAATTGCTCGGTTCAGGTGTTCGGTGAGCTGGGTTCGCTTGAGAATCAGATCGCGGTATGTGGACGGGTCCATTGTCCGTTTGTGGTGGTATTCCAGGTCCGCTATGTCCTTGTTGAGGTCTTGTATTTGTTTGTTGTGTGCCTTTTTCCGTGTCGAGCAGTGCGCAATAAAATGTCCACGGAGTACTGCTTTGTGTGCCTCCCAGCACATCAGGGGCGTCGTGTCTTCGGTTTCGTTGTTGCGAAAGTAGTCTTGGATAGTTTGTTTTGTCGTTGTGACCAGGATTGGGTCTGCAAGGATCGATTCATTGAGGCGCCAAGAGACCTGGCGAGGTCGAAACAGGGGTGACTTGAGTCCTATCCGAATGGGGTTGTGGTCTGACCATGTCATGGGCAGAATTTCTGCTTCTACGAGGAGGGGTAGATGGTGGTATGGCAGGAGGAAGTAGTCCAGCCTGGTGTAGGTGGCGTGAGTCGTGGAATAAAATGTGTAGTCCCTTGCAGTGGGGTTCAGTGCTCTCCAGCAATCCGTGAGTTGGTGGTGGTGTAGGAGCTGTATCGTTCGCGCGTGCCTGTTGGGTGCCTGTTGAGCGGAGTTTGCCGAAGTGTCTTGGTGATGGAGCGGTAGGTTGAAATCTCCGCCTATAATCATTGTGCCCTCCGTGAATCCCATCAGGGTGGTCAGCGTCGTTCGGAGAAATCTGTATTGGTTAGCATTTGGCGCATAAATATTCGCAAAAGTGTATGTCTGGCCGTGTATGGTCCCCTTCGCAAAGATGTATCTGCCATGAGGGCAGCGAAGTGTGTCTGATTCAACGAATGGGGTCCCCCTGGAGAACAGGATACCGACGCCCAGTGTGCGGCGCAGTGGGTTGTTGCTGAAGAGTCCTTGTGGGTAGTTGCGGTCTCTTAGGGATGGTGTACGGTTCTCCTGGAAGTGCGTCTCTTGGATGAACGCTACGGATGTGTGGTATCGTTTCAGATCTCGTAAGAGTCGGGAGCGTTTTTCCCGTATGTTGAGGCCTCGGACGTTGTACGAAATGACGTTCAGATTTTCCTTGATGTAGCGGGCAGTCCCCGGGGCTTGCGTCCCTTGGGCGGCCATCTGTGACACCCACAGCGGTGGGTGGGGAGGGATCGGGGCGTGAGGGGGTAGGCAAGGGGGGGAGGAAGTGAAAGAAGAGGGTGAGGGAGAAGAAGAAATAAAAGGGTTGTGTAGGTGTGTGTGCACTGTGGCGTGTCGGTGTTGGTCCTAATGTGACCTAGTATTAGATCTGGTAAGTGGACTAATGTCCTGGTAGTGAGGACCAAAGGCTCAGTGGAGCTGAGGCCCGGGCCCACTCCTGGACAGTGGGCACTCTGCCTAAGTGGGAGTGCTTCTAGTCCTTACCCTGTGGGGGGTTCGGGTATCCCGTACCGGTTTCTGGTCGATGGGGGGGATGGTCTCCGTCGGCCTTGAATAGCGTCGGGTATAGGGTACAACCGTCTGTCTAGCCGTCCGAGGCAATGACCAGTGTTTGACTGATAGTGTGGTGGTGTGGCTCGTGTAGGCCCTTTTATCTGTCTGGGTAAGCTACCCCTATGTGTGTGGGTCGTGGGGCATGTTATGCGCCATGTCATCTGTGTCCAGCCTGTTTTGTGTGTTCCATGTCTCCGATCTTCCCTTGGTCGTATTCCATTGTGTGGGTTGCGGGGTGTGGGTGTGAGTGCGAGTATTCCGTGGGTCGCTGCGGGATTGGGTTCATGTCTCCGTGGGGGGGGGCCTGTGGGCGTGGGTCTGGTGGTCCTATAGGTGGAGCGGTGCGTGTGTCGCGTTGGTGAGCTTCACCGTGCAGTGCTGTTAGTTGCATTCGGGTCATACGCCTGTGCATTAAACCCTAAGGGTGGAGGTGTCTGCGCCTGTTCCAGTCATGTGTTTTCCACCTCACGTCTGCTCCGGGGTGCCTGGTCGCGTTGTGGTGTCTGTGGTTGTGTATTCCCTTTGATCCTATCCCCTGTCTTCATATTCGTCCTATTTTTCCCCCGCCCGATGTGTCAGAGCTGTCTATACGTTCCCACCCTCTCGCCTTAGCGACCTGTGCGTCCCTCCCCCCTCCCCTCCCTTTACCTTCCCCCCTTTCGTGCGTGGGGAACGCCTTATGTGTTCTCCTTCCCTCTCTCCCTTGTCCCCTTCCCCACCCTTTTTTTCCCCCATTTCTCTCTTTTTTCCCCATGTTGTCCTGTTTTGTCCCCCCCCTTTTTTTTTTTTTTTTTTTTTATTGTTTTTTTGTTTTCTTTTTCTCCTTTATTATTATTTCCCCCCCCCTTTTTTTTTTACCCCTCTTTCTCCTCCCCCCTCTTCCCCCCTTTACGTGTCGTTATCTTTATTGTCGTATCATTTTGCCCCTCTTTTTTTTTTTTTCCCTTCCCCCCCCCCATTTTTTTTTTCCCCCTTGTTTTTTCCCCCCTCCCCCCCCCCGTCCCTCCCTTAGGGTCGTATGTCTGTTGGGGTCGCGTGTCTGTGCAGTGAATAACATCCCCTTCACCCCCCTCTTCCCGCCAAATTATAGCAGTTATGTCTCATATTTGTGAAGCGTCCTGGATGGCCCTTGGTGCCTTTGAGGTCAGTTTTTCTAGGCCTCTTGCAATGTTCACTGTTTCTGAGGGCCTGAAGTCTTTTTTCCGCCCGTAGTGGCGTTTGTGTCCCTGTGTAGGTTTAGCTTCCATGTGTGACTGTGTCCCGGTCCCCCACGTGCCCCCCTCCCAAGATGCATGCCATTTCCCCCCCTGTGGTGTAGCGTGTGTCTGGACAATGTCCCCAGTCAATGGAAAGTACTCACAAGTTCATGGAGTGATGGATGGTCGCGTTGGTGCTTCGTCACCTCTTGTCGTGATAGGGCTGCTGCGGTGTTTATTCCTCGGGCCCTGTTGGGTCCGGGTGCCATGGGCGGTCACGTTGGGGCCTGTTCCTGCCTTGATCTCTGCTCGGTGGTGGTGGTGGAGGGCCTGTAGCTTGGCGTATGAATTGGTGGGTCAGCCAGTTCGGAACCTGCACCTGCGGGAGCCCAAGGGAGCGCTGGAATCCCGGGACATCTGTCGGGGACCTTATGACGTGGAGGTCTGATCCTCTGCGTGCGGATAGCGAGAAGGGGTATCCCCATCTGTAGGGAACACCTGCTGCTTGAAGCGCCGTGGTGATTGGTCTGAGAGCCTTTCTTGCCTGCAGGGTGTAGCGGGAGAGATCCTGGTATATGGATATATGCTGGTTATCTATGCGGATTGTGTTCATGCGGCGTGCGCCGCGCAGTATATCTTCCTTCATGGCAAAGTTGTCAAGGCAGCAGACAATGTCCCGTGGCTGTTCACCGGGCGCAGGAGGTGCGCGCAGAGCGCGGTGGGCTCTGACCAGGCCCAGTCTGTGAATTTGTTGTCCCCCCAGGGCATGGCTAAACACTGTGCGTAGGAGCTCTGGCAGGTTCTCTGTCGGGCCCCCCTCCTTCACCCCCCGCACTCTTAGATTGAGTCTGCGGCCCCTATTGTCCAGATCATCTACCCAGGTGGTCAGGTGGGCCAAGCTGGATTCACAGTTGGTAATGGAGGTGCGGGCGAGGTCTGCATCAGACCGGAGGGTGCCAGTTTCAGTCTCTGTGACAGTAAGGCGTGTGTCTAGTGAGGCTACATCTGCCCTTACCTGGGCCAGTTCCTCCCTTATGACTCTGCTGAGGCGGTCGGAGAGGGCGTCCAGGTCTGCCTTGGTTAGTAAATTGGGCAGGAGGGCGCGCAGGTCCCCGTCTAGCGTGCCCTGTGTCTCTGGGGAGGCTGATGAAGCCGGGGAAAATCCGGCGGGAGTCGCGGTCTCAGTTGCGGCCTCCATTTCCGGCTGGGACGCAAAGTCTCGTGGAGTGACGAGGAAGGAGCGGATAGATGGCTCTGCCCCGGATCCCGTTGGTCTCAGGGTACCCTGGGGCTCTGACTGCCTTTTAGTGCGCCCCATGTTGAGGTGAGTGCGTGTGGGATGCGCTTAGTTGAAGCGGTATATGCTGGGGCCACGAGGAGCAGCTCGTTCACACAGCCATCTTCGTCGGCCGTCGGACCACCATAGGCATTTGAAGAAACACAAATAGTACATTCAATTGCCAGATAGTCTTTCATTATAAATTTACTAGCTTTTTTTTATCTTTGCACATAAAACACTTCAGTTGTGAAATGACCCATTAGTTTATTTAATGCGTTATATAGTTAAAGCATTAGAAAGTATGCTGAAACAATAAATAAAAAAATCATAGCATACTTATATTTGAAGTAACTGTATTTATTAATTTCACTTGTAGTTTCTGTAGTGAGCTCAGCACAAACCAGGAAGGGAGTCAGCCAATCAGGATTTTCTTTTACCACCATTAACTTACCACAGCAGGCAGTCATGCATCTATCCCAAGCACAGCAGTGTTTTATGGTCACAGCAGGGTGTCTGGGAGTTGTAGTCTAGTTGTTAGCTACATGTTGATAGGAAAAGGCAGAAGCATGGGCTTATGGAAAAAAAAGTGTTTATTTATCAATATATTTTTTATTGCACTTCCAGTCTCAAAATAATAAATTACCTTGATGGAGAGCACTCACTGGTGTCTCCAGTAAATCTCAATTTATTTCCAATTTTCAGTTAATTCACAGCATCAACTTTTCAGTGGAACAAACCTTCGTCAGGATAACCGTAGCATTATATAGCATTATATAAGCATATTGGACTTAGAACAACTTGCAGACATCCTTCTAATAATTAGTCTGAAGCAATCCCCCAAGGTGCAGTAAGTCACCCACGATCTGTGACCCGCAACTGAACCGCATATTCTGCCTGTCCATAAAAGGAACACCGTGCAGTAAAATCATGAAATCATTCGAGTGTATATTTAATGATCATTCCAAAACGATATATATAAAATAACAACACAGTTGTACGGTGTTACCTTACGGACAGGCAGAATATGCGGTTCAGTTGCTGTCCAATATGCTTATATACAACGGTATCCTGATGAGAGTCTGTTTGACTGAAACGTTGATACTGTGAATTAACCAGATTTGGAGATAAATTGAGATTTACTAGAAGACCAGTGAGTGTTCTTCTTCGAGGTACTTTACATATAATTATTAATCTTTTTAATAAAAACAGAACATCTCCTGTAACTAGATGTACCCTAATCTATACATCCCGTTATCAGGAAGGTCCCTTTAAAACAGACCTCTGCCATAAATGACATGGAAGCGACCCTTTCTAAAACTAATTTCCTGATCTGCAGGTTCTCTCTGAAATAATTATATAGAAAACTTGAATCTCCACTTAACATTTACTCGGAAAGGGTTACACAGCCCTCCTTTTGTTTTCAATTAATTTAATCACAATAAAGACGGCAAACAACATCTCCCCATGGGGTAAAAGGGAGGCTCCATTTAAATAAATAAATACATGGAACACAATAGAAACCCCCCCAAATTTACTTACATGTTTCATTCATATTTTACTGTGTACCTGAGGAGTGTCCATGGCTACTGAGGGGTAAAGGGTAAAAATGTTCAAGTGTTTAGGTCTTTAGTGTTCTGCCTGTGGAATACAGAAACAATGTAATAACTGTGAACACATATGCAGAGTGTTATTCCTCTGTATGGTGTGTGGGGTTGCAGTGTGTGTGTGTGTGTGGGGGGGGGGGGGGGCAGGATGTGTGAGAAGTATGGTGTGTGGGGGTGCTATGTGTGTGTGAGGGGTATGATGTGTGGGGGGGCAGTGTGTGGGGGGCAGGTTGTGTGAGAAGTATGGTGTGTGGGTGTGCAGTGTGTGTGGGGGCAGATTGTGTGAGGGGTATGGTGTGTGGGGGTGCAGTGTGTGGGGGGCAGGTTGTGTGAGAAGTATGGTGTGTGGGTGGGCAGTGTGTGTGGGTGCAGATTGTGTGAGGGGTATGATGTGTGGGGGTGCAGTGTGTGTGTGTGTGTATGGGGAGGTAATTGTGTGTATGGGTTGGCAGTAGGTGTGTGGGGGTAATGTGTGTGTAGTGGGGGCAGTGTTTGCATGTGGGGCAGGGTGAGTGTGTGTGGGGGTAATGTGTGTGGGCGGGTGCAGTGTGGGTGTAGGGGGGAAGCGTGTGTATGGGGGTAGTGTGTGTATGGGGGGCAGTGTGTGTGTATGGGGGTAGTGTGCATGTATGGGGACAGTGTGTGGGGGGGTAGTGTGTGTGTGTGTGTGTGTATATGGGGGAGCAGTGTGTCTCTGTGGGGGTAGGAGGGCATAGTTATACATTTTTAATTAAAAATAATTATTTTAATATCCCCCCTCCCTGCTTACCTTTGCCTGGGAAGGGAGATATTTCCTGCAATCCCTGGTGGTCCGGTGTGGAAGCCCTGGTGGTCCAGGTGATGAGAGTGAGCTTTAGCAGCCTCAGGAGTTCACTTTTGCAGGATTCGGTGCGTTGCCACTGTAACCGGGGCAACGCTCCAAGCTCTGGAGAAGAGAACCCGGTGGAGCTGCAAGTTAGAGCACCCCAGGGTCCTCTCTCCCTCCCTCCCTCCCCTGCCGGCTGTCAGCATTCCACTGCTAGTGGGCCGGAAAGGGAGATCTCTGATCTCTCCTCTGGTTCTGCAGAGCCGGCAGGGGAGAGGGAGACACAGTTCCTGGTGCGATCATCGTAGCACCAGGAAAATATCTCGCAGCTCCCCTGAGGCATCAAGGCACACAGTTTGGGAACTGCTGGTATACAGTATAAAATGTATTCTGTCCAGGTATATGTTCTTTTTGTCTAATTACATCTTTGTAACAATATTATACAGAATAAAGAAAACCAGAAATGTGTTATTTTCGTGTAGTGTTTTTGGTATCAAGGTACAACTTGACTCGTATCAGGTTAAATGTCTTGAGAATATATCAAATGATTATTTATCAATAGTATAACACTAAATCTCTTCATCATTGGTACAGCATAACAGACTAAAAATAAATGAATAAAAACAAAAACATAATCCAAGTATAAGTTATGAATATAGTGTGTAATTTCCATCTCAGTTTAGTCTATCACTTGGCACCGAGGTTGACAGATCTGTGTTTTCCTGGGTACATAAAGATGGTCAGTACGTGGAGATGTTTTTTTGCCACACTTTCACAATGTTTTCCCATTCTAAAGGCTGGCATAGCATCCTAGTAGCAATAAGACTACAAAATCTGGAGATGTACCTTTTACCCAGCCTTGCTCCGAAGCATCACGCGTGCATGTTCACACAGGAAAAATTTGGTTTGTCCGAAAAGAATTTTGTTTTGGGCCATTCAGGATTTGTCACGCTGGTTCAGTTCACACGAAATTCGTCCATGCAATTATTTTGGGAGCGAACGAGTCAGATGAACGAAAATGGTGTGAAAACTAACCAATCAGTGCATTGGAAATTATAAATATTGTGTATTTTTTAGACTGATTGGTCAGTGTTTGCACCACGTGGTTCACAGATCAAGTGAAAAGAAGTAACCAATAAAGGGGGGGGGGGAAACCTATATTTATATATTATATATTTAAATCAAAATTTCCTTTATTGATCCATATAGCAGTTTCAGAGATTTAGATGAACTGCCAATAGCCCAAACTTCGGACAAATCACAATTCATTGGAAAGTGAATGCACAAGTCTTCTACCCTGTGTAGCCCTTAGTGACAACAATGTTACTCTCTTATGAGTGCAAAACTGTTACAGTGTTGCTGAAATGAAATCTGACATTTTGAACACATCCTTTTGTCGGTGACCTTTCTCAAACTAAACAGGATCCTCAATCTACTTCAGTCTTCTGTAAAATTAATCTTTAATTTGCCTCTAACTATCTTCTGTCAAAGTTATTTGTCAATCGCGGCATATAATAGTGACAAGCACAATTCAGGTCTGCTTAGTAAATATTGCTGATCTGCATGGGTTCCAATTAAAGTGTTTTTCTAATCAATCCATAGATTTGCAAATATTGTAGGATAGTGCCTTGATGGAATATTCTCTGATATTTTGGCTAAATTGCTTCAGATTGCTTGTTTTTTTCTCTTATATGCACAACCCTTACCCCCCAAAAATAATAATTTGGAGCTGTGAAAATAGCCCTGATAAACTTAAAGGGACACTATAGGCACCAAGACCACTTTATCTCATTGAAGTGGTCTGGATGCAGTGCCCCTGTCCCATTACCCCTGCAATGTAAACCACTGAGACACTGCAATAATTATATTACGTAAGGGCCGTCCAGTGTCTTGGAAAACCCAATAGGAAAGCATGAATTCAATGCTTTGCATTGGGGAGGCATACTGCGTGCATAGTGCTCACAGGACAGTCTTTCCTCATGGGCACGCTGGGCTGTTGCCCGGGGGCCCCGTGTGGCCCTACTGCAATGCCCATGGGGAACCGGCACTGCTCATTTGCTGTCTGCTTTTCTCTGGCCGGTAGAGAGATCAAATCTCTCACTGGACCACTTGCACTTAGTAAGTAGAGGGGGAGAGAGGTTGGACCCAGGAGGCTCTGTGTTCCTCCCGTGAGCAGGGAGTTCGGAGCGCAGCAGCGCGTTACCATGACAACGCTCTGACATAGCACTGAGCTCGCCGAAGAAGTAAAAGCAGTCTGCAGCCAGAGGAGCTGTAGTCTAAACTTTCCTCGCTACCACAGGACCACCAGGGCATTTAAACCCCCTCCTGGCAAAAGGTAAGAAGGGGAGGACATATAGCTTTTACTTATTCATTTTTTTTTTTTTTTTAGATAAAATGTATTCGAAGTCTGTCTGTGTGTGTGTATTCAGCAGTCTGTGTGTGTATTTAGCAGTCTATGTGTTAGTGTATACTCAGCAGTCTGTGTGTGTGTGCGTGTATTCAGCAGTCTGTCTGTGTGTGTATTCAGCAGTCTGTCTGTGTGTGTATTCAGCATTCTGTGTGTGGGTGTATACTCAGCAATCTGTGTGTGTGTGCGTGTGTGTATTCTGCAGTCTCTGTGTGTGTGTGTATTCTGCAGTCTCTGTGTGTGTGTGTATTCAGCAGTCTGTGTGTGGGTGTACTCGGCAGTCTGTGTGTGGGTGTATACTCAGCAGTCTGTGTGTGTGTGCGTGTATTCAGCAGTCTGTCTGTGGGTGTATACTCAGCAATCTGTGTGTGTGTTTGTATTCAGCAGTCTTTGTGTGGGTGTATACTCAGCAGTCTGTGTAATGTATGTATGTATTGCATTTGTTGGAGGTACCAATTAATATAAACCTATATTTATCGATAATTTACATTTGTGTTCCTGTGTGTGGTTGTGAAGGCAGGGCCCCAGAGCACTGCTTTGCCTGATGGCCTATAATGCTGTTAAGATGGACCTGGGCGCTTGCTATGCATGCGCATTACGTTTCCTTATCACCATGATGTGAGTAGCCTGATCCAACCTCAAGGGGCATCAATGGTGGAATTAGGTATGTGGGGGGGAAAAAGGACTATTAACCCTTTATTTGCTGCCAGGTGGGCACCACAGTGGCAGAGGGACACTAGAGTGTTAGGGTTACATTTTTGTATTCCTAACTCTTTAGTGTTCCTTTAAGTATCTTTTAGACATGATTCATTTAAATATATAACACTGTAGGTTGCAACATTCTGTAAATCTTGATTTGACTACCCCCTAGTGGCAATCATCAGACATTAATTTCTATGTATTTCCTCTACACTTGCAAAGTAATTGTTGTTCTTTGTTATTATAACATGGGGAAAGTTAGAAAAAATGGAAAGAAAAAAAAAAGATGGAAAATAAAGCTATAAGATAATGTGTGCTTTGTTTTTAACTGAAGCTATTCATTAAAAATGTGCTTTGATTCCTTGTGAATATAATAAATAAATTAACGTGACAATGATTTACATAGCCCCATCATATTCCACAGCGCTGTACAATAGATAAACCAAGACAAATAATGAATTGTAAGAAATCACTTTTGATATATGAGAATTGCTATGATCAGCAATTTGAGACTTGCCGTTCACTAGTTCAGGATGCTTACAGCTTCCATTGGAATACAGGAATTCTAGCTCTCTTTTGTAATGTGCAGTATGTATGAGTGTGTCACAGACATCCACATCAATCCAATTCACAGCAATGAGTAAATATTAATATTACCAGCATTTATAAAGTGCCAACAAATTCCACAGCACTGTACAATATACGCAGACCAATGCAAATGTAAAGAGGTGGAGATCTGGCCACTGAAGCTCGTTTATACAAAGTAATTGGCTAGATAATCTTGTGATCTTACAATCAAAAGTTATAATGGGGGATTGAGACAAAAGGTAGCAGGAGGAATTTGGAGGTGATGGCCAGAGAGAATTTTTGTTATTTATATAGCGCCAACATATTCAGCAGAGCTGTACAATAGGTGGACTAATAGACAAGTTGGACGCACAGGAACAGAGGGTGCTGAGGGCCCTTCTCAAACGAGCTTACATTTAGAGCGTTAAAGGATAAATGCAGCCACGGGTAACATGTAAAGGAAATTAGGAGGTAATTGAGTGAGATCTCGAGCAGCTGGAGAAGCTGTAAATTAAGGAAACAGGGTGGGTGTGCCGTGCTTAGTGAAAATTAGGTTTCTCTTTTTTGTTGTGACGGCTGGATGTTGGGAGGAAGGCCACTGAAAGTTGCTGGGTCAAGTGAAAATAAAGAAAGTCCGAAACGGTTGGCTGGCATTGCGGTTCTGGACTGCCGTTATAGGTGGGTTCAGTGTGATATGCAAATGGCAAGGGTTCTCTCTGTAATGGCACAAGCGAGCAGGGACTAACCAAAATTTTATATCTGTTCAAGTGAAATTAAAGTCCTGTTCTTGTTACTGTTGGCTGGATAGAAGTGTGTTACAGTGCTCCTACAGTGCGCCACGTAAATAAAACTCTCAGTTAAATGTGGTATGTGTGAGTGTGCCACGGAGACTTACCGTAAAGTGTGATGAGGATGAGTGTATCACATTGCTCCGCATCACAAATCTTACAGCAAACAGTAATCACAGTGCTCCATAGCATTAAAACTCACAGTGATTGTCCGTGTGTGAGTGTATCACAGAATGCCACATATGTATGAGTTCAATACAACTTAAAGGGCCACTCTAGGCACCAAAACAACATTAGCTTAATAAAGCAGTTTTTGTGTATAGATCATGCCCCTACAGTCTCACTGCTCAATTCTCTGCCATTTAGGAGTTAAATCACTTGTTTTTGCAGTTTTTGCAGCCCTAGTCACACCTCCCTGCATGTGACATGCACATATTTCCTAAACACTTCCTGTAAAGAGAGATCTAATGTTTAAACTCCCTTTATTGCACATTCTATTTAATTTAGAATGTATCTCCTGCCCTGTTAATAACTTTCTAGAACCTGCAGGAGCCTCGTGTGTGATTAAAGTTTAATTTACAGAGCAGAATATAAAACCTTCTAAAGCAAGTTAACGTCTGATTGAAAGTGAAACTATTTTTTCATGCAGGCTTGCATGTCAGTCACAGTCAGGGGTGGTGTAACCAGAGCTGCATAAACAGAAACAAAAGCAATTCAACTCCTAAATGGCAGTGAATTGAGCAGTGAGACTTCAGGGGTATAATCTATACATCTGAACTGCTTCAGTAAGCTAAAGTTGTTTTTGGTGACTATAGTGTCCCTTTAAGCCTACGGTTCAAAGAGAATAAACAAAAGTGAGTCTGGCAGTACACTAATTCCAACACCAACTTAAAGGCTCAAATGTAAATGTTTCAAAACACCTAAATTAGATAAAAACAACTAGGTTACAATATCTGATCAAGCCTTGAATTAGTCTGCCACAATGCCAATGCACCCCATTTTTGGCAGGTCCTAAATCCATAATATCCAGAGAGATGTCATTTCTCGCACCCAAGATTTTTTTCACATATTTGTCTTCTCATTTATTCTCATTTTCCTTTCTTATTATTTTTCTCCTTGTTTATCCTAACGTTGTCCTACTTTCTCTACCACCAATGAGAGTTTGTGTAATCGGGGACAGATCCTGACTTCTCTTTGGGTACAATTTTTGAATTGTTTTCTTTTGACTGCCTCCTTTGGATGGTTTTATTGTACCTCCTATTATCATGGCACAATATACTCTGCATTAAATAGTTTTCTATTGTTCTCATATATTATGCATTTGCCAGATGTTCCGCACTAATGATCGTGCATGAAAAGAGATGTGTGCGTTTCATGTTGCTTAAGGGGGAACATCAAACGAGAGATTATGAGATCCTGAATAAGAAGACACGTTCTGCTCCGACCACAATATAATTTTACACCAGATGTGTACATTTTATTATAGGGAATGATCTTCGAGTAGAAATGTATCGGTTTATTTGCTTAACCCCTTAAGGACACATGACATGTCTGACATGTCATGATTCCCTTTTATTCCCGAAGTTTGGTCCTTAAGGGGTTAAAGGGACACTCCAGTGCCAGGAAAACAAATCGTTTTCCTGGCACTGCAGGTCCTCTCTCCCTCCGACCCCCATCCCATGTTCCCCTTCAGTGACTTACCTGAGACCACCGCCGATGTCCCTCGGCGGTGGTTTAGGGTCCGCCCATGCTGCGAATGCGCGCCCGCTGGCGGGATGAGACCTAATGCGCATGCGCAGCAATGCATTAGACCTCCCCATAGGAAAGCATTCAAAATGCTTTCCTATGGGAATTTTAGCGACGCTGGAGGTCCTCACATAGCGTGAGGACGTCCAGCGACGCTAAAGCACAGAAAACCTGTGCTATAGACCAGGAAGTGCCCTCTAGTGGCTGTATAGTAGACAGCCACTAGAGGAGGAGTTAACCCTGCAATGTAATTATTGCAGTTTATGAAAACTGCAATATTTACAGTTGCAAGGTTAAGGGTAGTGGGAGTTGGCACCCAGACCACTCCAATGGGCAGAAGTGGTCTGGGTGCCTAGAGTGTTCCTTTAAGGCAGGGCTGTCCAACCTGCGGCCCCCCAGATGTTGCTGAACTACAACTCCCACGATTCCCTATCTGTCTTTTTAATTGAAAGAATCATGGGAGTTGTAGTTCAGCAACATCTAGGGGGCCGCAGGTTGGACAGCCCTGCTTTAAGGGGCTGCTCAAAGCACCATGACCACCTCCCTAATTTGAAGTGGTTATGGTGCTTCAAGTCTGCATGTGCAGCGCCAGAAGTACAGCATTGAGGTCTACGGAGGATCCCGTGAGACCGCAGGATTCTCTATAGACAGAGCCAGTTCCCTGCAGCTGACTGGTGACGGCTGTCAGGATTCACACTGCAGCTCCCTACTTTGTCTTATAGTTTTATCTGGAAATAGATAAAAAATTAAAAAAAAAGGCAAGAGACAATAGGAAAGAGGAAGAGAAGAGGAAACGATTGCGAAAAGGTAAGTACTGCGTGACAGTGGAGGATAAGGGATTACCAAACCCCAAAGAAGAATTGTAGTTGATTGATTGGCAGAATTCCCTATCACTCTATGGATCTCTGATAGTTCTTGACTATTCCAGTTTTAGAACTGCTATCACTATTTCACTAATATTAGTGCTCTCAAATGTTTGCAAAGGTCATTTAGTTACAGTATCTGTCAAAGGTATTCACTAAGATAGTTTAAGTACTTTGGCAAACATTTAGCAATTTCCTGGTCAGTTCTCATCAATTCCAGTTAACAATTAACCCTGTGATGGTAGAGAGCCTATTATACAAATGTCTAGTACAGCAGATGAATAACCTTTTTTGGTCAATCCTCTATTTCTATTGAGTGGGGCTATCATAGCACAAGCAACAACGCCGTGCATTATATATGTAGTACACGAATTGAAAAAGCTATTTGTACATAGAGGAAAAAAACACTAGTTTTGTTATAATAAGACATACAATATATGCAAGACGATCATACTACACTTTTTTAAGTAAGTGTAGGGCAGCAAGTAAGGTACATGGACATCATGTGTGACAATCTGGTAGCAGTAATTGCATTGGGGACAATATGTAGATGATTTGTATGTAAAACAAAATAAAAGAAAGTAAAATAAACATGAAAACTTCAGGATAAAAACAAGTCGATTGTTTGGCAAAGCTGAATGCTGATGAATGGTGAGCACCTATTGTGAGCTTGTAATCTATACGAAGGTGTTAGGTCAGGCAGCGTCTGCGACATCTAGGTTCTAGGAGTGTATTACAAAAAACATATGTGACCCATTATGGTTGGTGCGATTAACCTTTAGATAGCCATCAGTCGTTTGTAGTGAATCTCCGTGCCATAAACAAGTGTCAGGGCTGGTTCGCCTTGTATAGCTAAGCCTTAGAAGTGAATAGCAAAAGACAAAGTACCGTATATACTCGAGTATAAGCCGACCCGAATATAAGCCGAGGCCCCTAATTTTACCCCAAAAAACTGGGAAAACTTATTGACTCGAGTATAAGACTAGGGTGGGAAATGCAGCAGCTACTGGTAAATTTGTAAATAAAATTAGATCCTAAAAAAATTATATTAATTGAATATTTATTTACAGTGTGTGTATATAATGAATGCAGTGTGTGTGTATAAATGCAGTGTGTATATTATGAGTGCAGTGTGTGTGTATGAGTGCAGTGTGTGTATGAATGATGTGTATGAGTGCAGTGTGTGTGTGTGATGCAGAGCATTGGTGGGGGGTGGGCATTTTTTTATTATTATTTAATTATTATTATTTTAATATTTTTTTTTATTTTATTATAATTTTTTTATTATTTATTTTTTTTCCGTCCCCCCTCCCTGCTTGTTAGCTGGCCAGGGAGGGGGGCTCTCACTCCCTGGTGGTCCAGTGGATGGGCTGTAGGAGGGGGGCTGGCAGAGAGCTCTTACTTACCTTTCCTGCAGCTCCTGTCAGCTCCCTTCTCTCTCCTCCGGACCGTGCAGCTCCAGGTCAGCTCCCTCTGCAAGTCTTGCGGCCGCGCGGAGCGTTGCCACGGTAACCCGTGGCAACGCTCTGACTCCGCGGCTCTCGCGAGACTTGCAGAGGGAGCTGACCTGGGAGCTGCACGGACCGGAGGAGAGAGAAGGGAGCTGACAGGAGCTGCAGGAAAGGTAAGTTACAGCTTCCTGCCAGCCCCCGGTCCTTGTCTGTATTATGGCAATGTAAATTGCCTTAATACAGACAATTGACTCGAGTATAAGACGAGTGGGGGTTTTTCAGCACAAAAAATGTGCTGAAAAACTCATCTTATACTCGAGTATATACGGTATTGACATAAAGTAGTGACCTACAATGCTAGAGTGGAGTGTTAGCTTTTTACAGGATTAGCACTGGATTGTAGAAACAGGTCAAATATATTAAACAACATGTTACATTAGCTCCAGCTAGGCATTATAAGAATCTTTTCAAAGGCAGGAGGAAAAACGCTAGAAGATTTCATGGCTAAAATTCGGCTTGACGCAGAGATAAATCTTCATGTGAACTATTCAACAGTCAGTCTTTGCCTATGATACATCGAGACCACATTAGGAAGCCAGTTGGAAGTCCACATGTCATCTCATGGATAATGCAACCTCCGCCCCCATACCAGAAAAGAGGACTTGTTGGACAGTTAAGATTGGCATACTAGTGCCCGAATTCTTCATCTCTCCAAGCCTTGGTTACTATTACAACCCACTCCATAAGTCCACTGACCCCTCTGCTTCCAGTGGTAGGGTCAAAGTCCTGTGAGAGTCACTTTCCATAGAGATCATCCCAAGTTTGTAGACGGCGGACTGGAGCTTCTTTACCCTTTGTTCCCGGCCCAGAGGGAGAATGATGGGCTGAGACAACACTTCTTCCAAGGTTTCTTCCACCTGTAAGGGCTGCTAGTAGCACTGGGCCTCAAGCTCTCGAGTGACGTTACCACCTTGTCGGTGTAATCCTGGCCTCTCCCCTGTTGCTCCAGTCACTGCAGAAGTATATGCCTCTACCAGTACTGAGGTGAGTTTAGGCTTTTAAAGTCGCATTGATGTTCACTTCATGGAGATAGAAGAAAGTGCATCTGGCCATCTTGGCAGACAAGCCCCACCCCAAATAGAATTTTTCAAGTAGGCTTGTGGCCATGCATACTTCTTAAAGATCACATACAGCTTGGGAGCTGCAGTTTGGCCTTTAAATTATAAGTTGTGGTCCTTACATAACTCTGTGATGTCATGTAGTAAATATTCTGTTAGTTTTGCTGTGATGTTATAAATGCATCCTGTCTTTTTCACACAGGACATGTTTACGTAATGACTAGAACTAGACGATGGAGCAGAGGAAGAAGGTTGCCTGGTCTAAATGACATGTTCTTTTAGTTAAGATAGATGGCCAAGTGTGTGTGCTTCATTTACCTGGGAAGAGATGGCAGTAGGATGCACTATGTGAAGAAGGCAGGCTGGTGGAGGCAGTGTTCTGCTCTGGGCAATGTTCTGATGGGAATAGAATTTTCACACTATTTTGTTCACAGTTCAAATAAGAAAAAGGTATCAATAGAGGAAGAAAACAGAAGGAGCAATGAAAAAAATCTATATTAAATATATATTACATAAATATATAAATACATATTTATTTATTTTTACTGATCATCACATGATCTGTGACTAAAATGAACATTTAGTGACTGTCTCCTAGCCATCAATCATCTTTCTTCCCCCCACCAATCATCTCTTTATTTGGCACCAATGGCAGAATTCCCAATCAGAATTAAAATGTACGTACTCGACCAAATGATACACGTTTCATTTGGCTCGTGATACGGCTACATTTAGTTTCTGTGTTTCAGAATCGGCCCAGATTCAGACAAATTTAAGTTCGTAACAGAGTGATCCTGCAAGTCTAGTATACACTGAACTGTTATAAAAAATAATGAATAAAAAGTCATAAAAGACAGATGGAGTTGAGGTATTGTGTGTAAGAGGACTTAGGAGCATAGATATCCTGCAACAAAAACAAAAGAAAAAACACACACACACAGACTTGTCGTTAAAGCCAGCTTTTTAATTCAGTAGCCAATTATACTTCCTATTTTCACTTGAATTTCCACAAACTTTAATAAATCCTGTGTTTGGAGAATGTTTTACCATCTGAGGAATTTAAATAGAGCTATGGTAGGTGGGATTTTTAGACACAATATACATTATCGCAAATGGATATTTAGTGTGCCATAACAAGTACACACGCACACACACACTAAAATAAAATAACCGCTCAGATGAATTGAAAACAATGGACATTATTCCAAAAAAGGAAGTTTATTGCTGGTTCCTTCAGCTGCCTCGTTTGGACTGTTTTATGTTAGTAAGACAAAGACTAAACAGACCTTCATATTTTCAGTATTAACTACTAAAACTGAAAAATTGATTGTTTGTGCTTCTAGATGAGAGAAGGTATGTGGAACACAGCAGTTTCTGAAAGAAGTCAAGTTACGAATTCTCTTTTTGTCTGTTTTATTTATTTATTTATTTTAAATACTGAAACTTCATTTTTTTTTCTTTTAGATTTACTGTACATTTATAATATCAGATAAGTGTAGCTCTCACATGCAAAGCATCCACTCCAAGCCAAAAAAAAACAATTACAAATCAGGAGTGAAACAAGCGAAAAAGTCGGTAGTAATTTATATCCTTTCAAAAAATACATTCCGTTTCTAAGTACCTTGCGTGGTTTCTGACAGATACATTTTCTACCGTTTCTTTTACAAAGAAAAGAGTGATCTGACATTTACTGTCAAGGTTACTCACTAGAACAGGGGTAGGCAACCTTCAGCACCCCAGATCTTATGGACTACATCTCCCATAATGCTCTTACATTATGGGGAGATGTCGTTCGCAACATCTGGAGTGCCGAAGGTTGTCGACCCCTGCACTAAAACACGAATTGTTGGAATTCAAAGTGCATATCATTTTTTTTAAGGACAAAACAGCACGTATAGCTTATGTTTCCAGTTTGTCTACTTTGTCCAATAATTTTAAATTCCTTGCCTTCCACCTGTGTTTCTGAACATCCTGTCTTCCTTTGCATCAGCCACTTTAGCTGGTGGTAAATACATGCTTCCTCCAGGCCCAGAGAACCAGGAATATTCACTTAAGTTTAAATTTAAGACCCATAGAACTGAACTAGTAGAACTGTCCCCGTCAGCTATATTATTATTATTATTGCCATTTATATAGCGCCAACAGATTCCGTAGCACTTTACAATATTATGAGAGGGGATTTAACTATGAATAGGACAATTACAAATAAACTTACGGGAACAATAGCTTGAAGAGGACCCTGCTCAATCGAGCTTACATTCTATAGGAGGTAGGGTGTAAAACACATTGGGACAGGAATTTGCAATCAAATAAGGTGGGCTGCCCTTTAGGAGAGGGCAAGAGACAGGTATATGAGGTAGGAGTTAGTCTTGGAGGCCATAAGCTTTCCTAAAGAGATGGGTTTTAAGGCGCTTCTTAAAAGATGCAAGACTAGGGGAGAGTCTGATGGAGGTAGGCAGGCTATTCCATAGGAAGGGAGCCGCCCGCGAGAAGTCCTGCAAGTGTGAGTTGGCCGTACGAGTGCGGACAACGGACAGGAGGTGGTCACGGGCAGAACGGAGAGACCGAGAAGGGACATACCTATGGATCTGTGAGGAGATATAAGAGGGGCTAGAGTTGTTCAGTGCTTTATAGGTGTGAGTTAGTACCTTGAATTGACTCCTATAGCATACAGGAAGCCAATGTAAGGACTGGCAGAGGGGTGAGGTGTGAGAGAAACGACTAGAGAGGAAAATCAGTCTAGCAGCAGCGTTCATTACGGACTGTAGGGGTGCAGTACGGCTTTTGGGTTACAATAATCCATGCGGGAAATTACTAGAGCATAGACAAGCTCCTTGGTAGTATCTGGTGCAAGAAAGGGGCGGATGCGGGCTATGTTTTTAAGATGGAATATACAGGATTTGGCAATATGCTGGATGTGAGGCTCAAAGGTGAGACCAGAGTCAAGTATGACGCCAAGACAGCGCGCTTGCAAGGATGGACTGATGTTGGTACCACAAACTTGAAGGGAGAGCGAAAGAGGAGGATCAGTATTAGGAGGAGGAAAGACAAGGAGCTCAGTTTTTGAGAGATTGAGTTTCAGAAAGCGGGAGGACATCCAGCCAGAGATGGAAGAAAGGCAAGCAGTGACACGTTGCAGGACAGCAGGGGAGAGGTCCGGGGAGGAGAGATATAGCTGGGTGTCATCAGCGTACAGGTGGTAGTGGAATCCAAGAGAGGTAATACGTTTGCCAAGAGAGGCAGTATAAAGAGAAAATAGAAGGGGACCAAGGACAGAGCTATACCTCTATTTCGGTTACTTTGGCTTTACATTTTAAATGAATTTGAAGCCACTTTGAATTCTTGACATTTCTCACTTTAATGAATAACCCTGATAATGTTTGATAGATCTCAATGATCTCAAGTCAAGTGCCAATTAGGATATCAGAGAATCTGTCCGACCTCCCTATTAATATGTCCTTGTAATATGAACTTGTGTTGACCGAGTGCCATCAGTAATAGTTGTGTAGCTTGGTGTGGTATCATTAATCTCCACTATCCCCCAGTGGTATCTGTTTCAGGTGGCAGGAGTATGATGTTATATCCCTGTCTCACACACAGCTTGCCCAGTGAAGTAAGAGTTCTGGTACAGGGCAGCAAAGCCTGCCAGCTCTACAATACAATTCTGCATGACCACACTACTATTATGGACTGGAAGTAGAAGAAGAGAAGTGACACGAATCAACAGCTTCTATCCTCTCTAGCACCTCTTTAGCACGTGTTCACCTAGCCCTAAATGTATAAACATAAACCCATAAACCTAATTCCCTTAAGCTTATACTTCCTTGTCACTGAAGCGGACAGCACAGAACCAGTTGAACTGGAAATGGCACCTGTCAACTGGTGGGATATAGTCAGTCCAACCTATTCGCAGGGTCTTCAACAGCATAGCAGTCACTGAGATCCATCCAACCAACTCTGCCCCTCTCCCCTCTACCATACAAGTAACCAGAGTCTCCAAATGTCTCATCTACGGCCACTCATCCATGAACTGGAGGTGGAAGCTACTGTGCTCCAACACCAAGTGGAACTCAGAAACAAGGTGTCAATCTCCATGGCTAAAGGGGAGTAGCAGGTGCTGCTTCCAGATATGTTCCCCCATCATCCCTCGGGGACCATGAGCATTTATGGGAGAGAAACACAGCATATTGGTATTGTAGTCCGTCACAATGAGGAGAAGGGAGGGAGCCAAATAAAAAGCAAATACTTTACAATCTTGAACTTCAACATAATCCCCACCAGACAGAAAAGGAGGGTAAGCAGGGTAAATCCCGAAGCTTCTTCCTCATTGCATGCCTGTGGTAACATCCAAGAGCACTGTGCCACATTCAGGAGAGTCAGGACTCACAAACAGTAGTAGGTCGGAGAGGCTAGAAAAAGGGTTCCCACGGGGCAATCTTCACACAAAGCACTTTATGTTGCTGGAGACTTATTAATGCAAAAAAGGGACATAAGGTAATGAAAGCTGGTGTAGATAAGCAGGGTGTCTGCAGATTATCAGGCGCAAGACCTGAGCTGTAAAATATGGCCTCTTGTCAGCTTTATGGTCCAGACCCACCAAACAAACCTATACTTCCTTACCCTAAACTCTGTACCCCTTAATCACTAAACCTATTTCTCTAAAAGCTTGAAAGCTAGTTGCTGTTCTTTGAAATACCTTGGACAATATGTTATCCTGGGTTCCTTGCTTAGATTTTTTTGTGTGGAAAAACATTGACAACCTGACATTTAAAAATGTCGAACTCTGAGGTAATAATAACTTTTATCAATTGCAGTTCTCTTTCAGAATGAATCATGTTACTCTGAAAAGATAGTAACGAGTAAGATGGAAACTGCTTAGTTCTCATTTCTCTTTTCCAGTTTAGTCTAAGCACAAATTAGTTCTATTCATATATTTCCCAAGATCAGGGTTTTTGGATGAACACAGTCCCGAGCCACATGCAAGACAGACCACAGGATCCCAGCCACACTTTCAATGGCATCGAGATCTTCCAAAAGTCTGCTTATCTTAGGGAGGACAATTCATACTTTTAGCTCATGGTGTGCTAGCTGAGGCTAATAGGTGTTTCACTGGGCTCTCAATGGGTGGTTTTATTGACTCTGCAGTAATATTGGGGAAATGCTAGAAGATCGCATGGTAGTAAAGGCATAGTTATTTCAACATGTCACATTGTAACAGAGATAATGAAATAAGTATTCCTATCAAAACCCACTGTTTTATGGTTAGAGTGACCCTTCCTCCCCCCCCCAAATCTGCCCCTCCCCTACCAAAATAGCTGGACCTGAACTATGTTTCAGCCGCGAGGCCAAATTATCCCTGCATCTCGATCCTCCTCCACCGAGAGAGTAATATATGATGTTCCACCTTGTGAAAAGTATAATATAAAAGATACATTTAAACTTAACCTTTTGCATATCCCGTCATTTTGCAATTTGGTCTATAAATATAAATGGCACAGCCTTTTACACTCTAATACACACATATCATAGAAGGTAAATTGATTGTCATTGGACATTTATGTCCATTTGGCTTTATACGACCTTTACATTTCGAAGATTAATGTATCAGGGTGTGTGGATCCTATCAAAAGATCCAGATCATGTAATACAATCATACAATATAGTACTTGTACATTGTAATATAAAAATTCAAGGTTGTGTGGACCTAACATAATGGATCTAAAGAGCAATATAAAAAAATACATCAATTGCTTTCCGCCGCTACTCCACCTTTGCTTTGTTGTCGTCTTGCAGCAGCTGTCATGGGTTTTGGTGATCTCAAATTGAACGCTGGCCTTCAGGTCCTTACTGAGTTCCTGGTCGACAAAAGCTTAAAGGTGTATATACCCTCCCAGGTTGACATTTCAGTATTTAAAGCTTTGTTTGGTGCTCCCCGTGCTGACCTCTTCCATGCCTTGAGATGGTACAACCACGTCAAATCCTATGAGAAGCAAGCATCCAGCCATCCTGGAGTGAAGAAACCACTGGGAAAATACATAAGGCAAAGAAATATAAATGCTGTCTAGAGTTAAAAGTGGTGGGAAAAAGACTGGGGTGAGACGTAAATAATATTCAAGCTGGAGTGACTGTTGCAGGTACATATTATAGCTGAGTCTTGGGAGATTCATCATGGGCAATTTCAAGAAAGAAAATCAGTCAAAATTGCGAAAGTTTGTTTGTGTGAGATATCAAGATATGATTGTACATTTAAAAAAAAAAATGTTAACGTCCTGTAGTGGATAATCATCCTGAAACATGGTTTCAACAGGATGGGGCTACTGCCCATGCAGCCAGGGCTACAATGGACCTCCTGAGACAACTGTTCGGCGAATATCATGAAATTCCCAGATTAACTGGCAACTACGTTTGTCCGACCTTTCAGCTCACGATTACTTCCTGAGGGGATATCTGAAAGAGTGGGTGTACGTAAATAAACCGCATAACTAATGTTATGGACAATGCGATCGAAAGAGCCCGACTTTGCAAAGTGACAAATTGAGCTCATTTAAAAGTTGTCATATTCCATATCTAGTCAAACAAATCTCCACACGTTAAGCATTCATTGTATGTAATATCATTTAAATTGGTTAATTAATAAAAAATAAAAAAGTTATTGACTCCTCAAGCCCTACTCTGTAGATATATGGCTAATAAAGTGTGTGTTGAGGTATAGAAAGAGTATATGGATGTAAGGGCATGTGTGATGAACTGTATGGGGACAAGTTGGAGCATCGACTTGAGCTTGCCTTGTGTAGCTCAAAACCCAAATACATCCCTGGCTCTGCTCCGGCTAGAGTTGGTAGGAAAGTTGTCTTTGACCGAAATTACTTCTACATTCAGATGATATTTTAGAGATACCTTGTAGTATATAGACCTTACCTGCTGCATTAAGGGAAAGCTCAAAAGAACACTCTGATTGACTAATTTCTACCCTGTAGCATATATGAATGCTACATACAACAGAGAAGCACTTTTTATGTAGTGTCGATCAATTCCTAGAAAGAATACGTGTCTGGAAAAACATGGTGCCACTGGCAGTCCTAGTTCAGCCATATTACCTGGTTATAGAGGTGATCATTTCTGGTTTTAAGCTTTTTAAGAAAGATGACTGACAAAAATGGCATATAAAAAGGAACATTAGACTATAAAAATAATGCATGTATTTTTTTATTTGTCGCTGGCTTTCCAGATACTTTTGATACATTACGCTGCTTGTTAGGCTGACACTCAAATAAACACTCCACAATAGAACACGATAGGTGGCTTTTAGTAACTCTGTGCTAAATTTTATTACATCGGAATGCTGTAACAAAGAGTTAATCATCAAAGCAGAACTGGCAACACGTGATCAGGAGGATTAGGAATTTGTATTCTGCATTTTCCCTTTAAGCCAAACATGGTCAGATCGACTACTAGGCCATCTGTCATAGTCAATGCTATTGCGGAGATCTTCATCCAGGACGAAAACTACGCCGTATTCTGTGGATGTTTACATAACCGCCCGGGCAACATGGGCAAGACATGCAAGGATGTTGACTGTTTGCCGTGGTATAATTCCTTTATTGAAAGACGCATGATTGAAATTACAATGGATGCTCTGTGCTTTAATTCCACATAGAGCACATTTAATATTGCAGGCTGCCGTAAACAAATAATGCTGTAAATTGGATCACATGTAACTTACAGTTTGTTCATTAGAACAGAAAGACTCAGTCAACATTCATCTTTGTTTGAGTGCCTATAAATTAGAACATGATACGTTTGCTACTCAATTTGCAGTGTTTTGACATGCCTCTTATGTTGGATGGAAACGGAATTGGCCAGAACTAAAAGCTTTGTGTTCAGGATTACAATGTTACCAATGCAAACAGGAAGGAATATCCCTGCCATTAAAGGAACACTATAGTCACCTAAATTACTTTAGCTAAATAAAGCAGTTTTAGTGTATAGATCATTCCCCTGCAATTTCACTGCTCAATTCACTGTCATTTAGGAGTTAAATCACTTTGTTTCTGTTTATGCAGCCCTAGCCACACCTCCCTTGGCTATGATTGACAGAGCCTGCATGAAAAAAAACTGGTTTTTACTTTCAAACAGATGTAATTTACCTTAAATAATTGTATCTCAATCTCTAAATTGAACTTTAATCACATACAGGAGGCTCTTGCATGGTCTAGCAAGCTATTAACATAGCAGGGGATAAGAAAATCTTAATTAAACAGAACTTGCAATAAAGAAAGCCTAAATAGGGCTCTCTTTACAGGAAGTGTTTATGGAAGGCTGTGCAAGTCACATGCAGGGAGGTGTGACTAGGGTTCATAAACATAGGGATTTAACTCCTAAATGGCAGAGGGTTGAGCAGTGAGGCTGCAGGGGCATGTTCTACGCACCAAAACTGCTTTATTAAGCTAAAGTTGTTCAGGTGAGTATAGTGTCCCTTTAAATAGTTTTTCTCTAAATTTAAAAGCACTATGGTGTATTTATTTGTCTAAGTGGACATGTAGTCGGAAAAAAAATACTTTGTTTACATTAAAGTGTAAAACTACAATTAGAGGACCAGTTATGGCACTATAACAACTTTGAAATTGAGTTATGGTGCCAGGAGGGTGCTGCTGCTGGCTCATCGGACAGCTGATGCTCTCAGCAAATCAGTGGCTCCCCATTTACAAAACCTTGAGAGAAATGCATATGTTACGCAAGCCGATTTGTGAGTGGGGAGACACTGATTGGCTGAGAGTGTCAGCGGACAACTCTTAGCCACTCAGTGGCGCCCCTGCCCACAGAGGCCATAATCTTCCAATTTGAAGCATTTCAGAAAATGGATTTAACCCTTAAAAACGAGTCAGCATCAGGGACCTCCTGGCACCGTTACAACTGTGTTTCAATATTATATACACATAAATAGAAACTCATAGGTGGTTATGGAAAATGCTTATAACCAAGTATCTAGATCTAGAACTCGTGTTACAAAGGTGCACCATGTTTCTTTTATACCTGGCTTGCTTTAATATATCTTTTCATGTTTATAGCCCATCCTCATGATATAGCCTTGTTGGAGAAATATATTGTCCATTGACACCCTTATGAATACAATAAATACATTTGTTTGATACCTGGCTCATTTTACAGTGTGGTCGTTTTTTTTGCCAGCACTGTCTCTACCTTCTGATTTAAGGGTATAATCTGAAATGAACATATCTGAATTTTCTTTATTTTTGCTATTTTCAATTGTAAGAGCATTTTGTTATAATATTATGCCATGGCACATTTGTTCTCAGTGACATCCTGTTTAAAAAATGTTGGCAACATGCAAACGATTCTGAAAGATATGATCTATAAAAAAAAGCGACAACCCCCAACCTCTCTGCAATTCAGAATTTTCATGTTTATAGTGAAAGCAAAGGATTATGGTCTTATGGCTATAATCCACACGCCTTGTAATACATATAGAGCAGTCGTAACTATGGGAGATTACAGCTGGACACACTTAGTAAAATGTCATGTCAAGAAAAAAGGTTCTCCTGCATTTAGTGTTAAATATGTGTTTATCTTCACATTTGCTAAACTATTGCTTGGCTCAGTATGTAAAATAAAAATTGAAGCACTTCAAAACAGGACTGTGCCACATTTTTCATGTAATTACAGAGTACCTTTATATTTTGTAAACTGTGAGAAAAATGTTTTACATGATATCATGCTTTTCCCATTCTGTAAGGGACAATAAATATGATGTGACTTCTGGCCGACTTACCAGTCAAAAGGTAAATAATGGAAAATGGAAGCACTAAGGACAGGGAAAATTGTCCTACTCTATTCTCTCTCCTAAGACTTCACCGTACAGGGGACCATATCCTGGGGAGTTCCAAAATTGCAGAACTCCCCACAAATTCCAAGTTCCGTTTAGAATAAAAGGTTTATGCCACTTTTGTTTTGGAGATGGGATTTGGGGGTTTTCAGAGGACCCAGAGCCACGAGAGGGGGTTTAACATTTAGAGGAGAGGACAGGGCATCGATTGATCCTCTGTTGAGTTGAGAATTATTTTAAGGGAACCAAAGAACCTGGGAAAACTCTGGACATATCAGTGTATGGACCAGGGGACTGAGCATCCCCAGGATCATTGAACATTGGCACAGTAGTTTGAGAACCTTCTAGGCAACCCTTATTTTTATTACTATCCACTCCAGTGAACAGGGCTTGTAGAACAGGGTGGGAACAATTAGCTGGTCTGCTTTTTACTGTTAGTACCCACCGCCCCACTGCACATACGGTGTAAAAAGTGGTCGAGGCCAAATGGAAGATCCCTACACAGTATTGCCTTTACTCTACACCATGCGCGTTTGGAGGAACAGTGGGCAATTGTCAAGTCCAACATGTTAATCTTGGGTACCTGGACATACATGTAGTTTAATTGTCTCACATGTTGTAGCTGCTTGAGATGGCCACTTGATTCTCTTAATGTTAACACCTGGATATAATTTTCACCCTAATATAAATGATAAATGTACTTTGTAAGTACTGTATGTGAGTGAGGGGTAAGCCCATGCGCAAAGCTAGGAAACGGCAGCTAAATTAAAAAAAAATCTGCCTTCCGAGTGTAGCTCATTTGGGACAAGCTTTCTACAACTACATTGATTCTGTTTTGCATTCAGTGTAATAATACTTCCCTACAATAGTGAACTAAACGTTACGCAATAACTGTAGGCGAGATTATATACTTTATAAAATCTAGAACAGAATTTAACAGGAATCTTTAGGATTAAAACCTGAGGACTCACTTTCACTTTTTATTTACTTGTAATGACTTTTCTTGGTAAAATAATCAATATTACATCACTTTAATGGATAATATGAGTCTAATCTGTAAATGCAAACGTTTAATGAAAGACACAAAGTGCTTGTAAATGTGTTTATATACTTACTAAGAAATTCTAGAATGTCTTTAATGAGCCTGTCTAGGAATCCAGGTGCTCTGGAAAAACACAGGGAATCTGAGACGTTAAAGAGATTAAAGATTCCAGGCTATCTCAAGGAGTTTAAAATAAATTCTCAGGAATGTGATGTGGGTTCATTTCTTTTTTGTAACACGTATCTTTGATACTAAATCTTCAAAACGATGTACTTTCTAAGTAGAATCCATCGTTCATTTTGAAACGTTATTTTTTGCCATTTAGATGATCACATTTATAGTTCCTGTTCAATATTGTCATAACATTGGGTTGTAGAAATTTTTTTTTGTTTTATTCAGATTTTTTAAATAAATATATAATTAACAAATGGAACCCATAGTATTGTTGTATTCCTGAATTATACCTTGAGATCTGTATGTTTTACTTACCCATGTTTAAGGCTTCAATCCATAATATTTTGGGATATGCTTTTCTAATTATTTAATATTTTGAGAAGTATTGACATACTTTAATATTTTGATATGTTAGATATATTTATATATTTCAATATTTTTTAGGGAACATTTTAAAAGCCTACCCAAAAATATTAAATGGAGGACTTGAAGTCACTTACTTTATTTGTATTGGAAGAATAAAAGTTGACCGTGTCATCAAATCTGCAGCCTTGAGATTGGAACGGGTTTTATGATAATGATGGCAGCTGCTAAATTGTTAATTTAAATTTAAAAGAGAATAGAGTTCTCATGATAAAAATAAAATGTAGACACACACTATAGGTGAAGTTTAAAGGGACTCTATAGGCGTCCAGCCCACTTCATCTCATAAAGTGGTTTGGATGCCATATCCCCCCACCCTATTTTAACCCTGTACCTGAAAATTGCCACTCCTTTAAAACGGCAATGTTATCATTGCAGGGTTCACATGCCTCTAGTTGCTGTTTTACTGACAGCCACTAGAGGCGCTTTCGCAAAAAAATGGAGTAAAACTCCACTGTTTCTATCAGATTGTCTTAGAGAGACCATCTGATTGGCACAGCGTGGCATTTAGTTGCACATGCGTTCTAGCCTCCCAATGCTTTCATATTGGAGAATACTGGTGTTGTGAGAGAGAAAAGGTAAGTAAACACATAGTTTACAGTCGGGCCAGGTCACCTAAACGATGACTAGAGCACGATAACGTTAGGAATAGACATTTGTTTTCCTAACGCTATAGTGTCCCTTTAATATTTAACATGTGGTGTAAATTCCCGAGAAGTGACGGTTCCCCTTTAATTAGTAATACTATAAAACAGAACCTTTCAGGTTAGACTTTACTTTTTTGAGGTTTTTTTATTGTTATTATTATTGTCTTGTTTTTTGCCAAACATTTTCACTTCCCTTTCTCACATTGACACCAGATTCTCAAGGTGCCAGTGAAATTTTTAACAAAAGTATTTTTATGTGTTCTACAGTTATATTGTGTGGATACTGTCTAATTATTTGTGTACGGGTAAAATGTCTGTTTTCTTTGACTAATTACAATCTATTATGCTAAATCTTTTTATTGCTACTGCACCATGCTATGTATTACACATTTGAAAAAACCCTGTGGAGTGCTCTGTTCATTTCCCATATATATATAATTATTATTAGTATTAATGCCCAAAATGCTTACTGTACTGTTGGTTGCAAATCATACCTTGTTTTAGAGCAGGTATGTCACTTCTAGACACGTTTTAACTATTTGATAAAGATAAAAATCTTAACAGTACTGCATTGGAATTTCATTCAAATTCCGATACAATCAAAAGGTATCATAAGACAAAGTCGTTACTGTCATGGCACACAATACTCCAAACCTGCTCGTGACTTGGTTCTGGACCTTAGAATTTATGCTCTTTTTATGAAAAGCATGAAATTAGATCTTTGCTAGCAGATTTACTATTAAGTGCATAGATTGGGAAAGCAACCATTCTCCTAGTAAGTATTTCTCCCACCTATCAATCAATTATTTGGCATAGATTCTGTGCCAAAGAATTGAGTGACAGGGAGAGGAGAAGAGACCACCCATAGGTCCTTTTGCTTTTCAAGCATAGCAACCAAAGTGCATGTGTTGTAGTTGATATGGAAACTCCCTAGCTGACCCTGTTAGATATTCCTTGAAGGCAGGAACTGGGGCTGAGAATAGCGGAATACCATAAGGGAACGAGGCCCATATATATATATTTAAGATTTAGAAATTGACAATTTCCCTCATTGCCATTAGTTATCTCTGTCTTCAGGAATATACATGATGTAAACTGTGAAGCAGTCTCTATGTGACTGACAGGTACAAAGGCAGCTGCTTTACTTTAATTTACGTTAAGTGTATTATTTACGTACGTAACATTTAATTATTATCTTTAGATAAATTCATACTTGTAAAATACAGAGAATTAGTGACCATATTAAAAATCTTGGCAAGTGATAGATTCCT
The DNA here is from genome assembly GCF_036172605.1 of Pelobates fuscus. Taxonomy (NCBI): domain Eukaryota; kingdom Metazoa; phylum Chordata; class Amphibia; order Anura; family Pelobatidae; genus Pelobates; species Pelobates fuscus. The sequence continues at coordinate 29,790,428 of NC_086326.1, read as the reverse complement.
TTTAAGCATGCAGTGCAGCTATAACCAGACAAGAGATTTTGACAATGGCGCTTGCTGTGAAGAGCACCAAAGAATCAGCTAATTAAGGTATCCTTACGGCAAGATGTATCAAAACTACAATTTCCAATGCCAACATATTTTATTAGGAAATTACAGTGGTAAAACAACACAAAAACATATAGAACATGGGAATTTGCTAATCCGAGCAAGACATTTAATTTGTAAGCGACTCGAGTGGCACCTGCACATATTTGACATGGGGTGCAATGTAGCCCTAAAGAGAGTACCTTAATCCAACTATGAGCCCTAGATTACATGAGACTGTGTTGAGGAAGGTAATGGCAATACAATCATTAAGTGATGCCTTACCATCTATTGTCCCCCTTTGGTATACACACTGTGTAGTTTTTATTCGTCACTTGGGGTTGTATTCCAAGTTGAACCATCTATTGAAAGAAACTCGATACCAGTCCAGGGAGCCAAGCTGCCGGAGAAAACACCTACCTTTAAAATCTACTAGATCTACTTGATCTCAGTCATAAACCTTTAAAACATTTTACCTGCAGGAAAGCAGATAGAATTTATCCTACTGAGGTAAAACTATTCCCATTCAACCAGTTGGATAAACCTCAAAGGTTTGAGCTATTTGCACTGATATAGATTGTGATCATACCTGGAAACATTAGAACACTTTTTGCTTGACTGACATCACAACCTTCTTCTCTCAAAGGAGAAGAAGGTTGTGATGTCAACCAACACACATGGATGAGAGACCCAAAGTTGACTAGATTATCTTTAAAAATGATGAGAGGGCCCCGGGCATGTTTAGCTCTGAGACCCAATGACGACCAAACATAACTTTGGTCACAGGGTGAAACTTGGAAAATTCCCATGTATGTTTTTTATTTTCTTTCCTGAAACTAAACATTTTCTCTGGGCCCCCATGAAAAATCAGATTATAATCTTCTGTTTTACCTTTCTATTTGAAAAGGTCATTGAAAGTTTAATATATTCACATATAAACACTGTAACAACGTAGAATCCCAAACTTTATTAGAAACCCGTCAACTTTAAGGAAATGTTCCATATAGTTAGTTATAAATTACACAAATGTTCTCTTTTCCTCAATGTTTGTTTAAAACAGAATCCGATATATTTTCTCCCATGTCTTTTCTCCACTTTGTATGACTGCTTTATGTGTCATGTAATATTTTGCATATGGTCGAAGGGCCGCAGTCATATTCCAAGTACTGACATACATTTCCTAATGACAGGAGAAGGCATACTATTGCAACCCAACACAGTAGTTAAATTGCCGTTTTTAAAATGGCGGCACAACGAGTAAATTCCACAATATATAATAATATGAAGGAGATATTAATTTTGTTATTTAGAGTCAGGCAAAGCCAGGAAATTTCATGAGGTCCATATAGTCGAATTTTTTTTAAAAAGTACCGGTAACCCTCCCTTACGACATATGCTCTTTTGAAAGAGCATAATATTTCATCTATGCATTGTGCTAGCAGTTTTGATACCAAATGTATAGATTGGGGGAAAAAATATTTAAAAATTGAATATTTCTCCCACTTCTCAATCAAATATTCGGAATAGACTCTATGCCAATGATTTGACTGACAAGCGAGAGCAGAAAATACCTCCATCTACTCTCACAAGCATAGCAACCACAGCGCATACAACTGCCTAAATCAGGCTTCCCCAAACTCCGGCCCTCCAGATGTTGCTGAACTACAACTCCCATGATTCTATGAATGAAATAGGCTGAGAATAATGGGACTTGTAGTTCAGCAACATCTGGAGGGCCGGAGTTTGCGAAGCCTGGCCTAAATCATACTCAACCATCACCGGGAGCTTTACAATGTCTTCTTAAGTCTTTTTTAATGCTAACTTTAAAAATAAAATTAGTTTTTTAAGACCACCAAGTTTTACACAATGTAACAACCTAATAATTCTAGCTTTCATTGTCAACAACATTTTATAGATTATACTTTGGGTACTGCTAAGGAAATAGCCATTAGGGATTCAAATCAAATCCAGACATTGAAATGGAACGTGGTTGGTAAAACTCAAACCTATTTTTTTTGGTATTAGGAATAAAAAGAATTTGTGTAGAATATGTGTATTCAAAGTACCCAGGACTTTTTGGTGTACTCCGAGTGCAGTAAGGCCTTATCTTTCTTTTTATTTCTTCAACGATTGATGTTGTGAATAATAAAGCTTTAATCGTTATACTTTCGGTTGGTGGTGGATTAGTTTAACCCATGTTAGAATCCAACGTACTCAAGGGTCTGATCCTCCCTGTGCCTGATAGTCTGGAGTGGTTCTCTAACCGCTCCACAATTGTGAGTTTATTTCTTACAGAGAAACAAATTATTTATTTTATTATGATTGTATTGCACTAGGCCTGTTTTTGTGATTGTATATTTTAGATCCTTGTGGCACGTCAAACAAAGAGAGTGCAAGTATATTATCCTGCTTTGCCACAGATACGCTTGTGTTTTCTCACAGTGCAGTTTTACAAGTACTGTTATCCCAGATATAGATTTCTATTTTGTATATCTCTGGGATATCCTGACACTTTGTCACTTTTTATGCACTGACACTTTATTTAGAATTGTTTGCACATCTACATTTTTGGTTAATTAATTCCCAACATATTATGATTTCAAGCTCCAGAAAATTGTAAGTGCATTTTGTTTACTTGTATTTATCAGGTATTCAGTACATACTACACTATATTGCGTTTTCCCATCTTTTTTTTTTTGTCAGTCTTTCTTTTATTGAGGCAAGCAGTAATGGGATTACAGAATGAAGAAGGGGGGATAAACAGTGTTTGCACAGATTGGGTACATGCTAACACGGTGTAATATCTCCTGTGAGTGTCGACCTCCTTTTTTATTTATTAAGCATTCCGACATATTAATGATTCGTTTAGCGTAATGATAATCAAAGTAAAACAGGGTTGCATGTAAGATGAGTTCTGCTCTAAGCGGTTATATGTAGGCCTTTCCTGATTTCTCTAGCTAGTAGTATTGTTAGTTGTATTAAACTTATTGTAGAGTGTGCACGTATGCTTGGGGTTGATTGCTTCTAATAGCAATACGGGGTGATATGGAAGTGTTTATGGAGTGTCCCGCACTTGGGATTCCTAATAGTGTAGACATGTCTGTTACAACGGGGTATGTGTTGAGTCTGTATCGCTGTTGTGTGGAGTTTCTGAGGGCTTGATAGGCTTGTGAAGCTATGTGCCAATGCGTGTGTAGTGTTGTGCCTCTGTTATACATACGGTGATAGGTATTCTATTGGCGACATGTTACTAGCTGTGTTGTTATATCTGATGTGTATAAACATGTTTTAGGATAAAGCGTCATACAAGAGTGTGTCTGCTGGCAGCCTGTAGGATTTTGGCTCCGGGTGCAACACATAACAGACTTAAATAAAATGGTAACGTAATGAATGCTAACCTATGTGCTACTTTCAACTGTAACAGAAAAACAAGTGTTGTCCTTAAGTGTCGATGTCATCTGAGGGATAGTGTCGGAGGTCGGGTTAGAGCATAGTGAGTAACTGTCCACGAGGGAGACTAAGTTCCGCAGTCAGTTAGTTCCTCTTACGTTCGGGGGGTGATGTGATGGTCATCTGGATCCCGGGGGCCGCAGGACATCCAGAGTGGGCGGGTGCAATCGTCCAGCATAGTGAAGTGGCGGTGATGACGGGGCTGAAGCACGAGCGCCTCAGTTCCGCTTAGGTGGTGACCGCTGCGTAGGTGACCGGTGTGTTGTTTCGAGGTATGAATGGAGCACTATTCACCGGGTCCCAGCTGTGGGCTGGTGTAGTGGGGGCTCGGGGGCCCGCTGGAGGGGGTGATTCCCAGGATAGGCCCAAGGCCTGTAATAGTTCCGTTGCGTCCTGTGCTTCATGAATTTGGTGGGTTGTCTCACCCTGCTGCACAAGGAGTGTGTGGGGGGGACGCCAGCGGTATGGAATTTTGTGTTGCTGAAGTGTGGCGGTGAGGGGTCGGAGTGACCTACGCCATGCCATGGTTCCGCTTGAGAGATCTCTGTAGAAGGTTAACTGTGCGTTCTCAAATTGTATGGGGGGTTTTCCCCGGAGGGCGGTGAGGAACGCCGTTTTGTCCAAGCCATTTTTAAAAGTGAGTATAGTGTCCCTTGTGGCTGAGTCCGGAGCCCTAGCGGGTTTCGGGATTCGGAAAAGGTCCATGGGTACGATGGGTTTGGTTTGACCTGGGGGTAGTATGTTAGCCAGAAGGCGTTTGATTGTGCGTGGTAGTTCTGCCTCCGGCAGCTCCTCCGGAATCCCCCTGACCTTTATGTTATGCCTCCTTCTCGTGTCCTCCTGAGCGTCTAGGCGCCGTTCAAGCAGCATGTTTTTGCGGCTCAAGTCCTGCATGCCTCTCTGCAGTGTGGCGATGGTGTGCTGGTGGTCTTGAGAGGAGGCCTCCAGCACGGTAATACGGCCTGTCAAGCCCTGCAGCTCTCCCCTTAGAGCGGTGACGTCTGCGAGAATGTTTTTCTGCAGATCCGATAGTAGGGTTTTTAACACCCCGGTGGTTACTAGGTCGGCGTCAGGGTCAAACCTGGGTTTGCTTTGTTTTGCCTTCGGTTTTGGGTCTGGTGTTCTGAGGTATTCCTCATCTGCTTCCTCTGAATAGTCGTCTGAGAAGTCCGTGCAGCCTCCATGGAGCGCCGCCATATTGGCTTCGCTCGGGCTGCATGCTTGCCGCCACATGTCCCCTATTGTGAGTCCTGGGGCTGGTTTGCCCGGTGGCTGTTTCCTGTTCTTGCGACCCATGAAGCTTGAGGGGTTCTTGTGTGTGGTCAGCGATCAGTGGGGGGGGGATTTTGTCTGTGTTGAAGCTTGATTTCTCCGGTGTTAGCACGGAGCTCCAGCGGTCGCGTTTTCCCATCTTATCCCCCATATTGCTTCGAACTTTAGCATATCATCACAGGTGCTGCTACCCTGCATCTCCCTGTTATATTATGTGTTGAGTACCCCATTTAATTATTCCCAATAGAAAAGAGAAAACAGTCTGAACAAAAATCAAATAACATAAATGTGCAATATCTAAAGTCAACTGAAAAAATAGGTTGGCTTCTCCACCACCACAAACCTTCATTTGATTAATTGCTTCCCTTTCCTCTCTTCCTTATGACTGCCTAAAACATATTTTGCTCCTGCCTGTGAGTTCCATCCTCATTCTTATTTTTGATTTTTAAAAATACCCTCTACTCATAACTCTCCTCCTCTGCTGGGTGTTCTACTCTCTATTTTCTATTCTTGTTGAGATGCAATGTTTTATGAGCAGAAAATGTGACAATATTTCCCTTTCACAAAGAGCAATTGTTACGACGTTCCATATAACAGTACTTTACCACTCTGAACTCTACAACCAAAACAGAGTCTTCAACTTATAATTGGTCATTATCATCAAAAGCCATTACGGTGTCCACCTTTTGAATTACACGTTTGGAGACAACTTTGGTGCTTTCTGGCCTGAAAGAAGGTTTAACATTGTCTGTCTTACAACTTGGACATTTTGAATGCCCTAAGGATGAACTCCGTTAAAAGACGTTCCGTTACACAGCAGGTGTTCTTTATCATAATGGGCCAAGTTGGACGGTTGTTTGCCCTGGTGAATTCTTAAAGTCACGGCTGAATTCAGACCAGTTTGGACCCGTTTATGTTTAAGGAATGAGGACACCATATGGTTTGGGATAAGCAGCAAAGCACTCTGGCATTTACCTTTTTTATTATGTGCTCATCATTCCCTCCATTGTTGAGTTTACCTCCGTATAAAAACCTATTTAAATTTTCCGGTGGCACTCATTGGGTTATACCTTGTGTGTGCCTTTTGTTGCTAGCCTTGCTCCTTTGGAAGACGAATCCATATTGTTCCAATCTTCACTGTATATCCAGATTGTTTACCCTGACGTTATAGTATTGCTCAGTAATTTTTCACACATGACTAAAAGGAAGACAACTTAATTACTATAAGAATACAAGTGGTTGTTTTTTTTCCTTCTTACAGAAAAGGTTTCTAGGAGCCTAGTAAATACAGATTGAAAATAAGACTCAGACCGTGCTGTCAATTCGTATAAAACACAATATAACATTTTCTGTCGTTTTTACAATTTTCTTACTCTCATACTGGTTTTGGATGTGTATGCACACATATTCCAGTAACACAGTCGGGGCCTAGTTTAGGACACATTGAACTGTTTAATTCTAGATCGACGATAAGCAACTACAGGGGGACTGTGAATAATGAGAAAGGCAGGTCTGGATTGATTTTGGAAAGAATGGGTTTGACTTTTCTATATACTGCTTAGCGACTCTTGACGCCGTTAACTAAATATTTCATTCACTACTTTGGACATTCTAGCTTAACATCTAATCAGTCTACGAATTGGCCATCGGTATCTGTTCTGGCATTCAAACACCAGCAACACTGAGGAATCATATACCAGCAACACTAAGGAATCATATAAACAAATGTCATACTTTGGGGCTGTGTTAGTTGAAGTAAAGTATTTATTTTTATAAGTCCATTAAAATGTTGACTTGTTATAGAAATATATAGTGAACTAGAATACTCGGCAGGCTCAGCCGAGCACCGGATTAAGTTTATTGGTGTTTTATTCCACATAGCTGTTTAGTAAGTGGTTACTATCCCATAACATCATATGTATATTGTAACTCCCACCAGCCTCAGCTAGTAACAGTATTCCAGCTGGCTGAGTAAGAGTGTAGCAAGGCAGCCCTACACACGGAAAAACAGGAATTAAGCTTTTTTTTTTACAAAGAAAGGCATTAGAATGACCCTTTGACTGTGTGGGATATAGCCAGATGACTGCTGGCACCATAACCACTACAGCAAGCAGTTATGGTAGTTGGTGTGCCTTGTTAACCCAATACTCACAGCGCTGTCCAGCTTTGGATAAACAATGCAGAACTGAAAACTCTGCATGATATGAGCAGCCGTCTTATTTGGCACGAGAGACTATTTTCAAGTCAAATCACTAAAAAAAAAAAAACAATGGCACCAAAAAATAAATTGTACTAAAACCACTGCAATAGTCCATGACGTTTTAGTGTTTATAGTTTCCCTCTAAGTTCGTTATAGATGTTTTGGCTACTGGAATGCATATGTTAATCTGTGCCTTATTCTTCATAGCACATTAACCCTGTCCATTTGCGAGAAAATGAGCCGTATAGCTAGCACATTAATGTGATCTGCTTCTATTGCTTCAGGTAGTTAAGAAACAATAGTACTGTAAATATTTAGAATTTCTGTTACCGACCCCCTTCAAATCTCCTATCAATGAACGTTTGCTGAGAGTTCATGGTTTGAATGAGCTGTCATCCAGAATGGATAGAGAGCGTTTATAAGTAAATCCCTATGTTACTTAGAACAGAGGTTTCAAATGCCTGCAGAGCCAGATTTTTTGCAATGCATTGAACAAAAGCCAAATTGGCAAAGATCAGCAATCCGGACCTTTGTGTATTCATTAGCAAAGCATTACTTATACAAAGTTATTCATAACAAGCACACTATAACTTACGATATCAGATCTGTAAAAGCCGTATGATGCATTGATTCTAAATTAATTCTTTGCTCAGAATTCCACGGCCTCCTGCAGAGTCGGCAAAGTGTTCTTGGATTACTTTGTGAACAATGATATAAGGTTTCTTGTATTCAGTAAGCAATGCCTTAATTAGGTAGTTGGCCAAGTTTATAATTATCATGAGCCTGCCAATGTCCCCCAACTCTTCAAAGGGTTAAAATATAATTTTAAATGTGAGATCCGTAACGGAACATAATTAACGTCATTCGAAACTGACAGTTTGCATCTCTAGACTAGCAAATTAAATTGGCACTTTGATAATTATTAATATTTTCACTTTAATATACTGTATTGCTGCCGTGGGATAATGTTCCCAAGCTCTGTCAATAGCGGAAATTAAAGTCAGCTGATGCCTTGAGTGCTGGACGACCAACTTGGGTTTTTTAAGTAAGATATTTGCATTTTTCATGCCGCGGAATATATTTTAGTGGTTGCAATCACACAAGTGGTGTTTATGATTATATGTTCTTTGACTTAATTCACGTTCTTTGATATTCTGCCATTGACCTGCATTAGCATGATTCCAGCACTAATATGGATCCTGGGCCTCATCCTATTAGGGAAGAGAGGGGCCATAGGAAGCACACTTTTTTTAAATAATATTTTATTTTTAAGTGCTGCAGGGATTTCCAGTGAGCAGTGATGGTCAAAAGATGGCCTAAAAGTTGGCAAAGCATCATGGGAGCTGTAGTTTTACATCCGCTAACGATCATATTTGTTCTAAGTCAAACCAACTGTAGCTGAATAAGCCAGTGTAAATCCACTCATGATTTGGAGTACAAAACTGTTAACACTCCAGCTGGATACCATGTTGCCAGTTACATTATAATTCATACAATCCTCTTCTTTCTTTCTTTCTCTCTCTCTCTCTCTCTCTCTCTCTCTCTCTCTCTCTTTCTATATATATATATATAATATTTTCTGCATTTGTCATGGTCTGTTATTCGAAAATCTGTCCAGTAAAGTAGAACCTTAAATTGATCCTTAAATTATCTGTATGTCTGTCTGTCATTATGCACAAGCCTTAATAAGGTCATGCGCAATTATTGTGTATCAAGGTCCCTGATTGGAGAGGTGAGGTATGACAAGGGTTATTAGAGTTCTGTACCAAATGCCTAACCAACTTGCCATGTTCTCTTTCACATGTTGAAGTATCATTCTGAGAATGACAGAGCATTCAGCGTTCTCTCTTTATATAAATGGAATACGTGCTGCTCACCTTTAAAGGGACTCTTCAGTGCCAGGAAAACAAACCCGTTTATTCCCACTTAGCGCAGACATTGGAGGAGGCAGAGACAGAGAATGCACCGAGGGATTTTGATGCTGAAATCAGGTAAGTAGTTAACCATTTAACAGCTGCAGGGCAAAAGGACACTATAGTGTTAGGAATACAGCCTTTATTCCAAACACTATAGTGTTCCTTTAAGAAACATTTTATCTGGATTTACACCAAGATTGCAATATGTGTTGTGGACCATATTCTCTTGGCTCTGTGCAAACATATATATATATTTATATGGATACACACACCCAGCAGGTACAAATTCGCAAAACTGTATCCGAAAAAACAAAGATGAAGTGAAATAGTGTAGAGTTTAATGAAGCAATAAGTTCTTCAGAGGATTACTGGGCAGTGGGCACGTATTACCAGTATATTGCACAAGACAGTACATTTCAATAAATGCTTCACATATTGAACTTTACAACGAAAAAGCTATAAAATGCATAGGCAGTATACATGACAACCAGCAGTTTAATAAGGTAAAATGATCTCTTTATATTTATTGTGCCCCAGCCATGCAAAAGCAGCAGCAGCACACCTTAGCTCATGAATGGGAAAAATGGGATATTAGGGCTAGGGTAAGAAAAGGGGAATTCATTACTGATGTGGAGGGTGCAGGACTATGGCCCTGAGGGGGGATTGGGTTCAAATTTTGTTTAGGTGGGTATACGTAACCTTGGAAAGCACAGCTCTTACATCTGAATTAGGAACTGGATATAGGAAATAGACCCACTGTAAACCTTGTTCATTTTATATTTTATAATAATGATCAATAATGATCAAAAATAGTCACAGTTTCATTTGTGAAATTAAGAATTCTACCCTTGCAGGCTGCAACAGTAGAAATCGCAGTTCCAATAAATGCATGTCTTTGTTTTGTAAATGAAACCTGTGACTGTAATGAATCTACATATTTGCTTTTTGTTTAAACCTACGCAAAGTGAGTCTCCCGTATCAAAAGGAAAATGCACCTTTCAATATTTTATGTGGATTTAAACACCTGTCAACTTCCTTTTTTTTTTTTTTTTTTCAAGTTCCAGTGTAATACATAGAGAACAAAGATGTTTTCCAGAATGATATTAAAGGTGGTTTTGTTCTATAGCATTGCATGCAAACACCTACTAAGGTACTGTACCCTGTATATTGGCCACTTCAGAGGTTAAAACATGTGACACCATTATTGCATTAAGATATTAACATAAAACACAAGGTTTAAATTTAATTTAAAAAAAAATAAAAAAAAACCTTGACACATAGATAGGATAGCATATGGCTTCACAAGTTATTAGAAATATGTTGTATTAATCTTTGTAAGCCAATGGTTGAATGTATTGTGAATTCATGGGCTTGTGCGTAAGCCGCATTGCAAATGCTTTTCGATGCTCCTTTTGTCAAGTGGAAAAAAAGAGGAAAGAGGCGGCAGCATGGATTCGCCCTGCCACCCGACGCCTCCTGAGCGGATGCCCGCCCCGAGCCCCCAGAGCGGCCCTCAGACAGAGACAAGGTGGGAAACCGGAGTGGGGGGGAGTGTAGATGGACCTCCCGGGCACCAACACCAGCCGTCGCACAAGGCAGCACAGGACCACCGGGTTCACCCGACCCGCTCAATGCTCAGCGGCAACCGAAGCCACCGACCAACAGAGAACGTCCCAGCACATACGGACCAACAGAGAACGTCCCAGCACATACGGACTCACACTGCAGGCCCGTATCACACACCCACTATATCTGGGGCAACCCAACACCAGCAACAAGGTATGACCAACAAACCCCACCAACCCACTTACCGATCCCGAACGGGGACCCAGAGACACTCTATAGGGGCACCAGGACTTTGCCTGACTGGCGTGGGCTGAACAAAGAATGCCTCACAAACTGTCTGCCTTGAGGACTAGAACCATCTCTGCCGATCAACCCACTATCACCCAGCGGAATTACCCTTACTTCAAATGACTCTTGTTTGTTTTCTCCGGCGTATAACCTCGATAGACTATTCATTATCAAAGTTTATTATGTTACCTATGTTTAATGAGTACAGGCGTAACTTTACCTAAGCACTCCGGGTAGATTGATGAGCGAAGGATCTAAATCCACACAGACACCCATGTGAGAACTGTTACCCATTACCCACTGCCTACAGGCACAGTTTACTTTATGGTTTCTTTCAGGCCGTTAGCTACCTTTACTTTTCCTTTGACAGGTATAGTGAGGCATTCAGCCAAGGCACTTGCCGCCACCCTAACCTGAGAGGATACTAGATTGCCCTTTTTGATCTGGCGGCCGCCTATAAGGTAACCGCAATCTATTCAACTGCAATACTTTAAGTTTTTATGGTTCGATTTGTTAATTATCACTTTTATGCTCTACATGCTCCCAGACAGCAGATTTACACAAGCCCATACACCGCAACAGAGGTCCAATGGGGCCTGAACTCAGCCCCTCAACCCGCCCCCCCCCGCCTCTATAACCTAGATGACCAACCAACAACCCCTAGCAACACACAGAGGCGTCACATAATCGACGCTATCAACCAACTCTCCCACATCCTAAGACACACGCCTAGTCATGGAGACTACTTATTGAGAACGGCAGGCTACACAAGCTTGCACACTGTTAATATGTCTTAACATGTTCTTAGCCTAATGTTACCTTTTTAACCTACCTAGCCTGCTATACCAAAGCTGGACTAGCCAGACCTGCTTGATTATTGTTGCTTACCCCACACTAACTACACGTTTTCGGCAGGTTTACTTTCCTTTACGGAGAGGCAGTTTAGCAGGTGTCTCAAAACTCTGCAAACTAAGCAAGCCAATATTCTAGTCGACCTAGCTTAATACAATGATCAGTAATTCAGTATATAGCACTGACTCTGGACCAGACGAGCATGATTAGCCTGTTTATTGCTATACACTTATCTCACCAGTTAAGCTCGCCTTCATACTGATTGATCTATTCCTATAGTACATAGTGCTTCCTAATCTAACCTACTCTATTAACCTATTCTATTAACACTCTCAGGTCTGCCGTTTCCTCAGAATGATTCATCAGTCAAGTTTCCTGTATTATAAGCATGTAACATTAACTACTCGGCAATGACTCTTTTTACCCAGACTTGTAGGTTAAAGCTTATACTATATGGTGATAGTACATAGTAACTTCATTTTAACTCACTTGCATGCTAGACTACAGTGTAGTAACGGTTAACCATTGTTCAGCCTGTTATATCGAATTTGTTTATACCCCAAAAAATGTGAACTTACTAATGCCACGAACAAACCTGTATGCATATCTATATGAACGCTGTTGTGGTGTATGGAAATGTCATGTACCTACCTGCACAATAAAAATAAAGAATTTAAAATAAAGAATAAAAAAAATAAAAAAAAAAGTATTGCATGCAAAAAGCACTTTAATGTTCGCTCACAGTAGACTTGTATCAACACGAAAGACAAATAAAAATTACAACAAATTAAATGAAGAGCGAATTGCTTGTTGGATGAAATTTCGTCTGTGCAATTCATTCTTTTGTTCGTGTTATACCACAAGAAGGGAGCACACACAGGAGAAAATAATGTCCAAATTTCAGCCAAAAACGATTGAACAAACAGCAGAAATTCGGATAAAGTGAAATACTTTTTTTTTTTTTTTCTGGCTCAATGTATTTGGACGAAACAAAACTTTACATATAAAATAGTCTATGTGATATGTGAATATAAGAGGAAGGGGGAAGGAAAGTAAAAGGAAATAAAAAGAAGGAATAAGAATAAGATTGAATAATGCAAATGAATAAAAAGAAGGGAGACGGGGCAATATAAAAGAGAAAAGAGGGGACATATAAGATAAAAACTAGCAATGTGGCTAATGAATTATGGGGATGATAATAAAAAATGTGGGTAATAATAATTAATCATAATATAGATAAATACTCAATTACAATAGGGGTTATAAAAAAGAGGGTTTATAAAAAAAAATTCATAAATCAAAATCTGAGTTAAGACCTGTGGGAATTAATATTTTTAAATAAAAGACCCACTTCATTTCACATTGCCCAATATTTTTTTTTATATTGCCGCCTCTCCAAGTAAAGGTAAAGGGTAAACTTCTATGGCATAACATTTTAGGAATTTTTGATTTTTATTGTGTACCAGGAAGTGTACCCTTTAAAATATTCCTGCAGTGTTCTGCTGTTCTGATTTTAAGCTTCCTAGTTGTCATGCCCACGTACTGGAGGCCACAAGGGCACTCTAGTACGTAAATCACATTTTTAGTGTTGCAGTTGATGAAATTTTTTATTTTATATTCTTTATCAGTGATGTTTGATTTAAATTTCATCATTTTATTATAAGAAGCAATAGCATCTGTGTGTTTACGTGCTGAACACATATTACATTTAAAGAAACCTTGTTTGTTTAGGAATGTAGTCTTTTGTTTGGTAGATTTTCTTGTGTAATTAGTGTTTAGAAAGGATCTAAGGCTTAGGGCACCTCTAAAAACTATTGTAGGTATAGGGAGGAGAACCTTTTTAATATATAATCTTCTTTTAGTATATCCCAATGTTTAGTATTTTTTTTTCATTTGATGGCTTTTATTATTGTAATTAAAACTAAGGGAAGGATTATTTTTTATTCCTTTTTATGTTCAGGTTTTTATTCCAAAAGAGAATTCCTATCCAGGGCATCTACATTATTGATTAAAGTCCAAAGAATTAGGGTTATATTTATTTTCAACAAATTTGTTCTTTAGTATTTGGGCTTGGGTATTAAAAGTGGTATAGTCTGTGCAATTTCTTTTTAATCATAGGAACTGGCTCTTAGGGATACTGTTGAGCCAGGGGGCATAATGACAACTGTTAAGGTCTATGAATGTGTTAGTATGCACTTTCTTAAATAATATGCGGATTTTGACAGTATTGATTTCAAAGTAGATTTCTAGGTCCAGAAAGTTTTTAGAGGTTTTACTATAATTAGAACTTAAAACTATGCCTCTGGTATTGGAGTTTAAAAATAGTAAAAATTCTGTTAAAACTTCTTCTGACCCTTTCCAGATGAAAAACAAGTCATCGGGGGGCGGGGCCGGGCCGCGGAGCTGAGCGGTCGCAGGACAGCTCGGCTCCTGCAAACAGGGCCACAATTAGCCTACAAACCGCACTATCGATGGGAATTACCGGCAATTTCCTGCGACCATTGTTGTACCCGGGCTGCCCGAGCTGAGGAGAGGCTTGCTCTCGCAGTTTTAGTCCCTCGGAGGATGGGGCCCGCTGCACCAGGCGGGACCTGTACTGGCGGTGAGTGAAGCGGACGGCCGCCGCAACGCTATCCCGCCCGACGGAGCCCGACACGAATGTAGAGCCTGCGGACCCGGTCCTGCTTCCCCCCCACTGGACCGGGGGGGTGATCCCGGTCCACATAAAGCTAAGCCAGACTCCACATAAAGCTAAGCCTTCTGAGACACCGCTGTCGTATAGCCTGAGACCTATACACAAAATGGCGAAGACCATGTGCATACCACGAGCAGCCCCGAGCACAGGCCCACCATCTGCCGTCATCTATACCTGCACACAGGGCTATGCCACGCAGAGGCCCTCACACCCGAAGCTACCCCTGGCACCCGACACTCACCAACTGCCACGCCGGTGGATGCCACGGTCACAGGGCCCGCTCATTCTTCTTCTGAGCTGGGAGCTCACAGGGAGGGAACCCACCCCCCACAGCCTGCCATATACCCAGGGAGAAGCTTGGGATCCGGCGGAACCCTGGGCCCACGGACCTGATGATGGGCCCAATGGCACAAGGCAAGAGCACCTATACAGGCCTCAGGCCGAAGACCAGCGGCCCTCGACCGTAGAGAAGCCACCGCAGGGACCGTGGCGTGACATCACCCGCCCGCAGCGAACCCCAGTGGACTCGGGGCGCAGACACTCCAGACCCCAGTGGCGACCGAGCTTACGGCAAATCAACACTGGCCTCCTGACCAACCTAGGCCTAAAGCGACATCAGTATCATTGCCTGATATGCAGCGGGACATTACAAACCATGACGGACACACACTACATGCCCATCAGCGGGCTGATGCCGCAAATCTGCAAGCCTGGAACCGGCATGGGCCCAAGGGGACTGTACTATGGACTCGGGGCACCTTTACGCTATACGCCTCATTGTAAGGACTCCCTCCAACTAACGCTCCGAACAGCCAGAACATGCCACCTCACACCGGCTACGAGAGGGTTACTATAACGAAACCTGCTACCACTTATGTCTTTCTGCTTAAGGCATAGCTTACTGTTGGTAATGTTGATGAGATGCTGCCCCTTGCTAGTCTACCGTAATCTTACTTCTTAACATATCTTGATGGGATATTCATCTCACCCTAATGTCTGTTATGCACATTTTGTTATGCATTATTATCTGCTGTAGTTTAGTGGGACTAGAGGGGCTAGTAAGATTTATCTCCATCTCGCAACTCTCGAGACGTGTTAACAGATTGAGCTTAATTATAATGTGCAATTTAAGCTTACACGTCCATTTTATGCGTATGCATGCCCTACTCACCGTGCCTGGCAACTGGCAATCGACATAACATGTGAGAAGCCTTAACCTGTCTACAGTCTGCAAATTAAACTTGCACTCTTAACCCTAGCATTTAAAGGGGGCTATCCCCTACACACTTGGTCTCCAGCCTGTAACTAACCGTAACCTTATATGTATACTAGAAGTGTATGTCTAAAGCCTGTAATAACACGCATAGCTGAGGAACATTTTGATGCTTGAATAGCATATAAATCCCTTATAATTAAACAACTGCAGCATTGTAGGTTAGTAGTTAACCTGTACTGTCAGTAACACTATGTCTATTCATGTTTTAACAAGTGAAGATCGTAGTCCTTCCTAAATGTGAAACACAAACCAGCTTGTCAGCGTTAACATGTGTTATAACGATACCTACCAACCGTCACTCCTTTACTTCAATTAATGTTGTCTTACTATGCGACACTTACCTTCACCTGAAACGCTGTGATTATTCATGTTATAAAAAAAAGAAAAATATGGCAGTCTTTCTTAGGAGTGTAACACATCATCTTGTTAGCGTCAACGTATGTAATCCCTATGTACCTCCTTTCTCTATTCTGTACCCCATAACGCATATGCCATAATAAAAGAAAGATTTACAAAAAAAGAAAAACAAGTCATCAATATATCGACGATAGAGCACCAAGTTTGCTCCCCAGCCATGCCTGCCTCATGTGGCTGAATGTTCCCAATCAGCCGTAAAGAGGTTGGCATAACTGGGGGCAAACCTGGTCCTCATTGCCGTGCCTGTTTTTTGAAGATATCATAAAATCAAAAATAATTATTATTTAAAATTAGCTGGGTACCTTCCGCAATAAAATCAATTTGTATTTTAGGTATATTATTTTCTTTTTGTAATATATTTCTAATTGCATTACAACCTATATCATGGGGGAGGATGGTGTACAACGATTGTATGTCACTACTAACTAAAATATAGTTAGTGTCCCATTCAAACAATTTTAGGGTTTGAAGGAGGCTCATACTGTCCTTTAAGTAAGATTTTGTGTTTTGTACGTAGGGTTGGAGAGTTACGTCAATATATTCAGAAAGATTGGATCATACTGATTTAATTCCTGAGACGATGGGACGGCCTGTGGAATTAATTTTTTCATGTCTTTATATATTTTCGAAAGAAAATAATGGGTATTGATGGAAACTGTACGCTGATATAAGAATACTCTGAATTGTTTAAAATTGTATTATCCTTTCCTTTGTCAATAAGTAGGAGTAATTTATTTTTTATATGTTTGGTAGGGTCTTGGGTCACATTTTCGTTATTTAAATATTTGTATGCTTCTTCCACATACATTTCAACAGGCATTTTATACTTTTTGATTTACATTATTCCTTTTTTTAACATACTACACTATTGTGTCCCTCTGCTTTCTCCCTCCATAATATATATACCAATCCGAGGACTATTTAGGCGCTGCACCTCCTCCCTGTTTTCTATCTATCTTTAACCCTTGCCTGTATTGTTTGCCCATCTGACTGTTTATTGTGTACCTGACTCTGGCTAAGTTCTCGTTTTCCCTGTCTCCCCGTTACCCTGACCCCGGCTTGTATTGTGACTACCCTTAACTCTCTTATCTACTAAACAGCTACTTTGGTGCTGACAAATCTGTCAGCACCAAAGTAGCTGTTTAGTAGATAATGGAGTGCGCTGGATTTTCATTTTTACTGTACTTATTGGCCCCAAGCAGCACCCCATTTAAGCATGTTCAGGTGAGTGCAGCCAGCCCCTTGTTTACCCTTAACTCTCTGTCTAACATTAAGCCTGGCCACACTGAGGCCCAGTAATACGTTTATTTTCCTTTATCTGTCCCTTGCAATACTCAATTCTGCGTGTTAGGGTTATACCTCGTGACAGTGGCATTTACAGGGCCAGGAGCTGAAGAGGACTGACTGGATGAAGATGACGGTTTCAGGTAATTAAAACAATCCTTTCTCTGCACCCCACAGCCACTGTCCACTAACTCCACCAGGCAGTGACAGAGCCCTTTTAATGAAAACAACCATTTGCCATGTAATTTTATGTGAGTATGGAGAGACAAACATTTTAGCATTGGCTAAGTTAGGTCCATTACCACTAAAAATTAAAGGGTTAAACTAACTACATTTCTCCATGTCATTTTAATAAATTAAGAAAAAAATGCCAACAATTTGAATCAAACAAATAAAAAGTTACACGTTCAATAAAAAAAAAAGAAAATAAAAGTATCTTACCTGTTAGAGTTTCCCTTGAAACACTGTTTAATTAGTCTGCCTGCAGCTATCAGGAGCATCTCATTAATGCCTATAGGGACTTGTCTCACAATAGAGATAACATTTACCCTATGTGTCCTGCGTGCCTGATTGACAGCCCTGCTGGGTTATCATACAGCAGCAACTATAACCCACTATCAGAAATAGGCTCAGTATGCTGTAAGCACCAAAGTGCTTATACCAAAGTGCTTATAGGGCTTAGCCTCACACTTTTATATTCCCTTACAGAAAAATCTACTCACTAAACTTTGACTTTATTTGAGACAACTAGAAGTTACCACATGTTTATATTACTTAATGACCCTGATAGCCCTTTTAATGCTGATTGGGCATTTCTTAAGGTGACCATCGTAGAGCAGCCATTCAGCACCAAGAAAAAAAAAAAGGTGAGCAGCCAAAAAATTTAAAATCACAAAACAATAAACAAAAACCAGAGAAAGTGTCCCCTGAATCTCAGTTAAATTGCTCCCGTATTATGTGAGATATTGAAGGGCCAAGACACGGAGGTTCAGTGGTCCCACAGACTATCTGCTAATAATGGAGAACCCTATTTGTTCTCCTCACCATTCCTATTACATTTTTGGTGAAGTGCAGATTAATAATATTTACAGGAGGGGGCGGAGCCTGGCATCCAGACTGAGCGGTTGTGCTGAACCTCAGCTCCCGCTCCAATCTACTTTTCTGGGGGTAAAACCCCAACAAAAACGGCACAATTGCACACTGGCAGGAAGTCATCATGAAGGGGACACCCGGGGGACTCACCCGACACAAAACACAAGCCTGTAACCCCCCGGGGACCCGACAACAAGCCTTGAGGCCTACCGGAGATCGAGCTTCGGGGAGGCGGCCGCTCCCCGGGCTGACTGACCTGGACACTGGTTCCTCGAGGCTGACATCTCCTACCCCCCCCCCCCTCTGGACCGATGGGGGTCATCTCGGTCTGCACCAAGCGACATGAGGGGCAATCGCGGGCTGGCGACACAGCTTGACACACCGCAGCACACAGGCAGCCGAGCACATGGAGCAACCAAAATGGCGGCGGCATCCACATTCGGCGAACTAGATAGTGTACCCGCAGGGGAGACTCACAGCGACATACTGCAGCGCGTGGAAGCTACATTTGCCCGATTCTGGCGCAACTTCTACAAAAAGCTGCACGCACACCCGGCAGCCCAACACACCGCCACAAACAAAAACAAGCCGAGTGATCCCCAGGTGAACTTGAGAAAAGTATCACTGCACCGACAGACGGAGAGAAAGCGTCGACCCACACAAGGAGGGAAGAGACGCTCCACTCCAGGCAAGGCCGCAGCCCCCAAGCTACCTGCACGACAGAGGCGGCGAGGTGGCAACAGGAAACCCGGCTGCCAAGTTTCTTACAGCGACATAGCCTCAAGACAGGGGGCCCGAGCATGCAATCTCACGAAGCCGGTCGCCGGTCCGACCCAGAACTGGGTGACCTGTGTGCCCGACTCTTATCCGGCAGAACTCCCTTTACAACTCCCACATCACCCTTACCCTCCCCTGTGGACACTTCTTCGGAAAACCCGGCGGCCCCCCTGCAGAAGGGGAATTGGCTAAAGAGGACTGCCTGACCAACACCGATCCACTCCCAGCTTGGCTTACAAATGGCATCGGGTAAACTGCTCTCACGAACTGGGACTTACCAAAGGTTACCGATCTCTCGCCTTCCATCTCCACGCAGTGTCTGCAGACATAGTACTCTACCAGTTTTCCCCTCCCTGGGGCCAATAACTACAATAGGCATTATTGTTTTTACGCTGCAGCAGTATATCGTTTGAATTTATCTATGAGAATTGAAATTTGCATGTTTAAACTTTTTTTTTTCATATATATTTTTGTATACTTTTTATTTTATTTTTTTATTATAAGCACAGATGGATCAAACACACTTAAAAATGTGTGATTAATCTTAATAGTTTATTTTTTTTTTATTATTATTATTTTTTTATTTTTTTTTTTTTTATTTTTTTTTTTATTATCCTATATTTTGCAATGTGCTAGCCGTTAAGCGATTATTGCCTGCTCCTCCTCTTATTAGCACAGATAGATCAAACATAGTTCAAAAAATGTGTAACTACTCTCTAACAGTTTTATATCTAATATTTTGCTATGTGCCAGCCGTTAAGCGACTATTGCCTACTCCTCCTATTATAAGCACAGCTGGATCAAACATACTCAAAAATGTGTGATTAATCTTTACTAGTTTATTTTTTATTTTTATTTTTTTTATTTTTTATTATCCTATATTTTGCAATGTGCTAGCCGTTAAGCGATTATTGCCTGCTCCTCCTCTTATTAGCACAGATAGATCAAACATAGTTCAAAAAATGTGTGACTACTCTCTAACAGCTTCAGATCTAATATTTTGCAATGTGCTAGCAGTTAAGCGACTATTACCTGCTCCTCCTAGTGTTAACACAGATAGATACTCTTGTTTATTATATTACTCTTGTTCATTATATTTAAAAAATGTGCAACTGATCTACATATGCCATGTACCTGTGTTTTTTGAAATGCTTATAATTGCTATTGTGGCATTGCAAGCATAACTGTCATCTCCTGCATATCAAAAATAAAGAATTAAAAAAAATAAATAATAATATTTACAGGAAGGGCCTCGCTGAACCCACTTCATTGCATGTATCCTGGCCTATGGTACTATGGTATGGGAATTTGAGTAAATATATAAGGGGACTCAGGTTGTAACTACAAATCACAGCGTTTTCCTGGCAATATGTAGATCCATGAGTGAAATTCCTCACAGTTTTCGTGGAGAGTCAGGGAAAAATTAGGGAACTTGCCATAAATTTGCAACAGGCCTTCATGTGCCTTAACAGAATTTATTTGATCAAATCTAAAAAAAAATATAAATAAGGAGCTAATAATAAATTACAAATATCTAATCTTGTGTTTCCTACTTAACCCTCACTTACCTTTTTTAATGCATAAAAATATGCATATATGACTTTTGTGTTTATGTTTTTTAATGAGTAATTGATTTATATCGAGCAGTGATTTTTTTTCTGTTCAATCTCTTTTTATTTTAGTGTCTTATACCTTTGAATACTGACACAAATGTAATTTTCCGGTGATACATCACCTACAGTTATTTCATTGCCAAAAACGCACATTATCCTGTTCACGTCATTTCCCACTTGAATCAACACTATTGAATCTCTGATTGCCGTAGAAATCTATTGTTTGGTACTAGAAAGATGTGATGAATCACTACTCATTTCGACAGTGCTTGCATTTAATTTCTGTACACCAGTCATCAGATAATATGCGTCACACGAGAACAACTCATACCCATCTAACAGTAATACCCCTGTCACTTGCAAATCAAATGGTTTTCATTAATTACTAGAAGTGATTTCAGCGTTAAGTGTTATTTTTCTTTTATTTCACTAAAGGAAAGCTGTCAGATACACATCTATCTGAACATGTATCGAGCAAAACTGAATCTAGTTTGTGCTTTATATCTTTTGTCAGTGTGTACGCACTATATGTAAAAAATCAAGAGATTTGTCAACAGAATGAGTGAATCTGTAGATGGATGATATATTAAAGGTAAATGATAGCGCCAGGAAAACAAAATTGTTTCCTGGCCCACTAGTTTCCTTCTTTGTCAAGCCCCTCTCCCCCCCCCCCCATGGTGCAGAAGGGGTTAATAACGTCAGCCGGTGGGGGAGACCTAAAGCGCAGCAATGGTCATGCTCGTATTAGCATTTCCCCATAGGAAAGCATTATTCAATGCGTCGTTTAGGCGTCATTTAGACGACCAAAAGTCGCCTTCCAGTGCGAAAGTCCCTCTAGTAGACACCCACTAGAGGAAGAGTTAACCCTAGCAGGTAATTATTGCAATAGTGAAGTGTCAGCGCTTAGTCAATGTTCCCCAAAGTTCAATATATAGGGGTAGTCTTGATATTGTTACATTATTATAGTATAAAGTTTCACAGTGGTGGATTTCTTGAGGTATTTGATAGTATTATGTTAGTCGTTGGTGGTAGCCAAATAAAGGGATACATAGTTGCCAGTGTACTCCAATGTACCTTAAAAAAGATACAAATTAACAGAAAATAGTGTAACACTATAATTTATTGCGAACAAAAAAAAAACCAACCCCTAATTGAAAACTCTTACACGATAAAATGTAGTGGTATTCAGCTACAATAACCACTAAAAATAGCATCAATCCAACGAGACACAGACAGGCAGTATGTCCACAGCGATATGTTACCACTCCGTCATAGCAGCTTATTCCCTGAGAGTCCTAGAAACCCAGCCACACAAAGTGTATACCGGACCGGAGGGATGCCATCATGCAACACCGCTCAGCTTCTCTGTGTTCACCATTGTGGATGCAGGCCAAAAACTCAGCTCTATGCATTTCGCCTGAGCTCAGCGGGCTTTATCAAAATCAAGTGTCTTGATAAAGCCCGCTAAACTCGGGCGAAACACGTAGATTTTTTGTGTAGCACCCCAAAACTCAGATTATTACCAAAACCAATGACTCTGCAAAATGAAAACATTATTATTATTATTATTATTGATATTTAGATAGCGCCAGCTTATTCCGCAGCGCTTTACAGTAAAAGCAGAATTTACCAAATGAGACAATAACAAAATGTATGTATGCCATAAGCATATCTTGAAAAGATGGGTTTTGAGGGGCTTCTTAAAGGATTGAAGACTAGTGGAGAGTCTGACAGGGGTGGGCAGGCTGTTCCAAAGGAAAGGAGCCGCCCATGAGAAGTCTTGCAGGCGTGAATTTGCAGTAAGGGTGCGAGCAGCAGACAGGAGGTCACTAGTAGAGCGGAGAGACCGAGAGGGGCCATACCTATGAGTCAGTGAAGAAATGTAAGAGGGGCTAGAGTTGGCTAGAGCTTTATAGCTAAGGGTTAGTATTTTAAATTGACGCCTGTAGAGGACAGGAAGCCAGTGTAAGGATCGACAGAGGGGTGAGATGTGAGAGGAGCGACAGGAGAGAAAGATCAGCCTGGCAGCAGCATTCACCACAGATTGTAGGGAGGCAGTACGGCTTCTGGGGAGACCAATTAGGAGAGAATTACAGTAATCGATGCGAGAGAAAACATGCAACAGCTTGCACAAGACTTGCACGTACCAGCAATGCGGGTCCGGTTAGTATTCAATAGGTAACCCGTGGTTTGATAAATTAGAAAAATGCATAGCTATCTCAAGTCAGCTATTTGTTTAAATCAGATCTGTCACTGTCTGGGATCTTAGAATACAAAGTACAGCCTTGGGGTCAAAGGTGTATCCTGCGGAATCCTCCATAGAAACAGCTTAATTTCATCACAGGGGAACTGGCAAGATTTAAAGGCAGTAGCCCCACCTAGTGTCAAGCAGGAGGAAGAAAAGTACTGGGGGACCCTACTTTGTCTCAGTATATCTTTTGACTGGGTTGGAATTTCATTGACAATTCCCCAAGCAGGGCAAACCCGTCACCGTGTGAACTGACGTAAGTCCGTTCCTATGCTCCCTATAAAGTGCTAAAAGTGTCAGCTAGGACGCTACCATAGCAACCACTGTGCATGTACATTGGTTGCTATGGATGGAGAGCAGGGCTGCCTGTGGCAGGTCTGATATGCTCTCCTTTTTGCTCAATTTTTCGGCACATATTCTATGCTGGGTAATTGACAAGTGGAAGAACCTAATTTTAAAATATTTTTTGCTCCAAATCTATACATCTGCTAGTTAACCTTCTGGCACAATGTATAGAAATAATTTTAAAATAGAAATATTTTTTTGAAAAAGCATAAGTTGTACGTAGCATGGCAGGCATTCTTTAACGATATTTTCATTTGTTTTTAAGTGCACTTAGATATGTGTATGTTTTATGTGCTCACAGGGAGATTAATGTTTTTTTTTTTATTGCATTCATGTTTTATTTACATTTCATCTTTGTTATATTATTTTGTTTAATTTAACATTTTGCAATCTTTATCCATTTATTTCCATCAATTTTCATTCTTTTTTTATAGCAGTAAATAATATTTCATTTGATTTTCATTGAAATCCTCAAGGTTAAGTCAATATGACAAACAAGATTATTCCCTACTAACCTCTGAAATTTTTCAAATTTAGGCCTCAATTTAATATTGTTGGATAAGCTCTCCAAATGATTTACTTTCTTTGGATAAACTTTTAAAATGATTAATTATTATGAAAAAAATATTTACATTTTGAAATATGTTGTTATCTTTATTTATTTTTACATATGACATTTGTTACAAACACATTTTAAACCCCAAAGTATTAAATAGTTTGAAACGTTTATATAACAATATTAAATCAAAGCCTATATCCCAGTGGGAAAAAAGTGAAGCAAAAAAAATATATCTGGAAATTGATCTGTGAATTCTCAGAAAATCAAAGCAAATTCAAATTGAATTTTAAAGTTCCAGTCAAAAAGTAGCTGAATAAGGAAAATTCACCAAGTCAGCTTTATTACTAGTCAGATGGTTTTGGCTAACATCTATGAGACCATCTGAATGAATAGCTGAGTTCATCTTGGCCACTGGGGCTGAAAAACCACTAGAGACATCTTTTCGCAAAACGGCAATGTTTTTTAGTTTCAAGGTTAAATAAAACAGGGGCATGGCACCCAGACCACTTCAGTGAGATAAAGTGATCTGGGTGCTTACAGCGTCATTTTAAATGGAATTTACACAATTTAATAAAACATTTAAATTCACCTGAAATTTGTGTTTGTGATTTAGCAAATGACATCCAAATAGAAACTTTGTTACATTTCACCTCTCTCTCTCGCTGTCAGCTCTCTCTATGCGGACTGCCAGGTGCACAGAGCTTGTAACAATGGCTGACAGGGAGCCAAGATGGAGGCACCCAGCTGTAGGATAAAGAGGTTTGGATTTCTACATTTAATTACATTTTTTACACTTCACAAATACATATTGGTTACTTATAAGCATAAGTAAACATAATATTAAAACACCTGGGAAGTGGCAGTTCCTCTGTAACGGTTACTAAATGTATCCAGGTTCCATTTCGATCAGCTCAGTAACTGAATTAAATGGAACAGGTGGCACCAGGCTGTTTACTGTAACACCCTCTGCAATAAAACATGTACATTCTACATCCATGGAGAAAAAGGCTCAGGTAAACTATTAACTGTCCCAGACACCGCACTGTATAACTGAATGGGGGAAAGATAATGGGCCACCCACATTTCACAAGTACTTACCTTTATACAAATAGTGGAGTCCTGGACACCTGGTGATAGGTGATATTGTATATTATACAGGGAGTTACTAGAGGTCAAAAAATATTTAAGCTGATTAATCTACTGTGATACAATTCACCTAATAATGGATTCATTATTTCCACAAAGAAAGTACGCTCTTTGGATGAGTACCGATTATTGGAGACACGTCCTTTTTTTGGCATTTAATTTATTCCAGATGCGTCATAGCAATATTTAGCGCACATATTATAATAGTTCAATATTTAGGTCAAATATGTGTGATAAAGCATCAATAATTTATCTTTGTACTTATACTTTCAGCAAAACTGGATAAAATGAGCAACACAAATAAGATGCATAAAATACATAGAAATGATTGGCTTTTGCGAGTTTTGACTGCAAAGTTACAATATTAAAGAAAATTTTGCTGATTGCTTGAACACTGTTCCCTATAGTCCTTAATATTTTTGGGGGGACTATAGGTTCCTTCTGTTCATCCCTCTTTGGCTTTAACAATATAAAAATAAAGTTTAAAACTGATTATTTACCTTGTTTCCAGTGCCGAGACTCCTCTTATACAGCTGCTTGCTCTGCATTCATAGTCGTCAATATACCTGCTGACGTCTTCCACAATCTGCGGTCCTCCAATCAGATGCTGGTCTCAGCAGCATTTCATAGCAGGACGGAGTATATTTCGGTCTTGAAGGAGGAACCATCCATAGTGGTTGTAAGGAAGGCAGCCGCTAGAGGCGGGTTTAACCCTGCAATGTAAAAACATTGAGGTTTCTATAATGTACAATGTTTTAAATTCCAGGGTTACAATGACAGGACCCCTGCATCTGACCACTTCACTGAGATGCATGATTCAAAATGTAAGAGAACTAGGACCTAGTCCAGGGATAGGCAACCTTCGGCACCCCAGATGTTGTGGACTATATCCCCCATAATGCTCTTACAACTATAATGCTGGTAAATCATCATGGGCAGGGCCGCCACCAGAAATTTTGGGGCCCCTGACAAAGCACAAGGTCTGGGCCCCCCCGCCCCATCCCCCCGGCCCGCCCCATCCCCCCCGGCCCACCCACGAGTCCGCCCACAGGACTCTTACCTAGTCCGCAAACAATGATGCAGGACTGAATGTGGTGTGTATAGTGGAATTAGAATGTGTGTAATGGATGTAGTGTTTGTGTGTATTAGATACTGTTTGTGCAGTGAATGCAGAGTGTGTGTTTGTGTAGCGGATGCAGTGTGTGTAGTGGATGTAGTTTTTGTGTGTACTAGATGCAATGTGTTTAGTGGATGTAGTGTGTGTTTTAGACGCAGCGTCTCTGAATAGTGAATGCAGAATGTTTAAATGTGTGGTGGATGTAGTGTGTGTACTGTGAATACAGGATGTTTGTGTAGTGGATGCTGTGTGTATAGTTAATGCAGAGTGTGTGTCAGTGTAGTGAATGCAGAGTGTGTGTCAGTGTAGTGAATGCAGAGTGTGTGTTAGTGTAATAAATGCAGAGTGTGTGTTAGTGTAATAAATGCAGAGTGTGTGTTAGTGTAATAAATGCAGAGTGTGTGTGTCAGTGTAGTGAATGCAGAGTGTGTGTGTCAGTGTAGTGAATGCAGAGTGTGTGTGTTAGTGTAGTGGATGCAGTGTGTGTGTGTTAGTGTAGTGGATGCAGAGTGTGTGTCGGTGTAGTGAATGCAGAGTGTGTGTCAGTGTAGTGAATACAGTATGTGTGTGTTAGTGTAGTGAATGCAGAGTGTGTGTTAGTGTTGTGGATGCAGTGTGTGTGTTAGTGTAGTGGATGCAGAGTGTGTGTTAGTGAAGTGAATGCAGTGTGTGTGTGTTAGTGTAGTGGATGCAGTGTGTGTATTAGTGTAGTGAATACAGTGTGTTAGTGTAGTGGATGCAGTGTGTGTTAGTGTAGTGAATGTAGTGTGTGTGTTAATGTAGTGGATGCAGTGTGTGTGTTAGTGTAGTGAATACAGTGTGTGTGTTAGTGTAGTGGAAGCATAGTGTGTGTCAGTGTAGTGGATGCAGAGTGTGTGTCAGTGTAGTGGATGCAGAGTGTGTGTCAGTGTAGTGGATGCAGAGTGTGTGTCAGTGTAGTGGATGCAGAGTGTGTGTTAGTGTAGTGGATGCAGAGTGTGTGTTAGTGTAGTGGATGCAGAGTGTGTGTTAGTGTAATGGATGCAGTGTGTGTGTTAGTGTAATGGATGCAGTGTGTGTGTGTTAGTGTAATGAATGCAGTGTGTGTGTTAGTGTAATGAATGCAGTGTGTGTTAGTGTAGTGAATGCAGTGTGTGTGTGTTAGTGTAGTGAATGCAGTGTGTGTGTTAGTGTAGTGAATGCAGTGTGTGTTAGTGTAGTGAATGCAGTGTGTGTGTGTGTGTGTCAGTGCAATGAATGCAGAGTGCATGTTAGTGTTGTGAATACAGTGCGTGTTAGTGTAATGAATGCAGTGTGTGTGTTAGTGAAATGAATGCAGTGTGTGTGTCAGTGTTGTGGATGCAGAGTGTGTCAGTGCAATGAATGCAGAGTGTGTGTTAGTGTTGTGGATGCAGTGTGTGGGTTAGTGTAGTGGATGCAGAGTGTGTGTTAGTGAAGTGAATGCAGTGTGTGTGTGTGTTAGTGTAGTGGATGCAGTGTGTGTGTTAGTGTAGTGGATGCAGTGTGTTAGTGTAGTGGATGCAGTGTGTGTGTGTTAATGTAGTGGATGCAGAGTGTGTGTTAGTGAAGTGAATGCAGTGTGTGTCTGTGTTAGTGTAGTGGATGCAGTGTGTGTGTTAGTGTAGTGAATACAGTGTGTTAGTGTAGTGGATGCAGTGTGTGTTAGTGAAGTGAATGTAGTGTGTGTTAGTGAAGTGAATGTAGTGTGTGTGTTAATGTAGTGGATGCAGTGTGTGTGTTAGTGTAGTGAATACAGTGTGTGTGTTAGTGTAGTGGAAGCATAGTGTGTGTCAGTGTAGTGGATGCAGAGTGTGTGTTAGTGTAGTGGATGCAGAGTGTGTGTTAGTGTAGTGGATGCAGAGTGTGTGTTAGTGTAGTGGATGCAGAGTGTGTGTTAGTGTAATTAATGCAGTGTGTTTGTTAGTGTAATGAATGCAGTGTGTGTGTTAGTGTAATGAATGCAGTGTGTGTGTTAGTGTAGTGAATGCAGTGTGTGTGTGTCAGTGCAATGAATGCAGAGTGCGTGTTAGTGTTGTGAATACAGTGCGTGTTAGTGTAATGAATGCAGTGTGTGTGTTAGTGAAATGGATGCAGAGTGTGTGTTAGTGTAGTGGATGCAGTGTGTGTCAGTGCAATGAATGCAGAGTGTGTGTTAGTGTTGTGGATGCAGTGTGTGTGTTAGTGTAATAAATGCAGTGTGTGTGTTAGTGTAGTGAATGCAGTGTGTGTGTTAGTGTAATAAATGCAGTGTGTGTGTCAGTGTAGTGGATGCAGAATGTGTGTTAGTGTAGTGGATGCAGAGTGTGTGTTAGGGTAGTGGATGCAGAGTGTGTCAGTGCAATGAATGCAGAGTGTGTGTTAGTGTTGTGGATGCAGTGTGTGTGTTAGTGTTGTGGATGCAGTGTGTGTGTTAGTGTAATAAATGCAGTGTGTGTGTTAGTGTAATAAATGCAGTGTGTGTGTTAGTGTAATGAATGCAGTGTGTGTGTTAGTGTAATGAATGCAGTGTGTGTGTTAGTGTAGTGAATGCAGTGTGTGTGTGTCAGTGCAATGAATGCAGAGTGCATGTTACTGTTGTGAATACAGTGCGTGTTAGTGTAATGAATGCAGTGTGTGTGTTAGTGAAATGAATGCAGTGTGTGTGTCAGTGTTGTGGATGCAGAGTGTGCCAGTGCAATGAATGCAGAGTGTGTGTTAGTGTTGTGGATGCAGTGTGTGTGTGTTAGTGTAGTGGATGCAGAGTGTGTGTTAGTGAAGTGAATGCAGTGTGTGTGTGTTAGTGTAGTGGATGCAGTGTGTGTGTGTTAGTGTAGTGGATGCAGTGTGTTAGTGTAGTGGATGCAGTGTGTGTGTGTGTTAATGTAGTGGATGCAGAGTGTGTGTTAGTGAAGTGAATGCAGTGTGTGTGTGTGTTAGTGTAGTGGATGCAGTGTGTGTGTTAGTGTAGTGAATACAGTGTGTTAGTGAAGTGAATGTAGTGTGTGTTAGTGAAGTGAATGTAGTGTGTATTAGTGTAGTGAATACAGTGTGTGTGTTAGTGTAGTGGAAGCATAGTGTGTGTCAGTGTAGTGGATGCAGAGTGTGTGTTAGTGTAGTGGATGCAGAGTGTGTGTTAGTGTAGTGGATGCAGAGTGTGTGTTAGTGTAATGAATGCAGTGTGTGTGTTAGTGTAATGAATGCAGTGTGTGTGTTAGTATAGTGAATGCAGTGTGTGTTAGTGTAGTGAATGCAGTGTGTGTGTGTCAGTGCAATGAATGCAGAGTGCGTGTTAGTGGTGTGAATACAGTGCGTGTTAGTGTAATGAATGCAGTGTGTGTGTTAGTGAAATGGATGCAGAGTGTGTGTTAGTGTAGTGGATGCAGTGTGTGTCAGTGCAATGAATGCAGAGTGTGTGTTAGTGTAATAAATGCAGTGTGTGTGTTAGTGTAGTGAATGCAGTGTGTGTGTGTTAGTGTAATGAATGCAGTGTGTGTGTCAGTGTAGTGGATGCAGAGTGTGTGTTAGTGTAGTGGATGCAGAGTGTGTGTTAGGGTAGTGGATGCAGAGTGTGTCAGTGCAATGAATGCAGAGTGTGTGTTAGTGTTGTGGATGCAGTGTGTGTGTTAGTGTAATAAATGCAGTGTGTGTGTTAGTGTAATGAATGCAGTGTGTGTGTTAGTGTAATGAATGCAGTGTGTGTGTTAGTGTAATGAATGCAGTGTGTGTGTTAGTGTAATGAATGCAGTGTGTGTGTTAGTGTAATGAATGCAGTGTGTGTGTTAGTGTAATGAATGCAGTGTGTGTGTCAGTGTAGTGGATGCAGTGTGTGTTAGTGTGTTTATTAGTGTATGTATGTAATGTAATGAACGTTATTCCCCCCTCCCTGTTTCTTACCTTGTTCAGGGAGGGGGGAAGATTCTTTGATCCCTGGTGGTCCGGTCCGGTGGCATTCTGGGCCCCCGTCTCCCTGTATTTGCAGAGGGGGCCCAGCGGACTGCAGAAGCACTTTCCAGCATTTCCCTGCGTCTAACTCCCGCGAGACGTGATTTGCGCGTCGCGCGGAGCGTTGCCATGGTTACCGACCGCGGGAGTTAGATGCAGGGAAATGCTGGAAAGTGCTCCTGCAGTCCGCTGGGCCCCCTCTGCAAATACAGGGAGCCGGGGGGCCCGCGGCTGCACATATATATAGCGATGATCGCTATATATATGTGCAGAGTGTAATTGTGGGGCCCTGGACTGCCAAAGCAGTCCGGGCCCCCCAGGACCGCCGGGCCCGTGACAACCGTCACGGTTGTCACCCCCTGATGGCGGCCCTGATCATGGGAGGTGTAGTCCAAAACATCTGGAGTGCCGAAGGTTGCCTATGCCTGACCTAGTCCAATCATTGCTCCCTGTAAACAGCTTACCCTTACAACGTGTGTCACCATTATTTGATATTGAATGTGTGGCAATAAGCCACGGTTGTCATTCACTAAGCGCTACAATGTAACGCCAGGTAGGAGAGTACTTGTAAAGCAAATTTAAGTCACTTTTTAACTGAAATGTGAAGGAGAGACTCTTCCCTTTCTGACCTCTTAGTTGTCGTTTTTTTTTTTTTTTTTTTTTTACATTCTTTATTTTTGTTATGTATAGCAAAATAACATACGAGCTGACAATGCCACAATAGCGTAGTCAAGCACTAAAGAGCCTACATAATAGGACATTGTTTTGGCATGCATATCAAGTACACTTTTTTTATTTAGATGAAAAGACAATAAGCAGAGCCCACAGGTCTAGGATGTTAGGCTGTGTGGAGACTATAAGCTAGGCTTAACATTGAGATGTGGGGGTGTTCCTGTGAGTTAGTCCTGATGGCCTGGAGTCACAGTAAATGAGGTGTACTACAAACACTAGACATGCAGGAATAGGAAGTTCAAAATTAACATATTAATAGTGGTGTTGTAGCAGTTGATGAACATACAAATACAGCAGTGTCTGATAGAGCTAAGCACTCAATCCCTTTGAGTCTCGGTTGTCTTTTTAGCTTTATTTTTTTTTTTTTTTTAATTTTTCACTTTTCTTAGCAACACCATGTTTCCTTTTAAGATCTACTCTCCAATTGGCCATTTTTAGCCTAGAAACAAATGTTTTCTTTCCTAACCCCAAATACATTTACTCTTTCCTAACCCCAAATACATTTACTCTTTCCTAACCCCAAATACATTTACTCTTTCCTAACCCCAAATACATTTACTCTTTCCTAACCCCAAATACATTTACTCTTTCCTATCCCCAAATACATTTACTCTTTCCTATCCCCAAATACATTTACTCTTTCCTAACCCCAAATACATTTACTCTTTCCTATCCCCAAATACATTTACTCTTTCCTAACCCCAAATACATTTACTCTTTCCTAACCCCAAATACATTTACTCTTTCCTAACCCCAAATACATTTACTCTTTCCTAACCCCAAATACATTTACTCTTTCCTAACCCCAAATACATTTACTCTTTCCTAACCCCAAATACATTTACTCTTTCCTAACCCCAAATACATTTACTCTTTCCTAACCCCAAATACATTTACTCTTTCCTAACCCCAAATACATTTACTCTTTCCTAACCCCAAATACATTTACTCTTTCCTAACCCCAAATACATTTACTCTTTCTTAACCCCAAATACATTTACTCTTTCCTAACCCCAAATACATTTACTCTTTTCTATCTCCAAATGTATTTCTTATTTCTGAACACTAATTTATTTTCTACTTGCTCTTCCTGCAACATCATTAATATTAGAGTACCCTGATTAAAACCATTTCCTGCTTACTCTCGCACAACAGGATCAGTACATATTGTGTCTTTCATCGCCCCTTTTTTTGTTACCATGACCTGTCCCTCCTACCCACACCCCTGGCACAGTGGATCGTCCCCCTGGTGATCTAATGAAGATAATGGTTACCTGTGCGTCTGCTCAATTATGGATTCCCACATAGTCCAGCTCAGTGCATAATTACAGAGTGTGCCATGGACCATTACACAAGAAAGCAGTGCTTCTCGAACATTTATGGGCCGAGGCACAATTCATTTACTAACGTTTCTACTAAGAAGGTGGACATGGTTCTAGCCCATTCAGCTTATTAGTTTTAATTAGTTGCCAGATGGAAATCTCCAGTGAAAACCACTGAAAACCACTGCCATAAATTATCCTACAGAAGAGTATTTTTGAAACCAGTCCTTAAAGCATACCAGCAGTCGAGCATTTAGACATTTCTCATTCCCATACCTCCCAACTTCACCGTCCTGTGTAGAGGGATGTGACAGGGATAAAATGGGGCAGGCCAGTGATGTGCTGTAAAAATAGACAGGTCAACCTGGCGTGAATGCATGTCAGACTGCCTGCCAATCAAGTAGGCTGGCCCAACAAGTGGGAACCTTGCAGGGAGCACTGTTTGAGTGCTCTCTGCAGGCTCCTAAATTCTGGGCATAGCAGGAGCACATCTTACAATGCACTCACGCTATGTTTGCTAGGGTCGTTTCACTGGTGTCCCCAAAAGCAGGCACCAGGGAACAGAGTTGGGATGGAGGGACTGGACCCAGATATCGGGTCAGTCCCACTGAAATCAGGATGGCTTGGAGGCCTGCATTTCTGTTCCAATGAGTATACTGACAAAACCTGGACCAGTGATGTGCCTTAAATGTTGAGCTCAGAACCACTGTTATAGAGGGTTCTGCTAGCAGGGCAGAGGGATGGACAACATATATTATTATTTATATAGCAGCAATATACAAGGGCACAATGCTGAGCGTATGGTGAGTAAATCCACCCCTGCCAGTGGAATAAAAATCACAGGGCTATTTACTAAAGTGGGGATTGTCAAGAATTCAGTGTAAATGGAAAATTAAGTTAAAATAGCCAAAAACATAGCTGACTTGACAACATTTTCCAGCTTTCTCTATTTTGGTCTAAACATTTAAATTGCTTTGAGTTACCTTAAATTCCCAACATTACCCACATAAAGGAATACCCATGGTATAAAAAATGAGACTTTGTAGCTTATCTTCTGAGTTTTCAGTGGCATTTCCGCTCTCCATCCTAACAGCGCAGTAAACCTACTTTTTATTTAATAAAGACATTAAATTCTATTCTGTGTAGCCTACATCATAAATTGAGGGCAAGGTCCTGTATGTATTTACACAATAAACAACTGTACATAGATCATAAAACCTTGTAGAAACACAGCCTCACGTAGAGCAGCTGTCAAGCCCAGTAATGACTAACTGCACTTATCTCTGTGTAAAGAGGCAGTTATGGTAGTTTTCAAAGTATTTCCTCTTTTACTAAGAGATAAATTAGCATCTGCATCGATGCAAACAGTTCAGAACATTCTACAGCTTACATTTATAACAATCAACCCATTTCCCAGACATTAGGCTACCAATCTCATCAAGATAACATATAAACGCACATTTGATCAATAGCCCTTTTATAGCACTGATTGTCCTTTATTAACCAGTTAACGGCCTATGGTGGTATACCTAACCATAGCCATCTGAAACCCTCTTTTGACATAGAATGTGATTTGTTTTATTTAGTTTAAGAAGTTATTTGTACAGCTGCTTATAGGGGCCATCAGACCCAATGAATACTTTGTTGAAATTAAGTTGTTATGGTGCCAGGAGGTTCGTTAGGGATTAAAACATTCACAAATGGTTCAATCCCAAAGTCTCCTCGGCAGCGACTTATCGCTGTGACCCTCTGACATCCACTTTCTGAAAATGTTCAAAACGGAAGCCTTGGACTGTGGTTGGCAGGTGCGCCTAGAGCAGTCAGCTGTTGCTTTAAGCCAATCAGCATCTCCCAATTCACAAAACATATATGTTTATCAAGCCATTTTGTAAATGGAGAGCTACTGACTGTCAGTCCGAGGCTTATGTTTGGAAAAAAACTCAAGATTTTTTGTAGTTTAACCCCTAAAAGTAAGGCAGCGCCAGGGATCTTGAAGTTGTTATGGTGCCAATAATGTTTTTGGTTTAACCCCTAAGTTCTTAAATGCATAAGGAATGCCATGTCACCTTTACTGCTTCATTGTTGGCACAAATCACAGGAAGATCAAATTAATTAATACGATTTCCATTTACACATTTGCTAGCATTTGCCTATGAATAGGTTAAATTGTACTTGCTCTAAAGGGATACTGTAGTCACCAGAACTACTACAGCTTAATGTAGTGGTTGTGGCTTCTACAGCCTGTTACTGCAGGCTCAACAATGTAAAACGCTGCCGTTTCAAAGGGCTGGCCGTGGTGAAACAGGTTATAAGGTAAAAGTAAAAAGCTATTTAAACCCTAGTGAAGGGCTGGGGCAATAATATCATTAGTTAGAAACACCCTATAGTGTTAGAAATGTAAACGCAAACATTATGGTCCTCCTAGGAACTCCGACAAAGCTCTTTTTACTGAAACATCACATTAATTGCTTACTTGGTCATAGTCCTCTGGCTTTTCCTCCAATCAAATCGCAGCTCATGTAGACATCACTTCAAGGTGGATTAAAAAGGGACTATTTATTGAGGCTGAAGAGTTCCACTTGCTCACTAGTCACTGGTTAGTGAAAATTGAGCTTTCACAAGTATAAATTCACTCCCTGGTGGGAGTACCATGGCTTTTTACGTAATTTAAATAGAAAAGAAGTATTATTATAGCACTGTTCTAAAACCAAAGTAGCTTTTGGGTATATGCTAGGAGATAACGATGTACGAAAAAGTTTAGCAGGTACGAACATGACACGACGTGGAAGAGGTAAGGGAACTAGTGACAATTATTTTTTTGATAAAGGGACATTATAGGCACTCAGACCACTTCATCTCAATGCAGTGCCCCTGTTCCTTTAACTCATGCAATGTAAAACATTGCCGAATCAGACAGAATCTGAGAAACGACAATGTTTATATTGTAGGGTTAAGACTACATCTTGTGGCTGTCTACCAGCCACTGGCCAGTGTTAAAATAGCAATAGCCCTACCAACCGCCTTGGGACATTGACGCTAGAATCAGATAAGTGTTTAAAGGTTTTTTTAACCCAACATGACTGGAGGGTAGGGAGTGCCCAGGGGCAGTAGGACATTACAGTGTTAGGAATACAGCTTCTTATTCCTAACATTATAGTGTTCCTTAAGTGTGTACACTGCACAACCTGCAGAAAATAGTCAAAATAATTGTTTTTAAATTTATGCTGAGAATCCTTAGGTATCAAGAGAGCACAGGTAACCTACCCTGTTTTTCGAGAAATCTGAAAGAGATTGCAGGTGTA
Source organism: Pelobates fuscus (assembly GCF_036172605.1). Taxonomy (NCBI): domain Eukaryota; kingdom Metazoa; phylum Chordata; class Amphibia; order Anura; family Pelobatidae; genus Pelobates; species Pelobates fuscus. Next base: position 29,754,954 of record NC_086326.1, on the reverse strand, counting down.
GTGCCATTTCCAACTTGTGCTCTCCAAAAATAAACGGTCTCCACAGTCTGCTCCTGCACCTGTCCAATAACCTGTCACAGTTTACAGATATCTCATCCTTAACCTGGGGATACGTATGGAAAATATAAAGAGAAATCATTTTCTGGGACTCCTGTAGAAACATACTCCACGTAACCTTGTTACTAAATCCAGATAAACTCCAGGCCTACTTTTGATCCATTGCCGTCTCGTAATTTGTATTTTCCAGAAGTCTTCCATATTAAAACTAATTGAATTTGCTGTAGAGACAAGCTAGCCTCGAGCGACAATAAGGCATAAAGTTATAAATATATTGTGTGAATGCCCCTGTGTTCTTATATAGAAAGCCATGTCCTTATCTGGTGAATGTATTATTATGTATTGATGCTCGCAGTTATTTATTTTTTGTTTAGACAATGATATACTTGTATCACATGATAAAAGGAGAGATCACTGACACAAGTATTTATTAAGGAAATATGCCAAATGTGTCCGTTTAATGTTGCAAACCAGGAATGCAGGAGGTGTGCGTGCTGTGCAACACACATGCACTGGTGCTGCAAGCGCATAGCAGCAAGCCCGAACATAAATAAGGCAGGTTCTTAAACGTGTTATAGGAGTGGTTACTGTCTTTTTTTTTTTTGTCAAAGACCCCAATAACAATCATGTTTTTTTTCTCTTTGAGACACTCTTTTAAAATTACTTAAAAGACTACTCTAGGCACCCAGACCACTTCAGCTTAATGAAGTGGTCTGGGTGCCAGGTCCAGCTAGCTTTTACCCTTTTTTTTATAAACATAGCAGTTTCAGAGAAACTGCTATGTTTATACTGAGGGTTAAGCCAGCCTCCAGAGCCTCTAGTGGCTGTCTCATTGACAGCCGCTAGAGGCGCTTGCGTGCTTCTCACTGTGAAAATCACAGTGAGAGCATGCAAGCGTCCATAGGACAGCATTATGAATGCTTTCCTATGCGACCGGCTGAATGCGAGCGCGGCTCCTGCCGCGCATGCGCATTCAGCCGATGCCATCGCGAGGAAGAAGAGGAGGAGGAGGAAAGCTCCCCGCCCGGCGCTGGAGAAAGAGGTAAGTTTAACCCCTTCCTCCCCCCAGAGCCCGGCTGGAGTGGGTCCCTGAGGGTGGGGGCACCCTCAGGGCACTCTAGTGCCAGGAAAACGAGTATGTTTTCCTGGCACTAGAGTGGTCCTTTAATGACCAATACTTAACAGCCTAAGCACCAAATCAATGTTAGCTTAATGAAGCGGCTTTGGGATATTCATGGTTTGATCCATCCATGATTTACCTGCAAAGTCTTGTTCAATGAACAAGTCTTGTTCTGCTCGATCAGGTCGTTTCATTCGGGTGTAGATTAAAAGGAATTTGGTTTATACAAACCACTCCAAATGAATTTTTGCATGTCTAAAATTCAACCGATTTGTGCAGCGTTTTCGTTTTTTTTTTCTTTTCTTTTTCTTTCCTTTATTCTCTGCCAGCCAATCTGGTGTTTTCTATAATTGTGTATAAAGAACTGCAAAACAAAACAATAAAAAAAAAAAAATCTAAATTTATTGTTAGGATGAAAAAAAAAAATGATTGCATCCAGAGTATAAAAGTCACAGCTGTGCCCATCTTTGTTCAGATATAGAATATCCATTCAAACATCTTGCAAGAACACAGTTAAAAATAACACTTTAAAGAGAGAATGCTCAGTTTTATAATTAGTCTTCAATAATACACATCTCTTTGTCTCTATGTTTTGCTGTGCTTTCAAAATTAACGCTTTTACTTCGTAAAACTCCTTTAAGACGTACTTTTGCCTAATTTTGCTATAGACCTTTTTTTGACATCCAGAAAAGCTGTCAGCCCCCTTTCGATTACAGTAAATAAAATCTTCCAATTTACTTAAGAATGCATTAAAATGTGAGCCACGTACTGTTAATAGTTTAAATATAGTTTTAATGCCCAGCCCAAAGCCTCTGTATATATGTCTTAAATTTGTTTTCAGACTGAAAATTATTCCCCTTGAAAAACTAATAAGATAATTTTCCATCATCATATTCTGTACACAATACATTTTATGGCAGCATGGGAAGTTCAGGTAATTTGGCGTCAGAATCTTTACATTGCTATGCTGAAGAGAGGAACATCGCAGTCTAGGGGTGCCTATAATGTAGATCCCCAGATGTTGTAGAACTACTCCTGGTATGCTTTGCAGGTCTTTAGAATGTGTTAGAATGACAAAGCCACCTCATCAGGTCTGGACTTTAAGTGGCATAGGCTAAATCTACCTACCTCTATCCTCTGTTCATACGCGCACCTCTGGTGTTCTATTTAATGTAAAAGAGTGGAGCGCTACATACCGTATGTTTCGCTCCATAAGACGCACTTTTTTCCCCCTCAAAAGTGAGGGGAAATGTCTGTGCGTCTTATGGAGCGAATATGAAGCTTTACTTACCTGTCTTGTAGTTTGGGCCGGCTTAACAGGCTTAACTTCAATTTCAGGTTCCGGTTTCCGGCGGGACTGAAATGAAGAGCACACTCAGTGTGCACACTTCCTTTCAATCCCACCGGAAGCCAGAACCTGAAATTGAAGTTCCTGTACCGCGGTGCACGCTGTTAAGCCAGCCCACGCTACAAGACAGGTAAGTAATTATGGGACACTATGGGACAAGGGGAGGGGGTGACACTATGGGAGGGAAAGTGCACTATGGGACAAGGTGAGGGGGGAGAACACTATGGGAGGGGGGAACACTATGGGATGAGAACACTATTGGACAAGGGGAGGGGGGAGGGAACACTATGGGGCAGAGGAAGGGGGGGTTAAACATAACTATGGGACAGGGGAGGGGGTTAAAGGGACAGGGGAGAAAAAAAATATTCTGAACAAACTCTCCCAAAGTAAGAAACACTATGGGACAGTTTGTTCAGAATATTTTTTTGGGGGGGGGTTTCCTCCTCCAAAAACTAGGTGCGTCTTATGGTGTGGTGCATCTTATGGAGCAAAAAATACGGTACTTGTAAAGTGCAACCAAAGTGCTTAATTGTGCAAAATATCAAAAGGGTAATAACTTAACTGGCAGAAATAACCGTCTGTAGTGTGCCAGCGAGTATACCTCAAAAGGGAAATTGATACAAAATAGTGTAAAACCTTAATACATATGATAAAACAAGAAATCCAATATAGAACACTCACATGATCCAGAGCTAATAAACCTAGCTCTGGTGTGTGTAGCCTTTAGGACCGTTTAGGCGACATTGCCTGTCTTGTGTTGATTCTTAAGTGGATCCTTTTCTAGTGGTGTATCTCAGGATAGAGGGAATAGGTAGAAATAATGTGATATTACTTTAAGAAGATAACTTGATATGTGGTAGCAATTATACTCACATGTATAGAGCCAAGATAGAGCCTCTGATGTTTGCCTACCATTCCGGTGGAACTTCCTTCCCTTCTCCGTTAGAATTTCACCCAGTCTCTATTCCTTTAAAAAATCATTGAAAACTCAGGAAAGCACATCAACTTTCCCTCCCTGCACCGTGATTTCTCTCCTTCAACTGTCATCTAAATAAAGAAAAGCCCTCAGTGAATGCTATTCTATCCTTTTTGTGTCACTATACCCCACTCCCTCTAGACATAAGCTCATTGAGCAGGGCCCTCAATCCCTCTGTTCCTTTGCGTCCAACTGGTCTGGTTACAAATATGTGTCTCTTGCTGTGGAATTTATTGGCGCTTTATATATAATAATAATAATAACATTATTTAATGTTTTAGTCTCTGGCGCTCGATTTTCTGCACAGATATTCTCCTTGATCTGCTCAAGTGTATGCGGTTTGTTAAGGTAAACCCACTCCTTCCGATATCCCCACAGGAAGTAACCGGGATCGGAAAGGTCGGCAGACGTGGCGACCCATCGGAAAATAAATGAATCTGGAAATTTCTTGAAATTATCCGCTCACCAGAAGTTGTCTCAGTTTTTAAAATAAAATGCCAGTATTTTTACAAGTTGTAAAATTACCCATCATGAATCTCCCAGGACTCCCATATAATATGTATTTGCAACAAAAAAAATGAACTACCATGTTAACAAATATGTTATTTAACTGCCAAATCCTATTTTGAATTTTGGCTTACCCTGTATAATAAAATCTATTTATCTCCCTATCTATCCCCCTATCTATCTATCCAGTATCTATCTATCTATCTATCCATTGATCGATCTATATAGTATATATCTACCTATATATCTATTGATCGATCTATCTATCTATCTATCGATCTATCCAGTATCTATCTATCTATCCATTGATTGATCTATCTTTCCAGTATCTATCTATCTATTGATCGATCTATCTATCCAGTATCTATTTATCTATTGATCTATCTATCGATCTATCCAGTATCTATCTACCTATCTATCCAGTATCAATTTATCTTTCTATCTACCCATCTATCTATCCAGTATCTATCTATATATCGATCTATCCAGTATCTACCTATCGAGCTATACAGTATCTATCTATCGAAATATCCAGTATCTATCTACCTATCTATCTATCCAGTATATATCTATCCAGTGTCTATCTATCTATCTATCCAGTCTCTATCTATCTATTTATATATCGATCGATCTATTTATCCAGTATCTATCTATCTATTCATCTATCTATCTACTTAATGACCGGTAATAGCTTCTTATATTCTCTGACTGATTTTTTGCCAAATAATGTATCTAAGCTGATACACAACAATGTATCTAAGCTGATACACATTGTGCTGTTTGTTTGCCCCACACTGCCCACCATGCTGGCACACATAGGGTTAACCCACTGGCTCCAAGTAGAGTGGCTTTAAGGACCAGCAGGCTGTAAGCATGAACTCACATCCAGCCAGTATAACTCCCCAGCACTGAAAGGGTTTAACACCCAAACAGTAGTCTGCTTTGTTTATATATATAAGCATGCTTCCAGTAGTAAGTCCATCATGTAAATGGTCTGAGTTCCTATCTATTTCAGGAAGACTCTAGTCTCCTCCCCTTTATGTAAAAACACACAGAGCTCCATTGAGAGCCTGAGAGGTTGGCTGTGAGGCTGGGTTGTGGGTGAGATTAGATCAGGTCCTGTGCAGTATTATCACTAATCATTCCACTGATGTGTCTGAGGATCTGTGGAAGATGACAGACAGAGCTGGTGCTGGGTGTGTGGAGTCCTGGGGCAGTGTGTAGTGACAGGGGACACCCTCACCCACCTTGTGTTTTACTATGGGAGGACAGATCACCAGGAGCACTCTGTATGGTAAGTGTGTAGCCATCTCATTATACATTGATCAGGGGGGCTCAGCCCAGCCCACCATTCACACACCATGACATCCCAAGGTAAGACATTCACCCCCACAATGTGAATCTCCCAGACACTCACTGTATTCAGCATGTATGTAGCAGTGCTGGTATATTAAAGGGGTAGTGGGTGCAATGCTGCACGTTAAATCCCCTTTGTTAATAAATACAGGATACATTGTTTCCATGAATGTCTTTAGAATCTCACATTTACATTGTGTCAGGCAGGGTAGCTGTACTGTATATATGGCCATCGGTAGGTGGATATGATTATCTGGTCTTTTTTTAATTTACGATTTGCTTGTTTTATCTGCATAGTGGATTTTAAATAATTGATTTGTTACACCAATGGAAAGGGTGTGTGTGTTTATACGTTTAATTCTCTAAAGCAGGGATGGATTTATAACAGAGGCTGCTACACAGCTTGACAAATGAAAGCTGGATATTGGCAGACATATTCAGCAAACCATGCCTTTTAACCGTTTAAATGCCAGGTATTTTTTGGACAGTGTAAGCATTAACAGTGATCTTCTGTGAGCACAGCACAGCAATATTCTCTCTTTGTATGTATTTTCTAAAATGGAGAATGGGGATAGTTTAAAGGGGAATTTGTAGTTTTAGAAGAAAAAAAAAGTCAGAATTATAAAACTGATTATTTCTATTGTTTTCTAAATTTGGTTAATTATGGTGTAAAATATGCAATTCCATTGTCAATTCTTGGTTTAGTGATTAACCCCTTAGTATGCTGATGTCTGAATGTCTATTGCCCTCTGCTGAATTGGTTTCCTAAAGATTGACTGACATGGATCTAAAAACTGTCATATAATATTGTAAAGCGCTACGGAATCTGTTGGCGCTATATAAATGGCAATAATAATAATAATAATAATAATCTATGTATTTTATTAATATCGTCTATGTTGCTACTGTATATCATAAATATGTCTAGATCATTTATCTTGATTTATCTATTCTACACACTAAAGTATTACCATAAGCTGGTTTATTTATGAAGGGTTCTGCAATTTAGAATTAATTACATTTTGTTGATAGAAGAGTATTATCCCATATTAATATTCCAGAGGAAATCCACACTTTACCATTCATTGAAAAATGAATGGCGTCACATGGGGTGCTGAAACTGAACATCTCCCCTTTATCTATAATTCAGCTCTTTCAATTTGGAACTGAGGATTTAGGGGCTGGTGTTTCCTCCGCAATGAAAGATGGCTGATGTGGGTATCACTAATGGGCATAGACAACTTTCCTTCATTTTTTGCAAATTGCTGTTCTCATCAGTCCCTTGAATTATAGTAAAGAGAAACTGCAGTGCCAGTGATGGGCACCTGCCTACTGTCTAAAAACAGAAACTATCCCTCTACCTGGGCATGGGTTGTAACCCATAGAACAGAGACACTCTCATAAAAAAAAACCTGCCAACTGTTTGCAGACTACAAATCCCATGAGCCTTTGCCAGCCAAAGGCCCAGTAAGCGGTTTGCAAAGGTTTTTGGGAGCAGCAATTCACTAAGAAGCAGAGAGGGCATGTATCTTAATACATCTGCAGATTGGAAGGTGTTTAATTGCTCTTGGGTTGGGATCTGCTGACTTCTGGGAAATATGCTGCTACAGACTAAACTCCTGTTAGTATTCGGTTGGATGTAGATAAAAGATTTGGTTGACTGTGGATAAAAGGAATTGTAGCCCAGATTGGATGGAATGTCACTTTATAATAATCCCCATCAATTGGGATTAATCGGTAGCAGCTTCAGTTTTCAGTTATAGGTGACATTTAGAGTTGTATAAATGGACACAGAATATGTGCTTTCATAATTCTAGGCATCAAATCAATTTTTTGTGTGGCTGTCAGTCTATCAAGTCGGGGCAAATTTAAGGAATATTTAGGTGGATGTTACTATGGCAATTTTTCAGGATACGTTATGGGCAGCTTTTCAACCTTTGTTTGCATGACATTTTTCAGGTGCTATCAGTCGTTAAATGGTCATCCTCTAAAGGATATATGAAATATATTATCATGGCATAGACTGTAAGCTCTTGAGGTCAGAGTATGACCTTTCATGCTGGTGTTTTTACCAATACATTTAATGTGTTGTGGTTGCAGCCTGTGTTATTATATAAACAGCATCATGTTTATAGTTATACAACGGAATACAAAGTTTCAGCAGTCTGCCTGCGCTGTGCTCCCCCTTCACACAACTCACAATGATTTGTGCATAACAAATAATCAGATACGAAATAAGTTTCCTCTAGCCAAAAGCAATCATCACATGCACAACTCGTGTGGGGAGATGGGGGAGAGAGAGCACTGCCTCTGTTTACATGCACAGATTGATTAAAATGTGCAAACCTCCTCGCTTTGTTCTAGCTGTTCCATAGAGACTGTATTGATTTGGATTGGATGCTGGACTGGGAAGGAGCACTCAATATCTTTATAGTAAACGGCGAGCAATTTGCACGGTCCGTGAGATGGTTAAACCCTTTCATTAGCAAGTGTTGTTCTTTAAAAAAAAAAAACAACAACAACAAAAAACCCCCAAAACTTTTCATTTGACAAGGGATGTGTAGCTAGCACGAGAAAACGATAGATTCTAATACGGTTAAATGTCTAGATTACTGTTCACGGGTGCTTTTACAGTATTACGTGGGTTCAAGTTGTCGTTATTTACCATTTGTAGAAATATTTCGGGGGTAGGTTACAACGTGTTACAGTTTCTATAGTATTCTTTGCAATGCAAACTGTCTCACACGGGCCTCAATTTAATAAGATTTCCAAATGATTCTATATGGTTAGATAAACATTCCAAAATGATTAATCTACGGAAAGTGGCATAGACTATAATGGGTAACGTCCGGAGATAACTACGTAATAGGTTTTTCTAACAGTAACATTTAGAAAGCGTATTAAACCAAGGCCATGGTCAAAAAATATCAGTTTTGTAATGTTGAGCTGGTTAAACCAATGTATAAAAACAAATGGATACATCACCTGCTCATTGGTATTGGTAAGGACCTGCTGATATTTTGGGGCTATGGCATCCAGAATGCTCCAGAATGTTGAAAAAAAATGTATGTAGCAGAATGTTGGCATTACAGTTAGTAGCTGCGTGACCAAACCAGACATTTCCATGGCCACAGCATTAAAGGCCACACCTATACTGTATTCTGAGAATGTTCTACGTATTCATCCCACTGACGGCTGTTCTGTGCAGGCCTGCGCTTTCGAGCCACGTAGGCTCCAGTACAATGTTGGATTTGATATAGAAAATACACATTCTCTTCTATATTCTCTTCTAACAACTGAGCAGAATATGGATTAAAGTAATGAGTGTTAATAGGTTTTTACAGTGCAATACAAAACAAAAGCAAACTACCTGAATACTGGGCTGTTATCAGGTGTGGGGGAGGGTGACAGTACTTATGTTAAAGGATGTAAAGGCCACGTTAATGCTTTCCAGTCAGTCCGGTTGTGGATACAGAAATCTATCCTCCAAATCCGGCTTCCCTAAACGCCGGTCCTCCAGATGTTGCTGAACTACAACTCCCATGATTCTCAGTCTATCTATTTCATTCATAGAATCATGGGAGTTGTAGTTCAGCAACATATGGAGGGCCGGAGTTTGAGGAAGCCTGCTCCAAATGGTCTGCAATAAAGATCTTCCTCTGAGCGATCCCCTTCCCTGACACCACAGACAGCTCCCCTTGTACTCACACATGGACGCACTGGCAGGATACAATCTTATTACTTCCTCTAAACCCCTTTAATACCAAACTCAATTTTAAATGTTTTATCTACATGCATCTACATGTGCTGTATGGAATCTAGTCCATAGAAACTTCACTCACCCTCATTTATACTCTAGGAGTAATTACAACCTGAAGAGGAACAGATTTATCTGCCAGAAAACACTAGACACTGATATAATGCCTGTAACGGATCGCCTGGCACCCCGACTTGGTACCTCCGTTAAAGGATGCTCCTAGCGCTTCCTGAGGACTCCAAGCACTCTGGCAGACACCACAATCACCGAACCGATTCAGCATATGAATCTTCTCAAGCATATGAATGCTGTAGACCGTTGAATAGGAACCATACTACCGAATAGCGCGCAGATCCTACTCACACAGTTCACTCGCCACGGAGCCGAAGTCTTTAACTACACGAATGGGCTCCATGGCATAACTATCTGGGTTAACACATTCACATAAGGTCTGGTCCATAGTCCAAAGGCAAGAGGCGGGCAAGCAGCCCCCTCCAAGGACACGTGGCGAGGTCGGTTTCGCCACACTTCTTCCCTTTACCCCCCAGACTAACAGGGTATCTGACCTCCTGCCGGTCAGTGCCCTGGTTAGTCCAGCAACCCACCCATGAAGCACAAACAGCAGTACCTCCCACCCACAATAACTGATTACTACACCTGGGTAGAGGAGAACTTTGTCCAGGTCCAGGTGCCTCACCAAGGCTGTGTGGGGGACTGGTAGTCTGCCTTGGTGGGTTGCTGAGTGGGCAGAGACCAGCGGGACCGACCGTCTCCCCTCTGGATACACAGCTCTGTGGCTGGGGGAGAGGACCGACCATCCTTACCCCTTGTGCTGCAAGTGCAGAGACCACGGTCCCATCTGCGCTGGTGTGGGGCTTACTGTCTCCCCTTGGTGTGCTAAGCTGCCGCTGGGGAGAGAGGGTAACAAACTCCTCTCCCTTACACACTTTCAGCTGCTGGGGAGCAGGGCTGACCCTCTGTACTCCCTGTAGGCAGGGCGCAGAGACCACGGTCCCATCTGCGCTGGTGAGGGGCTTACTGTCTCCCCTTGGTAAGCTGGGCTGCCGCTGGGGAGGGGGAACGAGACTCTCCCCTCCCGGTAAAATATTCTGCCGCTGGGGAGGAAGGATGGCACCTTCAGCTCCCTGTAACGCACACTGCCGCTGGGGATCTGGGCCGACTGCCCAGCATCCCTGTAGGGCCGGTAGAGAGACCGCAGTCCCACCTCCACCTGCCATCTGTGGGTCTTCCCAGGACCAATCCGTGAGGCCCCTCAACATTTGTGAGTAAGGGCCACCTGGCAACTCTGGCTGCTGCTGGGGATCTGGGCCGGCTGCCCAGCATCCCGGTGAGCCCGGTGGAGAGACCTTGGTCCCATCTCTACCTGCCTGTTGTGGTTCTTCACAGGACCAGTCTATGAGGACCCCCACTTCGGGTTCCTCCCGCCGCCTCAGGGAAAGATGGCTAACCTCCTCGGATGAAGCCTCTACTCGGCTGCTGTAACGCTCCTGCTGCCGAGCATACTTCCTCTCTTTCGCCAGCCGGAATTCTCGGCCCAGCCTTGTGTTTCGCTCGGCCATGACCTGGTTCCAGATCACCCGGCGTGTCTCCATGGGTATATCATCCCCATACTCGGCCACTCGCTGCCTCACCTCGGCCAGCCAATCATCTCCAGAGCCAGAACCTTCCATACTTGTCTGCTCCCAGGGGCGCTGCACGAGTGCTAGCGTTGCCCTCAATTTGTAAATCCAAACAGTGTCTCTGAGCTGCTTTACCTCGCACTAGGACGCCATCCCACCGCTTGCCACCAATGTAACGGATCGCCTGGCACCCCGACTTGGTACCTCCGTTAATGGATGCTCCTAGCGTTTCCTGAGGACTCCAAGCACTCTGGCAGACACCACAATCACCGTATCAGAGAAGCATATGAATCCTCTCAAGCCTCTGAATACTGTAGACAGTTGAATAGGAACCATACGAATAGGTTTGCACTCCTAGCAGTCAAACTGGAACAGCATACAATAAATCCTCCCCCAATAATGAGACGACACTTCACTTTGAGGGTTAAACAGGAACTCTGGACTGGCACATCCAGCCTGGCTTTTATTACAAGAGTACACATACAGGCCACACCCAGGGGGAGGCATAAAATAACCAATGACATAGATGTTACCTCCCACACATCCCCTCCCCTTAGTGTGACACATAATCCCATTATTCATACAGTTTGAAATATACTTTTTACACAATATTTATAACTTCAAAACCATACATCACATTCACACAAAATTACATATCCACAATCAACCCATTCTGGGGAACAACATATTAAAAAAATGGCATGGATCAGACCAGGGGTTCAAAAGTTAGTAAAGTATCTTTTAAAACCCCTAGCTTTCCAGCTCAGATGGGTTTTTACAGAGCCTTCTCTGTGCTGGAGAAGTAATTCAATTATCTCCAGCACAGAGACAGACTCCATTGAGCACATGGGAGCACAAAGACAGTAAAACACTTTAAAATACATAAATTCACCTTTTACACATAACACGCAGACATTTCACCTATCTCCAGATAGCTGGGATCTGCGCGCACAAAACTACCGAATAGCGCGCAGATCCTACTCACACAGTTCACTCGCCACGGAGCCGAAGTCTTTAACTACACGAATGAGCTCCATGGCATAACTATCTGGGTTAACACATTCACATAAGGTCTGGTCCATAGTCCAAAGGCAAGAGGCGGGCAAGCAGCCCCCTCCAAGGACACGTGGCGAGGTCGGTTTCGCCAGAATGCCTGTAAATTTGCGGAAAATATCAGCTCACCAACTGCTTCAAAACCATACAGGAAGTTTCAATTGGTCATATAATATCTACAGTCAGGGAGAGGGAGGAGTGAATGGGCTCTGCCATTTCACTGTTAGCATTACATTAGCAGTCCAGAGATTGATAAAGATCACTATAGTAGTTTCACATACCTTCATTTTAGAAATATGTGGTTTAGTGTAGGCGGACATTATGCTTAAATGCAGACGTTCTTTGTACATTCCTTTTCCATTTCCAGTTGGCTGCACTGCTAGAAATGCCTTTGGGGTCTTTGTAAATACTTATAAACAAGGTATTTGAGGATTTCTATATATTTTTGTCACACCTACTGTATGTAAGAAAAATAATAATTTTACTTTTATACTAACATCTCAGATCCACTTTGAAATATAATAGACACTGTATTCTGTCTAAACCTTTTAATTTCCGAAATATATTTTTTATAAATGTTGAACGAATAAGTGAAAAAAACTAATAATTTCAATGTTTACCTGCAAAATACAATACGTCTATACACAATATGTTATGATATGTGTATATCAAAAGGTGCTCAGTAATGAAGGGGCTAATGCCACATGGGAGTTCAATCAAAACAGTGTGTCTCTGGAATGCAATATCTGTGTTGTTGTGAGTGTGTGCACCTGTTTGGCTGTGGCTCTGCCAGTGGTTTTGTCAGGGGCCACAAATTCTGATGTCACTAAATGAGTTCACCTTAACCTTCTGAAGCCAAGTTTGGCTGTCTAATCTAGGCCTTCCATCTGTTCCTGGTTACAATTTCAATATTTCTGATAATCAAGGTTAGACACTGCTGGATTGGTCTAATAGTCACTGTGTATGTGCTATCAGGGACTTTCAAAACATTATACAAAGTTCCACTTAGCTCACCCTCTGTTATTTAAACATTTACCCTGAAATTGAAATTTTTGGCAGCAGCCTTAAATGAATTTATAATAATCAATTGTTGCCCAATATTTTTGGATTAGGCTTTAAAGGAAACTCCATTTCTCAACCCCATACATTCATAAAGAGTTTATTGTACGAAAGGTGACGCAACTGATAATAGTCTAATTCACAGTAACAGTACGGACGGAATATAGAATACCCGTTTCATCACACAGTCAAATGTACAAACACTAATTTTAATGTAAGGCTTCATTCCTCAGCAAAAGGAGACTAGTTATTTACAGAACAACATTTCAAGGAAAAATTATTTTCCTACGTTTGCGATGCAAATCAGTATATAAAATCTGATATCTTGCCAATGGTATAGATCAAGGATAGGCAACCTCCAGCGTTCCAGACGTTGTGGACTACATCCCCCATAATGCTCTTAAACCCATAATGCTAGCAAAGCATCATGGGAGGTGTAGTGCAAAACATCTGGAGTGCCAAAGGTTGCCTATGCCTGTTATAGACCATTAGAGGATTAGATTATTTTGTGGATATATTATCTAAAATGTTTATCTGCACGTCATTGCTTTTGAAAGCGAATACTACAAAGTATGGAATCATGAGTATTTCATTAAGATAAAATCTTCATGAAATATTCAAATTCACTGTATTGGAAATTCACTAAAATTCCAACCCAGTCAGAAGATATACTAAGACACAGTAGGGATTATACAGTAGAGACTGAAAAGTGGAATAGTGGAACTCTGCCTTTTTTGTCAGTTGGAGGAAAAATACTGAGTCCAGCTCCCAGTTGTCACTAGTGATGGCAGAGGGGAAAAGTTGCTGTCTATGGAGGATCCCATGATCTCATGGGATCCTCCATAGAACTCAGTGTTGTTTTCTCGCGCATGTGCTAGTGCACCCCACTTAGTTCGGCTGCCTTCAGTGAGTCAATGGGAGCAAGGCGAAATGTCAGGCATGTTGTGCACTGTACGTAAGAGGGAAAAGTGAAACGTGAGGCAGAGGATTATACTATACCAGGCTGTAGTGTGTCATTCAACAGGCTTTGTTCTAGCCAACAATGCTGCATGTTATGGCATAGTAAAACATACATATATCTCGTTTACTCCAGGCTTTACTTCAGAGACACTATGCTTGGTTACACATAGACTGACTGCTTAGCTCTAATGGGTGAGAGGCTTGCGCTGTCATACTCAGTGGCTACCTAGCTAGATAATTACAAATACCGGGAGTACACAGATATATAATGAGTCCCGCAGTCCGCAAGCTTTAATGAGGCTGTATCTATAGAGGTCACGAGTTGCAGGCTCTGGGTTCCCAATCTGGGGTGTCATCCCGCTCCAGTGCTTGGTAAGCTCCTCTCATGCCCAGGTGGTGCCGTGGCGTCCCCTGCGCTGTCTTATTAGTGTGCGGAAGCAGTTGTGGTGTCTCAGGTCCAGGTGGGCTGTTTCTGGCTGGGTGCAGGGTGAGTGGCTTGATCTTTCGGGCCCTCAGGTCTGTCTTTGCAGGGCTGGCAGCGCTGGGGTCTGGTGGTCCCTGTGGGTTTACGTTGCAGGGCTTGTCCTGTGGGGTCCTGCTCTTTTTCTGCCCCCTTTGTTTGTGCCTGTTAACTATAGCCTGTACCTTGGTTCGTCCTAGTGTAGTCAGCCGACATATCCCTGGGGCAGGCTGTGATGGTCAGGTGGTGCTGGTTGGTCTCCCCTGCGATCAGCTTAATCATGCGGGCAGGTCGCGCACATGGCTACTGTGCGGCGGCCATCTTGAGCGTTGCCCAATGATCCTCGGCAGGGTGGTTGTTTTTAGGCCCTGATTGGTGCACCAGTAGTTGCCCGTGTCCATGGGGGGGGGGGGGGAGAAGTCCTGGCTCAAGCTCCCACGTGTTCCGGGCCCTTGTCGGGTCGTTGCTGGTGCCAGGCAGGGTCTTGTCGGGTATCCCCATGTTCCCCAGCAGCTGGGGCTTGATTTGGTCGCCAGTGTGTGTTGCTGGGTAAGTTTAGTCTTGGGTTAACGCCGATTTTCCGGCCCCAGAGCGGGAGCTCAGACAGAGCACGTCTGATCCCGCCGGTGGTCAGGCCCCGTCCCAAGCATTTATATATGTATATGTTGCATCAATTTAAAGCCCTTTTTGTCCTTTAAAAAACGGTATATAATATGTGTCGGTGCAATAAAATAGTAAAATGCAAATTGCAGTTGAACGCAAACAGCAAAAAAATTGAAAATTTCTTGGGTCCTTAAGTGCAAGACAAGCTTTTGAAGCTGTGTCCTTAAGGGGTTAATTAGTGAGTAGTATTGTAAAAGGTAAACAAATATCTCTCTGCTATTTACAAGCGCTATATACATAATCTGATTAGTATTCTGTCACGGAAGGAAAACCACAACATAGTACTGAATACAGCGCTTTCCATTACCATACACTTCTAAAGACTTGATACAACATATTACATGGACAACCAGTAAACAGAGCTGTGTAGTAATACACTGTAACTGCTGCACTGTTACCCACTGAACCTGAGATCAGCCCATTTAGCCAATAGATTAACATGGAATGAGCTGTAGCTAATCTGCAATCGCTGTAACATTTCGAGGAATAAATCAGAGCTTTCTGTAAAAACTAGGCCTCACCCTCTGTATAATAACAGCTTAACTGTTCTTTAATACATCAATAAATATATCAGACAGGTTTAACTCTATCATCTCTGTGCAGAAGCCATTATCAGATGGATCTGTATAATGACCCAATAATGCTTTTTTTTTTTTTGATAATTGGATCGTCGAAAATGTGTCTCTTTTTGGAAAATTACCTTCTATTGAAGCCTGGAATATTCTTAGACCCATTCTCTGCCTTGGCCTACCATACCATGTCATTTGTTCATGTTACCCCAATTTAGATCCCTCAGTCCTCTGTATATAAACTTTATGCTCCAACCAGTATAATGGTAGTATGGCTTCAATGGAAAGGGAAGTTAGTTATAGAGGTGGATTTTGACTTAAAGGAACACTATAGGGTCAGGAGCATAAACATGTATTCCTGACACTACTGTGTTAAAACCCCCCCCGCTCCCCTTTGCCTCCCTAAATAAAATAAAATTTTACTTGTATTCAAGACTGCAGCTGCTGCCTCTGCCCTGAACCTGCCTGCTTGGTTGACATCATCAGAAATGATTCTGTGTGCCAATCACAATACAGAAAGCGTTGTGATTGGCTCACAGAATCACTTCTGATTATGTCAACCAAGCAGGCAGATCAGGGGCAGAGGCAGCAGCTGCAGACTTAAATACAAGCAAGATTTTACTAGGGTTGGCAGAGACCGTGAAGTAGGCAGATCAGGGGCATAGCCGGCACAAACCAAACAGAGCTCTGGCAGTGTGCAGCACTGCCACAGGAAGCACATCTAGCTGGCCACTGGAGGTTTTACTAGGATGTAATGTAAACACTGCCCTTTCTCTGCAAATACAGTGTTTACTGCAAAAAGCCTGAAGAGAATGATTATACTCACCAGAACAAATTCAATAAGGTGTAGTTCTGGTGACTATACTGTCCCTGTAAAACACACACTCCACTGCATACATGGGAGGGGGGAAATCACCATTTAGTAGTTATACACCCAATGAAAACATGCATGCCTTTTTGCTGCATGTTGTCATTGGGGGTTTATCTAATGATAGCTTGGAAGCTTGCAAAAGCTGCAGTGCAAGCCTTCCCCTTCCTTAGAATTATCTGAATCTGTTAAGTACTGCGCACAAGCCTCTCTGGTTTTCTGACTGACAGATAGGGAAGTGTTTCATAATTTAATCATGAAAGTGCTGAGTTCTGGTAGAAATCAGCACTTTTATAAACCGGAATTAAAATCCGTTACTTCTCACCCATAAAGCAAGCTAAAGTGTTTTGTGGGTGATGAATGGTCCTTTAACTCATCCTTGACTAGTCTGAGATTTAATGAACCCACCTGAATTGTTTTACATTGATTTCCTACGTGGGGAATCAAGCACTCATTCAATTAGGAGAAAGTGGTGCTGGAGGTGAGATTTCCCTAAATGTACCATTTCACGGCTACTGTCAATGAATTTTTGAATAGATCTGGGCAGGATAGAGTCTAAGTGCTTTGCGTTGGTCTGAGTGGAGCTTGAGTGCACAAACGTCCGAACATATCTGTAAACAATGGGTTCTATAGAACAATATATAACAATGGCTTTGGAGTTGGGGTGAGACAATTATTCAAAAAGTCACCTGCCAATTACTCAGGTATGACAGTACCACCTGGGGCCTCTCACATGTTATTTAATTAGATCCTGAATTGATCGCTGTCGCTCACTGGAGACTGGTGTCAATAGTGAATCATGAGAATGAGGCGTTATTGAAACAAAGCTAAAATAATAACTTTAGTGATGTAATCAATAAACAAAACTAAATTGTGGAAGTAGCGAAAAGGAAGTAGGTATAAGATTTTCTGTTCCTGTTTGTTCGAATGTGAAAGCAGTTAATATTGAAAGTTTCCCAATGAGTCGTTAACTGTCCATGTTTTAGCATTCAGACAAAAGTAACATACTATGACAAATTATCTCATTGTACCCTAATAAAAAAGATGACTTGCTTTTGTGCAGAAAAAAAAAAACTATTCAGGGTTCATTAAAGTTTACTTTTATTTCTATATGTGATCAGCCTTTAGCACACTACCTGTAACTGACTGCTATAAGCCAACCAAGGGATGTATTCCTAGCACTGTAGCTCTGTCTTTCTCCCCCCTCCTCCAACGTTGATTTAAAGGGTAAAAAAAACCCTTTACTTACCTGATCCCAGCGCTGATGTCCCCCAGCCCTGGGTCGTGGCTCCGTCTCCTCCTACGTCACACGACGAGGGGGTGCTAATGCGCATGCGGGGCAAATGCCACGCATGCATTAGGCCTACCGATAGAACAGCATTGAATCAATGCTTTCCTGTGGGGAAATAGCTGACGCAGGATGTCCTCATGCAGAGTGTGAAGACGTCCAGTGTCAATTAACGGACCAAAAGTCCAGTAACATTCTAGAAGCGCCTCTAGTGGTTGTCTGATAGAGGCAGCCTTAGTGCTGCAAAGCAAACATTGCAGTTTCTCTCTAACTGTAATGTTTTGCATTGTAGCACTGAGTGCATTAGGGACACTGTATCCAGACCACTTCAATGTTCCTGAAATGGTCTGGGTGCCTATGGTGTCCCTTTAACCCCTTAAGGACACATGACATGTGTGACATGTCATGATTCCCTTTTATTCCAGAAGTTTGGTCCTTAAGGGGTTAAATTAATTTGGAATTTACACTTGATGAATAGCTTTCATAATGTAGACAGGAGCTGCCTCCACCTTCTACCCACTTCCCGTGCTTGTCATGCGATGTAGAAGAAGCTGCAGTGTGAAAAGTACACCAATCCTCCTCATTTTTTCTGCATGCTGTGAATGTACACGGGAACGTTAAAAAAAATTATTAAATCTGTTTATACACAAAATAAAGACCTTTCCCCCAATTTTCGTATACCATTTCTGTATTATTTGACAAAATATGCTGCTTTTTCTGCACCCAGAGATATTGTATGAGATAATTCATCTTTAAAGGAACACTATAGGGTCTGGAACGCAAACATGTATTCCTGACCCTATAGTGCAAAATCCACCATTTAGGTGGCTTGCCCCCTCCCCCTTAGCCCTCTTAAAAGCATGAAAAACTCACCTTATTTCCAGCACAGTGCACTTCCGCCGGTGCTGGCCCCGCCCTCCTGGTGACATAATCAGGATTGCCGATTTTTAGCTAATCCAATGCTTAGCGGGCCAAACACTGTTTTGGCCAATCAGCACCTCGTCATAGAGATGCATTGAATCAATGCATCTCTATGACGAAAATTCAGCGTCTCCATGTAGAGTGTGGGGACGCTGAACGGCAGGACTGCCTACTGTGCAGCACTGAGCCAGGAAGCCCCTACCATGGTCATCTGAAAAGTGACCACTTGGAAGTGTCCCTAGGGGCAATGGCAGTGTTTACATAAAAATGCCTGAAGGGAGCGATTATACTCACCAGAACAAATACATTAAGCTGTAGTTGTTCTGGTGGCTATAGTGTCCCTTTAATTTCATTAAAATGGTTATTTACTAAAGTGAGAATTCACGGAGAATTCAAAGTGAATTTCTAGTTTAAGGTCAAAGTAGCCAAACTGGAGAAATTCTCTGTCAGCTATGATCTCAGCTCAGCTACTCTGGCCTTAAATTTGAAATTCACTTTGAATTCTCACTTTAAATAACCCAGTATATTATTTGTTGTGTTAAGAAGTATTTAGTTTCTTCATTTCTGTTAATAGAAAAGAAACCTGTGGTGCGATGTATTGAAAGTGTTTTGCTCACTTTCACATCAGCGCTGGTTTTATGCTCATGCATCTTTTTTTTTTTTTTTACTTCACTCATATTCTTTTCTGCAGTCCAGCACATTTTGCTCCTCTTGTATAGTTTGCTCCTCCCCCCTCCACCCCCCTGATTTTACCATTGCTTATTTTCACAGAAAAAGATAAATTAGTCATTTTACTAGAAGGAAAAGGGCACAGTTACAATTTGAAAGGGATGTGCTTATGGGAGCCACCATGGGTTCTCCCTCTTTCTCCTTTGAAGGACCATCACTCACCTTATACAGTGACGTCTCCAGGCAGACTGTCATCTGGCGACAATCACTCTGCCCACTTCACAAATTACTATGGGACAACGAGAGATCTCTTACAAGTGGGAACCCCAATGGGTGGAATGGCTATGGGTTGGAAGAAATGTAAAGTCCAACTCCCTTACTCATCTGGCAGGTGTTCCTCATTTTCTTGGTGCTTTGGAACTCCCTCCGGACTCCTTGCCATCACAAGTGCAACACAAGTGGAAAGTTGATAGGTGGACCTTCCACGCAGCAAACAAGGGTTTCCCCAACCTAGTGTAGATTTTCCAACCAAGATTTTCAATTCTTCTCATAATCACCTGGCTCTGTAGGCTTATGTTTTACCTCAGTCCTTCATGTTGACATTCCTTTCGTATGTCTAGATGTTCTTCATATTTTGTGTTCCCCTTTATTGTCTTGTATGGGCATCTTCATCACACTAATGGTTTATCTCTTTGGATTTAGCAGTAGTTAGCCCTGTCATTCACTCCTATTTTGATGGCCGACCTGTTTATGGTGCCATTATATAAAACTGTACTTATTATGGCTTTTATGGCTTGTATGATCCACGTATACAGAACTGCTTTGAAAAATAAAGTATAATAAAAAAAAAAAAAAATGTCAACACATCACTGTGCATAATACCTATGAGTATGATGAGGTTATAGTGGTTCTGCCACACCTTCATCAGGATGTAGAGTACCACGTGTGCAGTTATAGCTACATTTACTTAAATATGTTTACTTTAGGGTTGGGGGAACAGCTAGGGATATCTAGATCATATGATAAGGAACCTGAAGCATTCCTTAGGGTTTGCTCCCTAAATAGTGACTTGTTGGGAATTGAAAACAGAATTAGAAAATAAAGACCAAAATATGTGCACTAGAAAGAAAATCTTCACTTTAGCTATTTTTTTATATATTTTTTTTAACTAACTGGACTATTTTGGCCTAACTTTGGCAATTTAGTTTTCTAGTTCACCACAATTTGCTGTTGAATAAATAAAAAAAAAAAAAAACAATCCTTTCGGTTCTATGTGCGTACAAATCAGGATGGCAAGTTTGTTTTAAAGAAACAGTAAACCCATTTTGTCTTTGCAACAATTAAACATAGAAGAAATACAGGTCATTCCGTTTCCATTGCTTTGTGGGAATGTGCAACTTTTCTGTGAGAAACTTAGTATTGACCTTCGCCCCACCCCTTCGTCGACATGTTAACATTGCCCGTCCTTCTGTCCGGGACTCACATGATGAGAAATAACGTTTAATGAGCGAGAGTTTACTGGCTTTCCCGAGTGATAAAGTCACTAGCAATATTTACTAAAGTGTGAATTGTCAGGAATGTAAAGTGAGTTTTAATTTTTGGTCAAAACAGCCAAATTGGGGAACATTTTCCTACTTAGCTATGTTTTCCGATGAGTTAGTTTGGCCTAAAAGTTAAACATTCACTTTAAGTTTTATTAAGAATTCTCAGCAATCCTCACTTTATTGAATAACACTATAACTCATACATTAATAAGAGGATATACTGGAGATATAAGCCCTATATAATGGTTATTAATTAAAGGGAAACTATAGTGCCAGGAAAACAACTTGTTTTCCTGGCACTATAGCTTCTTCCTCCCTCTTGTCCCCCATTCTCTCCCCACGGGTTGCAGAAGGTGCTGGCTCGGCCCGCCTTCTTTCCTCCCTTGCCAACGTCATCTGGAGTGGGAGACCTAATGCGCATGCGCGGCAATGGCCATGCTTGCATTAGGATTTCCCCATAGGAAAGCTTTATACCATACTTTCCTATGGGGATTCGAGTGACGCTGGAAGTCCTTATGCATAGCAATGAGCTATAGTGGTCTGTGTGCCTATAGTGTCCCTTTAAAGTCTGAGTTGTGATGAATTCAAAATAATTACTAGCTGAACTTGAAACATTTCTAACATGTAGAGTTTTTCCAATTCGACTATATCGGTCTAAAATTTGGAATGCACTTGTAATTTACGACAGTTATTTATCGTGACTATTTTAATTAATAAGTCTGTTTACTATAGCACAAGAATACTAAAAATTAAAGCTGATTATGTCAATTTCAGGAGTCTTTGCACATTTCGCTAAGACTCCCAAAACGGACAGATTCAATGTACGTGCAGGGAAGGGGAGTTTTACATTCCTCCAGCTGTCCCTCGCTGCCATGTTCGTGATACAGGTCTTCCTCGGCTCCCGACGCTTCAGCTACCATGAGCCATGTCCGTGCTGTACTCTCGCTACGTCAGGTCTTGTGGGATCTTCCACAGACAAAGCCTGAATCCCACAGCCGTGATTTGTGACATCCGCTGGAATGGGATAAAAGCTGATGGAGAAACTCCTTCTTTTGTCAATTTGTCAGCCTCAGACTTTACCATAAAACAAAGTAATCCCTACATTGTTTTATGGTATCTCTGGATTAATCAGTATTTTATAAAGATTATATATTTATGAAATACTGAAAAACGACACTTGCGCTTTAATGGAAAACTATCAAGGTAGTCCATTCAGTGTGAATTTTTTTTCTGTTTCACAATTTGGCCTACAATTTTAACATCCCTTTGGGGTTACTTTACAAAAGTGAGTCTGGCCATGCAGATTTCAATTTGCCACAATTCTGAGTTTAGTGAATAAATTCCACCTGGGTTAAAGCTCAACTGCCTGCACTATTTACAGTAAATGCATGTTAAAGTACAGCTACCCCTTTAAATAGCATGTCTTACATGTTTCGTTAGGGTGTTGCCTTGGAGAAGTTTGTTTTAAGATAAATATAGGACATTGTAAATAGTGTACTGTAAACCTTGCTTAGTACACTGAAGGATATGACAATAAAATATGATCGATGACAACATGTTTACTGTGCTTTTATATAGCGCTGATAAAAAGTAGCTAGAATGTTTGGATAAACTCATCGATTGCTCATTTATCTTGCTGTAGTATTGTAGATCAGATAAAAATACTAAATTTTTGTGGGTGAAGATTTATCTTTTCTTTTTTCAAAGTGTCTGAAAATTCCTTAAAGCTTTGCATTTTAATGTCTTTGTGTATGAAATATCAAAGCCACCAGTGTTTTCAGCCTGGCCCTAGCATTGTGGTCATTGGTAGTTCCATGTGGACCTTATAAGTTTAACCCCTTAAGGACACATGACATGTGTGACATGTCATGATTCCCTTTTATTCCAGAAGTTTGGTCCTTAAGGGGTTAAAGGTCTCAGTTTTCATTGGAGAATTGTCTAGTTCAGGGGTAGGCAACCTTCGGCTCTCCAGATGTTTTGGACTACATCTCCCACAATGCTTTTACAGCCATATTGCTGGCAAAGCATCAAGGGAGATGTAGTCCACAACATCTGGAGAGCCGAAGGTTGCCTATCCCTCTAGTTAGTTAGTGATAGACTTATTCAGAAGCCGTTTCATTCATGGTTTTCATGACTGAAGCAGGAAATAATACAGATTAACGAACAGCGCACACACTTGACTTGGGCATTTCGATTTCGACTGTCCGTCCGAAAGATGAATGAACAAATAAAAATGACAACAAATGAAACAAAGATGAATTGCTTGGTGGACAAAATTTAATCCTGCAACTCATTTTTTTTTGTTCATTTGTTTGGTTTATTACAAGGAAGGAGGAACTACTTTGTCTTATGGTGAAGTCTGAAACTGATAAAGTTGACAGAAGGCAGCAGTCTGCTGTCAACTTTTGTCCAGTCCCAGCAACTGTCATTCAACCATCGATCTTTGAAGGATCCGGCATGCGCAAATTTACCGGGAAGCACCAGGAGCTGAATAGACCTGCACGACAAAGATGGCAGTGGCCTCTAAGAGACAGCGTGAGGTAAATAAAACCCAAACAGGATTTATTTCACCCTGAAAGTGACAGATCTGCTTTAAATCAGAATTTACTTTGAAAACTGTTCTGTTTCAGCAATTTTGGTCAAAATTGAAATTCACTTTGAATTTTCCATAATTTTCATGTTAGTGAGAACTGTGAAGGTGTCTGGAGTGTCCATTTAATTCTCTAAGAAGAATTTATCCCACATGCTGCTGATCTCACACCTACAGAGGTTAAAAAGCCTCTAAGTTTTATACCACGTACATGGTTTATAACTTTGATTATAAAACAAAAGGCACATGAGCAAAGTATGTTTGGTAAATACATGTAATCGTGCAAAAACCTACGTAGATAACCAACTGACATTACAAACAAATTTTAAAATGTTTTATTGTCATTCAGGTCAACGGGGAGAAAGTGTTTTGGCTTGGTTTGTGTAATTTGTTTAAAGTTGAGATGAGTCAAATGTTGCCAAATCCACCGAGAATGCTTGAACATACAAATATCCATGTTGGGCGGAACATGAAAAGTTTTGCCCTTTTGTATTTAGAACTCAAATACTGCAGGAAAGCAGGGTTTTGTTTTTGTTTTGTTTTTTTACAATATCAGGGCACTTCCCACATGATGAAATAATTGATTGCCTTCCTGCATGATATTAGTTCAAAACACTGCAGGACAGCACTTTTCAAGCAATGTTCACTGATGTGTAGAACTAATATGTTCAGGAAAAACCCAATAGATCTTGTAATATGTGTAACCCATAAACATCTTTTATTGATACAGTATCTGCTAAGGGTGCGTTTAGATTGCATTGATATATTTTCACAGTTTAAGGAAACAAGACTAATTTAAAGTAAATCGATTGAACATGGGCCCTTATGAAGGGAAAACAAACTTGTTTTCCTGGCACTATAGCTTCCCCCTTTGTCAAGCCCCCGCCCGTGGTGCAGAAGGGGTTAATAACCCCTTCTGTCACTTACCTGGGTCCAGCGCCAATGTCCCTCGGCGCTGGCTCAGCTCCGCCCACGCTCCTCCTCCGCCGACATCTGCCGGCGGGGGTTTATAAAACAACTGCAATAATTACATGCTCATGGTTAAGAGTGCTGGGAGTTTGCACTCAGACCACTTCAATGAACTGAAATGGTATGAAGGGAAAACAAACTTGTTTTCCTGGCACTATAGCTTCCCCCTTTGTCAAGCCCCCGCCCGTGGTGCAGAAGGGGTTAATAACCCCTTCTGTCACTTACCTGGGTCCAGCGCCAATGTCCCTCGGCGCTGGCTCAGCTCCGCCCACGCTCCTCCTCCGCCGACATCTGCCGGCGGGGGTTTATAAAACAACTGCAATAATTACATGCTCATGGTTAAGAGTGCTGGGAGTTTGCACTCAGACCACTTCAATGAACTGAAATGGTCTGGGTGCCTACAGTGTCCCTTTAAACCAAAGTTTTACTCCCATTATTTGTTTTTTGCCCTGCAGTTCTTGTAAGTTCTGCCCAGCCACAGGTGAATTCAATTTGCTGCTCATGTGAAAATCAAGTCATGGATTTTAGCTTGTGAATCTAACATACGGACGGTCAGCCTTTTCATACCCTGACTGACAAAAGGTTTTATTTTCCAACTGTTGCAATATACTGATATATTGCCTCCCCTGGAAATTTGCCCAATTTGCTCTGTTAGTAGACAGCCCAGACCTAGTGCATTTATTTGTAATAAATGTAGATACTATACAAAATAATAGCAAAAATCTAAACTAACGAGAAAACCAGCTTTACTGGAAAAATAAAACAAACAACGTTGCATTTATGGATACCAGACCGACAGCTGCAACATATGACCCCAATTCACCCAATAAATTAGCATACATCTAATTTCAAGAACATAAAAGCGAGATTGCACAATGATTCTTAGAATTATTAAATACAAATGTTAGAGTGCCACAAGTGTGTTCAAATCACTGGATTCCAAAAATGAATATTTTTAGGGAGGGGGTGATCCATAGTTTAAATTATATAATAGCCTACTCCAAATGAGGTAGATGTGGTAGGGGATGTTATAATAATCCAAACTATATCTTGAATATAAAGCAGATTGACTCAAAACATGCATAGTTTACTGAAATGGTAGGAAAATGTGCAGTAGTGTTAGATGTTGCTCAACAATTCAAAGTCTCTGCAAACCTCATTTAACCCTTTTCACCTTAGCTGTGTGTATACACAGGTTTGTTTATTTTTGCAAGGTGTACAGGAGTTTTGAATAGTACAGATGCCTGGCTACCTTCAGTAAACTGTATTAACTGTATATGGGGTAATAAACACACAGGCAGTCAGTGTTGTATTGTGGGAGCATTTGTGGAATTTTCAAATACAGAAATGCCTGTAGGTTCCTTACACATCACAATAAGCAGGGTATATGACCATTGACCACGATTGTACACGACCATTGATTTTATTTTTTTATCACTTATGTTTTAAACTCATGATAAAGGATAACATACAATCCATAATAATTTATACCTCTCATATATTGCTAAAAATCATGAACAATTAAATGAAAAATTACATTCTGTAAATTTTCTATAATCTATATCTATCTAACTATGCTCTTAGAATTTTATACGTGTGTTTCAAATGAGTATTAATTTTTTATGTACAAAAAAAGAAGAAAACATAAATTGGTGGTGACGTGCTTGATACTCAATGTGGCACATAGGGGGGCAGTGACCTATCTAACTAGGGACAGGGGCACCAAAGTTTTAGAAATGCTAGTGTGTATATACTCTATTGTTCCTTTACAGTGAGAGTCAGCTTAAAGGGACACTATAGTCACCTGAACAACTTCAGCTTAATGAGGTTGTTCAGGTGAGAACTATAGCTCCCTGCAGCCTTTCTCATGTAAACACTGTATTTTCTGGGAAAATACAGTGTTCAGGGGCGGACTGACCACTCGGGCATATCGGTCATGGACCGAGGGCCCGAGGCAGCCAGGGGCCCGGCAGCCAAG
Organism: Pelobates fuscus; assembly: GCF_036172605.1. Lineage (NCBI taxonomy): Eukaryota > Metazoa > Chordata > Amphibia > Anura > Pelobatidae > Pelobates > Pelobates fuscus. The sequence continues at coordinate 29,728,602 of NC_086326.1, read as the reverse complement.
CCATGCTCCAGCTGGAGAGATCTCTCCAACTGGAACGGCAAAAAAATAAAAAAAGTATTTTCCTTTATTAGGTTGCTGGGGCCCCTGATGCAGCGCAGGGCCCCAGCAACCTACCGCTCTTTAAATCACCCCCCTCTCACCCTCACCCGGGACCTGGCAGCTTCACCTCCTCTCTGCCAGGGCTCCTCCTTCCTGTCCCATGCGGCTCTGTGTGATGGGAGAGGCGGAGCCAGGAAGTGACATCACTTCCTGTATTCTCCTCTCACACAGAGCCCGATTACAGCCACCAGGGGAGGGAGCAGCAGCCTGGGAGAGAAGAGGGAGCAGAGAGACAGGTAGGCACTAATCACCCCCCCCCCCCCCCTGTCACTAGTCACCCCCACTCTGTCACTAGTCACCCCCGTCACTGTCACCCTCCCTCTGTCACTAGTCACCCCCCCTCTTTCACTGGTCACCCCTCCTGTCACTAGTCACCCCCCCTGTCACGGTCACCCCTCCCTCTGTCACTAGTCACCCCCCCTTTCACTGTCACCCCCCTCTGTCACTGTCACCCCCCCTCTGTCACTGTCACCCCCCTCTGTCACTGTCACCCCCCCCCTCTGTCACTGTCACCCCCGCTCTGTCACTGTCACCCCCCTGTCACTGTCACCCCTCCCTCTGTCACTAGTCACCCCCCTCTGTCACTGTCACCCCCCTGTCACTGTCACCCCCCTCTGTCACTAGTCACCCCTCCCTCTGTCACTGGTCACACCCCTGTCACTGTCACCCCTCCCTCTGTCACTGTCACCCCTCCCTCTGTCACTGTCACCCCCCTCTGTCACTGTCACCCCCCTCTGTCACTGTCACCCCCCCTCTGTCACTGTCACCCCCCCTCTGTCACTGTCACCCCTCCCCCTGTCACTGTCACCCCTCCCCCTGTCACTGTCACCCCTCCCCCTGTCACTGTCACCCCTCCCCCTGTCACTGTCACCCCTCCCCCTGTCACTAGTCACCCCCCTCTGTCACTAGTCACCCCCCTCTGTCACTAGTCACCCCCCTCTGTCACTAGTCACCCCCTCTCTCTGTCACTGTGTCACCCCCTCCCTCACTGCCACAAGTCACCACTCCCTCCGTCACTGTGTCACTAATCACTCACTCCCTCCGTCACTGTGTCACTAATCACTCCCTCCCTGTGTCACTGTGTCACCCCCACCCTCCCTCTGTCACTAGTCACCCCACCCTCTGTCACCCCTTCCCTCCCTCTGTCATTGTGTCACCCCCTCCCTCTGTCATTAGTCACCCCTCCCTCTGTCACTAGTCACCCCCTCTCTCTGTCATTAGTCACCCCTTCCCTCCCTCACTCTGTCCTTAGTCACCTCCTCCCTCCGTCACTAGTCACCCCATCCCTCCCTCTGTCACTAGTCACCCCTCCCTCTGTCACTGTGTCACCCCCTCCCTCCCTCTGTCACTAGTCACCCCTCCCTCTGTCACTGTGTCACCCCCTCCCTCCCTCCCTCCCTTACTCTGTCACTAGTCACCCCCTCCCTCACTCTGTCACTAGTCACCCCCTCCCTCACTCTGTCACTAGTCACCCCCTCACTCTAGTGACAGTGAGGGAGGGGGAGGGTGTGACTAGTGATAGAGGGAGGAGATGACTAGTGACAGAGTGAGGGAGGCATAGGGTGACTAGTGACAGAGGGAGGGAGGGGGTGACTAGTGACAGAGGGAGGGAGGGGGTGACTAGTGACAGAGTGAGGGAGGGGTGACTAGTGACAGAGTGAGGGAGGGGGTGACTAGGGACAGAGGGAGGGTGTGACTAGTGACAGTCACCCTCTCCCTCCCTCTGTCACTAGTCAACCCTTCCCTCCATTACTCTGTCACTAGTCACCCCCTCACTCACTCTGTCACTAGTCACCCCCTCTAGTCACCCCCTCACTCACTCTGTCACTAGTCACCCCCTCACTCACTCTGTCACTAGTCACCCCTTCCCTTCCTTACTCTGTCACTAGTCACCCCCTCCCTCACTCTGTCAGTAGTCACCCCCTCACTCTAGTGACAGAGTGAGTGAGGGGATGACTGGTGACAGAGTGAGGGAGGGAGGTGGTGACTAGTGACAGAGTAAGGGGGACAGTCACCCCCTCCCTCACTCTGTCACTAGTCACCCCCTCCCTCCCTGACTCTGCCTCCAGGTACCCCCTCACTCTGCCACCTGTCACCCTCTCCCTCACACACTCTGTCACCTGTCACATATGCATTCACACTGACACTACATCCAGACATGTACAAGTGCATTCACACAGACTCAAATACAAACATGCATTAATACACAGGTCTTCACAATATACACATCCAAAGGAATGCTGTATTATATGAGAGTTGTATTTAAAGGGACACTATAGTCACCCAGACCACTTCAGCTCAATGAAGTGGTCTGGGTGCCAGGTCCCTCAGGTTTTAACCCTTCAGATGTAAACATAGCAGTTTCAGAGAAACTGCTATGTTTACTTAGCAGGGTTAATCAAACCTCTAGTGGGTGTCATCCTGACGTGCAGAACGTCTATAGGAAAGCATTGAGAAATGCTTTCCTATGGACTGTTTGAAAGCGCACTTGCCGCGCATGTGCATTTCGCTCCACTCATGAGCTGACGTCGGCGGGGGGGGAGGAGAGGTCACCAGCGCCGAGGGGGCCCGGTGCTGGATAAAGGTAAGCTGCTGAAGGGGTTTTAACCCCTTCAGCGCAACGGGAGGGGGGCCCTGAGGGTGGGAGCACCCTTAGGGCACTATAGTGTCAGGAAAACAAAGCGGTTTTCCTGACACTATAGTGATCCTTTAACATTTATTTAATGCACATATATTTGTGCATTCAAAGGGCCTGGGATCTAATTTTGCCCGGGGGCCCCAAAGGCTCTCAGTCCGCCCCTGACAGTGTTTACAATGAAAGCTAGGAACACCTCCAGTTGCAGTCACTCAGAGTGAATCAGAGGGACTTCGGAGTTGATGGAGGCATAATTTGCCTCCATCCACTCAGATCTGCTGTGCACGAGCATCCTGTGATTCAGTGTCTCCTCCCTCTGCATGCAGACACTGAACTTTCCTCATAGAGATTAATTGATTCAATTCATCTCTATGATGCAATGCTGATTGGCCAGGGCTGTGTTTGAATCATGCTGGCTCTGCCCCTGATCTGCCTCCTTGTCAGTCTCAGCCAATCCTATGGGGAAGCATTGTGATTGGTTCAGGCTATCACATGTCAGCAGACTGCTTGTTTTTCTGAGTCTAACAGCATGCAGATTTACAGCTTCAGGCTTGAATACAGTAAGATTTTTACTATATTTATGGAGGCATGAGGGGCCCAGGGGGGCTAGATGGTGGTGTTAACACTATAGGGTCAGGAATACATGTTTGTGTTCCTGACCCTATAGTGATCCTTTAATCGCCAAGTCAGCTAGGCTTTCAGCTCAGCTATGTTGGCCTTAAAATTCTCTTTGAATTCCTGAAAATTCTAACGTTAGTGAATAACCTTGATTGTGTGTTCTTTTTTGTGTTTTAAGAATGGACGCACCATTGTAAAATTAAAAAAACAAAAAAAAAAACAGGAAAACCCAAAACATTGGTTAGCCAACGCGAGCACAGACTCCATTGAACATTTGCTTCTTCTCAGTACGAGTGATGATCTCAATCCAATCAGTTGCTTCTCATTTAGAATGCATGGAGCACTGAGTGTCCTGTCAATCCCATGCTTTGTGTAGAGAGACCATGAACACTGTTCAGCATCGTTACACATTTTTGATGACACTGGACATGAAATTGAAGGTTTTTAAGGTGGATTCGCTCTAGTTATTGTCTCTCTGGCTAGAGATGTGGATTAGTCAAATCGTAAACATTGCTGTTTCTCGGAAAGGGACAGGGTACATTCACCCAAGCCAACTTACTAAGATAAGGTGGTTTGGTGCTTACAGTACCCTTTTGAAAAAAAATGGAAAAAAAGTTAGGAGAGGAGTAATGGTGAGACTGTGTGGTTGCAGAAAGAGAATGGCCCACTGCAGCCTGGTCTATCATATGGTTGTGTCCCAACCTCACCATGGCTTGTGGTTTCATAAAACTATACGAACGTCAACTGCCAAGTTCTAGTTCTTCATGAACATTCAAGTATTTACTAATTTAAGTATTCTAACATTAATATCAATTTAAAATGAAGGTTTGAAGCGTCAATAGTATCAATTTGAGATGGTTCATTGGTAGTTCGTCTTGTATTTTCAACACAAATGCTTTAGATCGACCTCAGATGGGGCCCTGTTCATGATTAACTGATTGTACAGATACAGAACATAAAGGAAAACTAACTACAATTAAAATGTTCTCCTGTTGGAAATGTAAAGCTTTGATGACATTCCGAAATATATATATGAGAGTGTTTCCATATGGAGTTAGAACCTTCGACCTTGTATTATTTAGTTTTCGGCATCCTCCACTTCCCACCATATCTTGCATCGGGATCTTGGGTGTGTTCCAAAGAGCATGAACTGTGAAAATTTTCCCCATAAACCAAAAAAAAACTAAAAACGGGGTAAAGAATGGAAGAATGGTTGCAGGAGTAACTTTTTTTTTTCTTTCTTTTTTTTTTTAAGTGTAAACCGTAATATATATCTCTAGACACTTTAACCATTTCAGATTAATGTTAAAATATCCTTACACATCTTACCGGTATCTAGTTTTATATGGTTTTATCAAGCAGAAAGTGAAATCTTTAGAACTTTAGTTGTCTGTATTGGGATTTAGTGGTTTATTAACAAAAACTCTGAATTATTTATTTTCAGTTTCCCTGCACGTTCAAGACAATTACTGGTTTATTATGTAACTTTATTTGTGTTCACTTTAACTGTTTATAAGAGAAAAGCATACACTCAAACTCTAAAGGGGCACTAGTGGCACAACAGTTTAGTGTAGTGGTTATGGTGCAAAATGCTCGGGCTCTGTCCCACTTTTTTTTGTTTAATTGAGTGCGGTTTCTACAGACAGCCCCCTCCTCAAGTTGCATTGATAATATAGAATTTACACTCCCGCCTTGCAAATAGAAATTCTGTCTAACATGGATGGTAATGTGTGCTGGAGGGGGTTAGCTCACTGTCTTTCACACTGGACAGAATTGATAGTGGTAATGAAGTTGGGAATTACCATGCCTCTCAATATACCCATTTTTGGTGTCCAGGTTTGTGGGTCCTGTCCTGCCTTTATTCCCTGGTGCCTTGCTTTTGGGGACATAAAGGAACTGTGGGGACCAAGCATATAATTAAACACGCACGCGCTACACTTATGGCACTAGGACACAGCAAATAGCACTGAAACAGTGATACCTGCCATCGGTGCGCCGGCTGGAATGATTGACAGACAGCCTGGCTTGCATTTACTCTAGGCTGACCCGCCGAACTTTTGTGAGGACCCACTCCCTTTGGGCCGCCTTGTTCCCTTTTGATGGCACCATTGAATTGATGCGATCGCCTCACTGACCTGCCTCTTTTCCCCCCTCCCAGTGGCCTCCTGATTCACATAATGATGATATTTAAGTTATGAATTATTGATGGTTTGAAACAGAATGGGCAATAGTTGCTGTGTTGCAAAATGGTTTTGAACATAAAATGTGGTACACAGACCATTGCCACTGAGTTGCAGTTGTTATGGTGCTTATAGTGCCATTATAGTCTCTTTTGAGAGCATGTTCCCTGTTTTAGAGTGGCCTCTCATAAATAATTGTGGATTGGTTTAATTACCTAACATTTATAGGCTCCAGCTATTCGTGTGTCGTAAAGTACGTAGCAAAATAAATAAACTTTGGGTAAACCAGTCCCTTACTACAATGATTGGTTAATCCAGTTCCAGTATGCATTGCTAATTTATCTTAAATCCTGAGAGAGTATTGGCAGGTATAAGGCTACAGCAGCTACCATAGCAGATCATGTCTGCTTGTTTTTCCAAGAGGGGAAATCTAATGTTAATAAAATATTCATTAATTGAAAGTTCATACAAGGCTGGCTTTCACTGTAATAAACCTCCTACGTGTCCAGCACTGGTGAAACTGACATCGATTTCAACAACAAGAAGTCATTTTCAGTCCCATGGAAAGGAATCAGAACTTAAATAATTCAGTCTGTTGGATCTAAGCAGATTACCCATACTGGAGCAAGATAGCATTACATATTAGTTCAGTTGTAGAAAGAGCCCCCAACGTCAGCAAATGTTTTATAAACAGCAAATGTTTATAAACTCAATAACCCATTCAACAAAATGATGGGTCCATCTACTTTCAGACCAAAGTCTGACATTAATCGGTGTTAGATTTGTTTATTTATTTTGTCTAACTCATGAAAACGTTACATCTCAGGGTGTATACGGCTTTGGTAGCATTACCTCTGCAACCCGTTATAAATTAGATCTATAATTTATTCTTCAATTTTATTACACTACATAGCAGAATATATTACCCACAGAATTACACATTTTTAGACCTTAAAGAGTGTCTCTGTGGCCCAAGAGAAAACACTGTTCACACTGTACACTATATACTGCATACTGCGCCCTGAATTTAAGAATATAGTGAGAATTCTCCAACCACTGGAAGCCAACTGAAGTAATATTTAGACATGATTTTTAATCCTTAGAATTTACAAACCATTGGACGGTGCTTTCCTATTTCAGATAATCTCAATGGCAAGGAAACGTGGTGAGGAGGTAAAAAAAAAAGATTTAAAAATCACAAAAAAATGTAATCTCATAATTTCCACCTACACCATACACAATTTGTGGATGGTAATTAAGACCTGGTTATGGCATATGGAATGACACTTAAATTGGTTAATTAGCTCTGGCGGCTGACTTGGCTATTAAAGAACATGCTTTATGATCCTGAGAAATTCCCATGTGCATTTGGTGTATATTTGGGGCCTTCCAATGACATAAGATGTTCCTTTAGACGTTACAAATCACCTGCCAACAGTTACTCATTCAATCTATAAAAGCACCTTTAATAAGCTTTTAGTATTATCTGTCCAGTAATTTAGAAAGAAAGTCCCTTTAAAAAAAAAAGTCCCAGAAAAGAAGCAATATCGGTTTTGCATATCGCCTAACATTTTAAATTGACATAGAGGAACACTGTAATTTATGGGGAGGTGTGGCCAAGTGTGGAGCTGTTGTAAGAAATTTTAGGTGACTTACTAATAACAATTTATGTAGAATAGTAACAATGTATCTTATTTACACACTTATTCCTAAAAAATATTTATTGTAGTTTAAAGACACATTACTGGGAGCATTATTTCCAAAGAGCTCTATTATACAATCAGACACATCCAACAATATGAAGCTTCCAAAAAATAGGGACATTATAATAGAAAAGAGGGACAGGTGGATTTGGGCCCAAAGTAGGGACTGTCCCTCTTAAATCGGGATGCTTGGGAGGTTTGGTTTTTATGGATAAAGGTCACAGATGTACAAGTGATCTGAAGATTTTAGACTTAATTGGGATTTGCAGATACCAAGCCTTTCTGCATTTTCCCCCAGCTACCATTTCTGTTAAGTTTTTGTGAACTTTATATTAACTATTGGTTTGTTTTCTATCTCCGTACACTGTGCCACCTGTTTACATTTATTCTTACCAGTGATCGCCCTCATCACAAACAGTTTGTCTAGTAAACAGATTATTGTAGTCCCTGTTTATTGTATTCATCCTATTGTATGAGTACATGGAAACCGCCCATTAAAAAATGCCAGCTAGGTGTAAGTGTATGCATTAGTTTAGTAGAATAACCTGCGTGTGTTGTTTTTGTTGGTATTGTCAGCATTCTGGTTTCATTTTGAAAGTATAAAGATTTGACATACATGTTTCAATATTCAATTGCTCTAAGTATAAAATGTTGTCCCATCCCCCAACACCAGGATTAGAGTGTGCGGGTAGCCAAAGAGGGTGCAGGTCAGCGACGCAATGTTGCGATCTGGCTAGTATTGCACCCAAAAAACTGAGTCAGGTCACATTGACAGCAAGGTGACGTGTATCTGATAGCCAGTCTTTCCCAAGTTTTCTTGGGTGAGCAGAAATGTCTATGGATGGTCTTGTGTAGCCAGAAATGAGTTTAATGACATTAAGCTGCTCTAACTGGAGATATTCTGTGATTAATTTGAAACTATATCCTGTTAGATCTAGGATTGTTGGAGGCATATCCTGTCAGATCTAGGATTGTTGGAGGTATATCCTGTTAGATCTAGGATTGTTGGAGGTATATCCTGTTAGATCTAGGATTGTTGGAGGTATATCCTGTCAGATCTTGGATTGTTGGAGGTATATCCTGTTAGATCTAGGATTGTTGGAGGTATATCCTGTTAGATCTAGGATTGTTGGAGGTATATCCTGTCAGATCTTGGATTGTTGGAGGTATATCCTGTTAGATCTAGGATTGTTGGAGGTATATCCTGTCAGATCTAGGATTGTTGGAGGTATATACTGTTAGTTCTAGTATTGTTGGAGGTATATCCTGTCAGATCTAGGATTGTTGGAGGTATATCCTGTCAGATCTAGGATTGTTGGAGGTATATCCTGTCAGATCTAGGATTGTTGGAGGTATATCCTGTTAGATCTAGGAGTGTTGGAGGTATATCCTGTTAGATCTAGGATTGTTGGAGGTATATCCTGTCAGATCTTGGATTGTTGGAGGTATATCCTGTTAGATCTAGGATTGTTGGAGGTATATCCTGTCAGATCTAGGATTGTTGGAGGTATATCCTGTCAGATCTAGGATTGTTGGAGGTATATCCTGTCAGATCTAGGATTGTTGGAGGTATATCCTGTCAGATCTAGGATTGTTGGAGGTATATCCTGTCAGATCTAGGATTGTTGGAGGTATATCCTGTCAGATCTAGGATTGTTGGAGGTATATACTGTTAGTTCTAATATTGTTGGAGGTATATCCTGTCAGATCTAGGATTGTTGGAGGTATATACTGTTAGATCTAGGATTGTTGGAGGTATATCCTGTTAGATCTAGGATTGTTGGAGGTATATCCTGGGCAATATATAATATCTAAAGTCGAATTTGTTCAGCATCACTAAAAAAATGAATACACTTGTAGCTGATGGCAAGCTTTTAAAATATTTAAACTTCTTTTCATCATATTTTCAAAAGAGTGTGTTGTTTTTGTAAAATAAATTAAATAAATCTATAACGTATGTATGTTCTTTATGAAAAGAGGATTGTTCTTGAGACTTACTCCTCGGGGAGAATGTTTACCATGCATTTTATACAAATTAAAATAAAATTTACTATTAAAATTGTCATTTTTAATTTCCTTTGGGTCAAAATGTTTATTCATTAATATCACTCCAGTGATTTACAGCGTTCCGAGCAGATGCTGGGAGATGATTATCATGTTAGACAGTACAGCAATGCAAAGGGTTCCAGATGTCTCTAGAAGTAAAGACAAACCTCTGCTTTTTATTTTGTGGTCTGTAGCGCCGTTATGTATCTCTGTATCAGTCTTTCAAGCATTCTCAAACAAATGATGAAGAATTAGGAATTATTTTGATATGCAAAACAGGATCATGGCGCAGTGGGTGTGGCTGAAATTAGCAAGGGGCACAGTGAAGTGGCTGCAGTAATTTAGGATATTTTATTACCCAGGGATCCTTTGTACTGAGCAGGTTGATTGCTGCTGGTTTTACTGTGGAATGGACATACTCGCTCTATCATAGTCTACATAAAACCCCAAAAGAAGGGCACTAGTTTGGTGTTCACAGGATTGCTGAAGGAATTTTAAAGCGTTTGGAATATAAACATGTATCCCTAATGATTTAGTGTCCCTGTCCCTTCTCCATATAAGGTATGGAGAAAAAGGTTTAACTTACCCTTTTTCAAAAGTTTTACTTACCTTTTCTTTTTGCTTACCTCTTTGCCTTCCACAACATCATGGAGGATGTGGCCTCCTCTGCCAGTTTCCAATCCAATGCTTTTCATATTGGGCACTCGATGCGCATGGATCAATGTTTTCCTATGAGGTGCTTCCGCATCATGTGACTGAGGTTTACATATTGCAGTGGAAGGGCCTCTAGTGACTGTCAGCCGCTAGAGTTTTAAGAAACTGCCATGTTTACTTTGCAGAGTTACAAAGACAGGACCACTGCATCCAGGCCACCTCAATGAGATGAAGTGGCCTGGGCCGTTAGTGTTTTTTTTTGTTGTTGTTTTTTTTTTTTTTTTAACAAAAAAAGCTAACTTATCCCCCTTTTTTTTAAATAAATATCTTTGTGGAATTTGAAAAATACAATTAAATGTAGGAATCCACACAACCATAACAGTCATTCGTTTAAACTCTGCTCTGCAGTTAGTTTAGAGAGAAGATACAGAAACAACGTTAGAAGCAACTCTCTTGTCTTATTTTCATGTCAGTCACCCATTGATGCATTATTAACTTGACTGTCCACTGATCAGTCACGACATTAAAACCACTGACAGGTGATGTGAATAACATTGATTATGTCGTAATGGCACCTCTCAATGGGTGGGAAATATTAGGCAGCAAGTAAACAGTCAGTTCTGGAATTTCGGAAGCAGGAAAAATGGGCAAGTGGAAAGATCTGAGTGACTTTGACAAGGGCCAGTTAGTGATGGCTAGACGACTGCGTAAGAGCATCTCCAAAACGGCAAGTCTTGAGGGGGTGCTCCCGGTATGCATTGGGTAGTACCTACAAAAAGTGGTGCATGGAAGGACAGCTGGTGAACCTGTTTTGTGAATGGGGAGCTACAGAAAGGCTGACTCTCTCAACCAACATGTCTAGGCTTTCTGTTTACTCCTTGGACTGCAAGACCTGACTGGTGCTGGAAAGAAGACTTTGGGTTAAACAGTTCCTGGCACCATGACAACTTTATTCCATTGAAGTTGTTCTGTTGCCTCGGATGCTCCTTTAATTGTGTAAGTTGTAATCGTACTCGGAGTGTCCCCTTTAAGTTACTCCTACATTTTCATATAGCTACAGAGTTGCTGCCATAGTTCCATGTTTCCATCCATTTTCCTTCACATGTTACAGAGTTGCACTATGGTTGTTTTCACTTTCCTTCACATGTATCTGGAGAACATTCAATACCAGGAGCCAGCACTGTTCTAGATAAGCCTGAATGCTCACGTTTTTATTTGTCAGTGTAACCTTACATTTTTACACATTTGGTGTTTAGTTGTACAACCCTATGATTTGTGTCTTGTGTTTTGTATTTTTGTAGATATAGCCTTTGTTATATCTAACATTTTCTGTGAGAGGGTAAATACAATTTTGTGCACCTTTTGGGGTGGTTAAATTGGTTGTGTTTTATTCTCGCATAGCTGCCATATTACATGTATAGCAATTCAGTTCTCAAGGCACTCCAGTAGTCCAGTAATCCTATTAAAATGGGGATACTGGCAGAACTTGGGCTGAGTGTGTCTCAAGGGTTATGGACCAGATAAACAGTGTGATCTCTAAAGCCTTTAAAGTTTTTGGCATTCTGGGACTGACTTCCATTGTGTGGAATAGATTTTATGGAGTTCTGATGCTTATGCCAGAGTCACGGCTGGGTCTTTTTCATTAAGGTTAAAAAAAATCTTAAAGAGAAATAAATAGAAAAACGCCAATACAGGGGCAATGAAGGTTGCCCGTGGGTTGGTGTTAATATGCCCTAAATCACTCTCCAAAATGGGGAATAACCCACAGAATTTGGACGGAAAAGGGGGAAAGGAGAAAAAGGACCTAAGTCCCTAATGGGAGAGTTATATGAAGGGAGGGGGTCCCTACCTTTAATGAACCTAAGATAATAAGTAAAAAGAGACAGGAGAAAGGGCTAAACAGGGATATATGGAACCAGGCTAAACCATTGTAATATATGGTGAGGTGAATAGGTAAAATAGGTAATGAGGGTGGGGGGAGGGAAAGGGAACCAGAGAAATGGGGAAACAAATCTCCTTAATGGAGGGATAAGAAGTCCCCAATAGCTCACCTAAAATCCCAAATCCCCACACCTAAAGAAGGCACAATACTTGCCCTGTATACCTCAGCACTATAGGAAAACCACAAGTGCCTACCTATAACTCTAATACCCTACCTGGCTAAGTAGCAACAAATAAAGGATATTACAACCTTGATACCATATGTGATAAGGTAAATAGGTAATAAGGGTGGGGGGAGGAAAGGGGACCCAGAGAGATAAAAAAGCAAACCTCCTTAATGGAGGAATAAAAAATCCCCAGTAATTCGCCCAAAATCCCAGATGTCCACACCTAAAGAGAGCACAAAACTTGCCCTGTATACCTCGGCACTATGGGAAAACCATAAGTGCCTACCTTTAACCCTAATGCCCTTCCTGTCTAAGTAGCAACAGACACACAATTAAATTAAATCAAATAAATCCATAGTGCTACCTAAATCCATAGTGCTACCTAAAGTGAATAAAATAAAAAAGATTCTAACTCGACGCGCGTTTCGGCGTTCTAACACACCGTTGTCAGGAGTCTGAGCTTCAGTGTAACATAGTATCCTTTTATATGCTGTATAGCAATCCACCTGTGAATTGTTAGCCGGTGTAGTTCGTCACGTGGGTAATTACTGTGACGTATTATTTGTCTTGTGATTGGTCAGGAGCTCTCCCTTATTCTGATTGGGCAAGGGGCGTGGTGACCAGTCACAATTACTCAATAACCACGTGGGGAACGAGAAAAGCTCGCCGCATTTAGGGGGAGTGGTTTCGTGACGTCACTGTCCGCATTAACCCGTGCAGTGAGACAGAGAGGCTGCCAACATATTGCTGTCCCATAATGTATCCATTCATTAGATGGTTACAGAGACATCTTGATTAGCTTGTTAAGTTGTGCTGTCATATGTTTTGATTGGCCGTAATCGCACTGTAGTCAGAGAGCGGAGCGACCAATCAGGTGGTGCTCTCATAGACTTACGAGGTCCTGTCACATGGTGGCAGAATAACCTTTCGTTTAGAGTTCCCATAAATAGTGACAGCAGGAAGAAGGGGGATAGCAATATTAGACGATTAAAGGGATAAAGGCCCTGGTTTAATTATGGCTAAAAGGTACACCTACTGTTGATTCAATGTGGTGATTTTAAATCCATATAATAAATAATGGGTGAACAAAATAGTCACCCTAATTATATAAGAGGATACCACCACCTAAGGATTTAATGGTGAACCTTCCTGTCCCATAACACCAGATAAAAGAAAATCTTGATATTGGGCAAAGTGATAAAAAACAAAAATTGCAGTGATAATCTGGTTTTGCGAAATGTTGATGATAATATTAGTATCAATATGACACTATAGCTAGTACATTCCATAAACAGTCCCCTTGATCAATCAGGTGAAATTGTCTGTGTGTATTTATAATTAAATTATATTAGGTAGTACACCATTATTATTTTATTAAACATGCATTCTAACCACCATATATAGGATGGCTATGACAATTTGGTGATGGCAAAAGGTCTTATCGCACTAAGGTTCACAATAAGGAAGGTGACAGATTGTCATATGATGTCCACAGCAGATCGAGTTGATTTTAGGTGCTGGGATTGGGGGTGCTATTTTTTTTTAATAATAAAAATGAGAGAAACTGCACTGAAACAAAGCAATACTTTGTAAATTTAAAAAAAATTAATTTAAAAATCGTGTTTGGTAATATGTATTTTTTGAAGGTTCCATGAAGTATCTCAAGTAATGCCTTATAAAACATTTTTTTACCTCCTCGTTTTGTACCACTCTACCACTTCAGCTGACAAGCTCAATATACAAGTAAAATCAGGAACATACCAGTCCAATGTCATTGCATCTGATTGTTTTTACTACTGTGAATGAATTGGAAACAAAGGTTCAAAGGGTGCTGGGTCAGGGAATGAAGAACTGTAAACTCCGTTGTGTAAAATAAATGTTTATTCAAACCGACAGCTGTATGAACCAGAAATTTACACTACTCTTTACAAAGCTTTTTTTTTAAAATATCTTCTTATTTATATCTACCGATGTCTTTCCTTAGAATAGGGGATCAGTGGGAAAATGAACAGGAAAATGTTTGTTAATGCGTGGAAAAATCGTGCCAGACTTAAAGTAGCCTCTTGGCTGTTTTCAGAATGGTTCCCTGCTCAGTCTAAAGGTTAGACATCCAAAGCTTCTTACGTGATTGCCTCACCTTTTGGGCACTAAATAAATGTTTTTAAATTTTATAGCCATTAAAAATAAGAATGAGGGCAGACCTATTAAATGAGGCAGATGTTATATGTTAAGAGGATTCTGTCTGCGATATGTATGCATTCTCTTCATACTCTCCGTGTGTTTTACAAAGGTTAACACTGCTGTTTGAAAACACATAGTAACTAGGAGACATCTACCATAGACACAGTTTGCGTAACCAGCAGGCGGACGTAGTGATCGGAATAGGGTATTTCTATTTGTGTGGTCAACAGTTGTTTAATTGCTCATTGAATCATGGGTAATCATGCAAGATACAGACGTTTGAGATTAACCCATGGGCTGAGGGTAAAATGAGCAGAGTAATGTGCCCAAATTCAGCTCACCATTCTTGCATTGCACCTGCTGCCTTGCAGTGCATGTGGAGTCTACAAGGACTTGGGAGATTTTAGTACTACCACAATCTTGCATTCTAAGGAAGAGTTTTAAAAAAAAATCGAGATCCCTAGCTACAACAGCTGGGGACCTACCTGACGTCAACCCAAGGTTTAGATGGCCATTTTATTGTGACATGATGTTTGTGTCATGTGTCTTTTTTAATTGCAACGACTGTCCTTGTTATGAAGTAGACATTAGTTCTAAGACACCGTATCAGTACTGGATATCTGGAGTCATGTGTCTAGCACTGACATAGAATACAGTAGACTAAGAAACGTATCCAAAACTTAAACCTGCTTGAAACTGGACTATCACTAAAACCTTTAACCTAAGCCAGTTTAAAAATTACATTCCAGAGAGATTAATGGGTCACTCCAAGTACCATGATCAATTCAGTGTTTTAAAGTGGTCATGTTGCAAGGACATTGTATCTGAAGTGTTTCTGAATTAAACACTACGCATTTTGAGATATTTTATGTTGCTCATTAGCAAGTCTAGAACAATAGTTTGGGCTGGCTAATGTCAATTCTGTGCATATTCCTTGCAGAGACACTAATACATTGGTTGAGAGAGCTCAGTTGACACTTTTATCCAATGAATGACTGGCGGGCTTGGCATTCGGCTTCTGCTGTTCTGTAGAAGCCATATGTGCCCATGCCGTCATTGATGGAAGCTCGGCAAGGTTTTATTTCAGTTGCCAATCAAATTTACCCATAATTCCCACAATTCAAAAGCAGCCCCACAAAGGGGCAAACCGCAGACATCAAGAATAAAAGAGAACACAATGGCTGCACCCAGGATTTGTGATTCAGCACAAGAAAGAAAAGATACTAAATATGAATAAATGCAGGTGGCAGGGGAGGGAGCGTAATCATTCAGATACCGAAAATATAAGAAAAAGAAAGCAAAAAAAAAAAAACAAACTCGTCAGGGTCATTTTAAGTCCCCTGGGAACCTTTGATAGAGGATAGTTTAGAGACAGGGAACCGTCAGTTATGGTAAATCCAGACACTGGGTCAGACTGTCCAGGAAGAGCAACAGAAGTCATTCTCAGTTCACAGGGTTAATCCAGATCTTCTTAGACAGTCCGTGGTCTACAATCCAAGCCGAGGTCACACAGGAGACTTAAAAATAAACAGAAGATTAAAAAAAATCAAAAGAAATCTTATAGTTGCAACTGAAACACACATACTGAAAACATCTATCAAATGCAAAAAGTAGAACAGGAAAAAAGTAAATCTATAAAATAAAAGTATTGGATGTGTGTATATCAGCAATCCACGATAACGTTCAAAATAATGACATATCTGCGCCTCTCACGGGATGTTCTCAGAGGTGTTTACAACATATGGCTTCCAAATAAGACATAAAAGTAGCTTGATGAGATTTAATTTATCAATCTGTATCCATTGCAAAATCAAACAATATGAATGTGTACTCATATAAATGAGATCAATTTCTGGTTTGCATTGCAGCAGATTCCTGGTTACAACTCCAATCTCTTCCCTGGATTCTTCCAAGATCCCCACTATACCCTAGGGCAGGCATCAGCAACCTTCGGCACTCCAGATGTTTTGGACTACACCTCCCATGATGCTTTACCAGCATTATGGGTGTTAAAGCATTATGGGGCATATAGTCCATAACATCTGGAGTGCCGAACGTTGCTTATCCCTGCCCTAGAGTGACATCTGGGGGCAAAAGCAGTAGAAGGCAGCCCAGCTCTGTAGTTGTACATAGGTACTTGGGGAGATATCAGTAGAGATTGTCTCATATTTGAATACATTTTAAATATGTATTTTTAATATTTCTTTAAATGTCACATGGAAAACGGAGCATTAATTGAAGTCTACATGAGTTACTGTTAATATTCATAATGTGATCTCCAAAGTTTTACTATGATTAAATATATCGATTATTCATTTTCATGACTGACTTCATACCTTTTTAGTTAAAGGGACACTGAATGCACCCAGGCCACGTCATCTCATTAGAGAGAGTTTAGAGAGAGTTTAGAGTGCTAAGACTGCCTCTACTCGCTTCCTGTAACTTCATAGTTTGACTTCATACAATGTTGGATATCCTCACGCATTTTGTTGGATATCCTCCATCATTTTTAATATCCCCATAGGGAATCATTGATTTCGTGATTTCCTATGGAGAAGGCTTAATCGCCACGCTTACGCGTTAGGCTTCCCCGGTAGGGAATTTTCATGGGGTAGGGTTTTTTGATAGAACAGCGGCAGTTAAGGAGCGCGACACAGCGCCGAGCGACATCAGTGCTGGAATCGGGTACGTTGTTATTTAACCCATTACATTGCTGAAGGGGGAGGGCGCAAGTGAGGTGGAGGGTTCCTACAGTGTAAGTAATACATATTTGGATTATACTAATACTATTGTGTTCCTATTAAGGTAGATCTAGCATTGTTTTATTTTTGCCTTTATGAGATGTTTACTAATATAATAGTGATATTTTCCCATTTTTTTTATTTTTTTTTATTTGGTATTTTTCCTTCCTGATTTCAAGTTAGCGCTGTATAAATACACAGACTGTTTGCAATAATGGGTTTTTCTTCCTGGTATCGCTATCTGCATTAAGATTCAGACTGAACAAAACAGAGCCTACAGAAAGGATACAGATACACTTTAAATAATCCTAAAGTACTCAACAGTTTAACGTTAGATACATAAGAAAAAAAACCAGGCAGCAGATGGGAAACTATTTGTATTCTGCAAAAAGCAACTACAAAGATGAAATATGATCGATCTGCTAGTCTTGTTTGAGAAGGACATATGTTTCCACATGATAAGTAGTCATTTGGTATGCTTGATCGGAGTACAGTGCGGGTAATGTAGAAAGATCACAACTTTGGCAAAGTTCCAAAGGTGAAACAATCACCATGGAAACCAATGGAATGTCCTGCTGATTGCTCCGCTTCTAGAACCTCGTTGTAGAATTGCCCTTTATACATAACCACCAGTGTTCTCTCTACAGTATTGTTTTTTTTTTGGTGCCTTACTCTTTGAGATGACCTGAAGCAAAGTCATATCAGATCAACTGGAACAACAAGGCAATTCAGCTTTATTTCATCTTGAGATTGTTCTGCTGTCGATTTTCCCTGGAGCAGTTATAACTGTGACTTCACCGGGATTATGGAATACTCGAGTGAAAGTGATCACTTGGACACACTAGACTTTGAATCAGCCTATCCAGAGTGGGTTTGCAAACTTTTCTGATACATTATAAAATTGTGCATTTATTCTCTATTCAACCAAACTCTGTTAATGTTTACCCCTACTGTCATTTTGTGGGGTTTTTTTTTTTCCAATCCCCTCATTCATTTTCTGTCTGCTCTCTCCCTCCTACCCTCATGTGTGTCCCTCTACTTCCCTCCCTATGAATTCTAATACCTGTCTGGATTGTAATGCATAGCTTCCAACTTTGTCATCTTGCAAATTGGGATCCCGGAGGGAGTTAAAGAGGATGGGTCAATGACGCAATTGTGTCACTAACGCCATCCCCAATGGGGCGGCCCCGCCGGCATGCCTGGCAGCCTGTCCATCATGCAGGCCCGCCCACTGGAGGCAGGAAATGCAGGTAACACTGTTTCAGTGCTCCCGTAGAGTCCTAGTGCCCTAATCTTACCTTGAGCGCATCTATTGATGTGCTCGTACTATGAATGTTGG
The DNA here is from genome assembly GCF_036172605.1 of Pelobates fuscus. Lineage (NCBI taxonomy): Eukaryota > Metazoa > Chordata > Amphibia > Anura > Pelobatidae > Pelobates > Pelobates fuscus. Next base: position 29,710,298 of record NC_086326.1, on the reverse strand, counting down.
GGACAGTTCCCTGGTGTCACCAGAAAAGGAACTTGGGCGGTACGGCAGCACAGGACCTAAAAATTGGGAATGTCACGACAAATTTCTGATGGTTGGGAGGCATGGTAATTTGACTTTGCAGTATACATGACAGAGGCTATTCCTGTTACCCTGCCAGGTCTCAGGGCAGCTAGAAGAGTGCCGTATGCGAGACGAGTGGAGAAAGGTGATGCTATGTCCCTGTCCAATCCCCACTTGTGCTTTGTGCTCCATGCCACACTCTCAGGTTTAGTTACTCAACTGAGAATTGTCAGGAATCCAAAGTGAATTTAAAATTTAATGCCAAAATAGCTCCCAGTTCAGCTATTTTTGTCTTAAATTTCAATTTGTAGCAGTGCTCACTTTCGTAAAAAACCCTGTAAAAGACTTTTCATAGGATGGTGGGGGCAGCTGTGATCACCCCTCTCTTTCAGTCCGCTGCTGTGAGGTAAGGAAGGGAGCTGTGTACTACACACAGCTGTATTTAAACATGTGCATGAATATAAAAACGTTTAAGATGGATTCCCTTAAAGGTTAAACAAATCAAATGCCGACCATAAATCAAACACAGGGCCTTGACACCTGGTGATTTCTATTAATAGTGAGGTGTCACATTGTACAGGGCTTGTTGGAGATGAAATCTGTAAGTAGACAATATTTACCGTGAAAGTAATTCACAGAGTGAAATGTTGATTTTAGAAATAATGTTTCAAAAAAACGAAGAACTATTTAAAGGTTAACTCTGTGCATTATAACTACTTAGTCTAACTGAAGTGGTTAATGTGCAAATATCTTGTCTGTGCATCCTTTCTTTATAACAATGTTTAATTCCAGAGCTAAATACCTTTAATGTTCTGTGTTTAGGGCCGCCCCCTAGGGCTGTCAGTCAGACTGTATACTCTTTTCCTGGCTGGAAAAGTGTCACCTTTGTGCAACATTTGTATCAGTGTTAGCCCACACATCCTGCTAACCCCAGATGGACAGGTTGTCCATGGCTGGTAGAGTCACATACAGTGTCAAAGCTACTGCTGACAGGTTCTCAGGAAAAGTAACTCTCAGCTCAGTTGTGGCTTTTAATCATTGCCTTTGCTAAATTGCAGAAATCAGAGGTACAAAATGCAGCTGTTTTAAGTTCGAGAAGTTCCCTGCCCCTGGTGTACTAAAATTCCATGTATCCATATAAATCCATACCCATTCCTATAGTGGCTGTCAAAGTCACAGTGCCACTCACAAGAGGTGCTTCCTATGGAAGATGTTAAATCATTTATTCTAAAATAAAGAATTTATTGATTCTCTGTGGTGTGGGAGATTCTATTTTTATATAAATCTATATACAAATATACTTTGTATATATTATATAAATGAAAATATACTTTGAAATATTAATTGAAACACCCGGGATGCTGGTCAGCAGCGCTGTACTTTTGTGAGCCTTGTAGGCTTCTGTACAAGTCGAAAGTAGAATGTATGGTACAGCCTTTTACTGGCTGCCCTTGTATGTACCACGGTGGCTGTGTACTGTTTGGCAAGTCCAAATATACTTATTGCTGTGAGAATGTTTGTTTAATTTTTAGATATGTTTGTTTCTCTTGACTGAAACATAATTGATCTCGTTGAGTTACTCTCTGACATCATCAATGTGCACCTTCCACTGATGAGCTGCAGCCCCTCTGACATCAGTCTCTGACATCACCAATCCTTTGCTATAGCAAAATTATATTTTCTTTTTAAATTTGGTGCTTAGTGAATAATCCCTATTTTTAAGTTCTGTCCTGTGCATTGTCCGTGGAGGAGAGATGAGTGACTGTCACTGGATCCCGTGTTTTCTTTAAGGTTGAAGCAGACAAGGTTTAAAAAAAAATGCTAAACTTCTCAAAAAGTCAATACATTTGTTTTGGTACAAGGGTACCAGTTAGAGGGCGAGTTCATTATAGTATGGCAGTTAGAATCGGAATTGCTGTGTCCAATAGAGATTAATTACCCCATCATCCATGAAATCGTGTTGGATGACAAGTTGTTATTTCTATCTACAGATTTTCTCTGTGCGTGATAAATCTAGACCTCAGTATCTTGAAGGCTCCTGGGTAGCTACACCTTTAGTGAGCAGAACTACTCATCTGTGGATCTGTTAAAAGTTAATATGACCTACAAAATGTTCTATTCTTCTCCGGAACCCATATGGTTTGATTATGCTACCATCTGAGCTAAAGACATTTAAGAAATCTGCTGCCTGGCAACTTGTTTTATTCACAGTGGGAACGTTATCACTGAGCAAAGAATGATTTAAAGCTTAACTTTTATTCCCTGGAAATCAATGTCTGCAATTTTAGTTCTTTTAAAGCCCCATAGTCTTTTAGAAACATAGAGTGATAGCCTCACATCTAATCCATCTTAAGTTGAATCCTGGATGTTGGGAGAGGTACATTGCACGAGGATATTACCAATTAGGTTTAGGAGTGCTGCAAGAGGGACATCATGGGCTTGGAGAGGAGTATTACCATAGACTTTAAGCTCTTGAGCAGGGCCCTCTTCAACCTTTTGTTCCTGTAAGTTTTTGTAATTGTCTCATTTATTGTTAAATTTCCCCCTTCGATGATATTGTAAAGCGCTACGGAATATGCTGGCGCTATATATACACCAGCAATAATTATAATAATGTGCCTAATTATGAAATTGTATGCTTTAAATATCATGAGCCTGACCTCTATCTGCAGCTGAGCTTTTTATCTATATATTAACGCATCCCTACATCCATCTATAAACTGGAAATTTCAAGCATATAAAATCTATGTTATGAGCAGGCTGATGCCCAGAGAAATATGATGGGAGAGCAATGATACAAGGGGTCACTGCCTACCAATTATTGAAAGCTCCTTTGAGTAATTTCCTGGTGGCTCCTAAGCCTTGCCGTGATCTCCACAACCAGACTTAGCTCAGTGACATGAGCTTTCAGCAGCAGCAAGAGCTTCACGGTAGAACCCAGGCAAACTATCAAACCATTCGTAGACAATTTGATTACTTATGGTGCTTGGAGTGTTACTTCAATCTGGCCCTTTTGAGGAGGGGATGCAATGTAGGCCTGTGCATGACACCCTGCTGGATAATCCATGTCACACCTGCCTACATTTCAGATGCACAAAGAGGGACACAATGACTCTAGGGGTGTGAGTGGTAGTGTGGTCAGTGGTGGGGCTGTTCTGAGACCCTCCAGATGAGGCTCAGTATGTGCATAATAATGATGGCCGCATTGATATGAGCCCAACCCTAGACATGGCAAGTTAATTACTTGCACTGTGTAATGTGAAAATGTAATTAAGCAAGTGTACACGTAAAATAAATATACTGTGCAGAATGTAAGGCACTCATGCTCCATAAGGGAAGCTTTTTGACGTACACTGTTATCTTAAACACATTTAGAACAGTCCTTGGGTATCTGGTCACTTACTCTGGAGACACCAGTGCACAGGTAGGGCCATATGAAACCAGACAAAACCAAACCACCATGTGTTACCTGACACCAAAACCTAAAAGACTGTTTGTGACATATGGATCTTCATATAATCAGATAATATCCAATCTGGGACAATGCAAGGGGTGTCATTGGGTACCCTCGTTGGTACTTTATGGTGAGACCAGCGTCTCCATTCTGTCCATTTTTACAATGACTTACTTAAACGATGATTTCTTTAATTTTAGTCATCAGTATATGAATCAGTGAAATACTTTTGGCAGCATTATTGTTTTGCTAAATAGATTTTAAATACAGAGCTATAACCCTGTGGCTATGTGAGTTTCCAAATTCTAGAGGGATTTACAGCATAAGTGCTGTGTGTACGGCATGCTTGTATAACGTAGCAAATTAGAGATAAATGGCCAAATGTATTCCTTGCTTACATTGATAGATTAGTTCTAATAATGCAGAGCTGAAGCTTGTGATTAGAGATTAGTTTAGAAATCATATGATGGTTTAAACATATATTTAATTTCTGAGCTCTGGGGTTTGTTATAATGGTACATTGTAGTACTAAAATAGTAAATAGTTAAATAAACAATAAACACGATATTGTATCAGTGATGTGTAGATGAAAGTATTGATATTGGATGGAAAGATTGTGCTTCGATCTGTAAGGTTCTAGGCTTTACAAAGGAGTATTGTAGAGGAAAGTGGCAGAGAATGAATGTACATTGCTGCCAGTGGTTAAAATAGCCATTCATGCCGTAACCCTTCGAGTTGAAAGGGATTTGTAGATGAAACGGCCCCATTAATAAACTACAAAGCTTAATGAATTCACTTCAGTACAGTGTTTAACTGAAGTTTGAATTTATACCCCGAGTGGCCTTCCTTAGCTTTCCCGAATGGCCTGTCTGAATGTACAACGCTGCAATCTTTTGAGATATATATATATATATATATATATATATATATAATATCCAACGAGATAGCAGCACTCACGGAGTTTTAAAAAGTCTAATCTTTATTGTAGCATCTTAAAATAAGATCAACGTTTCAGTCCAACAAATAGGACTTTCTTCAGGATCAAATACATTAATACATTCAATAAAACAAACTTATAAAGCAAGGTACATTACATAAATGAGCTTACCCTCAGATGAAGTTCAATTCTGACCGTGCGCATGTGCAAAGAGGCCCCGCCCATATGCCGTGATGACGTCATCGCGCCCGTTTCCATGACGACCGATTACAAACGCGGTCGTCATAGGGACAAGGCTGAAGTATATATATAAAAATCCTAAAATAAAATCTGTGAACTAAAGTGAAATATTAATATTTAGTATTTAAGGGTGCGCAGATTAATCTGCATGCTAAGTAACTGCAAAAAAAAACCATGCCATATGTAAATGAAACATTTTGAAAGTAAACTTCACATATGGAAACGTGATGATAGAATAGAAAGATGGTTCTTTACAGAGACTGTTCCATTACCATTGTTAAAACAATAGAAAAAAAATGCTTTTAATTTTCGCATAGTTTTTTCTTTTGTTTTAGAGAAGATAGGTAAACGCTAGCTTAGATTAGCTGCAGATTTAGTTCTGCGGCTACTAAAAGCCCTCTTTTAATTTTTGTTGAACACACTCTCCTACCTTTGCTGGTCATGGTCCTCTCAAATCAGAGGCTTTTCGTTGAGTCGTATGGAGAAATTGGCTACAACTCATTGAGAAATGTTTGCCATTCATCGTTTGCTATTCAATAGACTCAGCCCCTCAATTCTGCTTTTAAACTATATTCTAAGCAAGTCATTCAGGAAACCCTCCCAGCAGACTGACAGCCAGGAAATGCTGATTTCCCTTAATATCAACACTTTTCTAAGATAAGCTTGCTTTAAAGTAACACTCTACACACCACGACCATGTAGTGGTTATAAAGGCACGAGTGACCTGGCTTTCCCTCCCAATGTAAGTAGTCATACCGTTTGCTAACAGTTTGACTTTTTACCTGGGTTTTGCCAGGTAGCAGTAACTTCCTCTATGGAGAGCTCAAAGCTTCTGCTTGGACCTCCCATTAGCTCTCCTGAGCAGAATCCAGCCATGTAGGACTGGCTTATTATTTGAGAGGGTCTACTGATCAGCCAATGAGCCTTGCCTTGCAACACCGGGCTCAGCTCAGTGAAGAGAGCTTCCAGGGGCCAGAGAGACGGTGACTGGTTAGTTATAGCTTATCTTTATAGTATTGCATAGTTTTGGAACATGTATACCAGGTATATGAATAGTCTTTACATGTTCTGAATAATGGCTTCTCTCTTGTTTCAGATTCCATAGGTGGGACGTTTCCGTCATCCTCGCATCGATGTCACCACAAGCAGAAGCACTGCATGCCGATCCAGCAATGCGGAGGCCTAGTGATCAGTCCCCTGCTATTTCATCCCCATGCCAAGGGCTCCCAAATCATCATGGACACCACACAGAAAGCTGTGAAAAGGCAGGCCAGCTTTTGCAATGCCATCACATTCAGCAACAGGCCAGTGGTCGTTCACGAGCAAGTCCGACTTAAGGTAAAAAATGTTTTAGAGTTTTTCTACGGAGGAGAGTTTTCAAGACAAAACATTTGCTAAATGTTGACATACTGTCTACTGGTTCCCATGGCAATTTCCTTATTAAGCTCTTTGCACATTCCATGTTTCTTATATAAAGTATTTGTGGAGGTATACCCGCGAGAAGATGTGTTACTACCGCCTAGGTTATCCCTTCCCAGTAAATACAGCTCCAGAGGGATTATACCCTCGTGCACCAAATACCCCTGTCTCACCCAAAGAGACTTATTGAAGGGCGAAAAATAACTGTTTTTATTGCAACAAGCACACAGATTTATACCCAGACACCCAGCATGGGGTCTCTATTCATAGCAGTACAAGCCCACCCAGGCGTATCTGTGTCTGGGGGATAATTGAGTTAGATCTCAATTAAATTTATTATCTCCTGGAAACAAAGAGCTCAACTTACAAAACACCCTCAAACATATGTAATAATGCAAAGCACCCCCACATGCCAAAAATCCCTAAAAAGGTCTCTCTGGGGCATCCATTCTGTCCAAAAAGCACCCGCATCGGATGTGGCTACCCCAAATTTGATGGAAGTAAAAAGTTCAGCGGGGCGTGGCTAGCCTCTGATCCTGTGCAGAGTTCCAGAGTGCTAGGTAGAGTTCCCCGGTCCCCAAAATACACGGCGCACTTTTAAGTCTTTGGTGTCTTTCGATGTCTCTACACCTCCTCTGTTAACCCTTTAAAAAGGGTCCTGGGACCAAAAGCGCTACACTTAAAGTTTCTGATATGCTTTAGAGTTCCACAATGAATTAGGGTCATTCTCCTGGTCAGGTAAATGTCTCAGTGGCCCCCTTGGCGGAAGACAAGCAGTTCTGGACAGTCAGACAGGGGCGCTGATGTTGAGAGACATGGGCTGGAGGGTTAGTCCATAGTATTAAAGTCTTTTTAGAGGGTGTGGAAGCATGGGGAGCCATATACCCAGCCTAGGTAACCAAAGGGTATTCTAACTAACTTTGAACGTCAAATTGTTTACGTACAATTGCCAAAGTTTTGTCTACAATCTACATCTTCAACAATTGTTAACTAGCTCTTAAAGATAAAAAAAATAGGATACTGTTGAAAGAAAAAATAATTCTGAACTAAATGCCTATCTCAAACTATAACTGATTATTTATCTCAATGCTTGTTTTCAAACGTACTCAAGAAATGTAGTGTATGTATTACTTTATATTGTGCATTATTTATTCAGCCTTGTAATTAAAAAAAAAAGTGTTGGCAGTGCAAAAACTCATTGTTCATGTTAGGTGAACAAGTCCTTTTTTACAGAAACCTTGAAGGAGGATAGCGGGACTGTTAATGATATTTAGATAAAATTTATTCATTTTATTTTTTATGTTCTGTCTCTTCCAAGAGGTTCAGAGTATTAAATATTTTAGCAGACGTAAGTCAGTTAATTGCCTGTCTTGCATGCACACACAGACATAAACAGCTTCAAAGAGCGAAAGTGGGAGTTGTGTATTCTGAGGGATGCCTGTGGTGTATGTGTGTGTGTGTAAGATGCTGTAAGAAGAGTATGGAAACACTGTGTCCGTTACAAGATTCTCAAAAATGTCTTTAATTGTAAAGCACTAACATAACCACAGCACAGAAGCAAAGATTTCCAGCGGTTTGCTCATAGATCATCCGTAAAAGTGGAAGACCTGTTAAACGTGTCTGTATGCTCCTCGAAATGAAGCAGGAGTGCAATTACACAAAGTGAACACCATTCATCAGTATCCCAACAAGCCCTGTTACTGTTGGTTAGAAGCACATTGCAGCAATTAGAACACACGCTGGTTTGTATTTTAGATCTGTTGAAATATGAATAATGCTATAATGCATATTTTTAAATATGAATTACAATTAAATATTAGTGCCCAAGTCTGACAATGATCTGGCAAACCCACTGTCGCCCCCTATTGTGCAAACACAGTTACTACCCATATTATTTTATATTATGCAAGATACATTGCAGTGCCTAGAGAGTGTAAATCAGACCTGCAACGTGATATGAAAAAGGCTTCAAATCACCATGCCATTGACAGTAATTTTGACTCCAGACCTGTTCTTTTTTTGATTCATTTGTGATAATTATTGGTTGTTTGATCTCTGGTTGCTTTAACACAATTTGAGGCAGCAATCGCACAACGTCCACAGGTTTTAAGTTGATTATTTGGATGTATAACTTAAAAGGAGATTTTTATTTTTCAATTTGCCTTTTTGCTTTGAATGTTTGCACGGTCATTTTACAGCTCAATGTCATGGGAACACTTAGACTCTTACTCACTCTGGAACTGTAAAACTGGCTGGATCTATTAAAAATATAACACTATTTAGTCAAAGCTAAATAAATGATCCCATACATGGTTCAAAGTGAATTAATTGTCTTAGAAAAAAAAAAAAAAAATTCTGGCTTCTTTGTCTTCTCGGTACGGCTTATCTTGAATATCTTCATTTTCTTTTTGAAATTGGCGTGAGCAAAGAAAACACATCTGGCCTTTCTGATTTTTAAAATGTGCAAGTGAGGGGAAAAATAGTCTACACCATTTATTTTGTGAGCGTAACTCCACTTCTAGACAGCTCGCAGTCCTGAAACTTTACGCCTGGCTTACTTCAATTTAAATGGAAGAAAAGGTTGCAAATCGAACAAGCACATTTGAACCATCAAGTTTTGCTGAGGCTATTGGCTGTCAAATCTCATTAAGTGCTAAATCTTTGTCTTAGCTGTTTATCCCAGAACAAAGAATTTTCATTTTTATGGCTTCTACAGCCTTGGAATATATGAGTGTATGAATAGGGATATGCATAACATACAAAATAACATGACCTGCGGGTTGTCCTCACCTCATGTTATGGAGACGAACCCTATGGGCATACCCTCTACCTCCCTCAGGCAAATACCAATATTGGGGGATTCCATAGAACAAGCTATTAAGCAGTATCTGTACTAACGTAAGGTTTTTTAGTGTGTTCACTATATACGTTCTAGGGGGAAATCAAGAGAAATAGATATAGATTTCTTTCCTTGTGTCACTAGAGGGACCCATCTCATTGATGAAGCTTATCATATGCTGAAACATACCTATTGAACTGTTTTTCTTGTTCAAAATACCTCCTGATAGTACGGATTTTGGGCCACTGTTTCCCCATCCTGTGTAGGTGTCTTACTTCTATGTATACCCAGAAAATGCTTTGCAAGCGAATCATTAAGCACATTTGCAAATCTAACTCATAATATTTTGGTTGTAAAATGGTCAGGGCCGGTGCAAGGATTTATTGACTACGCAGGCGAAGATGCATTTTCCTGGGGCTTTACCTATTCCCCATTCTTGCAGGATTTAGCACTGAGCAGTATTTGTGTGTTTGAATGTAAGCATGTTTTTGTATGGAGTATGTTTGTGTGAATGTAGGGGTGTGTTTGTATGCAATGTTTGCGTTTGAATGCAAGTATGCATTTATGTGTAGTGTTGATTTTTTAATGCAGGGGTGTGTTTATATATAATTTTCGTGTCTAATACAGAGGTGTGTTTGTATGTACTGTTGACATTTGAATGCAGGGGTGTATTTGTTTGTAGTGTTGGCGTTTGACGCGCACACACTCACACTGTGATACACATACACAAAGATGCACACATGCAGATACACAAATACAAATATACACAAACTGATACACATTTAGATAGACAGACACACATATACAGATGCAGATACACAGAAACACTGACAGACCTACAGATAAACACACACTGACAGACATACAGATACACACATATACACACTGACAGCCATACAGATACAAACACATACACACTGATAGACATACAGAAACACACATACATATTGACAGACATACAGATACACACACAGACAGACACACTGACACACATATATACACACACACACATACACAGACACACTGACAAACATACACACACAGACACACTGACAGACACACACATACAGACATACAGATACAGACACACTGAGAGACACACACAGATATACACACACATGCTGGTCAAAATATACACTTTTCTAGCCACCCTCCTGTTTCCTACTTAGTGGATTCAGAAGGATGGCTTTCCTGGGATCCAGAGTGCTGCCTGACTTAGTTGGGAGTTGGAGGAGCTGGTCCTGCCCAGCCCCCCTCATCTCTGCCTTCGCCTACTCTCGTGCTCCAGTCTTTGTGGGAGGAAGTCCTCCCATGCCGCTCTCGTGCTCCAGTCTTTGTGGGAGGAAGTCCTCCCATGACGATGAGAAGGGGGATGGCGGTAACTCCGTCCCTGCTGGGCGCCTGCCACGCTATGTGCTACAGGGGGAGCAGAGGTATGACCAGTTGATACCCCGCCCCCTCCACACAGTCCGCGGTACTGCAGGAAGTGGAAGGCAGGGTGGACAGTTTTGCTGGCGCTTGGCCACGCTACGAGAAGTGACTGGCAGGAGCGAAGCGCTGAGCGCCTCCCTCCTGCCGGCCACCTGGACATTTGCACACCCGGGCTGGTGCGCTCTAAGGCTGCCGCCTGTGCCGTCTTATGGACGCGACGGCCCTGAGGATGGTATAGGATAAACATAAAAAACATGCTTTTATGTGTTCTTTATGCAGTTTTCCCTCTACTGTGTTCCCGGCTTATGTAGATTTTTCTCTTGACCATATATCTTATAAGATTTATTTTATTTTATTTGTTTACATTTGAATTTATACTGTCGATTTTTTTGAAAGCTGAGATATTCAAAATAATAATACTTTTCCATTTTTTCCCCCAGATCACTAAAAAGCAATGTTGTTGGAGCGGAGCTCTTCGGCTTGGCTTTACATCCAAAGATCCCTCACGGATTAACCCAGACACGCTGCCCAAGTATGCTTGTCCTGACCTGGTTTCCCAAAGTGGATTTTGGGCCAAGGCTTTACCAGAAGAGTTTGCAAATGAAGGGAATATCATAGCCTTCTGGGTGGATAAAAAGGGCAGGGTATTCTATCGAGTCAATGACTCTGGGGCAATGCTGTTCTTTAGTGGTGTACGAACCACTGATCCTCTCTGGGCTCTGATTGATGTTTACGGACTGACTCGTGGAGTGGAATTACTAGGTAAGAGGACTTTTATCTCCTGTTTCCATTGACAAAGTATTCTAAAAAAAACAATGTTCCAGGGTGACATTTAGATCTACCCTCTAATTGTATCAGTGTTAATCAACCAAAGATCTTATTTGCTATGGAAGTGTTTTTAGTGCTTTAAAGGAACACTCCATTGAAAACAAAGTATATTAAAAAATGTGGTAGGTATACCACAAATGAAAACATGAGTGCATTTATTTCTGCTTTTTTTCAACTCTTAGCTGCAGCCTTTGCAACCACTTTTTCCTCAGCATAGACTTTGTCACTGCTGAGGCATATTCCAATCAGAGGCTTCTCATTGAGTGTGCATGCATGTAATCAAAGCTTCCGAATGCTCCTCAATGAGCTGTAATACAGCTCACTAAAAAGGGGGGAGGCAGGCACGCACTAACACAGTTTGTCTGCTGTTCGCTCTGTAAAGGCAATGAAAGAGGATGAAAAACTCTCTGGCTTTCTAAGTGACATATAGATATAAAACTATAAAAGTTCTGATTTCTTTTGAAATCGGCACTTTTATAAACTGAAGCGCTTTATGTGCGTGAAGTGTTCCTTTAAATAATAAAAGTAAGAGAGAGAGAGAGTGTGTGTGTGTGTGTGTGTGTGTGTTTTTATGGACATAAGACATGCATTAGCAGTAGGGAAGGACACTGTGGTTAGTTAATCAATACACCCAGCTTACGCCAAGTTCTTTAGGCATTAAATGAACACTCCAGAACCCTAAAGCAATTTAGCTTGCTGAAATACTTTATGTATGAATAGTGTGTCCTCTTTTTTTCATTTTACAAAAAGTGCAGATTTCAGTAGAAATTAATATTTTTTTTTTTTTTATAAATTAACCTTGTTACATCCCCTGGCTGCCAATCAGACAACAGTTCCTGTTACTTTCTGGTTGTTTAGCTCAGTAAAGCTAAACTCAAGAGGCAGCAATTGCCCAGAGCACCTGCCTTGCAAAGACTTCCCATTGAGCTGCATTGGAAAGTCTCTGATTGGACAGCCACAGAAAGTCTGGGCGGGGTTAGAAGGGGAGGGCTTGCAAAGGCTTCAGACATGAGATCTGCAACTTTTGTACGCTGTTTTTAGATTTGCCCACAATGGAAATATGTATAATTAAATACATGTATGTTTTCATTGGTAATATATCTAATAAAACCTTGATTTTATTTTTACTTTTTTGGTATTTGGGCATTTGAGTGTCCCTTTAAGCATGAGTAAAAGAAGAAAGTAAATCTGTATATTTGACAAACAAAAACGAAAAAAAGCGTTGTATTTTTAAATGCAGATGGGGACATTAACCAACTAGTATCAACGAGTATCATAATACAATTTCTTATGGTATAAGTCATGAATGAATAATTCGATTGAAGGGAGAAAATCACAGTATTAAGGAGGGACGGCTAAAAATCAATGGTAAACAGAAATGAGTGGGTCTGTAAATCTCCTTCATGGGATAATTGGCACTAGATCACCCACGGTAATCTATAAGATTTTATAAGCAACAGTGAAGTTAAATAACCAGAAAAATTAGGACCTGATAGTAGAATGTAGATAGATGCCAATATGAGCAAAGTGGCCCATTGAATTGCTATCGACACAAGTGTGGTTTTATTTAGAGAAATACAGGAATATGGTAATCTTTAGATTGTTTACCAACTGTAGCAATGGATCTGATGGTTAAATAAGGTCAGTAATTGGCATTCTTTATAACATTAATATTATGGGGAGGGAGTCTGTAGGAAAGCCACTGTATGGGAAAGGGCCACAGGGTAGTGTCTAAAAAAAAAAGTCCCAATCAAAATTTTGCTAGATAGTTCTCAAACGCATTAACATAAACATGCAATTGCTTCTCTAATTTTATCACTGAGATGCATTTGACTCATATCTCAGTATATTCTGGCTTTCTGTTGCATTGACGTTAGCTAGATTAACAGAGGGTTAATGCTAATTATTTTAAAGGGACACTATAGTCACCACAACAACTTAAGCTTAATGAAGCAGTTTTGGTGTATAGATCATGAACCTGCAGTCTCACTGCTCAATTCACTGCCATTTAGGAGTTAAAGGAACACTATAGTCACCTAAATGACTTTAGCTAAATAAAGCAGTTTTAGTGTATAGATCATTCCCCTGCAATGTCACTGCTCAATTCACTGTCATTTAGGAGTGAAATCACTGTGTTTCTGTTTATGCGGCCCTAGCCACACTCCCCTGGCTATGATTGACAGAGCCTGCATGAAAAAAAACTGGTTTCACTTTCAAACAGATGTAATTTACCTTAAATAATTGTATCTCAATCTCTAAATTGAACTTTAATCACATACAGGAGGCTCTTTCAGGATCTAGCAAGCTATTAACATAGCAGGGGATAAGACAATCTTAATTAAACAGAACTTGCAATAAAAAAAGCCTAAATAGGGCTCTCTTTACAGGAAGTGTTTATGGAAGGCTGTGCAAGTCACATGCAGGGAGGTGTGACTAGGGTTCATAAACAAAGGGATTTAACTCCTAAATGGCAGAGGATTGAGCAGTGAGGCTGCAGGGGCATGTTCTATACACCAAAACTGCTTCATTAAAGGACCACTCTAGTGCCAGGAAAACATACTCGTTTTCCTGGCACTAGAGTACCCTGAGGGTGCCCCCACCCTCAGGGACCCCCTCCCGCCGGGCTCTGGAGAGAGGAAGGGGTTAAACTTACCTCTTTCTCCAGCGCCGGGCGGGGAGCTTTCCTCCTCCTCCTCTTCTTCCTCGCGACGTCATCGGCTGAATGCGCATGCGCGGCAGGAGCCGCGCTCGCATTCAGCCGGTCGCATAGGAAAGCATTTACAATGCTTTCCTATGGACGCTTGCGTGCTCTCACTGTGATTTTCACAGTGAGAAGCACGCAAGCGCCTCTAGCGGCTGTCAATGAGACAGCCACTAGAGGATTTGGAGGCTGGATTAACCCTCATTATAAACATAGCAGTTTCTCTGAAACTGCTATGTTTATAAAAAAAAAGGGTTAATCCTAGAGGTACCTGGCACCCAGACCACCTCATTAAGCTGAAGTCGTCTGGGTGCCTAGAGTGGTCCTTTAAGCTAAAGTTGTTCAGGTGACTATAGTGTCCCTCTATATCACTTTGTTTATGCAGCTCTAGTCACACCCCATGCATGTGACTTGCACAGCCTTCCTAAACACTTCCTCTTATGTTTATACTTCCTTTATTACAAATTCTGTTTAATCTATAATTTCTTATCTCCTGCTCTGTTGATAGCTTGCTTGGCCCTGCAAGAGCCTCCTGTATGTGATTTTATGTTCAATTTACAGAGAAGGAGATAAAATCTTTTAAAGTAAGCTACTATATAATACAAAATTAAACCATTTTTTTTTCATGCAGGCTCTGTCAATCATAGCCAGGGGAGGTGTGGCAAGGGCTGCATAAACAGAAACAAAGTGATTTAACTCCTAAATGGCAGAGAATTGAGCAGTGAAACTTCAGAGGCATGATTTATAGTGAAATAGTTTGTTACTAATTTTACTAATCTTGCTCAGAATAAATATGTTATCTGTGCCACTCAGCCCAAAATGTCACATGCATGACGTCCTGCTATATCTGTAGTTTTATCAATCACACGTTTTTATCTGTAGACTCGTCTGCAAAATGTATTTCTATTAACGTAAACTGTTACATCGTTTCATAGAAGTAAGGGGATGGGGTGGGGAGGATATAATAATAGGAGGCAAAGGTTTTATATTCATGGTTTTAATGTAAACGTGGAGTTAGTTATTCATTGCAAATTTAAACAGATACAAAATTGAGGTTTATCACGTTAACCAGAGAATCGGGCATCTCCTGGACCATACTATAATACAGGCACATTAACTGAGCAAGAGGATTGGGGACCCCCTAGCCCACCTTTTACAGATGGCACGTCATCTCAAGTAGAGAATTAATGTATAGCGCTAATCTCCAATTCCCTGCTCCTGTTTTGGGGGACATACCCAACATATATGGGTAAACATGGTAAATGTGACAAAAAGAACGGTAAGAATTGTTTAATGGAGCTTATTTGCAAGTGGGAAAACAACGCTTTAGCTTGCTGCCTTATTTTGCATTTTTGTAAAAAAACACACACTATTTACAGGATCTTTCACATGCTGTGCACGTATTAGAGTCTGACACGTAGATATATATGTGCGCACGTATTGAAAGCTGCTCAGTGGTGGCACCTGCTCCAGTCATTGTGTAGCCAGCCAACACTTGATTAATGGCTAGCAACTCATTCTCCAAAGGCTGATTGCTTTCACAGTGTGTGTGTGTGTTATAGTGATGGTAACCGACAATAAACCAAGAACAATGGGGTTTTTCCATCAAACACGCTCACAGCGTCACTAAGTGCGCATTAAATTAGTGTTGCAGGTTTGTGGCAGGAGCCTCTGAGAGATATGCCAGGCCACAGCACGCTGAAACTATGATCTGTTGCTGTCAACAAAAAAACAAAACAAAAATGAACATGCTTTAGACCTGAATTGAGTAGTAGACTCGTGCACAAATTTGTTTGGGGCGGTTCGTCCAAATCCAATTCCTTTTTCATCCACAAACAGAAAAATTGATCATCGAGAGTTTACTTGTGGGGTCTAATTCAATTAATACGATTTCAAAGTTAATTCCTGGACCATCAGTTTGTTCAGATGTGGATTAAAACGGATTTAATTTGTGTTTCATTGGCTTCATTTATAATTATATTTCGTTGGCTAAAAATGTTGCACATAAACCAAATCTTACTTAAAGGAACACTGTAGTGTTAAGAATAAAATATTGTATTCCTAACACTATAGTGTCTCTCTGCACTCTGTCGTCCCTGTTGCCTCCTCCCCTGTGAGATCCAAAGGATTAATAACCCTTTAAACATGGCGTTGGCTTCATCTCCACCGGGTAACCTAATGCACGTGCGTGGCCACAGTACGTTCATTAGGCCTTGCCCATAGGAAGACATTGACTCAATGCTTTCCAATGGGAATTTGCAAGACGCTAGACATACTCATGCACAGCATGAGGGCATATAAAGTTGTTTCACAGAGTTAAACTCTATGAAAATACAGGACGTGCCATTAGTGGTTGTCTGGTACACAGCCACAAGAGGCAGTCTTAACCCTGCAATCCTAACATTGCCGTTTCCCTAAAACTGTAATAATTAACTTTGCAGGGTTAAGGGGACAGGGACAATGCACTCACACCAGTTCAATGAGATGAAGTTGTCTGGATGCCTTTAGTGTCCCTTTAAATTATTTCTTAAACCTTTCTTGATGTCTGATAGTGATAAGCAGAAATGAACACCGCTACTAAGCGTTAACCACAAACCACTTCCTTAAAATGTAACAGTAGATCAACGTTTACAGGAGTTACAGGAATAGCAGCTCTGGGAAGTGAAAAATGTTAATTTCTAGCACTTCACTCGAAACAGGTTGCACTGACACCATGCACACATCAAAAGAAGAACGGATTAAGAACAGTGTGTTGTATAATTTAAAGAATCTGCATCTCCCTTGTTTGCCCTTAAAGGGACACTTTAAACATCAAAGCCAGCACAATGCCCTGTAGCGATTATGGTGTAAGCCTGGCGCTTTTCCTGTTTATGTGTTGAACCATTGTTGAAAGGTTTGACAGAAAACTGGTTTGCCTGGTAATTAATGTACATGTTATATCTTAACATTAGCAAAATCGGCTGACATGCGCAGCCAAAGAATGCTGTCCAAATTAGGACAGAATTGTTATTACTAAAGAGGAAGTAACTTCAACACCAGTGATTGATAGTGAGGAGCCAGGCCATGGGTGACTGGGAGCCGCTTGGTTGTTCCAGACTGCTCACAAAAAGTTTAACACATAAATGAAGAATGTGCCAATGGCATATTGACACCATAAGCACTATATTGAGTGTTCCATTAACTATCTGTTGCTGCTGACACATAATCATTGGGCAGCATTTAATGATCAGGTTATATCTGTCACAGCAAAGTCTAATCTTTGGTACTCTTGCTATTGTAGACTACATTTTCCATGATGCTCCACCAGATGTTCACCATTACTGATAGAGCAATAGATGTGCCAAAGATTTCTCATAGTAACCTGCCCATGGATGACGAGCTGCATCAATGATTCCTAATGCAAAAACAGCTTAACTTAGAAAACCAAATACGTAGCGACAACAGATGTAACATTCTATTTAGTCTGAATTGTCAAGCACCGTGAAAACCCTACTCTACGGCTTTCGGCATGCAGCGTAATCAGTCAGAAAAATGGCTTTCAGTAAATACGATGGCAACAGAGAAAATCAATTCATGGCTTTCTGATTGGAATGACCTCATTGAATATGGGCTTAATACATTTCTGGTTCTCTTTGTACAAGGGACTCAATAATCATGGGTGTATGTTGTGACCTATTAGCCTGGATAGTGAAAGAAAGAGTTCTTAGTACTCTCTGTTACCCTGTGTGTTACATTGAAGGGTCACTGTATACAGTTATTCATCAGAAACTTTAAGGAACAATTTGACTCTTTCCTTGTCAGGCGCCTGCGGTCCTTACAGCTTGTGCTTGTCTGATGAAGCAGAAGTTTAGACTCCCATATTATCAGACCAAATCATCCCAACTTAAACCCGGCGTGAGTTTGTACCTTAATACAGATTTTATATCAGACCAACTCACATTAGAAGTATCGTGGGAGCCCAACACAAGAAGAAAACAATCATCAAACGTTCTAAATGGTTTACTGGCATGCAGTGCTGGGGGGACTCTTGGGGCCATTATCCTGAGGTGGTTTTGGTGCTTAGAGTGCCGCCTTAAAGAATGAACTGGTTCTAGAACGCAAATCGTCTTAGAAGCTCGATTGCCTATATGTAGTGTTTTTTTATCACAATTTTCATCTATAACCATCATTTTTTCTATAACCAGCAAATGTATAAATCTAGGATTTCATCCTTTACATTGTGAGCTTGTTTGGACAGGACCCTCTTCACTTACTGTTCCCGTATGTTGTACATGTTTTGTCAGAATTAAATGTTTGTCTTGTTTCCTCATGTACAACGTTGCAGAATATGTTGGCGTTATATAAATAATTGTTTTTTTTGTCTTTTTTTTTTTTTTTTTGCATTCTTGATTTTTGCGGTGCTCAGATAATACAATATATAAATAATTGTAATTGTATAACCAGCAACCACTCAGAAATACATGCCTCCAACATATATTTCTGAATTTAGTGAAAATGAAGCAAAAAGAGTTTATAAATCAGAGTTCAAGAACAATATAGTAAAGAAAACCTGGTCCATGCCATTGTTCTTTCTCGTCTTGACTACTGCAATCCCCTTCTCAGTGGTCTTACGTGTTCCAGGATTGCACCACTGCAATCTATAATGAATGCAGCGGCGAGGCTTATTTTCCTGTCTGCCTGCACCTCCCACGCCTCCGACCTCTGTCAGTCCCTACATTGGCTTCCAGTTAGATATAGGGCTCAATTTAAGATTCTGGTGCTTGCTTACAAGTCCCTACATAATGCTGCTCCAACCTACCTATCCTCCCTAATACACAAGTATGTCCCGTCGAGGCCCCTCTGCTCTATCAAAGACCTACGTCTATCCTCTGTCCGTGCTCCCACATCTGATGCTCGCCTCCTAGACTTCTCAAGGGCTGCACCTATTCTGTAAAACTCCCTTCCCTTCTCCTTTAGACTTTCACCAAGTCTCCACTCCTTCAAAAAATCTTTGAAAACACACTTCTTCAGGAAAGCATATCATTTAAACTGTTAGTGGATTTTAATCCCCCCCCCCCCCCCCCATGACTCCTCTTCTGCAACTGTCAAAAATGTCCTAAATATAAGTTCCCAGTGAATACTTTTCTAGCAACCTATTTCATTACCCGTACTTATACCCTTTGTGTCACTATACCCCACTACCTCTAGCTTGTAAACTCATTGAGCAGGGCCCTCAACCACTCTGTTCCTGCGCATCCATTTGTTTAGTTACAATTACGTGTCTGTAAGTCCACCCATTGTACAGCGATACGGAATTTTGCTGGCGCTATATAAATAATAAAATAATAATAATAATAATTACTAATAAGTGTGTTTTTTGGAAAAAAATCGGTCTTTCATGATTATACCTGCAGTTTCTATTCTCTCCCTTAATGATGAGTGGAAAGAGCATGGTATTATTTTACCAGCCACCACTGTTTGTATTATAGAAAAGGCATACTTCTTGACCGTATGGTGAGGTGGTATCATAGAGAGCCGAAAGGATTTGAGTTTTTTTTTTTGCATAAACAAGGCAATGTGTTTGCTTCTTAACACCTGATTTCACTCCCCCCACCTACTCCACCTGGAGTGAAATGTTTAGTATACACATCATGGAACGTGTACTTGTGAACGTGTACTTGTCTTTTCCAGCCACGGGTAGATAGATTTCTAACTACAGGGATTACATCATTTTTCAGTGCATCTGCTGCTATGCCACCTTCTGCCAGTAAAAGTCTAAAACCATTGTCTTCGCAATCTTTAAACAGAGCTGTTTAAAACATTATGTTCTCAAAACACATAACGCAAAACAGCCTTCATACTGTCCTTTTTAATCCGTGACAGTTCTGTGTAGAGATGAGTGGGATACTGAAATCCAAATAGCAAAATTTAGGCCAAATATGCGTTTAGAAAATGTCTGTAAATTAAGCAAGTAGCTACAGTGAACATTGATTTTTAGCCCACATATAGAAGGTCTTACCCAACCTTCTACCGGTTACTGGGCCTGAGACAATAAGGGTCAGGACCACCGGTCTCTAAAACATCAAAGAGCAAGTCATTTCATTTACCTGTTTCCTTGTAGAACAATGAGCCTCGAGATAACTCGCCAGTATTTGGCCATATTCCGTTCATGTTGGACCTGTCACTGTGGGAACCAAAATAAAAAAAAATTGTGGCTTACTTTAAAAATACCACTTTAAGTGTATATTTTCTTTTTTGGTTCCCCCTGTCCCTTTGGTTCCCCTTTTTTTTGTTCCGTCTTTCTTTTGGTTTCCTCTGTAATCATCCTAACATGAATTGTTCCAAAGGTGATTTTTTATTTTTTCTACATTCTTATTGAGGCTTCCTTTGTTTGGAAACTAGTAAATGAAAGTGTGCATTGACACCGTCTAAATATCAGTCTAAATTAATATTTAAATCAGTCTAAATGATCCTATATTGCAATTCTCACATTTGCGACATGTACTTTATAATTTTGAAGCTTCTCTAGGTCTCATTTGTTGTACTTTACCATTTACAGTTATCCTCTACGCTCCAAAAAGTGTATATTTCGAAAAGTAGAAACCACAGCGTTTTCACATAGGGTATTTCAACATTTTCCACAAAGCTGCGTTTACGGGCGTGAGACTAATAAAATTTCTCATAAAATAAGAACTTTGGGTGAGAATAGGGTTGGTGCAAGCAGTTTCTATTTACATTAAATACTATTTCTTCCTGTAACAAACACTGACATTAGCATACCTTCCAACATGTCAGATGGACATTTTAATTTTAGTGGTGTCAATCGGGATGTGACCAGCAGTGGGGCTGTTCTAAGAAATTTTAGTTGACTTATAGGGTTATTTACTAAAGTCAGAATTCTAAGTGATTTTCAAATTTAAGGCGGGAGTAGCCGAACTGACAGCATTTGTTGACTTGTTTTGTTGAATGTTTCTGGTTTGGCTACTTTGAATTCTCACTTAGTGAGAAGCCGTGATAGTAATAACAATGTATGCTGCTATAATGTCATTTAGATCAAGAACAATGTATCGTATTTACACAGACTGATTTACACAGACATTTATTGTAGAATAAAGACACATTACTGTGCGTACTATTGCTGTGGAGCTCTGTTATCCCCTCAGACACACCAACAATATGGAGCTCCTAGAAAAGAGGGACATTAGGAGAGAAAAGAGGGACAGATGGATTTGGGCCCAAAATAGGGACTGTCCCTACTAAATAGGGAAACTTGGGAGGTATGCATTTGTGTTTGAGAGTGAGGCATAGACGGTATATTTTGAGCAATAGCTAGAGCCATGGTTGGTTCCCATCCCAAGGCACACGGAAAGTCAGGACGTAGACATATGCCAATTCTTTTCCTATGGGAGATTGACAAAACCTAGACCGTTGGCATGCCTTAAAAAAACGATGTGGGAACAAACGTTCCGGAGGAACTCTGTCACTCCGCTAAATACATTCTTCTTTTAAATGAAACATTGACTATTTATCCTCCTATGTATATGAGGTAAGGTATCCTTACACATTAAGAATATTTTAATCATCCATAAAGTGGAATATAGTGCTCAGATTATGCATTGCATGTGCTGTCACGGTTAATCTTTTAAGCAGCTTTTGGCTGTGTGTTTTTTCATGTTTTACATATGTAAACATCTGTTTTGTCTGTGGCATTTTATAAATAGCAATTTCCACTAAATATTCGCATTAGAGCATGAAAACGAACCATTGTTGTTGACTACAATTCCTATCATCCATGCTCTGCCTGTGTAATAAATGGACACTTTGATAATAACAAAAACATGTTTGAAATTATTAGAATTAGCTCTTCCTGTCTCCCAGCAACATTTCTCCCAGTGACATTTACGAAAGTGAAATTCACTTTAAAGGCCTTAAAAGCAGAGCCATACCTGCCAACACTGGAAGGTATGTAATTAGGTCTGGTAGGTGGGCCTTCTAGGAGATAACAGAGCCAAGGGCTAGGGATACCAGAATATGGAATAAACGTTTAAACAAAGCCAAGTCAGAAACCAGAAATGCCAAGGAACAAGGAAGGCAATCTCAGGCTTCTTCTAACCTGGAGAGGGCAATAAAAAGAGGTCCCAAGGGCTTTATATAGGCCCCTGAGGTCCCTGATTGGCTTGTGTTACCTGTGACACATATAAATGTGACCCAGATAAAGGGAGAGGAAGTGTTCTGCTTCATTGCAGACGTCGGAACAACGTCATCACGTCCAGCTTCGTTGGTTCGGGAGAGAGCACTCAGGACCGTCGAGGGACACCTGGCTCCAGAAACAGGTATGATACTCTGAAAGTGGGACTATAAGTAGCCCTGGCTGAACTTAAAACATCGCTAACTTGAAGAATACTTCCAATTTAGTTATTGTAGCCTGAAATTTTAAATGCATATTGAAGTTCCATGTATTATTGACTAACCATGTAATAAATATCCATTTGTTTATAAACACATTTCGGAACCTTTGTTATACACACCGTACTAGTAGAGCTTTTAGAAAATACGATTGTTTGGATAGAAAAGCGGGACAAAGGGATTTAGGACAATTGGGAGATATGGCCAGTAACACTCACACTACAAAGAGCTTGATTTGTATTCTCGAGTTTTCCAGGTTGGCTGGTTCCCATTCTCTATAAATCATTCCCTCCTGGCCTTTGCAATGAGTACGTAATCATTTGAAAAGAAAAATACCTCTGAATAATTTATTTAACCAAAGATGAAAACAACTCACTGGCTTTATAACCATATTGCTGGTTTCAGAACAAAACCAAAACACACAATTCTGTGTCCAATACCTTCTAGCCTTCTTGGAAAAACATTCAAGTAATAAAAAAGTATGGTTCCCCAAAAGCATTCAGAATCAGGCTTTATGCACTAAAGTGTGAATTGTCAGGACTTCAATGAATTGAATTACAAATCTTTCACACAAACTAAAAACAGTTGGCTATTGGAATGTACAGTAAAGGAAAAAAAAGGTTGCGCCAAAGATAAAATGGATCAAATAAAAGTAAAAACAACAATACAATAAAAATATAAATAGGTATAGTCCAAAATGGTTTGTCAGTTCCAATAGGTGTCTTGAGGTAAAGTAGGTATGGTCACTAATTCCGCTGTGGGGGTAGATTCTCTTGTTGTAGTATTTTCTACCGTCTCGTAATATGGAAGACACAAGGTGAGAAAGACTAATCGTGCGGAGTGTATACACTTAATGTGATGGTATAAAAATTATATATGTTACACTCACATTTAGTTGAGCTATAGCCAGCTCGGGGTTTGTAGGCATACAGCGGTATAATCCCCGCTGATGGGATATATTGTTGCTTGTCCTCCAAGGGGTACGTCCAACTCTCAGGAGAAGAGGGAAATAAAAACAGCAGATAGTGCTCTCCGATTGATTGATTAAAAGATGGTGAATAAAATAAGATAAAATATACTCACAAATAAAGTGCAGATCACACTGCACTCAGGTAATAGCGTTAGTGGTATAATCCCCACTTCAGGATATGTAGAATAAAAATGCCAGGAAAAAATTAAATAAAATAAAATAATAGTAATAATTGTGTATATAAAATGATAGTGGTACACTAATTAGACCAAAAAAATCATTTATTATAAAATAACACAATATAAATAAAATGGTTATTTAAGTGTATACACTCCGCACGATTAGTCTTTCTCACCTTGTGTCTTCCATATTACGAGACGGTAGAAAATACTACAACAAGAGAATCTACCCCCACAGCGGAATTAGTGACCATACCTACTTTACCTCAAGACACCTATTGGAACTGACAAACCATTTTGGACTATACCTATTTATATTTTTATTGTATTGTTGTTTTTACTTTTATTTGATCCATTTTATCTTTGGCGCAACCTTTTTTTTCCTTTACTGTATATCTCTTATATAGAGGGTTAGAGGGTTACCCTCTAAAGGTCGCTGCCTGTTTATATATTATTAGCGCTAACCTTTCCCCCCTTTTTTTATTGGCTATTGGAATGTGACTTGTGTATCACAGTGTGCAACCAAAAAAGCAATGTGGCAGCTATGTGAGGGTAAAATGGGTAATGTCTTATGTGTAATATGTGTGTATATATTTTTTATTACGCAGCGTTTTACAATATTATAAAGGGAGAAATCTAAAGGGATTCTATAGTGTAAGGAATACAGTTATATTCCTTACACTATAGGTCACTCTTGACCCCCCTCCTTCCCTCGCAGCTTCCCTCCCCCAACCCCCCCCACAGCACAGAAAGTGTTAAAAAACAAAACTTCTTACACTAACCCGATTCCAACGCTGATGTCCTTTGAAGGTTTGCACCGCTCCACCTCCATCTACGTCATCAGACAGGAGGGGCTAATGCACATGCGCGGTGAGCGGTGCATGTGCATTAGGCCCTCGACATAGGAAAGCATTGCTGCAATAATTGATTTTTTTACAGTATAGACACGCAGTTAGACATTGTAGGCACCCAGATCCCTTTATCTCATTGTAGCGGCATGGGCGACTAATTTTAATAATGCCACTATTCATTTTGTGATCTGAGATAGATTGGGAATTGAATCTATGTGCAAGGCCTTTTTAGATAATTAATGTTATTTATAATATTTTTTATTTTTTTTTGTAAATCTGTTTTATTGGTAAAGAGCACATGAAACATATTTCCAACGTTTATCAGGTAAATATGGAGCACGCAGGCTCTTGTGTAATAACATAGGGTATATCATAACATAAGACAGTTAACATGTGGACAGCGTTTCAAGGCATAGCAGATCGTTTTTACTTTTTTTTTAATCAGGTTTTGTTTGCGAAACTTGGGCTGTCAAAGGTAAAGAGATGTTGAAGGGGGGGGGGTGTGGAGTGGGGGGAATAGGGAAGGGATGTAGGTAGGGTTTCCCCTTTCCCCCTTGATGTCCCCTGCACTAGGTTGTGCGGTAATTTGCTCATGGTCTTGGGGAGTCAACCCCTGCCAATCTGTGATTGTGCGATGTGCAGGTGTTTCATTGTAAGTGAATGTGAGTGTGTGGTGCGCGTGGGTACCATTGTGTGGCAGTCCACGGGAGCTCGCCATCCACGTTGTGCAAGTTGTGGCCCGTGTAGTGAAGTTGTGGTCACTGTCTCTCGGTAGCATAAACCGAAGGGGTGTTAGTGTTGTATTGGGGTAGGTAATCTGAGTAGCTAGTCCTGTCAAACAACTCATTTTTAGTTTCCGCGGATGTTGAGCTTGCGTTGGTGTTCGTACGGTAGTGTCAATGGAGAGAGTTATCTGTTGTGTCCTTCAGACGCGTGTGCGTGTGAAAGTCCTGAAATATCTAGCGGTGTGTCTGTCTATGAGTGGCATGAGTATACGCGTGGACAGTCAGTCGGGGAGGGATATATCCCGTCCGGGGGTGAGCTCTGTCGCGGGACCAAGACATGATCTGATGGAGTTTTGATCCCCTATTTTCATTTCCCATGGGTGTTGGTGCTATTTCTCAGATATCTCTAGATTGGTATAAGAACCATGGTCCCCAGATCTCCGCGTGCCTGGCCGACAGCCCTGCGAGCGACCCCCGAAGCGCCTCAGCTGCCTGAATGTCTCCCACCCTATGAAGCCACTCCGTGCGTGTGGGGATTTCCGTCTTTTTCCAGTACACCGGGATAAGGGATTTTGCCGCGTTCAAGAGGTGGCGCATGATTGATCTTTTGTAGCCGGAGATGGACTGTGATGTGATGTGTAATAGGGCCAGTTCCATCGACCACTCCGTATCATCACCTAGTATGCACTTAATTTCCGTGTGGACTTGGTCCCAGTAAGGTATGATGGCTCGGCATTCCCACCACAGATGTAGTATGGTACCTCTTTCCTCCTGGCATCTCCAGCACATCGGGGATGCTGTCGCGAATATCCGCTGCAGAGTCACCGGTGTTCTATACCACATTGATATCAACTTGTAGTTGACCTCCTGATAGTGTGAACTAGAAGAGCTTTTGTATTGCCACAGGAGTGCCGTGTCCCACTGCGCCTGTGTAATTGTTTTGTTCCATTGTCGTTCCCATCGCCCCTTGAAGGTGTTGTTATCCGTCTCCTTTCCAATCAGCAGGTGTGGTACAGCGTGGATACCGCTTTGTCCAGTCTGGCTCCCCTGTGACAGAGGTTCTCAAACCACGTAAGCTCCCTATGGAGAAGCTCCTTCTGAGGAATGGAGTCATAATAGTGCACCAACTGTAGGTATCGAATAGTCGTCATGGGTGTCTTTGGACTATCCCCTAAGATGGAGTCCAGGGACCTTACCCGTCCCCTTTCTAGTGCCATTCTGATCGAGACGTATGTACAGTCACCAAGGAAGGTCCAAGCTGCTGGAGGGAGGCCTCCTCCGATTTTGGGATTGTGCGCGATTGGGATCAAGGGGGTAGGGCTCGGGGAGACATATGCCAGTTCCCGGATAGGTTTCCAAATCCTCAACGTTTGAGCCACCGGATTCCCCTCCTCGCCCCTCTCGCGGTAGTTTACTTTCTCCTGCCATACTGCGGCTTTGAGTTTGGCCCCCGAGTCAGATCTGTCCAGAGTCACCCATTGTTTCGGGTTGGCGGTTGCATGCCATTCTAGAATGCGCTGCATGGCGGCCGCTTGATGATATTTTTTGAAGTCGGGGAGTGCCAGGCCGCCCCTAAGCCGGGGCATACACATTATCTCATGTCGCAGACGAGATCTGTCCCCTCTCCATACATATCGTATTACAGCTGACTTCAAGGTGGAGAAGAAGGCTGCTGGCAGCGCCATGGGGATGGTCTGGAACAGATACAGGAGCCTGGGCAGCACATTCATTTTAAGGACCGCTATACGTCCATGAAAGGTGATGTGTGGGTATGCCCATCGCTCTAAGTCTGCGGTAAGCATTCGGAGTAAGGAAGAAACGTTGTGATGGTATATCTCCTGGGGGTTGGTGGTGATCCAGATACCCAGATATTTCATCCGGTCCTCGCGCCACTGGAATGGGAAGCAGGGGCCTAGTTCAGTGTAGTCATGCGGTGGGAAGGTCACGTTCAACACTTCGCATTTAGATAAGTTTAGTTTGAATCCCGAGATCTTACCATATTTTTCAAATTCCGCAAGTAGGCAGGGTATTGTAATCCGTGGGTTAGTGACGAAGAAGAGGAGGTCATCTGCATATGCGGCCACCTTATGTTCCGTGTCTCTCCATTTATAGCCGCGAATATCGGGGTTTTGTCTGACTGCTTGTAGCAGAGGTTCCAGCGTCATGGCAAACAAGAGGGGAGATAGGGGGCAACCCTATCTAGTCCCGTTGGTAATCTCGAAGCTGTCGGTCAGTGCTCCGTTAACCCTGACCGATGCACTAGGCCTGTTGTATATAGCGGATATCCACGACATCATCCCCTGTCCCAGTCCCATGGTATTCAGCGTAGACATCATGTAGGGCCAGTTGACCCGATCGAATGCCTTCTCAGCATCCGTGGAGAGGATGAGAAGGTGTTCCTTTGTCTTCCGCGCTCGATATTGACGCGGAAATAGGTGTAAAGTGCTGTCCCTCGCTTCCCTCCCTGGTATAAACCCCGTTTGATCTGCGTGGATGATGCTTGGGAGCACTCGTTAGATCCTAGTGGCCAATACCTTAGTCAGGAGTTTCGTGTCTACATTTAATAAAGAGATTGGTCGGTAACTGCCGCAGTTCTCGGGGTCTTTCCCTGGTTTGAGTAAAACCGCGATCGTAGCTGCGAGCGACTCGGTGCCGAAGCGCCCACCGTCCGTGAGGGTGTTAACAGCTTTCGTCAGCCAGGGTAGGAGGATTGTGGAGAAGTCCTTATAATAACCCGTCGGGAACCCATCTGGGCCCGGTGCTTTCCCCCTTTTAGTGTTCTTCAGTGCTGCCGCCATCTCTTCAATACTGATAGGTTCATCCAGTAGGGCCGTCGTGTCAGGGTTAATTCGTTTGCGTATGTTGTCCCGCAGGTAAGTCCTAGTACATTCAGCAGTCTCTGGTTCCGATGTCTTTGTTGTGGAGGCGTCAAGGTTGTAAAGTTGTTGATAATAGCGTTGGAATTCGCTGGCTATTTTGTCCGGGAACGCCGTTGTTGTGCCATCGGGTAGGCGTATTTTGTGCACCCTAGTTTGCGTGGTATCCCCTTTCAGGATACCGGCTAGATATTTGCCCCCTTTATTGGCGTTGAGGTAGAAAAAGTTCTTTGAGTATTGTAGGGAGCGATGGTACCTGCGTGTGATAAGGTCCCTCAGCCTTCGCCTCGTATCTGTCAATTTATCTAGGGTGGTTGCCTGTTGCGTTTATGTTGAGTTTCCAACGCCGTGATGGCTTCGTATAGTTCCGTCATCTCCTGCGTAACTGCTTTCTTCTTGCGGGAGGCAATACGAATGAGCGTGCCTCGGAGGACGCTCTTATGCGCTTCCCAGATCGTGATTGGCGATGTGTCTCCCACATCATTTTCGTTGAAGTAGTGGTTTAGAGTCTGGGCGATCTCCCCTATCACTTCGGGGTCTCGGAGCAGGTATTCGTTCATTCGCCATGTCCAGCGAGCTGGCTTATATAGCGGGGATTCCAATTCCACAACCACCGGGCTATGATCGGACCAGGTTGCGGCGCCTATGGTAGCAGAGCGGAGGCGTGGTAAGCCCTCTTGTTGGATTAGGACGTAGTCTATACGTGAGTACCGACTATGTAGAGCTGAGTAGTGAGTGTAGTCTTTAGCGTCCGGGTGTAATGCTCTCCAGCAGTAAACGAGCCCTAGTTCGTTCATCGATCTTCGTATAGATTGGATACTCGAGAGTGGCAGGCAGCTGTGTCCTGTGGACGCATCCAGCCGGGGGTCCAGTGGGGCATTAAAATCGCCTCCCACTATCAGTGCCCCTTCCGTGAATCCTCGTAATTTGGTGAGCGTGCCACGTAGGAACCGCGCTTGGTTCGTGTTTGGCACATAAAGGGACACCAGTGTGTAGATCTTGCCGGCAATAGTGCCTTTCAGGAACAGGAATCTCCCTTGAGTGTCCGACATTGTGTCCAGTACCCGAAAGTCCAGTTCCGCGGCCAGGATGATGGCCACTCCCGCCTTGCGTGAGACGGGGTGGTTGTTAAAAGAGTTGTGCGGGTAGTGTCGATTCCGTAGTCTCGGTGCAGCCCCGTCTAGGAAATGGGTTTCCTGGAGCATCGCTATAGATATATGTGATTTTCTCAAGTCACGGAGTAGTTGGGTGCGTCGTTCCGGGACATTCAGGCCTCGGCAGTTGAGACTTAGTACCAGCAGTGGGGCAGCTTGGTAGGAGTCGGCCATCTCAGAGGGCGTCCCCAGGCACACGGAGATCCCCCACCCAGTCTCCAAAAGGAGCCCCCCGAATTTACTTTGTAATTACTGCCCCCTAGTGAGGTTGTCCGGTTGTGCGACCGGTGCAAATGTCCGTTTGGCTCACGCCCCGGCGAGGGAGAGATCCCTGTTGTAAGGATCAGGACACAATAATGAGTCTGCACCCAGTCCCCCCAATTCCCACGTGATGTAAGCGAAAGTAGGGAGTTCCTATGTCCGTCAAAGTCTGGTGTGTAGGTAGTCTGTACTGTAGGTGCTATGTTGTGAGTGTAGAGTTGGTGTTCGAGTTATGAGGGGGTCATCAGGGGCATAGGGGAAAGCCAGGAAGGGGGGGGGGAGGGAAGGGAGGGTGTGACACAGGGTATAAAAAAATGGGGATATAATCGAGTCCCCAAGTAGAGGTGTCTCTCCTATGTAGAGGGATCACCTCGGTACCTCCCTAAGTCTAGGAGGAAATAGTCGTGCGACGGTTGGGGCCGCCAGGGGGCACCTCAGTGGTCAAGCCGAGGTGTGTACCCCTGGGAGCACCGCCGTCAATGGAGAATGCACGACCCTAAGTAGGGGTCCGAAGCTCTGTCCAGGAGTGGGGTAGGTAGGTTAACTAAAAGAGAGGGTGATTTCTCAATGGTTCCTACGGCACCCGCTCCACCGGCATCACCAGCCCATCGAGTCGGGTCATAATGTAACAGGACGCCACTCGGCAAGGTAAGCCTAAAACAACATACATGCATAGTAACATTGTAACAGGTAATATACAGTATAACTATAACAGCACAACCCCCTGATGGAGAAAAAGTGGGTGGGGGAGGCCAACCACAGGTCTTAATTCTACACTGCCGTCTCTGTCATCCCTGCAATCCCCGCCCCCCGGAAGACCCCCCGGTCGTTGACCTCCCAGGTTGAGATCTCTAGCCCCTCCGCCTTACGCAGTATGGGTCTACCATGCGTGGGTGTAACTAAGAGGGTCAGTCAAAGGCCAGTGTCCCTTTTCGTCTCCCAATGTTCCTCCCTACCCGTCTTCCATGTGTGAGTCGCGTAGAGCCTGGAGTGCCGAGTAGTGAGGATATATAGTTACCCGTTCCGTTCCCCTGTGCTAAATCTGTCCCCTATAACCCGGTCCCCCCATCACATATGTTGTGGAGATGAATAGGATCGCGTCTTAAGCTATGTTATTTGTAATATATGAAGAATAAGGAATTTCAAAGGAAAGATGATAAATGTCAAGGAAAATACACGTTAACAAAAAATAAAGTCTGTTAACTTAAAGGGTTACTTGAACCAAAAAATTGTGTTTTAAAAAAACTCCCTAGCCTAGTCAGCCCGCCAAACTTCTGTCAGACACCAATATTGCACCAAATTTATATATTTTTTTTTTTTTCAATTTAAGATTTTTATTTTTTTTTTTTAATTGAAATATAGAACAGTAAGATGTGTCACAGAATGCATTACCAAATATTGCATACATTACAGTAGAATACACAAAAATTGAGTTTCACAGTAAATACTTTCATGGAATGTATACAAAACAGTAGATAACACAATAATTAAGGTTCAAAACAGAGTAAGTGAGTAAGCCAACTGATAAACTGTCATGGCAAGGTAGTTACTCAACATTTATTCAAGTTGGTCAACTAAAAAACCAATAAATAAAACAATATTTAAAATTCAACCAGGTAGAATTAATAGGAGATAGCCTGACAGAGAGGGTAGGCGCAGTTGTTGCAGTGTTGCTAGTTATGGCAGGGAATAATTAAGTAATTCAATGAGACCGTTTGTACGAAATCACAGGTTAGATTCGAGCATTGCATTAAATGTGTGTGTAGTCTAACTGAGATAGTAGATTGACGTGAGATTGTGTTTAAGGTGGGCATTCGAATGTTGAACGACATGAGTTACGTGGTGGGGAGGTTGTAGGGGGGGGAGAGGGTTGGGAGGTGAAAGATTCAAGCGGATTTAGGCTTAGAGTATTCGATGCCTTTAGTTGCCAGGAAGTGCAGCCAAGGCTTCCAGATTTTGGTAAAGGTTTGAAAAATTTTTGTTTGTGCATAGGTTATTTCTTCCATTTGTCTGACCTCGTCTACTTTACTAATCCACTCTCTGATAGAAGGGATTTGCGCTTGCTTCCAGTATATAGGAATGAGTTGTGACGCCGCCATTACTAAGTAATTGAACAGTGAGGCTTTGTTTTTTCCGATATCTGGAGGGGCTAAGGAGAATAAGTAATGTTGCGGTGTAAGCGGAATGGTAGCAGCAAGTATCAGCTGTGTTATGACCTGAATCCTCTTCCAGAATGTTGCTATCTGTGGACATAGCCACCAAATGTGGGCATGATGCGCTAGGTCGTGATTGCATCTCCAGCATGTCTGTTGTGTCAGATTATGTGTTTTTTTAAGTTTAGCTGGGGTGAAATGCCAACGGGTGATGCGTTTATAATTACTTTCTTGAGCAGCGGTGGATGAGGTGGATTTGTGTGCGATCATGAAATTTTTTTTCCAGTCAGAGTGAGGTATGTCTATTTGCAGTTCCTCCATCCAATGTTTTGTGCAAGCAGGTAAAGATATATCTCTAGATTTCCTTATTAGTCTATACATGATAGAAAGTAATTTCTTTGTGATTGTGTGTTCTGAACAAAGTTGTTCAAAGTCAGTCAGTGGTCTTTTCTCTGCAAGAAAGAGATTGGCACTTTTAAGGAAATGGATCAGTTGGGCATAGTGTAATCGTTGGTTACCCGTTGGTGTGGTGTTGGGAATTAGATGAGTTAAGGATTTTATGTTATCGTTGGTGTCGGTGATATCTTTTAGTTGTAAGGCCTCGCCAGAATGGTAGAGGTCATACGTGCTCCCTGATTGCCCTCTTTGAAAATCTGGATTGTGTGTGAGAGGATATAGCGGGGAGGGGTGAGGGGCAATTGATGATGTTTTGGTTAGCTTCTGCCAGATTTGAAGAGTAGGTCTAATCGTGGGATGGTTATCAATTGTGAGTTGACGCTGAGCTGGGTTTGTGAATAGCCATGGTCTTAAATGTAAAGGTATGGGCGAAGATGCATTTTCAATCTGCACCCAGTGGAGGTTTGGGTTAGGTCGACCAAATTTATATTTTACGACCCAGAACTTGTGTTCTGGACTAGCTAATGTTGCCCAATGATGAAGAAGGGTTCGTCTCCATACAGACTCCAGGCACCATCACCACTTCAAATCACTGAAGTGATTGTGGTGCTTGGAGTAACCCCTTAATACCACTTGCAAAATAGTATTTCCTATCCTTTTTGCTGTGATGGGGGAACCAACCCATTAGTTAATACTGCCATGGCTAATCAGGATACTTCTTACACCCAATAAAACGTCATCTTGGTACGAGATTTTTTTTAAAAAGTCTGCATTTTTAAATTTTTGCAAAAAAAGTGCATTTGGCTTCATGAACATATGTATGCATGATTAAATCCCTAGGGGGTTAGTATCCCTTTAACCCCTCCTCATTTATCTGTTTATATCTAAGCAGCATTCAGGGTTTATTCTGACTTTTGGTTTCTAGCTGCTCAATATAACCATTTACCATAATAGGTTTTGCTTTAAACCATATATGTTCTCTCTGGTTGTTTTTTTTTTTTTTTTTTTTTTTTTAAAGGGGGAGGGTCTGGTCTAATTATAAGCCTCCGCATTATTGACAGTAAGTGGGGTCAGCTCTTTGTGAGGTTATTTGGCTCCCCTTTCTGTGTGACTCACACAATGCACTACACACAGTGCGGCTGAAAACGCGCTCAGTTTGCCAGTTTGTGTATGTGTGGTGCATTGTGTGAATCGGGAGTAAAGAATGGCTGTATTGTATGTTAAACACCATGTGTTAATATGCCTGAACTGCTGTTTGCCTTCCATTGAATATTAGACTTGCTACTGTTCATTAATCTGCCTATTTAGATATTTTTTGTTCTGCGTTTATCTGGTGAGTGTAGGCTACTGTTGACCATGACATTTTGAACTAGAGTTCAGTGCATTAGCTGAGTGCTAGCCAGCAGTGCATTTTTGAAGTTTTGTTTTAAAAATTCGAGATAAATTCTAAAACCTATTGAAAAGAACCAGAATTCTAAACTGTAGAGTACGAGATACATTATTCCATGCGCATCACAATTTTTCCAGTAAAGAGTATTAAGAGCTAAGGAAGTATCAAGTCTGTCAAACCATCTCAGTGACTGGTACCCACATTCCTACCCTGATGGTCAATGGCAAAACATTATTCTAAAATTAATATATTTTGGTCCCTAAATGTAGCAAATAGAACACGTTTTTAATGACACAAAATCCTGTTGACTATGGGTCACGCATTCCATGTGTGTAGAATTCATACACTGTCATTATTGGGGTATGTCAGGGCCGTTTCCCCCTGTATGCAGGTTCTAAGTATACACCATTCAATGGACAATTGGCCATGGAATTCGCCAGTCAGACCTTTTGCAGTTGTGTAAATGAACCGGATTGAGTCAGCAAGCCCTCTGCCCTCTATGCCTTTTTAAACCAATACTTTGCTAATGAGAATTGCGATTGTCCTGCTTTAAGACACACATTGTCAGCCTCAAAACACTGCATGCTTTAACAATAAACATCTTTATTACCCGCAGATGCGTATCTCTAATTCAGTGAAGCCTCTAGCATAAGGTTACATTCTAGCTTCTGTCTGCCAAACATCCTTGGCTTTGAGTCATTTCTAAGAAAAAAATAAAAATAATTTTGCATTAAATCTGTTACACATATTGCTTTTATTTCATTGTACCGTAGGCAGTGATGAGTGAGCTGTAGACATGTCCAATTAAAAGGGATGTACAATGGAGTTTTGGGATTTCCAGACATTGAATGGTTACAAAAATAGTTTTATTTTTTCCCCCTCCAATCACTTGTGATATTTGCTGCCTTTCATTGTCGGCGGTATACTTTTGTTCCAGAGATAGTTAGCCATATAGGATAATTGTGAAGTACCTGTCCTGTCTTCAGTGTGGTGACAAAGCGCTGGTTAAATTATGAGCTGGGGGGTTCCCAGTTTCATTCCTCATTCGGCCCATAAAATGTGATAGAACAGTACAATACATGGGGTTCCCCAGCCCATTAGCCCATCTGTAGTGCCCATAACTTGTCTGTCTGTCTACACACACCCACCATAGCATACCCAATTTCCATACTTAAAAACAGTGTAACAGCAGAAGCACATATGACCCATTATATGTGCACCAATTGTGTATATGTTTATACACACAGAATTCTGCATAATAATGTTTTCAAATGGGATAAAAGTAGCATTTTATACATTTTTTGTTTACCCCTGCTGCCAAACGATTTCCAAAAATATAATGAACTGAATCAGGTGGAATTTGTACATTTTGTGTGATATCATTTCCGATTTCTACTGAGCGCGACAGAAAAAAAAATGCTTTGTGTTTATATCGCTTTGTAATCATTATCATGTGTATTAACAAAAATGTTAAAGAGACGAGGGGAAAAAAAGAGAAAGCTATATTGATTGCCTTGTTTCCTGTAAATATACATTTCAGGCCTGTAAGAAAATGTACACCTGTGCGACCTGTAAGGTGAGCAGACATTGTTGACCCCGATTAGAACGCTCACCTTTCACACAAACCAAACAATAAGCTGCTGTGAATTCGGTGGCTGTGAATGACAATCCAATCTAGCAGTGGAAAATTTAGCTAAGCTGGGATGTAAATCTTAGTCATGATGTACGTGGGTATCCATGGCAACTGATGTCCGAAAGTGTGTTTCATAGCGACAATCACGACTGGAACTTGTCTCTTAGAAACCGTCTAAATGCCAACAAAAAGGTACATGATTATTTGGATCAAAGCATCCAGCAGCCTCTCCCAGATTTTTTTTTTCTTGTGAGTCGAACAGATGCTAGCATTGAATAAACAGACAAGCAGAACAGATCTAATATGTAGTCCTCTTGCAGCATATAAATCCTTTATTTATTTTTTTCGTCTTTTTGTTTTTTTTTCCATCTAAAATGTCAAATGTTTGCATTCTGCAAGAATATACAATAACGTAAATAATTGCTCTGTCCTCTCAATATTTCCTCCTAAATAAAAGATTGTCAAACACATAACATTAAGACATCCCTTGGATTTTGTAATACACCAATACTTTACATGTTTTGAATTAAAATACTCTTTCCCTTAATACTTCTGTAATAATATTAATAAAAAAAAATATATAAAAAAATCTTGACTTCATTCTGCCGTCCACACCATGCCACCCATGTCTATTCTTTTTTTTTTTTTCAATGTGGTGTTTGACATTTCGAGAGTAAGAATAGAAAGCGTAAACTGGTTGCTGGACCAGCGCCACTCAATAAATATCAGCTTTATACACTTCTAAGTGGGAATGCGTGCATAAATAGAATTAAGCGTCTCTCTCATGATCTAATTACAGTCTATTTATAACCCCCATGACTGTGATTTGGAGTTATGTTAGCAAAATAACACTTAAAATGACAGATCGTATTCAAGTCTTACATGAGATGAGAGCAGCCAAATCTATAAATTCACAGCTTAGGTGCAAAATCAGGTGTAAACCTTGAGTCAGTTTCATATTAAAATGGAATTCTCCGTGTGCCCTGGAGAATTGCCAACGCGTTTCATTGGCAGCTGTCTGCTTTCATTAGCCTGAACAACTCCTGACTGTCGAATATTGGTTTTATATATTGTGTGTAGGTCCCTGAAGAAGTGACTCAGTTTTCAGTCTGGGGCTACTTAAATAGTGAACAATGGGCTATGCTGTTGTACATTGCTTCAGGGATGTGCCCATATCAGTAATTACGTGTGAATCATTCTCCTTGGTTAATGCATTGACAAATTAAAGAACAGGCTTCATATTGTGCCGACAGGCTGAACAATGCTTAAGCCTCAAAGGGGGTCTTTATCAAGGCTGGTTTTCAGGTGGAACCATTCAAAATATTGGAGACATGATCAGTACAGGTCATTTGAAAAGCATTTTGTGGCTTAATCGCAATCTGGTTTGGTACATCCTGTATCATAGCACTTTCTCTCCTCTGGAATATGTGAGTGCTAATTGTTTGTAATAAATATGAGATAAACTTGGCATCGGTGTTTGTAAGCGATCCTGAGCAGTAAATATCTCCAAGTTGGATCATCATATGATACATTAGTCCTCCAGGGACTCTATTAAGTAAATGCAATCAGTCCTTAGAGTTGTACTTTGTACCACAGAAAAAGCCCAGGGGGGGCGGGGCATAAGCAAAATTGTCTAAAGGTTTATTACTATCCTGTCTGTACTGCACAGTGTAATGATCTGAACTAATCGGGTCAAGTCAGTACATTCCAGTTCTGATTGGCTGCTGGCATCACTGTTACAGTACATGGAATCTCCACACTGCACTTAATAGGGACACTATATGCACTAAAACAACTGTTGCTTAATGAAGCAGTTTTGGTGTATGGATTATGCCATAGAGCAGGGGTAGGCAACTTTTTAGCAGCACTGTGCCGAAATAAAATTGTGATGTCCAATAGCGTGCCGGTCCTATTTTTTTTAACTTGAGGTGTGCATGTTCTGCTTGTGTTATTTATACTGCAGTTGCTTTGTATCGTTGCATTTGTGCGTATATGAGCTATTATATTGTATATGTTCATGAGTAGTTTGTGGTATTGTGTACCTATGAATGTCTACTATGTGCTGCAATGCATAAATTGAGGATTGTCCTTCACCACCTTTTTGTATTAGCAGATATCTGAAGTTTCACTGGACTCTTGATAGGCCAGAGCCTGTTTGGCTCTAGCAGCCTTGAGTGCCGTGCAAAAACACCTCGAGTGCTGTGCATGGCACACGTGCCATAGATTGCCTACCCCTGCCATAGAGTCTCACTTTGCCATTTAACAGTTAAATCACTTTTGTTTTTGTTTATGCACCCCTAGTCACATCTCACCTGGCTCTGACTCATGCAGCCAACATGAAAAAAATGGCTTGATTTTCAGTTAGATCTTACAGCATAGTGTGTTTACTTTAGAAGTTTTTGTCTCCTGCTCTGTTAATTGAAATTTCAATCACAAACAGGACGCTCTAGCAAGCTATTAACAAAGTAGGGGAAAAAAAATATTGAATAGAATGTGTAATAAACAAAGCACAGGGAGAGTGTGTGACTCAGGCTGCATAAACAAAGTGATTTAACTTCTAAATGGCACATTGAGCAGTTAGACTACAGAGGAATGATCTATACACCAAAATCAATCATTAATCTAAAGTTGCTTGGTGACTGTAGTCTGGAAAAGGCTTATTGAAGTTGTAATTCCATAGCTGGGGGTCCACCTTTTGTATACCCCTAGTCTAACTGAAAAAAAAACCCAACCCATTATGAATTCAGCGCTATTAAGGTAAAATATTTCATAACGCGCATGCATTGAGATTTTCAAAGTGAATTGTGTTTAAATGCACACATTGTTCTGAAATTAAATAATATATTGTATTTTCTAATACATCATTGTAAATGTCTGCCTGAAGAATATTTTCTCTACAAGTGTTTAACCAAGCTTCGCATATCGGTGCCAGGGTCACTGTTGTTGGGCTACGTCCTGCAGCTTCTAACTGCACAACTTGAAGTGCAAATCCATTTTATGGCTACTGATCAGTCGTTCTAATTTTAGTCCTCCCCAATAAATAATTGTCCTGCCTTATTTTAGTAAGCGCTCTATTTTAAGGCTTCAGCCATTAGTAAGGAATGAAAGGCCTTTCATCATATTGCTTAGTAGGCAAGCATCGTTGGATTCTTTGGATTGGCTAGACGGATAGTGTAAATACTTTTATAGCTGTGTTGGCGAATGATCTGATTCCCAAACATAGAGTTAATCCCAAGTTTATGACCAATTTATTGGTTGCTAAAGAATCTCTTGTTTTGCAGAGCTGTCAGTCACAGTAACTTGCTCCATAAGGAGAAACCTCACGGAAGGAAAAATAAAAATACTGTTCCTGACATTTTAGGAGAAGTTATAAAGTAGCTGAGTTTTTAACCCATTCCTGCCCTAGAGAAATGGTCACATTTCCTAAATAATGTAAAGAAACTGCTTTTAATCACTGACAAATTAAAACTTCCCGAAGACATGGATATTTTAATATTGTTACCCGCATTACAAATGGAGACACATTTTTCTTCCCCCCCTCCAAAATAAATTTTCCCTGGAAGCTGGAAAATGTATTCAGCTACTATAACAAAAGAAATGTATGTGTATGCTGGTAATTCACCCAAAATGTCGCCATCCTGATGCAGAACATTTTGACAAAAAAATAGACAAAATAAAGGCCACTTTGTTATGCACAGATAACAAGATTCATAATATCTAATGCGGATTAAGTTAATAGAGGACGTATCTATCAGTCCATACACAGACATTGGTTTCACTGGACATTGAGAGTAGAAAAAAACCCAGAATCTTTGATGTAGCCCCTACAGTGTTTGAAGGGGCAGTCTAATTATCGAAGTACTCTAATATAGTTTACTTTAGTGTTTATGGTTCTAAAGTCCGTGAGCATCATCCCTCTTTTCTTTGTTAAACCATTTTGGAGAGGAGAATTGTCTCCAAATTCTACCCCATCTGCATTGCATTGATAATGTGGAAACTACACTTCTGGAATATTAACCTTAATCCATTCAACCTGGGTAGTCCATAGCCTTATAGCACTATAAACACTATAGTGAACTGTAGTGGCTATGGTACTTAAATTACCACTGGAAGAGGTTCCCTGGCACAAAAATCCAATGGGCTCCTTGATATCCCTTGTTTTATACTGGGTAATATGGGAATGTTGGTCAACATGTGGTAAAATTGACATGTCTTGGCAATCTCAGCTGTGGGGGTGCAAACAAACAGCAGAAATACTGATGTTGGTCAGGGTAACCCTTCCTATATAATTCCCCCCTCCCCCCTTCAAAAACCAGGGACAAAAAAAAATACAATTAAAGAATATAGATTAAATGTATCTCTGTTTTATAGTCGATCCCAAGTTCCCTCTGCAGTTCAATCCTCTCTCTTGCCGAAGGGGGTCAGATGTCTGGTGGTTTTGGCTGAGAGGAGGACAGAAGCAGCACAGAGCCGGGCCATGCTGTCTGGTGCCAGCATGTTCTGCGTGCAGGTGTCAGATACTAAATTTGCATAGAATTAACATTATCCAGGCCAGAATTCTTCATCCAGGCTGGCTAATGATACCCTACTGATGTGTCCAGAGATGGAGTTATGGAGGTGGGGGGGGGATACGGTGGGTTAAACTCTGTATGTGCAGCGTTTTTTTTTTTTTTGTGACACATTCCAGGCACCATGACCACTACATATCATTGAAGTAGTCATGGTGCTTGGAATAACCCTTTAAACAATCACTAATGGCACACAGGTCACTATGTTTCAATGAAGTGCACAGGTCCTTTAGTTTTAACCTTGCAATTTAAAGCATGGATTGGACTGTTAGATGTGCTGGAGTGAGGTCGGGGGAGGCAGGACGAGTGGCTGCAGGACTTAATCCCTGCGCTGAAAAAAAAGAAAAGTAAAAAATACCCTTGGGGGCGGGGGCCTAGAATTTAAAATAAAGAAGAGAACACTATAGATGTGTATGCCTAACACTATAGTGTTCCTTAAAGTCTTAATTGCACCCTAGAGCGAAACTGTATTAAAATGCCAAGAATTATTAAAGCCTTGATTACCGTGTTTGTTTCATCTGTCAATTTGCTGCTTACTATGGAGAAATTAATTCGAATTAAATGCAAAATGCTGCTAATGGAAATGATGTTTACCGATGAATGTCTCTCAGATGTTGGCTTGCGTTACTTTCATCTGCTCACATTGTAACATGTAAGATGGTAATGATAATTTGCGATCAGGAATCATGTATCCCTTAGAACCTACCTTTCAAAATAGCACATTGCATCTGAATGCTAACAAACTGTAAATAAATATGCTGAGGTTTTCTATATTTAATATTGGTTACATCACTAAAAATAAGTCCCTAGATCAATAGATCTTCTTTAATGCATTTATTGTACTGGTTTAATTATTGATTGAAGTTGGTGTGTGGTAGGGTGGCATAGAAGGGTAGAAGATATTCAGCAGAGAGCAAGAAATTGGTATTGTATGTTGTTTGAGGAATTTAGTTAAAGGGACACTCCAAAACCATTAACAGTGTACATTTCTTGCATAGCGGATGGCGCGATGAGGTTCTCTTCCTCTGTACCTGGAAGATGAGTGGCTTATAGCTGCTATTCCTGCCAGACATCGTTGCTGTAATACACCCACGCTAAATTAGTCACAGGCAGATGCTATGATTTTCCCTGGCTGTCCCCAAGTGTTTTGGGGTGTTACACAATCCTTGCATTTTTGTAGACGTTAAATAGTTATAGAATCAACCTTGCTAACTCAATGACTTAAAGGCCCTCGAACATTAGAAATAAAGGCAGTGTCCAGTTGTCCATTTAGATTTAGGGGGCCGCCATTTCTACAAAAACAAAAAAACAAAACTAAATTAGTTTAACCCCTTAAGGACCAAACTTCTGGAATAAAATGGAATCATGACATGTCACACATGTCATGTGTCCTTAAGGGGTTAAACAGCAGTGACCTATTGCTGTTGTGCCTTTTTTGTTGGACTCTTCCTGGGGTTATTTTCGTATCCCCTCTTCTGCCATGCTCTTGTCCTCTGTTCTGTTCTTTATTACCCTCTGTTTGACCTCGTTCTGTCTCTTAACCTCAATTTTTTTTCCAACATCTGTTTATTGAACACAGGCAAAATACAAATGATATCTTCGTAAATTGGGATGTTTGAGAGAACCATTACAATCTATCAAAATCAATATACACATTGAAGTCACTAGGAAATGCA
The DNA here is from genome assembly GCF_036172605.1 of Pelobates fuscus. Classification (NCBI taxonomy): domain Eukaryota; kingdom Metazoa; phylum Chordata; class Amphibia; order Anura; family Pelobatidae; genus Pelobates; species Pelobates fuscus. Next base: position 29,669,172 of record NC_086326.1, on the reverse strand, counting down.
TGCATACTACGAATGATTGAGTCTCATCTAGAAACGAGTGTAGATTTGAGCAGACTGCACTCCCCATAACCGGATCTTGCCATCTTTGACGCAGTTCTCTCCCTTTTAACATTTCCTTTGCCCAGTCCTCTGCTTTTCCATTAGCGTTTCCTGTATGTGTACTCCTCAGTTCTTCTGGCCGTTACAATTTGTCTACGCTGTAATTGCTACAATACATTCCCCAGCTGCAGGTGTTTGTTTTATATAGAATGTTGTGTAGTAAACACAGTTGTTATGTTTAAGTATAAATGGTGCCTCAGGTGGACAACTGTTTCCTTACCCTTGACAATCAAATGGAAAGTGGTCAAAGCTGAACGTGATGACTACAACACCCAGAATACTTTGCCATCGTTGATTCTGGGTATCACACTCAAGGCAATATATGCAATTCACCTGCATGCATGTATTAATGCTTTAATTGCCCAACATTTTGTATACAGAACCCCCTCCACCCCCATGCCTTGCAATCATCTCTCGATCTGGCATTGCACCCACTTTTCAAAATGACAGCTGCAAAATCACAACAGAATAAATATGTCAAAATTATGTAAAATCTGGAAGTCGGGTTATAATTTATGCACATATCATGTTTGTTTATTATCCCAGATCTGCGATAAATAGCAGTGTTTACCACATCTTGATAGTTTTCAAATATTTCATAATTCATGTGTGCATAATCATTGAACTAAGACGTAGCTATTCAATAAACATCAGCCTGTCGTGTAGAACATGACTGGCAGCTGTTTGGTTGGGGCAAGTGGTTTAAAACGGCACACGCTATCCATCAATCAACCAACCGACCATATTCTATAAAGTTTTATAAATTGATTGTAAAAAGAATGAGATGGATAAAGAATGGTTTTATAATGCTTGGCAGATCTCATTAGTAATAGAATTGGGAGATCATATTTTTGGCAAGTCTGTCAATGCTTTGCAGCCTATTTTTTGTCTAGTCTAGAACTGATAAATCCATTATTTCCACACACATTCTATGGCAGTATATTTACTTGTTTTGGACCAGAGAGGTGTTGCTCAGAGTTGAATTTCATGAGAAAAAATGAAATTTTAAATATTCTAATATACAAAAGTTACAACTTTTTAACGTTATTCAAGTGTTTGTATCATGGCCGTCTTCAAGAGCAGGTGTCTATATAACTTTACATGTTAGGACTCTTGAGAGAGTGGACCTGATCCGTACATAGGTTGGTGCGTTATAGCTGGATTAGTAGCAGAGAATTTGTAATCTTTTGGAGATAGTGATTAAGAAATATTGTTCTTGCACCCATATAACATTAGATTATTTTATATGCATATCTATGGCTGGAAACCTAAAACATGATATATGTCTGACTTAAATGACCACTATAGTGCCCTGAGGGTGCCCCCTCCCTCAGGGACCCCCTCCCGCCCGGCTCTGGGGAGAGTAAAGGGTTAAATCTTACCTTTATTCCAGCGCCGGGCGGGGAGCTCTCCTCCTCCTCTCTGCCTCCGATCCTCCCTTTCGGCTGAATGCGCATGCGCGGCTAGAGCTGCACGCGCATTCAGCCGGTCGCATAGGAAAGCATTTACAATGCTTTCCTATGGACGCTTGCGTGCTCTCACTGTGATTTTCACAGTGAGAATCACGCAAGCGCCTCTAGCGGCTGTCAGTGAGAGAGCCACTAGAGGATTTAGAGGCTGGCTTTACCCTTATATAAACATAGCAGTTTCTCTGAAACTGTTATGTTTATATAAAACAGGGTTAAACCTAGAGGGACCTGGCACCCAGACCACTTCATTAAGCTGAAGTGGTCTGGGTGCCTAGTGGTCCTTTAATGGTTATAGTTTAAAATATCTGTTCATTCCTCTTTTATTGTGCAAAACAAATTTATCATTACAGGGCTAGAAAGATGTGCAATGTTCTTTGTTCTTGTTACGTATATAACATATTGCTTCGCATGTAACAGTCATATTGTAAGTTGCAGTGACATGTTTGTGTTTAAATTGCAGAAAGTGAAATCATTCCTCCTGATTGTTTACGCCCAAGATCCTTCACGGCCATCCCTAGACCATCCTTGCGAAGAGAAACAGAAGAAACTCGCTTGTCTGTCAGTCTGTGTGATCTAAACTTACAAGAGGAGAATTTCCAAACCATGACCACTATGTGTCCCATCCCACAGAACTCCCTAAATTCCCAGCATTCTCACTTACTCCCATCACAGCTGGAAAGTGACCTCCGTTTTCATCAACTCAAAGGAGCCCATATCAAGACTTTAGATGACCAAACAGTTGCCAGACTGGAACATGCTAGAGAAGAGAGGACTTTAGTATTCACTAACAGACCGCTTAGAATTAATGAAACAATCTTCATCAAGATCAACAAATCAAATTCTTCTCGGTCAGGAACTTTGTCTTATGGAGTGACAACTTGTGACCCCAGCACACTTAGACCAAGTGACCTTCCATATAATCCAGAATCGCTGGTTGACAGGAAAGAGTTCTGGGCAGTTTGTAGGGTTCTGGTGCCTCTCCAGAGTGGAGACATATTGGGATTTATGATAAATGCTGAAGGGGAACTACATTTGAGTCATAATGGTACCAGCACAGGAATGCAAGTATGCGTAGACTGTTCACACCCTCTCTGGATGTTTTTTGGTCTCCATGGAGCCATCATGCAAGTCCGCATTTTAGGTATGTATATAGGTTACAAAATTACTTTCTGGAAGAATTCTAAGGGTACATTATAAACATATTTAATGAATGTTGACTGGAGAGATGTGTACTATCCAGAGTTTCACATATTCTAGGACTTATGGCTCCAAGAAACACAGAGCTTTCTTGACTGTTTTATCTAGAAGTACCTCTTCATTAGCTCATAGAACAAGTAACTCAATAAATCTCTCATTGATTCCTGAGTTGCAATAGTAATTTTGACAACTTTTTATTCATTTTTACATCTCTGCTCACAGTAACAGAGGTATTCACTTACTTAGTATGTTTTGGTAAGTTGACACACAGGCCACAAACTTTTCAAGTCAATGACAAAGTAGTTTACAAAAACACGTAGGACTTTAGAGGTCACTATCTTGACACCCAGCTCCTCTATTTAATGCTTTCGTAATTTTGGAGTCTTTGTATGGAGATTTGATACAAAAGTTTGTCCTAATCGGAGGACAAGGGAAACTATTCCCACTATGGGGGATAATTTAGTTATCTTTCCCCACTTATTCCCCCAAGTGGTGCCTAATCTCATTGGACTTCATGGCCCTTTGGTCTAGATATCATTAAATGTGGTTGTGCATATATCTCCATTGTGCATATATCTCCATTTTCTTTGTAAGTCAACTTTACTACTACAGATTTTTAGAACCTTTTATGCTAGGGGATTTGTACCCCTCCTTTTATTTGTATTATACACTAAAGTTTGCAGCTGCATCCTAGATGTGTGTGGCTGGTATTGGGTGGACAAAACATGTTATTGCATTTCATTTATTATTTAGGTCTCATTATTATATTGTATTGTGTTTATATGTATTTTTGGTTTAGTTTTTTTACTTCTCCACTGTATTGTGGTCGTTAATGTTTTTCATTCACTTTTCTGCTAAATTTATTTTTTAGTACAGTTTTATTCTGTCTGTAAGTGGGGAAAAATCTAATTTGGTCATGATTCTTGCTTAGTTTTTATTTATACACTTTTTTTAATCGGTTGTCCATAACTCATTAATTAACAAACCCCTAAAGTGCAGCACTTTATGTTTTTGAAAAACACACTGTAACCACCGTGGCCACAGTAACACAATAATCTGCTAACTCCAGAAACCTCATAGCATTACATTAATAATGTAGCCTCTGGCTTATATTTTATTTAGCGGATTTATCAAAGGGCATTAATTATACAGTAAGACTAAAAAGATTACACTGTGCAAGATAAAAGGAATAACCCAGCTTAGCTCAATAGAAAGTTGGGATCGTGTGTGCCAGCTGCTTGCATTATCTAAGTATATTTCATGGAATTATCTACCAGGTAAGGTACTTCTTCTAAAGGATAACAATCTATTTCAACCCTCGGCGTTTCTCAACCATGTGCACTGGGATATTCCTAAATTCTGCACTGTTGGGGCTCCTTCAGGACTGCATTGGATACCACTACTTTAATCGCACCAGCCATCTTGCATTATTTAAATTTGGACATGACTGCTGACCAATCGAATCAATCTCCTGTAGACCCCACCCAATCCCAGTAAACCAGTGACACATCAATATTATTGGGCACGATAGCCTCAGCTTTATTTTATATGTTAAGCCAGCATCAATATTAAAAATACTGCCAGTTGGTTAGAAACAACTAACAGGCAGTTTCTATGCTAATATTCCCAAAAGTCCTCTTCAGTCTGCCCCAAACAAAAGGAAGTTGTGACTCCCCAAGCCTGTTCGGGCAATGCTTGTTAACTCCAGGCTGCCGGAAATAAACCGCAGGGTGTAATAAAGGAAAAAGAAGCCAAACAAAACACAAATGTCAAGGATATGGAACAGTTACAAATAAATTCAGCTTCAATCAGGGTAAACGAGTGTGAATCTGTGCTAAGCTAAACCCTGGGCATGAATCCCCCCGATCCAGTTTATATAGAAAGTATCCATCCTGTCAACATAGCTACCATCCACGGCCTTCCCTAAAGCTCAGTGGGATGCCTTTCTTACTAGACTTAGGCACAGGAAAAAAAAAATATGGTTTGGCCAAATTAATTCGTTCGAAAAAAACAATTGGCTCAGGTGGACCAAAATGTAACATATTTTGTCCATTGAAATGATTTGCATGTGAAAATTGGCCAATCAGTGTCCTGCTAAATATATATGTAATATATGTATATATTTTACAGTATGCTGATAGGTGAATTATCCTGTCATTTGATTTACAGATCAAATGGTTAAGCCAACCAATCAAAATGCCCTGACTGAGCTTGCATAGTGTGGGAAAACCTCTATAATGGGGAGGGGAAGGTACAATCAACATCGCTAGGATGATGTGCCTTCCAGACCTCGACAAGGCCTGTTCTCTGTATGAAACTAGGAAGTAGTTTATCCTGCCCCCCTCTCTACCATGTGGTTACAATGAACCTCTGTGAGAGCTCCTGTCCACGTCGGGACACGGCACTGCATTAAAGTCGCCACAAAGTATAAGCATCCAGGGCCGGACTGGGGATACAAAGCAGCCCTGGAAAAAAAAATCTATGCCAGCCCCATAAGTCATTGCGCCATATATTGTCGCTATACATATATATATATATATATATATATATATATATATATATATTGCTTTTTCTAATATAATATATTGGTCCTTTCAGAGTAAAACATTTAATTATACAGTAAGCATACTCACATGCAGACACAGACAATCTCACTGACACACACAAGCTCATTGATACACAGCCTCATAGACAAACAATTTCACTAATATACATAAGCTCATTGACATAAAAACACAAGCTCACTCACTAGCAGGCACACACACACACACACACATACACATGCAAGCAAGCTCACTAGCAGGCGCACACACACACAGCTTAATGTAGTGGTTCTGGTGTCTATAGCCTGTCCCTGCAGGCTTTTGAATGTAAACACTGACTTTGCAGAGAAAAGGCAGTGTTTACATTGCTTCCTAGTGACACCTCTAGTGACAGACACTCAGACGGTCACTAGAGGCGCTTCCTGTGTCAGTGCGGATTGGCTGAGATCATCAAGCTTGATGATCTCAGTCATAGAGGCAGAGACCAGCACGACGTTGGAAAAAAAAAAAGGTGAGTAAAACACTATTTTTAAAAACACACACAGACACCACGACTGACACACACACACCACGACTGACACACACACACACACACACCATGACAGACAAAGACACACACACACACCATGACAGACACACACCATGATACAGACACACCGTGACACAGACAGACACACAGCATGACACATACAGACACACACACACAGCTTAACAGACAGACACACACACAGCGTAACACATACAGACACACACACAACGTAACACAGACACACACACAGCGTAACACAGACAGACAGACACACAGCATGACACAGACAGACACACAGCATGACACAGACAGACACACAGCATGACACAGACAGACACACAGCATGATACAGACACACCGTGACACAGACAGACACACAGCATGACACAGACAGACACACAGCATGATACAGACACACCGTGACACAGACACACAGCATGACACATACAGACACACACACACAGCGTAACACAGACAGACACACACACAGCGTAACACAGACAGACACACACACAACGTAACACAGACACACACACAGCATGACACAGACAGACACACAGCATGACACAGACAGACACACAGCATGACACAGACAGACACACAGCATGACACAGACAGACACACACACACACTGCATGACACAGACAGACACACACACACTGCATGACACAGACAGACACACACACACTGCATGACACAGACAGATACACAGCATGACACAGACACACACACACCGCATGACACAGACAGACACACACCGCATGACACAGACACACACACAGCATGACACAGACACACACACACACACCATGACAGACACACACACACACCATGACAGACACACACACACACACAATGACAGACACACACCATGATACAGACACACAGCATGATACAGACACACACACACCGCATGACACAGACACACAAACAGCATGACACAGACAGACACACACACACCATGACAGACATACACACACCATGATACAGACACAGCATGACACAGACAGACACACAGCATGACACAGACAGATACACAGCATGACACAGACATAAACACAGCATGATACAGACACACACAGCATGACACAGACACACACACACAGCATGACGCAGACACACACACACAGCATGACGCAGACACACACAGCATGACACAGACAGACAGACACACACAGCATGATCCAGACACACACACACACAGCATGACACAGACACATACACACACACCATGACAGACAGACACAAACACACACAGCATGACACAAACACACACTTCCACTGACATACATATTTTTTAGTACCTGTGGGCAGGGGCGTACCTAGAGCATTTGGCACCCGGGGCGGACCCTGAGTGTGGCAACTTCCCCCCCCCCCCCCCCCATAATAAAAATGTAAGAAAACACCCACATATTTTTTCGATGTTTTCAATAATATTTATTGCACAAATTTGTAAACTGCTTGTAAAATTTGTAAAATGCGCCAGTTTTGTAGAAGGGGGAAGACCAGTGCTTTTGTAGAAAGGGGCTGGTGAGAACCTTCTAGAAAACTCCTGCCCTGCCCCTTTCTACAAAGCCCCTTGTCTCGCCCTTCATATAAAAACCCTGCACCCCGATCACATAAATTTCAGACACTCCCTACACATAAAAACCCTGCACCCCGATCGCATAAATTTCATTCACTCCCTACACATAAAAATCCTGCACACCCCCTTAATAAAAAACCCTGCACACCCCCTTAATAAAAAACAAAAACGTGCACAACCCCTCTTAATAACAAAAAACCTGCACACCCCCTTAACAAAAACAAAAATCTGCAGTGCACATCCTCCCTTAATAAATAGAATACTGCAACACCCTTAATAAAAAAAAACCTGCACCCCCATTATGTAAACCTCCCCCTTTAATTCTTTAATTAACAGCCCCCTTTAATTAATCCACACACCCCTTAATTAATACACCCCCCTTAATAAATCCTCACCCCCCCCTTAATTAATACACCCCCTTAATTAATCCTCACTCCCCCTTAATTAATCAACACACCCCTTAATTAATACACCCCCCTTAATTAATACACCCCCCTTAATTAATCCACACACCCCTTAATTATTACACCCCCTTAATTAATCCTCACTCCCCCTTAATACACCCCCCTTAATTAATCCACACCCCCCTTAATTAATCCACACCCCCTTAATTAATACATCCCCCTTAATTAATCCACTCACCCCTTAATTAATCCACTCACCCCTTAATTAATCCTCACTCCCCCTTAATACACCACACTTAATTAATACTCACTCCCCCCTTAATTATTACACACCCCTTAATTAATCCACACACCCCTTAATTAATACACCCCCTTAATACAACCCCTTAATTAATCCACACCCCCCTTAATTAATACTCACTCCCGCCTTAATTAATTAATACACCCCCCTTAATTAATACACCCCCTTAATTAATACACCCCCCTTAATTAATACACCCCCCTTAATTAATACACCCCCTTAATTAATACACCTCCCTTAATTAATACTCACTCCCCCCTTAATTAATACACCCCCTTAATTAATACACCCCCTTAATTAATACTCACTCCCCCTTAATTAATACACCCACTTAATGAATACACCCCCCTTAATTAACACACCCTTAATTAATACACCCCCTTAATTAATACTCACTCCCCCCGTAATTAATCCACCCCCCCCTTAATTAATACACCCCCCCCCCTTAATTAAACCTCCCTCCCCTTTAATTCTTTAATTAATCCATTATCCACCCCCCCCCCTTTAATTAATTTAGCCCCATCACATAAAATGACTACTTACATTTGTGGGTGTGTGGGTGGGCAGACTGGTAGCTGTGCTGGCGGCCGCAGGGAGAACTTGAAAGGCGGCCGCAGGGGAAGCTTTTCATGAGGCCGGGAGCAGGCTCTTCTGGGGGAGCAGGCTGTTCTGTCTCTGCTCCCCCTCCCTCGCGCGCTAGAAAGACCGGGGCCGGAATATGACGTCATATTCCGGCTCCGGTCTCATTAAGCTGCGCGCGAGGGAGGGGGAGCAGAGACAGAACAGCCTGCTCCCCCAGAAGAGCCTGCTCCCGGCCTCATGAAAAGCTTCCCCTGCGGCCGCCTTTCAAGTTCTCCCTGCGGCCGCAGGTCACCCCGGCCCCAGTTGCCGACGGCCCACCGGGAAATTTCCCGGTATCCCGGTGGGCCAGTCCGGCCCTGTAAGCATCCCATGCGGCAAAGCCTGAATGTTAGTGGCCAGATCTTCCCAAAAACTCATACCTGGCTCATTGGGTGCTTAGATATTAACAAAGTGCATTGTGTGAGAACACAAGGACCCGGATATTACTGCATATCTCCCCTCAGGATCCACGTCAGACCCAGTAATACGGAATGGACACCTATTATGCACAAGACTCCATTTCATTTGCGAAATAATCTAGCTTCAATAGTAGTGTGGTAGGTGTGATCCTGCAAAACAAACTTAGCTTGTACTGGAAGATGTATCTTCTGAAGAAAGCCTATGTCCGGATTCAATCGAAACACGAGGCGCCTTTTTAAAGGCGCATTGAACTCCTTAACATTGAGAGAAGTGATCTTTTTTTTTTAATTTGACAATTTTTATTATTTTGTCATTTATCAAGAATATGGGGGGTACAGAAAGAAGAAAGGGGGAAAGGGAAGGGGGGTTGCATATATCACGTAGACTTTACAGAATCGCTACTGTTAATTACATTCATAATGTTGCACAGATATTGTATAAGCTTCTCATACAGGATAGACATTGGCATAGTTTATCGTATTATTGTTAGCACAAAGGGAAACAATTCGCAGTGCAAATAATATTAGTGTTTATCTATATTTTGTAGGATAATGTGGTCCAGCCGAGTTATGTCGGAAAGTATCCCAATTGTTGACTTAAGTGCTGTTTTAGTGTTTAGTGTAGTTTTAGTGTTTAGTGTAACCCAACCACTACATGTCTCATAAGTCTCAGTCCTGAGCATGACCTCCACGCTCCAATGATTTATCCACGGATTGGCCCATTGGGCAAACCGTGCCTTGGCGTTTCTCTTCGAGTCTGTTCCAATTATCCCAGGCTATCTCCCAGTACTTTCTATATGTTTTATGACTTTTGTTGGGAGGGGTGTTTTGTCGCCTCATCGTGATTTCAAAGTGCCTAGATTGCCTTATGATGGTCTTACACATGGAGATAGGGGGTATGGTTTGCGAGAGCCAGTTCCTTGCCAGAGCGCCCAAGGCCACTATATTTATATGGAACATAAGATACCTGTCTGGTTTAGGTATTGAGTTCGGAATGTCGAAGAGAACATAATGCTCCAGTCTATGGGGCAATACTCTCCCTGTGCAGTTTTTGATAAGTGTAGCTATGTCTTCCCAGTATTGTTTCAGGAGCGGGCACATCTACCATATGTGTGCCATTGTTCCTATACCTTGTTTACATCTCCAGCAAGTTTGTGGTAATTTCGGGTTGTACTTGTGCAGTCTAACTGGTGTCAAGTACCACCTGTATAGAAGTTTCCTAGCCAGCTCTATATGTTTTGAACAAAGGGAGAGACTTTTGGGGGTTAGGAACATACGTTCCCAGTCCTGTTCTGTGAATGTTCTGTGGATTTCTTTTTCCCATGCTTTAGTAAAGCTATGTTCGTTCAAAGCTTGTTTCGCAGGTAAGGCTGCGTAGATGGTGGATATAGTTTTTAAGGGTGGTTTGGTCCCTACGTACATAGTTTCGAATTCCGTTAATTGTTGTGTCTTGAGAACTATTGTTGCCTTCTGGCATTGTGTGTGGAACCACGAGGCTAATTGTCGGTATGAGTAGTGTGCTATTGTCGGTAAGCCATGGGCTTCCGCTAGTTTGTCGAATGCCGTTAGATTCTGATTGGTAAGCAGCTGGTGCAGGTAATGTATGCCGTGCCGTTCCCAGAGTCTATAATTAAAATCTGGGATAAGATGCTTGAGTGTGTTAAGTGGCATGGCTTTGGATATTAATGAGTTATTCGTTAGGGTAGCTCTGTGTTTCTCCCAAGTTTGTAGGGATAGCACAGTGGTAGGGAGGCAGTTCGAAGTTTGCGGTCTGTCGTGTGATGGGAGCCACACTAAATTGTCAGTGCTGATATTCCCAGCCCATTCCGCTTCTAATTGTTTCTATTGGGGCTCAATCTTCCCCGGTCTCGCTTGAACAATACTGCTAAGTATGGCGGCATGGTAGTACTGTTTGAAGTTTGGCAAATTCATGCCCCCTCTTCTCAAAGGCATATGCATAGTTTTTAGGGCGACTCGCGCCCTTTTAGCATTCCATACAAATCTGTTCACCCAACGCTGTAAGGTAGTGAAATAGCTAGAGGGTACGTGGAGTATGAGGGATCTGAAAAGGTACAATAGTTTGGGGAGTATTATCATTTTGACGGCCGCTATGCGACCAGACCAGGATATGAAAGATGTCTTCCAGTCCTGCAATTGTTGCTTTATTTCTATACTCAGTCTGCCATAATTGGCACTAAACAACGTGGATTGTGATTTTGTGAAACGTATACCTAGGAAGGTGATGTGGTCTTTTCTCCAGTCATAGGTGTATGTGTGTTTTAGTGTGTGTGTTAACTCCTGGGATAATCCCTTACTTAGGGCCTGCGTTTTGGATACGTTCAGTTTGTAGTAGGACATTTTACTGTAGTTTTCTAGTATGGAGTGGAAGTGTGGCAGGGATGTGTCCGGGGTTTGAAGTGTCATTAGTATGTCATCTGCAAACAATGTGATTTTGTGTTCTCTAGTATGCGTTTTTATACCCGCAATTAGTGGTTGTTGTCTAATGAGTGTCGTGAGGGGTTCAAGTGCTAGGACATACAAAAGGGGAGAAAGGGGGCATCCCTGTCTGGTGCCATTTGTGATCGTGAACGGGTCAGACAAAAATCCTGCGTTGATGATTCTAGCGGTGGGGTTGCTATAGAGTGCTAGCAGGATATTCATGAATTCTGTGGGGAATCCAAATTTCTCTAGCGTGGCCCGGAGGAAGTCCCAGTTTAGCCGATCAAAGGCCTTTTCGGCATCTAGTGATAGGAGTAGACCGCCTTTTTTCTGTCTTTGTAGATGGTATATGAGGTCTAAAACTTTCCTGGTGCCGTCTGTGCCTTGTCTGCCCTTTACAAAGCCTACTTGATCTTCATGTACTATTGTGGGGAGTATTGGGGCTAGCCTGTTGGAATAAATTTTGGCCAGTAGTTTAATATCTGTATTAAGGAGTGATATGGGGCGTAGATTTTGTCCTCTGTCTGGTATTTTTCCTGGTTTGGGTAAAGTGGCTACATGTGCCAGAAGCATCTCCTTTGGCATTGTTCCTGTTCTAATTATGTGCTGGAAAGTTTGATGTATGTGCGGGACAAGTGTGGTTGCAAAGGTTTTATAGTAGTAATTTGTTAGGCCGTCCGGCCCTGGGGACTTTCCGGCGGGTAATCGGGAGATAGCATTTGCTATCTCTTCCGTCGTGATTTGTGCGGATAATGTGTCTTTTTGGTTCGGTGTCAGGGTTGGGAGCGGTATCTGTTTCAGGTACTCCTCAATTTCTACTGTGGTTGGCTGGTATAGGGTTGCGTCATTTTTTAGATTGTATAGGGCGTCATAAAAGGCTGCTAGTTCTTTGTTCATATCTTGTGGGTTCCAGAGTTTTTGGTTAGTTTTGGAGAGAACATATGGGATTTTGGCGGTGGATTGCTTTTTGCGTAGCATATTGGCCAGGAGTTTGCTAGCTTTATTCCCTTGTGCATAGTGGGTCATTTTGAATTTTTGCAGGGTGTACGCTGTTTTTGGGAATTGCTGTTCGTTAATTTTTGCGGTTAGTGCTTGGATGTGGGTAAGAAGGTCTTGCTGTTTTGTTTGGTAGTAGGTTTGGGTAGTGTCTCTGAGTTCTCGGAGCAATTGCATAAGAGCTGCCCTTTTTTGTTTATTGAGATACGAAGCTCTGCGGATCAGTAGTCCTCGCATAACAGGTTTGTGTGCCTGCCATAAAGTCGGGGCCGTAATCTGGGGGTCTGTGTTCGTAGTGAAGTAGTGGTTTAGCTCTTGGTTCAGTGTGGTAGTGAATTATCGGTCATAGAGGAGCGAGTTATTCAGTCTCCATGACCCTCTGCCTTTGTATGAGAAGGCATCATTGAGATCCAATATCATTGGGGCATGGTCCGACTATGTGATGTCCCCGTGTGTACACCCCTGTGTTTGTGGTAGCGTTGGGCCTGTGACAAAGAAATTATCTATCCTAGAGTGAGTTTTGTGTACATGAGAGTAATATGTGTATTCCTTGTCTCCTGGGTGCAGTGCACGCCACACATCATAGAGGTTATGTTGGGTTAGAAGTTTATTTAATTGGGCGCAGGCCGACGTGAGGGATTTTGATCTAGGTGTAGTTATGTCTAGCGTCGTGTCCATATCAGGGTCTAGGATATGATTTAGATCTCCGCAGCATATTAACGTGCCTTGTTGTATATTGCTGACTTTGTTCAAGAGGCTTTGCGTGAACTGTTTCTGGTTGTCGTTCGGAGCGTAAATGTTCGCTATAGTATACGTGACATTGTTGAGATTACATATTAGTATGAGATATCGGCCATTGCTGTCTTTGATTATTTTAATTGGTTCGAATGCCAGTGACTTGTGCACTAGGATACTGACCCCTCTAGCTTTATGGCCATATGTGGAGTGGTATTGGTGTGGAAATTGTTTAAAGCTGAGGGACGGCATTTTCATTCTCTGGAAGTGAGTCTCCTGGAGACATATCACATCAACATCCTGTTTTTTTAGTTCAGATAGTAGTAGCTGGCGTTTATGGAGAGAATTTAATCCCCGGACATTATGTGAGTATGTTTTCATAATGGGGTTCGTTTAAAGTGAGTTCTAGAATTATCAGTATTGGAGATGATGTGATAGTTGGCTGTAGTCGGCTACAGTTAGTCAGCGTCGGTGCCTGTTGCACGGCTGTCGATAGATAGTGTAGGGGTTGAGGTTCATAGTTGTGGACACAGATATGCCATGTTCAGTCATGTGTTTTGCAACCAGGGTTAGGGAGGGAGATAGGGATAAACAGTAGTCCTTTAAAGGGCCAAACTATGTACAGTATTGCCCTAGAGTGGGGCTTGGTACTCCTTGGTAGTACCTGGGGTGTGGTGAGCATGTGTGATTTGCTCACTAAGGAGGCTACCTGGGCTCCTTTATTGTTTAGATTTCCAAATGGACCCTGTGCTTGCGCCGGGTTGTGTTCTTTGGTGCAGCATGTGTATATTCCGCCCTGGGCGGCGAATACTCAACCCGCTTCAAGTGTGCTCTGAGAGGGTTCACCATACATTTATACAAGTGCATAAAACATTAGGGTACAGTAGTACAATATTGAATAAAATATGTTAGAGTTCCTTGCACGTCATAAACTAATTTGCCTGAAGCGTCGTCTGGTCCTCTGAGCTGCACTGTTTTGGTTTGTCTGGGTTCCTGAAATATTTCAGTAAGTTTTTTTTTTTTTATATATTTATATATATATATATATATATATATTTTTTTTTTTTCCCCTTTTTTTTTATTATTATTTTTTTTCTTTTTATTATTTATTTATTTATTTATTTATATATATATATTTTTTTTTTGTCGTCTCGTCCAGTCCGTCGACTCGGTTTGTCATGGGTTTGTTGCTGATGTCTTAACCCCTGAGTTGATAGTCGTCGGTGCAGGAAGTGGGTGTATTGTCCCATCCGGATTTGGTAGGGTTAAACAGGTTGTCAGAACCTTCAATTGTCAGGTAGTGCAAGTGACGGGAAATCTCTCCAGTAGGGGGAAGATATGCATCAGTAGGGGGAAGATATGCATCAGTAGTTTGGGGTATATCTCTCGGCGTGTCAGGGTTCAGATGCGTGTTGGCGCTATGTGGGTAGTTCTTAGTAAGTAGCACGGTGAGGTACAGCATAACATACAAAACTATAACTTATTAAAGAAAATTACATAACGTTTAACCAGTAGTCAGCACATTAGGCACAGTCAGTGTGATGGAAATACATTACCAGCCGGTACATGCTTAGGCATACGAGAGGCTCAGTGTGGCTGGTGAGAGTTCATAGTTACTATGCCTGCCGCCACTCTTGTTGTAGCTTATTTGCTTCTTTTGGCGGTTTGCTTGGACGAGGGAGCTTCCACTCTTGGAGAAGCTTCTCTCCGTCGTCCGGTGTGAAGAGTACTTTTGTCACGCCGTCTCTAGTGATGAGAAGCTTGAGGGGGTACCCCCATCTGTATGGGATTTGGTGTTGCCTGAAAATGGCGGTGACGGGTTGGAAAGCTTTCCTTTTCCGCAGTGTTGCCGCCGACAGATCCGGGAATATCTTAATACCGGCGTACTTGCTGGGGATCTCCTTGTTGTTTCTGCTCTGCTTTAAGATAAGCTCTTTCACATGGTGATAGTGGGCACACAATATTACATCTCTGGGTATTGAATCCGGCAGATGTCGTGGCTTGGGGATCCTGTGAGCTCTATCCAAGAGCAGCATATCTGACGGTGTGTCTGGCGACAGGGCATGGAACAATTCGTGCAGGTAGGCCCGGAGTTCCGCTGGAGTCACCGTTTCTGGTATACCTCACATTCGTAAATTATTCCTCCTCGCCCTATCTTCTATATCCATGAGCTTGTTCTCCAATGTGCAGATAGTGGATTGTAGTGAGTCGACCTGGCACGTTAGTTGGTTGTGTGCCTCGTGCGACTCCTCTATCCTTTCTTCCACTCATGATGTTCTCGCGCCTAACTCCCCTATATCTTTTTTTAAGCTTGCCAGGCCCATTTGCCAGCCCGACATCATTTTGCTTGAAAAGGCTTCAAATTGCTCCATGAGGAACTGCTTAGTGACCGGTTCCTCAAGAGAGGGATGTACCGGCTCGTCGGGGGGATCGCCGTCGTGTGATTCCTCTCCACCATCTTGTTGGTGCGATTGGGTCGCATGTTTCGCCAGCGTGGCGTTTTGGCCAAAAAAATTATGTTTTTCGGCTTTGTTTGTTTGCCTCTTCTGTTTAGGCTGTGACATACTGGTTCTCCTGGTAGCTGAGGTCACCGTATCGGGATATAGTCGCCTGGTTTCGGAGCCCATGTGCCGGAGCTAAGATTTACACGGCCATCTTGCTCCGCTGGTAGCCACGCCCCCAGAGAAGTGATCTTTAACGACATGACACTAGCCAAAGTAGAGGGTCTCTCTCAATGTTATTTTTTATTTTCAAAGTTTTGGGGGCTGAAGAAAAGAAGATCAACGAAGAAAGATTCTAATGGTAAGTATGAATTTCTTTTTAACAGGTGATAGTTTTATAGCCCCTTTCATTATGATTAGGGTGAAGGAAATATGTAGGTTTTCTTTAATTGGGGTAGTGTAGCGGTACTTACCTTATCCGGGGGCCGGACGCGGTCCTCTCTTCAAGCGCGCGCGGCTCGTCCGACTGTTCTGACAGGAAGGCGGGCAGTGACCGCGAGAAGCGGTCACGTGTCCCGCCTGCAGCTAAGAGCGCGCCGCGAATCTCGGGCGCGCTCTTAAAGAGACAGTGGGAGCCTAAATTGCAAAAAGGCTCCCATTGGCTCCTGTCATGCCAATCACCCCATACACTTACCTGTTGGGGGAGTGGAAGTGACAGGAGCCAATCACATTAGTTTGAAGGCTACTTATACTTACCCTTTTCCCTTAGTTCCTTGCCCTATCGTGGTTTCTGCTACAGTTCCCTTTAGTGCTTGTTGTGTTCAGTTGTGTTTCTCCGTATTTGACCTTGGCTTTGTATTCTGACTTCGTTTTCGCTTTATCCTTTTCTGTACTGTTTGCCGGCTTGCTGATTCCTGTGTACCAGTCCCCGGCTAGTTTTCGTTTACGCTGTCTCTTTGTGCCCTTGACCTCGGATCGTTCCTGACTCTGTCTTATCCTATTACGTCGAGTCCGGCCACTCTAAGGTCCGGTAGACGTATCTCTCCTCTGTACTGTCTTCTGTTAGGCTGGATCCTGCGTGTAGGGGTATATACTCGTTACAGGTAGGGGTTGGTGAGAGGTCTGGGGTCCCCTAGCAAACTGGGCAGAGAAGGGGTTTAAATCCCACACCAGCTAGTCATGGGTGCGGGAGACAGTATGTCCCCCTTTTAGCAATAATAGACCTACCACCCATGGGTGGGGGCTGGGGTGGACAGTAGGTCCCCCCTTTATATAAATATTAAAACTCACCAGTGTCCTTTGCCACCAATGCAGTGAAAGGGTTGATTTTTGTCAATTAAAAGCCATTTGATAAAAAAATTAAATATTAGATTAAATCAGATCAGATGAAATAGTAGCTAACCTAAGATTTTGAGCAAACACGTTTTATCTCATTGCAGTATTTACAAGTCATGGCCACATCGAGAATATTTGTAGAGAAATTGTTTATTTTTTAAAAAAAATAATCTTTGGTTACGATTTCAAGCATGATAGATTTACTGTGACACTCTTGTCATGCCCATTCTAACACAAAAGCTGTTTCTACCAGTAATTGATTATGTGAATACGGCTCGTGCTGTCAGTGCAGTCATATCTCATGAAGTCTATGTTCATTTCACACTCCCTGCCCATGGGAAACACTTTGAATTCATGATTCACACATACATGACGGGTAGCAGTACACCTACTGCAGACACAATGTACACACAAATAGAGGATCCTGTTACATATTGTTTTTTATTATGTCTGCAGCAAATATAATCTGTTGTGACAAAATGATTTCTTTTTTTTTTCTTTTCCTAAACATGTGATCATGTGATGTAGTACAGCAATAAATCACATGTGACTTGAGAGCGTATTCCTTTTGAAGCATTATTGCAGTGGGATGCTGTACTCCCTAACAGTGGCGGCTCTAGACTTTATGAGGCCTTAGGCGAAACTCAAACAAGAGGCCCCCAACTAACACTCATAATAAAAAACATATAGGGGTTGCATCTTGTGTATAATGAGCTGTAGTTATAATGTATGACAGGTTTGCAGTGCTGGATACAGAGTGCTAGTCTCTGTATTCACTGTTGGGGTGATTGTGGCACGGTTAAAGGAGAAAGTGTCAGGGCGAGGGGAGGTGAGAGTGACAGGATGAGGGAGGGTTATGTGACAGGGTGAGTGTGGCATGTCTAGGCAGGATGAGTGACAGGATAGGATAAGTTAATGTGATAGGGTAAAGAGGGGGTGAGTTTGACAGGGTTATGGGTTATGTGTTGAACGGCTGGAGTAGGGAGTGTGACAAGGCAAAGGGAAAGTGAGCCGGACATGATTACGTGACAGGGTGAGTGTGGCATGGTTGGGCCCACGTGAAAGGGTTAATGTGAAAAAGGATGAGTGTGACAGGGTTGGGGGTGAGTGTGACAGTATGAGAGAAGATGAGTGTGATAGGGTGAGTGTAGAAGAGCGAGGGCCAGTAATTGTGGTATGGATGGAGGGGGTGAGAGCAACAAGATTAGGAGAGGTTAATGTGAGCGAGGTGAAGGGGGCATGACAGCATGTGGGGGGTGAAGTGTGTGGGGTGGCTGTATGTGTGTGTGGAATTGTGACGGTGGGTAGGTGAGAGTGTGGGAGGCAGTGTTGGAAAGGGTGACAGTGTGTGCAGGGGCAGTGTGTGGGACTGTATGTATTGATGACATAGTGTTGGGGGCTGACAATATGGGTTGCAAGTGTGTGAAAGGGTAACAGGCTGAGAGAGCAGTGTGGAGGAATGTGACACTTTTGGGGGCAGGGTGTGAGTGGGTGACAGTGAGGAGGAAGATGACAGTGTGGGGGCAGTGTGTGACAGTGTGGGGGGACAGGGTGTGTTACAGATTGGAAGGGCAAGGTGTATGGGACACAGTGTAGTGAGGGCAGGGTGTGTGACAGCATGAGGGGGCAGTGTGTATGACAGTGTAGGGGGGCAGGGTGTGTGACCATGTGGGTGGCATTTTGTGTGAGAAATTGTGTGGGGGCAGATTGTGTGGCGGACAGCGTGGGGGGCAGGGTATGTGGTGGTCACTGTGGGTGGCAGGGTATGTGTGGGAAGGTTATGTGGGGGTCAGGGTATGTGGCGGTCCATGTGGGGGACAGTGTCTGTGGTGGTCAATGTGGGGGACAGTGTCTGTGGTGGTCAGTGTGATGGTTAGTGTGGGGGGCAGTGTATGTAGTGGTCAGTGGGGGGACAGTGTCTGTGGTGGTTAGTGTGGGGGCAGTGTATGTGGGGGGCAGGGCAGTGTGGGGGGCAGGGCAGTGTGGGGGGCAGGGCAGTGTGGGGGGCAGGGCAGTGTGGGGGGCAGGGCAGTGTGGGGGGCAGGGCAGTGTGGGGGGCAGGGTATGTTGGGGCAGGGCATGTTTGAGGCAGGGCATGTTTGAGGCAGGTTATGTGGGGGCAGGGCAGTGTATGTGGGTGGGCAGTGAGGGTGGGCGGGCAGTGTTGGGGAAGAGAGGGTGGGCGGGCAGTGTTGGGGAAGAGAGGGTGGGCGGGCAGTGTTGGGGAAGAGAGGGTGGGCGGGCAGTGTTGGGGCAGTGAGGGTGGGTGGGCAGTGTTGGGGCAGTTAGGGTGGGTGGGCAGTTTTGGGGCAGTGAGGGAGGGTGGGCAGTGAGGGGGCAGTGAGGGGGGGTGGGCAGTTTTGGGGGCAGTGAGGGAGGGTGGGCAGTTGTGGGGGCAGTGAGGGAGGGTGGGCAGTTGTGGGGGCAGTGAGGGAGGGTGGGCAGTTTTGGGGCAGTTAGGGTGGGCAGTTTTGGGGCAGTTAGGGTGGGCAGTTTTGGGGCAGTGAGGGTGGGCATTGTTGGGGCAGTGAGGGTGGGCAGTTTTGGGGCAGTGAGGGTGGGTGGGCAGTTTTGGGGCAGTGAGGGTGGGTGGGCATTGTTGGGGCAGTGAGGGTGGGTGGACAGTTTTGGGGCAGTGAGGGTGGGCAGTTTTGGGGCAGTGAGGGTGGGCAGTTTTGGGGCAGTGAGGGTGGGCAGTTTTGGGGCAGTGAGGGTGGGCAGTTTTGGGGCAGTGAGGGTGGGTGGGTAGTTTTGGGGCAGTGAGGGTGGGCAGTGAGGGTGGGTGGGTAGTTTTGGGGCAGTGAGGGTGGGCAGTGAGGGTGGGTGGGTAGTTTTGGGGCAGTGAGGGTGGGTAGTTTTGGGGCAGTGAGGGTGGGTGGGTAGTTTTGGGGCAGTGAGGGTGGGCAGTGAGGGTGGGTGTGTAGTTTTGGGGCAGTGAGGGTGGGCAGTGAGGGTGGGTGGGTAGTTTTGGGGCAGTGAGGGTGGGCAGTGAGGGTGGGCAGTGAGGGTGGGTGGGTAGTTTTGGGGCAGTGAGGGTGGGTGGGCATTTTTAGGCACAGTGTGTGTGGAGGCTGTGACAAGCCTCCACACACTAAAATACCTTTTTTTTATTATATAATTACCTGGTGGTCCAGTGGTTGAAATTCCCTGGTGGTCCAGTGGCAGCAGTCCCTGGTGGTCCAGTGGGATGACTGTTCTGTCTGCAACTCCGCGAGAGCTGCAGACCTTGTTCTCGCGAGAGCCTGTCAGAGCGTTGCCGTGGTAACCCGCGGCAACGCTCTGTAAGCCCGCGGGAACCACATTATGTGATCTGCAGCTCTGCACTCGGCGGAGCTGCAGATCAGAGGCTGTCTCTCCCTGTGGGCAGACCATGTGGAGGGGCCACCCGGCGGCATACTGGGCAAGCCGCCGGGCCCCCTCTCACTGTCGGATCCTCGGTCATGGACCGAGGACACGACAGTTCAGTCTGCCCTGAGGCGATTTAGGCGGCCGCGAGGCCCCAGCAAGCGCGAGGCCTTAGGCGGCCGCCTAAATCGCCTAATTAGAGAGCCGCCTCTGCTCCCTAATCATTTTTGTGAACTAAATTAAAAAAAAATAATGAATAAGGTTCGGCCAAACATATTAATAATAATAATTAAAAAAATGAGTCCAGATGGTCCAAATTTTGTGTGTACGGTATTTGTCCATTTAAATGATTCGGACGATTTTGACGCAAAATTAGCAAATCAGTCTCCTGCTAAATATATACATAATATAAATATTATGTATATATTTTTGCAGTACAATGGTAGGTGCATTTTCCTGCTATTTAATTCACAGATCAAATGGTTAAGCCAACCAATCAGAGCTCAGAGCTGACTAAGCTTGCATAGCGTGGGGAAACACCGTGTTTGTATGGGAATAAAGATTCTCCATCCATCTGACTACACCCGGTCTGTATGAATTAATATTCCCCACAAACTGTATGTCAATCACAATTCTCACTGTAGGAAAAAGGCCCCAATCATTTTTGGATGATACATTCCTATGCCTTTAACCCCTTAAGTACCAAACTTCTGGAATAAAAGGGAATCATGACATGTCACACACGTCATGTGTCCTTAAGGGGTTAAAGGGACGCTATAGTCACCGGAAAAACTTTAGCTTAATGAAGCAGTTTTGGTGTATAGAACATGCCCCTGCAGCCTCACTGCTCAATCATCTGCCATTTAGGAGTTAAATCCCTTTGTTTATGAACCCTAGTCACACCTCCCTGCACACTTGCACAGCCTTCCATAAACACTTCCTGTAAAGAGAGCCCTATTTAGGCTTTATTTAAGTTCTGTTTAATTAAGATTTGCTTATCCCCTGCTATGTTAATAGCTTGCTAGACCCTGCAAGAGCCTCCTGTATGTGATTAAAGTTCAATTTAGAGATTGAGATACAATTATTTAAGGTAAATTACATCTGTTTGAAAGTTAAACCAGTTTTTTTTTTTTTCATGCAGGCCTCTGTCAATCATACTAGGGGAGGTGTGGCTAGGGCTGCATAAACAGAAACAAAGTGATTTAACTCCTAAATGACAGTGAATTGAGCAGTGAAATTGCAGGGGAATGATCTATACACTAAAACTGCTTTATTTAGCTAAAGTAATTTAGGTGACTATAGTGTTCCTTTAACACACAGAATTTCATTTTTGCATTCTATTGTTAAATTATTCGATTCTATTATTAAATAGTATTACTAGAACATAAATACGCCACGGATGATTTTAAATAAGAGTATTATGGACACTAACAATCTGGATGCTGGACTATTTTTAAATTATAGTTAAATTATAATTAATAAACATTTTGTTTTTTATTGTGCTGTACAAATCCTGTATTTACAAACTCAATATCTATTGTTGAGGACAAGGATGTCAATATATATATTTTTAATTTTTTTTATTTATTACAAGGTCAAACACCATATTTAACATACACGATAATATATGCAAGCCAAAACGGACAGAATCATACACCAACACATATAGGAAGCACATAAAATTGAACGTCATAAAATCCTTTGTCAGCCTCGTAGATAACGATTGCACGTTGGCCATGAAAGTCCATACAAAATTATGGTGTCCCACCTAATTTTAAGATATACGTAAAACTAAGAAACATGAATGATTGTAGCACATGAGTTATTCTAACAAAAAATTGAAATGCACGGAGTCGTATAACTCACGTACCACTTGGTTACATCACCCATCCCCAGCCCTGCGGACGAGTTTGCCTATTAGGATGGTTTTACGAATCTAAGATAATCTCTAGGCGCTCACAACTCACTACAATTAGGGTGAGGATGTTGCTGTTAAATTAGTAAAGAAGAACGAGAAGCCAGTCAGAGTGAAAAGAGACGATACGAAGAGAAAGTAGGAGTGACAGAGGAAAGCAGAAACGGAAAAGAGTAAAAGGACTGGACCAGGGGGGGGGGGGAGGGAGGGTAAATGGGAGGGGATGCTGCAGGGATGTACCCACCAATATGATATTTATTGTACGTGATCGAAGTGTTGCATAATTGCTTATGGCAACGAGTATTATGGCACCTATTAAAGTCCCACTAAAGGAGATTAAATTGAGTAAGTTAGTCGGTTCCAGAAAATTGGCAGAGAGACAGGGGTATGGGGGTATGAGTCCATCCCCCCCGTCTCCTAATTGCCCACTCCGCTATCGATCCATGGTGCCCAGACCTTGTCAAACTTCGCATTTGTGCCCCGACCCTCGCCGTTAGCTTATCCATAAGGAATGAGTCTTTAATCTTTTGTACCACAATATGAAGTGGGGGAGGATGTCAATATTTTGACAGTGGTATTGTATTAATGCATTGTGTTTTCTGTTTATCTTATGCAAAATACATTTTGGCAGCTTGTAGAATAGTTTTCTTCTACAGATGGCGTTTCATAAAGCAGTGTTAAAAAAAAGAAAAAGCATGTTTATTTTTGTGCAATAGCATGACTTGCACGTCACGTTACGTCATTTGCTTTTAACACCTTTACATTTGTGTGCTTTTTGTTAAATGACTATTCTACACACCAAAACAACTTTAACTTAATGAAGCAATTTTGGTGAACAGTCAACTGAGCTGTAAGACTGCATGGGCATGATCTATACACCACAACCGCTTTATTAAACTAAACTTGCCCTGGTACCTATAGTGCCCCATTGATATTTACATTTGGTTTATTGGTTTAACTGTGGACCTGACAAAACATAATTACACAGCATTTTGTAAATATGCACAACTTGAATTTTTCATGTAACCATTAAGATTTTACCCACGTTAGTAGTATGACAAGTGTTAGAGATTATACATGCCTGTTTTTACTGTACTCAAGACCAGACTGGTTTGGAACCATTAATGCAGAAGTGATTGTTTCATCACATACAATAAGTGTGACAAATATATCAATACAGGTGGCCAATGCCTCCACAGTATATACAATGGTATATGGGAGCCTAATGACTCTATTCAGTAAGTAAAGGTTCTAGGCAGTGGTGTATTTTGGATTTGTGCTGCCCAGAGATGACTACATTCGGGCACCCCCCTAATCTTAATTTGCCCCACCACTTCGTGTCAAGGACACTTTTTTGACTGACAGACGCACACTCTCATTGACACATGCACGGACATGAACTCACTGACAGATACACAGTCATTGGGACACACATTGTTTAAACAACTCACGTTTTCACTGATACACATACACTGACATACACTCACAGGCAGACACACACTGACACAAACATCACTGATTTGACACACACTGACAGAGACACATTCACTCACTCACAGACATACTTACTGACAGACACACACACACACTCACTGACACACATACTGACAGACTGACAGACACACACACTAACTGACACACACACACTCACTCACTGACATCCACACACACTCACTCAATGACAGATACAGACACACTCTCTGACAGGATACACACACACTCACTGACAAACAGACACACACACTAACAGACACTAAGGTGGCCAACCAACCACCTCTTGGGCCCCTCAGGACATTTGCCTGGGCATTTGCCTGGGCGCTTGTTGGCCTCGCGGCAAATACAGCCCTGGTTCTAGGCTAAAACCAAGACTCTTTACTATACAGATCTATACAGTTGAAGCTTGCAATACAAAGGATCAGTTTTCTAATACTAGTTTGTTTATAGGACTGTGGTATTAATTAATTCATAGTAGTGACTTTTGGATCTATTTGAAGAATGGATGGTTCTTGCATGGCGAGTGTTTATATGCCTAATTGATTTTATAAATGTGGTGATCACAACTTTGTTAACCTTTAATTGGGTTCCTAGTAGTGATGTCCCGAACTGTTCGCCAGGAACCGTTCGCCGGCGAACATAGCTTTTTCGTGGCGAACGCGGCGGACGAACATATGCGATGGTCGGTCCGCCCCCTATTCGTCATCATTGAGTAAACTTTGACCCTGTACCTCACAGTCAGCAGACACATTCCAGCCAATCAGCAGCAGACCCTCCCTCCCAGACCCTCCCACCTCCATGACGAATAGGGGGCGAACTGACCATCGCATATGTTCGCCCGCCGTGTTCGCCACGAACAAGCTATGTTCGCCGGCGAACGATTCCTGGCGAACAGTTCGGGACATCACTTGTTCCTAGCTGTGTGAACATGCTTCCTATTTGGTATAAACATTTATTTATTTTTTGACAGGTTCTACTATTTCTTCCGAACTTCGGGATCCATCTACACCTAGTTCCCCAAATTCCACTCCCAACAGTCCTTCAGCCTTGTGCAGTGGGAGTCTGGATCCAATATTGAATGCTTGTGTGCACGGAACACAGGCCAATTCTGTTAATGGTGAGCAAAATACCTCCTTGCATGAACATACCATTTTAAATCACATTCTGTTCTAACTGTGCTTCCACATTTTCAATAAATATGTTAATATTTGTAAAACCAGAATTGCTCGTAGTTGGGAGGTTAAAATTTAATTTATAGCTTTGATGCTGGGGGGTTTACACCCATGAATTATAACTACAAGACAGTGGCTGGGTTGTTAAAAGGTGAATTCTAACAGCAAGATAATGTGATTGGCTGGGTTGTTACAGGTGAATTCTAACAGCAAGATAATGTGATTGGCTGGGTTGTTACAGGTGAATTCTAACAGCAAGATAATGTGATTGGCTGGGTTGTTACAGGTGAATTCTAACAGCGATATAATGTGATTGGCTGGGCTGTTGCAGGTAAACATATTGTCCTTTTATTTCCCAATAGAAATGAAAGGAAAATGCTTGGGACAAAGTAAATTGCTGAATTAGGTTTTGGCATTTTTTTCATTTTGCAGGTACACTAAAATGCTGCATCCACTCTGAATTTTCAGATTTGCTGCCACTCTTAATTCAGTTTAGAAATTTAAATTTGTATATTTTGGTTTTATTTGGACATTATCGGTGCTAATTTATTAGCAAATGCCATTTTATTTAAAAGAGAAATTGCACTTTTGGGTTGACCTCCAAATGTTTGCTTACATTTCCATTTGTAAATATTCAAATGGTCATTTCAAGATCAGGCTTGTTAATTTTATTTGTGCATCTTTTAGATAAAAAAAAACAGAAAAATGACCCAGCCAGAAAAAAACACCTCCTTTGGGCCTTATATCGAACTGCACGTTAACAGAATAGCTTAACTATATCATGTATAGCCACCAAACAACTAAAGCAGTTTAGTTTGCTAAAGTGGTTAATGTATGAATAGTGTGTCCTCTTTTTTTCATTTTACAAAAAGTGCAAATTTCAATAGAAATTGGCACATTTATAAATTAACCTTGTTACACCCTCCTGGCTGTCAATCAGACTATTTTTTATGTTACTTCCTGCATAGTGGAAGAGTTTTCAAAAATTATCTTTGGAAATCTGAACATTTTAAGACACTTTGGGGAGATGATGGGCTGAAAGAAATGATAGGTAACAGTAGTTATCACTGATCAGTTGGCTAACGTATTCTTACTTACAGGTACCGCTCCAAACTCTCCAGTGAGCATGCCTGAGTCGCCCATCTCCCCTTCAGTCTCAGGATCCTGGAATGATGAGTGTACAATCTGTTATGAAAACATGGTGGATACAGTCATATATTCATGTGGTCACATGTGCTTGTGCTACACATGTGGATTGAAGCTGAAGAAGTTAAACAATGCTTGCTGCCCCATCTGCAGACGTGCTATCAAAGACATTATTAAAACATATCGCAGTAGTTAAAAGACAACTCCAGAACAGGGGGATAACATCCAAAAGGATATTTCTCAAATGGTACTCAACAAGTTTCTAAGATTCTCTAGATGAAACCAGAGACACCTCTCTTGAAATAGTGTCAATATGTTTCAGTTCTGAATGAGAAACAAGTCTGGACAACAAGATGTCAGGGAAGCATAATCTTGTTAAAGTATACTTTTTTTGCATTTAATGTAACGAAAATCGACATGCATTATTTGCAGAATACCTTATCCCTCTTTTCTATTTAAATGATAACTTAGCCCTCGGAGAACCCAGCAGAGCATTGGTTGCTCGAGTTTATAAGTGCAACGGAATAAGTGCAACTCTTTCACACTCCTCCCCACCACGACCACCACTACCACCTAGTACGATTGCTGCAACAATTGCTGTTCCTGCTAAGGGTAATGGTAAAATCTCAGTTCAAAACAAATAAACCAACACAGAATATCATCATTCTTAAACCACATTTTTAAATTAATATCCTTAATTATTGTACACACACACACACACACACACACTCTCTCTCTCTCTCTCTCTGTTTGGCACATTGATTCATATGTTGCCACATGTATAACTACTCTGATACTTATTTTTAGAGGAAAGGAGAAGAAATTGCCATGTACGAGTAAGGAGTATTCACCAAACCATAAAGCGATTAGAGAGTTCAGGACAAATAGCTAAACTAGAAGAGTTGGCTATCCTTAAAATTAAACGGCTTTTGTAATTCCCCCAGTATCCAAATTAATGAATAAAAACTGTGATCAGTCCTAAATCCTACGATGTGATTTACCCACTAGTGCAGGTATTACCCACCTCTCTTTATATTACCGTCTAAGGGCTTCACTACCAGTATTTGGGGGTAGAAAAAAATATTTACACAAAACCTATAAATAACCTATATAACCTATATAACGTATAAATTCAGTATAGGATGCTCAAAATATCTAAGCAGGAATTATCTGCAAAAATAAAACAGTACTAGCATTAAAGTGAATGTCAGATCAAACTAGAGACATAGACAACTTTAAATTTTCCAATTCAACTATTAGAGCCCAAAATTTTAAATTCAATTTGAGTGAATTTTTTTTATGTAAAATACAAATTCTTACCTTCTAAAGAATTGGTTTTTTTTAAAGGCAGAGAGTAAAGTTAAAAGTTCAGCTTGGCATCTTCCTCAATCCTTGGGTGAATGTTAGAATGTTAAGGCATTGCTGAAGGTTACGGTCACTTTAGCAGATTAAAAACTCATCTATAACCCACATGATGTATATATTAAAATCAATTGTATAATTATTACATATTTCTGGTTTATTCACTCAACAGTGAGTTTTACAGACTTGGCATTAACCTAATTTTAGGCACAAACAGGGATTTTGTTTTATGAAAAGAAGTTTGCAATACAATTGTCAATGTTTACTGTTTAGTGAATAAGCCTCATAGTTATAAACTCACCATCACTATTGGTGAACATGAAAGGGGTGTGAAAGGGGCGTACATAACATGCCAATTACTAATTATCCAAATTTTTCAATCGCTTCTTACTGTATTCCTAAAACCTGCTAGGCAGTAGAAAATATCGAATCTGCACTCAATACAAAATGACGGTATCTCTCAATATAAATCTTCATTGATCAAAAGTATCTTTCAATGTAAAACCTCCGTCTAGGGTTTAAAGATCTTTGTACACAATGATCACCAAAACAATAATTCAATTTAAAACCCATGATAAATATACAGGAACTGTGAAATTTGTTTGTTACTGTTAATAGTTTGTTTGACCATTGCCGGACCCGTTGTCCCTCTTTGTATGTGTATCTGCTATGTGAAGACAGCATTTTGTAATGTATTTTGTATTAACCCTTTTTCGCATTGGGGCAGCCATTTGTGGTATAAAATAGGAAATTATTTTGTTGTAAGTAAACAAACAAAAAAAAAAGCCCATACAAAAATGGAGTAGCCACTTCTACCCCTTTCGTAATGCTGTTAATTCTGACTGATAAAGGGCCTTCATGGAACATAGAGATGGGGGATCTTGTATAGTTCTAAATGTGGAACGCTCAATGGAACATATTATTGGTTTCCATGGTAATTGCTCCTCTTTTAGAATTTTGCCTCTAAACTGATCCCAATGTTTCCACTTTAATGAGAAGAAAAGAAAAAAAGGTAACTGTACAGCAAAGGAAAAAAGTCAGACGTTGATTTGGGGTACCTCAGGAGCAGATCACCCTCAAAATACACATCACAGCATACAGGTTATAACACCTGATTTTTTAATTTTATTTTGGTAAGGGAAACGAAAACAAAATGCATTTTCCTAGCTTTTACCAGCCAATCAGTAGACAATCATTGGTGATCTCATTACACTGCTAGTGTGATGGGAGCTGTGTTAATAAAGCCATCTTAGTAAGTATTTGAAGGGGCTGCCTAGTCTAGCTACTACATAGTTACAATGTGTCTAGGCTGGAACCCCAGGATACGGTTCCATCCCATCACTCTTTAAGGGGAACTCTCACTTTCTAGGATTTTCAAGATTATGTATACATATCCCCTATGCTTACCATGTGTGCATCTGTAAGGTATGAAAAATACAAATTACACTAGACCTCCACTGCTGCATTTACTTGTATCCTGTCAGTCATTGTTACACACACTACCATTTCGTATCATTCAAAACAAAACCCTTTGCACCTTTCAATCAGCATAGAAACCTCCCATCAACGTACATCAAATATCTTGGTGAAGGCTGAGATAACCAGTGGCTGGGAGGGAACATTGTACGACTAGGAGAAAGCAGATTGTGACGTCCTTTTACTGAATGTTTCAAAGACAATGGAACATGAGATAAACAAAGGACAGCGCACGTGATCAGTGGTTTAATGCTTTTATTCAATTGTTTAATTTCATGGGAACCTTTCACAAAATAAGATGCGATGGATATCTATATTAAGGGGCAAACGTAGATAGTCTTGATCTGCCTCAGAGTTCAGAGAATTGTATATTATTGTAGGTTAACTATGAGACGAAACATTAAAGGGTGACATATCCTCTGGGAAATAACTGTAGGGAGTTTGTATTGTCCACCCAGTCGCCTCTTACTAAATCTACCTGTTCGTGGACAAGTGACACCTTGAATCTTCTGTGGCCACGTTTTGCTAATGGTCAGCTGTGTATTAGATTAGAGAGTGGAGTATGAATTTGTGTCGAACAGGAGTCACAGAAACGTGTTGGTGTTATATAGTGGTATTCAGTATAATAATCCTCTTATAAAGTGGTTTCTCTTTGATTATTTTGTGAGTAGATCACCGTAGGACATTCTTACATTTTGTGTAATAATATAATCCTGATGGCATATTCTGAAATTCTTCCATAATATGTGAATTAAGAACTAGACATAGCACAGTCAGCACAGCACAATGTGGCGCTCTAAGCCAGCTGTAGTGGTTATGGTGCCAGGAATTCCCATTGTAAACTAGAAAACCATATACAAATGGCTTAACACTTATCTGGCTCTTTCTCCCACCCATAGTCCTACTGGTCTGCCTTGCCATACCATAGTGGATGTTCAACTTTGGACATTATTCATTGGTTGAGCATTGTCAGCTGATGCTCCCAGCCAGTGCGCAATGTTCAAAGTGTGTATGTGTTATTATGCAAAAGTGGAAATCTGAAAATACACCTTAGCATTGCCAGGCAGATTGGAAAGATTGCAGCCAATCCACACAGCCAAGGCAGTAACAAGAAGCTTGCATGTGGTGAGCTCCAGGGGATTCCTGGTACCATAATCACTACAGCTCTCGGATATAGATCCAATGTAATCTTTGGTATATTCAAGGGAGCCCACATTTGTTATGTTAAGTGCACTTGGAGGAGCGTGAATTAGACACCAGACACCTGCTGGTATTCAAAATAAGCCTCTTCCGTTTATTTTTCAGTATGTGCTTACATGCAAATACTCATAGAACAGTAGTAGGAAGGGAGTGAAATGGTGAAAGGAGTACAGATGAGACATAGGGATGAATGTCGTGTACATATAACAGATAAGTTCCGAGAAAGAGAAAGAACAGACTGATTTAGGAGAGACAGCTCAGGTGGGGGCTATCTGCTCCCGGAAGCAGACATATATGTTCTTAAGTGTCATTTTAAGCATTAAGCATTTCCTGAGTCCAAGTTAGCCAATTTTAATATAGGATATCTAATATGACACCTATAAACTTGAACCTTGGAATCAAAGTAAAATCTTTGACACACCATAACTACTACATTGTAGTATGCTATGGGTGTAATCCTGTTTTTTTTGGTTTTTTTTAGAAATGTGTTTAACCCCTTAAGGACACATGACGTGTGTGACACGTCATGATTCCCTTTTATTCCAGAAGTTTGGTCCTTAAGGGGTTAAAGGGTTTGACAAAAAACGTGGAATTAACAAGCACTCAAAGCCCTACTTCTATGCCTTTGATAAAATATGACATCCTAATCATGTATTTAGCCGTACAAATATCCAGACGGCACATGCTCACATCATGCCATGCAGACCAATTTATGTCTAACTGGCGGCAGGAGCAAATAGAGTGGTCACACCCCACACTGTCACCAAATACTTGCCTCCAAGTTAAAGTGTGACGACCACCACTTGTTAACCCTGCTGCACATACAGAGGAGGAGGCATTCAACTGATTTGTCAGGCAGAAATGGGGGTATCAGTGTCATAGGAGAAGCTGCATGTCTAAATCGGTGCCAGTGTTTGTCACTGTATACATATTTTTATGTTTTGTAAATCTGTATTTCAGTGACTGCATGTGTCCGACAGAATATCCAGCGGTGCCCCGTGCCTTGAGCTCTGGATGCGCCTCTTGGTCTGTGGAGCCGAATTGCTGCAGCCTTTCTGTGAAGCTGTGTTAACTTTTATTTTGGGGGGATTTGGTGACACAGAACGGGGAGCAGTGATTCAGCATGGCCAAATCCTACTAAAGCCCAGGTCTTACAGCCTGTCATCTCACAATGTGAAAATGGAATGCTTCTCCGTACCATATACATATCTTTAAAATTACTGGTAGAAAAAACGTTATAATAAAATGGGAGACATGAGAGGACAGCGATGGGCAACCTCAAGGGTTTACAACATTTTGAAAAAAACTATAGTGGAGGGTCTACACACAATGCATTCAGTCATAATAACCCCTGCAAGAAACTTTATTGGGGAGGGTGCTTATGGTGTCCCTTTAAATGAACACTCCAAGCACCATAACCACTACAGCACAATGTAGTAGTTATAGTACTTAGAATGTCCATATAACCTTGTGTTACATAAAAGGGTAATTTATTGCATTTTGCCTGATATTCAGCATCAGATTTCCAATGTGGATTTAAAAAAAAAATGTAATTAAGTTATTCAGCGAGAGAAAAGAAAAAACAAGTAAAAAAGCCACGAGTTGTAGTCATCCAGATCTAAAAGAAAGTACAAATTGGGTTTTGGCAACCATTATAAAGCACATCTGCAGAAATGCAGGATGACGCAAAGTGTAATACCAGGAGCATTTACTATGAAGGAAGATGGAATTTTATATTTTTAAATGATAATCATTAGACTCTTTGTTAATATACCGGGCATCAAGACATGTGTAATAGATCATTACAGGCACATTTTCAAAATTCAAACTGCACCGTCCTGGAATCACTATCTAAGGTTTTATTGCATCTTAGAAATTGTGTAAACACAGAAAAAATAAATGTTGTTTTTTATTTACTGTCTTTATTACTATACCTGCCTCTCGTCACATCTCTCAGCTGTTCAAGACGTTATGGTGACCGTACGGCTGTAAGCTACGGTCACCGAACGCCCCAGCAGATAGCCACTAACACGAATGAGTGCAAGTTTAGAACCTACAGGTCCCATTGAAGTCCATTACCATTGACTTCTACACTGATTATTTGATCATCTTTCATTTGTTTCTTTGGTGGAAGCATTGCCTCTTCATTTATGATTATTATTCATGTATGATGTCATACATGTCATTTATGATGTCATGCGACTGTTGTGCTTTGATTTTCCAATAGTAATTAAAACATAGGGAGGACAGTAGATGGTTATCTCCTTGTTGAAAAGGACATCACTGGAGGAAACTCAGTCACCTACCCTCATTTAGCATTATACAATTCAATTAATTAGAAATCACCAACACAGCGTTGTACAATAGGTAAACAAGACAAACATTTAATTTTAAAGTTTACAATTTAAATACACAGATAGAATGTGGGGTTAGATGCACTCACAATTTTTGTAGATGATTAAAAGGCTCCCGAAACTAAAATGAGATTGGTTTGATGCGAATCCATCTTTAATCTTGCATTCTATAAACCATGCGTATTTGTTTTTTTATCTAGAAATATTTTAGTGGCATAATAAGAATCTAATAATCTCGAGAGCTAGGTTAAATCGATATATATCCTCAAACAGTACGAAGGAGCAGCAAAGATAATTTAATGATCAGGACACCTCCGGGGTGTGAGGACACTTGATGTTCAATAAATTAGATTATGTATTTTGGTTAAGATGGGATATCATGTATGTTGTGTAAAATGCCTGGACAATTGTCTCCTCTGTAACATTGCAACGCTTTTTAAAATATTCCAAATTTATTTAACTCCTTTATTGCATGTCAAATCTATCATTTTGTGAATGGAAGAAAAGCATAAAAAAAAA
This sequence comes from Pelobates fuscus, assembly GCF_036172605.1. Lineage (NCBI taxonomy): Eukaryota > Metazoa > Chordata > Amphibia > Anura > Pelobatidae > Pelobates > Pelobates fuscus. The sequence continues at coordinate 29,636,076 of NC_086326.1, read as the reverse complement.
AAAAATGGATGTTTACTTTGTTTAGTTGAATGCAGCACAATGATAATACCCTTTATATTTTTTTTATAAGATTTTAATTAAAAAAAGGGAATGCATGACCGGTCCAAGGTGTTAAATACCAGGCTGGCACAAAAACAAATATCTCAAGCCAAGCAATGTATTATATTCTCTATTGTTTAACTATATGTACTTTATAACTTCCCTTATATCCTGCTTTTTCGTGACTCTTATATTTCTTTTTTATTAGGTTCAAGAAAAAGTTTATGAGCAGCTTTGATTTCTGTCGATAAAAATATTTGTTGCTAGTATTTAAGTACACAATGTCCTTGCACCTTTGGAGAGTGTTTCAGGTACATTAGATACTGAATTTGACACAGAACATTCTTACTGTAGACAATGTATCTGTGTCATCTCATTCAAATGGTTATAGTATTTGGAGTTCTCTGATGCTGTCCTTCCATTGAGTGTTAAACCGTTTTTAATTTTCTAATGTTTTAATGCTAAACAAGAGTCCCCAGCAGCCCATCATCCCCTCAGTGCTGCTTGGGCTAGGATGTATTAGCCTGAACAGCAATGGGTGGGATCACATCACCCATTGCCAGTATAAATAAGTATGACTACATGGAAGTCTGTAATTTCTGCCTTAACCACACCTCCTGCAGGGGCAGGGCTGTGGGTATCCAGGAACCCTCATTTAATGTTAAACTGCCTCAAAATGGTTTAATAGAGGGAAAGTGCAAGGGGACTACGGGCACCATAACCAGCTGACAGAGATGAAATGGTCATAGTAACCGCAGTGTCCCTTTCAGGAACACTTCAAGCAGCATAACCACTATGTCCTGCTGGGTGACCACAGCTGTAGCCCTGCTTCCGGATGTTCCTTCTGGATGTTCCTTGCAGGAGAATCCCATTATGTCCATTAAGCTAAGCTGGGCTATGCTTATTGGATGAGAGCTCTCAGCCAATGAGCACAGTCCTGGACAGGAAAGGCTAAGATCAGTGAAGACACCTCAGCTTGTCCAGCAGGGGAAGCTAGATGTGATGTAGATACCTGGGGAATCCAGATAAACGTTGTGAAACTGTTCTAAAATGAGATGACGGATTACTCCGTCAGAGCGGTAGTGCTTGGCGTGTTCTATTAATTAAGATGTTGTCCTGAGTTGAATTTTATCTGTCTGCGTGAAACAACAGGAAATTAGCTCATCAACATGAGTAGAGTACCAGCCTTCAGTTAATGTATTAAGTACCTTGAGTGTGTGTTATAGGCATCCTTATGTGCGTAGGTGGTGATGTGAGGATCTACCACTTATTTATCCTCACTTGCTTTCAGAAGTACACAAAAAGCTGTCAATACTACCCATTGTCATCAAGCCCTCATTTAATGTTCCCTGGGGGCTCGACCAGAGCTGTCCTTTCCTATTTATCATGCACAGATCACTGTCATTATTCCAATCTAGTGCCTGACTGTTCTCCTACTGACTATCACTCTCCTTCCAACCCAAGATATATATTTCTACAGTATGGTGTATTAACGTGTATGTTAAATGAATGTGTAACTGTATGAAGAATAAAACGTATCTGTGCCTGTTTTCAATGTAACGTTCTCTAAATAACCGGGGAATCGGTCTGAGACTAATCCGATGACCACTTGCATCTTAAATAACCCCTATGGGCTACCTCTCCCATTGTGTATATTGTAGGTGAACTAACGTGCCCAAATTACTTTATCCATCCTTGGTTTCATGCAGGGATTGGTATCATCTTGTCTACTGTTCAACTCATGCCATACCTTTTATTATTTAACTGGGTCGGGGTTGCAGTTCGTATGGAAATAACAAATCATGAGGTTTAAACAGCGAGTTGTGATGAAAGTACATCAGAAATAAAAATAAAATTTCTACTCCGTGCAACTTGCAGCTTAGTTAATAAATTCACAAATTTGCTGTATCAGGGATGGTACTGTTCTGATAATAATAGTGAAGAAAATACATTTGTGTCATTAGGAAAAATCATTGTCATTGTTTTTGTTTCTCAATGCATTGATGCATCGATCACTTATTGTAAATATGTTCTCTTCTTTCTGTGGACCAATTGTTAGCAGTTACTGAGTGCTCAAACCTCTTATTGTGGTGTAATAAAAAGTGCAGGTTATAGCCATGAAAAGAACTCCTTTTCCCCTTTCTATATCTTCTTTGGTAAAATGTATATGAAAGTGGGGGTCTTCTTTGTTTTTGGTTTATTTTACATTTTCAATTTATTTCCATCTATTTATTACTATTTTGTGCTTTGTTTTACAACAATAATGAATTCCTAGTACAAATTTAGATAAAAAAAATGTGATTGTGAATAAAATGATTTAAAATAATTTGTTTACAGTTTATTTGTGAGGAATGTTTTGTCTTCCTGTTTTGTATATAATGATATGTTGTAAAACATTAATATTAAAATATTTGCTCAAGACAAAATATAAGAAATGCACAGACTAGTAAATAAAATCTACTACTATAAAGTGTAAAGTACTCATGTACTGATCCATGGCCCCCTCCCCTCTAATTTCCCCCGACCCCCGACAGACACACACACACACATACATACAGAGACACACACAGGCAGACAGACAGACAGATACATACACACACAACACATACATACAAACAGACAGGCACACATACATACACACGACAAACATACATACATACAAAAAGACAGGCACACATACAGACAAGACACATACATACATACAAACAGACAGACACACACACAAGACACATACATAAAAACAGACAGGCACACACACATACATACAGACAGATAGAAGACATACATACAAAGACACATACATACAAACAGTCAGGCACACATACATACAGACAGACACCGACACATACATACAAATAAACACACACACACACACACACACACAATATTTAAGTCACCCTCCTGTTTCCTACCTTTTAGGTGCAGGAGGGTGACTTTCCCTCGGGTCCAGTGGTGCCTCAGGTTGATGGGGAGTCAGAGTTCCCACCCTGACTCCCTCTGCTTTCTCCCGCGTGGGCTCTGTGTATTAGCTGGGAGGAGCGACCAGGGAGTCACTTCCTTCCAGTGTGTAATGATCTCACCAGTGTGTGATAAAGCACCGCTGCGCTGACAGGGCCCCCTGACAATTCATCTCCATCGGGTGGCCCTGACAGCATGGGTCACCCGATGGGCATCTTAACATGCGGCCCCCGGCGGTTTGCCGCGCGGGTCGGGGTCGCAAATGATGGCGGGCACCCGGTCGCAGGTGTCTGCAGGGTGGCTGGGCCCCCTGGAGTGACGGGCAGCTGCGACCCCTGCGACCGCTATATGTACGCCAGTGCCTCCGAATATCACATAAGAGTGAGCATTTTGGATATAAACCACCCTTTTGGATGGGATTAATCTGATGCTCTAATGGTTTAGGTTTGAGTTAAGACCAGCTTGAGAATTGAGCGGGGATGCTCTGAAAGGCAAGCTATTTGAAGGGTTGTGAATTCTCACTATTCTCTTGCATGTGTTTTAGTTTGTTGGCTCTCTTTAACCCCTTAAGGACCAAACTTCTGGAATAAAAGGGAATCATGACGTGTCAGACATGTCATGTGTCCTTAAGGGGTTAAGGTTAAAGGGTAATCCAGACGTATGCCTCTTGCTCACTGTGCTTAGAGGGGTATCAGCTATACCTCATTGATGAGGTCTAACAAGGGTAAAATAATTGTCTGGGGTTGCTGTGTCTTTCGTGTTGAGTGAACCTGCCTGCATTTTGGATGTGGGCTTCCCTTATGTGTGGGTTCAGTCTGATGTGCAAATGGTTAAGGTTCTCTCTGTAATGGCACAAGATGACATAAAACCAACTTGAGAATTTAGCAAGGACCCATCGAAGGGCATGCTACTTGAGTTGTTGTCTGTTCTCAGCATTCTCTTGCAATGTGTTTAAAGCGGCACTGTCATGCCGAATCCCGTTTTTTTTTTAACCCCCCTCCCGCCTCCACTACATCCAATTGACCCCCTAGTCACCCCCAAATGCCCCTAAGCCCCCCACATTACCTATTTTTAAATCTGTATCTTCTGCCCCGATCTTTATTCAGGGCGCCGCCATCTTTGTGTGGGTAGGTGAAGTCCCTGTGGGACACGTCATCTGCCCACACTAGATAGCCCTGAGATTCCCGCACATGCCCAGTGAAACATCTGGACATGCGAACGGGAATTTCATCTATTCATTCATTCATTCATCAGACAGACGAATGAATGAATAGAAAAAATCAGACGAACAAACTAACACTGAGTATCAGTGTTCGTTTGTTCGATCAGTTTATTACAAGGAGGGAGCTACCGACGTGCAGCTCCCTCCTTGTAATATGTAAAGACAGAAGCGGCAGGGAGCAGTGCTCCCCACCACTTCATAAGCCCCCCCAGGTCCCCCCCCTCACTCTATGGGGGTCAATATGACCCCCATAATAGCACAAGGGAGATTAAAATCTCCCCAATGCCCCTACTCGCTATACCGCGAGTAGGGGCATGTCCACTAAACAGTGAGCAGCCTGTGGCTGCTCACTGTAAAAACATAAATGGTAATAAGGGGGGGGGGGGACCTACTGTCCTCCCCCCTGGCCCCCACCCCTGCGCGGTGGGTGGGGGCACTAATAAAATAATAAGGGGGGGGACCTACTGTCCTCCCCCCCGGCCCCCACCCCTGCGCGGTGGGTGGGGGCCCTAATAAAACAATAAGGGGGGGGGGACCTACTGTCCTCCCCCCGGACCCCACTCCTGCGTGGTGGGTGGGGGCCCTAATAAAACAATAAGGGGGGGGACCTACTGTCCTCCCCCCCGGCCCCCACCCCTGCGCGGTGGGTGGGGGCCCTAATAAAACAATAAGGGGGGGGACCTACTGTCCTCCCCCCCGGCCCCCACCCCTGCGCGGTGGGTGGGGGCCCTAATAAAACAATAAGGGGGGGGGACCTACTGTCCTCCCCCCGGCCCCCACCCCTGCGCGGTGGGTGGGGGCCCTAATAAAACAATAAGGGGGGGGGACCTACTGTCCTCCCCCCCCTGGCCCCCACCCCTGCGCGGTGGGTGGGGGCCCTAATAAAATAATAAGGGGGGGGGGAACCTACTGTCCTCCCCCCTGGCCCCCACCCCTGAGCGCTGGGTGGGGGCCCTAAATAAAGATAGGGGGGGGGACCTACTGTCCTCCCCCCTGGCCCCCACCCCTGCGCGGTGGGTGGGGGCCCTAAATAAAGATAGGGGGGGGACCTACTGTCCTCCCCCCTGGCCCCCACCCCTGCGCGGTGGGGGGGGCCCTAATAAAATAATAAGGGGGGGGGACCTACTGTCCTCCCCCCTGGCCCCCACCCCTGAGCGGTGGGTGGGGGCCCTAAATGAACCCCCCCCCCCAAGGTGACTAGGGGTCCCAAGCAGGGGCGTACCTAGAGCATTTGGCACCCGGGGCGGACCCTGAGTGTGGCACCCCCCCCCCCCACCCCGATCACATAAATTTCATACACTCCCTACACATAAAAACCCTGCACCCCGATCACATAAATTTCATTCACTCCCTACACATAAAAATCCTGCACACCCCCTTAATAAAAAACAAAAATGTGCACAACCCCTCTTAATAACAAAAAACCTGCACACACCCCTTATAAAAACCCTGCACAACCCCTTAACAAAAAACAAAAAACAAAAATCTGCACTGCACATCCTCCCTTAATAAATAGAATACTGCAACCCCCTTAATCAAAAAACCCCTGCACCCCCATTATTTAAACCTCCCCCTTTAATTCTTTAATCCACAGCCCCCTTTAATTAATCCTCACTCCCCCCTTAATTAATACACCCCCCTTAATTAATACACCCCCATTAATTAATCCACACACCCCTTAATTAATACACCCCCCTCAATTAATCCACACACCCCTTAATTAATCCTCACTCCCCCTTAATTAATACACCCCCCTTAATTAATACACCCCCTTAATTAATACACCCCTTTAATTAATGCTCACCCCCCTTAATTAATCCACACCCCCTTAATTAATACACCCCATTAATTAATCCTCACTCCCCGTCGCACTTTAAAAAAAACAAAAAAAAAAACGAGCGCAAAAAAAAAATTAATCCATGTTCACCCATGGAGGGCACGCCGCGTACTGAGCTCCGCAGGGCGGGTCAAGGCTTATATAGCCTTGCCCCGCCCTGCAATTAGGCTTAGAACACACTGATTGGTTGGTTTAAGCCAATCAGAGTGCTCTGTGTCATTTTACAAGCGTGGGAAAATTCCAAAGAACTTTCCCACGCTTGTAAAATGACACAGAGCACTGTGATAGGATGGTTTTCAAGCCATCCAATCACAGTGCTCTGTGTAATTTTACAAGCTTGGGAAAGTTCTTTGGAATTTTCCCACGCTTGTAAAATGACACAGAGCACTGTGATTGGATGGCTTGAAATCCATCCTATCACAGTGCTCTGTGTCATTTTACAAGCGTGGGAAAGTTCTTTGGAATTTTCCCACGCTTGTAAAATGACACAGAGCACTGTGATTGGATGGTTTTCAAGCCATCCAATCACAGTGATCTGTCATTTTACACAGCGTGGGAAAGTTCTTTTGAATGCTTACTAGACATGCCCCTACTCGCGGTATAGCGAGTAGGGGCATATTATTTACTAATACTAAGTCATCTTTACTTAGTATTAGTAAAGTTGGCTGAAAGACCAGTTTAGGTCTTTCAGCCTTTTAGTAGATAGCTCCCTGATACCGTGGGAATTAGGGAGTTATCTACTAAGCGGCTGCAAGATGCAGCCACAGCAATGAATAGGATCGGAGTTTCATTCATTAGAATGAAATTCCGATCCGAACAAAGTACCGAATTGCATCCTAACACCAATGGAGAAACAGTGCTCATTCTGTTAGGATGCAATTCGGCAGTTTTGCCGGCATTCTGTCTAAGTGACAGGACATTCGGCAGTACTGACAGGAAGCATTGTGGGAACTGGGAGGAAAGCTAGGGATCATGGGAAAATTGGTCTGACCAGCGGAAATGAAGCACACTTTGCTCCTCCGCTGGTCAGAGCTGGTCAAGCGGAGGAATCCTCCATAAGGCAAAGAGTCCCTACTTTGTCTTATGATTTTAAAGAAAACTAAAGAAGAATGGAAGAAAAGAATAACAGATCCTGAGAGAGGGGGAGAAGAGGAAGAGATTGAGGAAAGGTAAGTTCGGCATGACAGTGCCGCTTTAAGTTTCTTTGCAAGATTGGCCTTAGCTAAAACATAACCCAGTCAAGGTGGGGAAATTGGAAATTGGATTGGTCACTGTTGGTGGCTCATAGATAAGTTTTAAGAGTGGAGAAGAAACCAAAAGAGAAAAATTAGAAAAAAAAAAAAAAAAAAAAGGTGGGAGAGGAAGGGGATGACCCTAATACAGCCCTAAATAAGAGAGAATAAGGAAGCAGACTATGCGAAGTAATAGAAGAGGACCTGTATCCTAGCAGAATGATGAGACAATACCTGAGAGAGGGAAAGGGGTTAGGGGAGTTTAGTGGTGGAGACATCTCTGAGTCCTAAAAGAGTGGAAGCATAATTGTGTTGCCTTGTGCCAACATATCTAAAGTTATTCACTAAACTCATGAGTTGTGCATGTTTGACAAAGGAGATAAACATTTTAAGTCAAAGCAGTCAAAATGGGAATGTTCTACTTACCTTTACTTACCCGGAGTGCTGGTCTCACTGCAGCTGCCCCGCCTCTGCCAGCTGAGATCATCAGGATTTTCCATAAGAAAGCATTTGGAGACCAGTGCGCATGCATGGCATATCGCCATGCTGCGCCAATCAGCATCTACGGAAATGGTCATTGATTGAGTAGCTGTCTGTTTCTTGTGTGTTGTTGGTTCTAAAAGCCTGCCTCTTATGCTTGTCTTGATGCCACCTTGTGGACATATGTTGTTGCAACTAAAACAAATATTACTGAGGGGCAAAATATTACTTCATTTATTGGCAATGAGCTGCCCTTGCTGTCTGCTCACTTTCCATACAGGTACGCAAATATTTAAACAGCTCCTTTTAACTCACCACAGAAGCACAGTAAGTGTGATAGTTACTTTTATTCATTTGTTACAGCAAAAGCATAAACATGTTTTTATGATATACACAGTCAAAGTGGTATTTATTTAACAATTCTCATATAGCACCCTTTTCCCGGGTGCTTTACACAGATTAACAAATTATAAAGTGAGTGAGGATGGCATTTTGATCTAGTCATTGAGTTGCAATATAGCGAGGTATAATGCTTAGAGGATAAATCATTAGACTGAGGGACATTTACAGTAAATTATTGAACATGCCAGCACAGCGCGGTGACGTAGAACAAATTAGAGAACAATAAAAGTCGACTGTAGGAACATTAACCCCTTAAGGACACATGACATGTGTGACATGTCATGATTCCCTTTTATTCCAGAAGTTTGGTCCTTAAGGGGTTAATGTCATCTATATAACCACAAATACAAGTCGCCATTTTTATAACTTTTTCCTGGACACCTATAACTTATACAAACTCATGAGCAGCACGTGAAAAGTGATACCCTGCAAAGAAGAATGCTGCAGCGTATGAATACTACAATCTCCAGGGAAGCACTTTCAATAACCCTACGTAGTGTCGTGATCAATATGCTATATAGTGTATCACTGCTTCTTAGGAACATTTGTAGGTCTTTTTCTTCTTCTCCTATATACCAAATAGTCTGCAATTTTTACTCTTAGATTCCCAATTTTCTACAATTCCTGAATTAGTAAATAAGCACTAACTTTTTTTTAGTATACAAAATGAATACATCCATGTAACTTAGCTACAGTAAACACAAATGCGATTTATTTGTCAGTGCAATACATCACCACTAGATGTCAGTGTGCTCTAAGGTTTGCGTCTAGAATTTAAATATAACTAAGTGTAATTTAAATGCAGGGCCACCATCAGGGGGTGACAACCATGACGGTTGTCACGGGCCCGGCGGCCCTGGGGAGCCCGGCCGCCCGGGCCCCACGTGTAGCGGCGGAATTGCCGCCGGTGCAGTTGCACCGGGGCACGCAAACTTCCCGATGGGCCCTATATCTTCAGGGGCCCGGTCAGTGCTGTGGCCATGTTATAGCGCGACCGGGCCCCTTTAAAAAAAAAAGTGCAGCTGTAGTGCATACAGACATACATAGACAGACTTACAGACAGACACATACATAGACATACATACATGCATACAGACAGACATAAATACATACATACATACATACATACATAGACATACACACACATACATGTATACAGGCATACATACACAGACTTACAGACAGACACATACAGAAAGACACACATACACAGTGCTCATTTTCTAGCCACCTTCTCTTACCTTTGCAGGAGGGTGGCTGGGGATGATGGGAGTCGGCGTGACTCCCTCTTCACTTGCGCTCTCCCACTTCACTTTTTTTTTTTTAAGGGGCCCGGTCGCGCTATATAACGGCCACAGCGCTGACCGGGTCCCTGAAGGAGGGGGCTCATCGGGTGGCCCTAAGTGTGTGTGCGTTACAGTTGTCACCCCCTGATGGCGGCCCTGGCAGGGTGAACCACCATCACGCCCACACACGATTTGGTCTTAGATAATAAATACTTATTGCAGTGTGTCTGAATGTGTCTTTAACTTTGAATGTGTCTGAGAGTGCTATTTGGAATTTCTACGAACGTTTGTGTGTCTGTGTACATTTTCTTTTTGACTTACGTTATAACTATCATATTAGATGAAATGGCACTATAGGCAGTTACTTCAAAGATATGTGCAATGGCCTGAATATGAGAACTTCTTGTACAGAAGATAACAGGTGATGCAAAATATGAACAAAATATGTACTTTAACCCCTTAAGGACCAAACTTCTGGAATAAAAGGGAATCATGACATGTCACACACGTCATGTGTCCTTAAGGGGTTAATAACGAATCGCTTTCTTCAGGAGCAGTGATTCCATGTTAGGCATACATACACACAGACAGACATACACACATACATATACAAAAAGAGAAGTCCTGCGCTTAAGCAGCAAGGACTACAACACACATCAGCCCCAATATATAGTAAAAAACAAAGAAAAGAAAATGTTACTTGCGCTTTCTCCTTAATCCCTATGTATATTTAGACAAATGGAGGTCATTTAGTTGCTCCAATGGCCATTGGAGGGATGCCCGCCTGCCAACGTCAAGGCAGACCCCCCCTAAGCGGGTCCTAACACTGACCCTTCAGCCTGCTTCCTTGAGCTTCTGGCAAAGATATCTCTAATGAGACAGAAAGGGGTATTTTTTATATACACCCCTTTACTTATTAACCCTTAATAGGGAACACATGGGATGGGTAGCAGCATTGTAACCAGGCTGTGTGATACAAAGTAAATACAAATACAAAAAGAGAAGTCCTGCGCACATACATACACGCATACACACAGACAGACACACACACAGACATACACACATTCATAATGACAGACATACACACAGACACAGCTCATTTTCCAGCCACCCTCCTGTTTCTTACCTTGTCTTTGCAGGAGGGTGGCTGGCTGGGGCTGATGGGACTGGCAGTCGGCTGGCTCACCTTCTTCATTGTCAGGCGGGCGCTCCTCCCACGCGGAGTGAGCTGGGAGGAAGTGACCACTTCCTCCCAGCAGCACTTGCGCTGCGGCAGCATATATTATTTTTTTTAAAGGGGCCCGGTTGCGCTATACCACGGCCCCAGCGCTGACCGGGCCCCTGAAGATATGGGGCCCATCTGGTGACCCTAAGTGCAAGGGCCACCCGATGGGCCCCATCAGCGTGCGGGCCCCGGTGCAACTGCACCGGCGGCAGTTCCGCCGCTACACGTGGGGTGCGGGCGGCCGGGCCCCCCAGGGCAGCCGGGCCCATGACAACCGTTATGGTTGTCATCCCCTGATGGCGGCCCTGGTCAGTATGTATGTATGTATGCCAGTATCAATGAATGTCAGTATGAATGTATGTATGTCTGTATGTCTGTCAGTATGTATGTATGTATTCCAGTATCAATGTATGTCTGTATGTCAGTGTAAATGTATTACAGCTTTCAGAAAGTGGAAGATATCCTTTATTCTGGAGACTCCTATCCAATATAATCTACAATAAAGTCTAATGGTAAGTCCACTTCAGGCAGCCCTGGTTCTTATGTGAAATTGATTTATTATCACTTGTGTCTTGTGGTGTTCAGTACATATAGAGAAGCTTCCTTAACCCCTTAAGGACACATGACATGTGTGACATGTCATGATTCCCTTTTATTCCAGAAGTTTGGTCCTTAAGGGGTTAAAGGAAACCTACAGTATGATGAAGACAAAGCTGTTTTCCTAACACTACAGTGCCCTCCCCCCTATAATAAATAACTTTTTATTGAAATACCCATCTGCGCCGATGTCCCTTGGTGCTGGGTCGTGCTCTGCCTCCTCCAATGTCATCTAATGAAGGGACCTAAAGCGCATGCGCGGTAAATGCCATGTGCGCATAGGGCCTTCTCCTTAGAAAATACTTCTCCTTATTGCCGCAATACTTTTTCTATGGGGATTTCTCTGACACTGGAGGTCCTCATGCAGAGCGTGAGGACATCCAGCATCCAGGAAGCTGCTATAGTGGCAGCGGCTGTCTAGTAGGCAGTCACTAGAAGCAGTCTTAGTCCTATAATGTAAAAACCTCTCAGAAACTGCAATTATTTACATTGCTGGGCTAAAAGGAACAGGGACAGTGCCCCAGGCCACTTCAATGAGATGGGTGCCTATAGTGTCCCTGACATTGTCTGTATCCGGTATAAACTCTGTGTATAACCTGCTATACAGTGACTGCTGCCCAGTCCTTACTGAAGTAAAGGTAAGTACCAGTAAGTAGAATATGTTTGGGAATGGGAAATGTCAACTACCGAAACCTTTATTTATGAGGCTTTACTTGCAAAATAAGGCCTTGATCTGACAGACCAGAAATCCTTTACATGTGTATTGCAGGTAACAAACCACACCCAGTTATTGAGGTAAATCCTTGCAGATCCCCCACAGGTGTTACTGGGCCTTGTGAGATGTCTGAGGAAGGAGTCTGGATAGATCTAATATGGAGGTATTCAATTTGCTGTTACCATAACTTTACAAACTGACTTTTTAAAATGTTTTGCACAGTTCCCAGAAGAAAAGTGCTATCAGAACGTTTAATTGCCTTGTGAAATCTCCTCATAGATCACAAAACTACATTGTGTGTGTATATATATATATATATATATATATATATATAATATGTATAGTGTGTAAGCTGATTCAGACTGAGTAAAGGTTGTTGGGAAATATTTGGTTTAAATGTATTTTTGTTTTTATTCGTATAGCAACTGCACAGCTTGAGCTATTATTGGGAGCACAGAGCAAAGAGCATTTGTTTCAACTACTCGAGTACCTTTTTGTATTCTGCTATTCCAAATGTATCCTGAACAGGGACTGAGTATCCTAAAATACTGTGTTACCGTCTGGCATTGACTTTTATAAACACATTCTGCACATTTGGAGTTTCTAGTTCACACTTTATGTTCAGTGTATACTGATATTCATATTCTGGGCCCAGTCGTTATGATACTAAAATGTGAATGTTTTATGTATTTTTTTTTTTAATGCACTTATGATTTGGGGCATTTTAGCCCTTTGTATTATGGGAGAATATATTCTAATTACCGGTACTTACGTCTTGCTCTGGTATGTGATTATGGATAACTTGTATCTGCACTTTGAGTCCCTCCTTGTTTCTTTGCCTCTTGTCTACCATACAATATGCATCACCGTACATTATGAAACATTTATGTACCTATTTGACATGTCTCTAGTGCACAAAGGGTTAAGTATTAGAATTTCCTAGAGATATATTTCAAGAGTTTATAACCCCAAGTATTTATTTTTTTATTTTCTGGTGGAGTAAATGTATTGCTCTGGTACATTAACCCCTGGGTGTTCAACCATTGTACGTGTTTGTTACCAGTGGTAGATTGCGTCTGATATAGCAGATCTAGAAGGTTCTGTACTGGGAGTTTGTCCTCCTCAAGGAGACTACACACTCACATGTGCTTAATGGGGGAGGAGTAGCTTTTGCATTCATTCAATAACTCTGGCTATCTATGACCAGCATTGTGTTGTTCCTTCCATCCTTAAAGGGATATTCCAGACCCCTAAAGCACTTTAGCTTGTCCTAAAAGTGAAGTGAAGTGTGTCCTCTCTTTTTATTTTTTTCCCTTCCATTTTGTAAAAAGTGCAGATTTTAGATTTATACTTTTACACTTTTATAAATTAACCTGGTTACACCGACCTTGGCTTTCAAGCAGACAACAGCTCATGTTACTTCCTGTTTTGGTTATCTTATTTACACTGAACTTAAAGGGATACTCCAGGCCAATTCTGCCCATTGGAGTGGTCTGGGTGCCAACTCCCACTACCCTTAACCCTGCAAGTGTAATTATTGCAGTTTTTATAAACTGCAATAATTACCTTGCAGGGTTAACTCCACCTCTAGTGGCTGTCTACTAGACAGCCACTAGAGGGCACTTACGTGTCTATAGCACAGGTTTTCTGTGCTAGAGCTTCGCTGGACATCCTCACGCTATGCGAGGACCTCCAGTGTCACTCAATTCCCCACAGGAAACCAGTGACAAGCATTTTCAATACTTTCCTATGGAGAGCTCTAATGCACGTGCGCGGTAGGTCTCCACGGCCAATGGGTGGGATCAGTCTCGCCCACCGGCTGACGTAAGGAAGGGGAGGAGCGGCGGTGACCTCAGGTAAGTGACTAAAGGGGTTTTCACCCTTTCAGCAAAAGAGGATGGGGGGTGGGAGGGAGAGGGGACATGCAGTGCCAGGAAAACTCCAATATCATCCGACAGGGGGCCTAATGTGCATGCGCATCGAGTGCATTAGGCTCTCCCCATAGGAAAGCATTGCCTCAATTTTCACTGATATTGTGTGTCCTTCTGCAGAGCATGAGAACGTCCAGCGTCGTTTAAAAGGACACTATAGGCACCCAGGCCACTTCATCTCATTGAAATGGTTTGGGTGCAGTGTCTCTGTCCCTTTTAGTCCTGCAATGTAAATCATTGCAGTTTTTTAGAGAAACTACGATTTTATATTGCAGGGCTATAACTGTCTCTAGTGCTGTCAATCGGTCAGCCACTAGAGGCACTTACTGCTTGCTGGGCGAATATTGGATGAGGACACCTTAAAATAAAACACACATTAAAATAAAAACACACTGTTTACATTTTAAAAAATGCCAATATTTTCTTTGGGTTAGAGCAGTGGTTCCCAAATGTTTTAAGTTCAAGGCTCCCTTAATATTTCAGTATTTTTCCAAGGCACCCCAAGACAAAATTTCTAGGTTGTGTGTGTATATATATACAGCGCTGCCGCATTTACTGGCGCTATCGTGTAATGTACAGTGTTGGTGTTTGAAGGGGTGCTTGTATAAAGTTATTGTGTTTTACATACAGAGGGAGGTGTGTTTTGAATGTGATGTTTGATTGCAGGGGTGCAATTGCGCCCCCCCCCCCCCCTCCCCCCAAGAAAAACGACGGTCTCCCTCTCCCCTGCCAGAACATGCAGGTGCCAGCCCTGCAATGTTCCTGTGCACCGGAGGGGAGATCAGATCAGGCACTGTGCTGACAGCCGGCAGGGCAGGGCAGGGTGAGGGAGGGAGTGAGAGAGGACCCGGGAGCTATTACCTGCAGTTCACTCTCACCACTGGGGCCACAAATGAATCCCCCACTGGACCACCAGGGACTAAGAAATGTCCCCCCTCCACCCAGTAAAGGTAAGAATGGAGGGGGTACATAAATATTTGTTTTAATTAAATAAATAAAAATATATATATATTTAAAAAAAAAAAGAGAGCCCCCTACCCTTAACACCCCCCCCATACACTCATACTGCCCCCCATACACACACACTGCTCCCCATACTGCCCCCCATATACACACATTGCCCCCCATACTGCCCCCCATACACACATACTGCCCCCCATACACACATACTGCCCCCCATACACACATACTGCCCCCCATACACACATACTGGCCCCCATACACACATACTGGCCCCCATACACACATACTGGCCCCCATACACACATACTGGCCCCCATACACACATACTGGCCCCCATACACATACTGGCCCCCCATAAACACACACACACTGCCCCCCATACACACACACACACTGCCCCCCATACACACACACACACACTGCCCCCCATACACACACACACACACTGCCCCCCATACACACACACACACACTGCCCCCCATACACACACACACACACTGCCCCCCATACACACACACACACACACTGCCCCCCATACACACATACTGTGCCCATACACATACTGCCCCCCATACACAGAAACTGCCCCATACACACACATACTGCCCCCCATACACACACATACTGCCCCCCATACACACACATACTGCCCCCCATACACACACATACTGCCCCCCATACACACACATACTGCCCCCCATACACACACACATACTGCCCCCCATACACACACACATACTGCCCCCCATACACACACACATACTGCCCCCCATACACACACACATACTGCCCCCCATACACACACACATACTGCCCCCCATACACACACACATACTGCCCCCCATACACACACACATACTGCCCCCCATACACACACACATACTGCCCCCCATACACACACACATACTGCCCCCCATACACACACACATACTGCCCCCCCCATACACACACATACTGCCCCCCCATACACACACATACTGCCCCCCCATACACACATATACTGCCCCCCCATACACACATATACTGCCCCCCATACACACATATACTGCCCCCCATACACACACATACTGCCCCCCATACACACACATACTGCCCCCCCATACACACACACATACTGCCCCCCATATACACACATACTGCCCCCCATCTTCACACACACTGCCCCCATATACACACACACTGCCCCCCATATACACACACCCTGCCCCCCATACACACACACACACACACACACTGCCCCCCATACACACACACACACACTGCCCCCCCATACACACACACACACACACTGCCCCCCCATACACACACACACACACTGCCCCCCCATACACACACACACACACTGCCCCCCCATACACACACACACACACTGCCCCCCATACACACACACACACACACACACACTGCCCCCCATACACACACACACACACACACACTGCCCCCCATACACACACACACACACACACACACACTGCCCCCCCCATACACACACACACACACACACTGCCCCCCCCATACACACACACTGCCCCCCCATACACACACACACTGCCCCCCCATACACACACACACACTGCCCCCCCATACACACATACACTACCCCCATACACACACACACACTGCCCCCATACACTGCCGCCCCATACACACACACATTGCAACTGTTACACACACATCATGTCCCACACATACACTGCATCCCTGACATATACTGCCACCCTCACTCACACACTACAACCTTCACACAAACACACTGCTCACACACTGTCCCCCTAACACACACACACACTGCACCCCTTACACATTGCATCACTCACACACAGTGGCGTACACACAACCCATGGGGCCCCGGTGCGAAAACTGATCCGTGCCCCCCCCCCCGCGCGCTTACTCTGCGAAACTGGCGGTGGGAACCTGGTCAGAGGGGTCACAGACCCCTGCGACCGCGGTATGTACGCCAGTGCATGCAGATAGACATACACTTAAAGGACCACTACGGACACCCAGATCACATCAGCTCAATGAAGTGGTCTGGGTGCCAGGTCCCTCTAGTTTTAACCCTGCAGCTGAAAACATAGCAGTTTCAGAAAAACTGCTATGTTTCACTGAGGGTTAATCCAGCCTCTAGTGGCTGTCTCATTGACAGCCGCTAGAGGAGCTCCTGCGATTCTCACTGTGAAAATCACAGTGAGAAGACGTTGAACGTCCATAGGAAAGCATTGAGTAATGCTTTCCTATGGGCGGTTTGCATGCGCATTCGGAGCTGAGTGGCGGAGAGATCCCCAGCGCCAAGGGTGTCCGGCGCTGGAGAAAGGTAAGTGCTTAAGACATACACACTCTCATGAACAGACGCATACACACTAGCTAACAGACACACACACTCAGTGACAGACATACACACTCACTAACAGACACACACTAACACACTCACTAAAACGAACACACACACACTCACTAACACACACACACACACACACACACACTCACTAACACACACACACTCACTAACACACACACACACTGACTAACACTCACACACACTCACACTTTTTTTTTTTTAATTTAATCCCCTCAGCCTCCCTACCTTTAGAAGTGCTGAGGGGATTCCCTGGGGTCCAGTGGTGGTGGTGCTGCTGGGCGGGTTAACTGGCTGGCGGGCGCACGAGGGAGCACTTTCCCCTGGGTGCTCCCTCTTCAGCTCCCTCGCGCGCCGCGTACTGATACGGAGCCGGAAGATGACGTCATCTTCCGGCTCCGGTATCAGTGCGGTGCGCGAGGGAGCTGAAGAGGGAGCACTCAGGGGAAAGTGCTCCCTCGTGCGCCCGCCAGCCCGGTCATACCACGGCCAGCCTCTGGGGGCCCTGTGGTGGCCAGCTCCTGGGCCCCCCAGGGGAAGAGGCTGGCCACAGTGGGTACATACCGGGTCGCAGGGCGGCCGGGCCCCCTGGTGGGCCGGGCCCGGTCGCAGTCGCGACCCCTGCGACCCTGGTATGTACGCCACTGCTCACAAACACCACTACTACAGCCCCATGTCCCAGCAGACCTAAGGTAAGTTGTCAAACTGTTCTTAAACGGTTTGACTACTTACTCTGGGAGGGGGTCCCGGCACTATTGACACCATAACCACTACACTGAGCTGTAGTGGTTATTGTGTCTGGATTATTAGTTTAAATAAGCTACAAGTGCCCCTCCCGAGATCAGGCTCTGGATCCGCCACTGGTGACAACCATAACAGTTGTCACTGGCCCGGCGGTCCTGGGGGGCCCGGACTGCTTTGGCAGTCCAGAGCCCCACAATTACTCTCTGCACATATATATAGCGATGAGCGCTACATATATGTGCAGCCGCGGCCCCCCCAATTCCCTACACTTGCAGAGGGGGCCCAGCGGACTGCAAGTGTACTTACAAGCTCTTCCCTCTCTGTAACTCCCGCGAGACGTGCGGCTGTTAGAGCGTTGCCACGGGTTACCATGGCAACGCTCCGCGCGGCACGCACGCCGCGCTTGCGGGAGTCTCAGAGAGGGAAGAGCTTGTAAGTACACTTGCAGTCCGCTGGGCCCCCTCTGCAAGTGTAGGGAGCTGGGTGGGCCACAATGCCACCGGACCACCAGGGATCTTGGAATCTCTGGACCAGGTAAGAACCAGGGAGGGGGGAATAACTTTTTTGGAATGCTCCATTTACATTACACTAACACACACACACACATACACACATTACACTAACACGCACACACTGCATTCACTACACTAACACACACGCATTACACTAACACACACACTGCATTCACTACACTAACACATACACACTGCATTCACTACACTAACACATACACACTGCATTCACTACACTAACACACACACTGCATACACACATTACACTAACACACACACACACTGCATACACACATTACACTAACACACACACACACACTGCATACACACATTACACTAACACACACACACACTGCATACACACATTACACTAACACACACACACTGCATACACACATTACACTAACACACACTCTGCATTCACTACACTAACACACACACTCTGCATTCACTACACTAACACACACACTCTGCGTTCACTACACTAACACACACACACTCTGCGTTCACTACACTAACGAATTCACTACACTAACACACACACACTGCATACACACATTACACTAACACACACACACACACACACACTCAGGGGCGGACTGACCACTCGGGCATATCGGTCATGGACACTGTGTCACCCCCACCCTCCCTCTGTCACTAGTCACCCCACCCTCTGTCACCCCTTCCCTCCCTCTGTCATTGTGTCACCCCCTCCCTCTGTCATTAGTCACCCCTCCCTCTGTCACTAGTCACCCCCTCTCTCTGTCCTTAGTCACCCCTTCCCTCCCTCACTCTGTCCTTAGTCACCTCCTCCCTCCGTCACTAGTCACCCCATCCCTCCCTCTGTCACTAGTCACCCCTCCCTCTGTCACTAGTCACCCCTCCCTCTGTCACTGTGTCACCCCCTCCCTCCCTCTGTCACTAGTCACCCCTCCCTCTGTCACTGTGTCACCCCCTCCCTCCCTTACTCTGTCACTAGTCACCCCCTCCCTCACTCTGTCACTAGTCACCCCCTCACTCTAGTGACAGTGAGGGAGGGGAGGGTGTGACTAGTGATAGAGGGAGGAGATGACTAGTGACAGAGTGAGGGAGGCATAGGGTGACTAGTGACAGAGGGAGGGAGGGGGTGACTAGTGACAGAGGGAGGGAGGGGGTGACTAGTGACAGAGGGAGGGAGGGGGTGACTAGTGACAGAGTGAGGGAGGGGTGACTAGTGACAGAGTGAGGGAGGGGGTGACTAGGGACAGAGGGAGGGTGTGACTAGTGACAGTCACCCTCTCCCTCCCTCTGTCACTAGTCAACCCTTCCCTCCATTACTCTGTCACTAGTCACCCCCTCACTCACTCTGTCACTAGTCACCCCCTCTAGTCACCCCCTCACTCTGTCACTAGTCACCCCCTCACTCACTCTGTCACTAGTCACCCCTTCCCTTCCTTACTCTGTCACTAGTCACCCCCTCCCTCACTCTGTCAGTAGTCACCCCCTCACTCTAGTGACAGAGTGAGTGAGGGGATGACTGGTGACAGAGTGAGGGAGGGAGGTGGTGACTAGTGACAGAGTAAGGGGGACAGTCACCCCCTCCCTCACTCTGTCACTAGTCACCCCCTCCCTCCCTGACTCTGCCTCCATGTACCCCCTCACTCTGCCACCTGTCACCCTCTCCCTCACACACTCTGTCACCTGTCACATATGCATTCATACTGACACTACATCCAGACATGTACAAGTGCATTCACACAGACTCAAATACAAACATGCATTAATACACAGGTCTTCACAATATACACATCCAAAGGAATGCTGTATTATATGAGAGTTGTATTTAAAGGGACACTATAGTCACCCAGACCACTTCAGCTCAATGAAGTGGTCTGGGTGCCAGGTCCCTCAGGTTTTAACCCTTCAGATGTAAACATAGCAGTTTCAGAGAAACTGCTATGTTTACTTAGCAGGGTTAATCAAACCTCTAGTGGGTGTCATCCTGACGTGCAGAACGTCTATAGGAAAGCATTGAGAAATGCTTTCCTATGGACTGTTTGAAAGCGCACTTGCCGCGCATGTGCATTTCGCTCCACTCATGAGCTGACGTCGGCGGGGGGGGAGGAGAGGTCACCAGCGCCGAGGGGGCCCGGTGCTGGATAAAGGTAAGCTGCTGAAGGGGTTTTAACCCCTTCAGCGCAACGGGAGGGGGGCCCTGAGGGTGGGAGCACCCTTAGGGCACTATAGTGTCAGGAAAACAAAGCGGTTTTCCTGACACTATAGTGTGGTGGAATCTCGGTAAAAATAAATTTAGTAGGCCGAGATTACCACGTGGCATGTGTACGTGCATATGCTGACGTATCGATCAGTTGGTTGCACGTGGCAAGATACGATCAGTAGTGTACGGAGCATGTGCAAGAATACAGGATATAGTATTCCCCCTCCTCCATTGTGCTGGACAAGCCATGCGGTCAAACAGGAAGTTAATTCTTATTTGTGTTGATTGGTTAAGAGAATGTGCGGGTGGAGCTTAATATGGGAGGAGTTATATGCCTATATAAGGAGCCTGCACTATTGTCCGGGGCTCAGACTTTGCTGTATTTTGGTGACGCTAGTCCCTCTGAGTCCCGATCGGTGATCCAATAAAGAATCTCTTCCTTCCTGAAGAAACCTGTGTCCATCTCTCTGTGCTTGGCTTCCGTCAGTTTCTCCGGTATCATTTGGTGCATTGGCCGGGAAGCTCATCGTTCAACGGTAGCTGAGAGGCAGAGGCGTGAGACGGTCTATCTTTGCCCACGTTCTCTACGGCTGCACCCCTGAACTTCTGCGTGGACCTCCCTTCGTCTCGGCGCCACTGGTCTGTTGTCCAGGAGATCATCGGCCTCTACGTGAGAAGTGCTGGGGTGTCCCCGTCGATGAGTGTGAACTCAGGTTCAGGAACGAGGAGGTAAGATAACTGCTGTTTTAGACGGCAGGACCCGCTAGGGGTATACCGATTGTGCGGTAGGCCCAAAGGGGTTTTTGAATCTGTATCTGCCCCCTCTGTCGGAGGGAAGGAGCGAAGGCGCACCGCTCGATCGAACGCTCTTTAGTCAGACCGTTTGATTTGGTTAGTCAGGCAGGGCGCTCTGGTGTAAAATAAGCCCTAGCCGGACACCGGTGTCTTGTCTAGACTAGCGTTCTAGGGTGTATATTTTGTTCGCTAGGTCGGAGGGACCGGGAGACTAAGCGGCGTCTGTGTAAATCCGGTTCGCTAGTTCTCATCCTATCTGGGCTAAGTGGGAAGGCGTGTAAATTTGGAACCCACTAGACTTTTGATAGTGCGACTAAGAGGCGTCTGTGTAAATTCGGTTCTCTAGCTCGCTATATATGTGGTGATTGGGCAGTGTGGCTAACCAAAACGTATGTAGATTGTTTTTAGGTAGTCCATTCAAGGTACTGGCCAATAGT
Source organism: Pelobates fuscus (assembly GCF_036172605.1). NCBI lineage: Eukaryota > Metazoa > Chordata > Amphibia > Anura > Pelobatidae > Pelobates > Pelobates fuscus. The sequence continues at coordinate 29,614,148 of NC_086326.1, read as the reverse complement.
TTAGTTGGGAATTGTAAATGTGTTAACGATTGTTTTAGTAAAGTGTATATCTTGTTAGATAGCGCGAGCTCAGCCGTCTAGCGAGAGTGTTAATAGTGTGTTGCTGTATTATAGTGCACGGTACCATAACCCTGTATATTTACTGACATTGTATAATAAGTACTAATCATTGTCGTCCATTGCATGTTTAACACCATAACCACTAATAATTGTATTGTGACCTTAACTTGTGCTTTGACCTATGCTAACCGTACTGTAACCGCTATTTGTAAAAGACGATGTTACTGGGGTGTGTTATAGACGGGTAATTCGTATATAGAGAATTATAGCGTGGGTGACTGTATAGTTACGCCAAAGGGCATAATATTGATTATATAGTGACTGGTGTAACAGCTGTGTGTGTACGGGAATTCCCTGGGTGATTATTGTTATTGTGTACGTTTCACTTGGTAACCGTACCACGTGGTGCTGTTGCCAGAGGAAACGGGTGTGACTGTTGAATAAGTACGCGTGTATAGTATTCGTTGTCGACGACGTTCCATTGTTAAATATGGGTGCGTCGCAGTCAACGATTCCGGATCCCTTAGGATGTATGGTTAAGAATTTTAAAAAGGGATTCAAAGTTTGTGATTTTGGGGTAAAGATGTCTCCTGTACGTTTGGTCACTTTGTGTACTAGGGAGTGGCCTACTTTGGTTGCGGCATGGCCGCCACGTGGCAGTTTGGATCCAACTCTGGTACAGCGCTTACACGTGGCTGTATCAGGTAGGCCTGAACTTTACGGCCAGTTTCCTTATATTGACTGTTGGAGACAGGCCGTAAATGACTCGCCAAAATGGCTCCAGACATGCCACGAGGAGCAGTGTCGCCTCATGGTAGCTAGGACTTGTTCGTCCACTAGGACTGGTGTTAGGCCCATTTTGGACACGCCCCCTGAGTCCGAGATCCCTTTGCCGCCCCCTTACTTTCCGTTAAGAAGAAGTGACGCAAACGCAGGAAGCCCTGCACCCCTCCCCTCATTACCCTCATCCACTTCCGCTTCCTCCTCCAGTACAGGATCCACCCCCCCTCGTACTAAATCTCCCCTTCCGGAACCAGAACCCACCCCCATTAAAAACGAATATCCTGATTTGGCGCCACTTCAGACTTCCGGTCAAGCTTCATCTAGCTCGGCCCGAAGTGTTCTATTCACTACCTTTTCCCAAAACCAACCTCCCACATCCCCATACCCTATCTCTCCCCGACCGGAACCCATGACTGACGCTTCCCTACGTAGCCCCATCCAAACCCGACAGTTGACTGGTGCCCAACAATTAAAGCACTATCAGATGCCTCTTCGCTTAAATCCCGGGTCAGCTTATATCGATGCCGCAGGACAAATGGCACACGCTGACCCAGTCTTCGTATATGTCCCATTTACCACTACCGACCTTTTAAACTGGAAGACCCATAATTCCTCGTATACTGAGAAACCACAAGCCATGACTGATCTGTTCACCTCAATAGTACAGACGCACAATCCGACATGGGCTGATTGCCAGCAGTTACTAATGACTTTATTTAACAATGAGGAAAGGACAAGAATAAATCAAGCAGCCATTAAAGCATTAGAAGATAGAGCCCGTGCTTTGAACCAAGCTAATCCAGCAGCATGGGCCGCAACACACTATCCCAACACTGATCCCGATTGGAACGTAAATGGTGCTGATATGGTTCAACTTAGAGCCTATAGAGACGCTATAATTGCTGGCATGAAAGCCGGAGGAAAGAAAGCCATTAACATGTCGAAGACAGTTGAGGTGATTCAGAAAAGCGATGAAGCGCCCAGTGTCTTTTATGACCGATTATTGGAGGCGTACCGCTTGTACACCCCCTTTAATCCGGAAGACGCAGACAATTCCCGAATGGTTAACTCCGCCTTTGTCAGCCAAGCATACGGAGATATTAAGCGCAAGCTACAAAAGTTAGAAGGGTTTGCAGGTATGTCCATCACCCAACTAATGGAGGTAGCAAATAAGGTCTATATGAACAGGGATACAGAAAGTAAGAAAGAGGAAGAGCGCAAGATGCGTAAAAAGGCTGATATGCTAGCGGTAGCGATCGCAGGCGTAGATAGACGGGGCCCAGATAGAGGCGATAGTAGATGGAATGAGGAACCTCTAAGTAGAAATCAGTGCGCTTACTGTAGGGAAGAAGGGCATTGGAGAAATGAGTGTCCGCGAAGGGAACAGTCTGAGAAAGACAGACCTAGGACAGGTTATGGAAACTTTAGAGGCAGAGCGAGAGGTAGAGGAGGCCCCGGAGGGAGTAATGGTTATAGAGGGAGTAATGGGAACAGAGGAAGTGTTAGGGAAGACAGGTATATTCCAGCAGCGCAAAGGTCCCGCGATAGAGAAGGTAGGGACTTCGTAGGATTGGCTGACACGGTCATGGAGGACTATTGATACCGACCGGGCTCCATCCCCCTTGGTCGAGCGGAGCCTATGGTCGATGTATCAATAGGGGGAAAAAGGAGCGCGTTCATGATCGACACTGGTGCTGAACATTCAGTGGTGACTAATCTAGTTGCTCCTCCATCTGGAAGGACTATTACTGTGATAGGAGCAACTGGAAGAAGTGCTGAAAGACCGGTTCTTAAAAGTCGACTCTGTACATTGGGAGGCCACGTAGTAAAACACCAATTCCTTTATATGCCTGAATGTCCAGTCCAATTGCTGGGACGTGATATGCTATCAAAATTACAAGCGCAGATTACGTTCCTACCAAATGGAACAACATCCTTAAAGTTTAATGGACCTTCAGGTATTATGACTTTATCCGTACCAAAGGAAGAAGAGTGGCGACTTTATACAGTGTTGACTAGCCAAAACCCTAGGAGTGATGAGACATTATTTAACATACCAGGAGTTTGGGCAGAGAACAACCCACCAGGACTGGCCCGCAATATTCCACCTATAAAAATTGAACTAAAACTTGGGGTTTATCCAGTAAGCCTAAGACAATACCACATCCCGCAGAAGGCTAAGAAGAACATCCAATCCTATCTGGATAAGTTCATACGGTATGGTATCCTAAAATTCTGTACTTCCCCCTGGAACACCCCATTGCTGCCTGTTCAAAAGCCCGGTACAGATGAGTATCGACCTGTGCAGGACTTGAGAGCAGTCAATGATGCGGTTGTTAGCATACATCCAGTTGTACCCAATCCATATAACCTGCTTGCTTTAATTCCGGGCGGGGCTACTTACTTCACAGTCTTAGATCTCAAAGATGCCTTCTTTTGCCTCCGAATTGCCGCAGAAAGTCAATGTATTTTCGCTTTCCAATGGGAGAACGCTGTAACGGGCTCAAAACGCCAAATGACTTGGACAAGACTGCCCCAAGGGTTTAAAAATTCACCTACCCTATTTGGTTCAGCCCTAAGTCAAGATCTATTGGATTTCGAGTCCATCCCAGGAGAGTGTGTCTTGTTACAATATGTAGATGACTTGTTGATAGCAGCAGTTACAAAAGAAATCTGTCAGCAAGCAACGCACGATCTACTACACATTCTCTGGAAGGCAGGATACAAGGTGTCCAGAAAGAAGGCTCAGTTGTGTTTGCCAACTGTCAAGTATCTGGGATTCCATATCTCTGAAGGTCAAAGGATTATGGGGCCAGAGAGAAAAGAAGCTGTCTGCCAAATACCAATACCCAAGAATAGAAGACAAGTGCGAGAATTCTTGGGGGCAGCAGGCTTCTGTAGGATATGGATTCCCAGCTATGCGATACTAGCAAAACCTCTGTACGCAGCTATCAAAGGTACAGAGCACGACCCCTTCTTATGGACCCAAGAACAGCAAACGGCATTTGAAGATGTGAAGAAGGCTTTGATGAGTGCCCCAGCATTAGGTCTACCTGATCACACACGACCATTCTACTTATATGTACACGAGCAAAGAAGAATGGCTGTGGGAGTATTGACACAGTACTTGGGATCATGGCAAAGACCTGTTGCCTACATGTCTAAGCAACTGGATGCAGTGGCCAGCGGACTTCCACCTTGTCTAAGAGCCGTAGCTGCAGCCGCCCTGCTAGTAGCTGAAGCCGATAAACTCACTCTGGGTCAAGAACTTTATGTACGAGTCCCACATGCAGTACAGACGTTGTTGGATTACAAAGGAAATCATTGGTTTAGTAACAGCCGTATGACCAAGTATCAAGCAATGTTGTGTGAAAACCCAAGAGTGCATTTAGAGACTGTAAACACCTTAAATCCAGCTACCCTTTTGCCACAACCTACTGAAAGTCAACATGATTGTTTGGAAGTAATGGATGAAGTATTTTCAAGTAGACCAGATCTTCGTGATTTTCCCATCCAGAACCCCGATGTTCAATATTACACCGACGGCAGTAGTTATGTGAAAGAAGGGATCCGCTATGCAGGATATGCAGTAACAACAATAGACAAGGTGATAGAAGCTCGGCCACTGGCGAAAGGAACATCAGCACAAAAGGCAGAATTGATAGCACTAACACGAGCGTTACAATTGGCTGAAGGTTTAAGAGTAAATATCTATACGGACTCTAAGTATGCGTTTTTAACCACTCATGCCCACGGAGCTTTGTATAAAGAAAGAGGACTACTGAATTCAGAAGGCAAAGAAATCAAGTACGCAGCTGAAATCCTACAACTATTGGAAGCAGTGTGGGAGCCGAAAGAAGTCGGTATCATACATTGTCGAGCGCATCTGAGAGGAGATGGTGATGTAACCAAAGGAAATCGGATGGCAGATAGTGCAGCTAAGCGTGCTGCTGAATCAGGAAGACAGGAGTATGTGGGGCATATAGCTGCTCTAATACCAACTCCACTGTCCCAATGGACTCCAGTTTATACAGCTCAAGAAGAGGAGTGGTTAAAGACTGAACCGGGAAAGTATTTGGAGAACAAGTGGTATCAGCTAGAAGATGGAAGAATAGTCATACCAGCATCACTAGCGGTAGAAATTGTCCAAAATTATCACAACGGGACACATTCTGGGAGAGACAGTACTGAAGAATCTCTCAGGAAACATTTCTACATACCAAGATTGTCCAACTTGACTCAGGCCATTGTACGCAGATGTGTAACGTGTGCTAAGAATAATGCAAGACAAGGACCAGTAAAGCCACCAGGAGTCCAGTTTATGGGGGGACTCCCCATGTCCGATCTACAAATAGACTTTACAGTGATGCCTAAATCGGGTGGACATCGTTACCTGCTGGTAATTGTGTGCACCTATTCAGGCTGGGTAGAAGCATGTCCTACTCGTACAGAGAAAGCAGGAGAAGTTGTAAGATTCCTGCTACGAGAAATAATACCTCGATATGGACTACCCTGTTCTATAGGATCGGACAATGGTCCAGCTTTTGTTCACCAGTGCCTACAACAACTGACTCATATGCTTGGTATAAAGTGGAGGCTTCATACTGCATATAGACCCCAGAGTTCTGGTAAGGTAGAGAGAATGAATAGAACTATTAAGAACCAGTTGGCTAAAATGTGTCAGGAAACCCAACTTAAGTGGAACGTTCTCTTACCTATAGCTCTATTGCGAATCCGCAGTACCCCTACCAGAAGGATGGGCCTCTCTCCTTTTGAAATTATGTATGGACGACCACCTCCCGTACTTGGTAACTTAAGGGGGGATTTGAGTCAGTTGGGAGAAGGAATTACTCGGCAGCAGGTTGTAGAATTGGGTAAGACTATGGAGGAGGTACAGAAATGGGTACAAGATAGATTACCTGTGAATATTTATCCCCCTGTTCATAGTTATCATCCAGGAGACCAAGTGTGGATTAAAGAGTGGAATAATGTACCGTTAGGGCCCAAGTGGAGAGGTCCTTATGTTGTTCTTTTGTCTACCCCTACAGCGATAAAAGTAGCCGAAGTGACTCCGTGGATACATCACTCCAGGGTTAAACCAGCAGCAGTCGATTCTTGGCAAGTTACAGCAGATCCAGAGAATCCCTGCAAGATCCGGTTGAAACGCACTACTCAGTCGGAGTAACGAGGAATTATTGTGGATTACAAATTTTATTGTTACAGGTGTGAGTGAGAAGGCCATAATAAAGCCTGTCCTCTTACCAACACATAGTGTATAAGCCAGGAAAGTCTCGAAGGGACACCTGTGAAGACGAGCAGGACTCCATTCCCTGCAGCCCTCACATCCTGGAAGCTGAGGTTCCATCGCACGGACGAAGACTGAGGATGACGGCGAAAGATGTGCTTTTGATTGTGTTTATTTACATGTGTTTTTATATTCAGGAAGGTAGAGGTACCGACACTCCTAGCTGTGAGGTATGCATTAAGACTACGAGAACAGGTAACCATATTTCCCAAACAGCTGTGTGTGTACGGGAATTCCCTGGGTGATTATTGTTATTGTGTACGTTTCACTTGGTAACCGTACCACGTGGTGCTGTTGCCAGAGGAAACGGGTGTGACTGTTGAATAAGTACGCGTGTATAGTATTCGTTGTCGACGACGTTCCATTGTTAAATATGGGTGCGTCGCAGTCAACGATTCCGGATCCCTTAGGATGTATGGTTAAGAATTTTAAAAAGGGATTCAAAGTTTGTGATTTTGGGGTAAAGATGTCTCCTGTACGTTTGGTCACTTTGTGTACTAGGGAGTGGCCTACTTTGGTTGCGGCATGGCCGCCACGTGGCAGTTTGGATCCAACTCTGGTACAGCGCTTACACGTGGCTGTATCAGGTAGGCCTGAACTTTACGGCCAGTTTCCTTATATTGACTGTTGGAGACAGGCCGTAAATGACTCGCCAAAATGGCTCCAGACATGCCACGAGGAGCAGTGTCGCCTCATGGTAGCTAGGACTTGTTCGTCCACTAGGACTGGTGTTAGGCCCATTTTGGACACGCCCCCTGAGTCCGAGATCCCTTTGCCGCCCCCTTACTTTCCGTTAAGAAGAAGTGACGCAAACGCAGGAAGCCCTGCACCCCTCCCCTCATTACCCTCATCCACTTCCGCTTCCTCCTCCAGTACAGGATCCACCCCCCCTCGTACTAAATCTCCCCTTCCGGAACCAGAACCCACCCCCATTAAAAACGAATATCCTGATTTGGCGCCACTTCAGACTTCCGGTCAAGCTTCATCTAGCTCGGCCCGAAGTGTTCTATTCACTACCTTTTCCCAAAACCAACCTCCCACATCCCCATACCCTATCTCTCCCCGACCGGAACCCATGACTGACGCTTCCCTACGTAGCCCCATCCAAACCCGACAGTTGACTGGTGCCCAACAATTAAAGCACTATCAGATGCCTCTTCGCTTAAATCCCGGGTCAGCTTATATCGATGCCGCAGGACAAATGGCACACGCTGACCCAGTCTTCGTATATGTCCCATTTACCACTACCGACCTTTTAAACTGGAAGACCCATAATTCCTCGTATACTGAGAAACCACAAGCCATGACTGATCTGTTCACCTCAATAGTACAGACGCACAATCCGACATGGGCTGATTGCCAGCAGTTACTAATGACTTTATTTAACAATGAGGAAAGGACAAGAATAAATCAAGCAGCCATTAAAGCATTAGAAGATAGAGCCCGTGCTTTGAACCAAGCTAATCCAGCAGCATGGGCCGCAACACACTATCCCAACACTGATCCCGATTGGAACGTAAATGGTGCTGATATGGTTCAACTTAGAGCCTATAGAGACGCTATAATTGCTGGCATGAAAGCCGGAGGAAAGAAAGCCATTAACATGTCGAAGACAGTTGAGGTGATTCAGAAAAGCGATGAAGCGCCCAGTGTCTTTTATGACCGATTATTGGAGGCGTACCGCTTGTACACCCCCTTTAATCCGGAAGACGCAGACAATTCCCGAATGGTTAACTCCGCCTTTGTCAGCCAAGCATACGGAGATATTAAGCGCAAGCTACAAAAGTTAGAAGGGTTTGCAGGTATGTCCATCACCCAACTAATGGAGGTAGCAAATAAGGTCTATATGAACAGGGATACAGAAAGTAAGAAAGAGGAAGAGCGCAAGATGCGTAAAAAGGCTGATATGCTAGCGGTAGCGATCGCAGGCGTAGATAGACGGGGCCCAGATAGAGGCGATAGTAGATGGAATGAGGAACCTCTAAGTAGAAATCAGTGCGCTTACTGTAGGGAAGAAGGGCATTGGAGAAATGAGTGTCCGCGAAGGGAACAGTCTGAGAAAGACAGACCTAGGACAGGTTATGGAAACTTTAGAGGCAGAGCGAGAGGTAGAGGAGGCCCCGGAGGGAGTAATGGTTATAGAGGGAGTAATGGGAACAGAGGAAGTGTTAGGGAAGACAGGTATATTCCAGCAGCGCAAAGGTCCCGCGATAGAGAAGGTAGGGACTTCGTAGGATTGGCTGACACGGTCATGGAGGACTATTGATACCGACCGGGCTCCATCCCCCTTGGTCGAGCGGAGCCTATGGTCGATGTATCAATAGGGGGAAAAAGGAGCGCGTTCATGATCGACACTGGTGCTGAACATTCAGTGGTGACTAATCTAGTTGCTCCTCCATCTGGAAGGACTATTACTGTGATAGGAGCAACTGGAAGAAGTGCTGAAAGACCGGTTCTTAAAAGTCGACTCTGTACATTGGGAGGCCACGTAGTAAAACACCAATTCCTTTATATGCCTGAATGTCCAGTCCAATTGCTGGGACGTGATATGCTATCAAAATTACAAGCGCAGATTACGTTCCTACCAAATGGAACAACATCCTTAAAGTTTAATGGACCTTCAGGTATTATGACTTTATCCGTACCAAAGGAAGAAGAGTGGCGACTTTATACAGTGTTGACTAGCCAAAACCCTAGGAGTGATGAGACATTATTTAACATACCAGGAGTTTGGGCAGAGAACAACCCACCAGGACTGGCCCGCAATATTCCACCTATAAAAATTGAACTAAAACTTGGGGTTTATCCAGTAAGCCTAAGACAATACCACATCCCGCAGAAGGCTAAGAAGAACATCCAATCCTATCTGGATAAGTTCATACGGTATGGTATCCTAAAATTCTGTACTTCCCCCTGGAACACCCCATTGCTGCCTGTTCAAAAGCCCGGTACAGATGAGTATCGACCTGTGCAGGACTTGAGAGCAGTCAATGATGCGGTTGTTAGCATACATCCAGTTGTACCCAATCCATATAACCTGCTTGCTTTAATTCCGGGCGGGGCTACTTACTTCACAGTCTTAGATCTCAAAGATGCCTTCTTTTGCCTCCGAATTGCCGCAGAAAGTCAATGTATTTTCGCTTTCCAATGGGAGAACGCTGTAACGGGCTCAAAACGCCAAATGACTTGGACAAGACTGCCCCAAGGGTTTAAAAATTCACCTACCCTATTTGGTTCAGCCCTAAGTCAAGATCTATTGGATTTCGAGTCCATCCCAGGAGAGTGTGTCTTGTTACAATATGTAGATGACTTGTTGATAGCAGCAGTTACAAAAGAAATCTGTCAGCAAGCAACGCACGATCTACTACACATTCTCTGGAAGGCAGGATACAAGGTGTCCAGAAAGAAGGCTCAGTTGTGTTTGCCAACTGTCAAGTATCTGGGATTCCATATCTCTGAAGGTCAAAGGATTATGGGGCCAGAGAGAAAAGAAGCTGTCTGCCAAATACCAATACCCAAGAATAGAAGACAAGTGCGAGAATTCTTGGGGGCAGCAGGCTTCTGTAGGATATGGATTCCCAGCTATGCGATACTAGCAAAACCTCTGTACGCAGCTATCAAAGGTACAGAGCACGACCCCTTCTTATGGACCCAAGAACAGCAAACGGCATTTGAAGATGTGAAGAAGGCTTTGATGAGTGCCCCAGCATTAGGTCTAGCTGATCACACACGACCATTCTACTTATATGTACACGAGCAAAGAAGAATGGCTGTGGGAGTATTGACACAGTACTTGGGATCATGGCAAAGACCTGTTGCCTACATGTCTAAGCAACTGGATGCAGTGGCCAGCGGACTTCCACCTTGTCTAAGAGCCGTAGCTGCAGCCGCCCTGCTAGTAGCTGAAGCCGATAAACTCACTCTGGGTCAAGAACTTTATGTACGAGTCCCACATGCAGTACAGACGTTGTTGGATTACAAAGGAAATCATTGGTTTAGTAACAGCCGTATGACCAAGTATCAAGCAATGTTGTGTGAAAACCCAAGAGTGCATTTAGAGACTGTAAACACCTTAAATCCAGCTACCCTTTTGCCACAACCTACTGAAAGTCAACATGATTGTTTGGAAGTAATGGATGAAGTATTTTCAAGTAGACCAGATCTTCGTGATTTTCCCATCCAGAACCCCGATGTTCAATATTACACCGACGGCAGTAGTTATGTGAAAGAAGGGATCCGCTATGCAGGATATGCAGTAACAACAATAGACAAGGTGATAGAAGCTCGGCCACTGGCGAAAGGAACATCAGCACAAAAGGCAGAATTGATAGCACTAACACGAGCGTTACAATTGGCTGAAGGTTTAAGAGTAAATATCTATACGGACTCTAAGTATGCGTTTTTAACCACTCATGCCCACGGAGCTTTGTATAAAGAAAGAGGACTACTGAATTCAGAAGGCAAAGAAATCAAGTACGCAGCTGAAATCCTACAACTATTGGAAGCAGTGTGGGAGCCGAAAGAAGTCGGTATCATACATTGTCGAGCGCATCTGAGAGGAGATGGTGATGTAACCAAAGGAAATCGGATGGCAGATAGTGCAGCTAAGCGTGCTGCTGAATCAGGAAGACAGGAGTATGTGGGGCATATAGCTGCTCTAATACCAACTCCACTGTCCCAATGGACTCCAGTTTATACAGCTCAAGAAGAGGAGTGGTTAAAGACTGAACCGGGAAAGTATTTGGAGAACAAGTGGTATCAGCTAGAAGATGGAAGAATAGTCATACCAGCATCACTAGCGGTAGAAATTGTCCAAAATTATCACAACGGGACACATTCTGGGAGAGACAGTACTGAAGAATCTCTCAGGAAACATTTCTACATACCAAGATTGTCCAACTTGACTCAGGCCATTGTACGCAGATGTGTAACGTGTGCTAAGAATAATGCAAGACAAGGACCAGTAAAGCCACCAGGAGTCCAGTTTATGGGGGGACTCCCCATGTCCGATCTACAAATAGACTTTACAGTGATGCCTAAATCGGGTGGACATCGTTACCTGCTGGTAATTGTGTGCACCTATTCAGGCTGGGTAGAAGCATGTCCTACTCGTACAGAGAAAGCAGGAGAAGTTGTAAGATTCCTGCTACGAGAAATAATACCTCGATATGGACTACCCTGTTCTATAGGATCGGACAATGGTCCAGCTTTTGTTCACCAGTGCCTACAACAACTGACTCATATGCTTGGTATAAAGTGGAGGCTTCATACTGCATATAGACCCCAGAGTTCTGGTAAGGTAGAGAGAATGAATAGAACTATTAAGAACCAGTTGGCTAAAATGTGTCAGGAAACCCAACTTAAGTGGAACGTTCTCTTACCTATAGCTCTATTGCGAATCCGCAGTACCCCTACCAGAAGGATGGGCCTCTCTCCTTTTGAAATTATGTATGGACGACCACCTCCCGTACTTGGTAACTTAAGGGGGGATTTGAGTCAGTTGGGAGAAGGAATTACTCGGCAGCAGGTTGTAGAATTGGGTAAGACTATGGAGGAGGTACAGAAATGGGTACAAGATAGATTACCTGTGAATATTTATCCCCCTGTTCATAGTTATCATCCAGGAGACCAAGTGTGGATTAAAGAGTGGAATAATGTACCGTTAGGGCCCAAGTGGAGAGGTCCTTATGTTGTTCTTTTGTCTACCCCTACAGCGATAAAAGTAGCCGAAGTGACTCCGTGGATACATCACTCCAGGGTTAAACCAGCAGCAGTCGATTCTTGGCAAGTTACAGCAGATCCAGAGAATCCCTGCAAGATCCGGTTGAAACGCACTACTCAGTCGGAGTAACGAGGAATTATTGTGGATTACAAATTTTATTGTTACAGGTGTGAGTGAGAAGGCCATAATAAAGCCTGTCCTCTTACCAACACATAGTGTATAAGCCAGGAAAGTCTCGAAGGGACACCTGTGAAGACGAGCAGGACTCCATTCCCTGCAGCCCTCACATCCTGGAAGCTGAGGTTCCATCGCACGGACGAAGACTGAGGATGACGGCGAAAGATGTGCTTTTGATTGTGTTTATTTACATGTGTTTTTATATTCAGGAAGGTAGAGGTACCGACACTCCTAGCTGTGAGGTATGCATTAAGACTACGAGAACAGGTAACCATATTTCCCAAACCCTAATTTGGCATTCACAATACGAGTGTAAAGGAGATGTATCGAGATGTAGATACTTAAATATAGACTATAGTGTGTGCCATTTAGGAGTAGGAGAACCTAAGTGCTTCAGTCCGGAGTATCAACCTCGTACAATTTGGTTGACTCTCAGGAATGGAGATCCTCAGGGGACCCTAATTAACAAGACGGTGTTAGAATCCGTACATTCTTCGGGTGTTCTGCTATTTGATGCGTGCAAAGCGATATCGAGTGGTAGAAAGCCGTGGAATGTATGTGGGGATCTTAGATGGGAGAGGACGTATGGGTCTAATGATAAATATATTTGTCCCAGTAGTAAAAATAAATATGTGAGTCCTAGATGCCCAAATAAAGACTATAACTTTTGCCCATATTGGTCTTGTGTGGGGTGGGCGACTTGGGGACAGACAGTAGACAAAGACATGATAGTGACTAAGTTGCCGACTAGCCCTTATTGTAAGTCTATGGAATGCAACCCAGTCCATATACTTATTAATAACCCCGACAAGTTCCTAGATAAGTATGGCAATTTATTTGGGTTTCAGATATACGGGACGGGTTTAGATCCTGGGACATTATTGTTTATAGGAATAGAGACTGATACGGTATCCTCCCAGACTCATCAAGTATACCATTCCTTTTATGAAGAGATGAGTATAGATAATAAGATCCCCCATAACGCTAAAAACCTGTTCATTGATCTAGCTGAAAGTATTGCCGGTAGTCTTAATGTTACCAACTGCTATGTGTGTGGAGGTACTAACATGGGAGACCAATGGCCTTGGGAAGCAAAGGAGGTAATGTCCGGTTCTGAGGCAGTTGACCAATTAATATCTACACAAGCCGATTATCATATGAGTGTTAGAGGTAAATCTGAGTGGAGATTAAAGACCTCCATCATAGGTTATGTTTGCATAGCAAGGAAAGGAATAATGTATAATACTTCTGTAGGAGAATTAACTTGTCTAGGGCAAAAAGCTTATGATGATGATACAAAGAATACAACTTGGTGGTCGGCTTCAAATGTCTCAGAACCATCAAACCCGTTTGCTAGATACGCCAATTTAAAGGATGTGTGGTTTGATCTATCTATCACATCTACCTGGAGAGCCCCAGCAAATTTGTACTGGATCTGTGGTAAGAAAGCCTATTCGGAGCTGCCACAGGACTGGGAAGGGGCATGTGTGTTGGGTATGCTCAAACCATCCTTCTTCTTGTTACCGATTGAAACAGGTGAGACTTTAGGTGTTAAAGTGTATGATGTGAATCATAGGAAGAAAAGGGGACCCATAGAGATAGGCACCTGGGAAGATAATGAATGGCCTCCCCAGCGTATTATAGATTATTATGGGCCAGCCACGTGGGCTGAGGATGGTACCTTTGGTTATAGAACCCCTATTTATATGCTCAACCGTATTATAAGATTACAGGCGGTGGTTGAGATTATCACAAATGAGACATCACAAGCGCTCAATCTTCTAGCGAAGCATAAAAAAAAATAGATTAGCCTTGGATTACCTTTTGGCAGTAGAGGGAGGTGTATGTGGGAAGTTTAACCTAAGCAATTGCTGTCTTCAAATAGACGACGAAGGGCAAGCAATAGCTGAGCTTACTAGCCATATGGTTAAACTAGCGCATGTGCCTACTCAAGTATGGAAAGGGTACAATCCAAGTAGTTGGTTTGGTAGCTGGTATGAGTGGTTTGGAGGGCTTAAGGCAGTGGTAGGTGGAGTCCTACTGATTTTACTGTTGTGTCTACTCCTACCGTGTCTTATACCCTTAGTAGGTCTGTGCAAAGCCTGATAGGAAGTATAGCAGAGAGGAAGGCTGCTGCACAGATAATGGCGATATATAAGTATAAGGCTCTAGATCAAGGAGAACCAATGCAGGAAGATGAGTGTTAAAAGATTCACATCATAAGATAAGTCTGGTCTGGTTCAAGGTAACTTGCGGTGTAAGCAAAACTAAGGTTATGTGATGCCTCAAGTAATTGTAAAATATCAAGAGGCATCAAAGGGGGGAATGTGGTGGAATCTCGGTAAAAATAAATTTAGTAGGCCGAGATTACCACGTGGCATGTGTACGTGCATATGCTGACGTATCGATCAGTTGGTTGCACGTGGCAAGATACGATCAGTAGTGTACGGAGCATGTGCAAGAATACAGGATATAGTATTCCCCCTCCTCCATTGTGCTGGACAAGCCATGCGGTCAAACAGGAAGTTAATTCTTATTTGTGTTGATTGGTTAAGAGAATGTGCGGGTGGAGCTTAATATGGGAGGAGTTATATGCCTATATAAGGAGCCTGCACTATTGTCCGGGGCTCAGACTTTGCTGTATTTTGGTGACGCTAGTCCCTCTGAGTCCCGATCGGTGATCCAATAAAGAATCTCTTCCTTCCTGAAGAAACCTGTGTCCATCTCTCTGTGCTTGGCTTCCGTCAGTTTCTCCGGTATCAATAGTGATCCTTTAACATTTATTTAATGCACATATATTTGTGCATTCAAAGGGCCTGGGATCTAATTTTGCCCGGGGGCCCCAAAGGCTCTCAGTCCGCCCCTGCACACACTGCATACACTACACCAGCGGTTCCCAAAGTGTGGGTCGCGACCCACTGGTGGGTCGCAGGGCGATCCCCAGTGGGTCGAGCTGACCCACACATCCAGGGCCGCCGGGCAGTCAGGCATGCAGACTGACACCAGGAGGGAGCCCGGCAGCTTGCCCTGTATGCCGCCGGGCTCCCTCCAGTCAGTCTGCCAGCAGCTCCGGTCTGAGCTCCGCCGGGTGCAGAGCTGAAGACCGTGTGATAGAAGTCTCACGAGCTCCCAGAGCGTTACCATGTAACACAATATACACACACTGCATCCACTACACACACACACACTGCAATCAAACGCAAACATTACATACAAATACACCCCTGCATTAAAACACTAAAATGATCTACAAACACCCCTTCATTCAAACACCAACACTACACACAAAAAGCACACCTGCATTTAAAGTCCTACACTACATATACAAACACCCCTGCATTCAGATGCAAACATTACAAACAAGTACACCACTACATTCCAATAGCAACAGTACATACAAATACACTCATACATGCACACATATACTTAATACAAAAACATGCTTACATTCAAACACTGCTCACAAATATAACCCTGCAATGATGTGCAAATGGTAGATCTCCATCTGGCATATTATTGTTGAAGTTCTCCGACAGATGGAGATCTACCTTTTGGCCACACTTTCACTAGATGGGGGCCCAGAAAACATACTTGCACCACGGTCCTCTCTACATTAGTTCCACCACTAGGATAATCAACGTGAGGTGCCTGGATGAAAGAGCAGGACAACAACATTTCTGATTCTGAGTTTGTGAGTAAGCAGTTGTATGTCTCTAAAACTGATTGCCATGATGTGTAAAGTTTCTGCCTCTAAAACTGCCATGATATATCAAAATTATGCCTCTAAAACTGCCATGTTATGCCAATTTTATGCATCTAAAGCTGATTGCCATGGTGTGCCAATTTTATGCATCTGACTGTTTGCAATGGTGTGCCAATTGAATGCTTCTGAAACTGATTGCCATGATGTGCCACGTTTATGCATCTAAAAGTGATTGCCATGATATGCCAGGTTTATGCATCTAAAGCTGATTGCCATGGTGTGCCAAGTTTATGTATTTAAAGCTGTCATGATGTTCCAATTGTATGCCTCTAAAACTGATTGCCATGATGTACCAATTTTATGCATCTAAAACTGATTGCAATGGTATGCCAATTGTATGCATCTAAAGCGGATTGCCATGGTGTGCCAATTGTATGCATCTAAAGCGGATTTCCACGGTGTGCCAATTGTATGCTTCTGAAGCTGATTGCCATGATGTGCCAAGTTTATGCATCTAAAAGTGATTGCCATGATATGCCAAGTTTATGCATCTAAAGCTGATTGCCATGGTGTGCCAAGTTTATGTATTTGAAGCTGTCATGATGTTCCAATTGTATGCCTCTATAACTGATTGCCATGATGTACCACTTTTATGCATCTAAAAGTGATTGCAATGGTATGCCAATTGTATGCATCTTAAGCGGATTGCCATGGTGTGCCAATTGTATGCGTCTAAAGCGGATTTCCACGGTGTGCCAATTGTATGCTTCTGAAGCTGATTGCCATGATGTACCAAGTTTATGCATCTAAAAGTGATTGCCATGATATGCCAATTTTATGCATCTAAAGCGGATTGCATTGGTGTGTCAATTGTATGCATATAAAGCGGATTTCCACGGTGTGCCAATTGTATGCATCTAAAGCGGATTGCTATAGTTTGCCAATTGTATGCCTCTAAAGCGGTTTGCCATGGTGTGCCAATTGTATGCCTCTGAAGCGGATTGCCATGGTGTTCACTTTTTAAAATACGCATTAAAAGCAAGTGGGTCTCGAAAAATTACCATTTTGAAAAGTGGGTCTCGGCCCATAAAAGTTTGGGAAGCCCTGCACTACACTAACACACACACACTCTGCATTCACTGCACAAACAGTATCTAATACACACAAACACTGCATCCATTACACACATTCTAATTCACCTCCACTATACACACCACATTCAGTCCTGCATCATTTGCAGCGGATTAGGTAGGAGTCTCGTGGGCGAAGAGGGCGGCGGGGGGGGCCCAGACCTTGTGCTTTGTCAGGGACCCCAAAATTTCTGCTGGCGGCCCTGAATTAACTAAATAGACATATTCATATTAATGAGTGAAATAAATAGGCCATTTTAAGGCTTTCAAATCGTAAGTGTAATACAGAATTTAACCACAAGATGCCAGCAAAGTATTACTTAGAAAAAATTTTGACACTACAAATGTTCTAAATAAAATATCTCTCTCGCAATAAATACGGTGTATATATAATAATAATTTTAAAAAATTTCGATGCAAGATCATCTGTTTTATGGCTAAAATAAGAAAATAAATAGGCAGCTTGATTCCTGACGGCTGTTTGTGTTGCCCGTCCCTATGTGGCATTTTGGAGTGCTGGGCTTAGGGCAGCAGGGTCTCAGGGGGCCTCTGTTTTTATTTCATTTTTTGTATTAAGCGGAAATTGCGAAATACAGACACTACATTGTCATATCTCTACTTAAAGCTCTGATAATATATGGAATAATCTAACCACTCATTTTAAAAATAACCTAAAGTAAACAGCGTAAATAAAATAAAACAAAAAAATGATCAGCAATATGTACCCTGGAAGCATTAACATAGGTAGAGACTCCCCAAGTATACTTGTGGCCAATCTGGCCAATCAGAGCGTTGCTGCGGATTACCACGGCAATGCTCCGATGCAAGGCCGCCATCAGGGGGTGACAACCGTGACGGTTGTCACGGGCCCGGCGGTCCTGGGGGGCGCGGACTGCTTTGGCAGTCCAGGGCCCCACAATTACTTTCTGCACATATATATAGCGATCATCGCTATATATATGTGCAGCCGCGGGCCCCCCGGCTCCCTATACTTGCAGAGGGGGCCCAGCGGACTGCAGGAACACTTTACAGCATTTCCTGCTCTAACTCCCGCGAGACGTGCGGCCGTTAGAGCGTTGCCATGGCAACGCTCCGCGCGGCGCGCACACTACATCTCGCGGGAGTGAGAGCAGGAAATGCTGTAAAGTGTTCCTGCAGTCCGCTGGGCCCCCTCTGCAAGTATAGGGAGCCGGGGGGCCCACAATTCCACCTGACCGGACCACCAGGGATCAAAGGATCTTCCCCCCTCCCTGAACCAGGTAAGAAACAGGGAGGGGGGAATAACAAAAATACATTTAAATTACTATTACTACATTTACATGCATACACTACTAAACACATACACACACTGCATTCATTACACTGACACACACTGCATTCATTACACTGACACACACACTGCATTCATTACACTGACACACACACACTGCATTCATTACACTGACACACACACTGCATTCATTACACTGACACACACACTGCATTCATTACACTGACACACACTGCATTCATTACACTGACGCACACACTGCATTCATTACACTGACACACACACTGCATTCATTACACTGACACACACACTGCATTCATTACACTGACACACACACTGCATTCATTACACTGACACACACACACTGCATTCACTGCACTGACACTCACACACACTGCATTCACTGCACTGACACACACTCTGCCTTCATTGCACTGACACACACTGCATTCATTACACTGACACACACTGCATTCATTACACTGTCACACTGCATTCATTACACTGTCACACTGCATTCATTACACTGTCACACTGCATTCATTACACTGTCACACTCTGCATTCACGACACTGACACACTCTGCATTCACTACACTGACACACTCTGCATTCACTACACTGACACACTCTGCATTCACTACACTGACACACTCTGCATTCACGACACTGACACACTCTGCATTCACGACACTGACACACTCTGCATTCACTACACTGACACTCACTGCACTAACACACACACTGCATTCACTACACTGACACATACGCACTGCATTCACTGCACTAACACTCACTGCATTAACACTCACTGCACTAACACACACACACACTGCATTCACTGCACTAACACACACACTGCATTCACTGCACTAACACACACACTGCATTCACTGCACTAACACACACACTGCATTCACTGCACTAACACACACACTGCATTCACTACACTAACACACACACTGCATTCACTACACTAACACACACTCTGCATTCACTACACTAACACACACTCTGCATTCACTGCACTAACACACTCACTGCACTAACACACTCACTGCACTAACACACTCACTGCACTAACACACACACTGCACTAACACACACTGCACTAACACACACACTGCATCCACCGCACTGACACACACACTGCATCCACCGCACTGACACACACACTGCATCCACCGCACTGACACACACACTACATTCACCACACTGACACTCACTGCATCCACTACACTGACACACACTGCATCCACTACACTGACACACACTGCATCCACTACACTGACACACACTGCATCCACTACACTGACACACACTGCATCCACTACACTGACACACACTGCATTCACTACACTGACATACACTGCATCCACTACACTGACACACTCACACACTGCATTCACTACACTGACACACACACACTGCATTCACTGCACTAACACTCACTGCACTAACACACACTGCATTCACTGCCCTAACATACACACTGTATCCACTGCACTAACACACACTCTGCATTCACTACACTAACACACACTCTTCATCCACTACACTAACACACATACTGCATTCATTGGGGGGGGAGGCAGGCCGGCCGGGCAGGGAGGGGGGGGAGGCAGGCCGGCAGGGAGGGGGAGGGGCCCAGACTTTGTGCTTTGTCAGGGGCCCCAAAATTTCTGGTGGCGGCCCTGCTCCGATGGTCTCGCGAGATTACATGGTCTGCAGCTCTGTGGCCACTGGACCACCAGGAAGCCCACTGGACCACCAGGGAAGAAAAGGTATGTTGTCTCTCCCCGTCAGACCCCCCTCTTTCAGCATCACCCCCATCACCCCCCTCATCATCCCCCCTCACTATCAACCCCCTCATCATCCCCCCTCACTATCAACCCCCTCACCACCCTGAGCATCACCCCTCACTATCAACCTCTTCGCTCACCATCCGCCCCCCCCTCGCTCACCATCCGGCCCCCTCGCTCACCATCCGGCCCCCTCGCTCACCATCCGGCCCCCTCTTCCTCTCCCCATCAACCCCCCTCTTCCTCTCCCCATCAACCCCCCTCTTCCTCTAATCATCACTGCCCCCATACATGCAACACACTTCAAGCAGCTACCCCATACACATAGGGTCCCAGACAAAAACGCAAACATGCTTACATAGACATACATTCTCACACACACACACACAAGGATACTCTGTCAGACACAATCTCAGGCACATACACAGGTAAACTGTGCATTAATGTGTATATGTGACAGTGTGCATGTATTGCAACTCTATTTTTTTCCTTTTTTTTTAGTGGGGCCTCATGTTTGAGTTTTGCCTAAGGCCTCATAAAGTCTAGAGCCGCCTCTGCTCTCACCCTCCCCAGCCCCTCCATGTCCCATTCCCTCTCACCCTCCCCAGCTCCTCCATGTCCCATTCCCTCTCACCCTCCACCCTCCCAGGCTATCCATGTGTCCCATTCCCTCTCACCCCCCCCCCCCACCACCACCACCCAGCCTCCATGTGGCTTATTCCCTCCTGCCCCAAAGCACCTCCATGTGGCCTATTTCCTGCGGCCCCAAAGTCCCTCCATGTGTCCCATTCCCTCCAGCCCCAAAGCCCCTCCATGTGTCCCATTCCCCCTGGCCCCAAAGCCCCTCCATGTGTCCCATTCCCCCTGGCCCCAAAGCCCCTCCATGTGTCCCATTCCCCCTGGCCCCAAAGCCCCTCCATGTGTCCCTTTCCCTCCGGCCCCAAAGCCCCTCCATGTGTCCCTTTCCCTCCGGCCCCAAAGCCCCTCCATGTGTCCCATTCCCTCCGGCCCCAAAGCCCTCCATGTGTCCCATTTCCTCCGGCCTCAAAGCCCCTCCATGTGTCCCATTCTCCCCGGCCCTAAAGCACTATCATGGGTCCCATTCCCTCTCCTACCAGCTCCTCCATGTGTCTCATATGAAGGCTGGGGACTGGTGAAGGGGGGCTGGGGATCTGTGGATTGGTGAAGGCGGCAGGGGACTGATAAAGGAGACAGTGGACTGATGAAGGGGGGCAGGGAATTTTGTTGTTACAACTGTTCTATATTTATCAGTTTATTGCATGTGTATTTTGGAGATAGCTTTGTAAACTGACCCTTTACAATAAATGTTGCACAGTATTTTCGGATAAATATATATATATACCCACACACATTACATACAGCCAGCACTCACTATACCCACACACATTACATACAGTCAGCACATAAATTAACTATTAGCTGCCAAGTGTGTTTGTTATTATTATTATTATTATTATTATTATTATTTGCCCACAGACCGTTCTAGCCAATAACACACAGTTAATAATTTACTTGCAAAAATGTGCGTCATACGGGATTTTCTTTCAAACCAATGCATTGTAAATTTCTAAATACGTTTTTTGATTGCAGTTTAAGCAATTTGACATGGTATTGTGGTCACATGGCTTGATCACATGATGTCACAATGCACTTATTAATAATTAAAGGGACACTCCACGCACCCAGACCACTTCTGCCCATTGGAGTGGTCTTTATGAAGAAGTGGGTTTTTAATTATTTTTTTGAAGGAGTGGAGACTGGGTGAGCATCTAACGGAGGAGGGAAGTGAGTTCCACAGGAACGGTGCAGCCCTCGAGAAGTCTTGAAGGCGAGCATCAGAGGTGGGCGTACAGACAGAAGATAGACGTAAGTTTTCAGCAGAGCGTAAGGGCCTAGATGGGACATACTTGTGTATTAGGGAGGATAGATAGGTGGGAGCAGCATTATATATAGATTTGAAAGAAAGAACCAGAATTTTAAATTGAGCCCTATATCTTACAGGAAGCCAATGTAGGGACTGACACAAGGGTGAGGCGAGGGATGTGTGGGTGGACAGAAAGATGAGCCTTGTCACCGCATTCATTATGGACTGTAACGGCGCAAGTTGGGAGCACGTAAGACCACTGAGAAGTGGATTACAGTAGTCAAGGCGAGAAAGGACAGTGGAATGGACCAGCACCTTAGTCGCATCTGGCGTTAAGTAGGGTTGGATGCACGCAATGTTTTTGAGATGGAAGTGGCAGGATTTGGCGATAGACTGAACATGAGGCGTGAAGGAGAGGTCGAAGTCAAAGAGAACACCTAGGCAGCGAGCCTGTGTGGTGGAGCTGATGGTAACACTGTTGACTTGGAGGGAGACAGACACAGAAGTAGCAACACCTCAGGGAGGAAAGACCAGAAGTTCTGTTTTGGACAAGTTGAGCTTAAGGAAGTGGGCAGCCATCCAGTTAGAAATAGCAGAGAGGCAGTCAGAGACACTACTCAGGAGAGGACAGATAGATTTGCGTGTCATCCGCATAGAAATGATATTGGAAGCCAAAGGTAATGAGTTTACCAAGGGAGGCAGTATAGATGGAGAACAGTAGGAGACCAAGGACTAAACCTTGGGGGGACACCAACAGAGAGGAGTTAGGGAGAAGAAGCAGAGCCAGAGAAAGAAACGCTAAAAGAGCAACAGGAGAGAGCAATATCTTGTAGACCGATATTGTGGAGGATTAGAAGAAGAAGAGCGCTCTTGATAAAGGCGCCACATAGCGCTGAAACGCGCGTCGAGCTAGACGCTGGGTTTAGGGTTTATATACACCACTTTGGGTCTCTCTTTTAGCCTTCGATATGACTAACAGCTGATACTAGATTTAGGGCTGTACTCTGCCCGGTGTGCATGCCGAATAGCAGTAGTAAGGCTTTGAGTTACTAGCTTATTAGTCTCTTAGGGATTTGTCTCTCAGAGACTCCTCTGCCTAGCCTCCTATTGGACTTTGAATAAGTCAGGCGATAACCCAAGGGTTTGGTACTCCACTTTGCTGGTCTATTGGGCTAGTAATCAGGAATTACCCTATACTAGTCTGTTATTTAATATCTTTCTCTCTAGATTTAGCTATTAAGCACTCTGAGAATACGATACAGTTAGGAGTTTAGTCACTCTACCTCCTACACTCTAATATATATAAAAAAAAAGGAGGTGCTCTAGCCTCTGCACAAGTGGAGCCTGCCTATCTACCTGAACTTAAACTTGGGGGGCATTCAGAGGCATTTCTAATTGTACTTTTCATTTTATTTTCAATTTATTTTTAGTTTCACCTATACTTGTATACCTTATAGTAGGGGTCACCTACTGGCTGTTTTTCCCAGACAACTATATAGGTGATATCTCTACCATTATTGTTATCCCTACTAGGAGGGCAGCTCATACCACTGGTCTGCCTCTCCTATGATCTATATAGGTGACTGCGGCATGCTTCTGGGCTGTGCTAACTAGGTAGAGCTCTATTTACGCATATGGGTATCCTTTCCTGTTCATACAATTGCTAGCCCCCGCTAACTCTTATTTTGCTATATTTAGCCTCTAGGCTATTGCATGGTCCCCCTATAATATACTTTACATATAGTATATTATATCTTAGGGGAACACCCATGGGACCTTAACTTAAGATCGAGACCAAGTGTGTGTAGCACATTTTTTCACCCCCCCCTTTTTTTGCACAGTTTGTTTGCACTTTCTTGGGTTACCATATTGGTTTTTAGTACATTAATTTCCTAATAAAGATTTTTTTATTTTTATTTTCGCTTACTTCATGTATTCAGCCATGGGACTCTAGTCAGTTATTTACCCTCCTATATGGGCACACCCCCTGCTAGTGGTCTTTGGAAGCTGGACTCTTGCTCTCCCTTCCATCTACCCTAACACTTGGGATTCTTTTTCCTCCAGTTTATATCGTTCTGGGTTATGCCCATGTCTGTTGCCCATTTAGTCCGTTTTGACTTCAGGGTTAGTTTGTTCTAACTCTGTAGTCTTTCCTTTTCTTATATTTACTTAAGCATTGAATAAAGCATTTAGGTCTCCCCCATCGACGGTGGAGGAGCGTGGGCAGGGCCTGACCCAGCGCCGAAGGACATGGCACTGGATTCAGGTAAATAGCTGAAGGGGTTTTAACATGGGATGGGGGGTGGGAGGGAGAGTGGCACTGCAGGGTCCTGCAGTGCCAGAAAAACAGATATGTTTGTAATGTTATTATTTTGATGTATTTAACTCATTAGGTATTTTATTGATCATGTATATGTTTTTGTATATGTTTTATGTATATGTATATTTTTGTCTGTGGACTGTATTGATATTTGAGGTCATCATTTTGTGCCTTATGTTTTGCACACATGCCTCATCATTTGCTTTGCACACAGCACTTTGATTGTATTTTCACACCACACCGTATAAATAAGGTTGATGTTATGTGTTTTAGTTTGATAAACAATCCAGAACATTGAATTCTCTTCACTTATAAATCTGCCATGGAGTATGTTTCTGACTTTGTGTGTGTGCCATCCTCTCTGCGATTGTGGATGCAGGATGTCCTCACTTCTGCCGTCTTATTTTTGTATGCATATGATCTTAAAGCTATACAATATTTTCAGGGAGAGGGATTCATCCCCCATTCCCTCCCAGTTCCTACACCCATATGCAGGGCTGATCCTATGGACAGGGGCGTATGGGTGAGATTTTTTTTTTTGGTGCCTCCCAGGTGGGCGCGGTCATCTTTCTAACCCCTCTGCTTTGCAACGACTCCACCTCTCCATCTAGACACACACTCACAGGCAGTCACACACACTCACTGATTTGTCACACACTGACTGAAACATACTCAGACAGAAACATTGACACACACTCTCAATGACAGAAACACTCACTGACAGACACAAATGCTGACAGACACACAGTGGTACACAAAACAAGGAAGTCCAGCGCTCAGCGTTTTAAATCTCAAAAATTATATAATATAATCACACAATTATACACACACTGCCCCATGCATACCTAGACAATCACACACATTCACACTGTCATATGGACACTGTATCAGACAGACAAACACACACACTCTCTCTTAGTGTCTCATACACACAGTCCTTGCTGTCATGAACACTGGGAGATGGAAAGGAGGCCAGGGTCCCTAGTATCTAGTGGGAGGCAGGTATTCCTTTCTGCTTCCCTTCTGTGCTGCAGCAGCTCTAGAATTGGTGACGCCATCTTGAACAATTATCTCTATAAACTCATGTGTATAAATAATTTTTTAAAGCAACACACACAAACACTGACATACATACATGCACACACTTAGTGACATACTTTTACTGACACATACACACACTTACTGTTAGACACATACACGCTTACACAGTCTTGCACACACACTCACAAATTAATTGTATTGTTTGTTGCTCCTACCTTTAGGAGTCTTCTGGGCAGGGCTGCCATCAGAAATTTTGGGGCCCCTGACAAAGCACAAGGTCTGGGCCCCCCCCACCCGACCCCTCCCTCCCGGGCCCGCCCACGCCCTACCTAGTCCGCTGACAATGATGCGGGACTGAATGTGGTGTGTATAGTGTAAGTGAATTAGAATGTGTGTAATGGATGTAGTGTTTGTGTGTATTAGATACTGTTTGTGCAGTGAATGCAGAGTGTGTTAGTGTAGCAGATGCAGTGTGTATAGTGAACGCAGAGTGTGTTTGAGTAGTGGATGTAGTGTGTGTACAGTGATGTAGTGTGTGTTTGTGTAGTGGATGTAGTGTTTGTATGTACTAGATGAAATGTGTTTAGTGGATGCAGTGTCTGTAGTTGATGTAGTGTGTGTATTAGACGCAGTGTCTGTGTATAGTGAATGCAGAGTGTTTCAATTTGTGGTGGATGTAGTGTGTGTACTGTGAATACAGGATGTTTGTGTAGTGGATGCTGTGTGTACAGTTAATGCAGAGTGTGTGTCGTATAGTGAATCCAGAGTGTGTGCATAGTTTAGTGAATGCAGAGTGTGTGCATAGTTTAGTGAATGCAGAGTGTGTGCATAGTTTAGTGAATGCAGAGTGTGTGTTAGTGTGTAATGAATGCAGAGTGTGTGCATAGTTTAGTGAATGCAGAGTGTGTGTTAGTGTGTAATGAATGCAGAGTGTGTGTTAGTGTGTAGTGAATGCAAAGTGTGTCAGTGTAATGAATGTAGTGTGTGTGTGTGTGTGTGTTAGTGCAGCGAATGCAGAGTGTTTGTAAATGTGTAGTGAATGCAGAGTGTGTGTTAATGTGTAGTGAGTGCAGAGGGTGTGTTAGTGTGTAGCGGATGCAGAGTGTGTGTTAGTGTAGTGAATGCAGAGTGTTAATGTGTAGTGAATGCAGAGAGTGTTTGAGTAGTGGATGTAGTGTGTGTACAGTGATGTAGTGTGTGTTTGTGTAGTGGATGTAGTGTTTGTATGTACTAGATGAAATGTGTTTAGTGGATGCAGTGTCTGTAGTTGATGTAGTGTGTGTATTAGACGCAGTGTCTGTGTATAGTGAATGCAGAGTGTTTCCATTTGTGGTGGATGTAGTGTGTGTACTGTGAATACAGGATGTTTGTGTAGTGGATGCTGTGTGTACAGTTAATGCAGAGTGTGTGTCGTATAGTGAATCCAGAGTGTGTGCATAGTTTAGTGAATGCAGAGTGTGTGCATAGTTTAGTGAATGCAGAGTGTGTGTTAGTGTGTAATGAATGCAGAGTGTGTGTTAGTGTGTAGTGAATGCAGAGTGTGTCAGTGTAATGAATGTAGTGTGTGTGTGTGTGTTAGTGCAGCGAATGCAGAGTGTTTGTAAATGTGTAGTGAATGCAGAGTGTGTGTTAATGTGTAGTGAATGCAGAGGGTGTGTTAGTGTGTAGCGGATGCAGAGTGTGTGTTAGTGTAGTGAATGCAGAGTGTTAATGTGTAGTGAATGCAGAGAGTGTTTGAGTAGTGGATGTAGTGTGTGTACAGTGATGTAGTGTGTGTTTGTGTAGTGGATGTAGTGTTTGTATGTACTAGATGAAATGTGTTTAGTGGATGCAGTGTATGTAGTGGATGTAGTGTGTGTATTAGACACAGTGTCTGTGTATAGTGAATGCAGAATGTTTCAATTTGTGGTGGATGTAGTGTGTGTACTGTGAATACAGGATGTTTGTGTAGTGGATGCTGTGTGTACAGGTGATGCAGAGTGTATGTTAGTGTAGTGAATGCAGAGTGTGTGTCAGTATAGTGAATCCAGAGTGTGTGCATAGTTTAGTGAATGCAGAGTGTGTGTTAGTGTGTAATAAATGCAGAGTGTGTGTTAGGGTGTAGTGAATGCAGAGTGTGTCAGTGTAATGAATGTAGTGTGTGTGTAAATGTGTAGTGAATGCAGAGTGTGTGTTAATGTGTAGTGAATGCAGAGAGTGTGTTAGTGTAGTGAATGCAGAGAGTGTGTTAGTGTAGTGAATGCAGAGAGTGTGTTAGTGTAGTGAATGCAGAGAGTGTGTTAGTGTAGTGAATGCAGAGAGTGTGTTAGTGTAGTGAATGCAGAGAGTGTGTTAGTGTAGTGAATGCAGAGAGTGTGTTAGTGTAGTGAATGCAGAGAGTGTGTTAGTGTAGTGAATGCAGAGAGTGTGTTAGTGTAGTGAATGCAGAGAGTGTGTTAATGTGTAGTGAATGCAGAGAGTGTGTTAATGTGTAGTGAATGCAGAGAGTGTGTTAATGTGTAGTGAATGCAGAGAGTGTGTTAATGTGTAGTGAATGCAGAGAGTGTGTATGTGTAGTGAATGCAGAGAGTGTGTTAGTGTAGTGAATGCAGAGAGTGTGTTAGTGTGTAGCGGATGCAGAGTCTGTGTTAGTGTAGTGAATGCAGAGAGTGTGTTAGTGTGTAGCGGATGCACAGTGTGTGTTAGTGTAGTGAATGCAGAGTGTGTTAGTGTGTAGCGGATGCAGAGTGTGTGTTAGTGTAGTGAATGCAGAGTGTGGTAATGTGTAGCGAATGCAGAGTGTGTGTCAGTATAGTGGATGCAGTGAGTGTGTTAGTGTGTAGTGTATGCAGAGTGCATGTTGTATTAGTGAATGCAGTGTGTGTATTGTATTAGTGTATGCACTGTGTGTGTTAGTGTATGCAGTGTGTGTTGTATTAGTGTATGCAGTGTGTGTGTCAGTGTATGCAGAGTGTGTTGTGTCAGTGTATGCAGTGTGTGTTGTGTTAGTGTATGCAGTGTGTGTTGTGTTAGTGTATG
The DNA here is from genome assembly GCF_036172605.1 of Pelobates fuscus. Classification (NCBI taxonomy): domain Eukaryota; kingdom Metazoa; phylum Chordata; class Amphibia; order Anura; family Pelobatidae; genus Pelobates; species Pelobates fuscus. The sequence goes on along the minus strand of NC_086326.1, from coordinate 29,585,933 downwards.
CAGTGTGTTGTGTCAGTGTATGCAGAGTGTGTGTTGTGTCAGTGTATGCAGTGTGTGTTGTGTCAGTGTATGCAGTGTGTGTTGTGTCAGTGTATGCAGTGTGTGTGTGTTGTGTTAGTGTATGCGGTGTGTGTGTTGTGTTAGTGTATGCGGTGTGTGTGTTGTGTCAGTGTATGCGGTGTGTGTGTTGTGTTAGTGTATGCGGTGTGTGTGTTGTGTCAGTGTATGCGGTGAGTGTGTTGTGTTAGTGTATGCGGTGAGTGTGTTGTGTCAATGTATGCAAAGTGTGGGTTGTGTAAGTGTATGCAGTGTGTGTTGTGTCAGTGCATGCAGAGTGTGTGTTGTGTCAGTGCATGCAGAGTGTGTGTTGTGTCAGTGTATGCAGAGTGTGTGTTGTGTTGGTATGTGCAGTGTGTGTGTTGTGTCAGTGTATGTAGTGTGTGTTAGTGTATGTAGTGTGTGTGTGTGTGTTGTGTCAGTGTATGCAGTGTGTGTGTGTGTTGTGTCAGTGTATGTAGTGTGTGTGTGTAAATTTGCAATGAGGAGGGAGAGGGGGGGGGTCATTTTAACATTATTTAAAAAAAAAAAAAAATGTAATTAATTAAATTGTTTCTCCCCCCTCCCTGCTTACCTGTGTCTAGGGAGGGGGGAGATTCCATCCCCGGTGGTCTGGTGGCATGGTGGGGCCCCCCGGCTCCCTGTTACCGCAGAGGGGGCCCAGGCCTCCAGCTTCTCCTCTTCTCTCCTCCAATAACTCTCGCGAGACCCGCGGAGCGTTGCCATGGCAACCGGGTCTCGCGAGAGTTATTAGCAGGGAGGAGAAGAGAAGAGGCTGGAGGCCTGGGCCCCCTCTGCGGTAACAGGGAGCCGGGGGCCCGCGGCTGCACACATAGATCGCGATATTCGCGATCTATGTGTGCAGGGAGGGAAAGTGGGGCCCAGGACTGCCAGAGCAGTCCGGGCCCCCCAGGGCCGCCGGGCCCGTGACAACTGTCACGGTTGTCACCCCCTGATGGCGGCCCTGCTTCTGGGTCCTCTCCCCGGGGAGCAGTGACTTTCATGATCTTCCTGCTCCTCTCTCCTCCCTCGCACTGTTTAGTGATGCGGGCCGGAATAATGTCATATTCCGGCTCCCGGCATCACCACAGATGGCACACAAGGAAGCAGGAAGATCATCAGCACAGGCAGTGCTCCCTCGCTGCCGCCTGCCTCCTTCCTCACTCGGCCGGTATATTGCTGCAGAGTAGGCACCCGCTGTCTTGGATAAGCAGGTAGTGAAAAAAGTGATAAGTGCTCTCTATCCAATAAAGCAGCTATTCACCAACAAGGAGTTCCTTTTACCTTGTGAACAATAGAACAAAACAAGCAAGTAAATTAGGTGGACAGCGCTAAGAATTATTATAATAAAATCATACATACACAGGTAGCAGCAGATTTCGCAATTATGTGTCTTACTCTTAAAATAAAGGGAAATAAAAGTACAATGATAGTGCAGTATGTTATGAATAATATGGTTATAAAGATATATTCCAAAAGGGCACTCACGTTTTCCAGAGCTTAAAAAGCTCTATTTTAGGAGCCTGGACGGAACAATCCCAGTCTAAGGATTTCTTTTTGCTGGTATCAGATTCCCAAGGTAGTGTGATTCCTCATATGAAAAAAATAAGACACATCATTGAGAAATCTGCTGCTACCTGTGTATGTATGATTTTATTATAATAATTCTTAGCGCTGTCCACCTAATTTACTTGCTTGTTTTGGATAAGCAGGTGCCTACTCTGCCTTGCTACATAATCGCCAATCTGGAGGAACCCTTAGGTGACCAGCTGGCCACCTGCTGGGCTCCCTGTGACCGGCCATCAGCCTGCTCCGCATGATGTCCCCCACCGCCTGGCATCTGTGCGCAGGGCACTCTGTGCACCCGCTCAGGATCGGCCCTGCCCATGTGTGTCTGTCTATATAATAATGTAGATCCAATTAGCCATTTTAGTCCAGTAGACAAGATTCCAAAATAACAAGAATATTGTATACAATGATACCTTTTTTATAATATTTAAAAGCTTAGCTTAATTTGCTCGTTTTATATCAGGGGTTCTAATTAGACATGCTCAATATGAGCAAACCAGGAATAACATGGCCCTGGTGCAAGAATCAGAGAAGGGACCCCTTACTGTCCCATACTTGCTCCAATACACCTGACTGGGATGTGTGTAGTGGCTGAGTGTGTTTTTGTGTAGGGCTTGGCTGGGTGTTACTTGTATGTGTGGAGTTGGCGGAGTGTGATTGTGTGTTGTTCCTGTAACAATTTGTAATTGTCTCATTTATTGTGAAATATCCTCCTTTTATAATATTGTAAAGCGCTGCTGAATAACATGGCGCTCTAAAAATGCCAATAATAATAATAATAAAAATGTGTGATTGTATATGGAGTTTGGCTGCCTGTGAGTGTGGAGTGATTAGCCCTGCTTGGGGTCCCTTCCCTAAACGTGACAATCCCCCATGCTGAGGCTAACATGCTGGCTTCACTACCCCCACACTGGCATCAGTGCCTCCCATACTCCTCCAGCAACACAATGATTGGGATCAAGAGGACCACCTGGTATTCTATGGCATTAGACCCTGTATGCCATTGGCACACGTGCTTAACATTAAGGATTTGATTGACTGGTAGGGGAGGGACCATATTTTTAAAGCTCTTTAAATTAAAATCTATAAATTTTCTAGTGTTTATGCAAGCACAATGAACAGATGGGATTTAATACTCTCTAATATACACTTATTAGGACACACGCTCTCACTAATACACACACACTGACAGACACACAGTCATTGGCACATACACTTTGAACAACACACTTTCACTGACACACGTTGTCACTACTACACACACTCACTGACAGTCATTGGCGCGCACACTCTTTCTGACACCAACTCACTGAAAAAACTCGCAAATACACATAAACTGGCACAAACCCCGAATGACACACTCGCACTCTCTCAAACTCAGAAAGAAATTCAGCAGTAGATCCTTTCAAGTGGGGTTGTTGTGATGCTGTTTTCTTAATGTTCTTTCTGCTCTGCTACCTTGCGCCATTTAGTGATGCTGGTACCAGAGTGGCGACATATTCCGGCTCCCAGCATCACCACAGGGCGCACAGGGGAGCAGAGCAAGTCGAGAATGGAGTTCGTTCCTTCATTGCGCACAGCCACCCGCCTCGGCAGCACCCTTATGTGGCCAGCTCTTGGTCCTCCGTTACAGGAGGAACACCGAGGTCCTGGTCGCACTTCCGACCCCTGTAGTTCTGCTACTGGGATTAACCCTTTAAGAAACTTGACACTGCTAATGTTAGTAAGTTTGTCTGATTTTTTTTTAATAAATATATATATATATATATATATATATATATAAGTTTGTCTTTAAGTTCATTTAAATTGCACTTTAATTTTACTCCACCTCCGTTTAAACACTCTCTATTTAATGGAAATATAAAGCATCTGTTTCTAAACATCCCTGCCACACATTGCTTGTTCTTCAGCATCCAGTGTACAAAATGACATGTTCTCTAGAAAACCAATTTCTGATTTTAAGTGGAATTCCTTAATTTAGTCCTTAAACCCGTCTACATCTTAATATGAACTGCAAAAGGATTCCAGCTAAACGTGTTTGTGTTCTTCAATATGCAGACATAAATTCTTATCCATGCTGCTTAAAATGACTCTCTAGGCACCCAGACCTCTTTATCTCAATGACGCCCACCCATACATCCCTCATTTTAAACCTGCAGCTGAAAGCGTTGCTGTTCTGCAGAAAGGCGATGTTTTCATTGCTGGGTTTAAGTGACTCTAGTTGCTGTCACTCAGACAGCCACTAGAGGTGCTACTGAGGAAATAGCAGTACTGTGTCTTGCCATGCATGCACACTACCCTTCCAATGCATCGTATTTATTTATATTTATATTTATATTATATTTATAAATATTTTACCAGGAAAGATACATTGAGATTTCTCTCGTTTTCAAGTATGTCCTGGGTCCACAAAACATTGCATTGTTACATTAGAGTACAATAAAATACAAATACAAAATACAAAAACAATATTGACTGAGATCATTAGTCCTGTGTGGAGACGGGTGCTAAGAGGTAGAAAAGGTAAGTAAAACTATTTTGGTATGTTTCGTTTTTTTGTTTTTTTTCTCACTGTGGAGACCGATCTAAATGGCCCTAGGGCAGGGATAGGCAACCTTCGGCTCTCCAGATGTTGTGGACTACATCCCCCATAATGCTCTTACACACATAATGCTGGCAAAGTATCATGGGAGGTGTAGTCCAAAACATCTGGAGAGCCGAAGGTTCCCCACCCCTGCCCTAGGGAACTATACACATCTGTATTCCTAATGCTATAGTAGTCCTTTAATGCACGCCTGATATAAGGAGAATATCTCAATATTAAGCCCACAGGAGTTTGCATCTGTACAAATAAAATAACAGACACCAAAAAAATACAACAGAAACTACAGTCCATTTAAAAAAAAAAAAAACAGAAAAAACAACAACTTTATTGTTTTTGAGAAATATACGATGCAGTTGATGTAAACATAAACAATATTACAAAAAAAAGACAAATTGTATCTTACAATTTCCAAGATTTAACTGTGTGACTCCCTATCTAAGCTCTCGAAACAAGAAATACTAATCTAGCTGGATCACTATTTGTGACAAATGTTGTTTAAAGAGTTTAAAGACGGTATGTTTACTTTCTCAAAAAAAAATGAAAAAATGTATTCTTTATTTCAACATAAATATTACAAAATATAAGCTCATTTAGCACCACTTTGGTCCGTGAAATACACACATTGGGAGCTGAAATTCAATAACAAAAGTTAAGTTAAACATGTTTCTTATTTTTCAATATTAAAAGGTCTAAACCAAAGCTGGACAACAGCTACCCTTTGGCTGATTGAGGTCCCGAGACACCGCTAGAATATTATCATATCATGTCACACTGCAACAGACCCATATCTTGTGAAAATGAGTTTTCTTGTTTCAATGATCCATTATCTCCTGATCTCCTATGTAGAATGAGTGCTTTACTCACAGTAACTGGTATTGTCACAAGCTTTAAACTGATACATTTCTAGTTTCTTTCAAAATAAAAATGAAAGTTTGTTTGTTTTTTACAGATGTCACTGTAAGTCTAAATATAATCATATCGTATAGCTACTTCTGCACAACTATCCCTTTGTAATGACAAAATATCAGTCTCCTACATGCACCTCTGCAATCGCTCAAAAACCTTTTTTTTCTTTCAAAACTTTTGCCAATTACTGCTCAGCATTTTAACAGAAATGGTACCTGATACAGTCCATTAAATACAAATTCTTAAAACGGTTTAGAAAAAGAAAAAAAAAGGTCTATTTTGGAAATTGGATATTAATGTTGACGTGAGATTCAAAATATTAAGTTTTCATAAACGTATTAAAAAAAACTGATTTTGTTTCCTGCAAATTATTATTTTCTTAAAAAAAATAAAAATATATATCGGTAAACTTCTCTCATAACCTGTTCGAATACAATTAATCTTCCAAACGTTCCATCTTCCACTTTACTTTTTGCATTCCTTCATGCAAACGTTTTCTGAAAACCCTCACAACGTCAAATAAATGAAACCTATGAACCAGCGGTCAATTCACTTACGAAATCCTTCGCTGCATTTCGCTCTCGACTCCCTCATTCTCAGACACTCGCTCTAACCCTCTTCTCATTCAATAAACACAATAGTTCTCATATTACTCTGAATCCTAGTTTAGTATATTCTATACGTTAATCTGCAGGCTTTGCATGAAACCGATCACCTGTATACCAGAAGATTTTTGTGACTTGCAGCCAAACACTTACAGGGTTTTTACTAAAGGGAGGATTTCAGGGCGTTCCTGTTGGGAAGATACGATATAAGGCGTGATTAATATATAATCGCACCTCCGTCACAAACCGTTTGCAGTTACCTGCATATCAAACAAATATGTATAGTCATGAAAACACACTTTTCCGATAGGAGGCATATGGCATGGTGCATGTGGGATATCAGACATCTAGTAATCTTAGCCCTGTAAAATTACCAGCATTTTTGCCATTTAAATTCAACAGCCATCTGTCACGGTCTGCCAGAAGACGACGGGTACCATAGTGCAACAAATGCTGTAAGGCAAGATCTAACCAAATCCACATCTACTGATAGACATTTGGTAAGGGTGGGGTAACATTTATCAAAAAAAAGAAAACCGTCACTGTTCTCATCCCATCAGATAATTTTATTCTTTTAATAGAGGACAAATCTTCTGTGACGATAAAAAAAAAAAAAAGCAATGCAAGTAATTGGATATTTCTTTGCTAGGGATTTGTTCTAATTTTCCACTTGAAATTACGAATGTAATACAGATGTTAAATTACAGAGATGGAACATTTCAGAAGCCTTTTTATTTAATTTTTTTTTAATTTCCTGTGGCACGTCAAGATGTCAAATGAGGATCTGAGAACCTCTGACGTGACTGCCGTACAAAGTATGAGAACAGTGCGGGGCTGCCTTCTACTGAAAGATACAAAGTAGTCATGTCTTCTAGAACTACTCTTAGATTTCCAAATAATGTCCGTTTAAGACTCAACAACTTGATACATACATGTTGATTTCTCTTGACTGCCTTTCTTTAAAGCCTACATCTATAGTGGGACAGCAAAGTATGAGCATTACAAAATCACCTATTCAGCTCTTCAAGCACTAGAGTTGTGTAACTACGAATAAATTTTTTTTTAAAGAAAAACCACCACTTAACAAGCTTAGTTACGATAATTATTCTACAATAACTATAGACAATGTTTCATTATAAATCTTGCATCACTATAGAGACATTGTATATCTCTGTATGAACATGGCAAGTTTGATGTCCATTTCATAGAATTGGTATCTCTCCCAATTTACTGTCACCTGGCTCATTTTATGCTTAAGAAGGTTTTTATGGTTTTGACGTACTTTCCATAAAGTTGTCTATTGATCTTACCAGATCTATTGATCTTACGTCCCAGTTTATTGAGCCAGATAACATTTTTGAGTTTGCAATGCTAGATAATTTAAAGAAGAACAAAACCAAAAAATACTGAAGGCAGTAAATTGGAAATGGCTTATTCTCCACTTATAGTCTAAGAACAATGTATTCCAGATGTTCTCCTAATTGTAACCAGTTTTTCAATGATGCCATTACAGGATTCAATGTTTTTATCCACAAAACATGAATATGACAACCAAGTTGCAAAATTTAAACAGAATCGTCTAGTTGGTAATTTTAGTTTTTTCCCTAACTGTATCAACTCCCCCCAACTCACTGCTTGAATTCATGAATCCAGATTTTTTTCCATTTTTAAAAACTTCTTGTTTAGGTTAAATACAAGCTCCATTAACCTGACATTTATATTTTGTAATATATATGGTTTATAAATTACTTTTTTTTTTTTTTTTTTTTTTAATGGTAAACATAGAAAAATCACACAGTCCTTATTATATTGTAAGTTCAAGGATTACTCGTTGCCTATTAAGTGAAATATTCCCAAGTAGTTTCCAGTTAATTTTAATTCTTACCAATTGTTACTTTTATTTTTTTAGCCTTAAAAGTTCAATCAATGCACTAATTGAGGCTTGTTCCAAGCAGCTGTGCTATCTACCTGTCGACCATAATACACTTGGCTGTGTATTCGATAAACATCCCTATACTGGCAAATTGGAAACCGTTTATACAATGTAGGCCAAAAAAAATCCTACCTCATTTTTTATTTTTTTTGCCGAATCCTACTATTTTGACCTAAATTTTGAGACTCTGTTGTCTATTCATCACAACTCAATTTAGTGAATAAATCCTAATGATTGACTTGCTGAGGCCTTCTAATCACCACGGCCAAAAAAATAGTTACCATGTTTTTCTGAACACATTCCTTTTTCAGGATGGACATGCCCTGTAAAGTAATGCTTGGAGGCATATATCATTCATATGCAACGGGAGTAAATAGTCACAATCCAGCTGGGATTCAGAAGGAATTGCCAACTCTATTTTTTTGCTCCCTAAAATATATGAATTATATATACAATAGGGCAGTACCCATCATGATAGGTGTTCAGAAATACATGAAGTATCCGTATACCGACCTTAAAATAGTTTGGAAGGCTTTATTGATTTAACACTTCCACTACCAGGGAGCAGGCAGGCTTCGACACACAATGAATTGGCCCAACAAAAAGTTACAGGTAGATATCACGGCTGCTGTATTGACGAACAGGAATCTCAACTCAGGACAGTGGTGTCTTGTGCTGTTAAAGACAGATATGTATATGCCAGTGTGAAGCTAGCTATACACATTGGTAATAATTGCACTCTTATTTAGAACCTGCTAAACTGACTGGATAACTCTAACATAAATTAAAAAAAATAATAATAATTGGGACCAGCCCAGTGCTGAATCTGAAACCAGGACAAAACCAGTCTGTGGTCTGCCACGTTCGATGACTAATCTGTAGTGCTCCAGCTGTTGTCATACACTCAGCCAAAATGGTGAGCAGGTGAGCTAAGCATTGTGGGCATGTAGTCCACAACAGTTGGAGTCACCAATGGCTGCGGACATTATTTCCTTTCTCTGTGGGACCTCATCTATAAAGTTCACCATTAACAATATTTTCAATCAACTGAGCTTTGTTTCACCATTGAGTGAGTATCCACCATTTCCAGTAACCAAAAAAAGTTAATATGGTCCCAATCATTTAGCATTTAGTTTTTTTTTTCTTTGTGCATTTTTTTCTTTTATTTATAAAAATGTTAGGAGATTAAAGCACTTTATTCATACACAAATTTCACTTTACAAATTAATGGCTGTTAATATAACAGCATTCTTTACAAAAAAAATTAATGTTACTGGGCATTTAGCTGACCATAAATGGGGTGGAATTTCAGGCAGTAGCAGCAGAACTCGAGTTACTATTAAAATATATGTATTTCAGGCCTGGGTCTAACTGGCATTGCTTAATGCTGCCTATCCGTAGATCTTAAATGGTTTAAAATGTGTTTCTTAACGTAACCATGAGCTCTGTTCCATAGGCTCTGAACTGAGGTAACATTGTCAAACTGGCTTTTCTAAATCTTGTGTCATTGCTCCATAAACGTTTTCTAGTGCAAAAAAAAAGGATCTGTACAGATTTTTTTGCCTCCAGTGTAGACACTGTGGCCTTGGGAGTGGTGGCAAAATATTACAAACTACAAGAATTGTTAAGCTCGGGGGTCCAGTGGCTTTCCAATCCCCCTGCCATTTTATGTTTTACGCTCAGCTGCTTTTTCCACAAGCGGATGAAATACTATCTTATCTAAGGATAACCCTTCCAGTGGATTTCAGCTAAGTTAAAATGTTAATGTTGCAGTAGGGTTGTTGTTGGTTCCCTGAGTGGACTCCTTAAAAACCCCAGGTGTGATTATTATTTTATTTTGTTAGCACCATTTTATTATTAACCCTGAGTCTCCTGTAAATATTCTTCAATTTCTAATATTTAGTTAGAATTAGACCCTAAAAGTGCAGAATTTCTATTAACCCCCCAATTATCCTGTTTGTTCTATAAAATCAAATTAAGAGACAATCCCCTTGTTTCTAGCTACATAGAGAGTGACCCTATTTTGCAGAATTTTTTATTATAACAATTATTTTAAATATTAATTGATGAGATACTGCACTGATAAGGAAGTGGTGTGAAGAAGCACTTAGATCAGATTAAAAAGGACCTGAGATTTTTCACTTGGGGGGGGGGGGGGGGGAAATTGTGTATATAGTAGACGTCTTATCTGCAAAAATCTGGGTTTCAACTTTGTATGGTGTTAGGTTTGGGTCGCCTTCCTTTTTCTCCTCTTAAAACTACCTAGCCATGTAAACATTCCCCCAAATAAATTACCAGGAATAACTCATTGGACAACCCAATCAAGCCAAAATTGCAAGATTAGCTGCCTTTATCACAGAGCCTTTTTCCTACCTCACTGCAAGCTACACATCTTCCTTTTAATCTTTTTTCTGGAGTGCGTTTTTCAATTACAACTTTCACACTGTGCACACCACTTTTGAGGGCTAAATTCAACTACAGCAATGTCCAAAGGAAAATGTAAAGAATTTACTAACCCTTAAAATGTATCAAAGGTTGGTTGGTACCTACTCATCATTACATTCCTCCAATGTGCATTGCTACAGTTTAATCACCACTTTAAAAGTCCTGGATGAGTAACCTGTGTTCGTAAATATAGAATTTTAGTTTTTAATAATTTTCTTATTGCACGTATCCTTTTTTATAAAAAAAAAATGTTTTTGGATATTATTTCATCTTATTTTGTTTCCTATGAGAATACAAAATGATTACGGTTACAAAACAATGCAGTATAAGACAGAGTATAGGTTAATAAAAGCGATCTACACATTAAATACAATAAATGTACTACTGCAAATTCTGTAAATAAAAACACGTTTTCGACTGCCTTAAGCGCTATGAAATTCCCTCGCATTTCATACATACTTGATAAAACGCCATAGCAGTCATTTAATGCAGAAAGCATCAGTTAAATATATTTTTTACTAAAATGCAGCTCAAACATCTGAAAGTGATTGCAAAAAAAATGCTATAAAATGCCATCGTCTGTGTTACTTCTCCTAAGTGATTAACAATAATAAACAAAAAAAACTTTGATATAAAAAAGTGCCAAATCATACTTTGGTGACTGATTAATTTCAACCAGCTGATTATATGGACAAGACTTTCGGTTACAAAGGGAAAATATCATCTATCAAAATATCATCATAAAATTCACTGCGTATAAAACATGCTAAAGGAAAGATTGTTTCCTTCGTGTGATGCATATCTTGAAACTCATTTAGAACATAATACAAATAAAAAATGCTACCCATTCTGCTTAAACAGCTACCCATGCTTTATAGCTAGTAGTGCAGTGAACACAAGTTCACTTCTTAGTCAGGTAAATCTATATTTTGATAACCGTATGCTGTTCTCAGATTGCTTAAATAAAGGGGATTCATAAAATAAAGAATAAAGTCCCTATTAAAAATAACAAAACTCAAATTTGGGGAAAACAAAAACCTGAATGTGTCTTGCGTTTGAGGTTATATCTGGCTGTAATAAATCTACAACTCCTTAACCACTGGCTGGGTCAACTCTGCTAGCAGTTCAGCATCTGATTCAGAGTAAATATTTAAATTCACATTATTGTATAATGTGTCTAACTAGAGGAGAATTGTAACTGGAAGTCTTGACAGTTTTAAAATGTTAACCATGTATGTATACACTTCTGCTGATGTGTATTTCCACAACTGAAAGAACTACATACGCATTCTGTTTTAGCAACATATTAATTCTGATTCAGTATGTGATGTGCCAGTGTTCTACGTAGAGTCTGATATTAATGTTGAGGGTTTGGAATGGATAGATTATTTATGCATTGAGACGAGCATGATGAATCTAATGGAGTCTGTAATTTGCATACATTGTGACTGTTTCAGGGACTTCAAAACCCCCAAAAAGCTATGTATGCACACTATTGCAGATATCTATGGGAGTTGGGTTTTATTTCTTTAAGCTGATAAATACTATAATCATTGCTTCCGCCCAAGAGTTGTGAGAATTTAAGAGCAGGGCTTATTTTTGTGTTTCAGGAACTTCCAATTGAATTCTTCATGCTGTTCAAGCAATATAATGGGCAAAACGAACCACTCCTCAGATGTACTTGGGGTGCTTATTGGGTTAGTGTCACTATGCTCTGTTAGGCTCTGCCATTTGGCCCTGCCTCCTTGGCTGAGATCATCAATTCTGATTATGTCAGCCAAGGAGGCGGGTCAGGGGCAGCAGACCCGACCAGTGCTCAAAAAAAAGTTTCAATTTATTTAGCAGGGACAAGGGATATAGTTTTTAACACTACAGGGTCAGGAATACATGTTTATATGGTCATGTATACAGCATAGTGTTCCTTTAACTGTGAAAACACCAAACATGTTTGCGGACTCCTAAAAAAAAATTATTGTTTGTTCTAACAAAATTCCTCCCAAACCGTAACACTGTGCGCTGATGATTGACATATTTGATTCCTTCCCTTGCAGGCAAAGCTTTCGAGTGAGCCTGCATGTAGAAGTCAGTAGAACTTTGTGCTCACTACTCTCGTACATGCACTGTCCAATTAAAACAGTCCTTTGTCATTCCCCCCACACACAAAAAAAACAACTGAGTAGCTTGCTTTGAGTGGCACGACATGAAGATGGAGACGGAGAGGAAAAAATTGGCTCAGCGCTGGAATCAATATTAGTTTATTTTACAGCTTTTATTACCAAATGTAGGGTTGGGAGGGACTAGTGACAAATGCCATGGCCCTATAAACACAATTGAGCATATAAAGAAAAAGGGTTGGAGTAAACCTTTAAGTTACATTGTTCTTAAAAAGGTTGTCCTATAAATCTTGGCTCTACAACTCTTGGTATTGGTATCAAGCAGTATCTAGAAGGCTTATTATTGAGCATGTTGTAGTTAAGGCAGAGCTGTGATATGGTAAAGTAGACTAAATGTAATGGAATATTTGTTTCCAAGACTTATAAAACATTTTATTTTATTTTAAATCAGCCAAGTTACAGTTTAAATATTCACAAAAAGAAACTTTGAAAAAAAAAAATGAAACTTTTATCTTTAACTTGAATCTTTGTAGAATAGTGAACGGCTGTAAAATGTATTTCCCCTTTGGCACTGAAAGGCTTGTACAAACAAATTAGATATAATTATTATAACTTTTTTTTTTCTTTTCTTTAAACATTATGTTAGAACCATAACAAAACATACAAAAAATATAAAAAAAATTCAGGCATTGTATAACAATCAATAACGAACTCGGAAGTGCTCATTATTAAGAAAGTTGCAGTATGCAGTATTTAGCAAAAAAAACCAACAAATTTCACATTTTGGGGGGGCCGTTTGATCTAATATATAACAGTTTAAGCTTGAGTTTCTTCTCTTCTGTAATGTAATATATATATATAGATTTTCTTTTTTCTGCTGCAGCTCAATATTACCATGAAGGGCCCTTCTGATTACTAAGATAATTATTTTTCCTATAGAAGTCACTTTCTCTATATAATGTGTAAAAACATGTATTACAATGTTATTCTATTATCACAGTGTCAGTTTAATCAAACCGGGTCATTTATTCCTGAACAGGGTACTTTGCCTAATTGTTTAAATTTCAAGTATAGTGTTATTTATCTATCTATCTATCTATATTTAAGATTTTTAGCAAATATTTGATACTTCTAGACTTAGTTTTTTTTTTTAAGTTTGACAATAGATCAAAGATGATTACTTTGTTTAATAAATGTAATAATGTTTTTCTATAGGGTTTATCCACTACATGCTATGTCGTAGTGAACTGAAAATAATTGGGAAACGTTGGCAAAAATTACGCAAGTCTGCTACCGTAGCCTTTGGGGTATGATTACTTTAAACGTGCAGCTCACTACAAATGGTTTAGTGAATAAACTGTGAATTAAATAAGAATGGCCTTATGAAGAGATACAGGATATCTTCTGTTGATAAACAGGGGCTTTTGTTTGATAGATGAAATAAGCTTTAAAATTTACTAAAACCATTGTGTTAGCTTTTACGTGATGGGGGCTAAAAAGCTATTTAATTGTAATTATTTTAACGGGGGACTGTAACTTATCTGGAATTTACACCACTGAATAAAACGAAGAAAATCATAGGTAAATTGTGCTAATTTTATTTTAAAGATTGAGAAAATAACGTAATCCCGTAATCAAGCTCGGACAGGCAACGCCAGGGCAAGCAATCAAAATGTAGAGGAGAAATAGAAACATTGTTTCATTTCCCCTCTTCTCTGTTTGCTTTCTCTAGGGCTGATGTTAAATGCAGAGGACAGAGCTTATAGCAGTGATTGACAGGTAGCGAAGGTGGAGGCACCCAGTTGTACGATAAAGAGGTGTAGATTTCTACATTTTAGATTTATTTTTCACACCTCACAAGCCTATTTTCTTAAATGTACTGATAAGCAAACAGAACTCTAAAAATCGTGCAAAGTGACAGTTGCCCTTCAAGGAGTATAATAATGGTGATCCCCAACCCAGTCCTCATGGACCACCAACAGTCCAGGATTTATGTATTTCCCTGTTTTATTCCAATGGAGATACTGAAAAAAACTGGACTGTTGGTGGTCCATGAGGATTGGGTTGGAGAACACTGGCTTAGATCATGTCAATTTCTTGCTACCTTGTTTTTCACCACTGGTGGAATGGTATGATCAACCTGAAAGTACAAGCCACCATTAGTGGCTCTGAGGGTCACCTATTGTGTCTGCATTGCCCCACTTGTTAATTTGCTGTTAGGGGGCAGATGGTTTAGGGGGGCACCAGGCTCTAAAGTAATGCACTGTTCTGTAACTTAGCATCTCTACAAATTACAGATAGATAGCTGTACGACAACTTGATGTAAAGAAGTATAATGACTTAAATAATTATAAATATTTTAATATATAAATACATCCTGCTTTATGTTCTGTATGCACTGCACTTTTTTTCATAATGCACTTGAGTGTATCTTGTTATTGGTAAAGTGCATCAGTTTTCAAATAATGAACTACTCCTTAATCATTATTGGTAAAAAGTCATATATATAATATAATTAATAAGATTAACTATCTTGCTACTATTAGTACTGCAGTCTAGCAGATAAACTATGTATTACTCTGTTTAATACTGTCCAGCAGAACTATATAGTGCATCCAAAAGTCTATTAAATAAAAGATGCCAATCCCTATATACAGCAACTAGGTAGTTAAACCAAGTATGCAATTAACTCTTGAACTGCCAGGTTAACTATAATAAGTTGCGCAACTTCTGTTACGAAAATGTGCCAATTTTAGTTTAAGAGCAAAATAACTTCTTTGTAGAATTTCACCCAGGGACTTTGACGTAGGTAACGTAGGAAGCAAGGCTTTTAGTTTCGACTATTTACAGTAACCCTGTAACACGCTGGCTGTTTTTAAGAATTTTGTTATTTGTGTTTTTTTTATTTTAACCAATACCAGCAATCCTTTCATAAAAATCAATGAATTTGAATGGTTGTTTTCTTTTTTTTTTTTTTTAGTTTTTCATATTCCTGATTCAAACTTGTTACAAAAACTGGAGGTTTTCGTTCAGCCCTTATAAACAAAATTGAATATTTTGCATTGGAAGTTCTAACAACAATGTATTCTGGAATTCCTCCTCTCCTATGCCTATCATATTATATAGTACCCAGTAGACACCATTGTTGTGTGATACTGAATATAATTACACCATTTTAACTCTTAACAATGGCAGGTATGTCAGATTTGTGATCAAATCCACTATAATAAATTCTAGATGTTTACAACATTGATCAATATATTTGTAGTTTTCTCCTGACATTTCAAGTGCACACATTACATAATACATATAATTCCTGAACACGTGTGTGCGAGTAGAATGGTATATTTACAAACATATATAAGCTCAGTGGCTTGTTCCACAAATGATAAACCAGGTTTGCCGTGGGTCAGTTATTGTTCATTGTGTACATAGCGATAAAATGTATGAATCAAAATGTACCAATATGACAAGATCCACTTGGCGGATTTATGATTTCACGGTATTCGAACAGGTAAACCATGTATGTTTTGTAAAAATTGAGCACTTACAAAAACATAACTCATATTTGCTCACAACAAATTTGCTTTGCATTGTTCTGCTTTTTTTCAAACCACTTTTAATTCACGTTTTCCTGAAAATCCATAAAAAAATATTAAAAAAAGAAAAATCAATATATACAAAAGAAAAAAAAAAATTCCGCAGAGTGTGAATCAATGGCTTATTCTGTAAACAACAAGGTTATGAACAATCTCCTTCTTCTAAAGCCAAACCTGGACATATACTCCATGTACAGTATACAGTATATAATGATATTTTGTATACGGCAAGTTAGTGTGTAAACCAGTTACAACAAAATGCGCACCACTAACCAATCGTGGAACGGTGTTCACATCCAGTAATTATCTGATGTATACAAAGGGTTTATAAAATCGACCAGAGCTGTATAGATCAGTATTTTTCTCTTACTCATTAACACCTCTCCTCCCCTATTCATTCCTACAGGATTAGTAATTTTTAAAGTTGGGGAGAAAAACTATAAAATAATGAGGAAAATGACAAAACAGGACTTTGTAGACCCCAACAAAAATCACAAGCAAGCTTCTAAGGCGTTGCATTGTAGGGTCTTCTAGAACTGGACTTTGGTATTTTTAAACTCGAGCTCCCTATACATTTTGAAGAAGTATATCCATAAACATGTGTACTATGAAGAACACAACACCTCTTAACAAAAAAAAACCATTTAAGAACATGTTTAATTATCCTTTTTTAAATTGATAGAAATTGAGCGAGAACTCGCATAGAGTACGTCCTTCCCTACCTAACCTTGGAAAGAAACAAGGTGTGGATTGAAGGGAAACTGTACTAATTGAGAAATTTACCACAAAGCTCCTTAAATATTTCTGCACATTTTGTAGAAACATTTTGTAGTGAAGGCACAAAAATACACGTTTTGTGTAGAACAAACATAAACAGTGAATCTGTAATCTTTTATGTTCTATGTTCTTTTTACAATTTTTAACGTATTGTCTACAAAGAGCAACTTGTTACCAGCAATGACCTCATCAAAAGAATTCAAAGCATTCCAGACTTGGCAGTAGTTCTGTATCTAAATAATGACATTAGTGTTACTTATTTTACCTTTTTATCAGATAAATATATCTATCTATATATATATATTCATATAGATGTATATACACTTTCAATTCTTTTTCTCTAAATAGTTAGAGGGCACCCATCCTTTAAATGGTTTCCCTCCATCAAGAATATGGCAGTACCACCAGCCATTTGGATTTTTTTCCAACACTTCCATAGAAACACCTTCTTGAAAACCTACAGTTTCATCATCTCCTTCATAGTCCGCAATGGAGATATATATATCTTTCAGGTTATTATGAATAAATTGTGACTTCTCGATGGGTTTAGGTCGAACAGTGGACACAGGTATTCCATTTCTTTGTGGGGACCGAACTGTTTCTAAATCTGAAGTTTCTGCTTCTGGTTTTTCTCCAGACTTTATCTTAGACCTATTAGTTTGAGAACGGACAGTGTTAAAGGAAGAGTTTCGACGAACAGTTCTCAGGTGGTCAGTAGCTGAGAGTGATTCATTCCTGCGTAAGTGGCAAGAAATATTGTTATCCTTTGGTGGTGCACTAACAAACACAGACTGTGGCCTGACTGCCACCTGCTTTATTCCATTTCTTAATTTCACAACATTGTTTCCTGGTCCTGGTGGTTTGGAGAACCCTCCCGGGGGCCTGGTTGGAACAGGAGGTGTTGCTTTCTTGCTTTGGTTAATAGTATTTAAAGCTTGCACCCTTTTTTCGATCTTCTCAAGGCTATTTGACTTATTTTCATTTTTCTTACATATGCTTGGATCAGGTTCAGATGTGGAGATTTCAGACTGTGTATCGTCTACCTCTTCTAGAAAATGTGATGGTGCCCATCCCTCTAAATGTTTGTATTTTATATACCACCAGCCACTGTCTTGCTTTTCGAGGACTTGCACTTTTGCTCCTGTTGGGAAGCTTATTTCTGAATCCAGTACCTTTTGGTAGGAGCTCCTGGCTATATAAATATCCTTTTGCTCATTGCTTTCATCATTATTTGTACTAATGACAGGATGAGATGAACTAGCAGGGAGATCCACAGAACTTCTTCTCGGAATGCTATCCGCCTCATCAGATGCTGTCTTTGGTAGATGTTCAGAGTCTTCACTTTTTGAACCCTTAAGACCACTTCGCAGCTGTCCTGTTGGCCTCAGTTGACGCCGCAAAGTGCTTATGTCCATTTTATCTTGAGAGTCAGTTTTATTTAAAAATGGTTTTGGTCTAACAGATGGCTTTGCTTTGGTTGAAGGAACTACTGCTGTTTTTTGATCAGTATCTTTCTTTGGACCAACCTTTGGTACAGTACATAAACCTACATCTGAAACTGACCTTGGTTTTTTCTCCTCGCTTGTTGAGAATGAGACACTTTTTACAGCTTCTTGGTTGACATTTCTTTCTGATTTTTGCTTTAAGAGGGGTGGCTTTAAAGTGGCTGCAGTAGGAGAGTTTTTTGGAATAATCGAAGAGCTTTTTTGTGAATCTGAATCACCGCAAGATTCTTTGCTTGAGATAAAATCATTTCCAAAGGGGCGGAATCCATCATTTTCATAAATAGTCTCTTCTTCATTAGTGACCTCTTCAGAATACTCGCCAACTTTAAACTTTGCCCTCTGAAGAGAAGATACAGGTGAAGACTTTGAAGGCTGAAACATACTTTCAACAATAACATCATCTATGTAACCCTGAGAGGAATCATTTGGTTCAGTTTCCAATTCAAAACCAAAAGCGGGAACATCATATTCTGGTTCCTCATATTTCTGTTTTAAAGGAGAGTCCTTGGATTCAGATGAACAGAGCGTTCCTGGAGCTGACCCTTCCTCTGCATCTTTCGGTTTAGTTGGTGGAGCGGGTGGAGGAACTTTTGGCCTTGTAAGTGTGCTTGTCCTTCGGTTTAAATTGGGCTTCTTTCTTTTGTCAATGTAGGAACAGGGTGCCCAGCCTTCTTTTTCTCCAATCTGGACATACCACCAACCACCAGAATTCTTTTCAATCACCTAAAACCAAATATATTGATACTTAAAAGTGGGTAGTTAAGCCTGGTGTCTCACATATATCTAACTTTTTTTTTTTTTTTTGTAGGTGAGTTTAAGAATTTATTTTTTCATTTTTTTTTTTTAAAGTTTCAGAATACCACACAAACACAGGTAACATATTAAAGTGCAAGTGTGTGTGAAGGTTCTATTTAAAATATTGGTTAGTTTTTGTTTTACAGTCAAGGGAAATAATGCATGGAATAGATTTTATATTATGTAACAGATTTTCCTTAAAGGAACACTACTGTGTTAGGAATGCCATAGTGCACCGTTAGCCATTTAGGTGCTTGTCCCCCTGTCTCCCCAGTCCAAGTGGGAAAAATGCAGTTTTACTTATCTTTTCCCCTTGCAGTGCTGGTCTCTGCTCTGCTGTCCCACCTCAATTGGCTAAGATAATCAAGACCGATAATCTCAGTTGATCTAATGCATTTTTATGGGACAGGATTGGGAAGCTAGTGCATGCACGGCAAAACGCTGCACTGTGCCAAACAGATGATCTTTATGAGACAATCTGATAAAGTAAAATATTACCATTTATTTTGTTACATTGGTTTCTGTAGGGGACTTCACACAATTACCAGAGTCAAGGATTATGAGTTGATACCAGATTAGGGAACTGTAGTACCAGCACATTAAACACCATTAACCAGTCTGGCACACTATATTTTTTTGTTTTTTGCCCCTAGTAGTTAGAAACACGCTATTTTTTTTACTTACATCAGCCTTTTGACCTCCACGGAAACTTATCCCATCAGATATACAGGACTGGAATTCTGCAATAGTGTAATACTCTACTTCAACTGAAGGGGGCTCTGGAGGTTTTGGTAATTGGAATCCCTGCAGGAAAAAAAAACACACAAAAAAATCGCAATAAATTATATTTGAAATCATGACTTTTCCAGCATGTGCAAAGAACACACTGTAACCAGGAGATTGTATAATTATCCGCGATACACTGTGCTATTTTGTTTTGTGGCAGTTTATCAAATCTAAGCCAGGGTTTACAAATCTGACATTTGTACAAAAAATGATGGATTGCACACAGATGTCATTTTAAGGCGAGCAGGAGACTTGCAAAATAAAGACGTCAGTAGGTTATTTTGCCATGGTGCAATCAAAAAAATTCTTTGGACTGAGATGGATGCATCAAAGGTTTTTGGCTTTAACTGGGAAATGGACAAGAAGTTTTAATCTTACTGTATATTTCAAAATGTATTTATATATGGAAAAAAATAATTTTATTATTATTTGAAGAGACTTTTTATTTTATAATAGTGTTTCTGGTTGTTGTGTTTTCTTTTTTTTTTTTTGTTTTTTTTTACCCAATGGAAGCAAAAAAGCAAAACATATTGCAAAAATGACTTGCAACTATATAAATTAAGGATCATTTAGGGCCATAATTCAAATATATTGAGATCATCACTTGATTTCCCTCTAGGACGATACCACGTACCCTTGTCCACAATATTATAGTATAGTACGGAATAGTTATACTGCAATGTCATATGAAGGTTAGGTAAAACATATTTCTGGATCTTTATCCTTATAAAAGGTGCTTGTAATGTATTCAGTAAGGGTACACAGTATTTATTATTATTTTTTTCTCAATTTTTCTGCTACATGATTTCTCTTAAACAGAGTTCTAAATCTTGCAATTGTCTCTTAGTCCATGAGGTGCTAATTCTGGCTGTAGCCCCAGATGAGGTCCTGACCAGCTCGGAGTCTAAGTTCTCGGGTTATCCTGTGTCCCCTGTTCCACAGCTGGCCGTGTGCATCTAAATTTATCACTAAAGTTACGGCATTCCACAGAGCGTGCTGGATGGTGATGTCGCGAACATAAAATTTTCGGTTCGCGAATGGCGAACGCGAACTTCCGCAAATGTTCGCGAACGTGCGAACCGCCATAGACTTCAATAGGCAGGCGAATTTTAAAACCCACAGGGACTCTTTCTGGCCACAATAGTGATGGAAAAGTTGTTTCAACGGGACTAACACCTGGACTGTGGCATGCCGGAGGGGGATCCATGGCAAAACTCCCATGGAAAATTACATAGTTGATGCAGAGTCTAGTTTTAATCCATAAAGGGCATAAATCACCTAACATTCCTAAATTGTTTGGAATAACGTGCTTTAAAACATCAGGTATGATGTTGTATCGATCAGGTAGTGTAAGGGTTACGCCCGCTTCACAGTGACAGACTAAACTCCCCGTTTAACGCACCGCAAACAGTCCATTTGCACAACCGCAAACTCCTCATTTGCACAAGGTTGGATACCAAGCTAGCCATGTCCCGTTCCTTGTCCTCACTGATGTAATTGAAGGTCTCTTCCTCGACCCAGCAACGTACAACACTAAGGGTCCCTGAAAGGTGACGACAAGCCCCCTGGGACGCCTGCTGTGTTTGGTCTTTCACCTCCTCAAAGCCACCTTCCTCCTCTGAGTCCTCTTCTTCAGACTCCTCTCTCTGCGTTGCCTCTCTCTGCGTTATTATAAGGTGTGTTAAGTAGTACCTGTTACGTCCCCTATCAGGGGACGTGTATATGGCATCGATTTTAGGAACCGGGAGATGGAAAAAGATGCTTGGTCGGTCCTCCTACTTCAAATTTAGGGCACTGCGCGTGCAATCTAATGTGCCACCAGATAGGAGTGGTGTGTTAAGTAGTACTATTCCTATCAGGTTAATCCCAATGTCACGACTACTAGTGTGGTCCAGCACGCAGAAACTATATGTAAACATATACATAGGTAAGAAAAGGAAAATAAAAGGACAGAGCGTAAACCGGACCTTAGAATGGCTGGACTAATACGCTAGAGACAGAGAATGGTCAAAGGGAAAGCAGAGGTCAAAGAAGCCAGAAAATGCACAATACCATTTACACAAGCCAAGTCAGGGAAACCAGAATTCAGAATAACCAGGGAAAAGCCAAGATCAGGATACCAGGAAATCAGATTCACAATGATAAAGCACTCTCAGGAAACCAGGAACAGGAAACCACGACCGGGCAAGGTACTGGGGTGAGCTAGGGATTTAAATATCACGCGGCGGGCTGGCAGCCGCGACACCCTGTTATGTCCCCCTCATCAGGCCTTTTTTAGTTGAATGTATCGCTCACTGTCAGTCCCTTCAGGATCCATCCCTCATTCATCTTAATAAAGGTGAGGTAATCTAGACTTTTTTGACCTAGGCGACTTCTCTTCTCAGGGACAATACCTCCTGCTGCACTGAAGGTCCTCTCTGACAGGATACTTGAAGCGGGGCAGGCCAGAAGTTCTATTGCAAATTGGGATAGCTCAGGCCACAGGTCAAGCCTGCACACCCAGTAGTCAAGGGGTTCATCGCTCCTCAGAGTGTCGATATCTGCAGTTAAGGCGAGGTAGTCTGCTACCTTTCGGTGGACCCCAAAGGGCTGTGGCGATGCGTAGGACTTAAAAAGCTCTGCATGTCCTCCATCAACAACACGTCTGTAAAGCGTCCTGTCCTTGCCGGCGTGGTCGTGGGAGGAGGAGGATTACTTTCACCTCTTCCCCCGTTAAGATTCCCGTTGTCCTGTGACCCTTATACGCTGTGTAAAGCATACTTTTTAATTGATTTTGGAACTGCTGCATCCTTTCCGACTTGCCATAATTTGGTAAAATTTCAGGCACTTTCTGCTTATACCGGGGGTCTAGTAGCGTGGACACCCAGTACAGGTCATTCTCCTTCAGCCTTTTATACGAGGGTCCCTCAACAGGCACGAGAGCATGAAAGACCCCATTTGCACAAGGTTGGATGCTGAGCTACTCATGTCCCGTTCCTTGTCCTCAGTGATCTCACTGAAGGTATGTTCTTCCCCCCAGCCACGTACAACACCACGGGTACCAGGTAGGTGACAACGAGCACCCTGGGATGCCTGTTGTGGTTGGTCTTCCTCCTCCTCCTCAAAGCCACATTCCTCCTATGACTCCTCTTCCTCACAATCCTCTTCCAGCATTGCCGCAGGTCCAGCAAGCGATGCTGATAAGGCTGTTTCAGGTGGTGATGGTGACCACAACTCTTCCTCTTCACGCTCATCTACGGCCTGATCCAGCACTCTTCGCAGGGCACGCTCCAGGAAGAAAACAAATGGTATGATGTAGCTGATGGTGCCTTCAGTGCGACTGACTTGGTTTGTCACCTCCTCAAAAGGACACATGAGCCTACAGGCATTGCGCATGAGCGTCCAGTAACATGGCAAACAAATTCCCAGCTCCGCAGAGGCTGTCCTAGCACCCCGGTCATACAAATACTCGTTTACGGCTTTTTCTTGTTGGAGCAGGCGGTCGAACATTAGGAGTGTTGAATTACAACGTGTCGGGCTGTCGCAAATCAAGAGCCTCACTGGCATGTTGTATCGACGCTGGATATCTGAAAAGTGCGCCATGGCCGTGTAGGAACGCCTGAAATGGCCACACACCTTCCTGGCCTGCTTCAGGACGTCCTGTAAGCCTGGGTACTTAAGCACAAAGCGTTGTACGATCAGATTACACACATGTGCCATGCACAGCACATGTGTCAACTTGCCCAAATTCAATGCTGCCAACAAATTTCTTCCGTTGTCACAAACCACTTTGCCGATCTCCAGTAGGTGCGGAGTCAGCCACTGATCCACCTGTGCGTTCAGGGCGGACAGGAGTGCTGGTCCGGTGTGACTCTCTACTTTCAGGCAAGTCAACCCCAAGACGGCGTGACACTGCCGTATCCGGGATGTGGAATAGTACCTGGGGAGCTGGGGGGGTGCCGTTGATGTGGAGCAAGACGCAGCAGCAGAAGAGGACTCAGCCGAGGAGGTTATGGAAGAGGATGGAGTAGGAGGAGTAGAGGAGGTGGCAGCAGGCCTGCCTGCAAGTCGTGGCGGTGTCACCAACTCCTCTGCAGAGCCACGCATTCCATGCTTGGCAGCCGTCAGCAGATTTACCCAATGCGCAGTGTAGGTGATATACCTGCCCTGACATGCTTTGCAGACCAGGTATCAGTGGTCAGATGGACCCTTGCCCCAACACTGTGTGCCAGACATGCCATTACTTCCTTTTGCACCATCGAGTACAGGTTGGGGATTGCCTTTTGTGCAAAGAAATTTCGGCCGGTACCTTCCACTGCGGTGTCCCAATAGCTACAAATTTTTTGAACACCTCAGACTCCACCAGCTTGTATGGTAAAAGCTGGCGGGCTAAGAGCTCAGTCAAGCCAGCTGTCAGATGCCGGGCAACTTTGTGACATTGGCTTCTTACGCTCAAACATGTCCTTGACAGACACCTGACTGTGGGCAGATGAGCAGGAACTGCTCAAGGCGAGAGACGGAGTAGCGGATGGTTGAGAAGGGGCGAGGAGGACAGCAGTGGTTGACGTGGCTGAAGATGCTGGACCAGGAGGAGGATGGCGGCTTTGAGTTTGTGTGCTGCTTGTTCACATGTGTTGATCCCATAGGCGTTTGTGATGTGCGATCAAGTGCCTTTGCAAAGCAGTTGTACCTAGGTGGGTGTTGGACTTCCCATGACTCAGTTTCTTTTGGCACAGGTTGCAAATGGCATCGCTGTTGTCAGAGGCAGACACACAAAAAAATGCCACACTGACGGCATTCTGGTGGTGGCAACAGCATGCGTTGATTGGCGTGCTGTCTGGCTGACCCCGGGTGCCGATGCATGCTGTCTGACTGTGCCTCTAGCTCCTTGCGACGACCTCCCCCTGCTTCCAACTCGTCTCCTCCTCCTCCTCTCTGTCTCCCCATCTGAACTTCCCCCCTGTTCATCTTCTGTTCTAGCGGGCACCCACGTGACATCCACGGACGCATCGTCATCATCAACCGCTTCACTTGTATCTGACAACTCATCAAAGGAAGCAGCAGCGGGTACAACATCATCATCACACCGTACGTCCATGTGTGTAATGCCCGAAGCTAAGCTGGAGGAGGATGGTGCGTCAAGGTTCCGAGCGGAAGCTGTAGAAGATTGGGTGTCCTGTGTTAGTCAGTCAACTATGTCCTCAGAACTTTTCAAGTTCAGGGTCCTGAACACTGGGCATTATTCTAGGGCCAAAGGGAATCACAGCACCATGACCACGACGGCCCCTGCGGGGTGGCCTGCCTCTGCCTGTCATTTTTTTTTTTTCGATTAGTGGTACTATGCGTGCAAGCTACTGTGACAACCAGATATGAGTTGCACTGTGCAGTTGCAGAAGTTGGCAGAGTAGACGCTGTAGGCCTGACACACACGCTTGCAGACAACTGTTATTCAATCTATTACAGTCAAAATTTAATTTTTTTAAATGTACACTACTGTTACACCAGATATGAGTTGCACTGGTGTGACACTGTGCCCTGGCAGGCCCTGAAACGCACACATGTGAAGGAAACTGACTGCTATTATATTACAGTCCAAAAAGTTTAGTTTTTTTATAAATGCAAGCTATTGTGACACCAGTGAGTGAGTGGTGGCACTGGGCAAGTGGGCACAGTATACGCTGTGAGCCTGACACACAGGCTGGCAGGCAGGCAACTGCAATTACATTACACAGAAGAAAAAAAAAGCAGACTGATGTTCTAGCCCTAAAAAGGGCTTTTTGGGGTGCTGTCCTTACAGCAGAGATCAGATTAGTCCTTCAGGACTGTAGTGGACACTGAATACTACCTAGCTATCAATTTCCCTATCAAATTAGCAGCAGCTACACTGTCCCTACTCTCACTAAGAATGCAGCTTCACAATGAATGTAAAATGGATGCTTTCCAGGAGGTGGGAGGGTCTGGGAGGGATGGTCTGCTGCTGATTGGCTGGAATGTGTCTGCTGACTGTGAGGTACAGGGTCAAAGTTTACTCAATGATGACGAATAGGGGGCGGACCGAACATTGCATATGTTCGCCGTGAACAAGCGATGTTCGCCAGGAACTATTCGCCAGCGAACCGTTCGGGACATCACTAGTGCTGGACCTTCACTGATGGATGTGATTACACTGACTACCATGGTCCTTGAAAATGCACGCTAAATTCGACCCAATAAACAAAGTGCAATAAGCCTACTGCTTCTTTAAATTATAGTTTTATTAGGATTCAAAACTAAACAATGAAAAGACAAATATTCAGGTGGTATAGCAAAAATTAAAAATGTAAAATACAAACCAGACTAGACTCTCTCCTTGGGGGAGGCTTCATTCTTAGATTTGGAGAACCTGGAAGAAGACAGAGGAAACATGACTTTAAGAAAATGTCTTCCTGGAACATCTTTCCTAAATACAAAAATAAACTGTTAAATATGTCTGTACAATCATAATTACTAACTGGTGCTCTTAAATATTGTCTGAAAAGGGAAAACCATAGTTTTGCCCGTTAGTTCATATTCCTATTGTTAATGCTCTTTGCCACGTCTTTCTCTGTAGGTTTTGTTTCAATGTTTAGTTTTGTTGTTTATTATTTTTTGCAAGACTAAGCTATTTTATGAGTAGCAATGAGTTAAAATGTACAACTACAATGGTATAATACTCTACAGATTGAGCTAAAGCATGATTTTTGTAAACGGACTCTCCTAGCACCATAACGCTTGTATATATGCTACATTGGTTATTGTGCAAAGAGCCCTCTGCCTCCTCAGTCTGTTGCACCCATCAGAGCATTATCTTCCATGAGAGAAGGATCTCAATGGGCCATATTTATCAATATTGCACCGGGGCTAAACGGAAGTGATAAATGTTCTGTTCATTTCCATGGTGATTTGCACCAAACATTGTTTTTTGTTTTAATAAATATGGTCCTATATACACCGAACGCTTCCTTTAGTTCTTCATCTCCACCATGGAAACACTTCCATGGAGTTGGGTTAATTGGATTTAGTAGGGAATAAATGAAGCCATAATTAGGGGGATAAAAGTCTAATGTCAATTTATGTTTTATCTGTCTAGTCGTCAGTAGGTCAAAAAGACTGAAACCAATCTCCTTACTTATTTCAGATCTTTGGGGGGCGATTCTTGCCACCGCTGGGGATCCTGGTGTTATTTTGGATGGTAACGTTTCAGAGCCCATCATGGAATTTCCATTGGAGTCATTGCACAGGATCGGCAAGCTGATTTCTTTCTTGGTGATTTGCGGTTCTTCGCTCTCGCTACCCCCTTGGCCATCTTTGTCACTGCTCGGCTTCTTGCTAATCAGGTTACTGATTTCCATAATATTGCCAATAATTTCCACGGGACCTGCCAGATTCTTCTTTCGGCACGGGAGGTCATCCTTGGCTTTCTTCAGGTAGGATGCTGGAGCCCAGCCTTCTTTGCCTTGATATCTTTACAAGTAATGAAATATAAATTTACATTTTGAAGAAATATTTTTACATACTGTAAATGGATAACTCTGTACAAACTGAGTAATATTGAACTTTTCCATATATAAAACAACCCATTAAGCACTGAAAAATGTAAAACAATTTTTACAGCATACTCATCTCAGATGTCATCGCAAGTGTGCACCTATATTGCAATTTCTTCCTAACTGCATGTTCACTTTTTAACATTTTTTTTATTTGCGATTAATGGTTTTCCCCGACTAAAAATTGTGATTTTTATTAAAACACTTTTTTCATCGGAATAACCCTTGCTGATATGATCCCACCCCTCATTTAAAAAATAAATGAAATACTCCACAAGGGTCAGGTACTGAATGGCTGCGTATACTCCAAGCACCATAAACACTTCAAATAACTTAAGTGGTAACGGTGCTTGGCATAACTCTTTACCACAAGTTACAGAAGGGTCGCAGCTCCAGTTTATTAATAGAAATGATTATGACATCAATATTTTTGGGCTTTTCTTTTTCTAACGTTTCAATTTTGCTCTAACAAAAAGAAAAGAAAAAAAAGAAAAAGTACCTCTACTCCCTTATAAAGGGGAGCATCAAGAGGCGGAGGAATCTTGGGAAAGGGTTCTATTTTTTATTTTGTTTTATGCAGTAAACACCTTTATCCTTTCTTTAGTCTTCAAACAAATGAATCCGTTGCTGGATTACTCTGTTAAAATGTGTTATGTATTGAATTGGCTTTTACTCTGAGACGTAGCTATTTGCAGAGTGACTAATATGCATTCTGCATGATAAGGTGCGCTAACTCCGTCTTAGCACATAGACCTCAGGTGTGTAATGAGGAATGAAGCTGGATCAAAAAGTAAAATAGAATTTGTATCTCTGCAGCAGTTCCCAACATCTGTTTTCCAATGAGAAAAAAAATACAGGAAATGAGGATCAACACGCAGGCAGGAATGTCAGCATAATGCATGTTTAAGGTGGAGCCTGACATAATATTTAAGGTGGATTATGGGTTTGTAATTGGATCACTAGCTGCCCTTTTAAGAAGTTGGAACACTTTTTACATGCAGCTTTTGGAAAAAGGTTCAGTTCACAGATTGAAGTGCGAAAAATATTGCTAAGCAAAAATAAAAGTAGGATTTTTAAAATTTATTTTTTTGGTAAACGTTCTCATATTTTTCGTCAATCCTTGCCGCAGATGTGTAAATATACCTTCAGGCCATAGAGGTGACCAACGTCTTGCCAGCTAAGGAAATACTGAAACTCTCGAGATATTATGGCTGCTAAATATTGAGGTTTTATTTTTGTGAATTCATTGTACAGCGCTGCGGAATATGTTGGCACACTATAAATAAGTTATTCATATAGATACCGGGAGAGGGACAGAAAAAGCACATTGAATAGAATGGAAGTCGCATCAAGTTGAGTCAAAGCAATACAAATATTTTATGGTGCTCTAGAGTGATTTTTACAGCGAGTGTCACATGAAGCTATTTTAGCAAATTTAAAGTGATCCATGTCATGCAAATGTTCACTTACTAAAATGAGAATTCTTTCAGTTTGGCTACTTTGGCCTTAAAATAGAAATTCACTTTGAATTCTAACTTTGGTAAATAACTCTATGTAACTAGATATACATTGTGTATGTGTTTAGGGACTGTGGCTGGAGTTGTGACCAAGTATATAAAACAGGGGTTTTTAGTTCATTGAATAAGAAAGCATGTCACTTGTGTAATTGTATAATTGTGTTATTTAGAGGAAGAACATTTTATTTGTTTTTACAGAAACAACTGTTTAAATAAACTGATGAAAAGACAAAAGGTCCATTACTGTCTGTATTAGAGTTCTAGAGCTCTGTTAAACACTTGTATACACAGGATGCTCTGAGCGGTTGAAAAACAGACAAGCCAGGGTAGAAGAGAGGTGCAGGGAGAGGGACTGTTCCTCCTAAATACAGACACTTGGGTGGTATGGATCTACAGAATATTGTAGGATCTACACCAGCCATCAACTCCAAAATTCAGCATATGGAGAGCCAAAATGTCCTACTAAAAACTGTGTGGGGAGACTACAATAAACTGTAAAAAAGATTATTGCCAGAATATGTCAAACATGTCTAAAACAATCTCGCAATTACAGCTCCAAGTAAAAAAAATATCTCTATAAAAGCACTCTGCGAAAATAAATAAAATAATAATCAAAACGTCTATAAAAGTGAAAAATAAATAATCTTGCTGAAAATGTTCAAATCGCATTTAATCCCTCCGAGACCGGGGGTTAGACAAATAGATTGTTAATGCAATGGTCTTTGCACGTAATTGGTCCAGAATGGATATAGAAAAACAAAATAATTCTCCTTTAACAGTTAACTTTTAATCTTGTTATAATCTGGATGTATTACCCCTTTTGCCTAATAAAGAGCACCTGAAGTACAATGCCTGTAAGTAATCCTGACCGTTCTATGGTAAATCTAGCATACTGCTCCAACACGGGCACTCCACTACCTGAGTGAAATTATTGTTTAATAGATTTACCCTCAAAATTAAAACATGCATGTATTTAATTATGCATTTTTTTTTAAATTGTGCATATATATATTTAAAAAAAAACAAAAAAACAGCCCAGACTTTCTGTAGCTGTCCAATCATAGACTTCCTAATGCAGCTCAATGAGAAGTCTTTAAAAGGCAGTTGCTCTGGGCGATCGCCTGCATCTTGAGTTAAGTGTCAGGAAGTAACAGAAGGGGTTGTCTGATTGACAGCCAGGGGGGTGTAATAAGGTTAATTTATAAAACTCCAATTTCTATTGAAATCTGCACTTTTTGTAAAATGAAAAAAAAGAAAAGAGGACACCCTTTAATGCCAGTTTGGAGTGTTGCTTTAAGTTTGCCTTTTGCAAAGAAGCCTTTTACTAACCCATATTGATAATAACAACAAAGTATTTAACCAGGAAAAATAGGACTGCAATGATGGACAGACCTTTAGAAAAAATAACCAATTACTTGTATATTTGGCCAGGAAAGCATTGAGACGGCATTGTGCATGCGCAGCAAAATGCAGAACTGGTCCAGTCAGCATCTCCTCAAAGTCTAAATCAATGCATCTCTACAAGAAGCAATCCGCTCCATGCAGAATGTGGAGACGCTGAACATTGGTGCTGCACACTGTGATAGGATGTACCTCTAGTGACCATCTGAGTGATTGCACCTAGAGGTGTTAATGGGCAGCAATGTAAAATGGTGTTTACATTGAAAAGTCTGCAGGGACAGGCAATAAACACCAGAACCATTACATTAATCTGTAGCGGTAACTATAGTGTCTGTTTCAAACCACAGGACTGGGACTGTGACTCTGATGACTCTGATCTGATTCTAATTACAATCTGCTTTAATCTGTAATGATTTTTTTGGTTATATTAACTACATCTGCTACTGCTTAGCTCTCTATTAGCACTACAGATCAATTATATTGCCAACTGCAAAGGAAATAAGGAATCTATCGGTATCCTGCTGCTTTAACCCTGTGTACATTGTGTGTGAGTCAGGAGTAGCTGACATGGTTGGAGTCTCAGTATCTTGATGCTTTAACCATGTGAACACTGCATGCTGAGAGCTAATGGAGTCGCTCACGTTTCATAACAGCAGCAATATTTAATATATAGCTAAAGTTATTATAGCACTACTTAAGATGAGATCATGAGAGGGAGAGCTAAAAGAACGAGGAAGATAAACAGAAAGAGAAAGCGAGCGTGCTCTAAAGCATTTTACAAATACATATAGTATAGGTATCTCTATATTGCAGCTCTGTGTAATCACAGTGATCTTGGCTGTGTGGGGTAGTTAATCGTATCTCCTCATTGTGCCCAGCTCTGTGTGTTAATTCTGTGTATTTTACGCAGATCTACCTATTGTATGGGTATGTCTGTAGTCTACCCAGGTATCTGTGTATTATAGCTCTATTATCTGTCAGCTCTGTTGGTATCGTTATTTCTGTATTGTACTCGGCTCCATGTATTTACAGAAATCATTATGTTGTGGCCAGCTTGTTTTATTGTATGAATATCTGTGTATTATGAGCAGCACTCTGTATTGTATGAGTATCTCTGTATTATGCTCAGCTCTCTGTATTGTATGAGTATCTCTGTATTATGAGCAGCACTCTGTATTGTATGAGTATCTCTGTATTATGCTCAGCTCTCTGTATTGTATGAGTATCTCTGTATTGTGCCCAGCTCTCTGTATTATGAGTATCTCTTTATTATGAGCAGCTCTCTGTATTGTATGAGTATCTCTGTATTATGACCAGCACTCTGTATTGTATGAGTATCTCTGTATTATGACCAGCACTCTGTATTGTATGAGGATCTCTGTATTATGCTCAGCTCTCTGTATTGTATGAGAATCTCTGTATTATGACCAGCTCTCTGTATTGTATGAGGATCTCTGTATTATGCTCAGCTCTCTGTATTATATGAGTATCTCTTTATTATGAGCAGCTCTCTGTATTGTATGAGTATCTCTGTAATATGAGCAGCTCTCTGTATTGTATGAGTATCTCTGTAATATGAGCAGCACTCTGTATTGTATGAGCATCTCTGTATTATGCTCAGCTCTCTGTATTGTATGAGGATCTCTGTATTATGCTCAGCGCTCTGTATTGTATGAGTATCTCTGTATTATGCTCAGCTCTCTGTATTGTATGAGGATCTCTGTATTATGCTCAGCTCTCTGTATTGTATGAGTATCTCTGTATTATGCTCAGCTCTCTGTATTGTATGAGGATCTCTGTATTATGCTCAGCTCTCTGTATTGTATGAGTATCTCTGTATTGTGCCCAGCTCTCTGTATTGTATGAGTATCTCTGTATTATACTCAGCTCTCTGTATTATATGAGTATCTCTTTATTATGAGCAGCTCTCTGTATTGTATGAGTATCTCTGTATTATGACCAGCTCTTCTTAATGTATGAGTATCTCTGTATTATTACCAGCTCTCTGTATTGTATGAGGCTCTCTGTATTGTATGAGAATCTCTGTATTATGACCAGCTCTCTGTATTGTATGAGTATCTCTGTATTATGCTCAGCTCTCTGTATTGTATGAGTATCTCTGTATTATGACCAGCACTCTGCATTGTATGAGTATCTCTGTATTATGCTCAGCTCTCTGTATTGTATGAGTATCTCTGTATTATGACCAGCACTCTGTATTGTATGAGTATCTCTGTATTATGACCAGCTCTCTGTATTGTAGGAGTATCTCTGTATTATGCTCAGCTCTCTGTATTGTATGAGTATCTCTGTATTATGCTCAGCTCTCTGTATTGTATGAGAATCTCTGTATTATGACCAGCTCTCTGTATTGTATGCGAATCTCTGCATTATGACCAGCTCTATGTATTGTATGAGTATCTCTGTATTATGACCAGCTCTCTGTATTGTAGGAGTAGCTCTGTATTATGACCAGCACTCTGTATTGTATGAGATTCTCTGTATTATGACCAGCACTCTGTATTGTATGAGAATCTCTGTATTATGAGCAGCTCTCTGTATTGTATGAGATTCTCTGTATTATGACCAGCTCTCTGTATTGTATGAGTATCTCTGTATTATGCTCAGCTCTCTGTATTGTATGAGAATCTCTGTATTATGCTCAGCTCTCTGTATTATGACCAGCTCTCTGTATTGTATGAGTATCTCTGTATTATGCTCAGCTCTCTGTATTGTATGAGAATCTCTGTATTATGACCAGCACTCTGTATTGTATGAGTATCTCTGTATTATGACCAGCTCTCTGTATTGTA
This sequence comes from Pelobates fuscus, assembly GCF_036172605.1. Lineage (NCBI taxonomy): Eukaryota > Metazoa > Chordata > Amphibia > Anura > Pelobatidae > Pelobates > Pelobates fuscus. The sequence continues at coordinate 29,552,962 of NC_086326.1, read as the reverse complement.
TGAGTATCTCTGTAATATGAGCATCAATCTGTATTGTATGAGAATCTCTGTATTATGACCGGCTCTCTGTATTGTAGGAGTATCTCTGTATTATACTCAGCTTTTTGTATTGTATGAGAATATCTGCATTATGTTTAGCTCTTTGTATTGTATGAGGATCTCTGTACTGTACAGGGAGGAGTCTGGCGCCCCACCATCTTAAAACCTAACCAGCCGCCACCGTTTTTCCACTGGCAGGATGGCTATAACTGTATCCCTCTTTGTGAATTATCCTCTTGCTATCACACAGCAGAGTATACTAATGAGAGCTGTAATCCTACAGCCGGTGGATGGAGGGCCATTGGCTACCCTTCTCTATAAGCAAACATTTAAATTAACCACTGCTAATCTGATAGACTTACGAATGAGCAAAGCACATTTTCTGGGCACTGAAAGGTTAAGCTTTCCTTATTATTATTTAGACTGGACATGTAGGCAGGAATTAGGGGAAAAGATGGAGCGCTATTAAGTTACAACCCGATTTTGCTGCTTTTGCAATTGTGGCCATGGTTTTTCCTCATTTATCAGCAGGAAAGTTCTTCGAGTGGCTAAATGATTTGGCAAAAACATGTGTTCCGACACATTCTTCTACACCCATCGTTGAACATGAAAGATAAATCTGCCAAGCACTGGCTAATCTTTGGCACTGCAGGTGTTGTGGACTGCATTTCCCACGAGGCAACCTGTGAACTCTCAGGAATATACCTGAAATAAAAACATCGCTTTCCAATCCTGGACTAAAATGGGAAATTCACTTTGAAATCTTTATTCATTTTTTTTTTTTTTTTTAAGCATTCAATACTTAATGCCCATGTTGTCATTACCAAGACAGTCCTTAGGTGCCCATTTAGTGATGCCATTGCTGTTCGTAGTTGCGGTTTATAAGTAGAACTTTCTACACGGACATAAGGCTGATCACCTTTCCTTATCGGGTTAGAACATACAGTGTGAGGGATTGATGAGACATAACAAGACATTCTAGAATCACTGCATACCTGATATACCACCATCCCTCCAGATTCTTCTGGATAACTTCAACTGTGACACCTTTTTCAAATCCGATTTCATCCTTCCCTTGGCTGGTGTAGGGCTGGATGGTGACATATTTCTCCTCTAATAAGAACAAAATGAATAATTAACATGACATTCCATATTTTCTCTAGCTATTAGAAGGCAACGCTACATTTTGCATTGTCTCAGCACTTCCAGCAATTTAGAAAAAGCAAGTCACATACTTGACGATATACTCCACTGGCAATCAATCCACTTGGCTACAGCGACACATTATATCCTCTCTGGGATGACCGCCTGTTGGCCAGATGCAATAAAAACAATAGAACGTGGAATTTGACACTGTACAAGTACGGTGCCAAAGTACTATCCTGATTATTGATATTTTACTGCAGCTTCGTCTTCCTAGGCTTAATGGAAATGTCATTTTTAATACAATATGGGTATTAGCCGGATTACAGTAACAAATCAATTGAACGATTGTTACTCACAGTGATGTAAAAGAACGACCGTGCCAAACCGTTCCTCTAATAAGCACACATTTCAAAATGCAAATCTTTAACGCAAACCATTCCCGGTAACCAGGAAAACGCAAGAGAAACTGTCAGCACCGGCAAGTAAAGTAAATTTGCCTACATTTTACAAATAGGTTTATTAGGGGGGACATCAATATAACGGGTCTGGAATTATTAATTGAACTGGGGTGTTTGGGGCATTGACATTGGGAATGTTAAACTAGACCTGTTGTTAAAAATTTAACTTTGTTGAATTTTTCCTTTTGCTTTTTTGTGTAATTTCCTAAAAGGGTTTTTGTTCACTTACCTTGTATGGAGCGTGATTGACTTTTCAGACAAACTCACCTCCTTCATAACCATTCCCTGTTCATATCCTGCATCGTTTGGGAAGCCTGCCATAACTTCCCCACATTTGGAAAAGAGTCCTTAGATGACGCTGATGTGATGGGCATCATTTACAGCACATTGAACAGAATGTGTCAGTCACTCTGTTACTTCTTTGTTGTGCATATGGCTGCTTGTGCTTCGTACTGACAAAGTCCATTGCCGGATTCTCATAGAATCAAGATGGGGCTGAAAGCACATGCGCTGTAGCTAGTTGAAGCTGGATGTCTGAACAGCTTACAACACACAGCCAATAGCCATGTACTCAGACATCGGCATGGAGTCTATTCTGACTCTATCCCGGAAGGGAGAGTGCCAATTTAGCGGAATTTTATACATACATGTATACATTTGCTAGCGCTTTGGCTAGCCCAATGTATAGACGAAATCTTAAAAGGTATCATTTATGGTAATTGGAATATGGTTAACATTTAGGACACAATATATAAACTGCAAAAAGCAGAGATGGAGAATTTCTTTCAATTTAGTTAATCTGTCCTACAATTTCAGGTTCCTGATCTAGTGAATATGCACCATGATAACTTGATCTCAATCCTGGCAAAAAATGCCTGTGCTATAGAGATTTCCTACAATTTGTCAAACATATCATTGTAATCTATAGTTAGAAATACAATGAAAATACCGAAACCCAATAATATTCAAAGAATATTAAATATATTGCCACTAATTAAAATAACAACTTGCCTTTCATGATAACTTAATCTTAACCTCTCAAAATAACAGCCAACAGTATTAGCAATCGGCCGTGTATTTTAGATGCTTGCACTATCCTCTCTATTTGGATAGTGTAAATATGATTTGTTTCAGGAAATGCCAGAGATACAATCACATTCCATGGATCAGGACATGTCTGTCTAAGAAGCAGGAAGGAGAGGGGGCAGACATCATTTTCTTTTTTTTTTTTTTTTTTAATGTTCATCTGTAAGTAGAAATGACTCAATAGTTCGTCATACCTTAGCTGCCACTGACTTGTTTTACCCATAACAGAGATATATGGTGAGTTCATTTTTAAATATTTACAATGAGGTCAATGCTTCCATTTTCTGTCTCTGTATAGGAGTACTCCCACTCCCTCTAAACGTTACGCAATTAAAAAATTAAATATTAGTATAAAATTAGAGGGCAGTGTCAACAGAGGTACAAAGCTCGAAGAACTTTGTGCTAATTAAAATAATACACTCCGATCAGTCTTGCACGAATGAGCTACGAAAACGGGGGTGAATTTATCATATTTTGGAAAGACAAGCATAATATGGTCATGTACTATGTCAGAATTCTCCAAAATATTAGTTTGTAATTAATTAATAAAAAATGTTTTTGGTAGCCAATAAAGGTAACTAACTTTCCACAATTTTTAATATGTCTACATATCCCCTACATACATTTTAATATTAATAATATATATCCACGCATCCCTATCCTGCAATTGGGGTCCTCCATCTTTGCTCCCTGTCAATCATTATTATAAATGCCATATTTTGCACCTGGCAGTCAGCACAGACAAAGCATACAGAGACATGGAATGAAACAATGTTTCTATTTTGTCTAATTTGCAACGTGTGCCCTGGTTGTGCCAGGACTGGACTGGAATTTGAGATTTACTAAATAATGTTTTACTTTCCGGAGAAGTTGCCATTTTTGGGAATTGTCTTACTGAGAATAGTTATTTCAGCAACATAGATAAAGGATCAAGCACCCATGATAGTGCTTCCCTTTTCAGCATGGTGTATGTGTATTGCAGTTCAGAAAAATGACTTTAATCAGCCATTATTAAAGGCACACGGACACAGCTCGGCCAGTGCTGCTATGTAAATGATAAAACATGAGGATGAAGTAATTTGTGAGTTGAAACTTAGACCATTTGTAGGTATAAAATGCCCTTGAAATATTGACGGAAGGCGACATAAGTAAAAACTCAAAAGGACATCCATTCGGTTTACTATAACACATCAAGTGGTTTATTCACTAAAGGGTGGATTATCAGGAAATCAAAGTCAATTTCAGAAGAATTAGCTGAAGTAGAAGTTGTGTGTTTTTAGTGTTGCTGTTTTTGTTATAAAATTCACTTTGAATTCCTGCACTTTACACGTTGGTGATTAACACTATAAATATATTGCGGCGGCTGTATCCCAGGAGTGGCTGCTTATTTTAGTGCTTTTATATAAATATCTAAGGATTTATTCTATTCTGGATGCTAATGAAATCAAGCTGTCTGTTTAAACTGTACATACATTGGCACAGCCAGGATACAGATACGTGAGCAGTCTGTTGACCGGTAGGGAAGAAAAAAAAAATAGAAGCAAATTAACTGGCAACATCTGCCAAATGGTAAGAATGGTTGGTTGTGATTATTCTATATATTTGTTGAATATTTGACTACATAATGAATTATATATACCAGGTTCACATCCACCCAGCTGGCTTCTATTTAAAGCAGAGGAAAAATTACCAAGGCGAACATACAGATAGGATAATATAAAAGAAGCGTCTTATTAGGCCCGCTTTAAGGAAATCTATCCATAAGCATAGAATGGGAACACTAGGGGTAGCCAAAAATATTTTATGGGAAACGATAACCCGTTACTGCTTAGAGGTATCCCATACACATTCTTTGCAATGATTTAAGTCAGTTCTAAGAAACATGTGGCACTTCAGATGTTTTTCATCAATTTCTTCCTGGAGCAACCTACCTGTGGCCCTCCAACCAATATTGTTCTAATCCCATAATCCACCAAATATAGCCTACCTTTAGCTCTACAACTGAGAATGCACTATTCCTATAATCCTTATGGGGCAGTTTACTTATGGCTATCCAAAATTGCACAAATTGTCATTAATCCCCCAAGTTATATTACTTGTGCCTCCAAGCTGGTATTTTACCATTCCCGTAAGCTCCCCAAGGTCAAATATCTGAGGCTTGCCAATTGATATTGCACAAATCTCTTAATCATCTACAGGTAGCCTACTCTCTGGCTCTCCAACTTTTGACGAAAAGCTCTTATTATGATTCAAGAAGTAGAGAATATCTACTGGTCATCAGCTAAACTCATGTGACCCATGAAATTGTCCACAAATATTTTATCATAAGCGTGGCAAACTGGAGATCTGCTGGTTTGATCCTCCATTCAAAACCCATCAGTGGATACAGAGTTGCAGACTTGCGGTGTTAATTTTGGACAAGGGTTACCAAATCCCCAATTTCATGTTTTTTTACCTGCTAGAGGTTGGCAACTTATTAGATTTCATCGCATATATGAGAACATCTTACTTGCATTATTAATGCATGATTAATATTTCTTCCACTCCATGGTTCTATCAACTCAATAGGAGTGTGGACTAAAAGGAGATAACGGTGGAGATAACAGATCCTAGGAGGATGCAATTGGAACGCTTGCCTTTCTCTGTTGATTAACAAGGTTCACGGGATGGACTGTACGTCTTCAAATGTCATATGGTGACAAGCCAGACCTTTTTGAAATAGTGATGCAATGTAATAAGGTTCATTGAGTTCCAAGGGTGGAGGACATCTGGACTGCCTGGACAATCCTAGATTAAGGAAAGAATTGAAAGCATGCAATGTTCTTTACTATACAAATACCCTGTTGCACAATATCACTCATCTTCACAGAGTGTTCCCCCGTAAAAACAGAATGTGTTCTTAATTTTATATTTTAATAAACTAGGAGTTAAATGTACAAAGTTATCTAGGTTGGCTGAATCCATAAACGTATGGTTTATTTTGCATTCTCAAACCAGTCGAGAGACCTTGCCTAAGCATTTAGAAGAGTAATAGTTTGTATCAAAGCATTCCTAAACAATTTTCTGTAGTAGATATGTCGAATAAGTTGCCCTAAGGAGTATCTCCTTAAAGGACAATGGTCAACAAAACTTCACTTAATTTTTAAAACATTTTCCATTTAATGAAACTTAATGGTATATTTCTTAAATTATGTATACCAATTTATTTAGAGAAAATTTTACTCCCCCCTCGCCCGGGTCAGACCCATGTTATGGATGCTCAGCAGTTATATAAAAAAAAAAGTGAAATGTTCTCAAAATATATCAGTATACACCATTTAAGAAAATATAATTAAGTTTCATTAATTCAATTTTTAAAAGTGAAAATTTGATGACAGCTGTCAACATATGAAATTTGTCATTTTTGATTGTGATTCCATTTACTACGTTTTTATATTTTTCCAAAGAACATGAATCATGTCATGATGTGGATTAAATCACAGCAATTCCTGTAATTAAACAGGATTAAAAGGGAACGGTCACTTTTCTTAAATAAAACACTGAACATCCGTATATAAATTATTAACCTTTTTTCAGGAGATCGCCCATTCTATTTTAAATGTATGTTAAAGAGTTAGCAAATAACATCATAAACCAATTCAGACAAGGCAAATATTGCAAATTAGGAGAAAAAACAGAAACATTGTTTCATTTCTCTCTTTCTCTGTATGCTTTCTCTCTAATGACTTCCCAATGCAAAGGACAGTTTATAACAATGACTGACACACATATATTTGTTAAAGGGACACTACAGTCCCCAGAACAATTGTAGATTAAAGGACCACTATAGGCACCCAGACCACTTCAGCTCAATGAAGTGGTCTGGGTGCCAGGTCCCCCAGGTTTTAACCCTGCAGCTGAAAACATAGTAGTTTCAGAGAAACTGCTATGTTTACACTGCAGAGTTAACCCAGTCTCTAGTGGCTGTCTCCCTGACAGCCACTAGAGGCGCTTCCGCAATTTACACTAAGTAAATCACACTTATTTGATGCTGGACGTCCTCACAGAGTCCAGCGTCAAATAAGATCCCCATAGGAAAACATTGAGTAATGTTTTAATATGGGTGGGTTTGAATGCGTTTGCGCCTCTGGCTGTGCATTGGCGGGGGAGGAGAGGTCACCAGTGCCGATGGAGCCTGGCACTGGATTAAGGCAAGTGATTGAAGAGGTTTTAACCCCTTCAGTGCCAAGTGAGGGGGGCACTCCAAGACCCTATAGTGCCAAGAAAATGGGTTTGCTTTCCTGGCACTATAGGATCCCTTTAATGGAGCTTTTTCAGAAAAAAAGGCAGTGTTTACATTATTGCCTTATAACACCTTTAGTGGCAGTAACTGATATGGCCACTAGAGGTGCTTCCTGGGTCAGTGCTGCACAGTGTTCTCTGCATGGAGGTGCTAACGCCTCTTGTTTTAGCAGTGCATTGATTCAATGCATCTTAATGAGGAGATTTTGATAGATGCATGCACAAAAGCCTTCCAATGCTTTTCTATGGAGAAAGCATTTGATTGGCTGAGATTGTCAAATTTGATCTCAGCCAAGCAGACACAGAGGGCAGGGGCCAGTCTTAACGAGATAAGTAATACACCTTTTTAAAGGCAGACACCTAAACAACACTAGTACAACTATAGTGTCAAGAATACATGTTTGTATTCCTGACACTTTAGTATTCCTTTATAGGGATAAGTAAACCCATTACAAATTCTAAATGACAGTTCTCCTTTAAGGTTATACTGCTCCAAGTATAATGTGTGACAAAGATTTCATTCTGCATTAGAATATATGAATTTGAGTAAATTGGGAGAATCTCTATTTGCCCACACCTGTCTTACAAACTAGTATTTACTGTGATTTATACAAAGGAGTAAAAGGATTGGCCCAGCCTGTTCTCTCAACCACTTCATATGTAATTACTGGTATGGAACAAGATCAATGACATTTTTTGAAAGTTTAACATGTGGCAAGAGTATTCTGGGTTATTTATTTATTTTTAGGAACGGCACATTTTAATAAGAAATAAGCAAATGGGTCTACATCTGCATTAAAATGTATTAGAAAAAATAAGGGAAGCCAAGGAGGTAAACATAGAAACTGTATAAAAACACAAACAATGTGGCCTTCGAAATGAAAAAGAACCAAGATTCTCATGGAATTGGCGTGACTTACATCGTTGTGTGGAAAAATTGCTATTTTATTTGTGAAATGTGGATAGAGTGCTAGGAAATGCCTAAATTATAATAATTTAGAAAAGGGAGGCCCATGAGGTTTTTATTGGTCCGTCTTAAAACCACATGCATGAATTTTGTTTTTTAATATAGTTCTGAAAATAATGTAAAACATAGATTGTATTCATACTGTTTGTGCTAGGAGAAATATTCTTATATGTTAATCCAAAATAATATGAATGCAATAGAAAGGGTACACTGAGCATCGGATATTTCAAACACAATCTGGAATATAGGTTTTGGGTAAAGGGAAACTATAGTGCTAGGAAATCAAAGTTTTTTTTTTCTAGCACTATAGTGATCTATAATGTCCCCTCCCCCTACACTCTTCTGCCACTAACCTGATTCCTGCGCCAAAGCCCCTGGGCCTGGGCCATGCTCTACCTCCGTTCCCGCAGGGTGCGGCGAGTGCCACGCTCGCGGTAGGACTACCCTGTTGCTTTCCCATGGGATTTTAGATGACACTGCATTTCACTGCATTTCCTCATGCAGAGTGTGAAGATGTCCAGCATCATTTAGCAGACCAGGACATGCCTTTAGTTGCGCTCCTGGTAGACACTCGCTAGAGTTGGAGTTAACCCTGCTAGCTAATTATTGCAGTTTATCAATAACTGCAATAATTACAATCGCAGAGTTAACGCACCCAAACAACTTCAATGGGCTAAAGTGGTCTGGGTGCCTAGAGTGTCCCTTTAATGCTCACACCAATGGACCAATAATGGACTAATGATGGACTGACTCGATCCTGCTGGTAATTAAAGTTTCCTGTAGTGGTTATGTGGCCAGGAAAGCCTTAATGCTCTCCCAATGTATGCAGCTGAACAGTTTGACAAATTACCTTGGGTCTGACGGGCCAAGCTCGTTGCCTGAATGCGCTTAACTCATGCTCTCCGCTAATAAGACTGCCCTGCATGGCAAAGCTTAGCTCCAGGGGGGGTTGCTGACAGGTACCTAGAATATGCCTGGTAAGTTGTCAAACCATTCTTAAATGGTTTGACTACTTACTGTGGAAGAGTTCCAGGTGCAAGGCTAGGGTTAATGCACTTGGCATGTTCCTTTAAACCTGCACCTATGAGAGGCATCAGCCGGAGAACTAACCACTGAGCCATTTAAAGATTAACACACTAATAATAAATACCATAATAAAAGACATTATGTTAACTCTCCACCTTCAAAATATATAGCAATGGCTAACCTTACTTTGGGGGGGGGGGGGGGGGGGGGGGGGAGGAGGGGCGGAAGTATTCAAAAAAGTGAAGATTCCAAAACTGTAACGAACTATTTTACATGTAGAAAAGCAAACGTGAATGTACCCTTCGAGTGCCAATGTCCGTCCGTTATATAGCAAAGCAAAGAGTAGGGAATCAGGCGATAATATAATCTATCTCTAACAGTTACTATGTGCTTCCTATTAATCCTTATATCACCACTCAATCTCATGATATGTAAATTTATCGAACGCACAAATATTCCTCTGCGTTTGCGCACGAAACAGAATCTACTTTAATACAAATCGAATTGCCGCATCGAGAATCTAGCTGTGTCTGTAGGATGCTTTTCTGACAAATCTAGATCACATAATACATTAAAGTGAAGGCTCTTTTTTCCAGACCAGACCACAGCAGATTTTGTTCTGAAACTTTCCCTCTGTCAGCAGTCTCTTACTCTCTCTCTCTCTTTATTTTTTTCCCTCGTGCTGTCTTTTTGTCTCAAGTTTGGAAAATATGTGCACACTCCAGAGGGAACAAGATTATAAAGAACTGTTGGAAAGCTGCGGTTTTCTTTTACTTTACTCCTCCAGCATTAAAAATTAACCTAAAAGCAGAACCGATCTACGAGAAAAGGCTGTATTTATTCTATGGATTGGTATATTGGATGCAGGGGAAGTAGGAGAACATGACAAGAAATAGAATATTCCCCTAACCCACTTTAATTTTTTTAATAACATTATATATACCAGGGGTCCTCAAACTGCGGCCCTCCAGATGTTGCTGAACTACAACTCCCATGAATCTCTGGCTATTTATGTAATTCAAAGAATCATGGGAGATGTAGTTCAGCAACATCTGGAGGGCCGCAGTTTAAGGACCCCTGATATATACATTTTCTTTGGAGAGGAAGTAACTAAAAATAGTTCTTTTTGTGGAACTTCCTCTGAAAAACAAGGGTAACGTTTTCTAACTGAATACAGTACGTTGCTGTCTTTATGTTTTAGGGGTTGGTACAAAAAAATTTCAAAAGTGAAAAGTGAGCTACAAGTGATCCATAAATACAATGTATACCGGAGTGCCCAATGAGTAAATCTCTAGATGTTTTAGAGACATCAACCTCCATGGTGCTTTGACTTTGTGGTTCTACAACAGGAGGTCTACCTTTGCAAATAGATCAATTAAACGATTTGCCAGACTAGAGTCCATGCACCTTTTTGTAGCTCATATTGCATATGCAGCTGCTTATTAACAGTTTTTTTTTTTTTTTTACTAAATTGAGAATTTAAAGTGAATTTCAAATCTAAGGCCATAATAGGCAAATTGGACAAATTCTCTAAGTCAGCTATGTGATCAGTTTGGCTAATTTGGCTTAAAATGTGACATTTACTTTAAATTCACTTCGAATTCTCACGTTCGTGAAGAACCCTGTGAGTTTCTGTTGCTGTTCTTTACAGCTATATGACCGCTTCATGAAGGTTATGTAGTATCCACATTGGACATTTCAGGGAGCCCACAAACAGACACAAACACCCTAATAAATGAACATATTTTGCCATTGTTTGTCCACGTGCCCTGGCTGGAAGCTAGCGTTTACAGGGATTCACAGAAGGAACATCAACACGAATCCTTAATTGAAACTAAAATGTTATCTTTGAGTTTGCTAGTTTGGGTAGAGCATAGTACGTATGTCATTAGGTATGTTATAAAGAGCAGCCATGTAATTAATACTGGGACATTATAAGTCGCTAGTTTCTGATAACTTAAACCAAAAATAACTTTTTACAAATACGTTTGCCTCAAAGCCCTTGTCAAATTGTGCTGGCAATCTATAGGCTGTAAATTCATCTGAACTGAGTCTCACAATGTACCATACTTGTTTGTACCCATTTTTTTTTTCTGCATCATTTACCAAAATTATAGTTTCCCTTTTACTGCAGTCAAAGCAAACACAGTGTTAAGTTATTTTGGTTATCAGTTTCTCGACTGGGGCAATGGGCACACCTCAAAGGGTTAAGGTCAGTACCAACCATGAGTTATTTTGTTCACTAGTTAAATCTCTATTCACCTCGGCTTTGTTGCCTGTTGACTATGCCACCCAGCGTCCATCGCCGGTCCAGCCGCCGTAGATGGGCCTTGCGTCTCTTAGTTACTAGTACAGGAGGTGGATGGAAACACGAAGAGACAAAACGAAAAAAGAACAAAAAAGAAAACATGACAGAATGATGTGAATATAAATCAGAATGTAAATGAAAACACAAATTACATGAAAAACTGAGCATGTTAAAATATGAGACCTGTTAGAAAACGATAAGTCAAAGGATGAATCATGGAATTCTAGAGCTCGATATAGTTATAGTATGGAGCAAAAATGACAATGACATAGGTTTAGTGAGACTTTAAATATTATATAAACATTTATATATTCTACATAAATGTGCAAGTAAGAGGATTTAGTTGTAAGAACTCACCAAGATCAGGAAAACCAATTAAACTTCATATGTTCAATTTTCACAAGAAACACTGTACATATAGACTACAGACCCTATAATCACAGTACTTGGAGTAACCCTTTAAAACAGTGAAATTACTTTTATTTTTTGATTGAACATACCTAAAGGCCCAGCCGTCCTACTCTCGGTTATTCAATAAAGTCAATTCTTCTGCACTGAATTTGAGTTTGTCTGGATCCAGTAGGAAAAGGAGATTGGCCAAATGTGTTTATCATCTGTCATAAGATGCTGAATGTAGAACTTGGTAGGAAACTGGACCAAGTTCGGCCTAACCACTTTTGTGTTTTGGATCACCAACGTATCCAATACTAGATGTTATCTAGCTTGAGTCATTCTGAGACATTCAAATGCTCTGTCACTATAAAACAGCCCACTTGTGAAATGGCAGAGACTGGAGAACTTAACTAGCCAGTGGTTGCAGATTAAGGAGGCCAGAGTATCTGAACATTGCATCATAGGTAACTATTGGTTTGCATATGTGGGACTACAACCCTAATCAGCCCAAGTTCAGCTGCCCTGAAACTACTATCTTATGATATAGTTAAGATAGACAGGCAGTAGTAGTTCATACGTGTTACATAAAAGTATTCTTCGGTTCCATTATAACAACCTATTTATGCCTGGCCTATGAAAAAAAAAACTACCATGGTCAATTCATGAAAAGCAAACTCTCTCTTGGCATTAAATGTGTACTATATCTTAGATTATGCATGAAACAAAAACAGTCTTGCGGTTTGCTCACTTTGCATAGCACACACATATAGATCTATTAATCTTTCTAAAAACATTGAGTTGCTCAAAATAATTAAACAAGATGAATGTTATGCAGAGCACATACACAGCCACCTACAACTACAAATTATAAGTGGACATGAAAATGCAAATGATGCATCATTTTAGACAATTCAAATAAAATTCAAAATGTTTGATGTGCTGTGAAGGTGTGGTAGCGATGAAGCCAGATTAATTCCAAAAAACAGATGAAACTAATATTAATTTATGAAATTTAAAGTAAACACAAATTATTTAATGAAATTCACAGATGGGAATGCTGAAAGATGGGATCTTTAAAGAGTTTAATTTGTGCAAGACACTGTAGAAAATGATGTATTTTGGGGAGTAAACTTTTCATTCTAAATTACTTACTTACAATTACAATTGATGGACTTGGTCGTGAGATGTCAACTAGCTAATAACCAAACTTTCCATTATACCTACATTATATCATTTATATGTGAATTATGACCGTAACAAAATAAGAAATTGTATAAAATACTCCAGCTGAATGTTTGTGGACATCACATTCCCTGCCTTAACAGCAGTTTTTCCATCGTAGTATGGTCATTGAAGAAGTTATATTAAATGTCCCACTTATTGAGCACATCCCTGCAGTTGGAAAATGAGGACACTGAGGGATAAATCACAATCCAGCCTCAGATTCCAATAACTCTTTCTAACTTTTGGCCAGTATCGCATGGAATGGTTTCAACATGATCGCAATCCAAAATATGTCACAACGATTTTCTGCCTGTAATTCTACCAAAGTAAGAATTGCTATTGATTTAAAACCAGGCTAAATGTCAGTCGTCCTCATTAGTCACACGATCTTGAGCCTGATACTGTGAGATAGTGAGGGTAACCATAAAATAAATATCTATCTTGGTAGGAACTATCTGCGGATTCTTTTCTTTATAGTGCATTGGTCATGGCAGTAGATGAAAGGTGGGTCATTATCTTGTTGTGTTCCAGAGAGATGTTAAAATGCCAATATGTATCTTTAACCTTGCTCAAATTGAACATTTTAGGTATATCGTATATGTGCGGTGGGCAAGAAGCTAAGCTGGGGGAAGAAAGGCATCTCAATTAGTTTTAAAATGTGCTTTTACTTCTTCATGTAAAAGTGCAGCTGGATCAGAGAAGATGGGGGAGCAAATGAACCACTGATGGTTACATGTTTTGAGCCTTAAAGGCACTTCATCAGAAACTTATAGTGCACGTGTATTTGTTGTGTTATCAATTTTGCTAGATTTTTTTTGTCACATAGCTTATCTGTACTTTAGGTGCTTTAACTGATTCACAAGGAACTATTGGCATAAGTTTGATGTTCTCGCACCTCTCAATTTGGCAGAAAATAGTCAATGAACATCTTCCTGAAAAAAGAATAAAAGAAAGGGCTGCGCCAGGGAAATTCAATATAAAAATAGTCCAAACAAAAGAACGTCTTATCTAGAGGTGGTCTTGTGAAATACGCAGAGTCTGTAGGTATGGGTCAGGGACGAGTATCCTCGCTGTTCTCCTTCTTGTAAATTCTCTCGTATGTAGGAGATAAAAAGAATAGAGAACAAAAATAGTGCAATAAGTCTAATAGGGAAATAAATAAAATCTAAAAAGCTGGTATAAAACTCACATTTGAGAGAGCTATAACTCGCTCTTGTGTAGAAGGCGTACAGCGGTACGATCCCCGCTTATGGGATATAGTGAAAATTTCCTCCGCCAATGGTGTGTTCAATGCTCAAATATAAAAAGAGAGACAACCAATAGTGCTCACTGGATGAGATACAGGAGTTAAAATATATATAAAATAGTACTCACAAGAGTGGAGCGGGCCAACTGCTCCTTGAAAATAGCGCTGGTGGTATTATCCCCACCTCGGATTACTTGGAGTCCAGGGTGATGCCAGGTAACAAACAATATTCAGTGTATTAAAAAAAGATAAATGGCACTAATAAAAAGTATTTCACAAGACCACCTCTAGATAAGACTTTCATTTATTTGGACTATTTTTATATTGAATTTCCCTGGCGCAGCCCTTTCTTTTATTCTTTTTTCTCTTATTATCTTCTTAAGGGTGTTTGAGGGATTCCCTTATAGGGTCGCTGCCTATCTGTTATCTAGTGCTTACTCTTGTTTCTGTTTTTTACTCTGTTTTAATGAACATCTTCCTACCACAGACCACCATTCGTCCTTAAAGTATATCGTTTGACGAATCTGAGACATTGTTTTGAACTTGAATTCTAGATCTTTTGACAATAATATACTTAATTTCTTGGCCAACTTGCAGCTCATGCTACATAGATTGAATTTTCTAAACGGTTGAATTTGGAAATACAATATATGAAAATATGGTCAACATCTAAATTCCACGGTGGAAACTGAGTCAGTCATGGGAGAGCCATTGCTACATTGTCTATTGACCTTCTGGCTCAGCTGTCGAAGAATGGGTGTAGAAAATAACGCGTTTCCAAGGAGTGTGATGTGCACAAAAGTTCAGCTGGACTCTTCTGAGTATTTTCTAAAATGTCCAATTTAGTTATTGTTATGATTCACATTCCAAACAGCTGACCAGCTTCTAATAAATGATATGACAGATATGTTGGACACTTTGGTTATTAGACTATTTGACATCTTCCCACCAAGTCCATCAATGTAATTTAGAATGAAAAGTTGACTCCCCTACAAATTACATCCTTTTTGTGTAGGGGGGTTTGACATGTTGATAACATAAAAGGCCTAATTTTTCAAATCACAAGTAGAGCAGTGTTGGCAAACAATCTATTCTTTGACAGAAAGTGATCTTATCAGTTTGTCAACTTTTAAGGAGAACAAAATAAGAGGCAGTTTTTAATTCTCTATTTGTGAAAAAGTTTAACTCAAATACATATATTAGCAAAGAGCAGCTAATAACGCTTTATTGTCAATAACTACACAAAAAATATATTTTCTCTCTTTTTCACAAGTGTGTTTTTTTTGTATTTTTGTCATTGTGTCCTGATGTGTTTTATGTTTTTTGTAACTCAAGGTGACTGCATATTCATCAACAGTTTACTTTTGGTTTATCTTTTCATTATTTAACGCCAGAGTTAATGGCAATGGATCTTAAAAAAACAACCCAAAAAGATAAATAAATTTGGGGAGTGAAAAAGTACCGCCTGGATTTCTGAGAGATTACTGGTTTCTTGAAGGCTGGTAAATCCTATTAAACATGAGACATGTTCGTTTTCCTTTTTTTTTTTTTGTATTTGAGCAAGTGTTTTGTCTTTTATGACTATTGTAACATTATTTGGTATATGCTTGGTTTGGTTACATGATACTTTGTACCATATAAGCTGGTGTCTGCAAAGTAACAAAATTCAAGGAAAGGGAGGAATCAAGATAATAAAATAAATAATAAGATAATAAAAAAAGTAAAAATATTAACAACTGTAGTGACCTGATTTAGACAAAACCATAAATAATTCCTCCTACTTAGATTAGCCAACAAGAGACCCCATACTTAATGAATCTTTCTATTCTCACCCTAGTGATGTGCTTTGTATATTTTGAATTGCATGGTCCTGATCATCATGCCATGACGTACTCTGCCTTAGAAAATGTAAAAGTAAAAATATAAAGATGTAAGCTTAACGTGTGGATAATTATTCTTCACTTATGAATCTCATTGGAATGTCGGCTTTGATTTATGAGGATTGGAGGAGGGATTTGTTGTAGTTTTAAATAAGTACATACAATGTCTTCTATGGCTCACAGTTAAACGCCGGACATCTATTGACTCATAAAACTTGAAAGGGAAAGTCATTTTCTCAGCACTTGAAGCTGGGAAGGGCAGCAACAAAAATGCAAGTTCAAACCACAATACTAGGCATTTGAGAAACCGGTTCACTTTGAAAAGAGGCGTTAACGCTTTCATGGCATATTCCATCCATTGCAGACCATAAGCAGTCTGCATTTCTCTTTAATACTGGGTTTCATGACCAGAAACCAAGGATAAGGAAGGTTGAACATGGTAAAGATGATAAAAAAAAGGGAAAATGTCTTTGGACATAAATAAAATCCATGCATGACAATAACTTGTAACTAACAGCTTACTTAAAGTGTTAGTGAGACTTCAAATTTACTTTAATTTATAGAAAAGTGCACAATAAGAGTGTAGAAAAAAAAATAATGCAAGTACACGACACTTGCTCCTTTGTGCTAACCTTTTTTTTTATTGGCCTAATTGCCAAAGCTGTGTCGTCATCAGCCTAAAGGATTAATGCCATACCGGTTCATCCAATTGGCCCTTAGCAGTGTCTTTACTGCTTATTTAGTTATTTAAAGCGATGATGTGTTTTAAAATGTGTGATGGAAGACTTATTGGGAAAGAACACAGAGAGGAATGATCAATGAGGTACACGTGTAATATTGGTTGCATCACCGATGGTGTTTAGGCTTCAATCATCCACCCTGTGAGCAAACCAAATCACACTTTGGATTTAGATAGATACTTTAAAATTCCATTCACATTCTCCCATACCTCTAAACCCAATCTTGGTTGGGTTAATGATTGGTGCAAAATAGAATGGGAGATTGGGGACCTTTATATGTTTTAGATAATTATGTGACAATTTGCCTATCCAACACCATGTTATCAAACACATAACCAACTAGTTGCATCTATATATATCTATTGTCTTTATCTAATAAAAAAATTGAACTTTTAATCCAGGGCTTGGTTCCTCCGCACAAAGATAAAAATAAACTTTTTTTTTTTTCCTACACATTTTGCACTTATAAATTGTTGGGTAACTCAATATAAAAATACTTTAGTTTTACTTGGCTGACATAGTTGTACACACAATACTAATTTACATTGTCAACATGGTATAAACCCCCCCCAGGCTCCAAGAAATCACTTTGCATCTAAATGTAAAAATCAGTTATATCTTCATGAATGATGCTTTCAGAACGGATTTACTCAAACCTCTGGTCTTCAAATGGCAAATATTTTCAGATGTTCTACAGATTTCTGGAGCATAAAATCTGCAGGAAACACCTTTCATTATGCGGGCAAGTATATTACAACAGCAACGCATAACAAAAACACAATCAATATTCCAAGGTTCTGCTCTTGAAAGTGAATCTGGTCACCTGAAACGATTTAAAGTTAGCATGCATTGTGCAGAGCACCAAGGGATTTAACACAGATGTGCCACATGTGTGATGAAAAGCAATTTGAAATAACCAAATAAATGGAATTTTTTGCATAGGCTCATTTTTGCTGTTTTGAATACTGCCATTTCAATTTAATGTCTCACCTTCGAGTCAGCCTAAGTCTCAAACACTTTGCATTACTGGGCAGCAAGGCTGTTAATCACTTAGCTCCAGGTTGCCAATATCCCTACTGTGGATGCTCCCTCCTTATAGGAAAAATCAAAGCATAGACTGCATATCCACAGTTTGCAACTTCCTTGATAGTAAAAAGACTGCATATCCACAGTTTGCAACTTCCTTGATAGTAAAACACCCCAGTAAGGCTGCGATCCGTTTACAATGCAATTCCTATCATCCAAAGTGATGGCTGGATCTGCTCTCTGGAGTATATCCTATAAACGCCTGCTGGACAGGGGATTATGGGATATCACTCTCAATAGACTAAAATCAGAGGCTCCTCGTTGGAACATCTAGCTATGTATTGGGAGGTATGTGCCTGCAGAAGATCCCACTAAGCAGTGCACCAAGGGGCATGTTAAAAGGTAAGTATCTATTTTGAGTTGTCCTTATGTTTGTTTTTTTTGTTTTTTATTGTATTATCATGAACAATACATGGTTACATTTTGATAATTATTTTGAAATAATAAAAATACTTGAAAACGAGAGAAATCTCAATGTATCCATCCTGGTAAAATATTTTATAAATAAATATAATCTAAATCAGTCTAAAAATTATTCATCTCTCAAACTCAGAGCAAAGCCAATGGAGGGCAGTTCTATCCATACTAGAGCTTTTCTGTGGTGCTCCGTACAGCCTGCTCAGCTGGCTTTCATGGCAGAACAGATGCACATCCTTTAGAATGTTGCAAATCACCAGTGATGTACATTCTGTCTCCGGAATGCCCAACCAGGTCCATTCCACCTACACCCATATTTCTTGCTGTTAGGAGGCTTGAGGTGGTCAGACTTTCTTTAAAACTGACTTTTATGCGGGCAATGATTATTTTAAATATAGACCTGGTGTGTACATTTTTCATAGGTGTCACTTCCGAAGGGAAAAGTACACTTTATTATGCAGGGATAGACTTTTAAAATTGTATATGTGAGAGGTGAAGCTAGAAACCTGTCATTTCTAGAGGCATAAAACAGAAATACAATGTAGATATTTGTTTCTAGAAGTAATCTAGACTCGAGTAAAGCATAATTTAGGTAAACTTACCATCCCCCAGTTTCGAGGTATTGATTTCAGAATCATCTTTGGTTCCACTCTGTGAATCAAGGTAGGTTGCCGGTACCCAGCCTTGTTCCTCTGCTGTGCTCACAAACCACCAACCTAGGGAAGACAAAAGCCAAACGTCAAACTTCAGTCACTGGAAAACTCCCAGTAATCACAAAGGGAATGCGTCCAAAAACCACACATAAAATAAATTGGATATACTTGGAATTTGTTTTCCTATAAGGAAGAGGAACTCATTTTGTATCTAAAAACAATGATATTTTAGCAGAAATTTGCACTTATAAAATATAGCTTAAAATTACATTGACATGAAAAAAATAGTTGCACACAGAAAATATATATATTTGTTATGGCATAAACCATTCAGGCCTCCAGAAATCACTCTGTAAATATAATCATCAATATTTCACCTTCCTGATGGAAGTTGTTGAAAAGATTTCTGTTTGTGTGTCCGTTACGCTTATCAAGTTCAATAGATATCACCATCATACCACCCAACGTTCTCTCTGATATGCCAGGCAGGGTGTCTGATAGAAGTGGGTATAAAATGTGTATCCTGTATCTAGCAAAGTACAGAGAGATCGTCGCATTGGGAGCCATAAGTTAGCTGCACGTGTGTTTGTGCAGAGAACTGCAGTGATGTGTTGCAGAAACAAAATGTTGACAAGTACAGCATTCATGTTGTAGGACATATATCTACCAAGCCTATTGAGTGACTGAATTTAGATTTTTGAGTATCTGTCAATAAGAAAGTACCCCAGAATGGTGGAACAGCTACTAAACAGTGTTTTCCAAGAAAATTGAATAGAAGTGAAAAGTATGGTGAGGATAACAGCAATCAGACACTACCACAGAAGGAACTATTTCTATATGGCGCACATATAAACACACGCTTTAAATACCGTACTCAAAGGTTCCTGCACTTGCACACAGAGTGCTAACTGCAGCCACAGCCCTCCCTCACCAGGAAAAGGCTCCACCAATCAGGATCTCTCATTCTGGTCTGTGGAGTTTTATCCTATCCCATAAACTTCTGTCCAGCAGGGTGTTTATGGGAGTAGTAATTTTTCCTCCAAGAGCAGTTCCAGTCATCATATAAGATACAGGTGAATGAGGTATAAATGGATATCAGCCATACCCTAGCAATCTGTGATAAAAACTCACCTTTATTCCAGCGTTGCGCAGGTCTGGCTCCTGGTCCACCTTCTTGGCTAACATAACCAGAATTAACAATCTCAGCCAATCCAATGATTTCCCATGGGAAAGGATTGAATTGGCTGAGATAGTAAGTTCTGATGATCTCGGCTAAGGAGGCAGGCAGGGGTGGGAGAGGCGGAGAAAAACAGGAAACACTGCACACTGACCAATCAGCATCTTATTCAATGGAGACGCTAACCATGAACTGACCCAGGAAGCACCTCTAGTGGCCATCTTAGTGACTGCCACTAGAGATGTTGCTCGGGAGCAATATAAACAATGCATTTTCTTTTTCTTTGAAAAGGCAGTGTTGACATTAAAATGCCTGTAGGGACTGACTATACTCACCAGTACATTAAGCTGTAGTTTTTCTGGTGACCATAGTGTCCCTATAATGTTTACAGTGACACTTCAAAGATTTTTTTTTTTTTTTAATACAAACTCCCAGTGGAATTTGAGAGGTGGGGGGGGGGGGGGACTGGGGGAGTTTTGTTCCCCGCTACCATTCTGCCGTAATCTTGGTTACACATAAAGGATTCATTTCACTCCCCCAGAGATGATTTGGAAGGATGCTATATAACAGCTCAGGCAAGCCAAGTCACAGAGTTATTGAAAACAGATTTCCCTCTTAAGCAACTATCTGCACCCTTTGACTGCCAGCAGGCTGTCCCAGGCACAGCGATAAACATATTGTTTAACATCCATTCCTAATTAATGGCAAAAAAAAAAAAGAAAACAAATATATACAAGGACACGGTCTGACATTCAGCTGATTCTATACTAACAGGAATTTTAATGCTTGCTCACATGAACCCATGTGATTTATAAATTGAGGCAGCTCTGGAGAAGTTTGGCTTGTAACAAAACTCAAACTATAAATGTTTGCCAACTGTTTTTGCTTTGTCAGTCATATGGAGCTGGATTTAGTGCTATAATCAGGACAAAAAATGAAATGCAATCTGATAAATATACTTGTTTTATTATTCAATGCTATATTCAAAAAGTCACTAATTTAATGTACATGGTTGTCCTCACCTGAAATCCTACATGGTAGGAAGATTACAGTCTTATGACATGATTTTACAGGAGATAAACATATTCCAAACATCTCCTAGAATTGTAGCCTGCCCTGGGTTCCTCCTATCCTGCTTGACCCTAATGTGGGTATCCTGGTCAAACCTATTACTAAAAATTATTATTGTACTTAGTAGCTGCGTAGTGTGGGTTGCCAGAACTCCCAGAGTCCCTTAACGGGTGCCTAGATAGCCTCACTCCTCCTTCCTTATCTGCCTTATGGTCGTGATGTGTGTGACACTGATAATTGCATATATTTTTTTTTAAATCCACCTCACAACTTAAGTAATGTGTATAGTCTGTACGTACCGGTATGATACCATTAAATAGTCATGTACATAATACCTAGAAATAGTGTGATTTCCCATTTGAAGATACCATGGCTGTATTTAGCAAAAATATACTGTAAAATATAACGTGGCAATGTTTATGTCCACCGTCATGTTAAAAAACTGTGTAGAATGTTCAAGCATTGGGAGATTTTTTTTATGCGAGGCGGAGGGGGCACTGTGTTTTATTAAGACTTTCTTTTGAATTTTGCACCTCTAACAATTTTGAGCCCAGGGCAGGTGACCCTGGCAGAAGAGGAAGTCATAGTTTCCTGTAAAAAAATTAAAGATTTAGAATGGCTTTCCTAGAAGAACGTGGTATGATAAAACAATGTCTGTAATCGGTTTTAGATCCAAATCAGGTTACGGGCCAATAATACTTTAGTATGCTTGGTATATTTTATTTCTGGTTAGCACATTTTTGGTGACCTTAGGCTAGCTTGAAATTATTTTCTACTCTAAGAGATTTTTTTTCAACTTTTTTGTTCCCATATTTATAGGCTACATTAACTGTGCCTAGTTACCTCCATGCCAGTTAATCATCAAGTTATAGTATATATGAGCAAAATAAAGACTTCAGACAGTGTTGCCCATCAACATCAAAATGTATCTCAGAGAGTTTCATCCAGAAGTGTTGAATGTCTATACACTCCTTTAGTTACCTTCCCCTACAGCTGGAAGCTATGTGAAAGCCACGTAGACTCCATGAATACACATAACTGAAGAATGTATATCTGTTTTTTATTTGGCAGGGGCTTACAGGCCTAAAAACATATGCGTCTATAATGGTCCTCCTTTTTCCATAATATACACGTCCAGCTATACCTAATACCAAAAGAAACAATGTTTCCAGACTTTCAATAAGTGAAAATACACAGTTGTATAATTGGACTTGGCAGTAGCTCAACTACATAACCAAACATTTCTAAAGATGAGATCAAATAGTTACCTAAAGGAATAAGAAAAGATTCTAAAAGTCACTAATGGCTAAACGATTGTGTATTTTCAACCTCTGGATTTTGTTTGATGGTTTTGCTCCAGAGAGAGAGTCATACTTACTGAATGTCCCTCTTTAGGTGGTATAGATAATTTTGGGAACACGTATCCCTCTCTCCCTCTTCTCTATCCTGGTATCATTATTCTCTATTTTCCTTTCTACTTTTCTATCCTCAAATTGGCCTTGACTTTCCAAATGATTCAAAATGGTTAGAAAAAGTTTTCAAATGATTTATATAATGGTCACTATTATAGTTTACGGGAATGTTTGTAGATAAATCATTTGAAATTTTTCTCTGACAATGCTGAATCATCTCAAAAGTTTATTAAATCGAGACCATTGTTAGAAGCTCAGAATATCGTTTAAAGTGTATCATTGCAAAACTGAGCTTCACGGCAAAAAAGGAAATTATAAAAAGTCTTGAAACTATAAAGATTCTGTATGCTTTCAATATTCCTCAGTCCAGCAGGGTTACATCATGTCACGTTGTTTTTCCAGGGAGATTAAGGCTCAGTTGGAAACCATTAAAAATTAGCTGTCACTCCAATGTATCAAATGTTGGAACTAAACTTGATTTCACCAATGAGTAATAGCCTAAAGGAAAATGCATTATACATGCATGAATGGAGGTCACTGCCTAAATACTGGCATATATAGAAGCTTTGGATTTTGATATGTGGGTATGTATCTGATTTATAGATAAGAAACCATATTTTACAAAGTGAGGACAACGTCCTCTGATTCTCCTCATTGGCAGGAGGGTATTAGAGGACATACAGAGAGCGGGATTTACATCTCGAGGGGCCTTAGGCTCATGAAATTTGGCGCCAACAGTCCATTGGACTTAATGCTTCATTAAGTAAACAGATGGGTAGCCGAAAAATAAACCAAAAAACTCTTAACACTAAATTTATCACTTTTTTTTTTTACTTTTACCATATTCCATGTAAGCCTTGCCCAAATGGGTACCCCTATATGGTTAAAGGAGTTTACTAATTTTTATACAAAGTTAGAAATCTTATCGTTTGAAAACTCAGTAAGCCAAGAGCAATCACATGCTCAGTTGGGACTCACATTAGCCAGATCTTTCTCAAAGATTGTGTGTAGTTATTTTACAAATAAGCCCCAGAGCAGAAAATATTCATATGTTTTCTTTCACTGTCAGCTGAGTTTTCAGAGAATTCCAATGACCTAAGATGTTTACAATTCAATATTCTGCTGGAAGACATGCAATCATTTGGACACACTATGAAATCATTCTGCTCTCCCCTGTAAGGAGAGCTGAAATCTGAGTAAAAAGATAGGATACGGATGAGACTTGTTGGAACTCACATCAAAACTTTAAGTGATGCAAATGTTGAAATTATGCAGTTGCCCGTGTCTTTGTTTAATGTGTCCCTAGCAAGACAAAAAAAAATGTTTGGGCACACATGATTTTTGAAGTACATTAACACAGCCTTTGTGCAAATAGATGGTCATCTTTCGTCATTGCCAGTCATTTGGGCAACATAGGTTTGTGTTGCATAATAATAACACACACATACCTTTCCCTATGCTCCGACACTGGTCCTCACCCACCTAAGAAACAAACTTCTCTGCTGTAGCTCTGATGAGCTTCTATGCCTTACACAAAGAGACTAAATATCATTGCACAATTCTCCCACTATAAATGAGCTGACAGTGCATAATTCCTAAAATGAAGCTGAAACAGTATCCATGGATTCACAAAGAAAGTACCGTATTTATCGGCGTATAACACGCACAGGCGTATAACACGCACCTCATTTTTAGAAAGAAATTCCAGGAAATTTCCCCCCTCATCCCATAGTATTCCCCCCCCTCATCCCATAGTATTCCCCCCTCATCCCATAGTGTCCCCCCTTTCCATAGTATTCTCCCCCCTTTCCATAGTATTCTCCCCCCTCCCATAGTATTCCCCCCTCCTCCCATAGTATTCCCCCCCTCCTCCCATAGTATTCTCCCCCCTCCTCCCATAGTATTCTCCCCCCTCCCCTCCCATAGTATTCTCCCCCCTCCCCTCCCATAGTATTCTCCCCCCTCCCATAGTATTCTCCCCCCCTCCCCTCCCATAGTATATAGTATTCTCCCCCCTCCCCTCCCATAGTATTCTCCCCCCCTCCCCTCGTATTCTCCCCCCCCTCCCCTCCCATAGTATTCTCCCCCCCCTCCCCTCCCATAGTATTCTCCCCCCCCTCCCCTCCCATAGTATTCTCCCCCCCTCCCCTCCCATAGTATTCTCCCCCCCTCCCCTCCCATAGTATTCTCCCCTCTCCCCTCCCATAGTATTCTCCCCCCTCCCCTCCCATAGTGTACTTTCCTCCCCCTCCCCTCCCATAGTGTACTTTCCTCCTCCTCCCCTCCCATAGTGTACTTCCCCTCCTCCCCTCCCATAGTGTACTTTCCTCCCCCTCCCCTCCCATAGTGTACTTTCCTCCCCCTCCCCTCCCATAGTGTACTTTCCTCCCCCTCCCCTCCCCTCCCCTCCCCCTCCCCTCCCCTCCCCTCCCCCTCCCCTCCCCTCCCCTCCCATAGTGTACTTTCCTCCCCTCCCATAATTACTTACCTGTCCTGAAGCGTGGGCCGGCTTCACACCGTGCACCGCGGAACAGGAACTTTAATTTAAGGTTCCGGTTTCCGGCGGGACTGAAAGGAAGTGTGCACACTATTGTGCACACTTCCTTTCAGTCCCGCCGGAAACCGGAACCTTAAATTAAAGTTCCTGTACCGCGGTGCGCGCTGTGAAGCCGGCCCACGCTTCAGGACAGGTAAGTAATTATGGGATATCGGCGTATAACACGCACCCACGATTTTTCCCCTATTTTCAGGGGAAAAAAGTGCGTGTTATACGCCGATAAATACGGGTATTCTCAATCAGCAGGGCATTTGAAAATATTTATTACCATTTTATTTTAGTTACATTTATAGCATTATATTTAAGGTATTTTTTAATTGCAGTCTATACACAAAATAGCTGGTTGTCTGAACTTTATATCCGAGCTATCCATGCATGTATTGAATAAATAGTTCTCAAAAAGCTATGTAATTAAAGTAAATAGAACAGCTTCTCCTGTATTGGCATTTGCACATATCACAGTAATGGTGCTGTTAGTATGTGGGTACCTCCCCTGTTTCGTCACTGAACCATTTCCATTTAACAGTGAATCGGGGTTCCCAACCTAGTCCCTTCTGACAGAATGTCTAAGGTGGATTTTTGCTCAGTCTTAACACCATACAAAATCATACCACTGGTAGTGCCACTGGCTGCCGCTGGTATGATGTGGTATGTTGTAAGCCAGAAAGCAACTCTGTCTTATCCATTCCATCAGTGGGGTCTGAGCTGTGGGTGCCTTGGGACCTTGATTCACTATTAAACCGCTGGGAAACGATTTAACTACAAATCAGGGGGCACTGCTCAAGGCACAATAACCACTAAAACACAGTGTCCCTTTAACATCCAGAACAGCACTGCTGCATCTCCTTAAATGTGTCAATATTCTTTTTTTTTTTTTTTTAATTCTTTATTTTTATTGTGCATTGTGATAAAAACAGGCAGGCTCATGGTGCCCCAATAGCAATCCTCGAGCGTTTTACATGCTTAACAGTAGGAGCAATGTGTTAATAGGCACATTTTGTATAATAAGGTATAGCGTAGAATAAGCGTACATAGTGAACATACTTAAGCAGAGCAGTAGCTAGTCTATGGGTGATGCAATTAACTCTGGGTTGCTACGCTAGTGGTTTAGACAGGCTAGAGCTATTAAAATATATCATGACATTCAAGCTAGGTCTTATGAGATTGTCTTAGCATAGTTGGTGTTGTCAACAGTTTAACTAAAGCAAATCAGTTTAGTAGATTAATAAAAAGAAGCTTCATACATGCGTGAGTTTTACCACCCCAGTTTAACCACCCGCCAGTGTCTATGTGCCGTGAGGCTTGCCTCTGAAGTGTAGTGACTGCAGAGGGGCTCAAGCTTGGGAACAGCCAAATTAGGTGCAGTCCAGGTAATTGGCAGAATAGTTCCCCTACGGTGTACTTGCGGTTCGGTCCAGTGTCTACCTCGGGTAGGAGTTAGATCTCTGCAGCCACGTTGTTTTCACTGTGATTTCGCAGCTATGGGCTATTGGTCAGTGTGGGTCTGCTGCCTCGCGGTGCTTGCTTTGAGAGTCCTCTCTATAAGCGCACGTAGTCTCTGCCGGCCTATTGTGCTGCTGCTTGCATGGAGGTGCGACGTGGTTCCAGTATCTCCGCTACCGGTCAGCTTAACCCGGAGTGGGTCTTGGCAGGTACATGTTGGTTTCCACGTGTCCCGTATCAGTTTGTTGCGTCTGTCGTTTGCTGGCTTGGGGACTCTGCATGTTGTCTCCGCCATTTTGGCTGCGGCCTCCGAGTTCTGGGGCTCCATCACAGCCTGGAGTGTTAGCTTTTCTGGCTGCTGGCGAGCCCAGGGTGGGGACCGGGATCACCCCCTCCGGTCCAGGGGGGGGGGGAACGGGGCCGGACCTCCTCAGCCTTGTGTGCCGCTCGTGCCACTGGTGGGCAGGATAGCAGGGTAGCGGCCGTCCACCTCACTCACCGCCCGAGCGCTCCCCATCGCGAGGGACTAAAACTCTGCAGCAAGCCTCACTTCAGGACCAGGGTATCTGCTTACACAGGGTCGCCTTTGCCAGTCGTTTGATAGGTATTAAATCTATTTTTCTTGTGAAAATTGGGCTAGGACGCAGGAGCTGTTCTTTTGTGCGACCTGCCAGCATGGCGGTCGGCCCCGCCCCCCAAATGTGTCAATATTCTTAAAGAGAATGTTCAGTGATTATTAATTTGAGTACTTTTCCAGAAAAGTGATGATTTGCCTTTAAGTACAAATGTTATTGCATAGTTTCAAGGATAGGGTTTTTTCCCCCCACAGATCACATATTGTTCTAGTCAAATACTATATACCATCCCATATATATATTACCCTGGTACCACTTATTGACAGTCTCCTGGATGTATGAATGGAAAAGCAACCTGCACACCTGGGTACATCCTGAATCATAAATCTTAAACGTCTGGAAGGAAAAGGACATAATGATATTCCCCAATGCACCCTGAAATATTCCGATCAGCATATATATTTAACACTAGATCATTTTAGAAGAAGAAGAAGAAAAAAAAAAAAAAAACCCTTTGCGTTTTTATTCTGTTATGTTCATTATTTTCTATATTGAGCAGCACGGTTTATTGCTCACAATACAGGGGTTTTCCTAAGGGACATGTAAAAGATTCTAGAGTTTATACGAAAATGCCTTTATAGTAAAACCAGTTGCAAAATGTCTGCACATATTTGTCTAGGAATGGACAACACATTTATCCGTGGTATTCAGCAGTAGACAAGGCCAAAACAAAAGGTGTGAAATGTTGGGGTCTACACTCCATAATTATTATGAATACTTCATAATTATGGACTTTGCACATGCACATAATAACTTTGTGCATTAGTAGTGTTGTTCAATTCCTTGCTTTCTGTAAGATTGTTCACTGGGATGCGTGGAGATGCTGACGGCAGAGCTGCCTACTGTGCAGCACTGAGCCAGGATGCACCTCCAATGGCCTTCTGAGGAGGGGCCACTTGGAGGTGTCTCTAGGGGCAATGTTAAAGTGTTTGCATGAAAATGCCTGAAGGCAATAATTGTACTCACCAAAACAACTACATTAAGCTGCAGTTGTTCTGGTGACTATAGTGTTCCTTATGACGGCACCATAAGTTAACTTTTTGTCACTGGAGATACAAATCCCACAGTGTTCAATCATTCAATAATTCATAATGTAATTCCTTTTAGCTATGTGTTGTCCCATTACTAGCTTCCATGGGTTAATGTTTCTTTTTCATTTCTTTAACTAATCTGAAAAGAAACGAGTCCAACACAGAATGCTACCTATAATGAGCTCACATGTACACCAGCCAATCGCCAAATCTCAGATGTTACAGAGGCCAACAACACATTTTCTTTTTAAATGAAACCTGTAAATCTCTTGGACATGCGAAGACGGTATCCAACTGTACTTACTGTTTCAAAGATGGAACAGGGAAGCACAATGAAATATATAGTGGAGAATCTGCCATATACAATGTCTTTTTGGCAGACTCCTGCTTAGATAGGTCTAATTATTTGTGTATTCAGCTTTTTAAAAAATAATATTTTTTTTTACATATTGGGAGCAGCGGACAGCTGAGTGTAATTGATTTACCAGATGTGTCACAAAGCCCAACTAAAAACGGCTGTAATAATCAAATAGTACTCCGCGCAACATCTGCTTCTTTTGATCTGCGGATGGAATTATTCAATTAATGATAATTGAAATATTAAAATGTTGCAAAGTCTGTGCAACTTCTATGAGATGGATCAGCATTCGTGGTTTAAAAAAAACACAAAAAAAAACAAGCGGCTGAAAATGATATATAGGTACAAAAATCTGCTTCCAGAGGACTCGTTGGATGCTATGTAAGAGCAATATGGTGCAATAGAAGAAACATTCCATCTGTTTCAAAGAATCAGTCATTCTGCTTAAACCCGAACGTATATTCCTGTATGGTTAGACTTTTTGCAGTGACTGACCAGAATCAGATTTTGTATTCGGTATATGCCCAAGGATGCTGGCTAGCCAAATTATTTTTCCTTTGAATGTTTCCCATTATGAGGAGCTTTTGTAAACTCAAACACATAATAATCTACATTTATTTAAACCACAGAGCTGTATTAACATAACACGGTGATCTTGGTTCTTAGACACCACTGATACTTTTCTGATTTACATTAAAAACACAAGGAAAGACATGGGATGGGTGCCAGTTTTCCAGTGCCTGAGCCCAGGAGATATAATGTGAGCCTTAAGAGTGACATCATCCACAAGGTTTTAACCAGAAACCATGTACCAACTGGCTGCTCAGTGGATTAAACAGATTTGACCATTTTAAGTGATGAAACAACATTGTAACACCCTTCTGCAGCTGTCAAAATCAGAGCTGAGCAATATACACATGTAAAAGGAAGTAGGTATCACGGTATTGTAAAAGCAATTTTTTTTAATTCTTTATTTATGAGTTCAAGGATTCAGCCGTACAGAAGTAAGAGCATGACGTGTCATATTACAGTGACAAACATTATCAACAATGTACTGTATGGTGATCAAGTACACTGCAGGCCAAGCTGCGATCTTCATGTCTAACCATACTTAAGTGGTCACAAAGTGCCACAACTTCTATTAGCTTCATCCCGAACATTTTCATTGGTTTTATGAGGTAACAAGAGAGAAAGCAGTGTGAATAGTAAGAGGATGAGAGATGTAGAGGGGTGTGAAGGGGAAAGGGGGGGTGCAGGTGTGATGCTTATCGATGGTGACCCCTACATGGGTTAGCGGGTCCCGTTGCTGATTGCGTAAGTGTTCCCACGTCCGTCTAAGTAGTCTTCCCAGGGTTGCCATATCTTGCTAAAAGTGGTGTACGTGTTTTGTAGCTGGGCAGTCACTTTGCCCATTAAGTAGTTATCCTTAATTTTGATGATATACTTGACCATTGATGGTGTTTCCATACTAACCCACCCTTGTGCCCTCCTTGCTGCTAGTGTAACCGAGCTCCCTGTACCCCTGGCTGGGTACCTCTGCCAAGGACCACTTCCTAGCTGGAACAGGGGACAAACCGCCGCACTTCTGCCCACAGTCGCCGTGGCTTGACTGGGGTCCTGCAGCGAATGTGGAATTCGCTCTGGACACCCCCAGGCACTGGACGACAGGGAGAAGAATGCCATTATTTAATCTGTGCAAATTGTGATGACAAGTAGTAAAGGTGTAAGTTATGTAAGCCCATGCTCCCTCTCCCCTTTTGGTCGATAAAGTAAAAGCAATTTTAAGGGCATATTCCCCATTTTGTTCCATAGATGTGTTTTTACGCTCCTTTAAATTGGGGAGAGATATCTTCTTTGGGTGATTATATAAAATGCTTGCTGCAGGGTTGCATTTAAAATGCTATTGGTGTGCAAGATATTTCTTTTAAATCGTTCTGCTTCCCATCACTTTACTTTAAATTGCTCTAAATACAATACTGAAGATAAGTTGTGCTAAACTTTTTTGTTTTCTGTGATGCGCCATATTTTTGTTAAATGTATACTAAAGAATTAGCAATATAACATCACAATCCAGTTCAGACCAGACACTACCAGATAGTGCGTTGGAGAAGGTGAAAGAGATACATTGATTCTGTATCTTCACCTCTATATTCTAAGTTCAATGAAAGAAAAAGGCCAGAGCATATGAGAATGATTAACAAGGAGTCTCAGTTCCCAATCAAAGTGGACCCAGGGATGCTGTTTTCTATGTTTAATTTTATTTTCAAACCACCTGAACATATATTTTTTTAATATCGGGGAAAAAGTAAATGTAATATCAACTCATGACATGCAAGTTTCCTTTTAAATATTCCTGTTTGAAGAAATAATTTTAATGCAAGGAGAGTTTGCAATAAATTACTTGTTCATAAATATGGCACTCAAGGGGCTTACGAAAGGAATAATATTGTGCATAAAATGATCTTTAAACATTGAAAAGGCTTTTGAACATGGTAAACATATATTATTTCTCAATTTCCTTATAGGGTTTCACCATTTTGTAATCCCTCCATTTACATGGCTATCTTGTGTTTAAAACCAAATTGCAAAATTGGTCAAAGTCATCTATCGAGGGTACAACTGTAGACCAAGGCTGGCAAACCCCCCAATACGAATGTAGGATAGAAAAGATATGGTCCGGGCACTGAAGGATGACTGAATAGCAGTTTTAATGAAGATCGGTGCGTATTACAAGCAGCAACGTTTCAAAATCAAATTAATTCTTGATCAAGCTAACACGACAAGACAAAATATATAGGCCGTATAATTAGTACAAATTGAATACAATCGCAATCAGTACACTTGCTCAGACTTCCCAGTTGGCCAAACCATGAAATCCAGGACCATAGGAAAAATAAATACATTTGAGCCACTGAGCACAATGACCGCAGTCCCTCCTGACGTGCGATCACGTAAAAAAAATGTGATGACGTGAGGTGTACAATTGTTAATAGAAGCTTTACCAATATTGCGGCAAGCGCAGGAGGAAAGTCACAAAAAAGCAGGAGAAAACAAGTCATTGCTAACCACTGACATCATGATGCGCTACTGTTTTTGCTTGTGACGTCATCCCATAGTCTTTGCAGGGTTAGCCTCGACTTTTTCCTAATTTTGTACCTGATTCACACATTCCATGTATTATTAATCAGAAATCACGCAGAAAGAGGCATAGGAACATGATCACATTTCTGCAAAGGGGATTTAAGCCCCACCTATGCAGCACATACAGGCTACAAATTCCAAATTCACTAGTTTTGGGTGAACACCATCCAGACCAATATATTTAGATATTGGTCTGTGAGGGATGTAAGGCCTGTTTAAACAATACTGATCCAGTTACACATATTATGAAATGGGAAACTTGTCCTCTTTCACTCCTTTATTATCTGTACCTAGGCCGTCCCATTTAGTATTTATCACAATGCATTAATCACAATTCACTTCGTTATCCACTATTCATGCACTTTAAGCCACAAACATAATTCAGACAATAAACAAAATTAAAATAAAAACATTTCCCATTCTGTTCACCCAGCCCAACACTGGGTAGGGGAATGCCAGCTTGTGACGTTATTTAATTTAATTTCTAGTTTGCTGTATTTAATGCAACAGTGTTAACTGGCTTCTTTTAACAAACATGAGGGAATGATTAAACACAGCTATTGCATTAAAGGGCATTAACGGACACAAAATACAGAAATCAAAAAACAGACACAAAGGACACAACAGAAATCAAGGGCTGTACTAGATTACCATATTTTTTAAAATTTAATTTTGAGGGGCTTTCACCCTTTGTGTGCTAGGAACCAACAACGCACTGGGAAAGATGACAATGCCTTGTCCAACCTCCAGAACTCAGCCTTCACAGCCAGATAACAAATTGTAGTAAAGAAGTATTGGAGTAATACAAACGTTGGTGCAAATCTTGCGTGTAGGATGTAGTCTAAAGGAAAATGTAAGCCTATACGTTTTGACAAAGTGCAGACACAAATCTTGCAGTACCTCATACAGAATGGAAAACAAAGCACATACCCAAATGTTCCATAAATTGAGGGAATTACACATCCCAGGAATAGAAACCGTTCAACATGCTGTGCTGGTCCATGCAGAAAAGCAGCCAGCTGGCTATTAGACTACAAATCCCAGCATGATCAGTCATAATATGCACAACAACAATATCATCACAAGCCTTAGCAGTCTCTCCATGACCAGAGTTGGCCAAATGCCTTACCATGTCATTCTTGGCACCCTTCAAGGGGTTAATTCCAACTATGCACAGTGCCCGTATAAGTCAAATGTTCTGATCATGCACAAAAAGGGCAAAATTAGGTAAAATGTTGTATAGGCAGAACTATGGCAGGATTACAGACAGCTGGATACATTTTCAAAAGTGTTTTTTTGTTGTTGTTTTTTTACTTAAGGCCACAACGCTCTTCCTCAATGTAAAGACCATGTAGTTGGATTACAAAGCGTTACCATTACCAACTCACATGCTTAGGTCTCCAGCTTGAAAGTATTCACATTTTAAGGAAGTTGAACAAAAGCCAAAAAGAAGAAATAACTTCTCGACTGAGACCTTAAAAACGGTTATCGTGGTTAAAATCTCAGTTTATGTTTTCAAGATGGTACATGCTTTAATAACTTCAAAAAAGCATCCTTTGTTTCTATCATTACAACGTCTCTGGTAATAGATTCTAGAATCCCACTGTCATCATTTACGAAGTGCCTCTTTCTTGGGTGAGGTTGCAACACATATGATAAGCTTTGTTAGTTGCAATTACCTAAAATGGTTACTCCAACCACCATGAGCACTTCAGTAATTTGACGTGGTCATGGTGCTGGAGTCTGGATGTGCAGTGTTTCTGCTTGGAACATGGCACAATCAGAGTTATTTGCACTTGGTGTGCCAAGGGGCTAGTTACATTCCCGTTACATGTGACTTGGGCAACCTGCAACTCTTCTGGGCTAAACTATATACTATATAAATAGGCAATCGAACATAGAGAAATATGAAAAGAGTTTTAAAAAAAAATCATATACGTTAAAGCGAACATAACGGTTATACATAAAACCCATGTCTTTTTGTGCAAAAAAATCGGTTTGTACCCGTCAAGGTTTCATTGGGATTACAGTAGAGAAACAACTTTTAACATCTTCATAAAATGGGAAAAACTGACCTCATCTATACATCTCCATCCAAAATCCAAACAGTGACCCTATTGGAAAACCGGTTTGCTGACGAGTCAAATCTGTAGCAGTGCCTAGCACTGCTCTCCTAACCTTACTGTACCTCCTCCAGAGGCGTTTCCATTGCCATTTTTATGTCTCTTAAATGGGATCATGTAGGACCGATTTAACCCCTTAAGGACCAAACTTCTGGAATAAAAGGGAATCCTGACATGTCACACATGTCATGTGTCCTTAAGGGGCTAATAGGTCCACATGAAAAGCAAAATGGAGAAACTCTGCCTTTAAAGGGGGTTTGAACCATTGGTGCTCGGTTTTGACAAACCCTGCTCTCCAGCCTGACGGGAACCGTAAAATCTATTCCTTTTTGAATCGTTAGAATGCAATTTACGATTTCATAACATATGACTTCAGTTAGCATGAAATTCTCGCTGGAGACTTGGAGATGGAAGCAGTGTCTCTGCCAGTGTCTAGTAACAGCTCTGCTTGAGCCAAGGTTTACAATTTTCCAACCCTTGGAGATTACTGTAAGCAGAAACCATTAGTCTGCCAGTCTTCGTGTGCCGTTTTTTTTTTTTTTTATATACGGTATTCCCTCATGACATTCTTCATTTATGCAAACCTTGCATTTGGGAGATCCAGGGGGTCTTTTCAAGAAAACAGTTGAGATTATCTCAAGCCATTATAATTTGCTGCTATTATCTGTTAAATGAAATGTGTGTGCTTGGGACTGTTTCCAAAATATTTGGATGTAAGGCACTGACAACCCCCCTTTTGGAATCAACATATTTCTTAGAAATGATAGGGCAATATTTTATGA
Organism: Pelobates fuscus; assembly: GCF_036172605.1. Lineage (NCBI taxonomy): Eukaryota > Metazoa > Chordata > Amphibia > Anura > Pelobatidae > Pelobates > Pelobates fuscus. The sequence continues at coordinate 29,518,282 of NC_086326.1, read as the reverse complement.
AGCTGACTTATCAATCACAGTTGTTTGACGTGAATAAATATAAACTGCTACTATGAATTAATGTATTTTACATATTCAGGCCCTAAAGTTCCAACGGACAATAGGCACATCCATGCCTAGTGTTCCATTTGTGGTGAAGTACTAAGCTAAAACGTGATAGAGCTTTTTAAATTATGTACTTGGCATTCCACAATGTGTGATTTAGGTGTTAAAAGATGAAAGTGCAATCACTCAGTTCCATTTGTATCCGGCTCAAGGGACCCAGATATGTACTAACTGCTACACTGAATAAAATCGCTTTAATTGTATACATTTACTAGACACACGATTACGCAATGGGCAGATCAATTTTCCAGGAAGGCAAAATGGGACAGTGTCAAGTCTCTCTGGACCAGTCCATTTGAATATATTAAGAGAATAGAGGGAAAGGATCGACACTGATCTAGAAACATGCATGGAAAATGCATTTTTAAAAAAATTAAATGTCATTTCTTATAGAAATTATAATGTGGGCATCCATGAATAAAATGGCAGTGGGGATTGAGGATATCCCTCCGGCTCTTTTTATGTATGTGTATTCAGTGTTCTATTTTGTATCAGTTCTTTTTTCACTTTTGTAATTTCACCATGGTTCTGGATGGCTGTGTTTAAATTTATGTAGAAAAAAATAAAAGAAGGATAGTGGGGTCCAGGACAAAAGCCCAACTAAACACAATTGCTGCAAAGTTTATATCCTGCATTTTGTTCTGATGCCTTACATATGCTTTGTCTTTTCTGTATTGGAAATGGATCTCGATGTGTATATTGCTTCATACTCCACTTTTTTCTAATTTTTTTTTCTAATTTTAAAAAATCAGCCACTTGTATGCTGGAGAGGGCAGGTCATAATCAATGACTTTATTTTAGACAGCACACACCACAGGACAAGACGTTAGTCAAGTAATTCCTGTAATTCCGTTGGCATGTGACTTCTACATATTGTATTGATGACCCTTATTTATAGGATGGTTTGCAGGGAATGGAATTTATGAGCGCGTGGTTATAAATCAGGCCCAACCAGGGGTAAAGTTACACAATTTAAATACATAATTGCGAAAAAATATAGTTCCCATAAATAGATGCAAATATACGATACACAAAATCTCAGCAGAAACATGAAAAATATAAAACGTCATTCAGGTCATCCATTTATAAAAGGCTAATATATTGAGAGGATGATCTGTATGAACTATACAGGATGTCGCATATAACATGTTTATAAATAAAATAACATGCATATTAATAAATATAAACGTCTCTTGTGTACTTTGGGCATTATACAGGTCACGTTGGTTCTGTCTGTTGTACATGTGCCACGTGGGTGCTGTATGAGATATTGATGACCTGTGGGTGCTGTATGAGATATTGATGACCTGTGGGTGCTGTATATGGGTCTAGTTAAGGGCATTGATAGTCTAAGTGTGAATACCAGGTGTCACGTGATATTAGATTTTGGTTCCAGCTACTGAAATTAAATAAAACGGTCAAAAATTGCTTTAGACAAGTGTACAAATGTAAAATGATCTTGTTAAATTTACGAAAAAAAGAAAAGAAAATTAAGGTTTATTATATATGTCTAAGCTTCTATTTTGTTTATCTAGTTTTGGCATTAGGACTCTGGCAAGCAGAAGGCTAATTATGGACACCGACCTCTTGTCATCATTTCATTGGCATTAACCGGAATTCAGCCCTGACAGGAATCAAGCCTACATGAGGTAATCATGCTAATGCGAATTGCAGCAGCAGCGGTAGTGTGTGCTTTCCAATTCAACGTTACAACATAAATAATAGACTTAAAGTGGACCTAAAAAAAAAAAAAAGAGGGGGGGCGGGGCCTGGCAGCCAAGATGGCCGGACCTGTACTCTAAGAGCTCCGGCACCGAATACCGAAGAAACACGCATTCTAATCGAACAAACAAAGCCTATAGCGCACAAGGCCCAGGGAATGAAAGGGCACTACTTACAGAGCAAAATGATACCAACCCCGAGCCGGAGCTCCACAGAGAAACCCGTACCGGCCATGCGGCCTGAACAGAAGTGGGGCCTGAAACCAGGGAGAGGCGGCCGACCTCCCGGCACGGAGCCCGCTCACAAGCGTGGGAAAATCCAGACCCTGCTGCCCCCCCCTCTGGACCGGCGGGGGATATCCCGGTCCACGCTGGGGATGATCACCCCAGCAACACTGCCTGATCACCCATTAAAGCCTACAGCTAGACGGGACTTGCGAGACCCACACAAAATGGCGACACAAAAAAGGCCAGCAACAAAGCTCACACTGATCAAGCCTCCCAGTAGCACCATAGAGTTTTTTGAAACACTCTGCACTCACCTCTGGACGAAGCTCCAAAACCGAGTACAGTCCTTCCAGCAGGCGAGAAGAGATGCGGTGGCCTGGATCCGACCGGCAGCCAAAAGACAAATGGGCAGACTCTCCCCACGAACCTCCAGAGAGGGACCCCAGGGGCAATGCCGGGAACAAATATGGCGGGAAACGAAACCAGGCTCCCTGGGCACCAGCACACGCACCAACACGCATCAGGGCGAGACCCATAAGCATGCCCGACCTGAGCATCACCCGGCGGTTCCAGGAACTCTGGACCAGCGTAGAGCAACCTCACATTTCCCGACACGAACAGTTGACAGCGACGCTCACCAAGATGCAGCACGGACTCCCACTGGGGAGAGAAACGGGAGAAGGAACCCTCCACGATCCACTGGAGAGAAAGGCTCACTGGGGCACCGCACCTGCCTACAACCACACAGGACAATACACCGACCTGCCCTGAGCTTTCCGTCCCTGGGCATAGGCTGACCGACTGTTTGCATGGCAGAGCTGAATCACCTGGTGCACCATGGACTTACCGGCCTGCGGCTGCAGACGCCCGATCCTATGCAGATTGCATCACTAATGAGTATTTTGTTCTGCCGCATATGTCTAGGTTTATTTTGCTTTTGTTTTTTCACCTTTATCATTTACTATCATCCAACAACTAATCGCTTACTTAATTTTGTAGGAAATGTCGGCACTAAGATATAGCTAAGCTTACGAGTTTACTGTCTGTTAAGCAACTCGGTTAGCTCAGTAACCCTTGCTTTACTTTACTTAAGGAAACTCCCGTGGCTAGCGTCTCGGATAACTGTTAGTCAGCTCTGTCCATGGTTTCCAGCCATTGATTACAATGTTGAAAGCTTGTTTATTTTGTACTCTTGGTCTTTTGTAGCTTAACCCCTTAATGACACAACTTCTGGAATAAAAGGGAATCATGACGGAATATATCCGTCGTCTGTCATTAAGGGGTTAATGTGCATATTCTGACTAGGCATGCCTCATGCATCTAATCGATATGACCCAACTAATGTACGACTTAATTTAAACCGACATACTCAACACCAGCATGTGAACCACTTAAAACTGAAAAAGGCTTAGTCTAACATGTTTATCTTAAATATAAAATGTGCAGTCTTGTTTAACCCCTTAAGGACACATGACATGTGTGACATGTCATGATTCCCTTTTATTGCAGAAGTTTGGTCCTTAAGGGGTTAAAACAGCCATGAAAATCTATAATGTATACTCTTGTTCGTGCTATCGTGGCACACCATGCATGATTGTAATTCCCTGCACGCTATAAATAAAGAATTTAAAAAAAAAAAAAAAAAGACAATGTGTAGTAGTGTATACACAATAGTTTTCTTATTGCTCACTTACTCTTGTGTTTGTAATATTGTATTTCCTATTCTGCACCTGACCCATTCCTGATTGGTCACTTAATATGGACCTTGTAACATGTATTCTAAGTAGTAGAAGCAAAAGGAAATGCATGTTCATAAAATTCACTATATTATGAGCTCTATTACAGAAGAATTGAAATACACCACTAATATTATCAACCATTGTATTTACACAGCTCAGCCACACCATTAAAACAACCTGCCTTATATCATGTAGGTTCCTCTCACGCTACCAAAACAACTCTATAAGCAGCAGATCCTTCAAGTCCTGCAAGTTGCTAGGTGGGTCCTCCATGGATCGGATTTGTTGTTCTAGCACATCCCACAGATGCTCAATCAGATTACTATCTGAGGAATTTGGAAGCCAAGGCAACACCTTGAAGACAACATATTGAACCCTCTGTCATGTTCTTCAACACATTTCCTGAACAATTTTTGCAGTTTGTCAGGGTGCATTATATTACTGAAGAAGCTACATGGTAATATCATTGCCATGAAGGAGTGTGGATGGTCTCCAACAATCTCTCTTCTTTGCACCACTTTTGGTAGGTACCAACACACTGTATACCGGGCACACCTCATAAGACTTGTCGTTTTGGAGATGCCCTGACCCAGTCGTCTAGCCATCACTATTTGGCCCCTGTCAAAGTCACTCGGATCTTTTCACTTGCCCATTTTTCCTGCTTCCAACACATGAAGTTCCAGAATTGACTGTTCACTTCCTTCCTAATACATCCCACCTCTTGACACATGCCATTGTAATGATATAATCAATGGTATTCATTTCACCTGTCAGTGGTTTTAATGTCGTGCCTGATCAGTGTACTATATACAATGTTACTATTAACTGTTGTATATTTTACATTACAAAAAACACTGTGGTGCAACAAAATTAGCCGTTACTATTCTTTTATACAAGGTACAGAAAGTCAATTGGTCTACAATACATATTTTCCCATTACCCATAATATTATCTTACATACAATACATGCAAAGAGGCAGAGGAATTATCACCCATTACTATGTCCACACAGTTCAGTGGAGGCCCTTTTATTCTGCTTGATGTAATGCTTATTTAAAAATAGGTATTTATGTACATTGGTGATGTTGGTACTAAATTAGTGGCTGAAATGGAACAGAACTACCCAAAGATCATTTTCAAGCAGTACATACTCTCTAGGAGGCAATGGCAAAAATCACACAAATCATAAAATTGTTTATCTGTGTGCGGTTTAGAAAAACAGGTCAAAGCTTGACTTGAGATACTCACAACTTGAAGCGATTTATATGCTTTACAATTACAGTAAATGGACTGGAACTGGTATTTGCCTCCTCAAGCAGGGCCTCAAGCTTGTCAGCATGAAATTAAGTTATTTTATCACCAATTCCCTGTAGGGTTTGTCTACCCATTGTACAGTGCTGACATAGATGGTAGCTAGCATGTTGCAAATAAACAATGTTCGGTAAGCATTTTTCTGTTTACATCTCTGTGTGATACCAGTTTGGCTTTATACAAGAGAGTCCTGCAATAATGCTAGGTTACGTAATATAAACACAAAGATAAAGCAACCGCGCTTACAGCAGCAGTAGCTTAGGTTACATAATATGCTTCTTTGCCGAAAAAAATAAAAAATAGTTTGTGAATAGTTTAAAAAGAAGTACTATAGCTCTTATAACACTACATTTGCCTAATTTCTGTAGTTGTTATGGTGCCAGGGGTGTCCTGTCATCCTCCCACAGTAAACGGTTTAGTTTGCCTGGATTCTACTGGATTCTACTGGGTGCCTACCACTACCTCCCCGGCTGCCTTTTAACCAAGACAGGGCATTGCTCAATTGCGGATAAACAATAAATGCGGCTTTGCTCTGTGGTAGGAACGTCTGGCTGGAGGGGAGGTGGCAATGGGAGCCTGGCACGTCCAGATGAGCTGTCCTTCCATTCTTAAATGGTGAGGACGCCATGGCACTACTAAGACCATAACCACTACAATTGACTGTAGTGATTCTGGCGTGCAGTGTTCCTTTACCTACTCCCAGTAATGGCGCTTACAGTATAAATAACCATATATAAATAAACTGCATGGGTTAACATACAGTGCAGGATTAATCCCCTGTGAATTGTCCTCTACGTGGCAAGTCACATTCAGAGTGTAATATGATCGGTTAGAAGATTTGGAGCAAAAGTAAACCAAATTAAATAAATTAGTTATATAGGGGTCATTTACTAAACTAAGTATGTATTTGACAAAGAAATTATACATTTTAGTAAAAGATAACCAACTTAGCCTATTTGGACTGATGTTAGCAATTCAATAACCGATCCCCGTGAAATTCATAACTTAGTGAATATGCCCCTCTTAGTAAATAAAGGCTATAGCCATATGTAACTCTATAGTGCACACTCACCGTTGTAGTCACATGATTTCTTAACTGACCATCTCCAAACAAGCAACAATATTGTCCAGACAGGTTGAATTAGTGACAGACTGTGCCATCATAATAATGTATCAATAATTATTTTAAATTGTAACTACACACTCCTCTAATGGCTGCAGGACACTACAAAGCCACCTAAGGTAAAAGAACAGGAAGTTCTACACAGGCAAACAGTCTTAGGAAACAGAATTGATTAATCTAATATGTTATCATTAAGGAGTGAAACTATTTTACTAATTAGTGACATATTAAAGGATACTTATATTTCAGCCAATTAAGATTTTTTTCCTTAACCAAACACAAGGCTCTGTGTGTTCTATTCTTTACACAGTTTAACTGTAAAAAAAAAAAAAAAAATACTAAAACAATCTTTCGTTTCGTTACAAGATTATTTTTCTAAGTATGCTGTCCAATAATTAAAATTTTGGCAGCTGGTTAGCCATCACATGTGGATATTAACTACATGTCCTGAATTATCCTTTAAACCAATTTCCAGATAATTCAGAAATACCAGTAGTCGAGATATGAGCCATAATTTATTCCATACCATATTCTGAACGGCCAATAATTTCAAAGCGAGACACATACATTATGCCACTTGCCGAGTATCACTTTCATCAAGACACATGCGGCCGAGCACAACATGATAAAGAAAATCAAAGCCAATTTTGTAGATTATGATGCAAAGAGGTCCCTGGTTACTGAGTCAAGATGCAGCATCTAATACCTGCTGTGTCTTGCAAAAGTAACTGCAGCTATAAGACTGTCATTTCTCCCTCTGATGTCAAAAGTACAAAACAATCTTCCTCACTTGCAGTGAACGTCCATCCAACTTGTACGTACATGGTGCGCTGGCTATGCACAGGAGGGTGAGTCACTATGCCTCTCCACCTGACAAAACCATGAAGGGGGCACAATAAACTGTAAGCCCGGCCCTAATCAGTGTTTTTAAAAACTGGCATTGATAAGGTGGAAGAGTGACTTCCACACAATGAATGCAGTCGAGGAAAGAGCAATCACCAATAGTCTCTTTACGTTCAAGTAGTCCTAAACTATTTAACATTAAACCAGGGTACTTTAGATCACAAAATCACTACAGCAACTTTAGTAGTTCAGTTGTTTAGCTTACCTATTTAAAATGCATTTTATTATTATTATTATTGTTTTTTTTATTTGTTTGTATTTGTATGATTAATAGCAGAGGTTCCAAACCCAGTCCTCAAGTACCCCCTAACAGTCCAGGATTTGGTGATTACCCAGTTGTGTCAAAGTTGCTTTTAGAAGAAAAAAAAAATGCTTTTGGCACAACAGGGTAATCCCTAAATCCTGCACTGGCAGGGGGTACTTGAGGACTGGGTTGGGAACACCCAATTTATATGATGCTTTAAAATAAGAGTACATTCCAAAATAGGATTAATTTATTTTTTTTACATATTTTTTGAGGCTGCTGTGTTTTCCATATAGAATTTAGAAGACATTCACAGTCACTGATCCTATAGACTGTAAGCTTGCTTGAGCAGGGTCCTCTTCAACCTATTGTTCCTGTAAGTTTTCTTGTAATTGTCCTATTTATAGATAAATCCCCCTTCTCGTAATATTGTAAAGCGCTACGGAATCTGTTGGCGCTATATAAATGGCGATAATAATAATGATGATATGCATGGATTAGCCTTTCTGTGCCATTAACTGCAAGGGTAACTGCAGTTAAAAAGAACTGAAAAACCACAGGAGTGCAGTACTTATTGCGCAACATTTAAAATGTAAACAGCACAGTCATCCAATTATTTTCCTATTAAACATACGATAATAGTTTTCTATAGGAAACATTCCAGACTCTTGCACAAGTCCCATTTATCATTTATACAGCATTTGCCAAAGCTGGCTATAGACCCCATTAATCCCCTAACTTAGCATAGTGTGTTTTTGTGCCGTGCGCTATATTATTAACAGCCTAATGGCAAAAAGCCCATCAATCTTTCCTGGTAAAGCACACCTTAATGCGACCAACTGTTTACAAATAAACCTTGCCAACTGTTTGCAAACAGAGTTGTCACAGATTCCAGACTGTCTCCATAGAAGCCAAGGCCAGAATCTGGCTCAAAGCATAGTGTTCCAGGGCTGGCTACATAGTTTAAATACCAATGGATACTTTATACACCAAAGCTGGAATACCTATGTTCCTCTGGCTTGTTGTTGGACTAAAACTCCCATCATCCTATGACAGTTTATTGTATTACCATCTCTGATATAAAGTGCAAGGGAAGGGGTGAGGCTACAGAACGGGCATAGCCTGGCACCAAGAACGGATGGACTTTTACAAGTTATTCTTTCTTTTCTCAATGTGTCGACAGACCCGTAACCCGTTATGTTCCTATGATGGAGACATGGCTCACCCATAATATATTATATAATATTCTGCAGAATTAAGCAGCATCTTTGGCTCTGTTAAGGTGTTTGGATTTATCGGAGAAGTTATCTATATTATTTTATTCAGCAAGCACCACTGTTTCCCCCTTATCTTTTCCCACAACGCATTGAAAAAGACAAGAGAGATGTTAAATCTTCTTTGGGGAGGGTTGATAATGGGGCATCATTACTTTGAGTGCTTGTAGCTCACGAGAAAGAACACAGCACGAAGGCAGGCCGAGGCAGCCACAATGTAATTCAAGTTAAGGTTTGTAATGAGTTCATGATGTAAATGTAAGTCAAGGACTGCCAGTAACTATCGTTATATTCATCGGTTATAGAGTGTTTCCTCCCTCCTCCACCAAGATTGCGTAAACTAACTAGAAAGTCAACTCAGAGCAGCTGTGAGCAGTTTGGCAATCAATGAAACTACAGAATTTTCGCTGTAAGCGTGCACCCAAAATGCTCTTAACCCCTTACCATGACATCTCCAATTTGGGATTCACAGAACAGTAACTTTTTGGAAAACAAAATCTTAGGTGTTTGACTTCGGGACTGTTCTTGCACAGAGAGGGTCGTGCGAGCTCTACAATACTCCAGCAACATACAGAAGTCTGTGTCTTCAAATACATTTGTAGGGTCAGAGAACCACAGAACATCCAAAGCCCCCTGTCACTGTCACCATCCTGTGATTAACTGACCAGATGTGAGGGAGCATGAGGGCCTGTGTTATTTGGGACTGTTGTAAGGTCCTTAAAAATATGTAAAGAGCATAGGAACATTCCCACTACAGATGCTTCTTGTATTTCATGAAGAATATTTAACTCCAGATATTTACTCGACAGCTGGATACCATAGGGAAACACCAAAAAGAAACCACTCACAGTGAATGGCAAAAACCATGAAACAAACTTTACCAACAAACACAGGCTGAGGCGGACAATGAAGGGAGAGAGATCTTCCAGCAAGGTGCCTCATGAGTTTCAGGTCCAAAAGTGCTTACGCATAAAAAAAAAAAAAAAAACGAAAAAAATAAAAGCAAATCTCTTTTCCCATTATACTGCAAATGGTTTTCTTTAACGAATGAATTCCAGATTTAGTTACCTGAACTTACCTCTCTTACTGTGACAATACGATCAGAAAACAAAAGGCTGAAAATTTAGTCAAATCTCATTTTTGCACGTGGTACAAAAATAATACACTGATATACACTAAGACTCATAAACATATATATATTTTTAAACAAACTAAAAAAAAACACCTAAAAATGTTTTGGATTAATGAACTACCATACAGGGATACATCGTTGCTGGGGAAACATGCAGTGAAAATCTCTGTTTGGACCGACAGAGACAAGCATGTTCCATGGATAAAGCAAGGATTGTTCTCCATCACTCAGAGTTTAGCAGTATTTATGGTGTTTTACAACATGTAATGACAAGGGGAGTGAGTGGGAGTGTGCCTGAGGACAATCGGGACTTCTAATACGCCTTCCTCCCGCTAACTCACATCTCTGAAAGATTCTTAACTGTGGCACTCATGTTGCCAATTCCTGTTAAAACTGGCAGTTCCAGAACGACCGTTACGATGCCGTAATGAAAGGCATGCCGTCTTGTTTTTACAGTTGGAAGCTGCCAGAACTGGCTCTCCTGGAGGGACAGGAAATAAGGACGTGGGGTGTGGTGGCTATTGTGGTGGAAAGTGAAGTAAAGGAATAGTGAGTAAGATGGAGTTGGCTGTGGTACCAAATGTACATAAATAAACCAGTTTCAACCACTGTGAATGATCTGTTTTAAAACTGAATTAGTCCAATACTAGAGAACAATTTGGGAGGCCAATGGGACTTCTATAAAAATAAAATGTGCGTCAAACATCAGGGTGCGGGAGGGCGTAAAGGTGGTACAAGCAGACAAACACTTCATTTAGATCAATCACCGTGGCAATCAAACAAATGTTTTTGCGTCTACTAGTTACTATGGAGATTGCTCCACAGAGATGCTTTGCAAATCATAAATCTGAGAAAAAAAAAAAAATTGGTCCCAAACATTTTACATGGGGTATTTGGTTATTTTTCCCAAACACGATTTCTTAAGACGAAGAAGAACAAAAACAAATGTGTTCTTAATTTACATTCTCCTGTTGCAACTGGCACATGACTATTGCAAAATGCTAGAACACGGATGTCATGTCAACAAGAGCCTTTGAAGATCAACACACTTCAGTTCAAATATGTGCCCATTATCATAAAAATGTCCCAGGTCCCATTTTCCCCCTGCTACCTCGAGAGACCTGCTGATTCTGTAAAATAAGCAATACAAACAGCGAGCATTGCAGTGACCAGTCACAATCCAATCATTATAACAACCTATAGTATGTATCCTGGATGGAATATCTTCAATCAATGAATGAGTTCGGTATGGAAATAATTTGAATGCACACCTATAACATATTGTATAAAAGCTTCCACAGAAAACAAACTAACAAAATCGAGCTGCAAGTCTATGTTCATATTTTTTGAAAGCTTTTAATGGGTCGCATAATAGAAATACCAGATTTAGGAAAACATAAATGAGTATACTGTTTTCAATGACCAAACAGGATCCTATACGGGTAGAAATTCTGACCTTTGAACACTGCCACCACATGTGGATGTAGTGGTTAATATGGCCATAACGTTTCAAGTATTAAATCGGTAGTAGTTTCGGTAAAGTTTAACTAGTATGGCGTGCCACCTTAGCCAGGTTTTGCGTACTGAGATGGAGGACTTAGGAAGAGATTCCCTCATAACTTCTCAATGTATACCTTCAGGGGTTTCCCTGGCTGAGATTGCTGGGGATGGGTTAGCCCAGTACTCTCAGCCAAGTCTCCACCGTTTGGACAGTGATGATGTAGATTTGTTAATTCTTGCACTGCACAGAAAATCCTTATTGTCCCATTTTCATGGAAGTACGAGTATGTGTAGTTCAGCTGTCATATTTTTTTCTATTAGAACTATCAAGTATAAAATAATCTATTTGTAATTTTAACTTGCTGAGTTGTTTCATTCATCTTTTCCCATGAATGTAAATACTCACAAGGAAGCACATACACGACTTTTATTGTATCCCAGCTTTTCTTTGAGAGAGCTTGTACAAGTTAGTTTAGAGATACACAATATCATGAAGGGCTGAGTGGATACAGATCAATACATTTTAGCATACTGAAGCTGAACTAGATACAATAGCAGAAACAGGGACATAAACACAGAGCAATAAGCTATTCACAACCTAAACATATGTAAATCTGGTGTTTGGGGAGTTTATTTTTTTCCTAAGAGATATAGATGAGTCTCGTTACAGATACTCGACTTTGGGCTGGTTAAACAGCTCATCTGATATTTTTACGACTGCCAGCACTCACATCATATCTGTACTCCTACACATCCTACACAGATCTTCTAGTGCATGCGCAGTGAGTTGCCACAAGAATGTAGTGCGCATCCTCTAAGAAGATGTGTTCCTTAACAGCCGTCATCTCCTGAGACAGCTTAAAGAATTGAAATAATGTCTGAAATGGTTTAGGATTTCTGGAATTCATTATTATAGTAATTGGGATTTTAAGTAACATAACAATCACAGCAGATTAAAGGGACACTCATTGAAGTTGTTTGGGTGCGGTGTCCGAGTCCCCTTACCCCAGCAATGGTAGTTATTAGAAATTATTGCAGTTTTTGAGAAATCAGACAGCCACTAGAGGCATTTATACAGGTGGTTAGGCGACCATGAGGACATCCAGCGTCCGTCAATTCCTTATACGAAAGCAATGCAGCAATGTTCCCTTTGGAGAGGGTCTGATGCGCTCATGGCGTTAGTTGCTTATGCGCATTAGCGCCCCCGTCAGGTGATGTTGGAAGTGTCAGAGCGCCAAGCCAATGCTTCTGTGCTGGGATCGGGTAAGTACAGTAAGGGTATTTTAACCCTTACTTTGCCTGAGAGGTGGGAACGAGGTAGCTATAGCGCTAGGAATACAACTTTGATGTTAAAGGGATACTATAGTGCTAGGAATACAGACTGTTGTGGAAAAGTTTGGCAAAAGCCGAGGCTCTTCCCGGTGACCAAACTACGCCATCGTCTCAGGCACAGTAATCCTGTTGATTTACAACTTCCGTGTTATCAATATCAGTTCATCCAGTATTGGACTAATCTGCTCCCAGCTCTCTCAGCCAATCATTTCAATCCTAGTTGAATAAAACTCTATTAATAATGCAGCACTGTACGATATGCATTAGTAATGTGGCCGAGGAAGGGGCAGTCTCCAAAATTCAGGAAGAGCCCTGGTTTATGTCAAACCATTCCTATATGGTTTGGCATTACACTGGGGAATGCATGTAGACTCTCCAGGCTGCATGACAACTGCAGTAAGTGATTATGTTTCACAGTGTGTCCCTTGAAGTAATCTTTGTTTTATTTAAAAATTCTTTTTGTTTTGAAATTTTAGTTAAACAACTTGGTTTATATGTTGTCAGTGCTAGAGATACTGTGTCATTAACCGAATGGTCACAGACCAAACATAAATAGTAAATTTGGGATTTTTAAGATGATGCATTCTAAAAAATAAACTCTGGGTTTTTTGGAATTTTCTATGCAGCTCTAAGACTGTGTTCAGTTTTCCAAACATAGAATTAACCATGATCATCTTTTGTTTCAATATACACTTCGGGTCACGAAAAAAAAAAAGTATGTGGGGAAGGAGGAAAGTTTTTTTTGGCATTCCTATTTGTTTAGACTGGTGTGATCTATTCCTATATGTCTACAACCACACCAAGTATAGAAATAGATACGTCTTTGGTCCAAATAGTAGAAAGGTTAAGAGTCTACAATTCTGCTATTTTGGTCTAAAAAGCAATCCTTGCTTTATTACGGAAACCCCTACTTTATGTGCTAGAGGCCAGGTGGCCAAGTTCCAGCACTGTTGGGGGTAGTAACACAATGCCCCTGGTACATTTATCATATTCAAAAATGTGCATAGATAGTTTTTATAGGGCACTTATTAATGGGACATTATGGGATATGTAAATAATATTAAAGAATGTTCTTCAATTACTACCAAGATGTTTTTTTCACTGGCCGAGCTATTTAATTCTGTAGTATTGCAGGCCAAAAAATCTATTTGTACAATTTTGGGGTCTACCTTAAATTGACTATCCCATTGTTTTGTACAACGTTAAATAAGGGGTGCAGGCATTTTCTTGTTCTACAGATTCGCAAGGAATGTATAGCTACTGCCCAGGTATGTATAATAATGACAAATAATGTATAAGCATGGCAACCATCTTTCTTCTCTTACATGTTTTTTTGTGCAAGAAAAACACAATTTCTTGCAAGGATCTCTACTGAGCTTAATTGTCAAAGACTTCTGCAGAACGTCTACCCCTGCCACTCCAAGTAACACCCCTGACTTAGGGGTAAGGGGAGCTCACTATCAGTACGAACCAAGCACTCAGTTTTTAGTTTAAAGGGCCACTATAGTCACCCAGACCACTTCAGCTCAATGAAGTGGTCTGGGTGCCAGGTAGACCAGGTTTTAACCCTTCAGATGTAAACATAGCAGTTTCAGAGAAACTGCTATGTTTACATTGCAGGGTTAATTCAGCCTCTAGTGGCTGTCTTTCTGAAAATCGCATTCAGCGTGCAGAACGTCCATAGGAAAGCATGCGTTTTTAATGCGCGCGCGGCTCTGGCTCCACTCGGGAGCTGACGTCAGTGGGAGGAGAGGTCACCAGCGCCGAGGGAGCCCGGCGCTGGATTAAAGTAAGTAGCTGAATGGGTTTTAACCCCTTCAGCCCAGCGGGAGGGGGGCCCTGAGGGTTATATCATGTCAGAAAAACGAGTTTGTTTTCCTGACACTATAGTGATCGTTTAAAGGGAACCAACAGAAGTGAAGAAATATAGATTAGCGATAAAGGAAAATAAGTGATCTTGTGCTCTAAATGACAGAGTAAATACTCAATCCATTTAGGAAAAGTTTGACCATCTACCTTGGTTCTGCTGGGTGTACGGTGCCACCTCCCCACTACCAGAAGCTACTGCCACTGAATTAAGCTGTCTGTGCAGTGCCGCACTCATTGGATAAAAACGCACAGCTGATGCTCTCCGCCAATGAGCCGGTCTTTGCTCAGGGAAACTAAAGGAAGCTCCTTGCATGAGACTACAATGGGAGCCCGGCAGGACCCAGGTGAGTTGTCAAATAGCACGCTGCAGTGCTTATGGTTGATTGTTCCTTTAAATGGTTTGACTACTTACTCTGGGAGCGTGTCAGGTAACTCCTGGCACCATAACCACTACCAGCATTTGCCCAGGGAAGGAAAGATAAAGTCAGATAATGGACATCACTGACAGAAAATCAAAGTTGGCTGCTACTAGGCAGAAGATGGAGATGGAGGGAATATTGGCCAGAAAAAGTAAAACACCAGGACCAGAGGGGGAAAAAGCAATATTAACAGAGCTACTTTAATTAACAGACAGGAATGTATTCGCTAAACACCGAATCATAGTGATCAGAATCCGAATTGCAAAATTTAAGAAAAGTTGCAGAAAATTTACAAATACGCAATTTGTCATACAGTTTGCAATTTGACTTTTAATTCACTACATTTTCGTGTTTAGTTAATAAAACTTTGCTCCCCCCCACCCCCCCAATTTAGATATTTGCAATGAAACCAAGTCTCTACTGAGAAGGCATCTTGTTTGCAATCCCACTAGGTAAATGTTATTCATTATTACATAGACTACAAACACAAACAAAGCATAACACAGCACAGCACAGAGAAGCATTTGACAATTCTTTCAACGTAGGATTGGAAGCCAGGCAGCTCCAGCGTTTGCTGACAATTTGAATTTAGATCCCCACCCACTCTCCTCTCTCCTAACCACAAAAAGAAATCTTAATGTACAAAGGATCTCCAAGACGGCTTGCCACATTTGCAGGAATTCTGGATACAAGTTTGTAAAAAATATGTAACAAGAATAGACTCTGCCTCATTCTCAAACAAAGCAGAGCAGGGATGTGCACAATGCATGGTTTACTGCTATCCAGTATGGTCATTGGGTGGCAAAGTAAACACACAATACATCTATAGACAGAGGAGGTGCCTGGGCGTAGATATATTTAGTAATGTGAGTGGAAACACTCAGACACACATGGGTTCACTCACTAAACCAGGAATTCTGCAGAACTGGTAAGGGAATAACATTTTAGGCAAAAATAGCCATGCTTGAAAAACAGCTAGGGTTTGTTGTTTGTTTGCAACCCCCTTCTCAATTCTGTGCAATCCACCGTTTTGTAAATAACACCTGCAGTGACTTGCAATCTCTTAGAAACCAACTTCAATACACATATACCTTCCTTGGGATATTTAAAAAACAAAACAAAAAAAAAAAACCACAGCCTTTGTTTTCATCTCATAATTGCTTCACTCTGATTTGGAGGATTTGCAATGGAATAAAAGGCTACATCTCAGATGTACACAGTCTAAGCCAGAAAGGCGGATATAACTTTTTATTTTTTTCTTTGGCAAACCAAACCCATTCAATACACGTAGATAAAAAAAAACTCTCGCATTGTGTTTGCTCTGTGGAAGGCCTGCTGTAAACAATAGTCAAGCAATAGGATTTTTTTTTTGTAAATCAGAGCAATTGTACTTTTATTTATTAATTTTTTTTTTTATACTCATTTGGAGACCGATACTTGTAAATAAGAGGGTGTCGTCCCTCTAGTTAAATGCTAAATGCAATTTTAAGAATTTATACATAATACGTTGGAAGAAATCTTATGGGGCAAGACAATATTTTTGGCACAGAGCCCAAAACAACTGGAAAAGAAATGTACCTTCTCAGCCAAGTTCAGGACCAGATGTGGTTAACGTACAGATTTCTATAGGGGAAGGGGGTCAAGGAGGACGAAACTAAATAACAAACTATAAAAAAGTAAATATATAAATAATGAAAAAATAAATAAATCTTACCGCTTTCATTTTTTTCAATGACATCGACGACTTCTCCAGTTTTTAGACTGATCTCGGAATTTTCTTGTTTCTCATAGTTCGATACAACAACGTATTGCTCCAAGATCATGGGGTCGCAGTTGCTATCAGCACCTGGGGAAGGGAAAAAGCACGCAGTGAGCCAGCTTCCAGCCATTGCCCCTCGCGAACGACCTACGTCCATCCGATTCATGATAAGTCAACTTGTCAGCCGATTTTAGCCAATCAGAATACAATCTTGGCTCGAAGCATGATTGCAAAGAGCTGGCCATATAGATATGTTCCTTTCTGGCCCTCGACAAGGCAGCAGCGTAGAACATTTGAAGGAAGGAGGAGTGTGAAAGGAAAAAAAAAAAAGAAAAGAAAATGCAAACAAAACTTAATCAAACGGCCTCATTATTTTGGCCGGCTGCATCTCATGCAGCGTTCAACCCTGTATGTCAGAAAAGAAAACGGAAAAAGAAAAAAAAAAAAACCACGCAAAGTTTTTCAACGTAAAAAAAAAAGTGTCAGTATGACTAAGTCCTCACGTAAACTAATAAGAATAAGCAAACAGCGTTGCTCTGAAAAAAAAGCAAGTTCTGCTCGCTTATGTCTTCAGCTGGAAGTCAAGAGGAGACTGTGAACGCCAATCATTTTCATCTGTACTGTGAGTCTTAAATGGAAACACATGAGGAAAGAGGAGTAGGGAGGGAGGGATGTAAGATAGGAGGAGGGGTAGAGGAAAGGAAGAAAAAAAAGTGTGCTGGATACTGTTTACTTCTAGGCACAAGACCTAAAGTTACGGGGCCAGATTCTTTCTAAGAGAGTTTAAAAAAAAAAAAAAAAAAAACATTCTGGAGCAGTTCTGGTCCCTCATAAACTTTAACTGTTTTCTTAACCCTTCTGATTACAGAGGGAATAAAGTGTGTTCTGATTACAGAAAGACATTGTAAATGTTGTAAGTGACAAAGAAAAACTGATTATAAAACGATAAAAAATATATATTAAAAAAAAATAAAAGTTCCCAATTTGTTAATGGTTTTACTGTATACTTTGGAGGGAAGTTTAATTTGCAAATTGCACATTCAAATTTCTTAACATATAGAGCTACAGAATTCTGTCAGCACGCCTGACGTTAATGGAAAGAATGGCGTGATCAGATATGACTTGTCTTGTTTTGCTAGTTCTAGCCTATCCATTTGGGCAACTTTTTAAATTCTATATAAAATGAACAGTCTCTCTTATTGTAATACGATGGGGTCATTTACTTATGGAAAGTAAATTAAGCAAACTAATTACATAGTTTAATTTACTTGGTGGCAGTAGAAAAATGGGTTTATTTGCCAATCTACAATGTTGGAGGGACATTCCAAGCACCATAACCACATGTCAGGGGGTTTTCTGACTGTTGTTATTTTGTTCATTAGGAGGGGATAAATAAATTGCTGCAGCTACAGGACTTCATCTAGCTACAAGCAGTCTTATATTTTTATACAAAACATTATGTTCAGTAGCCAATCCTGGGTTGCAGCTTCCATATGCTTAGAGAGTAGTCTCATTCACATTTCATTCATTAATGAAGCCAATTGCAAGAACGACATAAAAACCAGCATTCAAAATTAAAATCCTTACAGTTGGAGACTCTGAGTTATTTATTAAAGTGAGAATTAAAATATAATTAAAAGTAAACGTCACATTTAAGGCCAGGATAGCAAATTGAAAGCATAGCTGTTTTAGAGGATATGTCCATTTGGCTAGTTTGACCTTAAATTTGAAATTCATTTTGAAGTCTCACTTTAGCGACTAACCAGGTGTATGTTCCTCTCTGTCCATGCTTCATCAGCACAAACTGCTGTTTAGTAGATAAATCCCTTTGATTTGTGCACCTTTGTAGTTTAGATCTGCACTGTTCAACTCAAATTGATTTATTTGATCTGAAATATCCGGGTATAAATGTAAACCCACCATACACAAATCATGTTGATAGCAAGTTTACCTGTAGGGTTGTATACAATATATCTATACATGGTGTTGGCAAAGTGCACTGCCTACCTAGGCACAATACACTAAAAAGCTATTCACAACATCCCACAATTCCTAGGGGGTACGTGCTACAAGTTGCGAGATCCCATTATTTGGGTGTAGTGAGACTACGCATGTAACTACCTGTGGACTCCACATTTGTAGGCTTAATTGTTGTCATTGCAATAAAAAACAAGGAGGTTAAGAAGTTAAAGTGACACTACAGTCACCAGAACAACTACAGCTTAATGTAGTTGTTCTGGTGAGTATAATAGCTCCCTTCAGGCATTTTCATGTAAACACTGCGTTTTCAGAGAAAAGGCAGTGTTTACATTGCCCCTAGGGAGACGTCCAAGTGGCCACTCCTCAGATGGCCACTGGAGGTGCTTCCTGGGGCAGTGCTGCACAGTAAGCAGCCCTACCGTTCAGCATCCCCACGCTCTGCATGGAGACACTGCATTTTCCTCAGAGATGCATTGTGGGTTTAGCACTATAGGGTCAGGAATACAAGTTTGTGTTCCTGACCCTATAGTGATCCTTTAATGTAATAACTTGTCAACTATATAACTGCCAACAATTTGGTTACAATTATGTATAGATGACAATGTATGAATTTGCATCAGTCATGTTGGACACTATATGTTTTATCCATCTGAAATAGTAACAGGTATATGGTCTAATTAATATTATTTATTGCTATGACATCTGCAAACTTAGCATGGAAATGGACAAATCTTATGCACAATCTGACCCTTAATGAACCATACAAGGAAATAAGGAGTACTGTTCCCAATATGTAGCACTTCACAAAGTTTTAGAACTGGGGGGGCATTGCGCCGGTTTCTGAGTCTTTCCATGCTCACCCAAGATCAAAGAAAGAACTCAAATCTCCTACATAGACAAGGCAAATCTGAACTATGTCCTTATTGCTACAATTTGAAGGACACAGTAGCTCCCTATCTCCCTCGGCAAATAAGAAAAATAAATCAATGTGATACAAAATAAAAAAGGAAATCAAATTATCTGTAAAAGGAACAGAAATGCAGAGTGGTAGTTAGGTTAGGCACCCTGGTACAGATCCAATTCTACTTTAGATTGAAAATTCATGACCTGAATTACTTAATGGATTGGGATATTTGAAAGAAGGAATGGGTAAATTTATAAACAAAAAACACAACTTGAAAATCTACACATAGCCTTTGCAGTTCATTTAAGGGACACAAAGCACTAAAACCACTGCAGTTTAATGTAGGGGTTCTGGGGCCAAATAGACTGTCCACACAGTGTAAGCTCTGCTTTTCTGAGAAAATGCACTGTTTACATTGCTGCCTAAAGACAGCTTTGAATGCAGTCACTCGGAGAGACACTAGAGGGACTTCCTGGTTGTAGTTTTGCAATCTTTGCATGGCCAACATTTGGTTTCTACACACTCTGTAAGGATATGCTGAACGCTCCCGTAGAGATGCACAGAGTCAGTGAATCTGCATGAGGAGGTATTGATTGATCCCCTCTGTGGGAAAGCATTGGATTGGCTGAAATAATCAGCCTGCGTAGGAACGCCTGCGCAGCAAGACTGGAAAACTGGGGGATGGAAGTTAGTCTAACTAAATATTGTATTATTCTGGGGTTGAATCTCACCGCCCTTACATTATTCCAATGTTTGGAATACAGATTTGTATTCTGAAAGTCAGTGTTCCTTTAACCCCTTAAGGACCAAACTTCTGGAATGAAAGGGAATCATGACATCACACATGTCATGTGTCCTTAAGCAAATTAAAATATTTACTTTCTTCATAGTTCTACATTTAATCTAAACTAAGCCTGCAGCAGTACAATAGTGAGCAATACGCATGGTTTCTATACCGGAGTGCATAAACGCTTAAGGACGCTCACAGAACACTAGGAAAACACTGCGACTGGGCAAGTCACATTACTTCAATATTGACTTAACGTAAGAAATGTTTAAACTGCAGTCATTTGAACTTTCATTCACACATCACGCTGTGAGTCACCTAGTTACTAGTCACCTAGTTAAAGGGAAATTACTGCTATATAGATTTAAACAGCTGCAAATGAAATTCGTAAATATTTCCACGTGCAGACAAAATTAAAGGAAGTCTCAGCTGGTTAATGAAGTGGTAGGCATTTCCCTATGTATCGTGTCTTACAGCAGTCTTTTGCACACAGAGTGTGCAAAAAGAACGTCACAGTGCAGTGGGGTTAACAGAACACTCCAAAAACCATAACAACTACAGATCAGTGCAGTGGTAATGGTGCCAGAAGTGCCTTGGCACCCCACAAAATTCCCAACCATTTTAAAACTGTTAGACTTCATACCCCCAGATTGCCACTACCCTCTGGAAACTCAATGTCGAAGCTAAGCCCCGCAATGCGGCACTTCGCTCATTGGTTGCCAAAACAAATTCAGCTTATTGTGTTTGTTTTGGTGAGTATAATCAGTCCTGTTTCTTGCAGTACACACTGTCTTTTCAGAGAAGAGAGTGTTTTCATTACAGCCTAGGGATAACTCCACTGGCCACTCCTCAGATGGCTGCTAGAGGTGCTTCCTGGTGCAGTGCTGCACACTGGGCAGTACGGTCATTCAGTGTCTCCACCCTGATCTGCTTCCTGGACAAGCTCAGCCAATCCAATGCTTTACTATGGGAAAGCATTGTGATTGACTCAGAATACCACATCTGATGATGTCAGCCAAGGAGGCAGATCAGGGGAATAGCCAGCAGCAGCAGACTGGATTTTACTATATTTAGAAGGTAAGGGGGCTCGATGGTGGTTGTAATACTACAAGGTCAGGAATACATGTTTGTTTTCCTCAACCTTTGGTGTTCCTTTAAGAACAGGTATAGGGAACCTGCAAATAGAGATTTATTTATTTTTGCAACACATTGTTCCTTTGTAAAATTAGCTTATTGAGCATATCCTGATTAGTGAACATGTAGTTGCCATTAATCTATAGCATGGACCAGTGGTTCTCGACCCAAATTAAAAACGTTCATCAGCGTTCATGGCGTTCATCATCTTCTTCCCTGTGTAACACTTATAGGGACCCTTTGCGCACCAATACAACTTTAATATATTTGAAAGCTATTGGCCTAATTAATAAGCTGTATTTTTTTACGTGCTCAAATCTTTATAGTTTTTACAAAAAAATAAGTAAATGTTTAGCAGAATGCTGCACCATAAGCCTGCCTCTTTAGTAACACACTGTCACTCCAGAAAAAAATACTTCCTTATCAAATGGAGGCACACAGCTCAACCACTGACAGCATTAAGTGATCTGAAATTCAAAACAACTTGCATTAGAAGGAGAGAACACCCCCACAGGGAGGCCTATAGTAAAGATATCACTACCTGTTTACTGTTTCTCTGACTGTCTGCAGCCAGGTAATGAATTAAAAGCAGCTCACTCAGTGCTGTTGACGCCGAACTGTGTGCATACATTTGATAAGGAAGTCTTTATGGCATAAGGGTGCGTGGCTAACGAGGCAGGCGTATGGTGCAACATTTTGCAAAACATTTATTTATTTTGTGCAAAAACTCTAAAGATTTGAGGATAGAAAAAAATATAGCACATTAATGAGGCCAAAATCTATCAAATACATTAAAGTTGTACTGGTGTGCGGAGTGTCCATTAATATGTCGACAATTATCGAAATTAGTCCCTTGCTGTGTTAACAGCACATTGTGCCAGTTTCAAATATTTGGGATCACATTTTGGGTCCTGACCCAAGAGTTAAGAACCACTGGTGTAGTTTGATGGCTAATGAATCTTTGTGTGAATACAATCATATTGAGCATGCACAGGATCAACATGCTACAGCAGTGATGGGCTCAACATTCACACCCAGTTATAGAACAGCATCATCCATGATGCATTGCATTCTTAGTACAGGCGATGCATTAACGGGATTAAAGTGCTACAACTGTACTTTGCATTGCTGGGGAAGAACAGGAATGGAAAAAGTCAGAATTGTCCAGCCTGAAGAATGAGAGTTGCAGTTAATACAATTTGGTCTCAGTTCCTGAACACTTTGAATATTGAATATTACAAATTTAGTCAGAACATCTGTAGACAGTCTGAAGTTTTCATCTCATTTAATATACAACGGCTGTAAACGGTTATATCTGCTATAAAAATTAAAAGGAGTGACCAGATAGACTTTATATGATATCTCTGCAGATTATAGAAACATTTACACCTAACACATGCACAGAAACGTGATGCTGGCAAAATTGAAAGGTAATATTGATTCCGGGTAACTGTAAAGTAATCTTTAATATGCACTGAATTGCAGCTACAAGTAGGATGTGCAAAATGTAATAATAGCAATAACATTAACTCAACAACCCAAAATATAATAAAACACCATTAGAATGTTAGTGTCTAATCTAAGTTCATCAAAATAAAACCAAAGTAATAAACAATAACACACAACTCAGAGGCCACGGGACTGGGGCTCACTCCACACGCATGCTAAAACATGTAAAACAGTGAATTCACAGGATTTTAGCATCTGTTAAAGCTGTGATTGTCACACTCAAACCAAAGCCATACACAGAAGGCAAATTAACAGAACACGTTGGTTTGATTACCAGCACACACGAAAGGTACCTTTAGGCTCAGCTTTTGGGATCTCACATAAGCTGGACATCCAAACTTCCGGAGGTTTCAAGAAAAAGGCAGCATTAAAACAAATATGAGAATTTTAATTAGATAGAAGACACTGAATGAAATGCTTAATAAACTTAGAAAAGGATGGATGCATGGATGAAAACAAAAATGTAACCCTTGTGGAAACATCCATCCTATAAGAGAGAGTGAGAGTGAGTGTGAGTGAGTGTGTGTGTGTATATATATATATATATATATATATATATATATATATATACATGAAATTTAGTGAATATGTGAGTGCTCTGGATTGTGTATTTTGTATGTTGTACATACAAATACACACACACACACATATATATATATATATATATATATATATATATATATATATATATATATATACACACACATATATATATACACATATATATACACACACACACACACACACACACTTGACCATTTTTGATCACCGGTCATTTAGATCACTCCAAAGTCTGTGGGCACAGGATACATTGGCTTAGCTATTCTGCCCACTACACTTTGATATCACCTACTTGTTATGGTTATTAATCCTTATTCCAATTATATCTGGCGATAGGCTGGCAATGTTTACATCCAACAAAATATCGTAGAGACATCGTGTCTTTGTAGAATGCAACTATGTATTGTACTGAATGTACCCAGTTAAATTATTTTGTCTACAGACTGCAAGATGCCACAGCAAATAAAAAATATTCTCCTGGAAGTCCAAGATTTCAGAGGTTAAATGAATATAAATAACAACGAAATCCAGTAATTAAAAAAATATTGGCACCTTGAGAGCCGTGCGCAGCCCATGCGTGGCGTTTATGAATGATGGTAGCGTGACTTAGCATTTTTTATTCATTAAAATAAATCGATAGGTACAATTTCCCTGAATGAAGCAAGTGACTCCTCGATCTATTTCAATGAGTGAAAATGCTGCATCATGATATGCACTGGATATGCACAACGAGTAAAAAGCTTTGCAATGGAGATATAGTCTGTATATTTGAAGTATATTCTGTTAATGCTTTGAGTCCATGCTTTTCCTTTTAAATGAAAATAAAATTAAAATTAATCACAAAAATGCACAAATTGGGATCAAATCCAATTATTATAGAATCATTAAAATAAGGCATGTTCTGTGTGCCCTCAAATAAGGCCTTTTTTTTTTTTTTTAAACAAAAGAACAGGAGGCTGTTAAAAGGAATGCAACTGTACCAAAATATCAGCATGTAAGCAGATACTCTGAATAATGCACTTTAAACATTCTATAAATCAAATTAAAAAGGTTTGTATGCATTTCTGTTTTGAAAGTCAAACCTCCATGTTTGCATGTGAAAATGAATATTCATTCAGATTTTGGTTTAAGGTGGAAACTGCTTTTGAATGATATCACCGTGGCCAACAGGGAGCCATTGCAAGCCCAATGGCTGTAAAACTTCAAAAGAAATCCCTAGCCTCGCTGCTGGGCTCAGCTTTGCTTCCTTTAAAGACCAAAGCGGGAGCTTCAAACAGTTTAACAAAATATTAATTATTAGAAATTGCTTCAATCTTAGCCAAGGCCTTCTTGTAGACAGATGTTTAAATTTAAGCTGTGCCCTGCACGTTTTCTGCATAAGATACAAAAATAAAAAAAAACAACACAAAAAACACAAAAACAATAAGAACAAAAATTAAATAAAAAAAAAAAAAACAGCAGAAACCCCCCAATATAAACAAACAAGTCAGCAAGTGTTCATGCTTCCCTGCCACATCTGCTTTACATTTGACTTTCTTTTTCAAATGTTATACACAAATTGTTCCCAGTGTTACAGGAAAAAAAGATTTATCATATACACATGTGACGTACTCCGTTTAGAAAACGTGTGCGCTCGCAGAAAAATGAAAGAAAACAAAAGCTGGCACTATTTATGTGCGTTAGTGAGGGCTTAAAGCAGGCTTCCCCAAACTCCGGCCCTCCAGATGTTGTTGAACTTCAACTCCCATTATTCTCAGCCTGTTTCATTCATAGAATCATGGGAGTTGTAGTTCAGCAACATCTGGTGGGCCGGAGTTTGAGAGAGAGACACTAGGCACTTTAACCACTTCATCTCATTGACGTGGTTATGGTGCTTGGAATCCCTTTTTTTAAAGCATTTAACTATTTTATACTGAATGTGTGACTTGGCAGCCCACACCCTCCTGTGATCAAGGCAGTGGCCAAAACATTTGGGTATTTTTGTCTCCAGCCCTAGGTCAGTATACCGTTTTTGAAGGTAACCTTGTTGCACTTTATTTATGTGAATTAAGGTGTAGATGCTTTGCACTTTATCTTTATTGCACTTTTGACTGTACACTTATGACATGATATATTGTATCTAATTGAATAAATATTTTTGCATGAAATGGTGTGCTGTGGGTTTGCATGTGTAATCTTGATATGGTAACAAGGTTTTTAACCCATTCTAGCACCCTGCTTTAAATAGTGCATGTTTATAACACAGGGGATTACCTACTGGAGTTGAGCGCTATCTATATTTCTTATAAGCCCACACCCTGTTTTCAAACTGTTTAGCACAAATTGGGACATTACCAGCCATCGAGGTACCAGCCCCGTTGCCTGAGATTGCATGATGTGTAAGTTTAATTTTCTCATCATTTGTCTAAAAGATATGCACAGGTAAGCAAGATTAATTCATCCACAGTTAACTTAACCCACTCATCCATACAAGTTGGAACAGCAATAACAAGCTTGGGAAAGCTTATAACCATTTGCTATCTGCCCATCATTGCTGGTTTGTACAGTTTATGTAAATATAAACACCACCATTATTTCAGCAAGGATGGAAAGGCTGTGGTTTGGGTGCCAGGAGAGCAGTTGGCCATCCAAATACATTTTGACAACGAACTGCATGCACCAAAACTATTACAATAAGTTGTGGTAGTTATGGTGCTTAGAGAGCTACTTCAACCACAGGGGACCTCATTTAGGGAAAGGTACCTCTACTGCTTTCTGTTAGTGGAAGAAAAAAAATACACGAGATTCTGACAGCAACAGAAGTAACAATGATGTCCTAATGAATGGTCCTGTAGTGAACTGAAATGGCAACCTTTTCCTGATGGTTTAAAAGCATATTAAAGCATGTTTTTGTTGTATTGGATGACCCAGAAAGACAATCGAATTCATACACGTAAGCTCACCGACGTAAAAACACAAGCTCGCTAATACACACAAATAGTTTCACTGACAGACAATCTCACAGACACACACAGACAAGCTTACTGGTACACATACACAAATGTAGTACAGACAAACTGACACACACACACACAAGCTTACTACAGACAAACTCATTGGTAGACAAACAGAAGCTTACTACAGACAAGTTTACTGTTACATGCACACATTATCACTACAGACAAGCTCACTGACACACATACACATGCTCACTACAGACAAGCTCACTGATACTCACATGGTCACTACAGAAGGACTCAATGACACACACATGACCACTACAGACATGCTCAATGTCACACAGAAGCTCACTACAGACAAGCTCACTGATACAAACATGCTCAAAACAGACAAGCTCACTGACACACACACATGGTCACTGAAACACATACACATGCTCACTACAGACAAGCTCATGGAAACAAGCTCACTACAGACAAGCTCACTGATACAAACATGCTCAAAACAGACAAGCTCACTGACACACATACACATGCTCACTACAGACAAGCTCACTGATACTCACATGGTCACTACAGAAGGACTCAATGACACACACATGACCACTACAGACATGCTCAATGTCACACAGAAGCTCACTACAGACAAGCTCACTGATACAAACATGCTCAAAACAGAGAAGCTCACTGACACACACACATGGTCACTGAAACACATACACATGCTCACTACAGACAAGCTCATGGAAACAAGCTCACTACAGACAAGCTCACTGATACAAACATGCTCAAAACAGACAACTCACTGACACACACACACATCTTACTTCAGCAATTTACTAAACTTTACATAAAACAGTTGTGATGGTAGTCACCATCTCTGGGACCATGTAAACTCTGACCTTCACTCTGGCAGATTTTTTAAAGGGACACTATATTCACCCAGACCACTTCAGCTCAATTAAGTGGTCCGGGTGCCAGGTCCCTCAGCTTTTAACACTGCTATGTTTACATTGCAGGGTTAATCCAGCCTCTAGTGACTGTCTTCCTGACAGCCGCTAGAGGCGCTTCTGCGACGCTGGATGTGAAATTCACACCTAGCGTGCAGAACGTCCATAAGAAAACATTGAGAAATGCTTTCCTATGGACTGTGGACTCCTATGGACTCTTGCCGTGCACGCGCATTCCGCTCCACTCGGGAGCTAACTTCGGCAGGGGAGGAAAGGTCACCAGCGCTGAGGGAGCCCGGCGCTGGATTAAAGCAAGTAGCTGAAGGGGTTTTAACCCCTTCAGCACCAAGGGAGGGGGGCCTGAGGGTGGGGGGGGGGGTCCTAAGGAGTATATAGTGTCAGGAAAATGAGTTTGTTTTCCTGACATTGTAGTAATTCTTTAATAACTGTTGGCCTCTATTACCTCCCAGGGTTGCTCCACCTTCAGCTGGGATTATGTGTGACTGGGTTTGCTGTTGGTAGCAATGGAACTGTGGGTTTTTGTATGTTTGACACTATGATTTACCAGATTTTTCTTATGTCTAAGTCACGCTGTGCTCATTATATGTGTGTATTATAGTTCGGTTATATATCACATGTTATGTGTGCTCTCCTATCCTGCGGATGCTTTTTACCAACTAGGTGGATTTGGCTGTAAAACCTGTGCAGCGCCACTGTTGGTTGTGAAGATCTTGAAACAGTTATGTTTTCAACTTGAATAGCAAGGCACAATAATTTGAATATTCAGGTAGATTTGCATATTATGGTTTATGGTTTATGCAGGCAGGTTACACTTTTCTTGCAAGTGTTAGTCTTCCCCACTCCTTTATCATTATTGTATTGTTATAGGAGTGCTTGTATGATTCACCATTTGATTGTTATTAGTGTATAGGTTACATATAGGATTGAGTGCGTCACCATAAGTGTGATGGAGTCTTGTTAGAGGCTAGTCCTGAGTAAATATAAAGCATTGTGTGCTATCTGATTTGTTTGTGGATTCTAGTAACAGCGTTTTCAGGTCTGTTGACTGACTGCCCTGGTTTCTGATCCGGAGGACCTGTTCAGAAAGAGCTAGGTGTGTTTGTAAAGGCAGTATTTGGACGCAGCGCAGGCAAAGGTATCTATACCTGCCTGGGAGAGGTGCAGAAAAGGTAGAAGGAAAAATATCTGTCTGGAAGGAGAAAGGCCATCCAGAGGAAAGAGAGCTATAACCACTTCATCCTTCTCCAACGGAAAAGTTCCCCAGAGACCCCAGTCCAACGTTTGCAACCGGGTCTGAAGCTCTCCAGAGTCCTCTGGACCATGCAGGTAAGAGTTCCGTTCTAATCTCTCTGATACCAACAAAGTGTTTACATGTGTATTAAGAAAAATAAAGCCCAAAATGTCCCAGCTGGTCATTTGGACACTCCCTCTGTCATGCACAGGTGGACAGTAAATTACAACTTCCTCTCTGCAATGCACATGTGTCTGCATGGCTAAATCTTGACAATGCTTTTGAACTGCAGCCAAAAACAGAGGAGAATTTGGGGAGGACTCTGGATACACATTGAGACATATTTTCACTATGCAGAAGCATTCTTTGGAGATACAAATGCCAGGCTATAGTGAGATAGCCGAATATGAGCATTCTGTACACATACAGTCATAATGGTAACATTCTAATGGTGTTTGGAGAATATGCATTCCTTAAAACACCAGAAAATTCCCAATTACTACTCAGCAAATTGTACTGTACAATTTCTCGATGTTTTTTCATTTTTTTAATTTTTCTGACCTTGTAGAGTTGTAAGCCAAGGCTTTCCACAGTATCAACAAATATTTCATGATGTCGTCACAATCAACAAGACAATAATAACAAGTTAATAAGAGAATTTACAAAAAGTCTATCCTTCTAAATACTGCTTGCCCCTGTGATTCATTTAAAATAAAATTTTATAAAGCCCTCACGCACACTTGGTTGGATTTCTCTGTCGACTGTTTTCTGTATGCTGTTCTTATGAGTTATTGGTACCGACCTTTTCGATTTTTGGATTTTCAACTCACATTAATGTAATTGGGAAAGAATGCTGTGCTATGAAAAAAAAAAAAAGAAATCTTGAAGTATTGTTTAAAAAAAAATAAAAAAAAATCTTAAAATGCAAAAAACTTAAAAAAATAAAATAATAAAGGTATTTCCATAACACTGGATCCTTTTGCAATCACTCATTAAGCAACCATGGCAAATTATCTCTCCTCTATGGACTACCTCATGCCCATTGATGTTTTGAGATTCCACGGATAGATTTCTGTTTTAGCCAACACTTCAAGGAATCTGGACCCTCGTTAAGTTTGTGAAGTTTATTGGAAAGCACACTGTAAGCTGTTCCATGCTGATCACATCATTAATGTGAGATTTCAGAACGATTCTAGAAAGAGGAGATGCTTTCTACAGGCCAAACGCAAACATCTGTAAGACGTATTTGTTTTATCTGCATGAGGACCATTATTCCCAGGTTCACATAAAACCAGATTTAACTACCTCACCTACTGACTGTAACTAATTAATAGAATTCTCATCACACCACCCCAAATTGTTTAGACTTCACTTAAGGTGGATCCTCCCTCTGTACGGAGATCTGTATACATCTTGCGAACTAGCTCTTTCACCAGAAACTGACGCTGTTTTGCTTTTTTAACCCCAGCTTTTAATTTACCTACTGGCACATTTCCAGCGCCAACCTCTTCAACAACAGCAAAACAGACTAAACGCCGTTAACATCCATCTCTGGAAGCCATCTTGCAAGAGATACAGAGTGACTGAAGTTTAACTTTTTTTTCTTTAAATAATTGTTGGCAGTCTTGGCTTATGGGACACAGCCCTGTTGATAGAGTACGTGCCAAAGTTGATATACTATCAATGTTATTCCTCTGTATACTTTGTAGAACATTTCCAACCTAGAATGCAGCAGAACAGCTGGTCAGGTTTGTTCATTACATGTTGGTCCACTGAGGGTAGACACACTACATCTGTTTCTGTATGTATGGTGTCTGTTTAATATGTTTGGATACATTTTACAAGTGATTTACTAAATTTTTATTTTTATTTTAATATTTTGAAAAATTACTTTGAAAATCGTGGCCAAAATGATTGCATTGAGGCCTATATTAGAGACTATGAATCAATGTGTTCTCCCCATGATTACAGTTGTATAGTCGTGAAGCAGTACACAAGTGCTTAGAAATATTTAAAATATCTTCAAATCACACAACAGTAACCCTACCCCCCACCCTAGCAAAAAAATATATGTGTACATAATGTCTTAAGGATACAGTCTGAATAACAAAAAATATATATATTACTACTTCTTAATAAATGAATGGTATAGCACAGGCATAGGCAACCTTCGGCACTCCAGATGTTTTGGACTACACCTCCCATGATGCTTTGCCAGCATTATGGGTGTAAGAGCATTATGGGGGATGTGGTCCACAACATCTGGAGTGCCGAACGTTGCCTATCCCTGGTATAGCATATTATTGATGTAGATGGTTATTGTTCTGCCACCCAAAATGTTTCAAAGGAGAGTATCTGATTGTCTGCTAATTTCCTGCACACCACAGATGTTTGGGGGTTTTAATTAAGAAAAAAACAAATGATGCAAAGCAGAGCTTTTTCCACCCTCATTTGGAGAACTGGTAAATGTTCCAAATTATTTTTCATTATTATAACATACTGTACATGTCGAAAAAAAATTTACATTTGTGTGCGAGGGTATGTGTTTTTGTTTATCAGAAACAATGATTTTGTCATCTCTCAAACAAAACCTTAGTAAGCATTATGGGTAATGTAGTCCATAACAACAGCTAGCATGCAAAATAATCTCTTGACTGTAAACTACATGGTGACATTCTTGTGAACCGCAGACTAGACATGCTGATTTAATGGCAAGATTGCTGGAAAAGCTTTTTGCCAACTTGATTCCTACTCCAATTAAAAAGGTAGTGGAATGTCATTTGTCATCCCAGTGACATGTTGCCTACTCATTGCAATTCCCATTATCGAACATTTATGTTTGGCCAAAAATCAGTGTAGATCAGGGATGCCCAATCGGTAGATCCCTAGATGTTGTAGAACTACTGGTTCCATGATGTTCTGCATGCCTTTAGAATGACTACGCATCATGGAAGCTGTAGTTCCAAACATCTGGAGACAGGGCCGGCGCGTCCCAGCAGCCCCACTGGACCACCAATGAGAGACCCATGCCAGCTTTCCAGGTAGGGAGGCTGGGTGGGAAATTTAAATTAAATTTAGATTATTAGTTACTGTGAGTGTATGTGTGTGCGCATGTGAGTGTGTCTGCATGTGAGTATGTGTGTCTGTCAGTGTGTGTGTGTGTGTGTGTGTGCATGTGAGTATGTGTGTCTGTCAGTGTGTGTGTGAGTGAGTATGTCAGTATGTGTGTCTGTCAGTGTGTGTGTGAGTGAGTATGTCAGTATGTGTGTCTGTCAGTGTGTGTGTGAGTGAGTATGTCAGTATGTGTGTCTGTGAGTGTGTGTGTGAGTGTGTGTGTGAGTGAGTATGTCAGTATGTGTGTCTGTCAGTGTGTGTGTGAGTATGTGTGTGTGTGTGTATGTGTGGGCATGTGAGTGTGTGTGTCTGTCAGTGTGTGTTTGTCAATGAGTCTGTCAGTGTGCGTGTGAGTGGCAGTCAATGAATGAGTGTGTCAGATAAGTGAGTCTGGCTGTCAGAGACGTCTATGTGTTTGTCATTGAGTGTGTGTGACTGTCAGTGTTTATACACCCCTGACTGTAGCGTGGCCAAGCGGAGTGTACCGTGGTACAGGAACTTCTGTTTCCTGTACCTGGCAGGACTGACAGGAAAAGCTCACTGTAACGGGATTCGCTCAGCCACGCTACAAGAAAGGTAGGAGGCACACCAGGAAGGGGAGGGGACCACTATGGGGGCGGGTGGCGCACCAAGGGACAGAGAGAGGAGTGGAGAGATACCCTGAGGTACAGGAAAAGGAGGGTGGGGGGAGAGGAACACTTAGCGACAGGGAACAGAGGGGGGAGGGGAGAGGAACAGTAAGGGTCAGAGAAGGGAGGGGACCATTAAGGGACGGGGAGAGGGGCTGGATGTGAAAGAAACACACAGCGGGGCTTGAGAAGGAAAGAGACACACACAAAGGAGCTGGGAAGAGTAAAAGACACAAAGGGGCTGGGAGAAAAGGAGTCACACAAAGGGGCTGGGAGGAGTAAGACACACAAAATGTGGGAGGATGTAAGAGGAAAGATAGGAGACACACAAAGGCAAAAATAGGAGATAAAATACACTAAAGGGAGTCAGATATTTAAAGACGGGATAAGAAACACAAAAGGGAGGTTAAGAGGTACACAGGTGAAGATGTTTTGGGGGGGGCGGAAAAATGCATCTTCGCCTATGTACCCAAAATTATTTGCACCGGCCCTGTCTGGAGAGCTACCTTTTGGGCACCCCTGGTGTAGCCTGTCAGAAACTGTGTGTTTGGATTTCTGCATTTTCAAGCCTACAGTTCCAAACACAGCCACAGAGAGGTGTATGGAGTTAGGACATTTTATAAACTCAGAATTCCTCCCTCACTAAATTCTCTAAACGTTGCTCCTAAACTCCTCATGGAGAAACATTTACACACACACAACAAAAAAAATAATGACTAGTCTTGCAAACGTCTAGCACAAATACAAAAGAATAAGGGCAGAATGAAAATGTATTAACTAGCCAAATAAAATAACATCACTTGACATTCTTCTCCGTTCTCTGATTTTGGCCTCAGTATTGCATTTCGTATTCCAATTTCCCACAATTCTCTGATCGGTGAATAAATCACTACTGTATTATGGTAGAGCAAACTTTTTCCATCAACACCGAGGCCTCTAATCACAAACCATAAGCTCAGATCCTTATGTATCTGCTGAGTTAAGCACAAATTGACTAGAAGCAAATAAATGATTGTTTTAAAAAAAAAAGGGAAGCTGTATGCCTGCTACTTATTACATCTGTTTAATAAAAAATAATAAAGTACTTTAGGGATTTAAGGCATCAGACCCTATAATAATGCAATAGCACTGGTTGGGGATGTTTTTTGTTAGGAAATGTTGGGAAATATAAAGTACGCACACAGAGGAAGCTGACAGTAAGTGGGTCGGATCTATAAAACAAGTACTGTAAACATGCACATCTCTTCCTGACTCATCACACTGGCTGCAGAATTAGTTCCAGGTGCTGTTTGCAAGCTGGTAGTGATTCTATATTGTGTGTTTGTAACGGACCAACAGTCCTGGCATTGTGAGCCCTACAGATGTGTAAGTGGTTGTGGTGGCAGTCCGAGCACTAGGACCCCTATAGATGTTTAAGTGGTTGTGGTGGCAGTCCTGGCACTGGGAGCCCTATAGATGTATAAGTGGTTGTGGTGGCAGTTCTGTCACTGGGAGTGTGTGTGTGTGGGGGGGGGGGGGGGCAATGTCTGTAGTGGGGCAGTGTGTGAATGTGTGGTGAGGAGGGATTGGGGGTCTTTCAGAATTTTGTTTTTTTTTTAATAAAAATAAATAAATGTATGTCCCCCCTCCCTTCTTACCTCTACGGAGGGAGGAGGGGGGACATTTCTCGATTCCTGGTGGTCGTAGTGGTGAGAGTGAACTCTAGCCCACAGTTCTAGGGCTAGAGTTCTCTCTCGCGAGATCCGGAGCGTTGCCGGGGTGACCGCAGCAATGCTCCGTGCAAGCGAGAGAAGGACCCAGAGGAGCTGTAGGCTGAGCTCCCGGGTCCTCTCTCCCTCCCCTACCGGCTGCCCGCATGGTGCCTGTGGATCGGGGAGGGAGATCACCGATGAAGGCACATTGCAGGGCTGGCGCTTGGATAGTGCCAACCCTGCATTAGCCGGCAAGGCAGAGCCTGGGGGGGGCAATTGCCCCGCTGCCCCCACCTGGATCCGTCAGTGGTGCCAGGACTGCCACCACAACCACTTACACATCTGTAGGGCTCCCAGTGCCTGGACTGCCACTACAACCACTTACTAGATATGTGCAAGTCTTTTTGTGTAAGCATCCGAATGTCCAAAGTTCCCGAATTTCCGAAGTTCGGTAGTTCAGAAGTGCCGAACCAAATACCATTGTTCTGAATTGCAGAAGCAGCCAGATTTTTTTACTTACCCAAATTTCCGAACCAAAACAATTTTTTCCCCATGCACATCCCTACATTATAGTGCCATGTGTACCCGCCTCCCTCGCAGCCCTCCCTTGCAGTACATCAAGGGTAAAAAAAAAAAAAACACTTTATTTACTCGCCCGATTCAGTCGGTGCTATGCCTTCTTTTACATCATCCGATAGGGGGGACCTAATGGACATGCGCAGTGAGTGCAGGAAATACATAAGCGTCAGGCGACCAAGAGTCTGTTAAACTCAGGGAAACGCCTCTAGTGGCTGTCTGGTAGGTAGCCACTAGAGGCTGTCTTAGTACATTGCAGTTACTCTAAAACTCTAAAACTAAGGGGGACAGGGACACTGCACCCAGACCACGTCAATGAGATCTGATCAATGAGATAACGTGGTCTGGGTGCCTATACAGTCCCTGAAATCACTAAACTGCAAATTTAAGCAAGTTAAATTCAAACAATTCTAGCAAGACATATTTGACCTACATATACAGTTGGAGATAAGGGCCATGCCCAAATGAGCTTACACCCCTATATGATGATATTCTGCAGCAGTGGCCAAAAGTTAAGGAGTGATGGGCTGTAAAACTAAATGCTGGCAATCATGGGAAATGTAGTTTTACAACAGCTGGAGGTTGACCTATTGCCCATCTCAGATATATGACATATACTCAGGGGCGGACTGACAGGTCGGGCAGATCGGTCATGGACCGAGGGCCCGAGTCAGTCAGGGGGCCCGGCAGCACAGTCATGCTTCTGCTGTGGAGATCAAAGATCTCCACAGCAGAAGTAAGTTATGCAAAATGCTGTAAGAAGGTTGCAGGGGCCCATAATGACTCCAAGGGCCCCTGCAACCCATCAATCCCCCCACTCCACTCCGTGAGAGACCTGGCAGCATTATACCTGCTCTCACTGCCAGGTCTCTCTCTCCCTGCTCCGTGCTCAGTGTGAGGATGGGAGGCGGGGCAGGAAGTGACATCACAACCCCTGCTTCCCTCTCACACGGAGCACACTGACAGCGTGGATGGAGGAGAGTGAGAAGAGGATCCTGGCCTCCAGAGTGCTGTTTGATGAAGATGGAGGGAGAAAAACATCACATTGTACAGGTAAGCAGGCCCATACACACACTGCCCCTCCCCTCCCCCCCCCCCATATACACACACTGCCCCCCCATATACACATACTGCCCCCCCATATACACACACTGCCCCCCCATATACACACACTGCCCCCCATATACACACACTGCTCCCCATATACACACTGCTCCCCATATACACACTGCTCCCCATATACACACTGCCCCTCATATACACACTGCCCCTCATATACACACTGCCCCCATATACACACTGCCTACCCATATACACATACACTGCCCACCCATATACATAGACTGCACCCCCATATACACACACTGCCCCCCATATACACATACACTGCCCACCCCACACATACACTGCCCCCCCATATATACACACACTGCCCCCATATACACACATACACTGCCCCCCATATACATACATACACTGCCCACCCATATACATACATACACTGCCCACCCATATACATACATACACTGCCCACCCATATACACACACACACTGCCCACCCATATACATACATACATACACTGCCCACCCATATACACACACACTGCCCACCCATATACATACATACACTGCCCACCCATATACACACACACTGCCCACCCATATACATACATACACTGCCCACCCATATACACACACACTGCCCACCCATATACACACACACACTGCCCACCCATATACACACACACACACTGCCCACCCATATACACACACACACTGCCCACCCATATACACACACACACTGCCCACCCATATACACACACACACTGCCCACCCATATACACACACACACTGCCCACCCATATACACACACACACTGCCCACCCATATACACACACACACACACTGCCCACCCATATACACACACACACTGCCCACCCATATACACACACACACACTGCCCACCCATATACACACACACACACTGCCCACCCATATACACACACACACACTGCCCACCCATATACACACACACACTGCCCACCCATATACACACACACACTGCCCACCCATATACACACACACACTGCCCACCCATATACACACACACACACTGCCCACCCATATACACACACACACACTGCCCACCCATATACACACACACACACTGCCCACCCATATACACACACACACACTGCCCACCCATATACACACACACACTGCCCACCCATATACACACACACACTGCCCACCCATATACACACACACACTGCCCACCCATATACACACACACACACACTGCCCACCCATATACACACACACACACACTGCCCACCCATATACACACACACACACACTGCCCACCCATATACACACACACACACACTGCCCACCCATATACACACACACACTGCCCACCCATATACACACACACACTGCCCACCCATATACACACACACACTGCCCACCCATATACACACACACACTGCCCACCCATATACACACACACACTGCCCACCCATATATATATACATACACTGCCCACCCATATATATACATACACTGCCCACCCATATACATACATACACTGCCCACCCATATACATACATACACTGCCCACCCATATACATACATACACTATTCACCCATCTATACACTGCTCCCCATACACACATACATTGCCCTACACATTCACTCACTACACCCCCTCCCCCCCTACACACACACACACTGCACCACTCACACACACCACTGCTCCTATGCCCTACTACAGCCTCATATCCCAGCGGACCCCAGGTAAGTTGTCAAACTATTCTTAAACAGTTTAACCCCTTCAGCCCAGCAGGTTGGGGGAACCTAATGACCCTATTGTGCCAGTAAAACAAGTTTGTTTTCCTGGCACTATAGTGCTCCTTTAACCCCTTAAATCCGGAGGACGTACTATTACGCCCTGCAGGAACCGGCTCTAAACGCCGGCGGGCGTAATAGTACGTCCTCGCCATAATGGCCGCCCACGTGGCCGGCGCTAATCGCCCGCTGCAGATCGCGGTCGGGGGGGATGCCTGGCCCCCCAGGCAACCCCCCCTGTGGCCGGTGACCGCGATCTGCAGTCTCTGATCGCAGTGACAGGCTGTCACTGCGACCAGTATTCAGCATGTGTCAGCCGATTTCAAATCGGCTGACACATGCGGCCGGCGGCTTTCCCCTTCTGCAGATCGCGGTCGGGGGACTTACCTGGCCCCCCAGGCAGTCCCCCTGGGGTCAGTGACTGCGATCTGCTAAGTCTGAGATCGCAGTGACAGGCTGTCACTGCGATCTCAGAGCTCTCTGAACGCAGTGACAGCCTGTCACTGCGATCAGTGTTACATGTGTCAGCCTATTGGCTGACACATGTAACTGGCACAGTGATCCCCCTGCAGATTGGAAGGGGGGAGTGCTTGTACCACCCAGGCACTCCCCCCTGTGGTCAATTACCCAATCTGCAGGAGGTGATCACAGTGACAGGCAGTCACTGTGATCACTGATCCTGTGTGTCAGCCAGTGATGTGAAATCACTGGCTGACACGGTCATTGCCCCCTGTCCTGTAATAAAAATAAAATATTAGTTAAAAAAAGAAATAAAAAAAATTACAGTTACAAATATATATGATCTAAGTATATTCTATTATATATATATGATCTAAGTATATATATATATATACACATACACACACACTTACACATACACGACGTGTATTTAAATATTAATATATATATATATATATATTAATATCAAATTACACGTAGACTGATACTGATTAAATATATATATAATTATTGTTATATATATATTTATATATAATATAAAAAAATATATATGTAAATACGTAAAAAAAAAAAATTTGAAAAATATTTAAAAATAAATAATTAAAAAATATATAGATGTGTTATTTCGTTCTAACTGTATTGTGATATTAATATATATTTATATCAAAATACACGTAGAACAAAATAATATATATATCATAATATATATATCTATATACATAAATATATACGTATATATCACTATATATATACCTATATAAAAATATTTAAAAAAAATTATATATATATATATATATATATATATATATATATATATATATATACGTATATATACACATATGTATATATATACATATATTAATTCTACACATATATTTATGTAATAATTTTACATAATTAGGTATCCTAATTAATTACAATTAGCGGGACCTGCCTGACAACCCATGCCGAAAGTATAGGGAATTTAATTTGCTAGCACTATATTTAACCCTATAACTTTCCAAGACACCATAAAACCTGTACATGGGGGGTACTGTTTTACTCGGGAGACTTTGCTGAACACAGATATTAGTGTTTCAAAACAGTAAAATGTATTACAACGATGATATCGCCAGTAAAAGTGACGTTTTCTGCATTTTTCATGCACAAACAGCACTTACACGGACGATATTATTGCTGCAATACTTTTTACTGTTTTGAAATACAAATATTTGTGTTGAGTGAAGTCTCCCGAGTACAACAGTACCCCACATGTACAGGTTTTATGGTGTTTTCAAAAGTTACAGCGTCAAATATAAGGCTTGTGTTTCATTTTTTTCACATTAAAATTCGCCAGATTGCTTACGTTGCCTTTGTGACCCTATGGTAGCCCAAGAATGAAAATTACCCCTATGATGGCATACCATTTGCAATAGTAGACAACCCAAGGTATTGCAAATGGGGTTTGTCCAGACTTTTTTAGTAGCCACTTAGTCACAAACACTGGCCAAAATTGGAATTTTTTGCATTTTTCACACACAAACAAATACTAACGCTAACTTTGGCCAGTGTTTGTGACCAAATGGCTACTAAAAAAGACTGGACATACCCCATTTGCAATACCTTGGGTTGTCTACTATTGCAAATGGTATGCCATTATGGGTGTAAATTTAATTCCTGGGCTACTATACAGTCCCAAAGGCAACGTAACCAATCTGGCGAATTTCAATTTCAAATGTAACACGCTATATTTGACCCTGTAACTTCCCAAAACACCATAAAACCTGTACATAGGGGGTACTGTTTTACACGTGAGACATCGCTGAATACAAATATGTGTATTGTATTGCAGTAAAAGCAAACAGTATTTTGACATCCACAGTTAAAATGTCACATAGAACTAAAAAAAAATTAAAAAATTCTTTTTTTCTCCCATTTTTTTATATATTTTTTATATTAAATTATGTTCAATACCTAAATATTTGATGTTAAATGAAAGCCCTGTTTCCCCTGAATAAAATGATATATAATAAGGGGGAACATTTAATATGAAAGAGGTGAATTACGGTTGGACAGACATATAGCGCAAATGCCAGGTTTTGTTTACGTTTTGTTCTGTTCACAACTTGTACATTTGGCTGCGGTGTTAAGGGGTTAATATTTTGTCTTCGTAGGGCCCTGGATCAAATTTTGTCCGGGGGCCCAGAAGGCTGTCAGTCCATCCCTGCATATACTGCTCTAACCAGCAAGTAAGGGAAGCAATGTATGACGGAGAGTAGAAGAGGAAAGATGTAGGTTGGGGATTATACACGAACAGCAATGACTTTAGTTCACAAATTACTTGTAAAGTTTAGGCAAAAACAAACCGGTGAAATATCTCCACTTAATCTAAATTGATTGTTTTTATTTTATTTATTTATTGGCCTAAAGTTGAAAGTTATTTGTTAGCTCCTGACAACTCACTTTTTAGTAGATAGCCCAGTGAATGGTTTTCCTTAATTAATGCATACCTAAACCCCAAGGGTTCTCAACAAGTTAAAAGCTCTCGAAAATGGAAAATGAATACCATATGTGTGTTTAAGGTAGTTGCTGTTCTGGCCTTGAAAAACCTTACAGACCTTGTTTTGCTGCAATGTGGCTGATCATGTCTCAGACTGCATGGTGCTATCTAGAAATGATTATATTTGTGTGACTCATCTGTTAATGCAATCAGATCACGTTCATTCCCTTACATGGACAAGTGCTCACCACCAATGTATCCAGAATTGAACTCATTCAGCTTTATGTTACAGCGGAGTAATTGGAAATACATTCTGGGCAAGAAGAAATCACACAGAGCTCTGTGGTTAGAATATGAGACTGCAATTGGCAAAGAGGTAGAAGGATGGAAGAGTTACCGAATGAGTCAGGAGATGGAATGCCAGCTTGTGTATTATTAAATGTAAAAAGCTACAATGGTGAGTATTATATAATAAGTGCTGATATAACCTGCTACAAGGGCTTAGAATGGAGTCCGAAAACCATTACAAGTACATAACACGTGACATGTCAACTGCTCCATTACCATGCATGCATCTACCATGAAAGGTACAAGATAGAAATATTTGAGACTGGAGGACAGACCACGCAGCAGAAATTCCAGGTATAATAAGTCACCAGAATGTAAACTCCATTCTTCAACAGATGGTTTCTATGTATCCATCCATCTCAACCCAGGGACCCGATTGGCCTTGGGTGGAGCACTACTCTAC
This sequence comes from Pelobates fuscus, assembly GCF_036172605.1. Lineage (NCBI taxonomy): Eukaryota > Metazoa > Chordata > Amphibia > Anura > Pelobatidae > Pelobates > Pelobates fuscus. The sequence goes on along the minus strand of NC_086326.1, from coordinate 29,477,061 downwards.
TGCCACGGAATGCTGTAGGAGCCTCTTTGGTGGTGGACCCTTGACAGACATCTACAATGCATAAAGAAGTCCTCCTTTCAACAAAAGGTACAATTAGTCCAAATAGTTTAAATTTATCTGCTCATGTTTTGCATTGATTTTGTATTAGATATATTTTGTAGCCCATGTAATTATAACCGTGCCATCACAGGGAGATTTGAAACATCCTACATGATCTTCCATGACATAACTGCCAAATGTCCCTATTTTGGAGAGACAATCCATTTTGGAACCAAATTCCTCGGTCCCTTTTTTCTGTCCTAATACCACTCTTTTGTAAGAGCTCCATATTGTTGGTGTATCTGAGTGCACAAAAGAGCTCCACAGCAATAATACTCACAGTAATGTGTTTTTAAACAACAATAAATGTATTAAGAAATCAGTCTGTGTTGATAAGATACATTGTTTGTGTTCTAAATGACATGTTGGTTGCATAAATGGTTAATAGTAAGTCACATGGTATTTCTCAGAACAGCCCTGCCCCTGGCCACACCCCTAAAATTAAGGTGTCCCTCTTTGTCCATTTGAAATGTTGGGAGATATGCCTTAAATATCTCCACCATGTTCAAATTGACACCAAAGACAATTTATGTGTGAGAGATACAAAGACCCCATTCCTTCTACCAGGGGGACCCTTAGTAATTTATCAAAGTGCTTGAAAAATTTTTGACACCGAACAAACTACGACCTCTATAGCCGTCTTAAAGAGTGCCTATAATCAAGCTGAGACTGAATTTAAAATGCTTGAAGGCCACCATTCCTTTTATTTGCAGCCTTTTTGGTCAGAAATTCTATTAACTAAACAGTGAGCTATTCAATCGTCTTGCAAATGTTAGGCCAAAATAGAAGAATAGGAAACTAAATGATGCAAGCCATAATTCACTATTCAGAGACCTTTAAAACCTTTTCATGTCTTTAAAATAATAAAAAAACTGTTATGGATAATTCAAAGAAGTGAAACAAAAAAAGTGTTTGATTTGTTTGATTAATTAAAATGCTGCTCTTTTAAAGGGTGACACCATTCATGAAGACTTAAAATGTAAAAACATTTCTGGCCACCTGAAATTTAGCCGAATGTTGGATTGGCTCGGCAGAACTTCGGAACAGAGATTACTATTTGGAAATCTAATCAGTAGAATAATAAAATGGAGCAAAAATGTGCCAATCAGTGTGCTGCAAAATATACAAATAATATAATAGTATGTACATAATTTGCAATACACTGACAGAAGCATTTTCGTGCCACTTGATTCACATCAACATTTAGTGTCTTTTAACTAGCCATCAATCATCAATTTTTCCCCCCGATCATTCATCTATTTTTTTGGAATCATGGACAGAATCATGCCCCCGAACTGAACATGTTCAGCATTGCGCAGTTCAGTCAGTCCGTGATTCGGTTACATTTCGTCTCAGAGTTCGGGAATTCTGACCAACACACGATCTGCCCAAATTCAGCTGAACCGCAGTTCGACTGGAAACAAATCTCCAAGTCTACTGGCCATGAACATGTGCAGTCTATTATTATTGTCTGGAGACAAACCAGAAAGACATTACATGTGGTGTATTTCCAATAAATAATTATGTTAACATCTTCAATATATAATTTTTTTTTTAAAAGGCAATTCACTTTTATTTTAATTACAGTACGCAAACATAGAAACATAGAATGTGACGGCAGATGAGAACCATTCGGCCCATCTAGTCTGCCCAATTTTTGGAAATACTTTTATTAACACCTGGCTTTATCTTGTATCCTTATGCTTATCCCACTCATAAATATTTTAACATATTATTTGGCATACTATCTTGCTTTACCGACTGTCTTTCAATTCTTCAAACAGCTTTCAGACAAATATAAGAAATCTACTTTAATTATCACACTCATGAGAAATTGTAAATAATCTGCTGGTAGGTTTGGGACACGGATTTCCAGAATGCAAAAAGACTATAAAAAAACATGTCTGTGGGCATAAAGCCACATACATTAAAGATAATTATTTGGCTAAAATCAAACACCAATATTTCAAAAGACTACGTAGGCCTGCAAGCATGCCACATGCAGAATTGCTTAACTCATGTATTGTCATGAATAAAGGTACAGGTCAAACTACGATACAGCTTATATAAGATAATTGGAAGTTGTACGGCATGCACACAATGTATACACCAAATGAGATTGGTCAGGGGAAGTAAAGAGTCCTCTTGTGATGTGACAGAGTAGGAAGATTTTTGCAAATTGTTGCATCAATATTAAATATTTGGTTTGCAAAGCCATTAATATGGCATGGTAGTTCTACTACAGCGGGAGAGTTAATTTGCAGTGTTGATAATGGAAAATAGGGATGAGTCTGTTTTGGGATGATATATGTAGCCTCAAATTGTTTGCATGTTCCCTTGCTTCAGTTCTACCACGTGACACAGAATATTGTACAATAAAATCCTTCACAAACGTCTATCGCATGAAGTCACCAGCAACTACCAAAATATAAAAACAAGTCTCATCAATGAGGCTCATTGTGTCATCAGCCTTCTGTATCGCTTCACTCTACAATGGCAAAATGAACGTATAAAAATAAAAAGCTGACATAATAATAATCTAATAAAATAAGTTTATTTTAAAAGGATTTTCCTGTGAATCTGAGTAAGTGGTGATACATTGTGGCAGCATTACAACAAAATCCCTTTATGAACTTCAAGGGGATCCTTGTTTTAAATTCATTCAGATATCCTATCCTAGCAAATCATAAGATTACTACAACTGAGAAATGGAAGAAAAAGGGGCACTATTTATAATTTTATTTTCTTGGCTCCATAACGGAATTAAAGGGGCACTCCCATCGCTAACAGGGTAATTCATGAACGTGAGAATTATTGATAATATAAAGTGAATTTTTAATGTAAGGCCATGTGCATATGTTACACTCTTCCTTAAACGCATCACGTTGCCGGGCACAGAACCCCTTCCAGTTCTAATCTATCTATTTAAAAACAAATCGAAATGGCGCCTATGGCAGACAAATCGATTTGTCAATGTATTTAAGGAAGTGTGCAATGAGCGCACATGGTTAGGCCAAAGTAGGAAAACTAGAGACATTGCTCATTTGGAAATATTTCCATTGCTATTGTAGCTTTAAATTTAAAATTTGATTTGAACATTAAATGCAGGAACTTAACAGTTCTATAAGGTTTTATTATATTTCATTTTTCTCAATATATTTAAACGCATTAACAATACATTGCATGTATAACAATAAATGCATGTTATGTTTAGGCCGGGGATATAACGTAGATGGCCCACGTTTTGACCATTATAGAACGATATATGATATACACTGAACAAAATTATAAATGCAATACTTTTGTTTTTGCCCCCATTTTGGTTTTTCTTTTTGCCCTCCATCCGCCTGTGAGGTGGGTAGATTATCTCGGCAAAGGAGAAGTGCTCACTGACACAGATTTAGACAGATTTGTGAACAATATTTGAAAGAAATAGGCCTTTTGTGTGCATAGAAAAAGTATTAGATCTTTGAGTTCAGCTCATGAAAAATGGGGGCAAAAACAAAAGTGTTGCGTTTATAATTTTGTTCAGTGTATAAATAAGGAATGGCTAAACCAAGGTCGATCTAAAGCTTAGAATGTCTCAGACAACACACACAAAAAAAACAAATAAACAGGAAATTGCCTACCAGTCCTATAAGCAATGTGAATAAGCATGAGTGCATAAATTGTTAGATGTAGAAAATGAATGTGTCACTCTATATATGGATTACTAATTTAACTAGCGATAATAAGTGCTTCTTTATTTGGGCAGGGATGGGAGTTTCATATTGTTAAATGACAACGTTTTACGCAGTACCTCAGAAAGCAACAGACTGCAGTACATTAAGATGGGAAGTACGAGGTCAGAAGAACTTACAGCACCATCTAGAACAGGCAGAGGGAGATTAATCTAGAACAGGTAAGGGGAGGTCAATCTAGAACAGGTAAGGGGAGGTCAATCTAGAACAGGTAAGGGGAGGTCAATCTAGAACAGGTAAGGGGAGGTCAATCTAGAACAGGTAAGGGGAGGTCAATCTAGAACAGGTAAGGGGAGGTCAATCTAGAACAGGTAAGGGGAGGTCAATCTAGAACAGGTAAGGGGAGGTCAATCTAGAACATGTAGGGGAGGTCAATCTAGATCAGGTAGGGGAAATGAATCTAGATCAGGTAGTGGAGGTGAATCTAGATTAGGTAGTGGGAGGTGAATCTAGATTAGGTAGGGGGAGGTGAATCTAGATTAGGTAGGGGGAGGTGAATCTAGATCAGGTAGGGGGAGGGGACTCTAGATCAGGTAGGGGGGAGGTGAATCTAGATCAGGTAGGGGAAATGAATCTAGATCAGATAGATGTTAGATGTAGAAAATGAATGTGTCACTCTATATATGGATTACTAATTTAACTAGCGATAATAAGTGCTTCTTTATTTGGGCAGGGATGGGAGTTTCATATTGTTAAATGACAACGTTTTACGCAGTACCTCAGAAAGCAACAGACTGCAGTACATTAAGCTGGAAAGTACGAGGTCAGAAGAACTTACAGCACCATCTAGAACAGGCAGAGGGAGATTAATCTAGATCAGGTAAGGGGAGGTCAATCTAGAACAGGTAAGGGGAGGTCAATCTAGAACAGGTAAGGGGAGGTCAATCTAGAACAGGTAAGGGGAGGTCAATCTAGAACATGTAAGGGGAGGTCAATCTAGAACAGGTAAGGGGAGGTCAATCTAGAACAGGTAAGGGGAGGTCAATCTAGAACAGGTAAGGGGAGGTCAATCTAGAACAGGTAAGGGGAGGTCAATCTAGAACAGGTAAGGGGAGGTCAATCTAGAACAGGTAAGGGGAGGTCAATCTAGAACAGGTAAGGGGAGGTCAATCTAGAACAGGTAAGGGGAGGTCAATCTAGAACAGGTAGGGGAGGTCAATCTAGAACAGGTAGGGGAAATGAATCTAGATCAGGTAGTGGGAGGTGAATCTAGATCAGGTAGGGGGAGGGGACTCTAGATCAGGTAAAGGGAGGTGAATCTAGATCAGGTAAAGGGAGGTGAATCTAGATCAGATAGTGGGAGATGAATCTAGATCAGATAGTGGGAGATGAATCTAGATCAGGTAGGGGGAGATGAATCTAGATTAGGTAGAGGAGATGAATCTAGAACAGATAGAGGAGATTAAGTCTATTCTTAGCTTTACACTTGCGAAACACAGTAATCTACTGCAATCCTTTTATTCTGTATCCAGACATTAGACTGAACAAGCAATGCTGTTCAATAACAAAATATGTTGTGCATATCATCCAACATTTCAAACGGACAAAGAAGGACACTTTAATGTTAAGGGTGTAAATGGGGGTTTCATCAGGGGCGGGGCTGTTCCAAGTAATTTTAGGTGACTTGCTAGCAAAAATTCATGCAACTAAAATGTAATTTAGAACTAGCACAATGTATCTTATTTACACGGACTGATTTGTAAACACATTTATTGTAGTTTATAGACACATTACTGTGAGTATTGTGGCTGTGGAGCTCTGTTATACACAGATACACACCAACAATATGGAACTCCTAGAAAAGAAGGATTTTAGGATAGAAAAGGGGGACAGAGGGATTTGGGCTCAAACTAGGGACTGTTCCTCCGAAATAAGGACATTTGGGTGGTATGGCTAATTATATATGTTGCACTGACAGATTTAGCATTTATTATCCATGTAGGTGTGTATGTTATGATTGTTGTACGTGTTATGAGTTCCACATGCGAGCTGTATTCTATATTGCCTTGTTAGATTTAGGGATGCATCTAGCTACTGTATCGGTTATGGGTACCATATGGGATGTATATCATATGGTTGTAGGCTGGGTGAGTGCCAATTGTATTTAAATCTTTCTTATTAGTTACCATACACTCACACACATTTAAATAAGTGATTAGTGATGTTTTGGTACATTGTGATTCCAAAATAGTTGCTCTCCCTCCACAACCCAGATGTAATTTGTCAAGTCCTTCTCCAACAGCTGCCTTTTATTTCTCAATGTATTTTGTACTATTTGAGCTCTGTGTCCGGAGTCTAGAAAACGACAAGATACTTGTGATAGTTCCGTGTGGAGTTAACATTATGGATCAGAGAGGACTAACTCACTACAAAGCCAGTATAGCCAAATTTAAAAAGTCCCTGCCCATTAATGATTGACAAGTTATTAGAATACAAATACCCAAGTGAGGCTGATCCCCATTATAAGAGAAACTTTTCTGCTCTTCCAAAAACAATTGGCCATATTTATCAAGGTGTAACAAGCATTAAATGTTGACCTTAGAAATCATAAGAATGTGCCCCCAGAAACGCTCTGATTTCCCTCTGCTAAAACCAGCAACATCTTAAAATATTGACAAATGTGAGCGGGCACTTAACTCAAATCAATCAGGACCACAATCTTCTTAATTAACGAATACAGCTATGAACCCGGATGACCGCACAGCCCCCTATATAATGCACTTAGTACATAAGAGATCAATAACATATTTTACACCAGAGACAAGTCATTCATCTGGCTAAATTGCTATAAATGTCATGGTCACCCCCATAGATAGATTTAGGAAGGAACAGAAAGGGAAAAAAAAGGGAAGTGATTTGGGACCAAGAGCTCAAGAGGCATAAGAACGTAACGAATATTGTGGTTGATTAAATGTAAGTATTTAATATTAAAACATAATAAACTGAAACGGTGCATTACACAATCCCACTGCCAAAAATTAACACTTTCAATCCAAACTACAGCGCTGCTAGCAATGCAGTCACTGAAAGGGATAAAATTATGTTTTTACAGATTTAGAGCTTACACTATGGCAGTGAGAACAAGACAGCTCTATGGATGGATGCTGCATACAAGTCACTATTGTACTATTACCGATAAATGAGAGACAGTCACTTTTAGTAAATCTTCCGTAAACTGCATGTTAAGCTAAATCTCAAATGAAATGGGGTACACATTAAAAAAAATAATAAAAATAAATATTGGAAAATAGCAAATTCTTTTAACCCCATGTCCACCAAAAGATAAAAAGGGATTGCCCAAGGCAATACAGGTACACGCATGCAATACATTACTAACCATCAAAGAAAGGTTTGTGTTTTCTGAAAAGATAGAATTGTAATGAAGGGTTGGTGAGATATGGCCTTACGTAACAATATGCAAAAAATTGATAGTGTTAGGAAAAGTGAATAGCTGATACATGAAGAGTCTGCATTGACCAGATCTTTAACTGCAAGAAGAGGAAGAAGCCCACATGCAGTAGCTGCCAGTTCCAGGATTAACACAGGCTCAGCGTATACATTATACAGATAGAGCAATGCATGCAGCTCTCAGCCCCCGGCATGTGGATGCAGAATATGTAGGGGGGAAACAGCATAAAATGAATGATTCCCTTACCTGATTTCCTCTTAAATGCTCCATAATCCCTAAAAAAGAAACAGCAGCAGATAGACATGGTTAGTCAAAAGGTTATTGGCGGACAGGCAAAAGCAAGTGCCCCACCCATACAATTAATGGTCCCCTCTGTTCCTCTCTGTGGTTTAGCTGGGGAGGAGAAACGGAGTCTGAGAATTGACAGGACCAGTTCAGCATCCCAGCACTCCGAACAGCTGCTGCTATTACTGCAACAGATCTATGGGCTAGTGTGTCATATAACCTGATGGCCAACCAAAGCATTCCTCATTGGGTTCCCCCCGGGTGGTGTTTTTTGTTTTTTTTTCACAGTGAGGAACAGACTATTACAAGAAAAACAATTTAAAAAATAATAATACATTAATTACACTGTTACAAACCTTTATTATTTTAGCCAGATTTCAAAATAAATAAGGGACAGGCAACCTCGTGTTATTCTGAGATAAACAGCTTTTAGAGCACCTCCCAACGCTTCAAATGGCATGAGAGGGTCACGTTCATTTTAGGAGGTGTGACTGGGGGTGCAACCAGGGGCGAGGCTATTCTAGGACATTTTAGGTGACTGCCTGACCTACTGACAACTATTTATGCAATGGAAAATCATTTAGAACAAAAGCAAAGTATCTTATTTACACAGACTGCTTTCTAAACACATTTATCACATCACATCTCTCTGTTATACAATGAAAAACACCAAATAAGCTGAAGTTCCCAGAAAGGAAGGAAAAGAGAAAAGGGGCTGAGAGTTTTGAATAACATAAGGACTGTCCTATCACAATAGGTACACATGGTAGCTATAGACAATGTAAGCTGCAGCAGTAACATGTTAAACACATCTGTGTTTTGTATTTTTCCTAACTGAAGGTACCTCTAGCAAGCTGATGAACCCACATAAACAGTGGCGAGAGTACTCACACTGCATTTGTTAAATTCTGTATATAAATGTAACATCTCTCGACAGAAAAGTAAATTATGATTCGCTCTAGTTATATACAGATATTATTAGGTGAGTGTCCCATTAATATCTTGGTAACTGGGAGTGTCAGTGGGAAAATGTGACATGTGAAAAATCGGTTCTAACAACCGCATCATTTTCACATTTAGCTGTATGAAATAATCAAGCATAAATATAAACCTATAATAAATGGGTCAACGAAGTAATTAGTCTAATATTAGTTTATTACGTGAAATCTTCTTTTTAAAAGAACGCTTCAAGCACCACAACCACTACTAAGTGCTGGTGCAAGGAGTACCCTTGCCCCCTACCTGGGTAAGTAGTCCAACTGCAACCGGTTTCATAACTTATCTGGGTTCCACCAGGTACCTGCTAGTAGCTTCCATTTGCTTCATTCAGCTAAACAATGCACCATTAAAAAAAATTAAAAAAAATGGTTTGACTTCTTGCCACGGGAGAATGCCAGGGTACTCCTGGCACCATAACCACAACAGTGCACTCTAGGGATTTTGGTTCCTGGGGTGTTACTTTATGATGGGATATTCTTTTTTACACTTTTCTTCTCTTAGTAAACCTAGGCCTAAAATATTCCTTAACTCACAGCTTGAAAACAGAAATCGATAACGGCAGATCTTCTGGATCTAGCTGGAGTGTCAAAGCTTAACCACCACCGGAAAGAGGATGAGTTCAATATTTTGGGCAGCCTTCATAGCGTGCCCAAAATAGGCCATCATTCAATGCCAGCTCGAGCATTATGGGCAGCAGATATGGTACAATTCAAGTTCCCCATTACACAAAAAACTATTGTCTTTGATAAAAAAGTATTCTTAACTTATTAAAAATATTACAGAAAATGAAGGTACTTTCTTTGATAGGACAATACAGAAATATGTTCTTGTAAAATAGGGAAAATAAAAGTGTTTTACGGAAATTATAGAGACAAAAGAAACAACAAATAAACTTGCTTGTAAATCTACCAATCAACTTCCCTTCACAGTATGGAAAAGTGCACAGTCTAAAAGCGCTGCCCTTAAATATTACAAGAAAACACAAATGAAACTGGCGTCTGGGAGACTGATGGTTTAATCCTCGCACTGACAAGACTGTGAGCAGGCATTATACAGAGCGTGTGGGAGGACAATAAGAGTGTTTTATGCTCACGTTTATTGGAGTCTTTAACCCAGGACACAAATAACCAGCCCACTGTTCAGACCTGATCTCTACAGCCATCCAATAAAAAAAGGGTTTAAATACTTTGGGTATTTTTTTTTTGATTTTTTTTAAGAGGCTCCTAAAAACTCACAGAGAGAGGGTAATAATTATTAACTAATCAGCAAGATTCCAACTCACTAATAACATTTAGACCAAAATTAGGCAGGCTGGAAATTAAAAAAATATCCAACTCGGCAAAGTCAGACAATGTTGTGTCACTTGGCTATTTAAAGGAACACTATATTTATAGGTATACAAACGTGCACTCCTGACACTACAGTGTTAAAGGACCACTCTAGGCACCCAGACCACTTCAGCTTAATGAAGAGGTCTTGGTGCCAGGTCCAGCGAGGGTTAACCCATTTTTTTTTTATAAACATAGCAGTTTTAGAGAAACTGCTATGTTTATAAATGGGTTAATCCAGCCCTCAAATCCTCTAGTGGCTGTCTCACTGACAGCTGCTAGAGGCGCTTGCGTGATTCTCACTGTGAAAATCACAGTGAGAGCACGCAAGCGTCCATAGGAAAGCATTGATAATGAGACCAGCTGAATGCGCGCGCAGTTCTTGCCGCGCGTGCGCATTCAGCCGAATGGGAGGATCGGAGGAGGATAGCTCCCCGCCCCGGCACTGGAGAAAGGTAAATTTTTAAACCCCTTTCCTCTCCCCAGAGCCCAGAGCCAATTCAATGAGGCTATTGCGCACGGACGGCAAAACACCACACTGCGCCAATCAGCATCTCCTCATAGAGATGCAGTGAATCAATATATCTCTATGAGGAAAGGTCAGGACCTCCGTGCAAACAAGCCCGGACTGGCCATCAGGATGGCCATGGACCCAGGCCGACAGGGGAGATCAGTGTATCTCCCCTGCCGGCCCATGCAGATCCAGCGCTATCAGAGCACCGGCCCTGCTGTGTGCCTTCATGGGCTGGTGGGGAGACCAACTATCTCCCCACCGGCCCACAGGCACGGAGATGCGGCCGGGGGAGACAGGGAGAGAGGACCCGGTGGATCTCTATCTTGCAGCTCCGCCGGGTTCCTCTCGAGAGGTTGGAGCGTTGCCGTGGTTACTATGGCAATGCTCCGATGTCGCAAGAGTGAACTCTACCCCAGGAACTACAGGATAGAGTTCACTCCACACTGGACCACCAGGGATTTCCCACCTGACTTTTTTTCACGCAAGAGCTCTTCAGCAGGGCTCTGCGGATTGAACCAACCTGTTCACTTTGAGAGGAGAGATCTTCTCAGTGGGCCGCTGTGGTTCAAAAATGCCCAGGCCAAATTTTTTCCCCAGTCCGGCCCTGCGTGCAGAGTGTGGAGATGATGAGCGTCAGTGCTGCACACTCTACTGGCCGTCTGACCGCCACTGGAGGTTTCCCTAAATAGTAATGTAAACACTGCCTTTTTAGTGAAAATGCAGTGTTTACATTAAAATGCCTGCAGGGACCTACTATACATATCAGAACAACTACTTGTTTTTGGTGACTACAGTGCTTTCAGTAAAATGTGGCTGTTAAAAGAACTCTAAAGCATTTGGAATACAAACTTCTATTCCTAACTCTTTAGTGTCCCTGTCCCTAGGTGTATTCAAGCCCTCTCCATGTTTCCCTCAAAAATAAAGAGCATTAAACATTTTAGTTACCTTTTTCAAACACTGAGGCTTCTTCAGCGCTGCTCACCTCTCTGCTTCCCACAATGTCACGAAGGAGGTAATATTTCCTCCATGATTGTCTAATCCAATATACCTCATAGAGGAACATTGGTATCTTTTGCAAGCCCTCCCCTTCTAACCCCGCCCAAACTTTCTATGGCTGTCCAATCACAGACTTCCCAATGCAGTTCAATGAAAAGTGTTTGCAAGGAAGGTGCCCTGGGCAATTGCTGCCTCTTGAGTTTAGCTTCACTGAGCTACCAAACCAGGAAGTGACAGAACTAGTTGTCTGATTGACAGCCGGGGGGGGGGGGGGGGGGGGTAGAGCTTTAACAAGGTTATAACATTTATAAAAGTGTTTATTTCCATTGAAGCCTACACTTTAAAAAAAAATAAAAACAGAGGGTACACCCTTCACACATAAAGCACTTCAGCAAACTAAACGGTGTGTGGAGTGGTCCTTTTAGCAAACATGTTCAGATTTCAATTCACTGCAGTCTGGTTTAGTCTTGTAGCTGTTATGGGTGTCCATTTATCTATAATCTTACATTTAATTCTATTTCAGAAATCCAACTTCAAGACCTCATGTACTCATCTTGACACTGGTAAAGAAAAATATACTCTAACACAACCCCCTCTGTAAAAGAAAATATTATTTAAAAAAACATGGATTTTTCTATCAATGCTATGTAGAATACCCTAACCTTTTCATTTTAGGGTCAGATCATTTATAAATGATGTACTTGTCTTATCAAAGTATTTGTTCTGCAAACACAGGCAGGGATCAAAATTAAACTCTGGGTCAGCCTTATTCATGTTGGAATAATAGCAACAGTTTGAAAAAGAATTCTTCAAATCAAAGTCATAAACATTAGACCCCCAACCAATACAAGCAATACCCTACAGGCACCCTTTCAGTGACCACCTCCGTAAAGAATGTCAGATTATTCAAAAACGGATGAGGGACAGGGGAGTAGAATTATTCTGGTATTTGATGAGCAAAGAAAACGGAATACATGGTAGCGTTGTATTAATGTTTTATTTTGCTTAGATCAAATATGGGAAACTTTAAGCTGCAGATGTGACACGATATATATTTGCTCACAGTATGCCCCCTCTGTTCAAATACATACTTTGTTCATAACTGGAAACAGCCAGACAACTGGGATTCAGACTTGGGAATAGTGAAATAATATTTCGCCACATGTGATATACACAGAATATCCATCCATTCATGCCCAGCTGTAACATAGGTACAAAGCTGCCTTAGAGGTTTCAGTGCCGGATGGCTGGACAGTCTTGATTTGCATGTGACACAGAGATGACATATCCATAGGCACAGAGCAAGTCTTTAACCCCTTAGGGACCAGTGATATGATCCCATCATGGCAATCTTGTCTTTGAAGATGGAATGGCCCACTCATTTATAGGACTGTATAGGGCGGACGTTGTTCAAGAGGCAGGGTATTTCACACCTCTTGAACAGGGACCAGACTGTGAGGACAGCATGAAATGACAACTGGTCCGTAACAGGTTAATAGGACAGCAATCGCATTCCACGGGAGAAATACAAGTTAAAAATAAAAAAAATAAAAAAGAATTCTGTTTGGACGGCTTGGCCTCAATAGACATGTGCATACTATTGATTGTCAATGACAATAAATAAAAAGACCCAACTATCATACATCTGTCACTGTATTTAAGATTTCGAAAACAAACAGGACATCCGTCTGATCATCAAATTAGAGTAACTCTGTTCCTGGAGAGAAAGGGTGAACTGGGATATTAAATAGCACATCTGTTTTGACTTTTTCCTGTTTATGCTTTCTCTAACCAAAAAAAAAAAAAAAAAAAGGGTCTTTTGAACCATTCCTAGTCCTAAGGCTGTTCTTAGTCTGGCACATCCGCTAAAATGCACATAGCTGTGCTTTAATTTGCAACGCTTGTATTTACTGTTGGATACTAGTAAAATACCAACACATTCCATGGGGCTCTATACGGCCAGCTGACCGTAAAACCCCATCTACCCCAATGTTATGTAATGATCTATATACCTTTGTTAATCTTTTTTTTGTGTGTGTGTGATGGTCTGTTCTCATTTAATTTGTTCATCTCACATTAATCAACATTTAACATCCAAGCTGCCCATCGGTCCAGCCAGGTTACATATTAAAGGGACCCTAGAGTCACCAAAACAACTACAGCCTAATGTATTTATTCTGGTGAGTATAGCCAGTCCCTGTAGGCTTTTTGAAGTAAACACAAAAAACAATACAGTGTTTACATTACAACCTAGGGATAACTCCACTGGCCACTCCTCAGATGGCTGCTAGAGATGCTTCCTTCATATTGTGCAGCACTGACGTTCAGCGCCTCCGCAGCTGTACTTTCCCCCATAGAGATGCATTGCTTCACTGCATATATGAGGAGATACTGATTGGCCAGCGTGGCATTTGGCTCTCGCCCTCATCCCCTTGGCTGAGATAATCAGAATTGACTATCTTGGCAAATTGAATTCTTTATTATGGGAAAGCATTGGATTGGCTTAGATAATCAATTCTGATTATCTCAGCCAAGGAGGCAGATTGGAGGTAGCGCAAGCGACAGCAGATTGAAATAAAGCTGAGTTTTTAGGCTATTTAAGGGGGCAGGAAGGGGGAGAGGGGGCGGCCACCTAGGTAGTGTTTTTAACACTACAGATTCAGGAATACATGTTTGTATTCCTGCCCCTATAGTGTCCCTTTAAGTTGGAGGAGCTGAAATAGAGACATTGCTATATTTCCTCCACACACTAGCAAAGACAGAAAAGGCCAGATCTTGCAAGAATGATTGGCACAAAGCCAGGAATTAGGTAAACATAACAGGGAAGATTTCAACGTTTAATTTTCTTTCTGGACCTCACACACATATTAAATAAAAGGGATAAGTCAATGCAATATTAAAAATCCTGGGTAGTAACCGTACTTATAAACCCGGATTAAAGTTCAGCATTGAACAACAGTTTTAAAATGGCAAAACAGATTTGGAGGCCCAACGTTACAGCATATGTTGCCGCTTTAAAAGTACACACATAACAGTTTTTATTAAAATTGAGCAGGCAATATTTTTCTACAGAGCAGATTTGGAGAACTTGCCACCTCAACTGTTCATTGGACTACAATGCCCATGATCCACCAATGCCTGCGATTATAGTTTTAAAACAGCCTGATAGCATAGATTTCCCTTTAAGTGATCTATTAAGCACCTAAAGCAATATGCATTTATTACAGACTATTATAAAAATGGACACAGGACGGCATACCTTACTTAACCATGTCTATAATTCATCTCCTGATGTCTGGCTGTTATGAAAATTCTCCTGTGTGCAATTTTATGCCTCCAAGCCTAAATGTACAAAGCATGCTGTGATATACTGTACTTTACAATGGCAATGTATAGGGTTGCAAAAGACTGAATATTATGCTTATTCAATGAATTCCTTTGAATCACTTTTCAGCTTTGAAGACAGATCTGTTCAACAGAGCAAAAACAGGCATCCCTGCCTCTAAACCAGAGGAGGCACACTCCTGGAGTCCTGGTGGGATGAAACTATAAAAGGATTCACGCAAAGGATGTCTGATCCTTGCGAGACTTGTAAGCAGACTCTAATCCTGTGTCGCTACACTCTGTGACGCACCGCACTACCAGACATCATACTGCTCTGAATGCATTTTCATGAGTTACGTTACTGCCTCATACAAATACATCTAAATAAATGAAATTAGGAAGAAGAGGTTTCCTTTTTTTCCTCTCAGTAAAGTAATGATTGTATAGCAGAGAGTTGATCTGTAAAAGTTGGTTCATGTAGGATAGCTATACAAAGATAGCAACGTATTAATTGGTCGCTATCATCTGTTTATTGCAAATGACACCAGAAAAGGTTATCTTACCCGAGTGACAAGCGTGATCCGAACACAGTGCGCAGAGAAGAAGGTCTACAGATACGTACTAAGAGACAGTAATTGACAAGTCATATAAAACAGAGCTCCCATAACCTAATTATATCCAAAAAGTAATTACATTTGAGATAAAAGGAGATGGTATGATGTATTTACAAACCGCCGCAATGAGCAATCGTTAATAATTGTGTCTATTTCTCTAAACAGGAATTAATTTCTAATTAATCAGAACTTTTTTTCCTGTAGATTTAAACTTGGTTTGTTGCAACCACCCATTGTAGAGCATTGTAACATATTTTGATGCTTTGGAAAATATGAAATTCTGGCCCCACTGCCAGACGCCAGTCCACATAAGATACCATCCAAAAGTGTCAGATTTGGTGGGAAAATCCTGAAGTTGGGTTCCTGTACTGCTGTTCCAATGCATGTCATCACATTGCAAATTAAATTCAAATTATAACCTTAATGGCAGAGTAGTAACTAGAGTTGCGCATTTGGTTTTATATTAAAGTGGAATTTGTCTTCATTTAGGACAATCGGTGATTCGTCTGAAATCCTGAACTCCGAAACGATATATGGACGAACCTCAAAACAAATTAAACGGAGAGTGGATTAAACAGTTGTTTTGTGATTTAAAGTTTCATCTGTGACTTAAAAATAAAATAAAATTAATAAAAACAATGATTGATGATAAAAAAAAAATAAAAAAAAAGAGAGACATGATTATGACGGCTAGGAGACAGCCACTAAAAGTAGATTTTATTCACAGATCAAGTGACCAATAGTGGGGAAAAAAGGAGCGGTAGAAAAATAATGAAAAAAAATAAATAAATCTATATATTATACATTTAATATATAAATATAGATTTCATTTCCTGAGCCTCCTTTTCCTCTGTATTGGTTACTTCGCCTCACTTGATTCTTATGCCTTTTTGGGGTGTCCAGGAACGATAGCATGATGAAATTTATCTGAACCAAAACCTCACATGGAAGAAAGTCGAATTGCTTAAAACAATTTTTCTCCACGTCTCGGACTAACCACATTTTTCCAGTAGTAACTTTGTATAGACTGCAATAGCAGGACATAGGTAGACAGACACATCATATTTCTGCTCACTTTACAATTAAGTTTCATTATTCCTTTAAGAGGTTTAGATCATAAAAGAGTTTATAGTGGCTTCTAAACGATGTATTGAGTTTCCATATAAGAGTAACACTTATGTGAAAAGAAGGATTGCCCTAAGCACATGCACAATACATCAGGAAACATGTAAAAAAAAATTAAAAAAAAGTGTGGTGATTGGCAAAATGTCAGAGCACAGTTGGTAAGCCAACCACAGTACTCCTAGAACTGCACATAGATAGATTTGGAGAATAATTAAGTCTTGCCTGGGCCGGTACCTGTGTTATTAGCTAAAATTTTCCATAAAAAAATAAAAATAAAAATAGGGAGGAAAAAGTACTTTACCTTAATGAATTTGCCAGAAATTGTAAAAATAACGTGTTAATTTAAAGAAATTACTTGTTTAGTGCGTGGATTAAATCATGGAAAGTAGACATTCCATCTATAGTATATGATGTTGATGCCTCTGTGTGTGCTAATTCACACCTAACTAACTCTCGAAATCTGTCGCATTGAGCTCCCCTCGTCACTAACACTTGGATAAAGCCCCATCTTCAAGCCATGCTCAGAGAAATACAAGTGATTTGGAGATTTCCATAATGCTTGCGAAGTCCTAACATACAATCTGTATTGCAGGGTTCCTGATAATTGTGACTGCAGTGATTTAGAATTCTCCGGTTCCCAGATAATTCCATTTCTCCTATGTGTCAATGTAGGAGTGGCCATCATAAAGTCCCGTTTGGTTGGAACACCCTTTATCAAACCAAACACTCAGGGTTGCAATCAGGGGAAACAGGCATTACTCCAGTTAAAGGTCCACTCAAGCTGGTGGACCTCAATGGTCAAGTTGGGGAGATATCTTGCCAACAGGACTGCATTGAAGGTATCCTGTAGAGTGGGTCCCTTACTCAGAGTGTATCTGTGTGCGTGGCAGTGCAGATCTGTGTATAGGTCAGTGGGTATATGTGTATGTATGGTGATGTATGTGTGTCTGTGAGAATGTGTCTTGGTCTGTGCATGTATGGGGACATGTCTCTTTGTGAGTACGTGAGAGAGCTTATGTACATAAGACTGGGAGAGTATGACTAGCAGGTCCCAGCTACTGATTTTGTAAGGGGCACCAAAATTTCTGACGGCAACACTGCAAACACAATACATAACATGCACTAAACGATCGCAGAGTGTGGTATTGAGATAACCAAAGAACGGCAAGCCATCAAGATTGGCTAGCTGCATGGTCTTAGGTCGGATAAGCTGGATCAATGTATACTTGCAAAGTCTATACTTTTGCCTTTGGAACAATTTTTTTGTACAGTAAAAATTCCTATATGATCTCTACAGCTAACAAAACAGCCGTAGCGGCTGCTCATTTCAGTGCAGTCAGTGACTCAAGCAAATGCTCTACAATTAAAGAAAGAAGATTCGGTAACCTCCCTTAACCACATAACCGGTTATAAAATTCAAATCTGAAAAACAGAATATGGTTACTCTACACCCACATTTCAGAAAGCTGGTCATTTCTGATTTTGTACCCAAGCCAACTACATACAAACATAGAGGTCTATAATAATATATTCTGATACATTATATCCCATATTGATTTATTTACACGCATTGAACCTGTAACTATAAGTTTTACCAAATGCATAAAAAATACGAATCACAGTTATAGAGCTATGGTGTCGACATAACAACAAAATGGAATTTTGGGGAAGCAGGTATCTAATGTACTTTATATGTGCATGTCATTCCATAACTCCTCATGTGCACCCGTACCTTAGGCACGCATATTTTTGTATCATGGGAACCCGTATCATGTGTACTCATATTACTGCAACCGGAAACATGTCCATTTCATCAGGGCCACCAAGGTGTATTTTGGGGGCCAATATTGTCTGGGTATATCCTCAATAGAACATAGAAAATAACCAACTTGTGCATTAATATCCTTCCTATCAGTATACCACACGCATGTTGAAGGGATATTCCATGTTGAATACATACCGATGACATACACCGATATTGAACCACTAGTACAACTTGGATGTGGATCCCACATTTTGTGTATTAGACTTGACACATGTCCATGGTTGTACATTCAAGACAAACAAATCACCTTGCATTTAAATGTATTGAATTGATGGCTACTTTGTATGATTCACCATGATATTGTAGCATGATATGTGGAACTACTAGTAGGGTCTGCATGCAAATTCCACACATTCTGTGTTTCCACATGCCAAATTTGCCTTTGTACCATTAAAAGCCCATATCATCGAACGCGGATGTGAATCTGATTGTCTAATTCTTTTGCCAAAGCTTCTTCAGCACAATTTTTCTGGAAAAATAAAATGAGCAGCCAAAGTCTCTTCCAATGTTGGATCTATAGATGATGTACATGACGACCGTCTAACAAGACACAGATGCATCAGATAATCTTTTCATCACTATATATTTCACATTGCACCAAATCCCAGTATCCTTCTACTTTAAGGCTACACAGCAACTTTGTGCCTGTAGAGCTGCTAATTAAAATGAAATGGAACTCTTAATATTGGAATAGCATTACGGCAGTATAAAATAGTGCCAAGCAGATCATTTTCCAGTACCATTTACTAAATTGATAACATGATTTATAGAGTTTCGAGAGAAAGATGACTCTAAAACACTCTGCCAGAAGGATCATTACAATTGAAACCAAATAGTTGGCCTGGAAGTGTGCGACACAGAGAATCATAGGAGATCCGCCAAGTATTATTAAATATAATACAATCTAAATATAGAAATATATAAATAAAATACCATTTGCAGAAACACTTCCAGCTTATTTTCTGTTTTTTTGGAAAATCATGGCTCTTCTGCAATGATTACTTCCACATATTGAGCTGGAGGTTTTAACGTTTCTCGGACTAGAGCAACAATCATGCTGGCTGTGCATAGTAGGAGTTACATAGGTTGAAAAGAGACTTGTGTCCATCAAGTTCAGCCTTCCGCACATCTGTTTTTTTGTTTTTGATCCAAAAGAAGGCAAAAAAACCCAGTTTGAAACACTTCCAATTTTGCAACAAACGAGAAAAAAAAAAAACTTCTTGCCCTCAAATGGCAGTCGGATTTATCCTTGAATCAAGAAGCTGTTACTCTACAGTTGAAATCTTATATCATTGAATATAATGTTTTTGCAAGTATGCATCTAGTTGCTGTTTAAACATCTGTATGGACTCTGATAAAACCACTTCTTCAGGCAGAGAATTCCACATCCTTTTTATTCTTACAGAAAAAAAAACACTTTTTTTTGCCTTAGACTAAATCTTCTCTTTTCCAGTCTAAACGCATGACCTAGTGTAGTCAAGTTTTTGAATAGATTTCCACACAATGGTTTGTATTGTCCCCGAATATATTTGTATAATGTTATCATATCCCCTCTGAGGCGACTTTTTTCTAAACTAAAGAGTTTTAAATTTGTTAACCTTTCTTTATAGCTAAAATGCTCCATTCCTTTTATTAATTGTGTAGCCCACCTCTGCACTCTTTTCTGTGCCATCATATCCTTTTTTAGAACAGGTGCCCAAAATTGCACATCACATTCAAGATGTGGTCTTACCAGTGATTTATAAAGAGGCAAGAGTTGATTCTGGTTAGATAAATATTAAGCAAAACTGTTTAAGGCAGGACACAAATTAATTTTATTTGGATATACAGAATGGGAACACCTTAAAAACATTAAATGTACCAGAAATATAAAACTCACTTTTTAATCTCAGATTTTATTTCTAGACAAATAAAATACTGTCAATTAATTTAAGGCTTCAGTGACTGCTGTAATGATTACATGATTACAGTTAAGAGTGATTGTGAAAGTAAATTCAAATTTAGAATAGTTGAATTATCAGTAGAATTATCTTATTGAAATTAAATAGAAAATAGAAAAATAGAATGTGACGGCAGATAAGAACGATTCGGCCCATCTAGTCTGCCCAATTTTCTAAATACTTGAATTAGTCCCTGGCCTTATCTTATAGTTAGGATAGCCTTATGCCTATCCCACGCATGCTTAAACTCCTTTACTGTGTTAACCTCTACCACTTCAGCTGGAAGGCTATTCCATGCATCCACTACCCTCTCAGTAAAGTAATACTTCCTGATATTATTTTTAAACCTTTGTCCCTCTAATTTAAGACTATGTCCTCTTGTTGTGATAGTTTTTCTTCTTTTAAATATAGTCTCCTCCTTTACTGTGTTGATTCCCTTTATGTATTTAAATGTTTGTATCATATCCCCCCTGTCTCGTCTTTCCTCCAAGCTATATATGTTAAGATCCTTTAACCTTTCCTGGTAAGTTTTATCCTGCAATCCATGAACCAGTTTAGTAGCCCTTCTCTGAACTCTCTCTAATGTATCAATATCCTTCTGAAGATACGGTCTCCAGTACTGCGTACAATACTCCAAGTGAGGTCTCACCAGTGTTCTGTACAATGGCATGAGCACTTCCCTCTTTCTACTGCTAATGCCTCTCCCTATACAACCAAGCATTCTGCTAGCATTTCCTGCTGCTCTATTACATTGTCAGCCTACCTTTAAGTCATCAGAAATAGGCACCCCTAAATCCCTTTCCTCAGATGTTGAGGTTAGGACTGTATCAAATATTCTGTACTCTGCCCTTGGGTTTTTACGTCCAAGATGCATTATCTTGCACTTATCCACATTAAATGTCAGTTGCCACAACTCTGACCATTTTTCTAGTTTACCTATATCATTAGCATTTTGGCTTATCCCTCCTGGAATATCAACCCTGTTACATATCTTAGTATCATCAGCAAAAAGACATACCTTACCATCAAGACCTTCTGCAATATCACTAATAAAAATATTAAAGAGAATGGGTCCAAGTACAGATCCCTGAGGTACCCCACTGGTGACAAGCCCAAGCTTTGAATATACTCCATTGACTACAACCCTCTGTTGCCCATCACTCAGCCACTGCCTTACCCATTCAACAATATTGGAATACAAACTTAAATATTGCAGTTTATTGATAAGCCTTCTATGTGCAACAGTGTCAAAATCCTTACTGAAATCTAGGTAAGCAATGTCTACTGCACCACCCTGATCTATAATTTTAGTTACCCAATCAAAAAAATCAATAAGATTAGTTTGGCATGATCTCCCTGAAGTAAATCCATGTTGTCTCTGATCTTGAAATCCATGTGTTTTTAGATGTTCAACAATCCTATCCTTTAACATGGTTTCCTTCACTTTCCCAACTACTGAAGTAAGGCTTACTGGCCTATAGTTGCCCGACTCCTCCCTATTACCTTTCTTGTGAATGGGCACAACATTCGCCAACTTCCAATCTTCTGGGACTACTCCTGTTATCAATGATTGGTTAAATAAATCTGTTAATGGTTTTGCTAGTATACCACTAAGCTCTTTTATTAGCTTTGGGTGTATTCCATCAGGTCCCATTGACTTATTTGTCTTTACTTTTGAGAGTTGAAATAAAACCTCTTCCTCTGTAAACTCACGTGTAATAAATGACTCATTTATCCTTTTTTTAAACTGAGGTCCCTTTCCTTCATTTTCATCTGTAAATACCGAACAAAAATAGTCATTGAGGCAGTCAGCTAGACCTTTATCCTCTTCTACATACCTTCCTTCTTTTGCTTTTAATCTAACTAATCCTTGTTTTACTTTTCTTTTCTCATTTATGTATCTAAAAAAAAAAAAAAAGTTTTGTCCCCCTTTTTTACTGACTGTGCTATTTCCACTTCTGTGTGTGATTTGGAAGCTCTTATAACTTGCTTAGCCTCTTTCTGCCTAATCTTATAGATCATTCGGTCTTCCTCACTCTGGTTTTTTTAATAATTACTAAATGCTAACTTTTAGTTTTTTACTATTTTGACCACATCTGCGGAGTACCACGGTGGTTTCTTGAATTTTTTGCTTTTACTGACAAGCCTAATGCAATTTTCTGTTGCCTTCAGTAGTGCAACTTTTAAATAATCCAATTTTTCTTGGACTCCATTTAAATTGCTCCAGTCTGATAATGACTCCTTTACACATATTCTAAGTTTAGAAAAGTCTAAAACTTTTGTTTTTGTGTGGTGTGACTCAGTCACTGTTCTTATAATAAACCACACTGATGATCACTGGATCCTAAACTTTCACCTACAGTAATATCGGATACCAAATCTCCATTTGTTAACACTAAATCTAGCATGGCCTCTTTACGAGTTGGCTCCTCAACGACTTGTTTTAGAGACAATCCCAGTAGGGAGTTTAGAATATGTGTGCTCCTGGCACAAGCAGCTATTTTTGTTTTCCAATTCACATCAGGAAGATTAAAGTCACCCATGATGATAACTTCCCCCTTCATTGTCCTTTTAGCTATTTCTTCAACTAGTAGATTATCTAACTCTTCAATTAGTCCTGGGGGCCTATAAATCACACCTACACAACTATCACACTGTGTGATTACCAAATTCTAACGTAACCCAAACGGACTCTATGTTCGCCTCACTAACTTTTATTAGGCTAGATTTTATGCTATCGCTCACATACAGGGCCACCCTCCCCCTTTCCTGCCTTCCCTGTCTTTTCTATATAAAGAGTACCCTGGTATTGCTATGTCTCAGTCATTTTTTTCATTATACCATGTCTCAGTAACAGCGACTAAATCTACACTACCAGTTGCCATTATTGCCACAAGTTCATGGATCTTATTCCCTAAACTGCGAGCATTTGTAGACATGACTCTAAGCTTATCCTTTTTTAACACACTTGCTACAGGCACCTTATTGATGAAATGATCTAATCTCGCTAAATGTCTTAATTTAATTTAAAATTAATTTAATTTAAAATTAATATTTTACCACTTAGGAAGGAGGTCTGTCAACTTTTGGTATGGGCGGGTGGGGGATAGACCTACTAAGGTTGGTCCTACTCACCTAAAGAATCACTATAGTCACCCAGACCACTATATCTCAAAGGGGAACTGTCGAAGCAATATGGGTAATTCCGAACCAGAAGTCCTCAATTGCTTGAAAGATGCTAACATATAATTAAGGCGACATCGATTAAATTAAGATAAAAGACAGACTGTGGCGTGGCAGTGTTAAGCACAATGTACTTTCAACGGGGACTATATGAAGACCTCTCCCTTTAAGAATCTTATGACCGATGTTTGGAGATGGGCGGAGCTTATTAGCCGTGCCAGAGATGAAGAAGAAATGGCTGCGTTTAAACAGAGCAGAAGTACGTCACCGGAAAAGTACGCACCACCATCTTGGAAACCCGGAAGTACAGAACACAGAGACATATCCACTGAACACGCCACCATCTTATTAGTGGTGGCGAGTTGCTTCCGGTTATGGCCATATTTGGGCATAAAATTACCCTGTTAGCTGCTACACCCGTGATCCTATACCTATAAGGAGGATATATATAGGTGTGCTAGCTGAAGGTAAGACATATTTCACCTGAGGAAGACCATAGAAGGTCGAAACGCGTTGTGCCTGCTGCTACATTGTATTTTATTTTGTTATTTTATATAGCTGAATAAATTCCTGTTTGAATTAATTCATCCGGTTCCTGAGTTTCTGAAAATATCTGCAAACCAGAGAACCTCTAGGACAAGATGCAGTATATCCCATTAGTGGATGAAATGCCTCTATAGTCCAGAGTCCAACTTATTTGGCTCTGGAAATTGTGAGTTTACCTTTCGTTTTTTACCACATTATATATTTGTTACAACAGTACACACTATGCTGTATTTATATCTATTATATACAGGGTCCACAGTTAAGAATTATTACTGCCAATAGGACCTACATACTTACATTTGACAAAAGGTAAAAAATAATTACTGAGTCTGCGCGCTATCACCTTTTTTATTTTATCGTTGTTTCTATATATAGTGGACAGAGTGACTATACACTGAGGTGATTAAAAGCTGCACCGTTTTTTTTTTTTTTTTTTAAGTCTAGCACCCTTTTCGCCTTCTGTTGTTTGCTGTTTATCGATTAAATTGCCTACTCTTCTGACATTTTAAGGGCTGTGTAATCTAAACTAATCTCTCTCGACATTATCTACATTTCTGTACATGATAATTTACTCCCATTTTCGTTAATTGACTGCACACACGGTTTGTAGTTCTCTTTTCTTCTAGAACCAAATAACATTTTTCAGCAACCAAACATGAAAATACACCTTGAGTTTGCGAAGCAGAAACCAACCAGTCATGAAAGTATGGAACATCAGGAATTGCTTGGCTAGTTGCTGGGTAAAGCTGACCAAGGGGTCGTAAAGCACGGTATACTTGTCTCAAAGTCTGCATTGACGATTATAAGAACAGGGGCGGACTGACAGGTCGGGCAGATCGGTCATGGACCGAGGGCCCGAGTCAGTCAGGGGGCCCGGCAGCACAGTCATGCTTCTGCTGTGGAGATCAAAGATCTCCACAGCAGAAGTAAGTTATGCAAAATGCTGTAAGAAGGTTGCAGGGGCCCATAATGACTCCAAGGGCCCCTGCAACCCATCAATCCCCCCACTCCACTCCGTGAGAGACCTGGCAGCATTATACCTGCTCTCACTGCCAGGTCTCTCTCTCCCTGCTCCGTGCTCAGTGTGAGGATGGGAGGCGGGGCAGGAAGTGACATCACAACCCCTGCTTCCCTCTCACACGGAGCACACTGACAGCGTGGATGGAGGAGAGTGAGAAGAGGATCCTGGCCTCCAGAGTGCTGTTTGATGAAGATGGAGGGAGAAAAACATCACATTGTACAGGTAAGCAGGCCCATACACACACTGCCCCTCCCCTCCCCCCCCCATATACACACACTGCCCCCCCATATACACACACTGCCCCCCCATATACACACACTGCCCCCCATATACACACACTGCCCCCCATATACACACACTGCCCCCCCATATACACACACTGCCCCCCCATATACACACACTGCCCCCCCATATACACACACTGCCCCCCATATACACACTGCCCCTCATATACACACTGCCCCCATATACACACTGCCTACCCATATACACATACACTGCCCACCCATATACATAGACTGCACCCCCATATACACACACTGCCCCCCATATACACATACACTGCCCACCCCACACATACACTGCCCACCCCACACATACACTGCCCACCCCACACATACACTGCCCCCCCATATACACACACTGCTCCCCATATACACACTGCTCCCCATATACACACTGCCCCTCATATACACACTGCCCCTCATATACACACTGCCCCCATATACACACTGCCTACCCATATACACATACACTGCCCACCCATATACATAGACTGCACCCCCATATACACACACTGCCCCCCATATACACATACACTGCCCCCCCATATATACACACACTGCCCCCATATACACACATACATTGCCCCCCATATACATACACACACTGCCCACCCATATACATACATACATACACTGCCCACCCATATACACACACACTGCCCACCCATATACACACATACACTGCCCACCCATATACTCACACACTGCCCACCCATATACATACATACACTGCCCACCCATATACATACATACACTGCCCACCCATATACACACACACTGCCCACCCATATACACACACACACTGCCCACCCATATACACACACACACTGCCCACCCATATACACACACACACACTGCCCACCCATATACACACACACACACTGCCCACCCATATACACACACACACACTGCCCACCCATATACACACACACACACTGCCCACCCATATACACACACACACACACTGCCCACCCATATACACACACACACTGCCCACCCATATACACACACACACTGCCCACCCATATACACACACACACACTGCCCACCCATATACACACACACACACTGCCCACCCATATACACACACACACACTGCCCACCCATATACACACACACACACTGCCCACCCATATACACACACACACACTGCCCACCCATATACACACACACACACTGCCCACCCATATACACACACACACACTGCCCACCCATATACACACACACACACTGCCCACCCATATACACACACACACTGCCCACCCATATACACACACACACACTGCCCACCCATATACACACACACACTGCCCACCCATATACACACACACACTGCCCACCCATATACACACACACACACACTGCCCACCCATATACACACACACACACACTGCCCACCCATATATACACACACACTGCCCACCCATATACACACACACACACACTGCCCACCCATATACACACACACACTGCCCACCCATATACACACACACACTGCCCACCCATATACACACACACACTGCCCACCCATATACACACACACACTGCCCACCCATATATATATACATACACTGCCCACCCATATATATACATACACTGCCCACCCATATATATACATACACTGCCCACCCATATACATACATACACTGCCCACCCATATACATACATACACTGCCCACCCATATACATACATACACTATTCACCCATCTATACACTGCTCCCCATACACACATACATTGCCCTACACATTCACTCACTACACCCCCTCCCCCCCTACACACACACACACTGCACCACTCACACACACCACTGCTCCTATGCCCTACTACAGCCTCATATCCCAGCGGACCCCAGGTAAGTTGTCAAACTATTCTTAAACAGTTTAACCCCTTCAGCCCAGCAGGTTGGGGGAACCTAATGACCCTATTGTGCCAGTAAAACAAGTTTGTTTTCCTGGCACTATAGTGCTCCTTTAACCCCTTAAATCCGGAGGACGTACTATTACGCCCTGCAGGAACCGGCTCTAAACGCCGGCGGGCGTAATAGTACGTCCTCGCCATAATGGCCGCCCACGTGGCCGGCGCTAATCGC
Source organism: Pelobates fuscus (assembly GCF_036172605.1). Taxonomy (NCBI): domain Eukaryota; kingdom Metazoa; phylum Chordata; class Amphibia; order Anura; family Pelobatidae; genus Pelobates; species Pelobates fuscus. Next base: position 29,449,737 of record NC_086326.1, on the reverse strand, counting down.
CCGCTGCAGATCGCGGTCGGGGGGGATGCCTGGCCCCCCAGGCAACCCCCCCTGTGGCCGGTGACCGCGATCTGCAGTCTCTGATCGCAGTGACAGGCTGTCACTGCGACCAGTATTCAGCATGTGTCAGCCGATTTCAAATCGGCTGACACATGCGGCCGGCGGCTTTCCCCTTCTGCAGATCGCGGTCGGGGGACTTACCTGGCCCCCCAGGCAGTCCCCCTGGGGTCAGTGACTGCGATCTGCTAAGTCTGAGATCGCAGTGACAGGCTGTCACTGCGATCTCAGAGCTCTCTGAACGCAGTGACAGCCTGTCACTGCGATCAGTGTTACATGTGTCAGCCTATTGGCTGACACATGTAACTGGCACAGTGATCCCCCTGCAGATTGGAAGGGGGGAGTGCTTGTACCATTTGGCTTGTGTTTCATTTTTTTCACATTAAAATTCGCCAGATTGCTTACGTTGCCTTTGTGACCCTATGGTAGCCCAAGAATGAAAATTACCCCTATGATGGCATACCATTTGCAATAGTAGACAACCCAAGGTATTGCAAATGGGGTTTGTCCAGACTTTTTTAGTAGCCACTTAGTCACAAACACTGGCCAAAATTGGAATTTTTTGCATTTTTCACACACAAACAAATACTAACGCTAACTTTGGCCAGTGTTTGTGACCAAATGGCTACTAAAAAAGACTGGACATACCCCATTTGCAATACCTTGGGTTGTCTACTATTGCAAATGGTATGCCATTATGGGTGTAAATTTAATTCCTGGGCTACTATACAGTCCCAAAGGCAACGTAACCAATCTGGCGAATTTCAATTTCAAATGTAACACGCTATATTTGACCCTGTAACTTCCCAAAACACCATAAAACCTGTACATAGGGGGTACTGTTTTACACGTGAGACATCGCTGAATACAAATATGTGTATTGTATTGCAGTAAAAGCAAACAGTATTTTGACATCCACAGTTAAAATGTCACATAGAACTAAAAAAAAATTAAAAAAATCTTTTTTTCTCCCTTTTTTTATATATTTTTTATATTAAATTATGTTCAATACCTAAATATTTGATGTTAAATGAAAGCCCTGTTTCCCCTGAATAAAATGATATATAATAAGGGGGAACATTTAATATGAAAGAGGTGAATTACGGTTGGACAGACATATAGCGCAAATGCCAGGTTTTGTTTACGTTTTGTTCTGTTCACAACTTGTACATTTGGCTGCGGTGTTAAGGGGTTAATATTTTGTCTTCGTAGGGCCCTGGATCAAATTTTGTCCGGGGGCCCAGAAGGCTGTCAGTCCATCCCTGTATAAGAATGAAACTACATGCATCACTTCCTGAGCTTTGAAGCAAAAATATATTCAGATGGCTCAGATACTAATAGGACACAAGAGGCCTGTTTGACTGACTAGCTCCATAATGTTTAATGGAAATATGACATCCAAAATCATTATACATTTTTCCGTTGTTAATATCGCTTTTCTCTCTAGGAGGGAAGAATGAATGTGCCATTTGTGAGGCATATGTTTTTTTGATTTTTTTTTATATTTCTATGCAAGTCTTTAATACGAATATTCTTGACCGGATGACGAACAAGAGAACTGTTGTAGACAGCAACTGCCCCCGGGTTCATGGACACAAAACGGTCAGTCATCACATTTTGCATAAAAAGTCTAGTAACATTGAAAGAATGAGGATGTTACCTAATAGGAACTTCTAGACTTTGTGATTTGCTGTTAATTAAAGAAAGCAAAGGCAGCAGAATTAAAGTAACGTTTGACCAAAGTGATTCTTAGAAGATGTTGTTCCACCAGCTTAGCTAACACAAGCACATTATGAAAGGAAATAAGTGCAGGTCAAGAGTGGCTGCAAGCTAGCCACCGAATCACTGGAAACGAGGGGGCACTCCGCGCATTCTGTAAGTGAACATTCAGAAGCCGGATGTCGCTAGGGAGATGCTGAGACCAGCACTGGAGGCATCTTTAAGGGTTTAACACTTGAAATTGGTTTAACCCCTTGAGATAATAGTGCCTCCTGGCACCATAACTTAATTTAGATGTAGTTGTTTTGGTGCCTGGAGTGTCCCTTTAATCTTTTTAATAAATGCTCAGTTTTCTTTTACATTTATATAAAAAATTTCCCAAATTACATCATAAACCAGTTCAGACAAGGCAAGGCCAGGGTAAACAATTCACAGGAAGAAGAGAAATAGAAGTCTTGTTTCTTTCCTCTTCTTCTCTGTATGCTATCTCCATGCGGACTTCTGGATAGAGCTTATAGCAATGATTGACATGGACCTTCAATGAAGGCATCCAAACGCAGGATAAAGAGGCGTGGGGACCACACAATTACATAATTGTTAAATATAACTACTAGCGAGGACCCAGGACTGGAGTTCTAGGTGATTTTATGTTACATTCCGAGAGCAGCTGTGTCCATCTACCACAGTGCGAGGATCCCATTGTACTGCAAATCATCAGGCGGATATAGGACACACTAAACCAAATGAAAAATGGAACAATGATGTGTTTAGGATTCCATAAAAATCCCAGCATGAGCTCAAACAATGGGGGCTTCATAATCATATGATTTTAAACAATCGAGCTACATTTAACTACACTTACAGAGAAACAACGCAAAAGGAAAGCTTCCAAGGAGTTACTGGCTCTTTCCTAATTCAATAATATTTATATGAAAATGAAAACGGTCATATATTTAGCTTCCTTCGTCAAGTAAGGAAAGTAGAAGCCTGCAGCTTTGCAGATTAACGCTTGGATCCCAACCCCTAGTACTCCCAGTTAGCGGAGGGTGCTGTAGACATACAATAAGATTGTGGAATCTCTTCAGAAGATATATAGACAATCAGGAGGCGTGATGCTAGTGTTTAAGATATATCAGTCCTGCAAAAGTTTGAGAGTTCCCAGAGCACACGGTCAAGAAGACACCAGGAAAATAAAGGCGCAGACAGCATTTATGAATCGCTGTGCAATTCACTGCCATTTAGAAGTTAAATCACTTTTGTTTCTGTTTATGCAGCCCTAGCTACACCTCCCCTGGCTTTGACTCCTACAGCCTGCATGAAAAAAATGGTTTCATTTTTAATCAGAAGTTAGCTTATTTTAAAATGTTTCCTCTCCTACTCTGTAGATTGAACTTTACACACAATAGGCTCCTGAATGGTCTAGCAAGCTGTTAACAGAGCAGAAGAGATAAAATATTGTAAATTAAATCTAATTTGCAATACAGGAAGTGGAAACATTGGATGACTCTTTACAGGAAGTGTTTAGGAAGGCTGTGTAGGTCACATGCATGGACTAGGACTGTATAAACAAAGTGATTTGACTCCTAAATGGCAGAGAAATGAGCAGTGAGACTGCAGGAACATAATCTATACGCCAAAACGGCTTCATTAAGCCAACATTTTTTTGGTGAGTATCTTGTCCCTTTAATAACAAGCAGCCCAGGTAGTTGACATGGAACGTCATGTAAATCCAATGGGTTCCAGTAATTAAACCCTTAAAGTGTACTTTTTGCGTCATATCTATATCAATTTACTGATGTGGTGATGGTGCAAAGACTTTCTTCTTAAAAATATCTCATTACAGTGAAACACCATTTTGATTAGTCTGAGTGTTGTCCTTCCTGTGCTGCCAATCAACCAGCTGGTATAATCTATTGACTATAAATCTCAGTTTTGTATAACTTTTGTATCTGAAGCCAGACACTGTATGCTAATCTCCGCTGCTCAGGGCAGGGTGGGTTAAACAGTGACAAGACTCCTGTTGCCCATGTCTCAGGTAAATTAACACTATTTCCCTCATAAAGAATAGAAGGAATTTTTTAATACAAATTGGTAAATATCTTCAAAATCACCATTAGAAGCTTAGGACTAGAGATTGATCATCAATGCTTCTCTCTGAGTACGAACATAAAGCAAGTGCAAAAATGAAAGGGATCTTCAATAGCTAGAGATGTCAGAACTATTTTTAAAAAATAAAATAAAAAAGTATGTTTTTAGACTTAGAAAATGTTTTCTGTAAATTTTAGTAAATGCATATTTTTTTCACAAGGTTTATTCACATGCTTTAAAAAATATGCATTTTTGAAATTAGAGTTCTCCTTTACATCTATGTGAGTGCTCTCACCAGGAATACTAATGGAATGACATCTCCTTAGTGCTTAGAAATCAAATGAAAGTTGTCCGGTGAGATTACAGCGGATCTGCCCCTCAATTAGGTAAAAGCTTTTCTCGGTCCTTGAATTGGGAGCTATGTCAAACAGACAGAGAATTGGCTCTACGAAGGCACAGACATTATCTTGAATAAATGTTAGGGGGAATTTTGAGGATACGGATGTGTGGTTTCCACTTGCTGTGAGAAAGCAATGTCATATGAACATTTCCAGGGATTATCCAACAGAACCAAGAAAAGAAATGATAAAACAGAAAAGGATGTAAAAGAGATTAAAATGAATACGTATTGGAAAGACGAAAAAAATAAATAAATTCGTTGTATACAAACGGGTTCAGTTTATTTTCCAAATCTCAGAATGCAGAGAATAATTGGAAAATAAATTTACTGACAGCCAATAGGGCAAAAAGAAGCATGAGGGAGACTATTTGATGGTAATAAGATGCATACGTTTGATAAAGAGCCTGGAGGTAGGCAGGCCTCCGACAAATTCAGCATGGCTGGAATATCATAATTAAATAAATACATTAACGTGTAATGCTCCATGTAAAATGGCTTTATGACAATAGGGAACTAATTCAATAAAATCAATCTGACACAAATGAATACATACATAGAAATATTCTAAAAACACATGATAATAACATCATCATCGCGGTTCCTGTGCTGGGAATTGTGGGGACCGCGAGGGAGCATGGTAGAGAGACATGCTCCTCCCTCCTCCTTCAGCCCCAGGCGAGTCAGCATTAGTGACAGCCTGACAGGAGTGCCGCCAGACCAGCGAGGCTGCCCTCTGGTCCGGCGGCTCCAGCGTGGAATGCGGCCGCCGGCCGGCCCCCTTAGACCCAGTATCCCGGTGGGCCAGTAACCTGTGTTTATTATACATTATCCCCCCATAGCCAGTAACCTGTGTTTATTATACATTACCCCTCATAGCCAGTAACCTGTGTTTATTACACATTATCCTCCCGTAGCCAGTAACCTGAGTGTAATATAGAGATACTGTGTGTAATATAGAGATACTGTGTGTAATACAGAGATACTGTGTGTAATATAGAGATACTGTGTGTAATACAGGGATACAGTGTGTAATACAGGGATACAGTGTGTAATATAGAGATACAGTGTGTAATACAGGGATACAGTGTGTAATACAGGGATACAGTGTGTAATACAGGGATACAGTGTGTAATACAGAGATACTGAGTGTAATACAGGGATACTGTGTGTAATAGAGATACTAAGTGTAATACAGGGATACTGTGTGTAATACAGGGATACTGTGTGTAATACAGGGATACTGTGTGTAATACAGGGATACTGTGTGTAATACAGGGATACTGTGTGTAATACAGGGATACTGTGTGTAATACAGGGATACTGAGTGTAATATAGAGATGTGTGTAATACAGGGATACTGTGTGTAATACAGAGATACTGTGTGTAATACAGAGATACTGTGTGTAATACAGAGATACTGTGTGTAATACAGAGATACTGTGTGTAATACAGAGATACTGTGTGTAATACAGAGATACTGAGTGTAATACAGAGATACTGAGTGTAATACAGGGATACTGAGTGTAATACAGGGATACTGTGTGTAATATAGAGATACTGTGTGTAATACAGGGATACTGAGTGTAATACAGGGATACTGTGTATAATACAGAGATACTGAGTGTAATACAGAGATACAGTGTGTAATACAGAGATACTGTGTATAACACAAGGACTATTGGAGAGGGGCAGTAAATGTAATATAATAGAATTAAGGGAGGAAGACATGGAGAGGGGCAGTAAATGTAATATAATAGAATTAAGGGAGGAAAACATGGAGAGGGACATGGCACTAAAAGACTGTGTCCACTCCGGGCAGCAGCCAGCTGACCCGTGTGAGTCAGGCTGGGGCTGCCGGGAGTGAACAAGGGGGAGATATGTGGCGGGACATCGCCACTAAGTGCCATGTCCCCTGAGTATTCAGAGGTTTGGTTTTATATTTTGTGTCTCCAATATGTACAGCGATGGTTTTCCCTTGTGTATGTCTTGCTATTACTGTATTGCAGAACATTTAAACGTTGACAGTTAACTCCTGGAGCCGTGAATAAAAATTGTCCGTTGACTCCCAGGCTATGTGTCGTGTTGTCCTTGGGAATGGGAATTATGCTGTGTGTCCTGCCTTCTGTATGATGAATCCTGAGTACCAGCAGAGAGCCCTTGGATTAACCCCTGACGCTCCACTACAAGGTTCCCATTGGCCCACGTCATTCCAGCACCCCCACACACGAACGTTTTGGGGGCGTAGGCATGACGTGGGCCAATCACTGGTGTAACAGTAGTGTACATTAAAAAAAAAAAACTAGAAATTTGAAAAAAAAAAGCAGTCAGTTTCCTTCACACGTGTGCATTTCAGGGCCTGCCAGGGCACAGTGTCACACCAGTGCAACTCACATCTGGTGTAACAGTAGTGTACATTTAAAAAAAAAAAAATACAGGGGCTTGTTGTCACCTTTCGGGGACCCTTGGTGTTGTACGTGGCTGGGTGGAGGAAGAGACCTTCAATGACATCAGTGAGGACAAGGAACAGGACATGGCTAGCTTGGTATCCAACCTTGTGCAAATGGGGAGTTTGCGGTTGTGCAAATGGACTGTTTGCGGTTGTTTGCGGTGCGTTAAACGGGGAGTTTGGTCTGTCACTGTGAAGCGGGCGTAACCCTTACACTACCTGATCGATACAACATCATACCTGATGTTTTAAAGCACGTTATTCCAAACAATTTAAGAATGTTAGGTGATTTATGCCCTTTATGGATTAAAACCAGACTCTGCATCAACTATGTAATTTTCCATGGGAGTTTTTCCATGGATTCCCCTCCGGCATGCCACAGTCCAGGTGTTAGTCCCCTTGAAACAACTTTTCCATTCACTATTGTGGCCAGAAAGAGTCCCTGTGGGTTTTAAAATTCGCCTGCCTATTGAAGTCTATGGCGGTTCGCCCGTTCGCGAACATTTGCGGAAATTCGCGTTCGCCATTCGCGAACCGAAAATGTTATGTTCGCGACATCACTACCAGTGTGTGTATTTCTGAGTGTGTCTGGCATTGTCTACCTGTGTATGTGCATGAAAGTGTGTGTCTGACCAAGAGTATCCTTGTGTGTGAAAGTATGTCTTTTTGAGTAAGTCTCTGGGACCGTATGTGTGTCGGGTAACTGCTTGCGGTGTGTGGTGTTTATGGGGGCTGCCTGTGAACTTTGTGCATGTGTGTATAGTAACCCGCGGCAACACTCTAACATGGTGGGAGAACGAGAGACACTTCAGTCTGCAGCTCACTCCCAGTGGAGCTGCAGACTGGAGGCTGGCTCTCTCCCGGGCAGACTGACAGGAGGGGCCTCGCACCCGGTGGCATTATGGGCAAACCGCCAGGACCCATCCTGTGTCGGGTCCTCGTTCATCGGACCCGACATGGTAGTCTGCCCTAAGGCCGTGAGGCCCCCATCAGCGCAAGTCCTTAGGCGCCGCCTAAATCGCCTAATTAGAGAGCCGACTCTGCTCCACTTCCTTGTTCCAAATAAAGACTTCCTTTTAGAAGAAACCTTTTTTCCCATTTGATGTATTCAGGGATTGGTCTTCCCTTTCTGGAGCACCCAGCAGAAAGTATTCCCCCTTTTTTAGTTTGTGCATTTTACTCTTGTTTTTTTGCACCCTAAAATACTGCCCAAACTCACCTATCTTGAACTTTGCCTGCAAAACACAACAAGGGTCTTGAACTAAACTATTATGATTAGAATTCTGCATTGATCACAACAATACTGTAGCCAGTGGAAATAAAGGCTTGCCAAACTATTGTGGATAAATGTAAATATATTTTTATTTAAACAAAAATTACAACTTTCACCACTAGAGGTCACTGTCTGTCAGTTTTTACAGCGAAGCAACCATGCACCCAGAATTCCTATAGTTTGCTCTTATGCCTCTAGTGGAATCCCGTGGTAGGTGCGCTACAAGTCTAAGAACTGCCATTAACGTAAAAACACCCTTAAATATGGAAATCTCAGAAAATCTAATTTCCTTTTTTAATATGCACAAACTAAAATATTTACAAATAAAAACATTTCTGGTTTAGGGACTTGATGGTATTCGGATATTCAGATCAGAGGAAAAAAAAACTTTGGTTTTTGCACATTATTTTAAAAAAACATGTAATAAAGCAGAAATATACAAAGAAAGAGAAACAAAAATATTTGTATTCCCTCTGTCTATATTACCACGTCTTCCATGTTATGCCAATGGTGGCACCGTAGTGCTGGCATCATTATTTATTTGTAGATTCACTTTCCCATGATACTTGCTTCAGCTTTCCTTGGCATTATTATTATTATTATTTTATTACGTATATAGCGCCATCAGATTCCGTAGCGCTGTACAATGGGATGTGGTATATCTCTTTACGATTGCACAGTGTGAGCTGCTGCTTACCTTTTTACACGTTTTCTATATTTATTGTTGTTTTTTTACAGAGATTTTTACGACATACCCACTTTTCAGTTTCTTTTTCTCGGAGTGGCAGCACTGATTTGGTAATATAATTTTTCCTTAAAGGTTTCTGGAACCAGGCACCCCAAAAGGATTACAGTTGCGAGTGAAGATTTGACATTATTGGACTTTATATCGGGAAAGCAGAAGATTGCTTTAATTCCCAGGGTGCTCGGTACAAGGCATCTCTACTGCTAAAAGGTCCATCACTGACCTATAACTAGTCACACTAGCACCGGCGAATCCTGCTGGGATTTTTCTGTGGAGTATATAAATAATTTCCCCATTAACCTAAATATATAGAAATAAACCACAACCCACATACACATTAAAAAAAACAAAACATGAAAAAACATGCTTATTAAAGTAATGAATATTATGGCAAAGGTTCTAATTAATGGGTTGGTTTTGTAATCCAGGTGCAGAGATAGTTGTAATAACTATTCCATTATATTTTTATGCACCTTGCCAGCCACACCCCATATACACACCAAGAAAAATGCAGAGGGTGAGTTTCTGGTTTTAGATACGTGGAAATGTTAAAGGGACACGGTATGCACTATAACCATTTCAACTCATTGAATTGATTATAGTGTCTGGAGTCCCCTGGTGACGCCCCTCCATTCAGTGTTAAAACATTTTTGGGCAGCACTAAATTAGGGACCCTGGAAACCCAGCCCCTACTGGATGTATTGCTAAGGCAGAGATTACACACTACCTTCTGGTCATACCAATTCATACCAGCAATGGGCACTGTGATAATGCTTCCTCATTGCAAAATTAGCAAAGATGGGGTGGGCTGCTGAGAACTCTTGTTTAGAATTAAAACATTAAAATAAATTAAAGGAGAAATGCAGCATTAGAAATGCAAATGTGTATTCCTAATTCTATGCTGTCCTAGTCGTTTGACATGCCCCTCATCCCACGCAAGGGTTAAACAGGTAGTTGACTCACATTTTCTCCCACGCTGCACTGCTCTGTGCGGTGGCCCAGACTCCTCGGCTGAGATCATCCATCTTGATGATCTCAGCCAATCCAATGTTTTACTTTTACAAAACGCTGAGCTATTCAGGTGGTGTCTATAAGACTATCTGATTGATATAGTAGGGTTCTACTCGGTTATTGTGGCGAAGGGGTTCTAGTGGCTGTCTGAGTGTAGGTTTTAAATTTGTCTAGTGGCTGTCAATGTAAACACTGCCATTCCTGCAGAGAGGCAATGTTTTAAGATTCAACTTTATTGTCACTGTACCACGTACATACAAGGGCAATAAAACAGTTGTAGGGTTAAAACTACAGGGACATTGTGTAATGTTACTGCTAAATGGAAGGACGTGCCAAGGGACTCAACACACTCTAACCACTTCAATAAGAGGTATCAGATACATGGCCTCTACTGTCCCTTTATTATTTTAACCCTTCTTTAGCACGCTATATACACACACACACGCATCAATAACCAGATCAGACCAGGGCAAATACTGCTGCTGAAGAGGAGAAATAGAAACATTGTTTAATTTCTCGCTCTCTCTATGATGACTGCCAGGTGCTAAGGACAGAGCTTAGAACAAGAACTGACCGGTAGCAAAGATGGAGGCATTCGGTAGCAGGGTAACGAGGTGTGGATTTCTACATTTTGTTTTATTCTTTACATCTCACGAATACCGATTTCTTAAATATAGGAATAAATAACCAACCTTTCGGCAGGTGGGTTGTTGGATGGTAAATAAAGCAACATAGGTCTGTCAAACTGGCTGGTACGCACTCTGATCCTGTGCTGTAATTATTCTGTCTGTTTAGGAAACATACCACCAGGATGTGATATACAACAGGACAGCTGAGAGCTGAGCTCAGGGGCACCACAACCACTATGGAAGCAACAAGACCTCTACACCCTCATGAATATAAACTTCGCTAAGGTAAATTGTGATGCATGAAGCTTTTGTGCTGTCATTACTTCTATTAAAAAAAATTCACAAAAACATTTAGTGCATACCAATGCAATTTTTTTTAAAACTATGCTTGGTTAGCACTTAAAGGCATTGTATTGGCACCATAACATATTCATCAAAATAAAGTTGTTGTGGTGCCCAGAGGTCCCTGGTGATTTTTTACTGGAAGGGATTAAACTGTTCTCGAATGGTTTAACGACAAAGGTTTCTCTCCAGTGTCGGGTCCTCTTTTCCCCAGCGACATCCAACTTCTTGAATTGAGTTTCAGGAAGCACAGGGTGCCGCCAGGCAGGGGTGCTGATGATTGACTTAGAACACTGCTCTAGCCGATCGGTAGCTCCCTATTCATAAAAAAGAGCAACCTTTAGGGTAAACTGTTCCAGAATGGTTTAACTCCAACAGGTGAGAAAGTGCCAGGAACCGCTGTTCCCCATAAATGAATTTCAATAAAGTTGTTATGGTGCTCATATAGTTATTAGTATTATTATTGCCATTTATGTAGCGCCAACAGATTCCGCAGTGCTTTACAATAGTTCTTTAGGATCCAATAACTGCTTGTTATTTACACCGTAAGTGTGAATATTTTGGACAGATGTTAAAGATGCCAGCTGCTTAGCAAGCGCCAATTTAAACCCCCAGATGTGTTGGAAATTTAATGAACGTGTGTCTGTAAACCTGGGATTAACACAAATGCAGACGTTGGCACAGCTAGACCCAGCATTGCTTCATCCTCTCTAGAACAAAACTCAGAAGATTTGCTGCCTCTTAAGAATTGTTACTCACGCTCACAATAAGAAAAGTCGATTATTACTTTGTAAACATGTTTTAGGGTACGGTGTCTGCAGTCTGAACTGCTAGAAGCTTCATTTCATTTTATTGTAATTATAGTCCAGGTAATATATAATATTTTAAAAAGCACAATAATTGTATTAACGCATTAAAATCACAATTTCAATATTATTTTTGTGATATCAGGGGATCTGTTGACTGTCCTGTTTACTCTTCGCAGAACAGAACCCCCCAAAAAGTGTGCACAGGGTAATCAAAGTGTCTCTATAAAACTTTGCACATGGATCTTGGGGGGCTGACGTGCATGTTCTAAGATCAGACCCAGGACAACCCCATTGCATGGCATCACTGGCTCCTTGTGGCCTATCCCCTATTCATTAATCCCAAATTTGGGAGGCATACATCAGGCAGTAATATATAAATGCTGTCTGTGTATTACGGGAAATTTGGTTTACAAATATTTAGGGTGCAAATATTAAAGGTCACTACAAGCACCCAGACCACTTCAGCTAATTGAAGTGGTCTGGGTGCAATGTCCCTTTTGCACTTAGTGTTGCAATGTAAAACATTGTGTGTTTACATTGCAGCACTAAGTCTGCCTCCAGTGGCTGTCTCCCAGAGAGCCACTGGAGGCACTTCCTGGATCGAAACGTACCTTTGTTCCGGTATCTGGACACTGGATGTCCTCACACTCTGCATGAGGACATGCAGCGTCAGATTTTTACCCTTAGGAAAGCATTGAATCTATGAGGGGGGAGTCTAATGCGCGCGCGGAATTTGCTGCACATGCGCATTAGCACCCACTCGTCGCAGGATGTCGGAGGGGGCAGAGCGTCAACCCAGCATCGAGGGACATCGGTGCATGGGTAAGATAAGTAAATAAATGGTTTTCAACCCTTTATTTAACGCGATGGAGGGGAGGTAGCGATATTGCCAGGAATACAGCTTTGTATTTCATGCACTATAGAATCTCTTTACATTAGCCATCACCGATCTCATGCGGTCCTAACCCTCTCTATCATTTTTCAGCTAAATATATTGTGGAGTTTTTTTTGTCTTCCATTTGCACAGTGCTAAAAAAAACGATCTTGGAAACCCTATGACTTGTGAGCAGGTTCGTTACACACTGTAATTACTTAATGACGCAGTCACGGGAAGATGTAGGCAGATGCCAATGTAATTCTTGGCAGTGTGTCCGCGTTAATCAAGGTCTGAGCATTAAACATGCACCAACAGTCTATTAAAATACGCCTGTGTCACTTCTATGTGTAAATAAAATGATCAAACAACGTATTTACAGTAATCACATTTATTAAAAAAAAAAAAAAAAACAAGCATCATCATTACGTCTTCCCCCACGGTTGTAGTAAAAGTTGTTTATACACATTTGATTACTTACTTTTGCGAGATACTTTTGCATCTCACCAACACTTTCCCTTCACAGCTGAGCAATCACAGCTAAGGGTCCACTGTTGGAGAGAAGAAATGACTCATGGCTCCTACATTTTCCTAAAGAGAAGGAAAAAAAAAAATCCCAGGGCCAAAAATGCCTCATTTATAAATCTTTAAAGATAAGAGGAATAGGGGCTGAGTCAAAGGAAATTACATAACAGAAACCAATTTCCTTGACTTCAGACAAACATAAAGCTGATTTTAATTGAAAAGCACATGGGGCAGGATAAAATCAGATGTTTTACTACAGCACTTGCATTTTAACCGACTTAGTCACCTGTACAATAAACCTCCAGCTATTAAAGTGATATATGTATTATATGTTTTAAAATATATTAAGTTGCTCTATGACTAAAAAAAAAATACTTCAGTTAAATAGGATACTTTGAGCATGGCTTGACAAAATCAAATCTTAATATATACCCAACGCACCTCCCAAGTGTTCCTATTTAGTAGGGGCAGTCCCTATTTTAGACGCAAGTTCCTCGGTTTCACTTTTCTAAGAGCTCCATATTGTTGGTGTGTATATCAGAGCTCCACAACAACAATGCGCACAGTAATATCTTTAAAACTACAACAAATTTCTTTAGAAATCACTCTGTATAAATAAGATACATTGTCCTTGTGCTAAAATATATTTTAGTTGCATAAATTATTATTAGTAAGTCATCTAAAATTTCTTAGAACAGCGCCACCTCTGGCCACACTCCTACCCACACCACAAAACCTAAAGTGTCCCTCTTTCTTCATATGGAATCCAGAAAGTTATAACATACCGTATATACTCAAGTATAAGCCGAGTTTTTCGGCACATTTTTTGTGCTGAAAAAGCCCTCCTCGGCTTATACTCGAGTCAGTGTCTGTATTATGGCAACTTACATTGCCATAATGCAGACCAGGTCCGCCGGGCTCATTATAAGCCCGGCGGTCCTGTTGGGGCCCAGAGCAAGCTGTTCCTTACCTTTGTAGCAGCTCCGTTCAAAATTCCCTCCCCCCACCCAGTTTACACACACCCACCCTGCATTATATATATATACACACACACACACACTGTGTTATATACACACAGAGTGTGTCTTTGTATCAGTGTGTGTGTATATAATGCAGAATGTGTGTTTTTATGAGTGTGTGTGTATATAATGCAGAGTGTGTGTTTGTATGAGGGTGTGTGTATATAATGCACACACACTGCATTACATACACACACTCATACAAACACACACACTGCATTAATTATATACACACAGCATTCATTTTATACACACATTCTGCATTCATTATATACACACAGCATTCATTATATACACACACTACACAAACACACACACACACACTGCATTCATTATATACACACACTGTAAATAAATATTCAATTAATGTAATTTTATTGGGATCTAATTTTATTTAGAAATTTACCAGTAGCTGCTGCATTTCCCACTCTAGGTTTACACTCGAGTCAATACGTTTTCCCAGTTTTTTGGGGTAAAATTAGGGGCCTCAACTTATATTCGGGTCGGCTTATACTCGAGTATATACGGTAAGCCGGTTCACTAAAGTGTGGATTGTCCAGAATTCAAACTAAACCCAAATTAATTTCAACTATTCAAACCGTAAAATAATAAGTTTCAGCTGTTTTGGCCTGAAGTTTGAAACGGACAGGGTTATTTATTGAGTCAAAGTCATTTCGTCACTGACTTTGACTTCCAGACAGTTCGTATTTTAGTTAATAACCCTGAGTCACAACAATGTTGAATGTTAAACTGCTAGGTTTGTGAATAAAATTAATTCCAGCTTTCTTTATAGATCGTGACCAAACTAATTAAAGTGTCACTCCAGATCCCTAAAGCATTTTAACTTGCTGAAAAGTTTAATGTGTAAATAGTGTCTTTTTTCCATTTAACAAAAAGAACAGATTTCAATAGAAATTGGTGTCCTGTCATAATAAGGTTAAAAATGAACCTTGTTACACCCCCCATAGCTGTCAATCAGACACCTGGTCCTGTTACTTCCTGGTTTGTTTAGCTCAGAGGAGCTAAACTCAAAAATAAGCTTTTGCTCAGAGCACCTGCCTTGCAAAGACTTCTCATTGAGCTGCATTGGGAAGTCTGCGATTGGACAGATACAGAAAGTCTGGGCGGGGTTAGAAGGGGAGGGTTTGCAAATGCTACAGACAAGAGATCTGCAATGTAAAAATGCAGAATTCATGCAAGTTTTCATTCAAGATATATCTACCAAACAGTGATTTTAATTTATTTTAAATTTGGGCAGTGGAGTGTCCCTTTAATTTGTAGATTTAATAAATTAATCTTAATACATGATTAAATCATGTTTATTATCTGAATTCCGGAGCAATGTATTTCATTATTTTTTTCCTCTGTTTTTGCTTCTGTGACTTTTTATGCTCTAACAGGTTTTTATTTTATTTTTGTTTTACATGTATAGAAGCTGCACAATATTTGGAATGGTATTCAAATGATATAATAGCAGACTGTAGAATTTTTAAAATGTACATTTTTTGGCCTAATATTTGCAATATCCTTTCATTTATTAGATATCACTGATATAGTACAGTGATTATTTACTAAAACCCAGTCTTGTGACGGTAAAAGCTCACAGAGAATGTAGACTATAGGAATACCGAATGTTGGATTTTTGGGGAAAACACATAACAGATGCTACCGTAACACAAAGCTTGTGATCACCCTGAAATTAGGCATTAGAGCTGCTGCCATATTTCATTTGGTGTTGATTTCCACTTTGACCTGTAAGTCTTTAAAAGGGAAAGATCTAAAATGCGTGGGTCACCGGGGTCAAATGCAAAGAGGAGAGACAGACATAAAGTCTAAAGTAAATTTATTGAGCGGAGACCCTGTATGGAAGCAAAGTGTGACCAGCTTTTAACCTATTTACTTAGATACATCACGTTTCAGCCATGGATGAAGTCATTGACCTGTCATTCTTCACTTAAAGGGAAATATCATGGGAAAAAAGTAATTCCCAATTTAATATTTAACCTATTGAGTGCCAGGGGAGTGCGATCCAATTCACATAAAGCTCTACATTATTTCAAACTCCTATTAATCAAAGTGTTTTTACCATGGAGAATACCAGAAGATAATCTCTTTTTTTAAATATATTTAGGGAGAAATCAAGGCACCCCCAGCCTCAATTGTAGTCATTTTATTGACTCTGAGATGTAAATTATATGTGTGGAATAATATTATGTCTCCACATTTTCAAAGTCTTAAGAGGGCACTGAATTTGTGGATTTGTCTACATAAAGCAACGGTCAGTCCTGTCGGTCTGTCCTGAGTGTTTGTGTGGAGAGGATAGACAGTGTATCTATCTGTTCAGTTCCAGAAGTAACACATGATTTGTGTAACCTTCATTAATATTTATAGGGATAATCTCCAGACTCTTCTCAGCCCCTCTGAGTAAGGCCATCATTATACAGTGCAGTGGTTATCAATCATATTATGACGGGGAACTAAGTTACATACGTGCCATTAGGATGGTAGATTACACAGCAAAATAACATTCTGAAAATGATCTTCTTTAGAATCTTCGCAATATTAGTGGAATCCCTGTGACACGGGGTATGGACATGCTGCTCCAGTAAGCAGAGTATTATGGGCCATAGTCGGAGACCCTGTGCATATGATCTGCCTGATGGCGTTAAAATTAGTTTCAAACAGGTACCGCTTCCATTTCAGAAATAAATAGTTCACTAGATAATCACTGAGATCTGGCAAAAGACTCAATAGCTGGCCCTCAGTTAATCCCCACTCAGGTCTCAAAAAAGGTTCTGCTCACTTATGCCATTACGAAAAGAACTCACACTATTAACATAGCAGATTTATCCGGCCAATAAGGGGGGTTCAGATCTGAATGCCGGCGAGAGATACAGCAAACTTGGACAACTGTTCCGGGGGTTGTTGTATTTCTCGTGCAGAGCGACCTTGCCAGCATTATGGGTGCGATCAGTCTGATGTGCAATGGTATAGATTCTCGCTGTAATGGCACAAGTGAGTAAAAACTATTTAAAGACCTGAGCAGGGACTAATCGAAGGCCAGTCTAGTTTCTCTAGCTTTTGTGCCTTTTTTAGAATTCTCATATTCTCGGTTTTTGTTGCAATCATTTACTTTGCTCTCCCAAAGTTAAAAGGGTAACCCAGACAGGAACCCAGTGCTCACTGTGCTTAGAAGGGTATCAGCTACACCTTGCTGATGAGGCCCAAAGAAGTTCAAAACAATCGTCTGGGGTTACTGTATCTCTCGTGCAGGGAGAACTTGCCGACATTTCGGTTCTGGACTGCTCTTGTGCATGGAATTAGTCTGATTTCTTTGCAATGACACAAGTGAGCAAAAACTATTGATACCTGTGTGGGGATTTACAAACGAGCACACGCTATTGGGTTTCTCTAAGCTTTTGTCCATTCTCACAGTTCCCATATTCTCGGTTCTTTTTTGGGCCTCGTCCACAAGGTGTAGCAGATACCTCTCTATGCAGAGATAGCAAGGGATCCACACCTGGAATTGTACTTTTTACTTAGGGAGCCCCTATGCCTATGCATTGCAGCAAAAACAGAGCGTATGAGAACTCTGAGAATGGGCAAAAGCCTTACCCTTTGATAAGATCCGAGTTTTTGTTCACTCCACTCCATTTCAAAGGGAACCGATACCATTAGCATAGAAGACTGAACCTCCTTATAAGACCAGATCTGAAATGCCGGCAAGTTTATGTGATAAATATTCCACCTGTTTTACAACAAGCAAAAAATACAAGTTGACGTCGTAGCAATAGCAAAGTAAATCCACTGGCTCCTGCTTTATGGCTGGAAAATTAAAACACTGTAATATGACTTTTTATTATTAAACATTAATATAACTTTAAACACACTGTACATAAAAAAGGGGCAGGTGGCGGATCAGTCAGTCCTGGTTCTCAGATGCACCTCTGTATCAGTTCTGGAATGGAGTGATTTTTTAAGATTCCTATTTCAGCTAGGTGTAAATTGAAATTGCAGTAAAATCTGAAATGGCACCATAAACATTTGGAAACGATCAGTGCCAGAAATTTATAACAGGTGAGCGAGAGCCAGAAGGACCCACCTACCAGGATTAGACATTTAACTTGTCTGATGTGCAGAGCTGGAGTGGAAAAGTCGAGCTCCACCACCTACTTTGATTTCCCCAGTCCCTATTTATTGCTACAGCGATGCAGCTGTTGGCAAGAGGAGGCTTTCTTAGCACCCAGGAAAGGAGACTGGCTCCCAGAAGCAGTCTATCATAGCCATAGTTACAGATTAACAACAACAACACAAGCAATGGCTTAGTCCAGCTGCAAGTGTAGGAGTTCACGTAAGGTTTGGAAAGTGAACGTTTAATTATAACTGAACGGCATCCTCATTTTTACAGTTAAAATTATCTCTATCGATCCAGAGACAGTATCACTCTTACGGTTTGTCAATTGCAAGAAGAAATCATATTGACAAAGCCCAGGGATTTAGCTACAAATGTCCTAATTCAGGCACTTGGCTTAGAACACTAGGCCAAATTAGTATATGATGTGTTGATCATGGCCATGCAGTGTTAACCCATGATAAAACTAAATTCTGCAGTTTAGCCGGGAGAACCCTTGACAAGTTGATAATAGTTTCCTCTAGAGTGGTGGAGAACCCTAGTGATCGGAGTTCTGTGCTAAATCCATTTCTGGGCCCCTAAGTGCTAGTACAAGCATGACAAACATGCAACCAATGGCCGCATGTTGCCCACAATGGATATCTCTGTGGCCCATCTGCCCTGGGTTCACTTTGTGCTGTGGCTGCTACCAGCCGCAAGACATGAAAGATATTTCCTATCGGATTCTAGTCTTCCCTCGAGTGCTCCCGCAGGCTAGCCACTCCCCCTTCCCTCCTGCTCGCAGTGCCAGAGGAACGTCTGGCCTGCTTGAGCAGATAAGAGCAGGGCTGGAACTGGAGAATGGACGGCTCATCTTAAGGTACGGGAAGATGGGCTTGGGGGACCTTTCTGTGTAGTATGTTAAATTGGGGAGGGTGGCAATGTATTAGAGTGGTGGGAGGGGGGCAATCTATTAATTTGGTGGATAAACAATAACACAATATAGATAAAATTGGTGCAACCATAAATAATTAAAACAGAATGATAGAAAACTTTTTTGATATGCAGCACCCGCTGTAAACCTTGGTAATGAGGTACAAAAAGATAAAAGTGTAAAGTGCTGGTGCGCAAAAGATATTTATAAAACCTTAAGTGTTAATTGATATCTTAAAATGCTTACATAAGTGGAGTGGGTGTTATCCCATATAACAACCACCTATACCAATCACACATGCATATACCTATACCCTGTACAATATGCACTGTAGGTATTTGTAAAAAGGAGATAAACGAGAAGCACTCCTAGTGCAATAAAGTAATTTAAAATGCATAAACCGCTAAAAAAAAAAACCTTAATAGGATAATCATGCACAAGAGTAGTAAAACAAAAAAAGAAAAACAAATTATAGATATATTATATATACATATACACAGACTTATTTTGTATTAATAAGTGGGCCTATTCCATGGGCATGGGCCTGGAGCTTCAACTCCATCAGCCCCTATGTTAATCTGGCCCTGCGGTTTGGTTGGGATAAGCTATGCTAGTTGTCCATTTTGGCTTAGCATGATGAGAGTTGTAGTCTCCTGAAGTTGCAATTACAAATATTGCCTAAATAAATTAAATTCAGTAATAGTGACTAATTGTTTCCTGTACATCAAACATGAACTTCAATAATAATCGATTTAGGCCAATTTGGGTTAAATTGTAAACTTTGTCTAAATATAAAACTTTCAGCTACTGAAAAGGCCTCCACTGAATAACTTCTCACCTTTAAGCATTGACTCACAGACTTAATGGATCACAGGACAAGAAATAATCCCCACCACCTCTCGGAGTTCTGCACATGATGAGTGCAGATAGAGAGAGTTGTGTTTTGCCAACGTATAGGAGATCAATGAATCTTTTGCACCAAAATCAAATATGAGATCTCATACCACTTTTGCTGAAAATGTTAAATATGCTTTATACATATTAAAGAAAAATAATTTACGTTTTTACATATGTGGTCGACTGAATGACTGATTCTGCGTTAATAAAACCATTGAAAACAATAAGTAAAACGCCGTAGAGAAATGGGAGAGACTATCTCCAGGCCTTCCAAAATATTTCCAGACAATTGCCAAAATGCCAAACATTCAGATATTAGCAATCAATGAATCAAGTGTCAGCACCCCTCCTCATGGCAGAGAGAGACAAGGGAAGTCCCTCCTTGTTTTTTTAAGGATGCAACTTAAACAATAGTGACAGCCTTTCGTAACTTTTTTTTTTTTTTTTTTTTTTAGCCTTTCGTAACTTTTTTTAAATTAGTGTTGGCTTCCACAGCGGTATAAATTCCTATAGAGTTGTGCTCCATTGTATCATAGAAGCCTACCATGATCCTGTCTTACTCCAAAAATCTGGGAAAAGGAAACCTTCCGCACCCCAGATGTTGTAAACTATACCTCCCATAATTGTGGCTGTAAGAGCATTATGGGAGATGTAGTTCACAACATCTGGAGTGCCGAAGGTTACCATAAAGTAATCAGCAGTAAGTCGACAGCATTGACATGTTACAAGTAAGCAAAGTAAATGTATATCAAGAGTAAAAAACAAACCACAGATGTATATCTGAATCGTTCGGGTAAGAAAGTTCTCGAATACAACAACCAATAAAACATATGCCCATGATAGGACGCACCGAAGGCATTCCAGCACCCAACACTTACATTTCACCGTCCAGATGGGAGTTTCTGGAGCTTGGAAAGCAGCTCAGAACCCCAGTCTGCTTCATTTCTGCAGAGAGCAGCTATCTAGCCTCATCCATGATTGTGTTCTGTAGGGTAATGTGGATTTCACTAGCACGAACAAAGAACATATGATGTATTCAGCTATCCCTCCCAGATTTACTGCTGAAAAACAGCAGTGTGTAGGCTTAACCTCTTCAGCAACCGATACAGTAACACAGCTTTCTTAATCATCACCCAGGAGGATTTTATTTTTTATTTTTAAAGGGGGAGACATTGTTGCAAATCACTTTTGAATCCCAGATTGACCTCTGAATCACTAACAGTTCCATAGTAATGCAGTAATGAAGGGGGGTGGGGAGGAGGGGGGAGGTAGAGAGGGGAGTTCTAGCGGGGAGGGGGGTTGTAGCCCTTCAAATTCGGCTTCTCACACCTCTCCGTTTCTGTCATTGATCCAAAAGAAGGCAAAAAAAATAAATAAAAATAAACTAACTGAAGGAATTTCCAGTTGCTATAGAAAAAGGTAGAAAAAGGTAGAGGAACGAATTTCTAGACTCCAAAGTGGAAACTGATGTCACTTGAAAGAACAAGTTAAAGGTGCTAATAATATCCTAACTGGCCAAAAAAAAGCGTCGAAGGTCACCACAGCTTTAAAGGACATTCTATGTCCAATGACCACTGCAGATCACAACACGTGCTATGGTGCAAGAAGCTATGGACACAATCTAACATTGTTTATCACACCATTTAAGAATGACATTTTAAAAAAAAAAAGAAAAAAATGTTTTTTGTTTTTAAAAGTATGCTACCCAATATCTCTTTGCTCCACACTGATCTGCAGTGGTTATGGCATTTGGAAAACACATTACAAGGGACACAGCACAGGCCAAATAAAAAATAAATACATTTTTTAAATGACGTTTAGTAGATATGCCCCATATAATACCTAAAAAAACAGCTTGCGAAAGCTGCAGTTCCCATCTGCAACCTTTGCAAGCCCTCCCCTGCTAATCCCGCCCAGACTTTCTGTGGCTGTCCAATCACAGACATCCCAGTGCAGCTCAATGAGAAGTCTTTGCAAGGCAGGTGCTCTGGGCCATTGCTGCCTCTTGAGATTAGCTCAACTGAGCTAAAGTAACAGGACCGGTTTTCTAATTGTCAGGCAGTTGCGTGTAACAAGGTTCATTTATAAAAGTGCCAAGTTCTATTAAAATCTGTACTTTTTATTAAAGGGACACTATATGTCAGGAAAACCGCTTGGTTTTCCTGACACTATAGTACCCTGAGGGTGCCCCCACCCTCAGGGTCCCCCTCCCACGGCGCTGAAGGGGTTAAAACCCCTTCAGCTACTCACCCTTTTGCCCTGCCGGGCTCCCTTACCTCTCCTCCCCTGCCGACGTCAGCATGTTTGTCTGACGTCCCCGGTGCCGAATGCGCATGGCGCAAGTGTCCGTAGGAAAGCATTTTTCAATGCTTTCCTGTGGACGCTCTGCGTGATTGAGGCATAATATGCTTCAATCATTGCCGATGCGCCTCTAGTGGCTGTCCGAAGACAGCCAGTAGAGGCTGGCTTAACCCCAGATGTAAACATAGAAGTTTCTCAGAAACTGCGATGTTCACATCAGGCAGGGTTAACCCTAGAGGGACCTGACACCCAGACCACTTCATTGAGCTGAAGTGGTCTGAGTGATTATAGTGTCCCTTTAAATTAAATAAGAGGACCCATTATTCAAACATACCGCATTTAAGCTAGCTAAAGTGATTTAGGGGTCTAGAGTGTCCCATTTGAGATAAATAACCAATAAAACTGCCATTCAGCAGAGACTAATTATTAGTACACTGGAGAAGACTGCCTTTATTAGAAATCAGAGTTAAAGTTTTTGGATAATTAGAATGTATTTTTCTCTGTTATCTACTCTAGTCCCTCTCCTTGATCTGTAATGGTGTCGGAATACAAGATCTGGACCGAATATGAAGACTGGATCACAATGGGGCTTGGTATTAATTGAAACCATATATCAGGGCACCATATTCACAGTAATGATAAGGTAATAATCTCCAGGCCTGGATAAGCCATGCACTGACCATACTCGCCTGTTGTATGACCTAGCTACAGTCACAAAGTACACCCATGAGACTTCAAACAGCTGTTCAAACAGATTATACTGACTAAGTGTAACCGTATAAAACAATTATATCACAAATTCTCTTAACCCCTACCATTCCAACACAGGCCAAATTCATGTTTCCATCACCAAGCAATGCAAAATGAAATGGCACACTGTGAAGTGCTAGGTTGTGAGGGTGCGTCAGAAGTGATCTTTACCCACTGGAGGTGCAGACCACATGATCCCATCCAATAACTAAATTAGTTTTTTGATCTCCCCCTTTTGAGCCAGCACTTCAGGCAAACACCCCGTTTCCATTATGGTCCCAAACTGAATGTATTCATTCTCAGCAAGAAGACCCCATTCTCCAGATTGTGACTTGGAATGTGCTTAGGTCATGGTGTTATGTCACCAGGAAACCAACGCCTTATTGACGTTTTATAATGCGAGACAGCTTATTTTCTCTTCTAAAGAACTGCACTTGGTTTAGACACCTCATTCAACTCATGCAGTTTTTTTTTTCTCACATGACGATCCTATCGCCTCTCATGAATCATGTAAAAGTTGGTGCCAAGGGTGAAATACTTCTGTCCAACTCCAATAAGTGCTGTCTAGCAATGTAACACGTCTTGACGTCACTTTGAAGAGAGGTCAACACACAAAGTCTTTGCTAGGGGAAGAGAGGTCAAGGGATTGGCATTGAGACTGACTCGGCCTGTTAACCTCCGTCAACCCTGCAACTCCCAACACGGGTCTCTGCTTGAAAAGCAAGTTCAAAGATAGTATTTCTAAATCCTACAGCTCCTCACAAGACATCATGTGACCATCACGCTATAAATATTCCTGCAAATTACAAGGACTAACACTCTGCATAAAGGAGTAACTTTGATTGTTTTACAAAGACAAGACAGTCCGAGTCCACTGCAGCTGGTGCGAACTACAATTACCAGCATCCACGGGGAGTTTATAGAAGTGACAAACTATGATACATTTTAAATTTTAATAAAGCAATAATATATTCTTAAGGCCTTAATCTTCGTGGAGTCCATTCATAACTTTTGCCACACAATGACAGCATCACTGCAAAATGGCAAAATTATATTATATAAATATGAGACATGAGCCCCCCTAAAACTAGCACGCATGAAGTGGGGAAACCAATAAACATGGTCCCCCCAAATAAGCAGGGAATTCACACACCCTATGTTTTGACCTTCCCCGTGTAGTGCATGGAAAGGGCAGACATATTATCATATTATCAGGGTCTTATTCATTTTATTTTACCTGTTTGCCCACTGCCAGCGTTTACCCGCCAGTAAGTTTATCTAGTTTGATGACATGTCAAATGCTGCCTAACAGCCAGATAACCGTACATTCAGCTAGGTCCGAGATGGCTCAATTTTTCAAGTCCACTTGTTTTATCCCATAATTTTGTCTTTTTGAATAGGCCGGCTTACACCAACTTGACTCTACTTTTTTAACCAACATTCCCTCACAAGTCGTTGGCAAAATATGGCACACTCCACTGACCCTTTGTTCTATTCTAACCTAAATAAACATCACTAAAATAATATAACCAACAGCAAAACTGAGAAAAAACAACAACAAAATGTTATGGGTGACCCAGCAGGTTTCGGGTTATGGCCAGTATATTTAGGGATAAGTTACAATTTAGGTAGGTGAACCTAACCTTAATACTTTCACTAGCACGAATTTCTAAACTTAGCATTTTTACTGCACTAAACCGAATCCTAATACAAGGATTAAAAATACTGACATAATTAAAAAAATTAAACATTACATCAGTTTTGTTCAGTAACATTTTGTTTTCCAAAACGGAGTTCCCACATATGAAGGTAACATCAAGTCATTCGTGATCATGCTAAATTTTACAGGGCTATTCAAGTGTGCAACGTCAGCATTTTAACATTAATTCATACCAAATATCAGATGTTAGACCAAAATAGCTGAGAAACATTCACCACGTAAGTTATGTTTTTAGTTTGGCTGTTTTTGGCATGACATTTTATTTCCCAAAAAATTCATATTTTAATAAAATAATCCTAAAACTGAACATTAAACAAAAACATTGGGGAAATATTCCATCTTGGCTACTTTGGACTATAGTTTGAAATTCCCTTTGGATTCACTCTAAATTTCGGACTATTCAATGGTAAAATTGCCAGAATTTCACTTTGAATTTAAAGTGAATTAAAATGTATAATTTAGCCCAACTAGCCAAAATTAAAGAATAGCTGACTTGGAGATTTATTTTCTAATTCAGATATTTTGGCCTTACAGCCAAAATTCACATTGAATTCCCAAAAATATTCACTTTAGTGATTTGCCCAGAATTCACAAATAAGCCCTTTTCGAATTCCTGACAATTCCTTCATTAGTGAATAAACCTGTAAATATTTGTAAGTATCCCAGAAAACAAGGTATGACAAATCCATCAACATATGACACGGATATCAATGACATGTGTATTTACGTATTAAGTGTATTTAAAGTATTTACAGGATATAATCATCTTCCTACTTTGATCTAAACTCACGTAAACTAATACACTGACAATTTTTTCTAAATCATAAATTTGCTCGAAGAGGTACCGGAGAGGGAGCATTCTACCCTGTAAAATTATAATAGAAAAACACATTTGCAGACTGTTTACTTACCCTGCCCCAATACCCTAAAGGCACCTATTTTAATAGTATCAGATTCTAAACTTTAGAAACATCACAAAGCATCCTTCTTCAGCAATACAGGGTTGCCAGCAACCCGCCTCCAAATTCAAATGCCACATCTGGAAAATGCAAGAAGACGACTCAAAGCTTCTATTTGTTTTCTGTATTCTGTAAAACACCCACTGCTGACCCCTGGAATATGGAGTCTGTGAAACGCCACTCTGCTAACCCACTCTGCATCTCATGTTCATACTAAAGGATATGCCTTGTTTCCAAACGACTCACAACAACAGATCCATTAACCATTTGAAACGGTTTCATATACGCACACATACTGACCCATTATATATGGGGAATGTAATAATTTTTAATTTGCTCAAAAGGAAAAAATAAATAAATTAAACTTAGTTATACATTTACAGAATGCCTGTGAGGTCTGATGATTACTTTATTACTTTTTTTTTTTTTAAGTTTGTATGTAACAGAACAATACAAAACTGTTACATAGCAATTAGTCTGGTGGAGCAGGCAGCTTGAAATACATTGTTTAAAGGTTGGACTTTGGATACATATTACAAATGCTTCAACATGTGCCATAGTTTAAAAAGGGCCTTAAAATTAAACTTTTTAAGTAATCCAACTGTCTGTTCCTCAAAATTGCGCACATTAGCCTGTATCATATCTAAAAAAAAAAAAACAACAAAAAAAAAAACAGTGAAACGGAGAGAAACCAATCAAAACCAATCTGGTGTGCGATTACTTGGTAACTCTACATTCAAAGTGATTTTTTTTTTTTTTTTATTTCTGCTTTGATTTAAGTGCAGTTTCAGGCATATCTGTGAAAGTTCCATTAAGCCCTACTGATTGATAGGCAAGTCATCGACCAGGAGACAAAGTCAAATGTGAGAGATTCTTCTACACACATCAGCGAGGAGATAAACAAACTCAAACGTTGATGTTCTAAAGCCAACAATATATCTACATGTCAAGAGGCCGATTATCTATAGACTGATTCATCTTTTTATCTGTGTATAGTGTCCAGATGGACCTCCTTCTATCTTTAGTTAGTTGATATAGAATGTTGAAACCATGGAACAAGCGAAGAATGCCTCGAAGGTTTGAGTTGTGTGTCACCTACTGTTCTTCTGGAACGTAAACTGAGTTTTATATACGAAGGGACCTACCATTGTTCCATGCATTGTGCCTTTATATGACAATGGAGTGGAGAAATCGATCAAAGTGCAATGAAAACAGGGTTTAGCTACTAAATTGAGAATGGTGGGGAAACGTACAAGCAAATTGCAAATGTTAAGCCAAAACAGAAAACTAGGAAACTATGGTTAAAGGGACACTCCACTGCCCAAATACACAATAAATACAAATCACTGCTTAGTAGATATACCCCAAATGACAACATGCATGCATTTAATTATGCATTTTTTATTTTATATCTAAAAACCTCTTGCTAAACCGGCATTTTTCTTGTCTGCAGCCTTTGCAAACCTTTCCCTTCTAAACCCGCCCAGACTTTCTGTGGCTGTCCAATCGCAGATTTTCCAATGCAGCTCCACGAGAAATCTTTGCAAAGCAGGTGCTTTCAATTGCTGCCTCTTGAGTTTAGTTCCACTGAGCAAACAAAACCCAGAACTAACAGGACTGGTTGTCTGCTTGACGGAGGGAGGGGTGTAACCAGGTTAATTTATAAAACTGCCAATATTTATGGAAATCTGCACTTTTTAATAAATGGAAACAAATATATATACTTCACACAAAACTTTTCAGCAAGCTAAGGTGCTCTAGGGTTCTGGAGGGACCCTTTAAATTTTAAAATGTTTTTCATTTAGCTATTTTACACTAAAATTTGCAGTTTCTGAGTCAATTTGCCAAGATTTATACTGTGGTAATTTTTTTTCTAAAATATATTGTTCTAATTTATCAATTATGAAAGAATCAATACAATTGTTTAAGCACGTGACTTTTCTATGAAAGATCTTATACCGATCAAGGAGAGTCTAGGCTTTTCCTACAGCGTCACAAAAGTGAGAAGCATATATGTGCAGTGATTTAAAAGCGAATATGCCCAATCATAACGTACAAGACGAAGTGAGCCTGAGGCAGGAGGCTCCTTGCAGCAAAACCCATGCAGACAGGTCAGTTGTTCTGGTGCGTGGAGTGTCCATTTAGACACGTATTCACACAAAGTATCTTTTTAAAACAATTGACTTCCATTGATAGTAAGAAGGAAAAAACATACTTTGCATTTCCAGGCTGCTGTTTGATAAACCTTGGACTCTTCCTGTCTTCATTCAGACGTACAGGAAGGCAGTTCTTGATGTGAACCAGATACAAATAGTGACAGTAGACAACATCTGAAACTGGTATTATGTCTAGATATACTGTGTCTTTAAATCATGCTTTAAAAAAACCAAAACCTGTTAACCCATCGCTGGTGCACATCATGTGCTTATCTCTACCCAACAGTCTGGGTCTGTTTCCATCTGACCCTCAGATAATAAGTAACTGTTGAAATGTGATCTGATATTGCTTTTTGAACATTAACAGATCTGATACACAGGAGAAAGTATCAGTACAATTCAGATTTCTTTTTTAAGTACAATTATACTAGCAATAAAGTGTACTTCGGTATCATGAATATATATAGCAAAACAAATTACCAGAACAGGTCTCATTTACCCTATATTTTTAGGAATCTACTTATGTCAATTTGCCAGTATTTTTCGAATGTGTAACAGCATAATTGCTCAGTAATTCTCCTATGTAAATGAAAGACGAATTTGCTGGGGTATCATAGACACTTCCTGGTTAGACTCAAGAACAAAGTATGGTAATTATGTGTAAATGTCTATTTAACATTTTTTTCATTTTTCAACATTTTGGACAAACAGGTGTAAGTATCAGAAATGGTTATAATTATATATTTATATAGTTAACTCCATGAATTATGCTCCATACAGTATGTTAACTCTCAGCCAAAGGAGAAAACAAGAACACAAATACAAAAAAATAAAAATTAAAAAATATTAAAGTCAATGAGCCTTACTCTTTAGGAGGGTCCAGATCTTCAGGACGAGCCTCAAAAAATCTCAGGACTTCTTCACACTGTGATATGTGGGCTGGAAGCTTCACCAGAGACTGGTTAAAAAAAAGAAAAAAAAAAGAAATGACTACTTAACAGCTGGAAACATTCTTAATAATTTTATTCAATCCCTTCATAACAGATGACATACAAGAACGGTCATGACATAGGATTTGATACATTCAATGTCCTGGGTGGGTTAAAGCACTACTAGTCCACATATAAAACACAATATCAAAGATTCTATTTACTTCTAGTTTTATAAAGCCATAACATTAGGGATGGTCTAATGGATATTGATGTTAATGGTCTACAACTCACGGAATTCTTTCAATGCAATAGAGGACTATAGAATAGGCAAGTCTTAGTTCAGCAACATTTGGGGGGTGGAGAGGGGGGGGGGCATAGTTTGAGATGTCTAATTTCTAGACAGCAGGCAGCATATGAAACATTTTTTAGAGCTCAGAGCTCCCAGCACAGTCTACCATTGCCAACCAAATGCTTTGAGGCACTTGGAGTTTCCCCTTTAATAATCTTTACAGACTATTATTCCTTAATAAAAAAATATGAAAATATTCGCTATCTGTGAATTACTGTGCACATTCCTCCAGCATAATTAATGCTTGAAACCCACAAATGAAACAGTATACTTGCAATAGGACATTCTTTCAAAGGGACAAAAAAGGTCCCACAGCTGTGTCACAGCTTTAAACATCTCACATGCAATCCTAAAACGAAAACAGTCAAAGGGAAGGTAATATGAGGACAAAGACCAAACTTTTATTGTAAGGCAGCCTCATAACACAGTCTAACACCTGAACGGGAATATTTACCAGGAATATTGGATTACAGACCAATTGTGAGCTTGCAAGACCTTAAACATTTCTAGATCTGTAGGTATATCGATGTCAAAGTGCAATTTCATTCAACGGCTTTGTAATATTAGTCTGAAAGTACTTCTGACTGCAGATTTTTCATGTAGCTAATCATTAAAATAAACAAAACAAAAAAAACGCTCTTTCGTCAGTATGTAAGTGGTTGCCAGCTGTAGGACTGAAATATGGAAGAATGTATGTGAGTGTGTGTGTGTGTGTGTATTATATGTAGTGTAGATTGGATTAGCCGTATTAGTCCAGTAGACAAGGGGCCAAAATACCAGAGTATTGCAGTATGCAATGATACCTTTTTTATTGGACTAACATAATATTTCAAAGACATGCTTTCAAGAGTTTCCTCTCTTCCCAGGGACTTACTGGTGCAGTGGTCAGACCGCCATTCAAACCTGTGGTTCCCAGTTTAAAGTCGGTGACATTAACACTGTGCTATCCAGTCGATATTATAATATATATATATATATATATACACACACACACACTCTCTCTCTCTCTCTCTCCCCTGTTTTAGGGTTATACAGAATATCCTAAGACTAGCATTTCTAAGAAGATGCATTCTCACCCTGCAATATTCATCAATGGGCTTAAGTCTCTTCACAGCTACATCTCGAATATGGCTCCTCCGAAATAAAATTTTACCTTTAGAAAACAAAACAAAAAAAAAAAGAAAAATGATTAATAACAATTTAAAATAATGGGAATCGCCAAGCTGAAATTAAATACTCATTTTTAAAGCTTCATAAACAAAACTAAAATAGACAAAATCGAAAACATGCTGAATAGCATTTGTGTTTTTACCCCGAGCCCTCCGTACTCCAGGATGCCGCGGATACTTTTCAATCAATCACAGTGCTTCAATTATTTTCTATCGCAACGCTAGGGATATAACTTTCCCACAGAGTTTAAGGATATACAATTCTACTCTCAAACGGAATTCTCAAATACTCCATACTCAAAAAAAGCGCACGCACACACACACACACACACACACACACAAAATACATTCCCTACACACAAACTGCATCACCAGCAAAAACAAACACTCTCTCTCTCCACAACACCCAAACACACATACTAGACCACAAACACAAAACAACCAAATATATTTACACACACTACACCACAAACATCCCTCTAAAAACACATGCAATCCCACAAGCAGCTTTCAAACACATTCACAATGCCATTTACTGCCCCTGTTCCACTTTGTGTTCTGGTATCCCACTTATGGAGACACTAGACACAAGTCAGTATACTGACATATGATACAATAGGATACGGATGTGCACAATTCACATTATTCTGCATTTTATAGCTGTGGGACTCTATGATATATTGCTATTCACATTACTGTAGGATGTTGTGCTTTTTTGCATCTGTCTGTCTGTGCCTCTGTGTATACCTGTCGGTGCTTGTGTATGCCTATCTGTGTCTTTGGGTACTTGTGCATGTTGTGTGTGTATGGGTGTCTGCATACATCCCAACCATCTTGGTTTTGGAGGGCCAGTCCTGATATTCACATCATGTACTGCCATTCTAAATATTCCCTGGTGTCCCACTTTTGGGGACTCCACCATAGTACTTTAGAAGTGCGAGTGCATCATTAGATGAGCATGCGCAATAGTCACGGCACTAGGACCATGCAGAGAGCACTGAAACAGTGCTGCCTGAAAGTGGTGCCCTCAGTGGGCTGACCTGCTTGATCGGCAGGCAGCCAGGAGTGCGTCAAAGCCAAGCCCTCCTACCAGTAATTTGGCAGATTTCCAGGTGAGTACACTCCCTCTGGGTGGAGAAAGTTTTGTGATTGCATCACTGATCCGTCCCTCTACCCTCCTCCTGCGATGTATCAAATTTGTGTATGTCTGTAAGTAACTGAGTGTGCAAAGAGGCATGTCAAGCGGTTAAATAGAGGAGGTGCAGGGGTGAGATTTGGGATGGGGCTTTAGAAAGGGGTCTTCACATTATATGTGGTCCCGGGTGTTATTATACATGCATGTAATGTAACAAACACACAGAGATGGACATGCAATGCACATACACACAATTGCCCCAAACACAGACCTCTTGGCAAAGTGAAGTTTGAATATTCCCTCCCTAATTTGGTGTGCTCCCACCCAGCTCTCTCTACGATGACTGCATTCAGATTTCTTCTTAACCTGAGATGTTCAGTGTACCTACATGAAGTGGTGCTGGTGTTACAGGTAGTTTTAACACTACTGTGCAAACTGCAAAGACATATTCTAGACACTTCCATTTTAAATCCATTCTACTGTTTATGGAACCCATTGTCTAAACCCAATCAAACTATGTACAGACTCTTCAGTAACACTATTCCCAAGTACCGCACAATTCAAATCAACGGATTCAATTTTTCTCAGTACTATGAAAGTGAAACAGACTTATTGTGTTATTTTTGTGTGTTTTTTTTCTTTTTTTTTTTGCATAGCGGCAATTCTGGTCACTTACAATTGGTTGAGAATGTAAAACCACTTTAAATTTATTTACCCTTATGGAATGTCAGGACTTTGTCTGGACAATAACCAATATTGCAGTATGGACAGTGGATGATTGTTACACCACCGCAATATCAAATAATAAAGCTCAATTCAATAACTAGAAACAGCTCTTTGTTCCTAATGAAATAAATAAACAAGTATAAAGAAAAATCCTACATTTGTTCAGAATGCCATTGACCTATATTAATTAAAATGGTCTTCATCGTTCTTTTGAAGATGCAGGCAAGAATTAACGATGCACCCATAATCCATGCTTGGTGTCTGGGGTGGGGTGGCTTTTATGGAGCTAAGCTTACAGTGAAGGAGACTGGCCTTGTGATCAATGGTCATAGTTCCATTCAAAAATATAGTTGTCGCCCGCCTTATACACAATGCCGCATCTTGACATTACTAAATAGTTACCATATGGTCCAACTTACAGGTTCCTCACTGCGTCTTTGCCGCAAGATCTGACTCTTTTGGCAAATCTTTTTTTGTTTGTTTTTTAATCTTTTTCCTCTTTTTATTTCCCTAACCCCTAAATTATGTTCAGTTTAGTTTAGTTTTTTTTTTTTACTTCCCTACCTATATTTTTATTTGACCACACCAGTAATTCTGGAATGCCTAATAAAAAAACAAAGAAAAAAAAACAACCTTAAATGAACATTATAGTCACCAGAACAACTATGGCTTAGTGTAGTTGTTCTGGTGTCTACAACATGTCCCTTCCGACCTCTTTACGTGAACACTGCCTTTTGAAAGAAAAGGCAGTGTTTACATTACTGAAAAAGGAAAAACAGGAGAGCAATAGTTGATAAGTCTTCATTCAAATGAAAAATTAAATTTGATAAACTTTATTATTATAACTTGAATACAACACACAATTTATTAAGAATAGAATACGTTTCAGGAAGTATTACTTTACTGAGAGGGTAGTGGATGCATGGAATAGCCTTCCAGCTGAAGTGGTAGAGGTTAACACAGTAAAGGAGTATAAGCATGTGTGGGCTAGGCTATCCTAGCTATAAGATAAGGCCAGGGACTGATGAAAGTATTTAGAAAATTGGGCAGACTAGATGGGCCGAATGGTTCTTAACTGCCACCACATTCTTTGTTTCTTTAAAGGACCTTGTAGTGTATTTACAACAATATTTAACTGTATACGGTTTACATTACTGCCTTGTAAACCCTCTAGTGACAGTTACTAGACAAGACGCTAAACGTTCTCCATAGAGATGCACTGATTCAATGCATCTCTATGAGGAGATGCTGGTTTGCGAAGTGTGGCGTTTTGACGTACATGTGCAATAGCCTCCCAATGCTTTCCTGTGGTGAAAGCATTGGATTGGCTGAGAACATAAAATTTGATGAACTTAGCCACAGAGATGGCGAGACAGCCGCGGCGAGATAATGTGCGAAACTAGAATAATAGTAAGAAAAATGCCTTTTTTTTAAGGCAGTCAAGGTGGGGCCAGGAACCTACACTATGTTTTTACCAGTATAGTGTCAGGAATAAATTTTTGTATTCCTGGCACTATAGTGTCCCTTTAAATGAATGGATGGAATTGTTGCCAGGCGCTGAACTTCATGTCCCATAAGCCTCTCCTGGCTAGAGCTTCATGAGCTATGCTCAACTCCAATTGAAAATAGTAGAAGCATCAGGATTGGCTGAGGCAGGTCTTTGAGAGCTCAATGTAGAAGCTGCAAATGCTGGGGATTTGCAGCAAAAACGGAGGACATCAAAAATCTGTATTTATTTTTCTTTTGTTTTTAAACACATTAATAACGTTAGTCTCCCAGCCAATAATATCCCATAGAATCTTCATGATGGGATACAAGGGTTTTATTACTTAGAATGCTTTCGGTTATTATCAATTAAACCAGCTATCGATAAATGACGGTCTATGTCGTCATAATAGTCGGGAATTACTAACTCACTAAATAATTGTAATACCTTGTAGAACTGTTGATGGGAAACAAGTAGAACATTTCATGCCGATATGAATGGGTCTTCAAGTGCCAGACTTTAATGACCTCTTGTTTTGAGAAGAAGAACATTAAGGGGTTACGTTCTATAGTGCTGTGATTTGCACATTTTAAACTAGTGAGATGGACCTCTTTTTCACAAAACCCGACATTCCTCCAGGTCACAAGGTTATTTGAAACAAAATTCACAGGAATATTCTTTATTAAATTTGAAAACAAAACAAAATCCACCCACACAACCTCAATGCAATGGAGCCCGAGAGATAATTCACTGTGAAGCAAGCATACATTAATTTCTATACAGTTGTTGCTTTGTCTTCATGACTAATATTCAGTAAAACCTTCTTAAATGTTACCAGTAGTTGTAGCCAAAACATATGAATCGCAGAGCCTGCCAACTTGATGTTTTATGTACATGTCCTTTTTTGATTTGATCTCAAAGGAAAGGTTTCACCCTCATTTCTACCTGCTGGGTGGTAAACACACATTATAAAGCTGCCTTTTTTCAGTTTGGTGACCCATGCTGACGGTATAAAATGACCAGAAAACAAAAATGTATTTTCTGTAGACTCCGTTCAGTCTTGTTCAGGTCCAAAGGAAAGCAACCCGAGTTCCAACACATTATCCAGACACCCTGTAGAGCAAACACTGATGTTCTTTGTGCGGTTCCAAAACAAAAATCTCCATCCAACTGGCAAGTAGAAGACATGTCCTGGTCACCGAGTATCGAAAGAAGCTACTCACTGTTCTTCTCACCGTGCAACGAGAATTAGAAGGATAATCGGCCAACCCGGAGTATCCTCGAGAGGTGAAGCACAGTGGGAGGTTTTCAGGAATCAATTTCTTCAACATCCAACGTATAGCAGTCACAGTAAGAGTACAAACAAGTTAAAATAAATTAATAGTAAGTCTACACCCAAATTCCATTAACCACTGCTATGTGATGATATTGCGAACGGCTATCTTACAGTAAAATGGGAAACACTAAAGGTGGGAGTTGGAAGGACTGGAGGGATGGATTTAAACAACAGAACAAAAAATAAAATAAAAAGACATCAAGCAGGACCAACTGTATTCTACCCTAAATATTGCACCCAATATGTCTGGTGGCAGAGAGTTATTAGGGCTGGATAAACAAAGCGTTTTAGCTCCTAAATGGCAGAGAACAGAACAGTGAGACTGCAGAGGCATGATATATGCAACAAAACTGCTTCATTAAACTAAAGTTGTTTTGGTGCCTGTAGTGTTCCTTTAAGCTTGGAAACAGTAACATTTTAATAAATTGCTAATTTAATACAGCTATTATTATTAGCAACATATTCTGGAGCTCTTTACAATCATAGAAAGGGGATATTTAAAGGTAACAAAACGTTCTGCTCCAAACAAGCTTACAATCTATGAGGACTTAAGGTAGGTGGATATATATTGTTAGGTGTCTTGCTCACGGACACTTACTGGTAAGGGGGGTTTCCCAATTCTAAGGCAGTGATTTAACCACTGCTCTAACCAGCTGATAATGATTTAATCTTGGACATAAAAGTGCTGAATTAAAAATGTAAAATCAGGACATCACTAAGATCTACAACTCCTAGGGTAACAGGAAGCGGAGGGTATTTAGCCAAGCACGGCCCTTCAATGCATTCTGGGTTCTTATGCATTTAACATAATGGATTTGTTCACGTGCACAAGCAGAAACATCTGCAACACTACAGGCGGGAGTGACGGACAAGTGGTGGTCCCCAGAGATACATCAGGCTGATATTCAGAATAAACTAACAAAAATAAACAAACGATTTCCCACAAATTATTCCTCCCCATCTGTGGGAAATTTTATCTCTTCTAGGAAGACAACAGCATGAAACAACGGTACATTTTAACTCGTTGAGTGTCCACAATTCCTGGGTTAGTGAATAAATCCCAAAATGAAAAATAAAAAAAAAAACAGAAAAACTAGACATAAATAAATTGTCCGTAAAACCTCTGAGGGACAAACTGAAGTATGAGAGTTCTAATCACATTTCCAAGAGATAATACGGTTGAGATTTCTTGCAAATAAATATCAAATGCAGAGATTTCCCCATAAGTTACACAATAATAAACATTTTGGATGATTATCACATTTGTAAAGGGTGTTTTCTGGATAGTTCACAGTAGTGTTGAAAATGTGATCCACAGGGGACATTCTGCTGAACCCGGTTTACCCAAGAACATCTGATTAATTATATGACATCATTGTTTTATTAAGTTCATATCTCTAGTGTAAAATATTCACAGCCCACCCTGTGAATATGTTTTCAAGGAACTGGTAATCTAATTTGATCATCCAAAATCCTCAGATATTTTCTCGATTTGTTCTGAAATTTAAGGTTTTGTGTTGTCGTTTATCCTATAATTAATATAACACAGATACTGAAGGTGCACACACCTTTTAAAGGGTACACTATAGTCACCCAGACAACTTCATTGAGATGTCCATCATTGATTGGAAGAGCATGACATTTGGCCGCGCAGGCATACCTCCAATCTGATTGGAGGACCTAGTGAAGATGTCAACAAGCATGCTGAAGTCTTCAAAGGTGGATTGGGTGGCTGCAGCAGAGGAGTCACAGGGCTGGAAAGCAGGTAAGTAATCCCTTTTAAACTTTAATTTTTAGCAGCAAAGTGGGCTGGACAGAAGGGATGATTTTTTGCTTTTGGAGTATTGGTTCCCTTTAAGAAAGACCAGGAAGAGTCAGTCTGCCAGTTCAGCTTTTGTGGACTACAACTCTCAAAACGCTCTGCCTGGTAAATGGCTGAGAGTCATATAGCCCACAGCGGCTTCACTCCCACACTTATCCATCACAAAGATCTTTCATTGACATCCCGTAAACCGAAAAATAACTGCTAGAAAAAAAAACACACAATATTTTGTATTTAACACCAGAATAAACTATAGAACTTTTTTTTAATAACATTTTGTAACAAGTTGTAATCTTTTACACTTTAAACTACTGCACGACTAAGCACATGGAACTGCTCCCGATGACGCAAATGTTCTATTTTGTGCTCTATGTGCAAGATTACAGTAAGTCCCTCCAAACAATGTTACAAGGATTACAGCTAAAATGGTTTAGTTCTTGTGCAGCTGCCAATAACTTGCTCCAGTTAACTGCTCATCTAATTAAACTGTGTTTTAATTAGTCACTACTGCCCATCATTTCCATTGTGTTTTGGGAAAATCTAACACTGGGTAAATGAAGTTATTAGTTATGGTATGAAAAGAAAAGGGAGGAGATGCCTCGGAGGCAGGTATAAAAGATGGATACTTCCGTCATGGTAGTAAGATTGCACTTTTATACCCTCCCTCAGGGCATGTCCTCTTGTGTTCTCTTCAAAATGTAATTGAATGACTTGAGTTCTTGCATGTTGTGGATGGCTAGGTTATATTTTAGGTCAAGGCCAGACAAAAGGTAGATCTTCATCTTTTGTCAAACTACAGCTCCCATGGTACTTAAAGGGACACTATAGTCACCTGAACAACTTTAGCTTAATGAAGCAGTTTTGGTGTTTAGAACATGCCCCTGCAGCCTCACTGCTCAATCCTCTGCCATTTAGGAGTTAAATCCCTTTGTATATGAACCCTAGTCACACCTCCCTGCATGTGACTTGCACAGCCTTCCATAAACACTTCCTGTAAAGAGAGCCCTATTTAGGCTTTCTTTATTGCAAGTTCTGTTTAATTAAGATTTTCTTATCCCCTGCTATGTTAATAGCTTGCTAGACCCTACAAGAGCCTCCTGTATGTGATTAAAGTTCAATTTAGAGATTGAGATACAATTATTTAAGGTAAATTACATCTGTTTGAAAGTGAAACCAGTTTTTTTTTTCATGCAGGCTCTGTCAATCATAGCCTGGGGAGGTGTGGCTAGGGCTGCATAAACAGAAACAAAGTGATTTAACTCCTAAATGGCAGAGAATTGAGCAGTGAAATTGCAGGGGAATGATCTATACACTAAAACTGCTTTATTTAGCGAAAGTAATTTAGGTGACTATAGTGTTCCTTTAAGGTAATGATGTGTTGGGTAACAATGTTAATGCTCCAGTATATAGGTAATAATCTGAGGACACCAATACAGTTATTTACTACAGTGTGATTTGCTGAAATTCTAAACTAATTCTAATTTTTATTAGAGTACAATAGCCGAACTGGAAACATTTTACAAATCTGCGATTTCAAATTTGGCTATTTCGACTTAGATTTCCTTATTGTTTCCATACTCCCGACTAACCAAATTTGTCAAGTATTTATTGAAAATTACATGCATCATGCTTATAGTTTAACTTTGTGCCTAAAGGGACACTATAGTCACCAAAACAACTGCTAGTTTAATGAAGCTGTTTTTGTGTATAGATCAGCATCTGAAGTTCCACTGCTCAATTATCTACAATTTAGAAGTTAAATCACTTTTGTTTCTGCAGCCGTAGACACACCTCCCCTGATTATGACTGACACAGACTGCATAAAAACAAAATAGTTTTATTTTCAATAAATTATTTAACTTGCTTTAAAAGTTTTCATCTCCTGCTCTGTAAGTTGATCTTTAATCACATACAGGAGGGTCTAAAAAACTATTAACTGAACAGGAGATAGTACATTCTAAACAGAATTAGCAATAGAGGAAGTATAAACATTAGATGACTCTTTACAGGAAGTGTTTAGGAAGGCTGTGTAAGTCACATGGAGGGAGGTGTAACTAGGGCTATATAAACAAAGTGATTTAACTCCTAAATGGCAGAGAATGGAGCAGTGAGACTGCAGGAGGCATGGTCTATAGAACAAAAACGGTTTCCTTAAGCTAAAGTTGTTTTGGTGACTGTAGTGTCTCTTGTTTCATATTTAATAAGGATTACAATCTAGCAGTTCTACTCTTTATTCTTTAGTTAAATTGAATAAAGAGTAAATGTCTTTGTTTGACAAAGCACCCTGATATTTACTCTGACTTGAAGAGAAATACAAATCTGAATAGCAAAATTGAGACTAAAATACCTAATATGGAGAAATAAGCCTCTCCATTTCATCTCTTGTCGTAATTTTGCTGCAATTCGGAATTTAGTGAACAAACAGCATAGTCTGCAAGCAAACATATGGGAGAAATGCAGCGATGTCACCTTTCAGGATCCCGGAGTAATAAACATGATTTATTATCTGTGTAAAGCTGTATATCAGATCATCTTGTTTAGAATTGCAATTGTGAATATGTCTCATTAATAATTCCATGCTGGTTACATAGAATACTTGAGGTTTGTGGCTTCAGAAAGCCCAGAGGCACTGGCAAAAAAAAAAAGTATACACAGAATACTAAGATTTCGCCTGTATTTCCAAAATAAACAACCAATGATAAAATAGAGACACAGATCAGTGTGCATCGTATTTTATACTTGCCTGCGTCAACTGCAGACATGTTTCCAACCACTGTATTAAAAGAAGAGTGGACTCTCTCCAATAATAATGAGAATCTCCGGTTTGATGCTGTGAATGGCACGGTGTGAATGGCAGAAATGAGAGCTTGTAACATTTTGGGACTTCGTTTTCTACGATGAAACTGACTCTTCACACAAATAACATTTTTATATATGGAGGGACCTCACCAGTGTATAAGAGATTTGTTCACACCAACACAGCCTCTCAGACAACTTGTTTAAGTGCAGGGTCCAGTCCAGGACGTAGGGACTACATGAATATTAGTTATGGCAGGAGAGGCAAAACCATAACTGAGAAGCAAATCAATGACTCCACTATATACTGTGTTCTATAAAAATTAGCAAAGTGTTCTCTTCTCATTACAGGGTTTGGTTTTCATGGAGGGAATACGAAGTTCTTCTATGGACAATTGATATGCTTCATGGTTGACTGTGGACATGTTCTGGCTTGTTTCAAATTAAAGGTCAACCCATCTATGCCAGTCACTGATCCTTCTATCTCCCCCCCCCCCAAACACCCTTTCTTAAAAATAAACAAAACAATTTCCTTGTTCCAAATCGGCTCCCAACGCAATTATCCCTGTGTAATAATCATGTTTCTGTTTAATTCGTTTTGTTATTTGGTGTATGGTTTGTACCCTTCAAATTTATACAAGAGCAGAGCAGGAAGGGGTGGCACAACTCTGCATGATTTTATTCATTTGTTTCTTCTTTTGTAGAGTATGTGCATAATTATTTATATATAACGTAACGTGTTACCTTTAGTTCTTCCTGGAAGTTTCACTGAATGGTTGCCAATATACGTGTGTTTTTTTTTTAACGAAACTGTTTATATCGATTACTCTCTCAATAAAATATTCATGAAAAAAAAAAAAGTTTGCCAAACACTTTATCATATGTAGAACGGAACAATCCAAAAACTAAACCTAGTGTTTCTATCACCATTCACACCAACTGAAGATACTGAAGATTTAGCATTTCTTATTTGGGAGCCATTTTTGTATTATCTTGCACAGGGATACACAAAGCCCAGCGGATGCAGGACACCCTTGATCTACTGCGTATCTTAATTGGGAACACGAAGGGCTGCCTGACACCAGCATTTTGCATTGTACATGAAAGATATAGAAACCGCCCTTTACACTGCCATCGGTATCATTCTAGACTGCCATGTTACATTGGAAGCCTACCTGTACAGGTCTCCATAGTGACAGCACCTAAACGGTTACATTTCCACCAGCAGTTGGCTGTCTTAAGTGTTCTGCATTGTAGAATTGTCATCAGTGTATAGGTATGAATTATAATTATGAACTTTGTTTGCATTAACAGTAGTATATTCTTCCATTTATGATTTAACTAAATTACATGTTTTTTCTTTGTCTGGGGTTTATCTAACTTACTCTCCTGATATCCTGGAAAATAATTATCTGTTATCCACAGAGCTCCAAAGAAATAAAACTCCTAGTAATGTGTTGTATGTATGAGGGCATCACATTGCTCCACTACAATAAAACTCACAGCAATATGTCGTGCACATGAGAGTATCACAGAGCTCCATAGCAAAACAGAATTTTTTTTATCCCAAATACCACTAGTTCATATCGCTCCACATTACCATTCTCAAGATATTTAGAAAAATCAGAATAGGCAAAGTAGGTTAATTCAGCAAAGTGATGGATAACTGTAGAGTATACACAAGGCAAATTGTAGGCCAAAAGAGATCATTTGGAAAACTTCCCAAATGCATCTTTTTTTCCAGCAAACCTTTTTGGCTGGAAATGTGGAATTCTCTCATCAGACCTTCCAAATTCCTAATTTAATATTGTATATTTACTACAGTGTGAATTGTCGGGTTTTCAAACTGTAATTAAAATCTTAGGTCATTATGAAGTCAAAATAGAAATGTAGAGATTTTTTTTGTTGGTTTGTTTTTTTCTTTAAGTCAGATATATTTTCCGATCACCTATTTGGCCCTAACATTTGAATTTCTCCATAATCTACATTTTAGTAAATATAACCCTGATTTAGATCAGAGGTATAATGAAAGGGGAAGGGGGAGCTGCCACTTAGACTGTGATTTGATAACTGGCACGCTATCTAGCAAGACAAATCCCAACGCACCAGACATGTTAGAAAAAGTATATTATTATACCGTTATTTACTGTGATCCTGACCACAACGGCAAAGCATTAACACAGCAGACTGTAGGTATTAATGCAGGCATAGAGAAACCTAGACTAAATGCTCTCAACGCCTGCTAAACAAACCAAATCATGCCCTCAGCAAATAAATAAATAAAAAAGTAAGAACATCGTATTTCTTGCCAAGGCAGAATTCTTTAAAACACTGCCCAGTAATGAAAAGGTAGCTTGTTCCAGGAGGTTGTTAACAGATTAGTAATGTAAGATGTGTCCCTTGCTGTTAATTAGCTGTAATATGGTGTACTATAGATTAGGCGTTTAAAGTGAAAATGTACACACGTATTGAAGAAATTATTGCGCTTAACAAGAATTGCAGTTTTCAAAAACTGTAAAATAAGTAAATACACAGAGAAAATATTTTACAGTTTCGCAAATATAATTTTTATCTTTTTTCTTAAATGATATTTTCTATTTTTCTCACTAAGGCCTACCCACTGAAGTGAGAATTATGGCAAATAGACGAAAAGACTGCACGTTTTAGGCCAGACGAGTCAATTTGGAAAAAGTAAAAAAAAAAAAAAATTGCATATTTTCCCTTTTTCGCTACCTCGTGCTAAAATGTTTGGTTCCCTTGTCAGTTCTCTATAATTCACTATTTAGCGAGTCATGCTGTCAATGCTACGAAATTGCAGGTTGAAGTGAACGACTAGCATGATATGGTAACAGGAGATCCTTAAAAATATCTGCTGGGCCCGGATTCTGCAAATCAATCAGACGCAGAGAATGGAATACAGGAGTACAGTTACTAACCTGGCTCCAGACTCTCATGCCATTGGCCACAGTGTAGATCATATAAGTAACCCCTATTGCTTATTTTGGTTGTTTTGAGTTCCAGGTATTTGTGTAGTGAACCCGCTATCCACGAATTGAGGGATTGATAACTTTCACATTCACGTACATATCAATTGGGAAAAATTTGACAAATATAATATAAAAAACTACATTTTGTATTAGAATTTTTTAGCAAAACAGACATTCAAGAATTATATTCTACTCTAAAGATCACCTCATCGTGTTGTAGAATGACCAATAGAATAGCAGGCAGGCACACTATCCCTATGGGTCGCACACAGAATCCTATAATTCTCATAGTTCTTGTGGGATACAGCCATGTCACACAGAGATAGAGCGGCCAATACACAGCAGGAAAGACTAAGTAGATCAAACAAATCAAATTCAATATTTATTTTAACTATAAATTAGCTCATTTGGCTCGCACTATGTACAGGCGTAAC
Source organism: Pelobates fuscus (assembly GCF_036172605.1). Classification (NCBI taxonomy): domain Eukaryota; kingdom Metazoa; phylum Chordata; class Amphibia; order Anura; family Pelobatidae; genus Pelobates; species Pelobates fuscus. The sequence goes on along the minus strand of NC_086326.1, from coordinate 29,406,800 downwards.
TACTAAACAACACATTTAAATACTAATTAAATAATAATTCAAATATTATACAGAGGGTATCATTTTTTTAATGAAACATTGCAGGGAAGATAAGGGCATTGAGAGTGTACATCTGCCATGCTCTTAATTAACCAAATGTTTAGCAATCTGAGGGGTAACGGAAATGGAGACCCCTGAAATGATCAAGCATGGAGCCCACTGTTACTTTTTTGTCTACATGAGGAAGACAAATGCAGTCGAGGGTGGTATGCATTGATTGTTCGACTAGGAGTATATGTGTGCAGGACTCCAGACCACCAGCCCGCCATCCACATTAGATGAATGGTTTGAGAGTTATTTTTAAAAATAATTACAGCCATGAAGAAAAACCATTGTCTGGATTCAAGAGAAAGAGAGAGAAAAAAAAAAGCACTAGCTAGTCAGCAGTTTGTGTAAAGAAGAACGACAATTCCTTAAATGAACAGAATCCTGCACGCTAAATAATACTGAATAATAGAACTGAATTAGGCAAGAATGGGAGAAAGTACCATCTCAGGAGTTGGGAGTGGGTAGTGCCATCTTGAGAGGTGGGGGTGAGTAGTATAATCTCAGGAGTTCTGAGTGGGCAGTGCCATCTCAAGAGGTGGGGGCGGGTAGTACCACCTCAAGAGGTGGTGGCAGGTAGTACCATCTCAAGAGGTGGGGGTGGGTAATACCATTTCAAGAGGTAGGGGTGGGTAGTATCATCTCAAGAGGTGGGGTGGGCAGTACCACCTCAAGAGGTGGTGGCGGGTAGTACCATCTCAAGAGGTGGGGGTGGGTAGTACCATTTCAAAAGGTGGAGATGGGTAGTAAAATCTCAAGAGGTGGAGGTGGGTAGTACCATCTCAAGAGTTGTGGGGGTAGTACCATCTCAAGAGGTTGGGGGGTGGGTAGTACCATCTCAAGAGGTGGGGGTGGGTAGTAGGATCTCAAGAAGGGGATGTTCAACTTAAAGGGGTTGGAGGAGTACCATCCTGAAAAAGGCCGACAGGGAACAGAGAGGAAGGAAAGATGGAAAAAAAAGAGAGACAGGCAACTTACAACATAAAGAGAGGGAACAGCGAAAACATTGGCTATACCAGGCAAAGGCAACCTTCGGCACTACAGATGTTTTGGTCTACACCTCCCATGATGCTTTGCCAGCATTGTGGGTGTAAGAGCATTATGGGGGATGTAGTCCACAACATCTGGAGTGCCGAAGGTTGCCTATCCCTGGGCTATACCATACCTCACAACATTTCAAATGGACAAAGAGGGACACTTTAGTTTTAGGGATGTGGGTTGGGACTATTCTGAGGAATGTTATGTGATTTGCTAATAATTTATGGAACTACAATGTAATTTATAACAAACACACTGCATCTTATTTACACAGTCTGATTTCTAAACACATGTATTGTAGTTGAATGCTGGCGATGGACAACCAATGGCATCATACCCCCCTCCATGTCACCATAAATCTTTCTTCAGCCCTGCAATGAGGGGGAACAATGTCACCAGAGGCTGCAGGAGAACCTGGACTCGGTGCGGGATCAAAGGTAAGTTTATTCCACCTTAAGAGGGAGAACATACCAGCAAGGCTTATCCCATCCAAAAACAGAGTTTTATTGAAACGTTTTATGGTTAGAGAAGCTCCTTAAGGCCAAATAATGCGGTATAACAATACAAATACAAAAAGAGAAGTCCTGCGCTTAAGCAGCAAGGACTACAACACACATCAGCCCCAATATATAGTAAAAACCAAAGAAAAGAAAATGTTACTTGCGCTTTCTCCTTAATCCCTATGTATATTTAGACAAATGGAGGTAATTTAGTTGCTCCAATGGCCATTGGAGGGATGCCCGCCTGCCAACGTCAAGGCAGACCCCCCTAAGCGGGTCCTAACACTGACCCTTCAGCCTGCTTCCTTGAGCTTCTGGCAAAGATATCTCTAATGAGACAGAAAGGGGTATTTTTTATATACACCCCTTTACTTATTAACCCTTAATAGGGAACACATGGGATGGGTAGCAGCATTGTAACCAGGCTGTGTGATACAAAGTAAATACAAATACAAAAAGAGAAGTCCTGCGCTTAAGCAGCAAGGACTACAACACACATCAGCCCCAATATATAGTAAAAACCAAAGAAAAGAAAATGTTACTTGCGCTTTCTCCTTAATCCCTATGTATATTTAGACAAATGGAGGTAATTTAGTTGCTCCAATGGCCATTGGAGGGATGCCCGCCTGCCAACGTCAAGGCAGACCCCCCTAAGCGGGTCCTAACACTGACCCTTCAGCCTGCTTCCTTGAGCTTCTGGCAAAGATATCTCTAATGAGACAGAAAGGGGTATTTTTTATATACACCCCTTTACTTATTAACCCTTAATAGGGAACACATGGGATGGGTAGCAGCATTGTAACCAGGCTGTGTGATACAAAGTAAATACAAATACAAAAAGAGAAGTCCTGCGCTTAAGCAGCAAGGACTACAACACACATCAGCCCCAATATATAGTAAAAACCAAAGAAAAGAAGCAGGCGGCATCCCTCCAATGGCCATTGGAGCAACTAAATTACCTCCATTTGTCTAAATATACATAGGGATTAAGGAGAAAGCGCAAGTAACATTTTCTTTTCTTTGGTATAACAATATATGTAAATCTCTGTCTGTGAAGAGGAGTATCAAGGCTTCCCAAAAAAAACTTAACTTATTCAGGAAAATCTCACTATAAAGGAAGAGAACGCAAACGTTAATCATTTTATAAAAAGTAATTCAAACTGTAGTTTTCCATTTAAAAATTCCACATTAAAATTGCAATAAACTGGGCAGCACATAAGGCTGTGATCAGGGGATCTCTCATCAAGTTGGCTACCAGACGAAAGAAACAGAAACATTCTAGATTGGAAACATTGCTGGGACGGCTGAGGACCCTTGAACTAAAACACCAAACGGCCCCTGACACAGAGACTTACGAGCGATTGGAGGCGGTTAGGAGGGATATTCGGACTTTACTGCTAGATGATGCGGCACGCTCCATGGTGTGGTCGAGGCGGACTTTTTACGAAAAATCCAATAAAATGGATTCACTCCTAGCCAGGACTCTGCGTCCCAAACAGGATCGTACGCACATAACAGCAATAAGACACCCAGATGGCACGACCAGAACAAGGCCCGACGAGATTGCTCGGGTTTTTGAGAACTTTTATAAACAATTATACAACCATACTCCAGATAAACAGACATATGATGAAACTGAAGAAAGGACCATACTCGAATATCTCGATAAGCTCGGGATGACTAAACTCAAGAGGGAAACAGTGAGTGTTCTTGCTGCTGATATCACCGAGGAGGAAGTTTATAAAGCCATTTCCGACTTGAAAGGCAACAAGGCACCGGGACCAGATGGCTTCGATGGCTCCTATTATAAAATTTTTAAGGAAGAACTAGCGCCTCCACTGACTAGGCTCTTTGCCGCTCTCAGGCAGGGGGATCAGCTGGATCCGACCATGGCCCTCGCTACTATCGTTTTGATACCCAAACCAGACAAGGACCCCCTTGCACCTGAACATTACAGACCTATCTCACTGATCAACCATGATCTTAAGATCTTAGCGAAAATACAAGCAGAAAGACTGAATCCGTTGCTGACCTATCTGGTCCACGCCGACCAAGTGGGTTTCATTCAGGACAGACAGCTATTTGAAAATACTCGGAGGAACATCGACCTGATCTGGAAGCAAGCTACCTCAAAAATGCCGACGTTAGTGGTAGCTATCGACGCAGAAAAGGCTTTTGATAGGGTGAGGTGGCAATTTTTGTTCACGGTGCTGAAACATCTGGGGTTCCCGGACGAATACATAACAACCACGAAGGCTATGTACCACGACGTACGGGCACAAGTACAGATTACAGGAGCCCCTATGACGCCATTTCGGCTATATAACGGAACCAGACAGGGTTGCCCACTCTCCCCCCTTCTATTCGTGCTAGCACTGGAACCACTACTCCAAGCTATAAGGCAACATCCGAACATAAGGGGTGTGCGGGTGGGAAATAGTGAATTCACTGTATCGGCGTACGCCGACGATGTCCTCCTTACCATCACCAACCCCTTGGATTCTATGGCTGCTCTACAAGAGGTCATAAGGGAGTATGGCGCGACATCGGGTTATAAAGCCAACATGGAAAAGACCAGTGCAATGCCGATTCACATGCCAGATACCGACGTACACCGCATCCGAGAGACCTACAGACTTCGAGTGGAAAGGGAGGCCTTGAAGTACTTGGGCATTCAACTTACGGCTGACCCACTACGCCTATACTCCGCTAATTATGACCCCATGCTTCGAACATTGACTGGAGATTTAGAGAAGTGGACGGACAAGCCAATCTCCTGGATCGGACGGATCAACTCGGTTAAAATGAACGTCCTCCCACGTATTCTGTTTTTATTCCAGGCTTTACCTATTCGAGTTACAAAAACCCAATTGACTCCGTTACAAAGATCAATAGGTGAGTTCATCTGGCAGAATAGGAGACATAGGATATCTAGACAGGTCCTATACAGACGTAAGGATAGAGGGGGATTGGGCCTACCGAACCTATATTTCTACTATTTAGCTGCCCAGTTGACACAGGTAGCGATGTGGCACTCTTCGCCGGAAGTGAGGCGGTGGGTGGAGATAGAATCCGAGATAACGGGGTGGGACGTCCCCCATTTTACCATGTGGGTCCCGAAGGACCATAGGCCTCGGATACGGGCACTTTGCCCGTCCATTCAAAATTCACTCCGCATTTGGGACGAGAACGGTCGCAAATACGGACTGGCATCATCCCCCTCCCCCTTAACCCCGATACTCCGGAATAGGGAATTTCCGCCGGGAATGGCTCCTAGAGAATTTCAGAATCTGGAAAGAATAGGGTTGCAGCGGATTCATCAACTTTACCATAATGGGCAGATAGTCCAATTCGCAGACCTTCAGCGAGAATCCCACTTAACACCAACGGACTTTTTTCGCTATCTTCAGATTCGGGACTTTGCTAGAAAGCCCCACATAAAAGGAGCTGCGCAAGCAGGGTTGACATTCTATGAGAAATTATGCCGAGCTGGAACCGTCCCCAAGGGTATGATAACACACTTGTACGCCCACCTTAGCACGGAGAACAAAGAATGGGGCCGTTTGGCCTACGCTGCCCAGTGGGAGGCGGATCTGGGAGAAGTTTTGGAAGGAGTGGAATGGCAGGAAATGTGGGAAGCTAACAAAAGTTCATCCGTTTGCGTCACCCTCCAAGAACAAACATGGAAGACCATGTTCCGCTGGTATACCACTCCTGTCAAACTCTATAAGATGCGCAAACTGGATACGGATGATTGCTGGAGGGGATGTGGTACCAGGGGTACGTACCTCCACATGTGGTGGGAATGCCCGAAACTACGCAACTTCTGGAAGGCAGTTGAAGGCCTATTGACGCAGACCTTTAACAAGCCCCTACTATTAGACCCGTGGGTATACCTACTGAACAGATCCATTGACGGATGGACCAAAAGGGAGCAGACTCTTGTCCACAAAATAACCCTTGGGGCTAGACGAACTATTGCCACAGCTTGGCTCTCTCCTGCAGGGCCGGAGATTTCGGGAGTGATATCTAGGATTCGAGACTGCCGACTGATGGATGATCTGACAGCACGAGTGAAGGGGACGACGGAGAAATTCATAAAACTTTGGGAGCCCTGGGATAATAGTTTAGCAGGATCTACGTAGACGGACCATATACATCAGTATGATGGGGTTTGGGGGACCCTGGGGTTTTTTCCGTCCCGCGCTGGCCCAGGCTGGTCGTCCCGCTCTTGCCGCGCCCCGGTTCCGGCGCCTCGCCTCATTTCTCTCTTCTCTCTATCTGGACTTTTCCCTTTTCTCCTTCTTCTTCGACAACCCTTATTTCTCGGTTCTCGAGCGATGGGGGTGGGTCTCTCTTTATAACATAGGTCTAATTCTATCTTATTCCTTATTTTGCCTGCCTTACCAACATCTCCTCAGGTGCGATCGGTGTGATAAGGGAAGGTGGAGACCTGGTATTATCCGGTTCCCTTCCCTACTAAGCCCCTTAGGGGACGACTTAGAATTGCCTGAGACTTATAAACAACCTTCATTGAGAGCCAGTTGACATAGATGACCTAAACGGGGAAGCCAGGGGTGGTTTTGCATTTGCTATCAGTTCGCTTCTCGAATCACCACCGTTAGCTACTACCCACCTGACACGTAGCTTTATGTACTTGTGCCTCCTGTCGAATCGAACACCGGGGACTTAAACCAAAACATATTAGACTGATACCGAATCCCCGATGGGAGGCGGGTGGAATGGAATTTAGGGATAGGCGTGTCTTGTAGACAGATATCGATTAAGATTGCTTCTGGTTAAGAATGCTCTTTTACGCTCAGGCTTCTGCGCAGGCCACACGGTCATATTGTTTCTGTTTTGACAATTGCGGGCAAGAGTAGAGAATTTGAATACTGATGCCATATAAAAAACACAAAATCCTCGATGGGGGGCAAGTTGTATAGCATTTACAAGGGGGCTTGTGATATGGGCATATTTTCATTATTACGTTCACAAAACTGTTCTTTTGTACTTTGGCTTCTGCGCAAGCCTTCGAATTGTCTAATTCTTGCCTTACCCATCGTGTGCAAAAATAAAGAATTAAAAAAAAAAAAAAAAAATTGCAATAAAAGAGTTTGACGATACAAGGTAGAAATGTGTTAACTATGTGAATTTACAATCTTATCCAACGTGTTATTGAGGGTTGCTGCCATATTCTGTCTACCAGATGTCAACACTGACAACAGCAAAAATGATTTCCCATTTGACATGATGTGAGTATTTGGCAAATTAAGCCGTTTTGGGAGACTAATAAAAAAAAATCTGGAATATCCCTGAGAACTAAAGCAAAACTAAACTCTCCTTAGTACAGAAAATACGAGAAAGCTTAAAACAAAAAGCATTGTAAATAAACACCATATATGCCAGTGCAAATCAGTGTATAAAACGGAAAAAAAATAGAATGGATGACCCATGTAAATGGGATGAGCGCAAAGTCATTAGATTCGTATAGAATAGAACCTAACAAAAATAGGATACATTGACTTTTGTGTCAGATTTATGCAATGTTTGGTCATGTCAATAAATCCTAATTACATACCATCCAATAGGGTAAAAGAGGGCAGGCCAATGACATGAATTGCAGTCACTGTCCCCAATGTGCTCTTTGCATGGTCTTACAGCGGAGTGATGTGCTCGTGCTACACTTTCTGTTGACAGTTTCCAAGTGTCTCCAAAAATGGAGACCAAGGAACAAATGGATGTCGGGACAAGTCCCTGAAATAGGGACTGTCCTGCTATAATCAGGACGATTCAGAGGCCTACTATTATCTTTTTAATAGTATATTATTAGAAAAGTATGAAATACAATTATAGTACATGCTACAATTTCCTTATTTATAATATTTGCTGTCGGAGTTTAAACCTATCTACATATTCTAACCAGTTTGTATACATCCTGTTATTCTGTATGGCTTTTTCACTTAGCCATTCATATCCTTTTTCCATCCTTATCTGATGTTTGACCTGTTGTATAAGTTCTTGTATACTAGGTACTATTTGTCGTTTCCATTTTCTGGCTATAACAGTCTTTGAGGCCATCATTACATGAATTATTAAAATTAAATCTTTCTCTGGTATGTTTCTATCGATCATGTGCAATAGTGAACATTCTGGTCTATTTGTCACCGGGGGTGGGGCTAGATCTTTCATAACTCCAAAAGCAATAATCCATAATGTCTTTATCTCTGGGCATTAACCTTCTATTATATCACCCAAGTAAGATATTTGAATTTATTTTTAGGGGCTTTAACTTGAAGTTTATTGAGCTGTATTTTATATGTTGTAGCTATTGGTCTCAGGAGCACACATATAATGCATGCATGTTTAGATAAGTAGAGCCTGTGTGTGCGTATATGATATACTGTTGTTGTTATGGTGCTTGGGCTGTTCTTTTATAGGGGTGCAGGGTTTGGCCATTTCACCTGAAACAACCGCTTTTTAATCTCAGTTTAGGGATATTTATAGCTGCTGCTATTTTGCATTTATGTGCTAAATAATTAGCCGTCACTTTGCATACCAATAGAATGTTACTAGATATTTAGCACTTTGCTCTCGGGCAATATGTGTTTGGCTTTCTTAAAATCTACCCCACCATTCCTTTATCATCCATGTTTCCCTAATTTACCTTTCAGTGTGATCTCTTTAGTGATCACCACGACCACAATTTCACAATGCTGTTTTGTAAACCTAGACCAGTGATGTCAGATTCTCCGTAGAATGCCAGGAAATGCTTTAAGTCTATTCAAAGAAGCAAACTTGAGAGGTTGTAAAGTTGCATTCAGAAAGGCATGAGTCAAAATGCACATAAACATTTACTGGATACACGGGCACAGATTGCTGCTAAACCAGCATAGACTTGAATGTCTGGATGAATTAAAAATAAAAGCATTTATTAGCAACACATACGCACTACTGCGGCAAGTGTTAGGAAGCTCCAAGTACTCAAATTAAAGTACTAAATGCATCTCAACTGTATCTCTCTTTGAAAAACAAAACAGTATAGTAAACAGAATACTTTGTGTGCTTACAAAAAAAAAAAGCTCAACTGATGGTGCATTGGGATATTGGGGCATGCCCCCTCCCCCCACCTTTCCACAGTGTATAACCTGGGCCAGGTCATGTCATTTTTACCATGTTCCAGGAATCAAAACTCTGAGCTGTTCAGGGTATTTTTCACTAAGCTGCGAGTATTGAAATTCACATCAAAATATTCTGCATCTACTGGCTCATTGCAAATAAATTGTGTAAAAGCTTGATGAATTCTAACAAAACAGTTCATTTGCACAGATAACTGTTTTGGGTTAGATCGACTCCCTACCCTACCCAAACCTTCCCTAACAAAAGAAAAAAATGGTATTTAAGTTTCCAGTCAAACAAATGCCTAAATAATTAAATTTATCTCCGACATTCTATGCCCATTAGTCAGTGAACACATGGACATAACCTATACAGTCGGGCATGCTAGGGCTTGCATGGCCCCAACCAAAACAAAAGAACATCTAATTAGATTTGCTCATATTTCACCGTTGTCCCAATAGGCTTGGTCCCTCCAGCACTGAAAACCTAACAAGACCTCTCTAGTTCAGCAAGTGTAAAGAGGGGGTGTAGCAAGTTGGTGCAAATCAAAGTAAAATCTGCCAACAGAGGAAACTCAAATTTCAGCAAATTATTCTAACTGATTTTATCAAGCCAAAAATAAATAAAATAAATTATAGCAGTGTTTGGTTTGAGAGTGGGAAAGGAACCTCTAACCCATTTCATTATTCTCATTTAATTAATTGGCACGTTTCACAGGACAGACACAGAACTGGCCACGCAAGCCACATGCGTGATCTCTGCCTCTTCACATGCATGGAAGCTTAGCGAAGCTCACATGTATTCAGAAATACACAAGCAGATACACAAAACCCTGGCCACATACATGATCTCTGTCTGAGTTGATGCATTTGAATGTTGCATAACACAGGTTAAAGGCATGCAGAAACAAACGGTCACACAGATCACACGCATGGAAGACAAACTCTGACAGAGATAACACATGCATAAATGTGATTTACCATCAAGACCACACATGTACACAAACTGTCACACATGCAGCCATGTACCTTGATCTGTACCTTGGATAGCGCACTTGCATGCATTAAACAAGTTACACACATGTACAAATGCAAATTGTTGTAGAGTTCAACAAATGCACAAACACAAAGTGTCTGAAGGACAAAACCTAGACACAGAAGTTGCTAAGCAGCAAAACAAAACATACAAAGAGATCACAAGTGGGCACAAGAATGCCCAGGATTGCTTGCAGGGCATATCACACAGAACTGTCCAGGTAACACAAACATATAGATGCTGGGTCAAGTTGTAAAATTCTAAATGCATTCCAAGTATTCCTACTGCATTTTTATATTTAAGTAAACACTTATTTAGCGTTTCTTTAATTACCTGTTTATGGGATTGCCCAGATAACCTTCGTGTTTGATGCTGCTGATATACACATAATGCACACCTGTGTAAGAACTTTGCTAAAGAATTGTGAACAGAAACCGGTACAGCGTAAGTGAGCTAGGTGATATCTCATGAGATAAAAGGAGAATTGAGTGCTTTCTTGGCTGACCTTTTCTGAATTTATTTATTTATTATTATTGTGGAGGGGGGCGGAAGGGGTATTGCGTAACTGGAGCAAGCGGTATTGCGTTAGTCCGCCAACTCATACATCACACGTTGATTGACACGTTAAGTAGCTGATGAGGCTCTAATTAAATTAAGCCTGACTTATTGTCTGCCATGAGGTTTCAGGGCTGTACTTAGCTAGGTAGGCCGCAGTGCGAGTTTAGGTAACATTCTTACAGCTAGGTGAGTTATACCTGGATCATTGGATAGACTGAAGGTTCAGCAGGTTGAACCTGCCCTTTGATAGTGTCCATTTAACTGCATTCTTACCACTCATCATGGGATAGCTACTCCCCTTCTAATTGCTTGCATTTCATTTTATTGCGAGAGGTTAGAATGCTCCACCTACCCCACCTCCCAGAGATTCAACGCGTGATGAAGCATTTACAATTACAATAGCAAAGTTAAATCAACTGTACAAGTATAGGGTAGCTAGAGGACTTCATTACAGTTTGCCTAACCCATGTCCCTTAGCAGGTTACTATAAGAACAGGGCGAATGTGCAGTGTCCATAAACTTGCAGTAATTTGTGGAAATCACGAGTCCCCAGAAAAAATAAATGCAATGGATGAGAAAATGTCCTGTACCTGGAATTGACTTTATATATGACACTATGTATATGTATGCCACCATCCTGTTAGTTTTCTACTATAGAATAACAAGCATCTTGTCCATGACACTTTATACATGTTTTGTATTGTTGTCGTAGCAACATTCCAATCCACAAGTGCCCAAAAGGTAGATGTCATGGTCTTGAGCAGGTTAGATAAGAGACTTTGGCCAGAGCTACCGTTAGGTTCTTTATTGGTTAGTTTGGACATTATAAAGGAACAGGAAATTCTATGAAATTATAGGGAGAGAGAAAATAGGAGAAACAGTGGTTTAGGCAATATGCCCCAGACGGGTTATAAAACAGGATATAATTAGACAGAAGCAAATACCCATGGATGAAAATATAGGTTATATAGAAAAATAAGTAAACAGAACAGAACAGTAGGTTTTTAGGAATTACAGGGAAAATAGAAATTTATGGGAATCAGCCCCCAATTGGAAGGATCACTGATAAAGTGGGTAAATAACGCCATGCAATAATAATTAGTAGCGAAGTCCAGTTTGGTGTTAAGCAGGTTGGTATAGAGCAGGTCGGTTGTGGAGATCTGGTAGGTATAAAGCAGGTTGGATAAATAGTTGCTGGATCAGCGCAAAATTTTCAACAAGAAGCTAAGATAAATGTAGGGCCGCAACCTAAGGGTATGAAGTTCCCTTACAAACCATCAAAGAGAATAGAATACAGTAAAAATAACCTATTTTTAAATGACCTAATTTTATTTTTACTGTATAAAGCAGGTTGGCAAGTTAAAACTGGATAGTAGCATAGTTGAGGTTGGTACCGAGCAGGTTGGCAAGATAAAGAAGGATAGTAGTGTAGTTCAGGTTGGTATGGAGCAGGTTGGCAACAAAAGGTTGATAATGTAGATCAGGTTGGTCTCCAATAGGAAGGAAGCAGAGAAGGTAAGTCCATAGGTAAGATTACAGGAGCCAGGAACAAAAGTCTTTCTGGTTGACCATCAACTTCATTGTAAAGGCCCTGTGTTGAGTTGGGTGTAGCCTTTTGTAGGAATTGTAAGTAGTCAAGGCAGGTGAGGATGATGAAGGTAAGTTCAGACCAAGAGGCTAGGGAGGCCACTAGTGGCAAAACATAGTTAGTGTATAAACTGTTATTGAAGAAATAGAAATGAAAGAAACATAATCCTTGGTTGTCAGGATAGGATCTTGACTAGTGATGTCGCGAACATAACATTTTCCGTTCACGAACGGCGAACACAAACTTCCGCAAATGTTCGCGAACGGGCGAACCAGGCGAACCGCCATAGACTTCAATAGGCAGGCAAATTTTAAAACCCACAGAGACTCTTTCTGGCCACAATAGTGATGGAAAAGTTGTTTCAAGGAGACTAACACCTGGAATGTGGCATGCCGGAGGGGGATCCATGGCAAAACTCCCATGGAAAATTACATAGTTGATGCAGAGTCTGGTTTTAATCCATAAAGGGCATAAATCACCTTACATTCCTAAATTGTTTGGAATAACTTGCTTTAAAACATCAGGTATGATGTTGTATCGATCAGGTAGTGTAAGGGTTACGCCCGCTTCACAGTGACAGACCAAACTCCCCGTTTAACGCACCACAAACAACCGCAAACAGTCCATTTGCACAACCGCAAACTCCCCATTTGCACAAGGTTGGATACCAAGCTAGCCATGTCCCGTTCCTTGTCCTCACTGATGTCATTGAAGGTCTCTTCCTCCACCCAGCCACGTACAACACCAAGGGTCCCCGAAAGGTGACAACAAGCCCCCTGTATTTTTTTTTAAATGTACACTACTGTTACACCAGATATGAGTTGCACTGGTGTGACACTGTGCCCTGGCAGGCCCTGAAACGCACACGTGTTTTATATAGCATTTTATGTTTGTTTGAGACCACCTTAAAAATATTGGATATCGCTAAAAATCATGATCACTATATACTTTCTCTACAAACCTCTAAAACGAACCAAACTACTCATCCATCCGCTATACCACTTTATCCCACCTATAACTAGTGCCCAGTTAAAATACTTGACTCTTACTTACCCACACTCAGTCATGCCACACACATTTCACCACTACTCTCACTGAATCCCTCTGACTATGGCTAAATTCATCTTCTACATCAGAACACTACTCCTAAGATTGGGTTGTATCCATGTCTCGGGTCTTTCATTTAGAATAGGGGCAGCTTCGGTCTCCTTCAACACTGACACTCCAGTGCATATTATTAAAAGATTGGGCAGATGGAAATCCTCAGTCAGGGCCGGCCTTAGGCATTTGGGCGCCCTGTGCAAAAAATCTTCACAGCGCCCCCCCTTCCCGTCCCCCCTCCCCCACTCCTTACCCCTTCCCACACACCCTGTCACACACACACACAGGCAGACAGCCATACACACACACACACACACAAACACACTCAGGCAGTCATACAAAGACAGCCACACACAAACACACACACAGACATAGAATGTGACGGCAGATAAGAACCATTCAGCCCATCTAGTCTGCCCAGACAGTCACACATAGGCAGTCACACACAAACACACACACACACACAGGCAGACAGCCACACACACAGCCACACACACACACAAACACACAGGCAGACAGCCACACACACAGCCACACACAAACACACAGGCAGACAGCCAAACACACAGAGGCAAACAGCCACACACACACAGGCAGACAGCCAAACACACAGAGGCAAACAGCCACACACACACAGACAAACAGTCAAACACACACTGTCAGACAGCCACACACACACAGTCACACACAGACAGCCACACACACACACTGGCAGACAGTCACACACACACATAGGCAAACAGTCACACACACAGGCAGACAGCCACACACACACAGTCAGACACACACACACTAACAGACAGAGACACACACTAACATACACTAACCCACATTAACAAATGTTTTTTAAATTTATTTAGACACCCCCCCAGCCTCCTTACCTTTGGGAATGCTGGGGGGGGTATCTTCCTCCCTGGTGGTCCAGTGGCTGCTGGGCTGGGCGGGCGGCTGGCGAGGGAGCACTTCCTCTGAGCTGTCTGCTCAGCTCCCTCGCGCGCCGCAGAGTGAGGCTGGGAGCCGGAATATGACATCATATTCCGGCTCCGCCTCCCAGTCTCACTCTGCGGTGCGCGAGGGAGCTGAGTAGACAGCTCAGAGGAAGTGCTCCCTCGCCAGCCGCCCGCCAGCGCCGCCCGACCGCCCAGGAGCCCGCCGGCATGTCTGTTAGCCGCAAGGCTAACAAGACATTTGCCTTGGGCATTTGGGGGGCGGCTTTTTTTGCCGCCCCCTGGAAAATGCCGCCCAAGGCAAATGCCTTGTTAGCATTGCGGCTAACAGACATGCCGTGTGAGCTATGCGGCCGCAGGGCGCCCCCTGCACCATGGCGCCCTGTGCGGCCGCACAGCTCGCACACCCCTAAGGCCGGCCCTGTCCTCAGTCTACAACCGATATATTCCTCATCCCGAGAAAGAAATGAGGAAAGCTTTTAAAAGTTTGGCTTTGTAAATTTGATGCAATAAGTGTGTTTTTCTTTAATACCTTTTCACCCTCTTTGCATGAACCCGAATTACATATATTACTAATATGTTTCTGAACATATATATTATATTATTCACTCACTCACTCTCTGGGCCGGCCTAAGACATCATGCTGCCTAGGTCCAACGATAAATGACTATGGGGGATAATGTATAATAAACAAAGGTTACTGGCTATGGGGGGGATAATGTATAATAAACACAGGTTACTGGCTATGGGAGGGATAATGTATAATAAACACAGGTTACTGGCTATGGGAGGATAATGTATAATAAACACAGGTTACTGGCTATGGGAGGGATAATGTATAATAAACACAGGTTACTGGCTATGGGAGGATAATGTATAATAAACACAGGTTACTGGTTGTGGGGGGATAATGTATAATAAACACAGGTTACTGGTTGTGGAGGGGGATAATGTATAATAAACACAGGTTACTGGCTATGGGGGAGATAATGTATAATAAGCACAGGTTACTGGCTATGGGAAGATAATGTATAATAAGCACAGGTTACTGGCTATGGGAAGATAATGTATAATAAACACAGGTTACTGGCTATGGGAAGATAATGTATAATAAACACAGGTCACTGGCTATGGGGGGATAATGTATAATAAGCACAGGTTACTGGCTATGGGGGGATAATGTATAATAGACACAGGTTACTGGCTATGGAGGATAATGTATAATAAACACAGGTTACTGGCTATGGGGGGATAATGTATAATAAACACAGGTTACTGGCCATAGGGGATAATGTATAATAAGCACAGGTTACTGGCTATGGGGGGATAATGTATAATAAACACAGGTTACTGGCTATGGGGGGATAATGTACAATAAACACAGGTTACTGGCTATGGGAGGATAATGTATAATAAACACAGGTTACTGGCTATGGGAGGGATAATGTATAATAAACACAGGTTACTGGCTATGGGAGGATAATGTATAATAAACACAGGTTACTGGTTGTGGGGGGATAATGTATAATAAACACAGGTTACTGGTTGTGGAGGGGGATAATGTATAATAAACACAGGTTACTGGCTATGGGGAGAGATAATGTATAATAAGCACAGGTTACTGGCTATGGGAAGATAATGTATAATAAACACAGGTTACTGGCTATGGGAAGATAATGTATAATAAACACAGGTTACTGGCTATGGGGGGATAATGTATAATAAGCACAGGTTACTGGCTATGGGGGGATAATGTATAATAGACACAGGTTACTGGCTATGGGGGATAATGTATAATAAACACAGGTTACTGGCCATAGGGGATAATGTATAATAAACACAGGTTACTGGCTATGGAGGATAATGTATAATAAACACAGGTTACTGGCTATGGAGGATAATGTATAATAAACACAGGTTACTGGCTATGGGAGGATAATGTATAATAAACACAGGTTACTGGCTATGGGGGGATAATGTATAATAAACACACAAAAAAAAAAAAAAAAGAATGCAGCTTCAGAATTAATCTAAATTGTATGCTGTCTAGGAGGTGGGATGGTCTGGGAGGGAGGGTCTGCTGCTGATTGGCTGGAATGTGTCTGCTGACTGTGAGGTACAGGGTCAAAGTTTACTCAATGATGACGAATAGGGGCGGACCAAATATCGCATATGTTCGCCATCCGTGGCGAACAAGCTATGTTCGCCAGGAACTATTCACCAGCGAACCGTTCGGGACATCACTAATCCTGACAGTAGATCCCCAGATGTCTGAAAATTACAACTTCAAAGATGCTTTGTCATTCTAAAAGAATTGTAAAGACATGCAAAACATAATGTTGTAGTTTTACAGCATATGGGGAAATCTACCTTTTGTGCACCCCTGTTCTAATTAAATCACTCCTAGGCAGCTGTGTTCAAGGTAAAGCAATGTATCTTGGACATTTTGCAGAAGAGAGCAATGGGGTTTGAAGTTTAACAGACAAGCGAAGGGTTAAACTTGATGAACCAGAGTTTATTTTCAACCTAGATTACATGTAACATACGCTGGTACCAGCCATGGCCCACGGACTTCCTATATACCAAGATTAACAGGTGCTCACAGACATTTTATTTTATAAAGACAGGGAATACAGTAGCTTTGATTGGTAGAAAACATCCCCCCGCCTCCCCTTTTAGATGAAGGACTAATCGTTTGCCAAATGTAAGATCTTGAAAACGTGCAGCTTCCGGGTCATTGTATCCACATTCATTAGCGAGCTGTGAAGTTTATGTGCTCCTGCAGGGGGTCGTGTCTGACTTTCTAGCTGCTTTATATAGCCACCAACTACAAAATAAATAAATCAAATCAAAGCCGATTGAAATAGAGTTCCCACGGGAGAAACAGTCGGTGCAGGAGAGTGACAACATCTGCAGACACTTGAACTGTGGGACTGTTTGTTCGCTGAAATACAAGGTTGCTGACATATATTTCATGGTCACCAAGGGACGAGACATTAGAGAGAGAAAGCCATTTGCTTGACGTCTCAATGTTATTTAACGACGCTCATGTACGAGGCCGATAATGCTACAAAAGTTTAGGACGGCAAAGGGTAAACTTGATCCGGCAGATGTTTTTTTAAAAACATTTCCCACGAGGTCCTGACATATCCTAGGCTGGCTATGCACTATGGGAAATGTAGTTTACAAATATATGTAGGGGCAAGTTTAACAAGCACTGGTAGAGGGGATTGTATTCACAGAGGCAAAAGATTATTCTCATGATTCTTATCATTATTTAGTATTGGTGATCAGCGAAGCAAATCATGATTTTGAGTTTGAAGAAGTGAAGCATATCTTGAGTTTGACTTTGCAGTAGTTATTGTCACAGATGCAGAGCCCCGGTATCACAATGGTATCACAAGTTCAGTGAATTAGAAGTATGACTCAAGTCTAAGCTAAGTTAGATGCAAGTCTAAGCATGTTACCAACTTTAAGGAAATGAAAGTATATGGTATAGAATATATATATATATATATATATATAGTATTAGAACTTGGTGGCAGGGTGTGTAGGTACTCTGTACCTTTACTATCCCCTCTTGCTCCCCCGACACATTCAAAGTCTTGACAAGTGGAGGTGTTTGGGACAAAGGCCCAAGGTAACAAGTTATCTTCTTATAGAATCTCTCTACACATGTGAGGGAAGTTCTGTAGAAGATAATGGCATTGTCAGCTGTCTGCAGGACCTCCTTCAGGACCATCCAAAGCAGCATCTAGCATAGATAGAAATGTCGGCAAAGACTTTAGGACAATAACTCTAGTGTCAACGGAATAATCAGAAAGTAAGTAACAATATTCACAATTTAGTGAAAAAACATTAAACCTTGAGAATTCTTGCGTGTCTTTAGTCCGTATAAAGAACAAGAATGTATTTCTGTAATGGGGTTACCTGGGAGAAATGGTATAATTCTTTGCTTGGGATCTTTCTGTCCAGCTTCAATAGGAAACTTGTCCAAAACTTGCATCTAAAACAGAGAAAAAGAAAAACCATCAGAAAAATACAAAATGGGGCAAAATGTATTTATTGGCTCTCTCTAGTGGTAAAGAAACAAGGTGATTTCCAAACACAATTCTGAGCCATTTTCGCAGTTGAGAAAAATCTCCAAGCTAGGCAAAAAAAGCCAGCTCCTGTAAAACTACAAATCCCATGGGTCTCTGGGGGACCCATTTAAATAGACAGCTGTGCTTCCGCTGGATTACATTTTAATAGGTCTCAAGAAGTAATGGAGGGAAGGAAGTGTTAGCGAGCAAAGCAGAAGACTGCAGAGCGAATGCAGTGAGCAAAACGTTCAACACAAAAACAAAAAAGGAAAAACAAATAACCCCCCCCCCCCAAAAAAAAAAACATTCTTAGAGGTGAACACCCATGGCCCCAGTTTTATCCCTAAAATTAAAGTGTCTCTCTTTGTCCATATGAAATGCTGAAAAGTATGCTCCTATTAAGGGACACTCTGCATTTATTTGCAATTCCGTCAGATGTGTTGGATTTTATTGTTAAAAAAATTAATGAAACATTAAACCTATTACGGTCTTCTTAACTTGGAACATTATATATTTTAGGTGCTGGTTTACCCAAGAAGGAGTGGACTTTTTTGTTTCCTTTCTCATTCATTGCCTGGTGGTAATAAAAATATCGCCCTATTACCTTATAGGTTTAAATGCCTGTTCATTTTGTCCTATACTTTTCCAATTGGATTTTAACCAGATCAATAATAATGACATTTAATAATACAACGATTCGTGATTATTTTCTATTTCTGGAAACAAATGATCCAAGTAAACTGGAAGCATTGAGAAAGGTGGAGGCTGGTGTCACCTTCCAGGCCAAAGTTCTTTAGAGAGTTAAAAAAAAAGCCTTTACTGTGTTTTTAGTTTGATCTTTCCTGCGTGTTGTAATGAATACTGAATAGCATGGACCACCCACCTGATTTGGTTACACTTCACAAGAACAGATGTTATTTCAATTGAAGAAAAAAAAAAACTTTACTTTTTTTGCACAGACCTCCATGAGACTTCTTACACGGTAACCTTTATTTTTGCATCCTTGGGATGAACATTGGGTAGAATCATTTGCATGTTTTGGAAGAAGGAAAAAACCAAAACAAAGCAACAAAAAAAAACAGCAACAACTTTTTCCACGACATAGTTTGACCAAAACAACACAACACAGCAAGCCCAGAAACCAAAACAGAGTGAAAACAGATGGAAATAAATATTAAAACTTAACTGACAAGATGCATGTATGAAGATCTGTACTCCTACATGATGTATGTTATCTGTATAAAAACAGATTTCAAACAGCAAGACAAGGACATATAGCATTTGCATCATGTGTCAATGCATTTTACTTGCAAAAAGACAAGTGTCTTCACACTTTGATAAATCTCCCCCAGTGTGTCACATGTATCAAGGAGACGTGCCAATGTATAGGTTCCGCAGTATCATGGCTGCTCTCCTAGTCCATATAACAAAGCAGGCTCAGGCTGCTTGTGTGTAATCTATTGCATAGGGAACGGGTTCAATTAAAGAAGATTAGCGATAGGGGGCTATGAGGAGGTGGAACATAAGGGGAAAAAAAGACTAAACTACAACTCTGATGATATTGGCATATTAAATACCTGTATGTGTGTATACTTCATTAAAAAAAAAAAAACTCTGGGGGGGCGGGGCCAAGCCGGCAAACCGAGCGGTCGCATGCAAGCAGGGCTCCTGACTACCGAGCCATAAAACTACTGTTATTAGCCGAACCCGAGCGCCTAACTGGAACCGGGAAGCCCTACTAAAGCCATAGGAACCCTGGCGACAAGCCTGAAACCGGAATTCAGCCCCTCGGAGACCGGGAGTCTGAACTGGCCAGACGCGGCCCAGAGGTAAGGGGACTGGGGGGAGGCAGCCGCTCTCCCCGGCCCTGCATCGGAAAGGCAGCCACACGAACACCCTGTCCCGTCCCCCCCCCGGACCGGTGGGGGTTACCCCGGTCAAAGCCTGATGGTGCACTCACCAGTTTAAGCTCCAAGACAGAGCCCGCGACGGCGGGTAGAAGCGAACGCCATCAAAATGTCCGCCACCACATGCGCCCGGCCCATAGAGAAGCCTGACCTCCTCACCAAACTCAACATGATTCCCACAACGGGACCGGCAAGCATCAAACAAGGGCGTACATTCTCCTCGGCAAACAGAGCCCAAAAATGGCGCCGAAAGAGACGAGGCCGCAACCAAACGCGGAAGATCCAAATACAGGCGGGATCCCATCGCACCAGAGACCCGGCAAGATTCAGCCTACCACCCAGGCAAGGGCTACAGACCATCCAGAACAGGCACTCTAACCCACGGTGGGACCGGGCGTTGCTGAGGAAGCTGAGACAGCAGCCACCGCAGAACACTCCCCACTACTACCCAGAAGCGGACCCCCAAGATCAACGGGACATCCACACCAGCATACCGACACCTAGAGACTGTCCCAGAGCACTGAGCCGTGGCATTGGCTGAAACCACCATGTTGTACATGCTGAGGCACCCGCCATACTTGGGACATATCTCCAAGTGCTGCACTACTAGATCTGTGGTAGGGGGGCGAATACTCTAACTGAACTTAATCTGATGGCAAGTTACATCGGACCCCTTAATGATATTCTGTTTTTCTGTTAGTTGACTTATATACAGCAGTAGATGTTAAACTGACATATATAGCATGTACACTTCAGAGGGCCTAACCTAAAAATTATGTGTCACACACTACTAGATCTTACGATATCAGTTTAAACTATGACTCTCGTTGCTATATTAATGAAGTTCCGCCTGCCTCACTCAGATGTAACTTAATAAGCGCTAATTTTAAGGCACTATACGTATGCCCCTGCATAATCCAAGTCATCACGACAGGCTACCTTAGTCCTTCCTTATTAAAATGTGCAAATAGCCGCTCAATCACCCTAGTATGGCACTATTCCTCATAGCATATATTTGCTCAACCACTACTCGACTCTACGCATATGCCTACCTATTTTTTACTGTTATTGCGTGAAACTTGTTAATAATACTGTGTAAAATCAAATTACAAAACATGTGCATGTTCTCTACATACCACATATCTGTTATCACTTTTTGAAAATCGCGCTTGTGAGAGCTAATGTGGCTATACAAGCACTGTTGTAAGCCTTTATGCACAACAAAAATAAAGAATTAAAAAAAAAAAAAAAACTCTGCAGAGCTGCAGACCATGTACTCTCGCAAGACAATCAGAGCGTTGCCGTGGTAATCCGTGGCAATGCTCTGATTGGCCGGTTTTCGCGAGACACATGGTCTGCAGCTCTGCTCACTGTGGAGCTGCAGACCGTGTCTGCGGTGGCCGGCCGGGCAGCCAGGAGGGGCCTCGCACCCGGCGGCATACCGGGCAAGCCACCGGCCCCCTCCTGGTGTCAGGTCCTCGGTCAGTGACCTGACACAGTCTGCCCTCAGGCGGTTTAGGCGGCCGCGAGGCCCCAGCCAGTGCGAGGCCTTAGGCGGCCGCCTAAACCGCCTAATTAGAGAGCCGCCTCGGGAACTCAGGTTAGAGATAATTTGGTCAGCTTTATTAAGGTGTCACTTCTTCAACATATGTTAGCCACCAAGTCTAATCTGGCAGTATGCCAGATGACTTTCAGTTGAACATAACTTTTAGCTTTTAATTTATTTTACATTTTTAGTTGCCTATACGGTAGAAAAGTTTAGTAGTTCTGAAAAATGGACAGAGACATTGTATTTTCTGTTACATTTGACATAATTGAGGATATTAACATTTTCTCCAACCAGAAAATATTAACAAAATAAATAAATCCCTGCAAATATAACAAGGAAAACATTTTCCCTCTTCCAACCTCCCAGGATTTGGGTGTAGCGTGTTTACCATATGTCAAGAGGAACCCGCAGGAAACATATTCTAGCCACTTGAATGAACATCTGCATACAAGGAAAATATTAAATAAACTGTAAAATTAAGTTACTACGCATTTTCCAGCACCGTCGCTAGAAAGCAGATTTAAAAATACATATACAGTTTGATTGCCAGAAAAATAAATAAATAAATGGCTTCTTCCCAAACGGCTGAAATTCAATTATTTAATTGTATAAACAATTAATGGGTGTGTGAGAATACGCATACATGCGCTATTGTGTGCTGTTTATACTCAGAATTTACCAGATTATCCCAGCTCAACTGGCACTCTGTTAAGAAAACTAATGAAGACTTAAAGTTAAGAAAAAAAAAAAGAAAAAAAATCTGACTTCAAATAAATCTGAGCATGATTAGAACCAAACACTAACTTCTGTTTATAAATGTTAATATGTTTACAGTGGTATGCCTGTGAGAGCTTGGAAGGCCTTGATCCCAGTGAAGTGTAATCTCGTTATTACTGGTGCCCCAAGAACTATATTTACATAGTGCCAACATATTCTGTTGGACAATAAAATGATAGAAATGGATATTAAGGGGCGAAGAACGTCCTGCTCAAACAAGGATTTGAGGTTGGGAGATATATAGTTACGGGTCTTGTCCAAGGATGCTTACTGGTAACGAGCCGAGGTTCTCCTGTAGCCTCTGTGAAGAGGAATGCCACCAGACAATTAACCAGTTTCAGGCAACCTTACCAACACAGCTGTACCTATAAGGTCATAGGTGCACGACTTGAGAGATGACTGGCTACTTGTTTTGTCATAGACCTATCCAATAGTAAAGAAATAATGGATACCGCACTCACCAAGATGCTCCGGGGTCCAGGGCTGGCCAGGCCCCACTCCGAGATATGTAGCGTAAATAATGGTCCAGGCACTCAGGGTAGTAGCAAAAATAGCAACTTTATTGGGGCAAAAGCAGTAAAGTTTCAACACAACCGGGTCTATATGAAGCTTGAGTTGAAACGTTGCTGTTTTTGCCCCAATAAAGCTGCCATTTTTGCTACTACCCTGAATACTTAGACCATAATTTACTCTACAAAGACCTATTCAATAGCATTAAAGTTACTTAGTGGCTGTTTAAGAGTAATTTCAAGAAAATGACTAGGAATAAAAAAATTAAAACATATATATTTCTGTCAAAACTCAGAACACAACACAAAATTGTAGGTAACAGATTGCTATATAAAATGTACATTTAGATATGTACAAATATAGATGTCAAAGTTATAATTCTTTTATTGTTCCGGGACGGCTTTTTTTTTTATTGTACTTTTGTTCACGGACCATGCTTAACTGTATTCTGATTGGCTTAGCCTTAGAACATTGAGTAGTCAATTCGATGGTTTTTCAATTTTTACTCCCAGAAACCCTTTCTACCTGCTCTTTCATTGCAGCAGTAAAAACTATTACATTTTTCTATACGTTTCTTAACGCTTTCTCAAAGTGAAAGTTTATTTTAAAAAGCATTTATATTAAGGCATTATGGGCACTTTAATTCAAAGAAAAACCCCTTTCCATTTGTAAGAGTTAATATTGGCCTAACAGACTGTGTTACTCTGGAAAATAGAAGCCTGTGAATCCCATTCTCCTGTATAATATATGAAGGAAACCTCCTCACAAGTTGATTGCTGCCAAAATTCTGAAAAAGGCATTTCAGCTTCCAACATTTAGTCCAAGATAGAAAAGAGCCACAAACCCCCCTCCCCCCCTATCCCCCCCCCCACCCCCCCCCCCCCCAAAAAAAAAAAAACTGCACTGATGAGGCTTCGACTGAGTGTAGCATTAAGGGTATATTTGCACATTATCGAAAATTCCATCAGCCAGAAGCTGTGTTATTATAGGTAGATAGGCAATAGTATGAGTGGGCTAGGAGATTCTCAAGTGCTTTAGCCCAATGATAAGTGGATCAGGGTATGCCCAGCTCCATGGCCCTAAAACAGCACACCATGCGCAATCCCTGTGCCCCTAAAATGAAAAATGAAGAAAATATTTACACCCCAGACCTGCAATAGTACCATGGGTATCATATCCTCTGGTCCCCAGTAATCCTGTCCCAGGTAGCTTGAACTCACTCTGTCAGGTCAAAGCTGTTGAAAAAATTAATTAAAATTCACCTACAGTTAAATGGTTAAGAAAAACAGAGAGGCTGAACTCAAACAGTGATGGGGCAATTCCTTTGGGTATTTTTTTTGTCAAAGCACTTGACAATGGAGAATTTACCTTCTACAATAAGTTGCAGTAGTTATGGTGAATGTGGTGTACCTTTAAAAGTAATAAAGCCATGTGACAGCACAGCAATAAGTGTTTAATGTTTTTTGCACACAAATTCACAGATGTCTGTGGATGGTTCTAGTCATATTAAACATGCAATACAAGACAGGGTTTGACAGATGCAACACTACTGTAGTTCATCCCAGCAACCTCTATCTTGTGCAGTGCGAGGGACCATTCACAGAGGTCCCTGAATGTCTAGGAGACACAGACTCTGCTTTTCGCAACTCTACTGCCGCCAGTATCTACCAGCATTGTGTAATACCATACTATACACCTATTTGGAGGTATAGATGCAGGCCAGAAGAGGTAGAATCAAGGGATGGGCACACCATGAAAGAGAAAAGGCCACATCTCGGGACTCCCAATAGAATAGATTCTTCTTATTCGTTGAGGAAGCAATTGTTGAAAAATTGTTGAAAACGATAGAATTTACAAAATACCAATTTTGACTGTGTTAGAATTTTACTGAAAATCCAACCCAGTCAAGAGATATACAGAAAAAAAAAAATAGGGACTACTTTGTCTCTGTATTTCTCCACCGCCTGACTTTCTTAGACTCAAGATGAAGATACAGAGTCTGCAGGATCCCCCATAGACCTCAGTGCTGTACTCTCGCGCAGCAGTTATGTCAACTCCTGGTGCTGAAGCGCCAAGAGTTGAAGAGGAGCAGCGCGAGCAAGATAGCGGCGCCTGCAAGAGACAGGTTCAGGTAAGTAATCCCACCCTTACCTGTCCCCCCAGCCACTGAACCACCAGCGGCGATGTCACAGTCTGGGGACTTTGCAAATTCGGTGACAGTGGTTTAAAAACTGTAATAGAGGAAATAAACTATTTTTTGTTTTTAATTTAGACATTATATATACATACTATTAAATGCATTTAAAAGAGGGACAGTAAATAAACCCGGAGGAGTCCTTTTTATTCTTAACCCCTTAAGGACCAAACTTCTGGAATAAAAGGGAATCATGACATGTCACACACGTCATGTGTCCTTAAGGGGTTAAAGTATATTTTTTCCCACATTTTTTTATTTATCCTTATACATTTAGATTTGCCTTGTTAAGCAGAAATACAACAGTTAATCTTACCAGTTACCCTATGGAGAAAGTCACAGGACAATTTACTGGCGCTCCAAACACAAAGAGTCTGCTCACTTGCACTTTTTTCTTTTTCTCGTTACCTTAAAAGTCTTTACATTTCTGTCTCATTTGCTCAAAAACCACAATTCATTTTGCAGAGTTCACATGAGTCAAGTTTGACTGATAACTTATTCTAACTTCAGAAAAATCGAGGAGGCAGCTGCTTCGTGCAACCAGTCTGGAGAACTCAAACAGCGACAGAGCTGGACGTTTTCCAAAATAAAGCAGAAATAGTCACAGTTTAAAGAGTGGGGTATAATAACTAAGCAGTGAACTACGGTAATTCCGTATCACAGTTCCGGAATTCCGGTCAAAAACAGTCAAAATAGACAAACATAGTTGCAGATGTTTTATAGTTGCAGATGTTAAGTATCTTAAAAAAAAAAAAAAGAAAAATATCCAGTGAAATCTCCTTAAATGACCACTTTGGGCACCATAACCACTGCATACACCCATAGTGGTTATGGTGCCAGTTTTATACTTACCCAAGTCCTGATGGGCACCTGTACTGCTTCTTCTTAAGCAGTAGAAGGCAAATGTCAGTTTGCTCAAGACAGGAACTTGTTCATTGTTTGAGGTGTTGATGCTGTGGAGTCCAGCTTCTCCTCCTGAATACGACCAGTGGCAGCACGGGCAGATATTAGGACCAAGGTAAATGCCAAACCCCACTAAGAGTTTAACTGATTACACTGGAGTGGGTTGCAGTAGTTATAGTGCTTGGCGCATATATTTAAAACAATTTAAGCAACAATATACCAGATTATGACGAAGACTAATAAGCCACTTTTCTCGCAGTAGACTTCTAAATGGCCAGTTGCTGACAAAGCAATGACAGTTGTCTGCCCTGCGTTAGAAGTGTAGCAAGCTGGAAGGGGTAGTTATTGCTGAATAAAGCTTCCAAACACCACATTTTATCTTCAGGTAGCTGATAAAGCCAAGGTCGGATTGTTTGACCATCGTTTTAGTTTCTTTTTTGTCAAACATCTTGATCCCACCCCTCCAATCCCCCCCCCCCCAATCGTTTTAAACCTGCAGCTGCAGAACAGCAAGGTTTTAATTTCAGAGTTTAAGTGTCTCTGTTGGCTGTTACTGAGGCAGCCGCTAGAGGTAGAGGAAAAAGAGTGATTATCTGAATGGTGCAGCGTGACATTTTGCCATGCATGCGCACAAGCTTCCCAATTCTTTTTTATGAGATAATACTGGATTGACTGAGATCATCAATCTTGAGGATCTCAGCCAAGGAGGAGGTGCAAAGACGAGGTGCCAAGAAGGTAAAAAGGTAAGTAGAAGTATTCTTTTTTTTTTTTTTTTTTAACTCCCTGCAGGTTTGGGCTGATCCCCTAAATAGACCCCAGGGAACTATAGCGTTAGAAATGCACTCTATATTCTGTATTCTTAACTCTATAGTGTTCCTTTAAGAAGGTTTGTCAAAAAAAAAAAAAAGACATGGGTATCTTTATACAAAAAGGAGCCCGAAAGAACTTTCATGTAAAATACAAAGTTCTTGATAATTAAGTGGAATACGATCATGTCAAAACCTTTCAGTTAAATGGTGATTATAAACAGATCAGGGAAGGAACCTCATCAGCTACAGAATAAGCATACAGCTGGGCATGTAATAAATATCCTGCTATATTCTCCTGAGAGTTTCGTACTGTAGTCAGCAAGATGAACATTTTAAATAGAATAGGTTCCAGCTGTAAGACTTTATCCCAGAGCTAAGGCGTGTTCCTGGCATGTGTGGCCGTTCTCATATAGCCAAACTTGCGTTATAAAGGAGAACGCAGAGGGATAGTCTGAATTTCAGCACGTTGACAGATGGCCAGACCGTATCATTGCAAGGATCAGTCTCGCACAAGAACAAAGGACATAGATATGATTAACCTTTCGAGGGCCACAGGAGTGTGCAATGGGGAACGCGAGATGTCCTGAAAATTGACGCAAACAGTGTTAAAATTACCAAATTGGGAGAAGAAGCATCGGCAAACCTTACAAACCGTTAACTGTAATTTTAAGTGATTAGTAACCAGATCATCTATTTATATTAAACGTGTGACAGCAAAAAGCTAAATATTTTGGGCTCTATAATTAAAGACAAGCAGATTGTACCAGCCGTATCAGAATTTTAGAACACAAATTGCATTAGCAATAGCACATTAATTAATAAACATCCAGTGGTGATTTCCTCCATTTAATAATACATTTTTATTTTTATTTTTATTTTTAAAGCTAAATGGATAATCACCCATAATTCCTTTCTATTTGCTGCATTCTATGGCAACTTTAAATCATTCAAGTCCGTATCGTGGCATAAAATACCCTTACAAACTGTGCAGTTCTAGGATTTTACATACGTTAAAAACAGGCGTTCATCATAAAATGTGCTACAAGTATATTGGACGGCCCTTACTTACAGCAATGGAGGAATAAACTCTAGAAGTGGACCAATTAACATAGAAAAAAAACAGGATTTTAATGGCGTAGACTATTGGTTTCCACAGTGGTTTTCTGCACTAGCCATACTTGTACAAAAATCCTGGGGTTTTGAAAGAAACTCAGAAAGATTCCAACTATGCTTGGGTCTCCATAACATTTCCGAGAGTCCATGGTTGACAAAGGCATATTTTATTCACCAGAGAACCATAAACTATCTACTATAGCAGCAGTGCCTTCTCACCAACACGTGCAAATTTAGTGTAAGTGGTCTTCCAAGTTTTATTGTAAGAAGGCTAATTAGCCTAAATTTGCAGAGGGTCTGGGAGTTTATGGAGCTGTCCTACACTCCTGATTGGCTGGAATAATCAACGTACTATCTCTATTTCAACCATGTTGCCTTCTGCTTTTACTTTTTAGGAGGCAAGGTCCTTGGAACATACATGAGAAATTCCAGGTGGTAACTTCCTTTTTCTTTTTGATGCAGATCACCGCAAGAATCAATAAATCTTCAAACGTTGGCAGTATGTTTCCACCCCCATGAGAAGGATGGAGGATATGGGTCATATGAATGTATTCAATTAGGATGTGATGGGTGGAAGACACAAGCACATACACATCTCTGGGATATCCTTAAAATGAGAGATTTCTTCATCAATCCTTCGTGAAAACAGGTTATAAAATGCTTATACATCAAGTCTTAAAGTGAGAAGATTGAGATTTTTTTCATAACTGTGCTTGCATACCAAAACACTTGAAAGAAGCTTTAAATTGTAGAAAATAGTTTTACCTTCCACAAAGCTTTAAGTTTTCAGGCTTACTCACTTCCTTCCCACATTGTGCGAGCACCACAATAAGCACTGCTTCAGCTGAGGACACTTATGGCCTATATGGGCCACAAAACAATTATACATGCAAGAATAGAATTAAGCTTGGCCTATGGCCTATGCCAATAGTCAGTCTGCCAGGACGAGGGAGAGCGCATTTTATTATAAAACAGAAGGGTTTCTGTAGCGCCTGAGTAGTCCTTAAAAGGTATATGCACCGACAAGAAGAGAAGATACAGGAACCAATTGTGTAGTAAGTGTACATATACTGGTGAGGAATAAAAGTAATAAGATGTGCACTGGGAGCTGTAATCCAGCTCTGACTTAAGCAACTGGGCGTTATAATCCCCGCCTCGGGAAGTAGTGTGTCAAATTGTTCTGTATTTGGGTATTTCTTGTTGTGGTAGAGTCTCGTAAGTATTTTAAAGGAGAACAGAATAAAATAATATAGTGCGGTATCTAGAGTTTAAAATCCCAAAAGTAAGTAAGTATTTAGATGTGTACTCACATACTCAGGAGCCTAAGTAATGGCTCCTAGGATATAGCATGGAGTGGCATGATCCCCACTCTGGAAGAGAATCTATACATTTGCCAATGATTTTGCAATCACCATGTATAGATGAAATCGCATGAGGAATCCATTTCTACTGAAAAGAAGCATGACAAGAATCCTTTAATAAATTAATGGGCAAATAGATTTAACTGGAGTCTATTCCACCATCTTTCAAAGTCATCGCTTTCTATTCTTGATCACCCTATCGCCTCTCCCTACACCGATAGTAGAAGATTTTCAAGCCAGTACAATTATTGTAAAACGATTAACATTTTTACGAGAGTCTATACCTAATGGTGTTTACTTACAACTGTTTAGGAATTCTTAAAATACAATATACATTGACCTCTAAGCTCCATTTCAAATCTCAATGCTATTCCAAACCTCAGTCCCGCGAGTTGTAGATGATAAGAATAAAAGAGAAGGAATAATGATAAATGATAATTGCTTGCATGTTTCCAAGGCTTTTTGACAATTTTTGGGAAAACAGTGAAGTAGGTGATTTCTAATCTTATCCTAAGAAAACCTCAGTCAGGTCATGTATGGATGTAAATTAAACCGTATGACTTTCATATGTCAAGTAACTGAATCCAGGTGGCTTGACTACGTATATATCATTTGTGCCTTTTCTATAAATGGGTGAATAGTGATCATCATAGAAAATAGCACTAGAAAAAAAAAATATATTTCTTACTCATTGGAATAATTCACAGTAACATTTCTGGATGTCTAACGGGTGACAGCACAACACGCATTCTTTCCATAGAGCAGGAAAGTAAACAAATGACCATATGATTTAGAATATAGAAAGAAAAAGTGGTATCTTTGCCAGCAGCATGACTTGTGCCAACCTCTTGTCTAACGATGGCTGCATTCACCCTAAAACAAAAAAAAAAAAATACTTTTCCTGCAGCTGTGATCGTTTCTCAATGAAGCAGATTCTTTCTTTACTTTGGCTGAATTTAGCAAGTTTTACCCTCCTTCCTCAAGCCCTCTTACGTGAGAACCGCTGAAAATCTTTCCAACGGAGTGGAATAAAAATGTTAAGTAAAATGCAATGAAAAGCAATGCCAAGCAAAGGGTTAACGGTACCATCCTGTAAAAGTGCAAAATACACCTATTTATTTTGCAAGTTAAATTTAAAGGGTAAGTACCCTGCCATTTTTTTTAACACGTGGAGTGATTTAATCAGGTCTGTTTCAACTCTTGTTATTTTTTTTTTTTTTTTAAATATTCAGTTCAATAGATTTAATGGGGGGGGGGGGGGGGGGGGGCAAAGTCTTTGAAGCTTTAGCTGTCAGACATGGCTTTAAGTGGTGCCAGTCAAATATAAATATTAGTAAAAAGACTGACATGTAGTGTAACGTTCAGAATTTGAGATTCCCTTATAAAGCATTCTGGGTTTGATTCACAAGTGACATCACCCAAACTAGTGTGTAATATTGGATCGTAGCATCATCGCAAGAGCCAATCTGGCACATTCTGGATAATTCGAATTACGGTCATGATAATATAACAGGGTTATCCACTAAAGCGTGCATTCTCGAGAATTTAAAGTGAATTTCAATTTGGAGGCCAAAATAGCAGAGCTGGTAAATTCGTCAGGTCAGGAAACGTGGACATTTCATTGTTTAACACATTCAATATATGTAGCGGAGAAAAGAAGAATTGGATACCTATAATAATGCTGCAGCGGTAAGAGTCAGTGGCAGATATACCTACCCAATATCAGGAAAAGGCATCAATCAGGAGCCTCCCATTCTGATCTTATTATCCGATAAATCCTTGTCCAGCAGGAGTTTATGGGATATGCTGCTGTTCCACTCATTAGATCTGAAAAGTGGAACTGCTGATAGAATTTACTCTGTGATTGCCGTCGGTTTATTCAGAAGTAGTTATGGTAGGGTGTGGAACTGCACTCTATCCCTTTAAGCAGTATGTAGCTGGGTGCAACTCAGACAGTCTCAGTACCAGAGACCAAAATGCTGAATAACAAAATAGAAGAAAAGTCGAGGCACTCCTAGGTACAAATCAGGCAATTTTATTGAATCCACTCCATCGCAACGTTTCGACCGACACGGTCTTTGTCAAGCTTGTAGGTCGAAACGTTGCGATGGAGTGGTTCAATAAAATTGCCTGATTTGTACCTTGGAGTGCCTCGACTTTTCTTCTATTTTGTTAGTCAGTTTATTCAGAGACACATTCAAAAGTTTGTGATCACAGCCGTGCACCCATTTCTCTAGGATATGCATGAAGCCAAAAAACAAAAATTCTTCCCATGATTTACGTCACTAAAGGTACAGCATGATATTTGCAGATTGCAATGTGTGTAAGGGGGACGCAATGAGCAAAGATTGTTATTGTACTTAGAATTACACTTTAATGGAGGGATAGGCCGCCTTTAGCACTCCAGCTGTTGTGGACTACATCTCACATAATGCTCGTACAGCAATATTGGCAGCAAAGTACCAAAGAGTATCTGGAGTGCCAAACGCTGCCTGCCCCTGCTTTACTGTGCTGTGGTCATGATGGAAGATTTGCAAGAGTGTCACTAAGTGGAAACACATGGAATTATCACAAACATTCTACTGGTTCCCATAGCGATAGTTCCTCTTTCAGTACTTTGCATGTATGAACCGACATGTACAGTGTAACGTGCTGTCATACTGGTAACTTTGTACAGAGGTCTAAAAATGTGCAAACATTTGTCTGTAATAAAACAAGAGCTAAATCGCGCTCTAAACAAAGAGTTTCCATTACTGAACATTATACTTTTATCAGAACCGCAACTTTTTATCAGAACCCAAAGAACCAGTTTCTGAAATGGTAACCCTGGGCAGGAGAGGTTGAGTTTTGTCTTCATTAGTCCAGGGTATTACATCACAGCTCAAGCATCCAACATTAAATCATCTTGCTTCTCTCTGTTCTCCATTCTCCAACTAATAAAATGCTGGCAACTCAAACAGTAGGAAGCTATGTTTATATCTGCAGTACAATGGATGAACTGCAATCTCTCGCTGAACGGAAATGTCTGATTGCGGCCTTGATAGAGGCTCAACAAAGACAATCATTTAGTTTAGATGTTCTTCATCTGTTTGGGATTTCCCAGAGAAAGAGCTATTACGACGTCAGATGTAATGCAGGATTTTATGTTCTTTGAGCATGGAGTGGACAAAGTGCCATTTTGTTTGATGAGGATAGCTTTACAGACAACCCAGAGGGTTATCTCAAATGATTCAGGTCAAAGACGGGCACGCGCGTCCACATGTGAACCTTCAAAAGGGAACTTCCATCAAGATTTTTCAAAACAATAACCCTTTGACATTCAGTCACAAATATTACCCATCTGATGCCACAAGTGTTACAGCCATAAGTGCTCGAAGACCATCTGTCCATATACATGTAAGACACAACATGAATGAGAAGGACACTGCTAGAAGGAATTACCACCCATTTTAATGTGTGGGGGAGAGAATACTTAAAGTTTATGGAGAGAGAAAAACCAAATGCGGTAATCCCTTTTAGAAGTCAGTTTTTGCAGCAAACCTCTGCGGACATATTTAGTGATTCTTCTTCGATACTCACAAAATCACCTAAGAGGAGACTGAAAGGGAAGCTCCCAAATGCATTTGTTTAAATTATTAACAATTATTATTTGGACTCCCACTGGATTATATGAAGCAAACTACAGCCATTAGGTTGTCTAGATTACAACGTTTGTTATAATTTATTTATATCTACACTTTAGTACACGTTTATTAAACCAAATACATTGAGCTTTCTTGTGCATTGAATGTGTCCTTGTACCCAGGGCCATTTCTTTAACCCCTTAAGGACCAAATTTCTGGAATAAAAGGGAATCATGACATGTCAGACATGTCATGTGTCCTTAAGGGGTTAAAGGGACACTTGCATGTAGAGTATAACCCCACCTATTTCAGTTGGTAGTATACATTGAAAAAAAAAAAAAAAAAAAAAAGCATGGAATAAAATACATGGTTCTCTAAATATCCCAGAATTCTTTGAAGGATGCACTGCATATGGCAGATAATGTTGCAAGTAGTTAGCGGACATCATTCATTAACAAATACCTGGAACCAGATCAATGAATGTAGCCCATACTTCTACATGAAGGCTGTATTTACAAATCACTGAATTACGGTCATCAAAAGTGGTTTTAGGAAGTGCCATTGACGGTATTTTAGCAATGTTAGATTTTGACAAGTCACCTTGCATAAAACAGTCAAAGTTGATTCTTTAGGTATTTTTTATTATTATTTTTAAGATTTTTAAATATGACTTCCATTAGCTGTCAATCATGATAGTATGTGGCAATAAATCAGGCACATGTTACATGGTACACTGCAGTAGTAAGACAATAGCAAGGTTTTTTTGTGCGTCAAATTATAGAGATTATTAAAACTGACTGAAACAGTCCCAATTCCAGTACAAGAGAATTGGAGAAAACAATATAAAAAAAGCTGAAAAGAAAATGAATAAGCCAACAGTGCAGACTTGTGTTGGGAGACTCTTTGCACTGCTCCCTAGATGGTAACAAAGCCAATTCCCAATTCCCAGTCAGACACTGGGGCTCTGCAGTCCAAAACAAGTGAGGAAAGGTGTGGGGACTCCATCTCTGCCATATCCAGGTATCTAGGCCTGCTTTTATGTCATACTAAGCTGGTTGTTTCATGTGTACAGGATGGAGGTCTGGAGCAGGACTCTGATGCATCCCGACAAGTATTAGAAGCACATGCTGGAGAGCCTCTGGAGGCCCAGCCATAGGGTTCTGGAAGACTTGTGGCCTATGTAAGTGAACTCCGAGCCTGGAGCAAAAAGCATCAAAGGCATGGCTGAAAGCCACCACCTGTGGGTGCAGCAGGTCACTCACCTGGGAACATTCTGGTGAGTAGTTAGCAGCCATATTGATGTTGATGTTTACCAACTTCTTGGAGCAGTGGGGAAAAAAAAGATGCTCTACCGAGGACTGGGATAGCCCCTTTTGATCCAAATGGGGAAGGACGGGGCTGAAAAACAATACTCAAGCAGTTGTGCGGCAGTGGAAAAGAATGGCTGACTTACTACCCAGGCTAGGCCACAATTAGGAGAAGCAGTTTCCTCTCAGATGTGCCAAACCTCAAGAGTAACATGAACCATGAAACCACCAGGACTTCATACAATCTAGGACACCAGCTGGGCAACACTTTTCAAGGAGATTGGTGCAGATAAATAGTCAGAAAGACGGAATTCCCCAGTAGTTACACTTCACTACATCAATCTGGTAGATGGTTATGCCCCGTCCCCCATTCTTTATATATTTATATTAAAATGGTATTAAATTATAGACTGGTAAAACACACAAAATGCAAGTTACAACTTTTAATTAATGTTTAAAGGCTGAAAATGGAGCATGTTTGCTGATTTACAGGGTTATTCACTAATGCGAGAATTCAAAGTTCATTCAAGGTGAATTTTAAATGTAAGATCAAAATAGTTAAAATGCGTCTCCCTCTCTTTTTTCTGTACCCCTATAATCACATGCCTCAACAAAAATAAAGAATTAAAAAAAAAAATAGTTAAAATGGAAATAATCTCTGTCAGCTATTCCTTAATTTTAGCTACTATGGTCTTTTAATTTAAAACTTACTGTAAATTCTCAGTTTAGTGGATAACTCTGTTAGACTTCCAAAATCTGATAAATGCAGTGTTCTTTGAAGCTTCCTTGGACGTTCAGAAGCAGAAAGCGACCATAAGTCACACAGTCAACTCTACACTGTAGATAGTTAGGTCCTCGGTATCGTAAAAGATTGGGTCAGCGTGTGAAATGGAGATGGCTTAGATGACTCCCGAGTTGCCTGTTATGATGACATTTCCTATCATTTGTGGACAGGAAAGGCAGAGATGAGAATTAGGTGTGGAAATATGGCTTTCCCTTGAAATCATCACATTACTGGAAGAGTATTTTAGCCTTGTTTGTTGGATTATTCTGTCCTCTTAATGTACTAATTTTTTACAGAATAAGACATGTCTTTTACGTGGCCTTCATGAGGCATCACCTCTTCTTGTTCCTGTGAGTCAAACTTATGTTTCATTTTTTTACACAATAATGCATGATTTTTCCACCTATTGTACAATGCTATGGAATATGTAGACACATTATAAGTAATAGTATTATTATTAATAATGGCATTGAAGCTTTAGGAAGAGATATGAAAAGATGGGAGCAAAGATTTAAACCAGTGAGAGCCTAATGTACGATCTCTGGAGATGTAACCAAGTCCCTGAATACAGTTTTACACCATAGAAAAAAATATAGAAAATTACCCATAACTCGTGTTAACCTTTTTTCATGAGATCCTCTGGTTTCTTTTAATTTTATATGAAAGCAATTTGTTTTTGCAATTAACATTGCAATGCAACTTACTACGAGTCAGTGGGTTTCTCCAAGCTTTTGTCCGTTCTCACAATTCTCATATTGTTTGTTTTTGTTGCCCTAACTTGGTTCTCCTCAAGTTCAAAGGGTAATCTAGATGTGGACACCGTGCTCACTGAGCCAAGAGGGCCATCAGCTGCACCTCACTAATGAGGCACAAAGAAAGTAGAGACTTGCCGGGATATCGGTTCTAGACTGCCCTTACAAATGGGATCAGTCTGATTTGCCTTGGAACTGGCTCTCTCTGTAATGACACAAGTGAGCAAGAACTATTTTGAGACCTGAGCGGGGATTTACTAAAGGGCAAGTTACAGAGTTTCTCTAAGCTTTTGTCCACTCTCAGAGTTCTCATATTCTTTGTTTTAGACAATACAAAGCCAGTGCAATCATAGCAGAGGAGGAGAAGAAATTGAAACATTATTTTATTTCTCCTTGTCTTTGTATGATTTCTCTATGCCGACCAACTGGTTTAAAGGGATATTGTAATAACAGGAATACAAAGCTGTATTCCTGGCACCACCTATCCTTCTGCCTCCCCCTTCCTTCCCGGTAAATAAAGGGTTAAAACCCTTTATTTATTTACCTTATCCCAGCGCCGATGTCCCTCGACGCTGTGTCTAAGCTCCGCCCCCTCCTCCGTCCTGCGACGAGCAGGATATAATGCGCATGCGCGGCAAGTGCCGCACGTGCATTTGACCTCCCCATAGGAAAGCATTGAATGAATGCTTTCATATGGGGAAAAATCCGACACTGAAGGTCCTTAATGCAGAACGTGAGGACGTCCAGCATCAGATAGCAGACCAAAAGTCCGTTAGGATTCCGGAAGCGCCCTCAGTGGCTGTCTAGTAGACAGCCACAGAGGGCAGACTTAGTGCAGCAATGTAAACATTGCAGTTTCTCTGGAACTGCAATGTTCTACATTGCAGCACTAGGTTCAAAAGGGACACAGCACCCACACCACTTCAATGAGCTGAAGTGGTCTGGGTGCCAACAGAGTTCCTTTAACCCCTTAAGGACACATGACATGTGTGACATGTCATGATTCCCTTTTATTCCAGAAGTTTGGTCCTTACGGGGTTAAAGGACAGGGAACCAACATGGAGGATCCCACTGGCAGTATAAAGATGTTTGGGTTTCTGCCCTTAAATCTATTTTTCCCACCTCAAAAATACATATGTGATTAATATAGGGATATATAAATATAAAATCAGAAATCATGGGCAAGCCTGCATGCCTGTATATGTTCTTAAAACAAACCAAAGTAATTTTTGGCCTATACAGGCTTACTAATACGGGGGTTTAAGATGTGAAATTTTCCTTTAGAAATCATTCTATATGTCTTTTATACCAACAGCTTTATTACATTCATAAAGAATGAGTCTTAAAGCGGCACTGTCATGCCGAATTCCGTTTTTTTTTTAACCCCCCTCCCGCCTCAACTACATCCAATCGACCCCCTAGTCATCCCCAAATGCCCCTATGCCCCCCACATTACCTATTTTTTATTCTTTATTTTCTGCCCGATCTATATTCAGGGCGCCGCCATCTTTGTGTGGGTAGGTGAAGTCCCTGTGGGACACGTCATCTACCCACACTACACAGACTGTGAGATTCCCGCACATGCCCAGTGAAACACCTGGACATGCGAACGGGAATTTCACCTATTCATTCATTCATCAGACAGACGAATGAATGAATAGAAAAAATCAGACGAACAAACTAACACTGTGTATCAGTGTTAGTTTGTTCGTTCGGTTTATTACAAGGAGGGAGCTACCGGCGTGCAGCTCCCTCCTTGCATTATGTAAAGACAGAAGCGGCAGGGAGCAGTGCTCCCCACCACTTCATTAGCCCCCCAGGTCCTCCCCTCACTCTATGGGGGTCAATATGACCCCCATAATAGCACAAGGGAGATTCAAATCTCCCCAATGCCCCTACTCGCTATATCGCGAGTAGGGGCATGTCCACTAAACAGTGAGCAGCCTGTGGCTGCTCACTGTAAAAAAAAAAAAAAAGGGTAATAAGGGGGGGACGGGGGACCTACTGTCCTCCCCCGCCGGCCCCCACCCCTGGACGGCGGGTGGGGGCCATAATGGGAATGAGGGGGGACCTACTGTCCTCCCCTCAGGCCCCCACCCCTGGGCGGCGGGTGGGGGCCATAATAGTAATAAGGGGGGGGGACCTACCGTCCTCCCCTCAGGCCCCCACCCCTGGGCGGCGGGTGGGGGCCATAATAGTAATAAGGGGGGGGGACCTACTGTCCTCCACCCCCCGGCCCCCACCCCTGGGCGGCGGGTGGGGGCCATAATAGTAATAAGGGGGGGGGGACCTACTGTCCTCCACCCCCCGGCCCCCACCCCTGGGCGGCGGGTGGGGGCCATAATAGTAATAGGGGGGGGGGACCTACTTTCTCCCCCCCCCGGCCCCCACCCCTGGGCGGCGGGTGGGGGCCATAATAGTAATAAGGGGGGGGACGGGACCTACTGTCCTCACCCCCCCGGCCCCCACCCCTGGGCGGCGGGTGGGGGCCATAACAGTAACAAGGGGGGGGGGGGACCTACTGTCCTCCCCCCCGGCCCCCACCCCTGGCCGGCGGGTGGGGGCCATAATAGTAATAAGGGGGGGGGGGGGGGATCTACTGTCCGACCCCCCCCCCCCCGGCCCCCACCCCTGGGCGGCGGGTGGGGGCCATAACGATAATGGGGGGGGACCTACTGTCCTCCCCCCGCCCCCACCCCTGGGCGGCGGGTGGGGGCACTAAGTAAATTCCCCCACCCCCCCCATCAAGGTGACTAGGGGTGCCCAAGCCCCTAGTCACCCACCCCCCAACCAAATAAAAAATGCCCCTACCTACCCCCCTCACCCTAAAAAATAGTGAGGGGGGAATAAAATTGCTAACCTGTAAAGTAAAATTAAACTTACCATTCGACGTCTTCTTTTTTCTAAAATCTTCATTTTTCAGCCCCAAAAAAGGCCAAATAAAAAACCATCATAGCCGTCGAACTAAAAATAAAATAAAAAACCCGAGCGCAAAAAAAAAACCCGACGAAAAAGAAAAAACCCGAGCGCACAAAAAAAATAATCCATCTTCACCCATGGAGGGCTCCGCGCAGACTGAGCTCCGCAGGGCTGGGCAAGGCTTATAAAGCCTTGCCCCGCCCTGCAATTAGCCTAAGAACACTCTGATTGGTGGGTTTAAGCCAATCAGAGTGCTCTTTGTCATTTTACAAGCGTGGGAAAGTTCTTTGGAACTTTCCCACGCTTGTAAAATGACACAGAGCACTGTGATTGGATGGCTTGAAATCCATCCAATCACAGTGCTCTGTGTCATTTTACAAGCGTGGGAAAGTTCTTTGGAACTTTCCCACGCTTGTAAAATGACACAGAGCACTGTGATTGGATGGATTTCAAGCCATCCAATCACAGTGCTCTGTGTCATTTTACAAGCGTGGGAAAATTCTTTGGAACTTTCCCACGCTTGTAAAATGACACAGAGCACTGTGATTGGATGGATTTCAAGCCATCCAATCACAGTGCTCTGTGTCATTTTACAAGCGTGGGAAAATTCTTTGGAACTTTCCCACGCTTGTAAAATGACACAGAGCACTGTGATTGGATGGATTTCAAGCCATCCAATCACAGTGCTCTGTGTCATTTTACAAGCGTGGGAAAATTCCAAAGAACTTTCCCACGCTTGTAAAATGACACAGAGCACTGTGATTGGATGGATTTCAAGCCATCCAATCACAGTGCTCTGTGTCATTTTACAAGCGTGGGAAAATTCCAAAGAACTTTCCCACGCTTGTAAAATGACAAAGAGCACTCTGATTGGCTTAAACCCACCAATCAGAGTGTTCTTAGGCTAATTGCAGGGTGGGGCAAGGCTTTATAAGCCTTGCCCCGCCCTGCGGAGCTCAGTCTGCGCGGAGCCCTCCATGGGTGAAGATGGATTATTTTTTTGTGCGCTCGGGTTTTTTCTTTTTCGTCGGGTTTTTTTTTTGCGCTCGGGTTTTTTATTTTATTTTTAGTTCGACGGCTATGATGGTTTTTTATTTGGCCTTTTTTGGGGCTGAAAAATGAAGATTTTAGAAAAAAGAAGACGTCGAATGGTAAGTTTAATTTTACTTTACAGGTTAGCAATTTTATTCCCCCCTCACTATTTTTTAGGGTGAGGGGGGTAGGTAGGGGCATTTTTTATTTGGGTGGGGGGTGGGTGACTTGGGGCTTGGGCACCCCTAGTCACCTTGATGGGGGGGGGGGGGATTTACTTAGTGCCCCCACCCGCCGCCCAGGGGTGGGGGCCGGGGGGGGCAGTAGGTCCCCCCCCCCTTATTACTATGATGGCCCCCACCCGCCGCCCAGGGGTGGGGGCCGGGGGGGGGAGGACAGTAGGTCCCCCCCCCCTATTACTATTATGGCCCCCACCCGCCGGCCAGGGGTGGGGGCCGGGGGGGAGGACAGTAGGTCCCCCCCCCTTGTTACTGTTATGGCCCCCACCCGCCGCCCAGGGGTGGGGGCCTGGGGGGGGGGAGGACAGTAGGTCCCCCCCCCCTATTACTACTATGGCCCCCACCCGCCGGCCAGGGGTGGGGGCCGGGGGGGAGGACAGTAGGTCCCCCCCCCTACTACTATTATGGCCCCCACCCGCCGCCCAGGGGTGGGGGCCGGGGGGGGGAGGACAGTAGGTCCCCCCCCCTCTTATTACCATTATGGCCCCCACCCGCCGGCCAGGGGTGGGGGCCGGGGGGGAGGACAGTAGGTCCCCCCCCCCCTACTACGATTATGGCCCCCACCCGCCGCCCAGGGGTGGGGGCCGGGGGGGAGGACAGTAGGTCCCCCCCCCCCCCTTTATTAACATTATGGCCCCCACCCGCCGCCCAGGGGTGGGGGCCGGGGGGGAAGACAGTAGGTCCCCCCCCCCTCATTATCTTTATGGCCCCCACCCACCGCTCAGGGGTGGGGGGGACAATAGGTCTCCCTCCCTTATTTTACTTAACGGCCCCCACCCGTCATTTAGGGGTGGGGGGCAATATTTTTTTATTTTTTTTTCTACAGTGAGCAGCCACAGGCTGCTCACTGCTTACTAGACATGCCCCTACTCGCGGTATAGCGAGTAGGGGCATATTATTTACTAATACCAAGTCATTTTTACTTGGTGTTAGTAAATTTGGCTGAAAGACCAGTTTAGGTCTTTCAGCCTTTTAGTAGATAGCTCCCTGATACCGTGGGAATTAGGGAGTTATCTACTAAGCGGCTGCAAGATGCAGCCACAGCAATGAATAGGATCGGAGTTTCATTCATTTGAATGAAATTCCGATCCGAACAAAGTACCGAATTGCATCCTAACACCAATGGAGAAACAGTGCTCATTCTGTTAGGATGCAATTCGGCAGTTTTGCCGGCGTTCTGTCTAAGTGACAGGACTTTCGGCAATACTGACAGGAACGGAAGCATTGTGGGAACAGGGAGGAAAGCTAGGGATCATGGGAAAATTGCTCTGACCAGCGGAAATGAAGCACACTTTGCTCCTCCGCTGGTCAGAGCTGGTCAAGCGGAGGAATCCCATAAGACAAAGAGTCCCTACTTTGTCTTATGGTTTTAAAGAAAACTAAAGAAGAATGGAAGAAATGAATAACAGATCCCGAGAGAGGGTGAGAAGAGGAAGAGATTGAGGAAAGGTAAGTTCGGCATGACAGTGCCGCTTTAAGTAAATAAATATTATTTAAATTAATAGTAAATTTGTTTCACAATTTGAACACTTTATTGACAAAACCAATAATAATTTTTTGGGGATTCCTTTTACAACAACTTTTGTTTACCAACATCTTTCCAGTAACTCAGACA
This sequence comes from Pelobates fuscus, assembly GCF_036172605.1. Lineage (NCBI taxonomy): Eukaryota > Metazoa > Chordata > Amphibia > Anura > Pelobatidae > Pelobates > Pelobates fuscus. The sequence goes on along the minus strand of NC_086326.1, from coordinate 29,365,354 downwards.
ATGAATAATTGAGTCACAATACACTGGAACAAACATGTTTAAGAACAAACAGCATTTAAACCAGTTCACTTCACTGTATAAGTAAAGTATTAATACATAAATATTTAATAAAATACAAAGGGATCCCCTGATTCTGCTAAACGCTGTATTTAAAAATAAATGTTGTTATTAACATCCAATAAATGTTTCAAACTGAGCAGATTAACACTAATCAACATCATTGGAGATATCACTGCAAAAGAACAGAACAACAACAACAACATGCAAAGTTCTAAATGTGGAACAATCAATAAGAACATTTCATTGGTTTCCATGGTAATTGCCAAAGAATCGTTTCTTTGTACTATGCAGAAGTTCCAGTAACCACAAGACTGATGGCCAAGACTATTCAAATATCTTCCAATTGCTTCTTACAAACACAAAATTCTCAATCCTGCCATTCACTAACCTTAAACTTCCTCATTCAACCACTTATCTTCCATTTAGATTCTACGTTCCCATACCAAAACGTCTTTCAATAGATTTTTAGCTTCCAGGATTGTAGATTGTTCTCTTATAGATGATTTAATTATTTGTACGTGTGTGTTGGGCTGCCCAGAACCAACTGAATATTAAAATTAGGAACACCCTGGGCAATTAACATGTTCTAGAAATCATTGCAGGATGAAATATTAAAAACAAAAGCACGCCTTCAGTGGGGCGTCAGCCAGGTTTAGAAATAGACAGCACATTTAATTCATAAGATATCTGGTATGCTGTGTGCCTGCTGCGTATTATTACAATAATATATCATTATTCCGAGGATTAGCATGTCATGATTACATGCACGTCAAAGCTTGATTCACTTTACAATACACACCAATAAAGAGAGAGGCATCTTGTGACCTATAAACGAGCCACAACTAAGACTTCATATTATATGTAGCAATCTATTGGTTATGCACACATGAGTTAATTGACATTGGCATGCCCTTGTATGAGACCAAACAAAATAGAGGTCCATGCACTCCTTGGTTAAAAAACATAGGCACTTTATTGCAACCACAGCAACGTTTCGACCAAAAGGTCTTTATCAAGCTTGACAAAGACCTTTTGGTCGAAACGTTGCTGTGGTTCCATTAAAGTGCCTATTTTATTTGAACCAAGGAGTGCCAGGACCTCTATTTTTCTTTACAATATTTGGAATTTGGTGCTTGGTTCCTGGTACAGCAAAAGCACCCTGCCTCAGACTGATGGGAGTGAGTGCAGTTCCCTACATATTCTATCTTGTATGAGACCAGGCTTAGCATTTACTCTGGAACTTCTTCGCTTTCAATAATTCAATACAAGGACATGAATGATGCAGTGGTTCTACGGTTTAGCTTCTGACTATGTGAATGCTGCAGCAAAATAACATGACACAGAAAGAGGGATTAGAAATCGGGTAAAGGAGCACTGTTGAAACTGGGGAAGTGGCTGATGCAGAGATGAGTTCCCAGCAATTCTAGATGTAGAACCAACCTGGGTACCACCTGAGGTCTCTATGGAAACCAAAGTCTTACTCAGATACAGGATTTCCAACAGGATTTCCATCTTGACTTGGAAGGGCAGTGGATTTGATTCCAACAGCATCCATGTATACGACTTACTATATTATTACTACTGGTTTTTATAAAAGACATAAAATATTCTGCGGCACTGTTTAATAGATAAATAAATCATACCAAATGATGAAAAACTTAGGCAACCAGGATCAAGAGATAAGAAAAAATAGCCAGCGCTGGCACTTTTTTCGTATAAATTTTAACCACAAGAATTTGGGGATATTCTTTGTGTGCTCAGCTGCTGTTGTATCAGACTAGAATTCTAACCATGGATTGAGAATATGGTTATTAAATGTTTGCGCACTCTCGATTTTAGAATACTGGATCAAGAGATGATGAGGTCTCCATTCAAACAAATTCACACCCAAAAGGAAGTGAGTTATAATTACAGAATAGGTAAGTATGTAATGTATCCAGAAAATAAGATACATTGCTACATGTACAGTCTGTAGTTAACTCTGTGCATTATTTATGTACTCGACAAGACATACACGGTATCTATAGAATAGGTAGGATTAATAGTGTTTGGGAAGACAATGGGAGGAACAGATGCATGATGAAAGAGAATATAAGATTGCAATATGCAAATAATCGGTTTCTTGACATGCTCCTATAAATGAGTGGGTTTTAAGGCACTTTATAAAATACAGGAAACCGTGAAAAAATAGCAATCTGAGAGTTGTCCTGTATAAGTGTTATAAGTTTGAAAGGAAGACCAGAAAAGGCGCATCTCAATTTGTAATACTTTTTGATTAAGGCGGATATGTAAGGTGTTGGCATAGCTGCCGAATGAGTTCTGGGCGAGAGTAAGGTTGAATCCTATATTATGCAAGATGCCGAAATAAGGATTGACAAAAGGACACAGATTGTTTGACGGAGGAAATTGCCAATTAAGAAACGTTGTGCAAAAGAAAAAAAATAACAAAAGAAAAAGAGGAAATCTGTTCCCACTATCAATATAAAGTACAAACAAACAGTTAAAAATCTAGAAGATACTTTATTTGTTAATCAAAAACACCAATGTAAAAATGCAAAACTTTTTTGATGTGCTACATGATTGTATTTAACCTTTTAGTTGATTTTCCTATTTGGGCTGTCTTCCATTCAAAGTTATCGAACTATTGTAGCCACACATTAACTTTTGAATATTGTTATCTTTTTGAGTAATTTCGGCCACCGTACCTGCCTATATCCCCTGAGTCTAGATGTGACCAATCAGATTCAGGGGCGGGCTTTGAAACCCCGGTATATCGGTGAATCAGTTCCCCCTGATGAGCCTCTAAATCAGGCGAAACGCGTTTTCACTACTAAGTCTTTTTTTTGTGTTCCCTGGCACCTTTCCCTTGTGGGCGGACATTTACCACGGGCTTTATTAAACAGCCACTTAGGTATCTTCGGAACTTAGATGGCAGACAGCCATCTGGGGCACAATAGACAGACATATACCGATCAGGGTACCTCTAGCAATTTGAATTAGAATTTGCAGTATCTCTCTATCTAGAATTGCTTCGGTTCTTTATATTATAGCATCAGGACTCTTTGTCTCCTTACTGCCTTTCCTGTACAAGGTGCCCTTGAAGGCACTATTCTAGCTTTTTGATCTTTTACTATTTTGAACTATACCCGATTCCTAATATTTAGACCATGGACTAAGATTATAAGGAATGCCTGACCAAACGCTGCATCTCAATTTTTATGATTGAGCTGATTAGCATATGACTGTTTAAATACGGGTTCAGACATTTGATGTTGATATGGCTCTCATTTAGCGCTATTAGAATAAATATTTATATAGGAACCAGGGCACGTTCATTTGCTATTATTATCATAGACTGAGTTAACACTGATTAACAAATAAAGTATCTCCTAGATTTGTAACTGTTTGTTTGTACTTTATATTGATAGTGGGAACAGATTTCCTCTTTTTCTTTTGTTATCAATTCTTCTAGGGTCACCCCCTTATCTGTCCCTATAGATTCTAGGGACATCGATTTTTGGCCAACTTTTCATTAAAGAAAAAAAATAATTTACCTGAGCACTATCCCAAATCCCTATGCACATTTCCATAACTGGAGGTTTAGAAGTTTCACTTGTAGGGCCATTAAAGGTCACCTGCCACTTAAACGTCTTGATGTTGAAAATGAGCTTACACTTTAATGGTGAATAGAGTAATATGTGTGGCAGTAGAAAGACTGCTATCCCGTGTGTGTCAGAAATCGAGTTGGAAAATAATAGTTGTCCATGCATCTCGTATTTTAAATGGACGAATGGGAGCTACACGTTTAAGATGAAGGTTGCAGGATTTGGATATGGACTGGATGTGGATTAAGGAAAGGGCACTGTAAATTAGGGCAACTAGAACATAGGGTGCGGATGATAGTTTCACCAATTACCTTAAGGTTGGGATTAGTAGCAAGAATCAATGGTTTTGTTTGTTTTTTTAATTGTGCTTCAGAAAAGGGAACTAAATCTAGTTAGAGACAGAGAAGAGGCAACACGTGATAATTCAAGAGGTAAGAGATAGGAGTATAGAAAGGTAGAACTATATATAAATTAATATAATAAACTGCATATATATATATATATCTCAAAGGGGAAAGGTAAGCAGCAAAAAAAGTTTAAAAAATAAAACAAATTAGTTGAGATCAGTGTCCTTTGTAATGAGTACTAAGAAAATAATTGGTTACTTTGGTTAACTCTGTTTACAGAATCCATACTGAGAAGGGTCATGGAGAGATTTGGAAATGAGAAATGAATTGAGCCAGGAACACATACAAGGTTCATGATATATGGATGTACAATCAGACTTCCTGACCAAATCCGGGACACTTGGGTGGTATTAAACTCTACTAAATCCTGAGAGCTACACATATATATATATATTATGTAAGCCTATATGTATTCGGAAGCTTAAGGCTACATATACGCACATTTTAGCAATACGAATATATTGGGTATGCAAGATATGGTTATATTTTAGGAATTTTTTTATAAACGGCACGTGTGCTTTTAGTATTCATGTAGTAGATGTTTTAAACACTGAGGGTGTTATTTAGCTTCTAAATGGCACTATTAACGTTGCAGACAGAAGGGAAGGGTTGGGCTTGTTTGAATTTGCCAAAAGCCAATTAATAAATTGCAGTGTAGTGCAAATAGCATTGCAGGGTGTGGTGTGTTTAGAGCTCTGCTAAGGAGGGCAAATCACAGGTTATTGTTTTTGTTTTGAAATTAGCAGAGCTGTTGAAAAGGGTTGCTTATTGAGCAGTTTAACAAACACTGGCAGGATAACTATGTGGCATTTCTACGTGTAACACCGCGGCCGCCTCACAACATACATTCACTTTCACCCCCTCATTCTAACATACTTGCCCCAAACTCTGTCACACATACCCCCTCACTATTTCACACTCACCTTCCCCACCCTTCTGCACTTACCACACTCACCCTGCCGCAGTCACCCCCCGAACATAGTCATCATCATAGACAGTAGTCTCACAAAGATGAAACACAACCGCACCATAAACACAACACACAAAGACCACAAGCAGCTCCTCTACAATACAATGTAAGGAACTACTCGACACACATGCTTCCAGATACAGACTTTGACTTCCAGGAAGGGTAGCGTAGTACAAAATCACTTCTCGTTTGGGTTGGTAAATTGTTTTATTGTTGCAGGATTTTTGCATTCTGTCAAAAGGAGTAGAAACTGCTGCCATGCACATTGTGAAACCCATATACTCCTCAAAAGGGACTAGATCACAGCTCAAAAGGTACTAAGCAAGTGGTTTCTAGATATCCCATGGGGGAAGAATTAATTCTTACTGAATGCAGACAAATGCTACCAACAGCTGGGCAGCACTTACACGCACGTTATTTACGGTGTACGGCAGCACATGAGAAGCTTTTCCCAAAATTCATATAGAATATGGAATTAAGTCAAATAATGAATTGTGGCACGGCTTCCAGGATTAATTCCAAACTAGTATTGTAAGAATTCCACATATTACATTGTTCATGCACTCCCTGACCTCATCACACAAACAAACCAAACCCATTTGCACAGTTTAGTGTACGATGCCCAATCTTGGAATTTCGCCAACTATGGCTTCACTATGGTAGTCTCACATGTTGCCAATTCAGTTTTCACTTCACCACAAATTGTCATTTGGAAAATAAAGAGTAAATCGTCACTAATGGATTTCGCAGAAGAGAAAACAAAGGCAATTTGTGGACTGGCCTTGGGAGAAATTGCAACTGAAATATGTTTTTAATTGTGGTTACATGCCTGACACAAATTATACATCCCTTTGTTTTAAAACTCCTTCTCATCTCTCTGCCTGTAACATGATTCGCTCCCTGTAATTACAAACCGTGATGTTGTTTCGCTTTGGGGCTCTCAATCAAAAAGCTGATTTTTAGGTCTCGTCTTTAAGGTGCGGTTACACTCATCCTTGAAACATATTGAGTAGGTTTGCAGCAGAGTGGTATAGTCACTCTATGGAAATACATGGATTTCTTTAATTTTTTTATTTTATTAAAGACACGGAGGCTCCTATTATGCATATCTCTTTCTTTATTTCCTCAGCAGCAAAGATAGAGGAATATAAATATTATCAAAAATGAAAGAAAAAACTGTACAGGCATAACGAGTAGCCAATCACATAACAGAGGAAGTAGCTATATAAGTCCTGTGTCTCCCACAATCCCCCTCTTTCTTTGCTGCTTCCTCAGACAGCTAAGTATTTTACTTGAGCTCTCCTACTCATTGCATTTTGTTTACTTGTGATTCATGTTTTGCTTATGCTTTGTTTCATTATTGTCGTTTTTATTTATTGTTGATTACTATCTAGTACCTACATCGTTGGTGTATTTGGGGGTTTCCCCTAGGGGCTTTGCCCGCCGCCGCGGGCTGTTTTCCCCTCCTACCGCCCCTGTTGCCGCTTCTCGGCGCTATCTCAGCCGCGTGGCCCTTTCTCTGTGAACGCGACTGAGTGTGCTCGTTTTCCCCTCTCGCGGGCTGCCCACGCGGGTAGGTGCACGCGCCCCTTCCCCCGCCTGGAGCCGGTCCACGGGCACACCCTGACACGTGCGGCGGCCATTTTGGGCGATCATTCGTTTCACCCTGCTGTGCCGTGCGGTCGGTCCCTTTGCTACGGGTCCCCTTGCTACACCAACGATCAGGTTTAGCCTTTTTTCTGTTCTGCTGGGTTAATCAACCCATTTCTAGTATTCAGTTTTGCTTCTATTGTACCTCATTATGCAGGATAGCAAGGATGGGCCTACTGTCCCCTCTGGGGATTTTCCAATAGATAATCCTGAGGGCGCTCTGGCCTCTCAGGAGCTCCAGGCCTTGTTAGAAGCTACTATGGCTTCCTCCCTTGAAAAGGCTATTGCCTCCGCTATGGGGACTGTCTCATCCTCTTTTGCCCAGTCACTTCAGTCTGTGCTCTTGCCTTCTATGGCTGCCCCTAACCCCCTGGGTGTGGGGTCCCCTTCCCCTGCCCTAACTGTGCCGGGTGCCCGTAAGGCGAAGGCAAAGGCTAGACATATCGGGTCCCACTCCTCGATGCAGGCTTTGCCTGTCATGATTGACACGCCTCCGGCGGTCGCAGATAGCGCGCATCCCACGCGCACAAGAGCCCCTGGCCGGGCTAAAAAGGCTAGATTGTGGAGACGGGCTAGAGCCCTGGATGATGGGTCGGATACCGACCGGAGTGTGGACAATGATTCCGATGTTATGGAATATGACTCCTATGGGGAGGACGAGTCTGGCGAGGATCAACCCCTTACGGGTGTAACCCCTTCTGGGTCCTCTGCCGTTCCCCGTAGAAAAGTGCCAGACCCCGCTGGGGATAATGAAAAAGGGCTTTTAGACCCACAGGGGAACCCCCTGTTTGACCCGGACGACCTGCGTCACCCGCGGTCTGCCGAATGGGTCCCTCCGGACCATATCGCCCAGTATGTGGCTAAGAGGATTCGCACGCCTCTGTCAAAGGAAGGCCGCAATAAATTGCGTGCCGAATGCCCACGACCTTCCCTCCCTGGCGCTGCCTGTAAGACCCCTGACGTGGACCCTCAAATTGCCCAATTTCTTAATAAGTCTGGGTGGAAGCCTAAAAAGGGTCTTGATCACTCCCTGAAAGGGTGCCAGGATAAAATTCTGGATACGCTGGGCCCCCTGTCTAAGCTGTACGAGCTCCTTGAGGCAGCCCGTAATGGCGACTCAGTTCTAGATATGGATGTGGCCATCGGGTGGGTCCAGCGAGCTATATGCCTTGTGGGGAATGCCAACACGGCTATGTCTTCCGAGAGACGCAAGGCTATTCTTTTGAAAATAGACCCTAAGCTGGCTGCTATGACCGTAGCTGAACCTGACTCAGCCGATGAGGGGATGTTGTTCGGCACATCCTTTGTGAAGGACATGGGGTCCTATGTAAAAACCTTTACGGCTATTGACAAGGCGCAAGCTAATATGAAGCGCGTCTTCGCGCCCAAGGTTTTCGGTGGGGCCGGGCGTAGCAGGAACCGTCCTCCCGGCCGTGGTTTCCGAGGCTCATTCCGTGCCAACAGAGGTTCCTTTTTCCCCTCTCGAGGGTTCCAGGACCCGAAAACGCCTCCTTTCTTCCCGGCTAGAGGGAGATCGTGGGGCTCTAGATACCCCCGTGGTGGGTCGTCGGGCAGACGCCCTTATGGTGAGTACCCCTTCTTCCCTTCTCGATCAGGTTCGGGTGGCGGGGAGGCTAGCCTTATTTTACCCAAGGTGGGCAGTTATTACCTCAGATGCTTGGGTTCTGCAATGCGTAAAGGGTTACCAACTAGATTTTGTTTCCCTGCCTGTCCAAACGTATACCCCCAGGGAATTGTCCCTCCCACAGGAGCAGGACGCGATGATCTCCGCGGAAGTCGCGGAGATGTTCTCAAAGGGCGCCATCGAGGAATTGCCGTTCGCCACTCCAGGCTTTACGAGCAATCTCTTCCTTGTACCCAAGAAAGGGGGCGGTGTCCGCCCAGTGATAAACCTTCGCCCTCTCAACGCCTTCCTACGCTACCAACATTTCCAGATGGAAGGCATCCATTGTCTCAGAGACCTTCTGAGACAGTCGGATTGGATGGCCAAATTGGACCTGAAGGATGCGTACTTCACGGTTCCAATAGCGATAGAATCCAGGGACTACTTGCACTTCACCTGGCACGGACGGCGTTGGCGTTTTACATGCCTTCCGTTCGGCCTCTCCTCGGCTCCTTGGTGTTTCACCAAGGTTATGAAGCCGGTGGTGTCGTTCCTCCGTACCCGAGAGGTTCGACTAATTATTTACCTGGACGACATCCTAATCATGTCCCAGTCGTTGGAATGCCTGAAGTTGCATTTAGATTGGGCGATCAACCTCTTACAGAACCTAGGTTTTCTGGTAAACTGGGACAAGTCGGTCCTGACACCCGCCCAGTCTATGGAGTTTTTGGGGTTCCAGGTGGATTCCGTACGGCAGTTCCTGTACTTGCCAGAATCCAAGATAAAAGCCATCCAGAAGGAGCTCCGTCGAGCTCTTCGCGCTTCGGACTTGTCAGTCCGGCAGTTGGCGAGGATCATCGGCCTGCTGGCCTCCTCCATTCAGGCGATATTCCCAGGCCCCTTACATTACCGGGCTCTCCAGCGGCTCAAGGGGTCACACCTACGTTCGGGTCGATCGTACGAATCCCGACTTTGTCTGGACGAGGAGTCCAGAGACGAGCTGGTATGGTGGTTGGCACACATGGAAGCCTGGAACGGAAAAGCAATTTTCGGTTCCGTTCCGGACGTGGTCATAGAATCAGATGCCAGCTTGCACGGCTGGGGGGCTCGTTGTGGCGACACTTCCACGGGGGGCAGATGGTCCGACGCAGAGAAGTCGTTACACATCAACTGCCTAGAACTTCTGGCGGGGGCCTTTGCGATTCGCAGCCTTACCCCTGGAAGGGCGAACTGTTGTGTTCTCCTCAAATTGGACAACGTATCGGCAGTCCGATACATAAATCACTTGGGCGGAACCAAGTCCAAAATGTTGGCTCTGCTGGCGAAGGACTTTTGGCAATTCTGCCTTCTAAACAACGTTTCGGTGACGGCGGAACATATTCCGGGTCTGGACAATTCAGGTGCGGATTGGAACTCCAGACATTTGAGAGACTCGGGAGACTGGCATTTGCACGCCTCGGTCTTCCAAAGCCTAAACAGGCTGTGGGGTCGGTTCGAGATGGACCTGTTCGCATCTCGACTGAACACTCAGTTGCCGAAGTTCTACAGTTGGAGACCGGACCCGGCGGCAGTGGCGACGGATGCCTTTCTTCAAGAATGGCCTCCAGGCCACCTGTATGCCTTTCCCCCATTCAACATGATCGCTCGTACGATCTCGAAGCTGGTTCGTCACGACTGTTGTCTGGCCCTGATCACCCCTCTGTGGAGATCACGTCCGTGGTTCCCTCGTTTGATGGAGTTGTCCATAGACTTCCCTCGTCTGTTGCCGAACTTCCAGGACCTTCTTCTGGATCCGGATGGGAACTCGCACGAATTGGTGCTCCAGCACCAGTTGCCCCTAGTAGCATGGTTCCTTTCAGGGGACGCTGGCTTGTCCCTGACGTTCCACAGTCGACTCTCTTGCTCCTCGATAACGCCTGGGCTCCGGGCACGCGATCAGCTTACCGAGCTGCATGGAAGTCTTGGTCTGATTGGTGCATGGAACGGGCAGTGGATCCCATATCTGCCCCTCTCCATTTGATCCTGGGGTTTCTTACAGCCCTGTTCGACTCAGGCAAGGCGTACAGGACTATCAATGTTTTTCGATCGGCCATATCGGCCGGTCATGGTGGTTTGGAAGGTGTACCCATCGGCAAACATCCTTTTGTATGCCGTCTTCTCAAGGGTATTCGCTTCGTCCGTCCGCCTAGGTCGCGGTTTTCGACATTTTGGGACGTCAACATTGTGTTGCGGTTCCTGTCGGATTGGTACCCTAACCAGGACTTGACTCTTAAACAACTATCCTCCAAGATGGTTATGCTGTTTTGCCTGGTCTCTTGTAAGAGAGTCTCCGATGTTAGGGCTCTTGACTGGGGTGCCTTTATGTTTACGCCGGATGGCGTTACTTTCACCATATCTAGGAGAACTAAGTCGGCGTCCAAATCCTTCGTATATCCTAGATTCCCGTTGTGTCCGGCGCTCTGCCCGGTGGATTGTTTGAAGGCCTATCTAGAGGCTACACGTACGGTGCGCTCATCTGAACGCCATCCCCTATTCATTTCGTTTAAGGCTCCTCATCGCCCAGTATCGACTCCGACGCTGGCGCGTTGGATTCGTTGGCTTTTATCCCTAGCGGGTATAGACACGTCTGTCTTTACGCCTCATTCTGTAAGGGGTGCTATGGCTTCGAAGGCATCCACAGTTGGTTGCCGCCTGGAGGACATCATGCGCGCAGCGGACTGGTCCCGAGAGTCGACCTTCAGAGACTTCTATTTCAGACCAATTGAACACGTCGCATCTCAGGTGATAGCACAGCTTTGAACTTGCATAATAGGAGCCTCCGTGTCTTTAATAAAATTCCCAGATTTTACTAGTAACATGACGTAAAGTCATGATTTTATTAAAGACACGGAGGCGAGTATTATTCCCTCCCACCCTCCCGGTGTGGATTTGGGATTGGAGATGCTTCGATGCAATACAAGTACGTGGGCAATTGGGTCTGTTTTGAGTTCATGTTTTTGTACTGTGTAGTTTTATCATGCTTAGATGATTTGACAGTTTTATATTGATTTCTAATCATGTATATATTCTATTTCAGAATCATGTTTCATGTAGATCCCTCACGTTTATGTTTGGTAAGTCTACAGTTTTGAGTTTGGAAATTACCATATTTTTCTATCTTTTTTAGCTTGAAGTTCTCGTTTTGTTTCCCGTTTCCTGTTTGGATCAAGTGGGACATCGTTTATCTTACCTGGTCTTCGGTTGCGCAAGAAAGAGGGGGATTGTGGGAGACACAGGACTTATATAGCTACTTCCTCTGTTATGTGATTGGCTACTCGTTATGCCTGTACAGTTTTTTCTTTCATTTTTGATAATATTTATATTCCTCTATCTTTGCTGCTGAGGAAATAAAGAAAGAGATATGCATAATACTCGCCTCCGTGTCTTTAATAAAATCATGACTTTACGTCATGTTACTAGTAAAATCTGGGAATTGTGTAAAAAAAAAAAAAAATGACAGTGAAGACATTGCTCCCCAAATTGGACATATCAGGGTGAACACTTAACTATTTACAGTTTGTCTATAATCACGCTTATGATTGTGTTTACTAAGTGGAGGGTTGGGCTCTGAAAATTCCAGTATTATTTAGTTTATATAGTTTCAAGATGAGAACATATAAAATTGTGAATTTTTAAGGACAATTATTTTGGCCATTGCGCCAAGATCAGTAAACACAAAATTATCGTGAGACTCGTTTATGTATCCAATCCACACACCTGTGAATATTTTTAAATGATATCATATTCAAATATAGAGTGAGAAAGGAGAAGGAATGTATTTATGTTTTTAACTCCCCTTTCGTACATATTTGTGTACATTAAATAACGTAGTTTTGGAGATTGCTGGCTGTGTAAAAACAATAGGGATTGGGATGGGAAAGGGTGAAATATGATGATGTAGGTAGGTCGATATGTATGTCATTTATGTAAAAGACAAATCTTTACTACGGAGCACATCTTGGTGGTTGGAAAAAGACAAAACAAATGCACTATTCATGCGCATGGTGGGTTACAAGAAAAACACTTAAAGTGGAACTGTCACTTCTCTGAAAAATTTACCACTGATTAAAACATTTAAAATCATCTATAGCTTATGTTTTGTCAGGGCTTGACAAATTTGCTTGGAATCTAGGAGCCAGCCAAGAAATTTAGGAGCCAGGTTTTTTAAAGTCAAAAACACGATTCTTAAATGGACCCTATAGTCACCAGAGCCCCTACAGCTTAATGTAGTTGTTCTGAAGTCTATAGCCCGTCCCTGTAGGCTTTTTAATGTAAACATTGCCTTTTCAGACAAAAGGTCAGTGTTTACATTGCAGGTTTAGGAACACCTCTAGTGACAGTAACTCAGACGGCCACTAGAGGTGCTTCCACAGTCAGTGCTGCATGTTACAGCTCCCACTGCTTCAATGTATCTCTATGAAGAGATGTTGATTGGTGCAGCGTGGCGTTTTAACACACATGCGCAATAGTCTCCCATTGCCTTCCTAGGCGGGTGCATTGGATTGGCTGAGTTTATCAAGATTGCGGTTCTTAGCCACGGAGGTGGGGCCAGCCGCGACAAGACCAGCATGGCGTAGGAAAAAAAATGGGAGTAAAAATACCTTCCCATGTGATTGGAGGGGCAGGTCACCTAAACAGACACATTCACTGACAGACACACTGATTTAATACACACACATTGATTTGACACACACACACACACACACATCTTCACATTCACTCACACATTATGTGTTTTGTTTAAATTTTGTCCACCCAGCCTCCCTACCTTTGGGAGAGCTGGAGTGGATCCTTTCCCTGGGGCTCTCATCATCCTGCTCTGCTCCCTCTCACGTTGTTTAGCAATGCCAAGGCGGGAGTTTAGTCATACTCCGCACTCAGTCAGCCGCCCGCCCGCCTTCGCTCTCCATGAGCTACCTGCCCATCTCCAATCTCAGGCAGACGGTCACCTCAGGTGGATGAACAGGCTCACAAATCCCAGGTGACCTGGCGCCTAGGATTTATCAAGCCCTGTGTTATGTTAACCTTTTTTTGTGTAATGCGGTTTTCTTATAAAATGTATATTAAAAATTTCATGAACAGTATTACAATCCACTTCATTCCTGGCACAACCAAGGTGCACAGTGCACCATTAGAAGAGAAAAAACATTGTTTTTGTATCTCCCTTATATATGCTCGCTCTATACTGAGTGAATGGTGCAAAGGCAAATCTTAGAACCATGATTGAGGCAAGATAGAGGAGATAAATAAAAATTGAAAGGCATGTCCAGCCATTTTTGCTGGTATTTTGCCCCTGGACAGACACATTATTATTATTATTATTATTATTATTATTATACCACCAACAAATTCCGCAGCGCTTTACAATGGGTGGACGAACAGACATGTAATTGTAACCAGACAAGTTGGACACACAGGAACAGTTGGGTTGAGGGCCCTGCTCAATGAGCTTACATGTTAGAGGGAGTGGGGTAAAGTGACACAAAAGGTAAGGGAAGGAAGATCGATAGGGAAGTAGATTGGTAAAATAGTATTAACTGAAGACTTACTGTGTTTTTTTTTTGGTTTTTTTTTATGACTGTTGCAAGAGATTAATATAATGGGAGCCATTAACAGTTTAATTGGACTTTTGTGAAAAAGTGAGTTTTTAATTATTTTTTTTGAAGGAGGAGAGACTGGGTGGGCATCTAATGGAAAAGGAAAGGGAGTTACACAGGAACACTGCAGCCCTAGAGAAGTCTTGAATGCGAGCATCAGAGGTAGGAGTACAAACTGAGGATAGACGTAGGTCTTCGGCAGAGCGTATATCTTACGGGAAGCCAATGCAGGGACTGACAGAGAGGTGAGGCATGGGAGGTGCGGGCAGACAGGAAGATGATCCTCGCCGCCGCATTAGTTATAGACTGCAATAGGAGCATGTAAGACCACTGAGAAGCGGATTGTAGTAGTCAAAGCGAGTGGACAGTGGCATAGACCAGCACCTTGGCCACATCTGCTGTTAAGTAGGGGCAGATGCGCACAATGTTTTTGAGATGGAAGCGGCAGGATTTGACTATCGACTGGACATGAGGGGTGAAGGAGAGGTCGGAGTCAAAGAGAACACCAAGGCAGTGTGCCTGCGTGGTGGAACTGATGGCAGCACCATTAAGGTGGAGGGAGACAGAAACGGGAGTAGCAACACTTGAGGGAAGAAAGACCAGAAGTTCTGTTTTGGACAAGTTGAGCTTAAGGAAGTGGTCAGCCATCCAGTTAGAAATAGCAGAGAGGCAGTCAGAGACACTAGTCAAGAGGGGTGGGGGAGAGATCAGGGGAGGACAGATAGATATGCATGTAATTTGCATAGAAGTGATATTGGAAGCCAAAGAAGCTGAGGAGTTTACCAAGGGAGGCACAGTAGGGGACCAAGGACAGACCTTTGTAGAACACCAACATAGAGGTGTGGGGGCGAGAAGAGGCACAGCCAGAAAAAGAAACACTGAAAGATCACTGGGAGAGGTAGGAGGAGCACCAGGAGAGAGCAATATCTTGTAGACCGATATTACAGAGGATGAGAAGAAGCTGTTGATGATGCTCTACAGTAGCAAAAGCAGCGGAAAGGTCAGGGAGAATTAGGATAGAAAAGTGACCACAAGATTTTGCAACAAGTAGATCGTTGGATACTTTGGTCAGAGCTGTTTCCACGAAAACCAGACTGAAGTGGGTCGAGCAGTGAGTTGGACTCAAGGAAGTCTGTCAATCTCACATACACAAGTCAAGTCAAGGGCACAGGATGATTTTTTTTTTTTTTTAAATTGGCAGTGGGAAAGATAGGTTGCAACACTAAAACATGGCGTTTCAGGGATAGCTTAGGAACATTTTGGAAAACCCAGCTTTCACTGTGCAGCCAGGAGCATAAACGTTAAAATGCACATCGGGCTAGGTTGTCTACAGGATACCTGATGAAGCAGATAAAAGAGAACATTACCTCTCCGTGATTAGAGATTAAACCAATCCAATTATATTCTAGTATACATTGTATGTTATTGGTAAGTGATGGCTTACATATGTCTGTTTCTTTTGACATGTGAAAGCTTTATTAACAAAGCATCTATAGCTGTTCTAAAGACAATACAATGCAATCTGGAAAATGAACAGATTTGCTCAGACAAATATACAAAAAGAGTTAATCCACCAGCATTACTCCATCTGGTTCAGCAATGGTTAACTTTTATCAGAGATACTTATCACAGAACAGTCTGATGACACGTTATCAAAAATGCATAATCCGCATGAGTAAGTAACATCCCCGATGACATCATGTATGGCCAAAGTTCAGAACTGAAAGCTCCAATATTCTGGAGCCAAATATAATTTAAAACTCCAACAGAAAATCGCAAAGACCCGCCCTATACCTTTCTTTACCATTATCAGTAACAGATGCTTGCCGATGAATATATGTTGTACCATTCAGCAATTTTTAATATCATGATCATTCAGCCTTTTGCAAGTTTGTTATTAATCACCTTCTGACAGAACCCCCCACCTCACAGACCAGTAAAGTACTGAGAATTGAAATAAGAAAAAAAAAAAAAAAGAAAAGAAAAATCACCAAATTGGTCAAATTCTCCAATATACTTTTAGTTTGGCTATTTAATCCTAAACTTTGAATTGGACACACTAATGAATCATCCACTTAGCTATTTTTTCCAAAGCCTTGCAAATCTGTTTTCCAATTTAACCGCAGTGCTCTGGTACTTATTCCTATACATCGAACTATAGTGAACTAAAAATCTAAATTCCAAATTTTGAATACGATAGCAAATTTGGAAAAATTCTCCAACTCCGCTATCGGCAAAGTGGAAATCATTTAACCTAAAAATTGTCCAAATCTTGTTTTCAATTAGCTACAATTAAGACTTGTGAATAGAACCCCTATTTAATTAATTCATTAATGAGTTCTGTATGGGCAAGCACGTGCTGTCCACCAGTGGTAGTTGTTGACATATTGAAAACTTGAAGATAATCTAAATAATTACAGCTAGTAATTTGTAGATGCACAATCACTCAAATGTCAGGAGTGGTGCTTTGAAATCAATATGTACATTTACCGGTAATTCAGCTGAGTAAATATACAAAACTAGGATCTAACTACATCATACAAAGTTACATAGCTGAAAAGAAACTTGTGTCCATCAAGTTGAGCCTTCCACCCGGTGGGCCTCCTTAGTGTGCGTCCCCAGGATGCACCGGGGGCCCATGGGTGGGAGAAAGATGTTGAGGGCAGCGGGGCAGCTGCCTTGATTGGGACAAGTGGATACTTTAGATAAGGAACCAGCAGTTGCCATATTTCTACTTCGTTCTAGTAAACGTTTTTCTTAAAGAGAGCATGAATGGGTATCAAGCTTTGAAACAAAAATCAGGGAGGTTTGTTAATGGATACAAGGTTTCAGCATAGGTAGGTTATTGAATGAAATGAGTATTCTAAGTAAATGCAAATTACATTTGAAATTTAAGGCCACAGTAGCCACACTGAAACACATAGTTGACTTCTGTTTTCTCTTTCCTCCCCCATCCCCTCAATTTCCGCTATTTTGATTTTAAATTCACTTTGAGTTTATTTGGAATTCCAACTTTAGTGAATACGAAAGCCAATGTATGGGCTGGAAAAATAGGTTGATACGTGAGAAAAGCAGTGTGTTAGTAAGTAAACCCCAGTAGTGTTCATTAATATCTAGAAAGGGGCAATGTGGATATGGAAGAATCCAATCAATAGTGGGTTGCATCGACTCATGATCTTAAATAATGGGCACCTCATTGTAAAGTTGGCATATACTGCCTTGGAAGAAATGGCTGGGAGGGTAACTGGGTGTGGGTAGCTGTGTCTCTTATTCACAGTTAATTAGAATGAATTAGGGTTACAAAAGGCCTGGAAGGGCAGGGTTGCAATGAATAAACATAGAACAGCTCACTATCCTGAGTCCATAGCTCATCTCTATATCCTGAACAGGAAACGATTTGCCTTGCTTCCACCAAAATCTGAACAATGTTCTGCAAAGTCGTTTGAGTCAAAAAGAATGGACAGTAGCTTAGTAACATTAGATTTTCTTTTTCTACCTTCATCCGTTTTCTACTGATCCATTTCCAAAAGTTATTGAATAACATTTTCCACTACTGTACGTCTGAATCAAATTTTCTAAACTCGACACATCTGGGATCTGTTTCTGCATTTGAGTCACAACATCCGTTGACGTTTAGGAGTGGGTTACTGTGTTGAGCACGGCTCATAACGTCACACTGTCTGCAGAGTTTAAAAAGCTTTCCAGGCACACGGATGCTAAATCAAAAATATACCATTGTTTAAAAAGTGCATTGTAACAAAAACCATTCTGAAATGTCACTTATATTCATATAATGCATTATGTAGTCAGATCACACGTGCTATTGATTAGAAGGGCAGAGCAGGCAATTTTCCTGCACGTTGCTCACTTCCTGCACCATTTCCTGGATGGAACTTTCTAAGCACCATAACCACTGCAGCTTAATGCAGTGCTTATATGCATTTTGAAGATGAAAAGCGAGTGAAATTCATTGTTATCTTTGAAAAAGCAGAATGACCAGGTTTGGGTACTAAAACAGCCCCGGTTTTTATCAAACACGTTTAACAGAATCTAGGGGAACTGCCCTGAAAATGCCCTGAATCCATAACCACTACAAAATGCTGCAGTGATTATGGTGCATATTATCCCTTTAAAAGCTTTTCACAGACCTCTACTTATAGACCAAGGAGATGTATACCTACATGAAGTAAACAGGTTCACCAAATATTGGGTATGTGCAACAATATGCTATATAATGCATTAAATAAATAAATATATGATATAACTAATTAGTAACTAATAACGTAGCGTATAAACTTCAGTGATTTTGTCTAATTGTATTACTGCTGTGAATGCACCACTAAATACCATGCAATGGTTTCTAAATAAAACAGTGTACAAATTAATTGTTTCATGTACAGTGCCTCACTCTATGCTGGGGATGTGTAAATGGAAGTCATAAAGGCATACACACGGACACACCCACTCACTGACATTCTCAGATACACATACAGTGACATGCACACACTCCCTGACACACACACTTACAGACACACACTCACATTCACTGGCAGACACATACGGACACACTCACAAGTTTGGGAGAGCAGCAGTGGATCCTTTCCCTGGGGTCCAATGGGGCTGCTATGATCCGGTCATCTTCCTGCATTTTTGTTCTGCTCTCTCGCATATTCTGAGGCAAACTGACATCAAATCCCAGCATCACCGCAGGGCGCTCCAATAGAAGACCAAAAAGAGCAGGAAGATTTTAGCTATCTCGTTGCCCCCTCTATTGGGCCCCCCATGACAGGCAAAAAAAAAGGGGCTCAGTCACACTTGCGATCCCTCTAGTTCTGCTACTGGGAAGGCATATTCCAAGGACCATAACCACTTTATCCTGCTTTAGAATTCTTTGACAACTTACCCAGGAACCCAGGCTTCTATACCATATTCTGCTTTCTCCTGCAGGAGTTAGGCAAGCTCAATATTGGATGGCCCTCACTGGTTAGGTGCACAAAGTGGGTGCACTCAGCCACTCAGGGCATCCCTGTAGGGACCTGCTTGGTTCGGCAGATTCTCATGCCAGGAGAATCCAGATGCAAGGCTGTGGCCACAAGCACCCGGTGAGACGCAGGTTAGTTGTCAAACAGTTTAACAAATAACTCTGGGAAGGCACCATAACCACTACAGCAGGGTGATATGGTTATGGTACTTGGAGTGTTCATTTAAAATAATGACAGATGACTTTGCGAAGACTGGTAAATACGGATTTGCCTAATCCCTTGTCATAATAGAGTTAAATGAGCACACCTAGCTTCAGGTTGATCATACAAGCGCTGATCTAACATTTCTCTCTTAAATGAGCACATACCTGGAAAATCTCAAGAATATGTAATAATATGCCTATTAAGTGAAACTGCTTAATATGAAAAGGGAAATCAAAACTTTTTTTTTTTTTTTTTAGGAAAATGCCATTATGGGCAGCAATATCAGAGGAGGAGAAAAGCGTACCTCAAATAAAGTGCCAATATTTCCATATAATTTATTCAATTGGAAACGCACTTGTTGAATGTAAAGTCTTCGTAAAGCATCTAGGCCAATTTGGATTACAATTTCCGTCATCTATAGTATTGATTTAAATAAATGTAATACTAGATAAAGTCCCCCAAAGGGCTCATGGGATAATAGGCAGCAGAATGTTAGCATATTATACAGTTAAACGAGTATGATATACTTTATATTAAACAGAATTACTCAAAATAAAATCGATACCTCTTTTTACATTCAGGTTTATACACAAGTGTTTTGTATGACATTAATGGTTTCCTCTGTCACTAAAACATTAAATCCTTAACATAAAATAAATCTTATGCTAAAGGCCATGTAGGAGCATTATTAATCTGCTCTAACCCAAAGCTTTTAGAAAAAAGACTAACGCTTCATATCTGGGATCCAGAGAATTGCTCCAAGAAGCGTGAGTGCAGTTAAATCACAATTTGGATAAAATAGTATTTCCACCCGACATAAAGATTGCAGAAGG
Source organism: Pelobates fuscus (assembly GCF_036172605.1). NCBI lineage: Eukaryota > Metazoa > Chordata > Amphibia > Anura > Pelobatidae > Pelobates > Pelobates fuscus. The sequence continues at coordinate 29,345,383 of NC_086326.1, read as the reverse complement.
AGTGATAAGCCAAGGCAGAAACGTATTCTCAATAAAGTGAACATTTTAAATTTACTGTGTGTTACTCGTGAACATGCAGGGAATCATGGGAATTTGAATCCCATGTACAGAACATGCCCGGAAAACATTGCACCAATTACTTGAAACTTATACCTCTGTGTCACACCTTTTTTTTACAAAAAGGAGCATTTATTTGGTTGTTATGGAAACCAAAGTTGTAAGTAAAAATTAAATATAGACTAGAATTCTTTATTGCTGTATTGTAACATGCGCGCAAGCACAACAACACTGTCCTCTCTAATCTGGTGAATGTACAAGCACTTGTTTAGTTGCAAGTAGTTTTATCAAAATAATGTCTTGATATCTGGCTTCCTGCCTTAGCCAAGTGATGCTAACTCTGGAGTCCAATTTATTCACTATATTTTGTATTAATTTCTTACTGAAATCACCTTCTGGCCTCCGATGAACTTATCCTAACCCCCTTATGTTCATCCTCCTTTGCTTCTTTGGTCTGTTCTACTCTACTATAAGACCTCTGTCTGGTTCTCCTCCTCGGCACAAATTGTAGAACATAGGAGAATATAATACACACATATTCAGAGGAGATTTCGTACATGGACTTTGTGAAACACAAATGTCATTTGTTCTTGGTAAGCACTTTTGTAAGTTATTTGGTAAAACAGGGTTAAATGAAAGTTTAATTAACTTTTTTTTCCTTAGGACTGTTTTGGGGGCAAAACATTAAAGCAGTGGGTGCCTTTTTGCTGCTTTTTTAAGGACCCATTTACGTATCAATGGGGGCTTTCAGGGCCCCTTCTTAAAGATTGAGACAACGTTTCCTGTCCATAACACTAACCCTATTGATAGGTTGGCCTGATGAGAACTTTTTTTTTTTTTTAAATCCACCAGGAAAGGCCAGGAGACCCAAAGAACATGCCGAAGAAAATGGATCGAGGATTTTAAACAAGTTAACAAAAGCCCTCAGAATCCCAACTTACGCAGATATAAAGCTAAACTTTAAGCCAATAATACTAAAGAAAACTTCCGTCTTCCACAGGGTGGCTTTGAAATCACGATGGGGCTACCATTCAAAAACAGTTAACCCTTTAAAGCACAATGTATTTCTAAAATCATCCACTGATATATGTCGGGATTTTAAATTTTTTTAGATAAACATTCAAAATATTAAAATATATCTAAAAAAAAATAATATATATATTATGCATAAAAGCATATCTGTATTAAAAAATATCAAAATATTTTCAAAATAAATAAACTTTGAACGTTTCCTACAAAAACATTAAAATCTAGACCTAAATGAATAATATATTAATACAAAAAACATGCTCTAAATGAGAAAATTATGGAGAAAGTTTCTTTTTAACTAGAGGTTTGACCACAAACTTGGGTAAGGCAACCAAAGACTCTTGGCAGTATTAAAATGTTAATGAGTTGTAGTGATTATGTTGCGTTGAGTGCCCCCTTTGAAGAGGACACTCAACGCAACACTTCTCTAAAAGTGACATTGCTGCAATACTTCAACCCCAGATTCACCTGTAAAAATGCGCCAAAATGATTCCCTCTACCCATCTCACAGACTTCCTCTAGAGTGCAAGCTCATTGAGCAGGGCCCTCCACCTCTCTGTTCCTGTACGTTGAGTTGTCTGGTTACAATTAAATGTCTGTTAGTCCACCCTTTGCACAGCGCTACGGAATCTGATGGCGCTATATAAATAATAAAATAATAATAATAATGAATTATTAATACATAGCCATCGCTCAAATGTTAAAAGATTAGGTTGTACTCAAAATGTTCATAACTGAGTTTTTGTTCGACAGAACACAAGAAAGGAAAACCCTACCATTTCTTAATCATTTAAACCTGAGGTTTAATAATTATGTCGGCGTTATATTGTTACCTGAAGGTCGAAGAACTTGCTGTATCTTCTGTAGATGACTTGTGTTGTAGAGTCCAACCAGGTTACCTTGATGATATAGACCTATTTTGGAAGAAATAACCAGATATCAGTTTTTTCCTTCTATGTTAACAAAGTCTGTAATATTACAAATTTATTAGCAGATAAGTATTGGATGGGCAGAGTAGAGATTCTGGTTTTATTGTAGTATTGCCTTAATCAGACGTTACGCCATCCAGCCTTATCAAAACCCCAGTCAGTACATCTTCCCCGTCCACAACGTCTTTAATACAATCACACTTAATGAAAGCATCTAGATCGCATCTTTCAGAACAATGGAACCAAACCATCAAGACACACCAAACCATGAAAATATCAAGATTATACACACTGGCTATAATATAAAGCAAAATAATAAAATATTTCAAATTTCACTTTATTTTATGTAGAAACCAAGACATTTAATATATATAGAAGGCGTATGCCTGAAGTTGTGGGAGGGATTTTATGGCTATTTAAACCCAGCAAATCCCCTTACTCACCTGTCTGCGACGATTTCGGAAATTGCTCTGACGTCAATCTACCGCGACGCTCGTACACTGCCCGCCAGTTCGTGAGTATTTTCATACGCGTACGCATCAAACCATTCGTCGGTTCATCCAAACTGTAAGTCCCTTCGAATATTTTTTCGTTGTACGCATACGTTCGCTCGCCTGCCCGGCTGGCGCTCCGCACCTGTCTGTTAGATCTTTATTCTGTCACTGGGTCCTGTCTGAGCGGAGCTCCTAACCTGCATTTGTGGCATCTCGGGCAGTGAGAGGTTTCAAATCCGCTCAAAGCCTTCAGGACCCTGTGGGCTGTGTTTGAGATCCCCAGTGAGTCCCTGGCTCTTCGTTTTGCATGTTCCGATCCTCCACCTTCGTACGCCCGCTCTCTCTCTAATACTGCAACATATATAACACGATTTCCAAATCTCAGTGGACATGACTCCGATATGCTGCATACGCTGACTCTGGGGGTTCAACAGTTAGTGTAAGCTGGGGGCTGGTGGGAGAGATGTGTGTGGTTCGTTATAACTCAATATATGTTGCTCCAGACGTCTTTATTTAATCTAAACCGAATGTTTTACAAAGTAGCAATTTGATATATTTTTAGAATCTGTATTGTGTACTTTTTCGAGGTCTGGCAGCGTGTGTGTGTTTGCATGGCAAGGGGAGTGGTGGGGGTTTTTGAACCCAGTTTCTGGAAAGCGTGGGTTAACTCTTACACGGGGAACCATGTTACAAGCTAATCTTCCCGCTCATACATAGGGCATAGAATACCAAGTCTGGCTTTCCAGTTCTTGTTGCACTACATTTCCCAGAATTCTCTAGCTCAGTAACCTGAAAATATCATGTAATATAACAGGAGAAAATATTGCTGTCTACATGTTCTGAGACATTGATAATCATTCAACTTTCAGTTTATTATATCTCCAAAACTGCTTGATCACATTATTTTCACTGTCTGTTATGTATTACCCTTTGCAGTCCACCGCTCAGCTATGTATAAAGACATTTCGGACGTCATTAAATGACTGATCATATGAGCAGGTTACAGGCTATCCTGTGTAACAGAATGGATCGCGTGTTCTGCAAATTAATGTGACTTTCTGACGTACGGGTCAGTCACTTGTCTTATAATACGGAGCAGTGAGTAGCATTCATGCTCGAGGCATGGAGGGGTTATATGTGCCCCCCTTTGCTTGCTGTATTCCGATATTAAGTCATGTCTGCATAAAGGACATGGATCCGCACACCTGTTTGATTATATACTCTCCAGTCTCAGATTACTATTAGACTCATTCTGTGCTACCTGCACAGTGCAGCCAGAGCCACTAACACGCTGCATACGGATAGTCTTTGTATGCAGTGTCTTACCTACATTACACCGTCTGTATACCAGGTAGGAAGGTTTCCTCCCTCTTCTCCCCACACCCCCCCTCTCCCATTGTCTGCCCATTGTCGGTACACAGTTGCAGATCCATGGTGGATTTCGGTACACGGAGTAACTGCTTCCCTCGGCGGAGTTGGATCCTCCTTGCGATAAGCGTAAACCCCACAGAGGGCTTGATTCACAAGCTGGCGGCATTACGGGATGCCATGCCGGCATCCGTTTAGGAGCGCGGTTCATATGTAGACGTGAGGGATCGCCGCTCTGACTTTCTTTAACCTGCTCATCATTGTGAGGGTCTTTGAAGCGATGTATGCACACAGCAAACGAAACCTTGTCTGTACCAGCCCTAATTCATCCTCAGTCAGTGCGGCAATTTGCGTTACGTGTAGAACCCGGCGTACTCCTACGCAGACAAGCACATATGTTACTGGACAAATGCATCTACTTTCATATTGCAGTTCTTGTGAGCGAGCCTCTGCTAAGGCATGTACGCATTTAACTATACTACGAACAAGATCTGCATATATATATATATATTAAGCATATAACAACAGATATACACGTTTATTCGTATTGCATTTCGAATCAAGGCCACGGTCTGGCACCACGAGCCCCGAGGGCCATTCATACGATCATACATGCATTCTAGTTCGTACGTCCCGACCATCCGGACCCCACATGCTCTCTGGGCACTCCAGTTTCGGTCGAACCATACGATCCTAACTCTTTGCTACCCACGTTTCGTTCTGTAGTATGTCCTCTCTCACTACCTACCCTTCCATCTTAGTTAGCAACTGCTGGCTGTTAGGTTCCTAGGTGTCCACTAGTTGTTATTCTCCCCGGCTTCTTCGCCATAGGTTAGTGGTCCCGCGAGGCCAACACCCATCCTCATACTTGGAGGTACTACGCCCCTCGGGCCAAATCATAGCTAGTCGCCTCGCATTGTGGCATAGAGAGGGCCTCATCTGTCACTCCCATTCTATCTTATGTTAACTGTCACCGAGAGGCCGACACCCCGCCACCTCATTCAGTGGCCACGCTACCCCCTCACGCCAACGCATAGATAGAGCCTCTCAAGCCGCTTGGCAACTAGCAGGGCCTCACCCGTCACCAACCTAGTGTAATCGTTTCGCCGCATTGCGGCACTAGCTAGTCGGCCAGCTCACATGCTCGCGCTCCTAGTAAGCTGGGGGGGGGCGGCACACTCCAGACCCATCACGCATAATCACTATGTTTTAGATCCTATAACCACATCAGGTATCCTGGCGCTTTATTTCCCGCTTTAGTTTTGATTGTGCGTTACATACTCCTACAGCGATACAAACAGTATTTCAGAACTATCGTACTCGGCTAATCCGGTGCTTTCAATACGTTATCTCTTATGGGCGACGGGTGTGCTAGATGCTTAGTTCTAGCAGTACGAGGATACATATGTATATATGTATATGTATTACCCCAACCTGTCCCTCACTGGTGATCCTTAGGTACCACGTACACTGCGTGCCCAGACCTAGCTAGTAGACACCAGGGCCAGCGGTTCCTCCTGCAACTTGTTTCAGGCATTTCTTACATATATTCAGTCAACTAAGTATGTTGGGCCTCGCCTTGCCTTCCACATTGCGCGTTGTACAGGTTTGGCCTCGTATTGGACCTTCGTCGGGTCCTCCAGGCGCTGACGTTACGTACAGTGACTGCTTCCGGACTCACGTATTACGGATATATTTTTATTGCTTCGCATCATTTTGGGGGCACTTTAGTACATTGAGTCCTAAATTACCGTTTATCGACTCATACTATCACTCAATTTTCATGTCGGCGTCACTCATACAAGCATTGCAGGATTGGCTTTAGCAATCTGATTGGACCGGGTGAACAGATTCCCCACTTGTTTCATATCAAACACCGAGGCATCACTCCGCCTCCATTTTTGGCCAAACAAACACCTTTCGAATCCTTAATCTACTAATTAGGGACTTGTCTGCACGCTCGACATTCACAGGGTCCTCCATGCGCAGTCAATTCATTCGTCACGCATTTTCGTTGTTCACGTTTCACTTCATGTAAGTTTAAGAAGTCCGTCAGGAGTTACTTTCGGTCATGCTGGATGTTTCGATTCAAGTTGTGACACCTTATGCATCCTATTGTACAATCTTTACGATCTCATGCCTGCCAAGTGACTGCTATAGGGTACTTACTATACAAACACATATCGTCTTCAAATTTAGTCAAAGCTTCTTTTCAGGTTCCTCTCTCGGGCAAACATTTCCCTACGGTGAGTCACGGCTTTGCATTCTATTCTTCGGTTCACTTCACCACAGTTAGTTTCATCAGGTGCCTGTTACAGTCCTTTTTCGCCATGTTTTAATGCAGGTAATCACACGTGTGCGGTCAGGTTAGCGCTTGTCCACAGAGGTTAACACCCTGCTGCGCGTAGTTAGTACAAGTCCACATGGCCCAAATCATGGGTAGGGCCTCTCTCAAACACAGGGCTTATGGCACGGCCTCAACTCTTACAGGATAGTCCTTATCTTCGCCTATTCGTACCCATTCGCTAAGCAGCTCCACTACACGAGAATTTCAATGGGCATCTGAGTTTGTATAATTTAAACATATTACGCTTCTTTCCTCCGCACAGCATGCTACAAGAACTAGGTCCAGGTAACGTACTGTCTTTGATACACGCTAACCCTGTCGTCTCAAGTCCCCTGCAGTATCCTCCGCCCTAGCCACTTCCGAAGTCGGTCCTTGCTTAAACGTTACAGTTGACATAAAAGAACACGCAGTCCGGATTTCCTCTGCAGGTCAAAAAAGGTATCGATCATGCTTGGAGTTAGAGTCTACACAGGTAAGATTTGTCTACTAATGCTGAGCAGACGTACTCTACGAAGCTTACGATATGTGTAAGTATTGTATGTGGTTCAAGATTATAAATGCCTTCCGATTATAATGGTTGCTCGTACTATTTTTGCCACATCCCTCAAACAATTCATGCCATGCATTCGCTCCTTGTTTGTTAGTCTTGGCCTCAATCCGAATTCCTTCTCAGGACATTCATTCCGTGTTAGGGCCGCCACAGCAGCCTCAAGTCGTCCAGTTCCAACTCATCTTGTAGAGAAGATGGGTCGCTGGAAGTCCTCGGCATACAACCGGTACATTCCAAATCCAGAAAGAAATCAGGCTCGCTTTCTATAATATGTCTAAATGGTTTGTTATGTTTAATAAATGTCACACACTTTTTGGCCCTCTTTTGCAGGCCTAACCTCACGTCGGTTTCGGCACACCTCAACCGACTCTCATATATTAAAATTACACACAGTTTAATGTGCGCCCCTTCCATAATCCCGTACACAAATAGAAGGCGTATGCCTGAAGTTGTGGGAGGGATTTTATGGCTATTTAAACCCAGCAAATCCCCTTACTCACCTGTCTGCGACGATTTCGGAAATTCCCTCCCACCACACCCTCTTCATATATCATTATACCTGGGTGGGCCCTCTTTTGCAGGCCTAACCTCACGTCGGTTTCGGCACACCTCAACCGACTCTCATATATTAAAATTACACACAGTTTAATGTGCGCCCCTTCCATAATCCCGTACACAAATATATATATATATTTTTTTTTTTTTTTTAACAAAATGTAAGTGGAAAAAAAACCCAAAACACGTTTCTACAGCATCGTCACCCCCAACTCCTTCTGGAACAAGTAGGACAACGGATATCTCTGCGCCCATGCCACCAAGGTTTGTTTGAAAGGGCAGATTCCATCTAAGGTGCAAGTGACCTCTACAAAATCAGTGATTACCTGCAACATATACAAAATACAGTATATGTCTTAGCTTAGGAGCCCCCATCATCTCTTTGTTTAACCTACGGGAACAAAGCAGCCCCTCAATGGAGTGTCCTTTTAAATGTAGGGTCTCTGTATACTCTTTCCCAAAGTAGTCAAACAATTAGAGACCTTTTTGGCAACTCACCTGGGCACCCACTGCCACGTCCTCAGCTGCTAAAATTGACTGACCAGTGGGACACATGTAAGTTTTCAAACTGACTACTACTCTGAGAGGGCACAAAGGCACTTCTAGCACCAATAATGCTACAGTGTGCTTTAGTGGTTATGGTGCTTGAATCGGTCCTTTAACAACACGTTTCCAAAAATACATAAATCCCTTTCCTTGTGTAAATGATTTGTGGTTCTCTTTTTAAAAAGTTTTAAACAGTGTCTGTGAAAATCTCAACACCAAACATTATTTTTTAATGTAGGGAAACACTATACCAAGCAAAAAGTAACAATGTATTCTATAGGCATTGGGCAACTGTGTCTAGGCAGATGTCACTGTCACAGTAACAGCCCTATTTATCAAACAGCTGCTCTAACATATGACTGTGAAAGCATGTCTATAGCTCAAAGGTATTTAGCTTGTTTCTATATGAAGCTCAGCCTGCTGCCTTATACTAGCAGATGTGTACTAGACACCCATTAACCCTACGAGTGCTGGTAAAGGGTGAGTTCTTTCCACTTTGTTTTTGTTCTCATATTTAAATACGATGTAACCAATTCTTTATAGTTAGAAATCAAAGCACAATGAGTATTTAGAGTATTTAGAAAGTTGGGCAGACTAGATGGGCCGAATGGTTCTTATCTGCCGTCACATTCTATGTTTCTGTTTCTAATGAGAGTCATTCACTTAATGAAAACTAAACTATTTTGCAGAATTTAGGTCAAAATGTGAAATAATTCATTCTTTTAGCCGTCAACTTAATAATAAGTATATTACTGTACACATATCGATCACCTGAAAGTTAACCACTTATAGTATTATTTGAAATCATAGTAGCTACAATACATTTAGATGTAATTAAAATATGACCAAAATTCTTTGTGACTGAGATTTCTCTAAATTGTCATAATAGTTTGTAAACTCCAAGAGCCAGGACTGTAATTAGCCAATCAGAAACTTGGGTTTCAGATTTGAGCCAATTATTCCCATAATTCCATGGCAGCAACATATACTGGTACATTGTAGCTTGGAGTCATTGTTGTTCACATGGACACTTCATTTCAGAGGGTTAATGCTGCTTTTTACAGACTGAATAATGCTGCATTAGTCCCTCACAAGCCCTCCTGTTTAAATGTATAAATGATCTGCCCATTTGGTTTAAATTTACACAGCTGTTAAAAGGAACAACAGGGTTGTAAACTGGAGAGTTGGGGAAGCCTGTGGTTCTGAGTGGAACCACAAATAAATGTCCATTTTATTCAGAGTACTATGGAGACAATGAGGACATTACACTGATATGGGTCAGTAATGAACAGCAGTGTTTCTAAGTTTTTAAAAGATCCAAAAAGAGGGGCGAGAAGGAATGGATTGCAGTGGTTCGATCTCCAAAGAGAGTGATGAGATTACAACTCCCTCTACTCTCAGCCACCACACAGTTTCATACCAAAAAAGATTTCAGAAGCCGTTGATTTTACCATAAACTAACTTATTGCAAAATGTAAAATCGATTTTATGGTACTAGAGGCTTATTTGGTTTGCATGCATGACCATATACGGCTTTTAACACATTGTCCATTTTTTTTCTATTTTTAACAGGCTGCAGGGAATTGTAACAGTAATATTTGCACCATAACCGCTGTGGTGAGATGTTGTGGTTATGGTGCATGCAGTGCCCTTTTAAACAGCTTTGATAAACTTTAAAAAAGTAAAAGAAACTACATGGTTTCTGAAACTTTTATCTCTGTTAAAGGGCCACTCCCAAGATCTTATCTGCTTTCCATATTTTAAACCGACAGGAAGAGATTTCTTTTTTCCTAGCTGCATTAATTAGTAAAAATGACATCACCGGGAAAACGCAAAAGGTATTTATAGATTTGATTTTATGTATTTGTGCATCTTTTTAACGCATTATCTCTTTATGCATCCAGGAAGAATAAGCACTCAGTTTGGAGTGTCCAATTAAATAGCATTAATAAATCATATAAAAATTATCTATAATTATTTTTTATTTTTTTCTACTTCTTCTTCCCAATGCTGCACTAGAAACCAGATCTCAGTGCTGATACATAGCCAGTTGGGATTAAATAGTATGACATGTGGGCCATTAACAGCCCAAGCAGCTTTGAAAAGGGACAGAATCCATAGGTGTTATACAGCAAGCAGGAAAAAAATAAAAATTCCAGATGATTTGTCTTGGCTGATACACACTAATAAACCTCCCGGTGTGAATTCCATCACTAGTTACATTACTGTTATTAATGGGACAGAGTTGGAGCACATTGCTCACAAACATTATCGTGGAATGCCCAGCAGGTGCACACGATCAGTGCATTTAGAATGTATAAAAACCATACTAGAAGATATATTTTAAAAAAAAATGTGAATGATGCACCTGCAGCGGTTCTTATAGTGGTACTGACTTTTTATTTTTTTTTTTTTTTTTTTTTTGAATTCTTTATTTTTGTTGTGCATTGTTTTGACAATCGGCTTGTTCAGCCACAATAGCTGTCTCAAGCCAGCGTAACATGCATGAGTTCAGTACAGTTGTAGTTATGTAGTATAGAACAGGCACATTATTTGAACTACTATGGCATAAAGGTGCCGGCACATTTTTTAAATATTGATTACTTGAATAACAGGTTAGTCCGAAATGTAAAGCATATTAGCAACAAATTAATAACAATATAAGGTCCATAGCCCTACGGATTATAAAGTGGTTACACTGGCCCAGTGCGCGGGCCATAATAAGGTTATTATTCTTTTCTCGCTAACCACCTCGTGAGTCAATTTTGTGTGTTTTTAACTATGCTAAGCAGGCTAGGCCCATATAAGCAGGAAAACAAAAGCAAAACTAAAAAAAAATGCGAGTCTGTAGCTACCGGTTCATATGAGGTATTTGGTTTACCGTGAGGGGTCTGTTGCGCTGTTGTTCTACTTTATTCTACGCTGAGGTGTAGTTGTGCAGTGGCTTATGGGCTCGGTTTATATGTGCTATGGAACCGCGCTTACAAAGTCGAAGGTATGGTTTATAGTGTATACTGGATCCTCTATGGCAGGTGTGTCTCTGGGACTTTTCCCCCTGACCATTCGCTTATATCTTAATATTTTACACTAAGTACATGTATGGAAATGCAAACTGGAAATATTAATGAATTAAAGCATTAAAGCATAAGAGACAGGTAAATGCAAACAGTAAGGCAGTTGTATCATGAGCAGCTTTAGTGGTTGGGCAGTTCTCTCCCAAAGGATTCAGGTGGTGGTGACAGTCTGCATAGTGCGGACGGGTCCGCCTGGAACGAAGGGTTCGGAGGTGGCAGGATTCCATCTGTGAGGCTTGTGGGTCGTGTGCTGTCGCCGCATGGCGTCCACAGGTAGGCCCAGAGTGGGTAGAAGGGCTTCAGCCTCCTGTAAGTCCGCTACTAGATGTGTGACCTCTCCATGCAGGACTTGGAGTTTGCAGGGTGAGCGCCATCTGTAGTGGATGTCGCTCTCACGGAGCAGAGTGGTGAAAGGCTTCAGGGTAGAGCGCCAGGCCATAGTTCCCCGGGATAGGTCAGAGTAAAATGATAAAGTCATGTCCTCGAAGGCGATCGGCGTGGTATTTCGGATGGCGGCCATTATGGATGCTTTGTCCTGACGCTTGTGGAATTTAATGATTAGGTCCCTGGTTGCTGTTGGTGGGGCCGTGGGTGGCTTAGGTATCCTAAATATGCCCTCAAAACCCACTCCTTTGGCCTGCTTTGGCGGTAATATTGTGCTCACCAGACGCCTCACTAGGTGGGGGAGTTCAGCCTCAGGGACAGATTCGGTTATGCCCCTTACCTTGAGGTTCTGGGCCCGTCTGGAGTCCTCCATTGCTGCCATGGCCTGCTCCACCTTTGCTTGCTGTTGTTGCAACAGTTTTGTCTCCTGCTGGAGTGAGGCTATCTGCTTAGTGTGCGTGTGGGAGTCGTGCTCCACAGTTGCCACGCGGTCGGTGAGGCCTTTCAAGTCCCTCCGCATGTCTGCGACGTCCTCCTGGAAGTTTCGTCGGAGCTCTGCCAGCAGCTCCTTCATTTCGGATTTCGTGACCGGAGCTGTGTCGGGCTGTGTAGCAGGTTTCACGGTAGGTTTCTCCGGTGCCCGCTTCGTGGGCAGGCAGATCTCGTCCGGTTCTGAGAGCAAGTCGTCTGAATCCTCAAAGCCGTCCATGTAAGCGGCCATGACAGGCTCTGGGGCGCCATGTGCTCGCCTCCACAGATCTCCTATGCTGGTGCCCTGTCGGGGCGGATCAGGTTTCGGTTTTTTGCTCTTTCTGCCCATGACCACTGCTTTCTCAGGTGGCTGGTCTGCTTTGCTTTGCTTTTGGGGGGTGATATTTCGGATTTTGGGTTCTTTTAGTGCAATTTCGCCGGGAGCTCCCTGTGCTTGCGACCTGTCGGTTCGGCAGTTGGCTCCGCCCAACTGGTACTGACTTTTTAAATTTAAACTGCTCTTTACGTTTTTAGAAATAAATTATTTTTTTCTGATGCATGTAAAAACCTATAATCTATTTTTTTTTTTTTTTAAATTGCGATATAAAGTAAGGTCCCACAGAGCATTGTATGACACTACGAGATGATAAAAAATGTTTATTAGAATGTTTTTTATGTGTAGTCAAAAACCTAAAAAGACAAAAGGACGATTGCATGGAGAACAGGTTGGAGAGATGTGGTGCATAGTTCAGCTGTCACATAATTAACCCCCCCCCCCAACTATTTACCTGATGGCTGCTAGCTAGTGATGTCGCGAGCATAACATTTTCCATTCGCGAACGACGAACGCGAACTTCCGCAAATGTTCGCGAACGGGCGAACCGCCATAGACTTCAATAGGCAGGCAAATTTTAAAACCCACAGGGACTCTTTCTGGCCACAATAGTGATGGAAAAGTTGTTTCAAGGGGACTAACACCTGGACTGTGGCATGCCGGAGAGGGATCCATGACACAACTCCCATGGAAAATTACATAGTTGATGCAGAGTCTGGTTTTAATCCATAAAGGGCATAAATCACCTAACATTCCTAAATTGTTTGGAATAACGTACTTTAAAACATCAGGTATGATGTTGTATCGATCAGGTAGTGTAAGGGTTACGCCCGCTTCACAGTGACAGACCAAACTCCCCGTTTAACGCACCGCAAACAGTCCATTTGCACAAGGTTGGATACCGATCGATGGTTCGATATTCTGAGCCCTCTCTGATTTACTGTACACGACTATTCGATATTCCCACAAATCTTATATAGCATTTTATGTTTGTTTGAGACCACCTTAAAAATATTGGATATCGCTAAAAATCATGATCACTATATACTTTCTCTACAAACCTCTAAAACGAACCAAACTGCTCATCCATCCGCTATACCACTTTATCCCACCTATAACTAGTGCCCAGTTAAAATACTTGACTCTTACTTACCCACACTCAGTCATGCCACACACATTTCACCACTACTCTCACTGAATCCCTCTGACTACGGCTAAATTCATCTTCTACATCAGAACACTACTCCTAAGATTGGGTTGTATCCATGTCTCGGGTGTTTCATGTAGAATAGGGGCAGCTTCGGTCTCCTTCAACACTGACACTCCAGTGCATATTATTAAAAGATTGGGCAGATGGAAATCCTCAGTCTACAACCGATATATTCCTCATCCCGAGAAAGAAATGAGGAAAGCTTTTAAAAGTTTGGCTTTGTAAATTTGATGCAATAAGTGTGTTTTTCTTTAATACCTTTTCACCCTCTTTGCATGAACCCGATTTACATATATTACTAATATGTTTCTGAACATATATATTATATTATTCACTCACACACTCACTCTCTGAGCCGGCCTAAGACATCATGCTGCCTAGGTCCAACGATAAATTACTATGAGGGATAATGTATAAAAAACACAGGTTACTGGCTATGGGAGGGATAATGTATAATGGGATGATAATGTATAATAAACACAGGTTACTGGCTATGGGGGGGATAATGTATAATAAACACAGGTTACTGGCGATGGGGGGATAATGTATAATAAACACAGGTTACTGGTTGTGGGGGGATAATGTATAATAAACACAGGTTACTGGCTATGGGGGGATAATGTATAATAAACACAGGTTACTGGTTGTGGGGGGATAATGTATAATAAACACAGGTTACTGGCTATGGGGGGATAATGTATAATAAACACAGGTTACTGGCTATGGGGGGATAATGTATAATAAGCACAGGTTACTGGCTATGGGAGGATAATGTATAATAAACACAGGTTACTGGCTATGGGAGGATAATGTATAATAAACACAGGTTACTGACTATGGGAGGATAATGTATAATAAACACAGGTTACTGGCTATGGGGGGATAATGTATAATAAACACAGGTTACTGCCTATTGAGGATAATGTACAATAAGCACACACAAAAAAAGAATGCAGCTTCAGAATTAATCTAAATTGTGTGCTGTCTAGGAGGTGGGAGGGTCTGGGAGGGAGGGTCGGCTGCTGATTGGCTGGAATGTGTCTGCAGACTGTGAGGTACAGGGTCAAAGTTTACTCAATGATGACGAATAGGGGGCGGACCGAACATCGCATATGTTCGCCGTCCGTGGCGAACGCGAACATGCGATGTTCGCCAGGAACTATTCGCCTTCGAACCGTTCGGGACATCACTACTGCTAGCGGGCAAATAAGACAGAAAATGATTATTCGCTTGGGAAATGAGTATTTCTGAATGTGCTTCCAGCTGGATGCATTCAGTACCGATTAGGTTTAATATTGTTGCTTTGTGAATTTTCCAAACCTTATACTTTGCATAGGATTCAGCTGCAAAAGCAGAGATTTTAAGACGGATACCGAAGGCATTCGGCAACTGCTGCAGAGCACTCGAATTCTGAGCGGAGTTTGCTTTAGACTATAGGAGAATTGCCATTTTAATCAAATCTGGTGTTTAGTGAAATCATATCTCCCAACTGCTGGGTCCTGGTAATCAGAATGCTGGTGGGAGGAAGGTAAAGGGGGCTAGCCAATGATGCAATTGCGTCACAAGCTCTGCTCCCATTGGGGCAAGCTGTCTGTCCATCACTCAGGCCAGCCCACTGGCCTGGATTCAGTGCTCCCTGCATGGACCTAGTGCTCTAATCAGTGTGCAGGTGCGTCTATTGATGCGTTTATGCTATAAATGTTGGGGACAGTTCCCCGGTGTCCCCAAAAGCAGAAGAACAGAGGACAGGACCGAAAATCCGAACTGTCCCGCTAAATTCGGCATGGTTGGGAGGCCTGGATGACCCAGTTAGAGGCAACGCACTGGACTGTATTTACCAAGGTGAGACATATAGGTGTTACCAGGAGTTAAAGAGTTAACAGTAGACAGCCTGCACATGACACTCGAATCCCTGAGTTATAAAAAGATAGCTGAACCCGCACGGCATGCTTCTGCATCAGAGTAATCACAAGGATTTTGTTTTGGAATGGTTTCTACAGACCTCCCATTGCATTGCTAAAATTAGACCCTGAAAATGTCAGCTGATAGAAAGGTGCTACTGCGGATTTCATTGTTAAAGAAGCTGTCGACCCCTTTAAAAACCCAAAGTAAAAAGTTCACACTCTGGTTTTGCATTAGAGGAGCACGTACACTTTGCCCCTTCTACCTGCTCATCACGAGGATACCAAAAGCAGTCTGAGTGCTATACCTGCCCTGTTTCCTGGGTTAGCCAGATAAACCTGCAACCATTACTGCTGACCATGTACACAGCGCTGTGCATCTATCATGTCAAACACAAGATTCAATAAAACACTCTTTGATTCACTAGAAAATGGCCTTGAAGTCCAGCTCTCGCCTTCTGGATACAGAGTGCCCCCACATCTGCTCATACTATCAGCCAATGTAACAAGGACTGCAGATCAAGGATGACACTTTATCCACAACAACTCAGACAACAACTTGTGAGCTATCCCCATTGATTAGTCCGTATGTAAAGAATAACCTCCTACACAGTCAAACAAACCATTGATCCATGTATCATGTTTTTTTTTTTAGGGGGTCGGGAGGTGGCAGGGGTGAGGTTTAAAAATCCTCCTTTATATTTGCTATTTATAGGCATATTCACTAAGCGGTTAGGAATTCCAGTATGGCCATCATTGCCGCAATCCTTTTAATTCACTTTAAATGCTCAACAATTCCCACTTTATGGGCCGATTCATTTAACTCTGAATTGTAGTAAAATGTATTGTTTTTTTTTTGTTTTTTTTTCAATTCAGAACTTTTTTTGTTTTTTTTTTTTAAACTCAGTTTGACCATTTTTCCAATTCGGTTTTAAATTCGCTGCAATTCGGCGATTAGGAAATAATTACGTGCGTCTGGTTTCTCAAAGCACAAACTAAAAAGGTATCTGCCACCAACCTCCACGATAAATAAACGTGGCAGAATGTTTAGTTGCTGGGAGATATAGGATATATTTCCAGATATCCTGTTTACGTGAAAAGCCTGATGTTAACACTTCTAGAATAACCTGCTCTCAAAGTGTCGAGCGACACTGTAGACACGATTACTTCTTTCGCACTAGGACTGTAAGCTATCCAGGGCTGGAAAATTCTTCTATACATTGATAAGGCAGAACATGAATGGCAGTGGTATGGAACAGTCCAATGATTGGCATTTCCCACGCTTAGCAAGTTGGATTTTAGAAATACTTTTCTCCAACGCTTCATGGCAGATCTGTTGTACAGCAGGTCAGAAAGGAAGAACGAAAATTGTTTCTTATCAAAACGAAGACTTGTATCAGCACAATGTGAGAACTTCGAAGTTCCACTGTCCACGTGTTTTTTGAAAGGGAGACCTTGTTTCATACACAGTATGGGCAGAGAGAACAAGGAACTAGAAGAAGATCAGGATAATAGAAGCTCTGGAATGGAAACGTAGTCCATACCAAATCCGTGCCAAAAGATTGGCCATGATGACTGTAACTGCTAGTTTTATATGTTAACTCGATGCAATGTGTCTTATATTAAAAGGTATTAAAAACCCATTTAAGTTCTCATACTATTGTAAAATAGTTTGGCTGCTTACTGTAGGACGGTGCCAGGGCACTCCGGTTACCAATGCCACTACACCCTACTGTAGTGGTTATGGTGCTTGGAATGTTTATTTAATGAATGACCCTTAAAAAAGCAGGACTTTCCTCTCTAGAACCCAAAAGTTAAATTGTGTTCTTTTAAATGTATATTCCATATACTTATAGACCACACTTACTAAATAATACATTGAAATATCTTTCATTTTCATTTGCCTTTTGAGGCTGTTATTGTCATCAGGAATTTTGAATTTAAACATAAAAAAAAAAAAAAAAAAGGTGCTGAACTTGTAAAAGCTCCAGAATAATAAGGTGACCATGGCAACACTAAATATTTAAGATACAATATTCTGAGATGTTATAGGCTTCATTTAATTTTAAATAACAAATGTGGCAATGGTTCTCCTTTAATTTATTAAACATGAGCGTGTCCTTCTCTGAATTTGGCCGTAGAAAATATCAAAAGGCATAGGGAACAATGAGCAGACATCAGCTGCCGATGACATTTTCTTTATAAATCTTGAGAATGATTCTGGTCTATATCCATTCGAGGAACGAGGCTATTACTTTTTCACAAAATTATTCCAGATGTGCCGACTGTTTCCAGGGGTGTCAGACAATTAGTTCACTTCTTTTGGCATTCTCCATGTATCCATTTCATTTCTCACAAATTATCATACTTTTCCATACCGTGGTTAGACCTGCCAGTGGGCACCTGGACACAGGCTGACCGAGTAAAATCTAAATAATAATAGGTGCTATTATTCTATCACGCATTGATCAATGAACCGCACATGGCTACCAACAGCTTTCAATTTACATCCCATTGTACAGCGCTACGAAATTTGCGGGCACTTTATAAATAATAAACTAATAATAATTTACCAGTGTAACCACAGAGTTCTTTTTAAAGGCATCAAGGATTATGATGCCAATATGGTCATCTTAACTAGAAGATCAAGAGAGGTGGATTATTTTATTTACTCATTTATGTTAGCTACACTTTGCTGGCACAACCTTTATTTAGGTCAATAGAATACATTTGAGAAATAAAAAAAATAAAAAAAGAGAATTAAAAAAAGACTGCTATATACATAGGCTGCCTCTAACGCATTAAACTCATTATACTTTATTTTATGACATAACTCATTTTATTAATACCATCACAAACCACTTCATTACATTTTCGGCAACTCTAACCTATGGCCAGGCATATACCAGACAAGGTAAAATGTGGCAATGGATGGTCTGTCCATAGAGTTCTAAATGCTATTGGTGCAAGTAATGCGGGGAAACAAAAACAAACAACACTGGCCACCCATTGTCCTACGTGACCCCGACAGTATTTAGGGAAGACGAGCAATATGGGTAATGTGCACAAACCTGTAAAGTGCCGCCACATCCTTAATCCTATGCCAGAATGGTGGCCTGAAATGCAGTATATAGAGGCTCCGAAACAAAGTAACGAAAATAAATAAATATATATACACGCACACAAATAGTGTATATTAACCAAAAAAAAAAAATTTGATGCACCTGTTTAAGCAAAGTGTTGCTTTTCGGTTTATATTGGGTGTTGTCATGGCAACAACATACAATGAGGCCAAATCTTTTTAGTCAGTTTTACAGACTTGCTAGAATGTCGAAAGAGCAGCCTGGCTAGTCCATGCAGCGTTGGAGCCAAGTTGTTAGAAAACCTGGAAGAGAAGTCTATGCTGGAAGTGCTGCGTATTGCGCTAGTTCGAACTGTTCCACATTACCCATTTATTCTGGCTCCCAGAACTACTGCTTTATTGGCCCGCTTGTATGATAATGCCCGTGAGAATTCAGATGCTATTGAAATGCTGTATTTGAGTCACTGGCACAACCAACCCCAGAGGCTTCCAACGCTATTACATAAGGATACACACAGTTATTAAATAGAATGCTGGAACAAATCGAGCACCATTGCCTTCAATGAATGAGTGGGACAGTGTCTCACTAGAATTATACATCGAGAGGAAACCAATGGCGTTTTGGGGGCTTATATATAGTGGTCCTACACAACAACAATTAATCAATATCCATAAGATATTGGCAATATTCCCCTCCTTAGGATATAATAACAGAATCTGAAATAAACAAAATTGATCTAGCACAGCTGTTGCAATAAGGTCTTTTGTGGGTGATGGAACAATAAATCACTTCCAGGATTCGACAGTTCCATTTTAATAAGATATTTTCAGTAACTTCTATTAACATGTAACAATGGAACATTTCCAATGATGCTCTGGCTGGCTATTGTAGGCATTTTTTTTTTTTTGCCCAATTTGTTTTTTTGCAGGTGGAACATTACAATTAGACAGGAACATGATACTTCTCCCCAGCATTCCTGCTACTTTATCATTTGGATACATTGTGAAACCCAGAAACTATTCTCAAACTTCCTATCAGCAAGGCTGTGACCTCGGAGGTTGTGACCTGAAGATAGCCCAGGCAAAACAAAAATGTGCTTCCTTTAAGATCCATACAAACAGGAAGGCCATCTCATCTGTGGGATTGTCGTGCACAATATACAGGTAAACACTCCATTTCTAACAATTAGCTGTAAATACGTCAGCTGATTCAGGCACGAGAACAAATGTCATCACATATGACAACAAGCCAAGAACCGGGAACCAAGCCTTATTTCTGTGGACAAAGAACAATCGGGTCTGAAACATTTGGAACTGGTGGCTGTCTTCTGCTTTCTTTTGTGTGGTTTTTTTTTGCACTTGTCGTATTTTAGCAATACCTCAAAAAAAAATTACAAAAAATTTAGAGAAGATAGATATAGAGAGAAAGAGAATACTCAAGAGGATGTAAAAAAAATAAAAAAACAAGCGCTACTATTCTCTTTCCAATAATAAGAGTTTATTCCAAACATACAGATGAGCAAGCTATGCCTCTAACACGTATCGTAAAAAAAAAAAATGAAGTAAAACATTTTTTTTACTGTAATTCTTTTTTTTTTTTTTTTTAATAAAACAAAGTTAAAAATGCAACTACAAAAACATCTAATGTTGAAATTTTTGAAGGATTACTTATATTTATTTTGTAAGAACCAGTCATTTCAGTATGTGTTGGTCCAATCAATACAGGAAGTGAGATGACGTATTCTCAAGAGTCCCTCGATTCTTTGCAATGTTCTGAAACAGTCCAGATTTTGGCAAAGCACCAAAATAAAGGAGAATGAAAAAGAAAAATAATAAACAGACCCAAAAACCCAGTAACCCTTCAAATGATGAAAGGAAGAGCAATGCCATGTATATCTCATTTCTTCTAGGGCCCCAAACATGCTGATTAAAGAAGGGAAGGCATGGACAAATCTGATTGGGCAATTGTGATCGTTCTCCCAGTCAAATTCCTGCAGGAGGATTAAAGGAGATCTTTCTGGGGGGTTTAGATTGATGATTTTTTTTTGTTGTTGCTTTGGAGGAAAGGGGGTTGGCTACCTGTTTTCATGTTTAGTTATTATTTTTATTATTATTTTATTATTTATATAGCGCCATCAGTTTCCATAGCGCTGTACAATAGTTGAACTGTTCTTAACAAAATACAGACCTTGTTCCATAAAAAAAAAAAAAAAGTTTTAAAAAGCAAATTTAGTTTATAATTTACTGAATACGCTTTACTTTTATTTCAAGCACAATATGTTTACACACAGTGCATTTCCCAGTGTAACAAAAAATTTAAAAAAAGTTTATGCACTCACATGGCATTGATACATGAATGCGTCAATGTTTCAGTCCCTGGTTGGGACTTTCTTCAGGACAGCCTGCACAACACACACACACACACACACCTTTAATGCTTGAAAATCATTTGCACCCGTTTTGTGTACATTCGCCATATTCTTAGGTATAAAACATTCATATACTAGTGTGTTTCCTGCCTTTTGGTTGAGAGACAAAATAATCTATTTTTCAAACCACATTTTAACCCTCTCTGGTTTTTCTCCTTTTTTTTCCCCCTCTGATGATTTTACCATTGATTACTTTCACAAAATAAGACATTATTATAACCAAGAAATAAAAGGCGCATTCACAAATTGATGGAATTTTTACACATTAAACAGACAGTGAAAGCTGCTTACCTGCCACTCAGGGACAAAAATTTATATATAAAAGTGCAGTTTCACTCATGTTGGCGTTTTAACAAATGTAAACACCTGGCTCCCCTCCTCTCTGGGAAATCCCCTAACGAAGCAGGTGCTGCTAATTAATGTAATAACCCTCTGTTAATGTTGATAATCCTATGTGCCTGGTACATGAATGAGCCAATTACCAGTAAGAGCACCTTGTAAATAATTAACTAAAATATTGCAATTTCATGTGTTTTCCAAACCAGGTCAGGTACCTGTAGATTCGGATTTAATGAAAGAGCTCGAAATGTTGCCCCAAATTTAAATGCTATCGGTTTGCAAAATAGAAGAAAGCTACGACATGCATATAATTAGCAAGAAACCAAAACATCAATTACAAAAAAACAAAAAGTCATGTATAACATATAGTCACCAACCATACAATAGACGTTATCCAAATACAGAGGGATTTATACAGATACAAATATTAAAGATAAACAAGGCCTCGAACAACCACAAACAGTAACTACAAGAAATGATAGATTCAAATCTAGATCACTGTTTATTTATGTGGGGCCTCTGAGCCAGTACAGATTGACAAGACAGACTAAATAGACGAGACACATGACAACAAGTTCTGCTGTACTGGAGCCGAGTAAATATTTCACATGTTAAAGGAACACTATAGTCACCTAAATTACTTTAGCTAAATAAAGCAGTTTTAGTATATAGATCATTCCCCTGCAATTTCACTGCTCAATTCACTGTCATTTAGGAGTTAAATCCCTTTGTTTCTGTTTATGCAGCCTTAGCCACACCTCCCCAGGCTATGATTGACAACTTGTTGAAAAACAACTGGTTTCACTTTCAAACAGATGTAATTTACCTTAAATAATTGTATCTCAATCTCTAAATTGAACTTTAATCACATACAGGAGGCTCTTGCAGGGTCTAGCAAGCTATTAACATCGCAGGGGATAAGACAATCTTAATTAAACAGAACTTGCAATAAAGAAAGCCTAAATAGGGCTCTCTTTACAGGAAGTGTTTATGGAAGGCTGTGCAAGTCACATGCAGGGAGGTGTGACTAGGGTTCATAAACAAAGGGATTTAACTCCTAAATGGCAGAGGATTGAGCAGTGAGGCTGCAGGGGCATGTTCTATACACCAAAACTGCTTCATTAAGCTAAAGTTGTTCAGGTGACTATAGTGTCCCTTTAAGGGAACCTGAATTAAGTTCCAGCTGGCAGGCCGCATTTGCTGCAAATCTGCAAGCTTTGCAGCTTTTGCTGTGAGTTCTTAACAAATTGGAAAGTGACGCAGCCATTTGTAATGCTCGCATACACCGGTAGAGCACCATCACATTTATTCCATAAATGGAAAGTCTGCGCCTGAGGGCGGAGTCTGTAGTTGGGGGAGGGGATATCCCGGCTTATAAATACACAGCCGCCCCTTCATCTAGGCGGAGACTGTCTGGTACAGCCCACCCACCCTTTATCAAGCCATTTAAATTGGTGGGCCCTCTTGTTACAGGCATACCCAAATATCTGTTTCGGGACACTACAAGCAACCTGTGCACCACTATCTTAACTTGGCTTATGGTCCCCGACCACAACTTCTGCTTTATGGGCAAAGAAAGGATTTATGTAAGAGCTAGTTCAATGGTCAACTTTCTACTTCAGGATAAGACTCTTAGAAACCTGACATCAGGAGCCACAGAATGGTGACGATGAAATTGAAACATTGGTGGATGGGAGAGAAGGCAGGAATGGTGGGTTTATGAAGAAAAAATGGTTTGTAAGTTCTTTTTTTTTTTTTTAAATGAAGAAAATAAAATAAAACCTGAAAAGTATTATAAGTAATTGTAACCTAACCTAGAAACTGCATCACAATAAGAGGAGACCTAGTATGGTCCGTGTTATATTGGGATTGGGAAAAATACATTTTTAGAGCTGGTATGCAATATAATTGTGCAAAATTTTATTTGAATAGGTTTGTCCGAATCAAAGAGTTTTTAAACCAAACCTGAATTAAAATGATTTTTCCACCTTTGATATGTACAGTCCTATTCATCGAAGGAGTCTCCACAGGTAAATCCAAGACCAATCAATTTGTTCCAGCATGGATCAAAAGCATGTGTCAGGATTACTAGTTGATGCAGCATGCAGAACTGTATCACATCTAGGACTAAAAGGCAACGTCTTCCCAGGCCTTAGAATGGCTGGACTTAACGTACCAGAGAATAGTCAGGATACTTGCCGAGGTCGGGACACAGAAAGAGACACAACGATAAGGGAAAGCCAAAAGTCAAGGATACCAGAATGTGCGTGCGCGTCCTTTACGTGAGGTCACACGCACGCCGACATTGTTAATGCTGTGGGCGGATGTGGATTTACAAATTAGTGTGGATCCGCAGCAGCCGGCGTCCACCAACATGCTGCAGGAGTCAGACACATTGATGCATGGCCGCCGAACTGCACCACCGCGTCCATTAGCAAGGCAACCACTGCAGATGCCGCAAGGTGAGGATGAACATGTTACAGCATGCCAATTAGGACAAGCCAGGTCAAACTCATTTTTGCCCAACTCTGATATCTAAAAGCTGAAAGGACTCCTTCCTAGTCAAGTGACTCATTGCCAACACTACCTGTGCATGAAAATCTATTGAAATGAAGATTTGATAGTAGAACCTAAAAAGAGCCTGTTTTATTCAATTTTTATGTCTAGAATGTATTATAAAGAGAGACCCCAGGTATTTATTAGTATTTTCAAAAGGGTCTACTGCAATGAAGTGGGCCACTATTTTTTGCACTAAGGTATACAAGTTCCATAAGAGTTACAATTATGCCCAACATTAAATATGCCTTCCTTGCTGTGCTCCTAATCAGCCATTTGACATGTGCCAAGACACGGGTCTCAGCAGATGGCAAGCCAAAAAAAAAAAAAACCCCATAGGAAAACAAACGTTAAATGCAAATTACCTAGAAGAGTACAAGTAAAATAAGTTAATTAAGGAAGAAAATCTGGCTTAAAAATGTGTTTATTGGCTTTTAAATGTCAGAAATTCAATAAATCCATGATTTTTGGGGGTATGTTCCGTTCTTTAGGTGTGCAGGGCACGCAGCCCAAAACGTCATGTTTACTTTTCTGCTGTTTTTGGCTTTCAGCTTTGCTTTTAAAAGCCAATAAACACCTTTTTGAACATAATTTTGCAGTAACATACATTTTCAGTGCCTAATATATTTTTTCACCTCTCACTTTTAGATGTGCTTTACAAAATCGCGATGTCATTAAACATGAAGGTGTGACACTAAAGTGGCTCATGTATTAAATAACAATAAAAAATAAGATTTATATAGAAAATGTTTCATGATGTGCACCTGCCTGACTTGGTGGCACATTATTAGACAATAAAACAGCATCTACATTTTACACTAGCCAAACTCTTTGCCAATGACCACATGGAATATAATTTGGAAATGAAGATTCTAGCTCACATACTTATAACATTGGCATAGAATGGTATAAACTACAGTTATGCCAGCCAGCGGGATGAAGGATCTATAAATGTGATGTTTTTAAAGGTTGTATGACACTGCTCAATTTTTATCTCAACATTCCATGATAGCTGTAGCCCTAAAGAAACACTAAAGTGTTAGAAATACAAACGATTAGATAGATAGATAGCTCCCCCTCCCCCATGTGTCACATAAAAAAAAAGAAAAAAGCACCGAGACTCCCTCACCACTGCTTACCTCTCATCCGCCCATGACATCATGTAGGAGGCATGGCCCAACCCAATGCCCCGAAGAATGCTCTGAATTCAATCTTTCCTATAGCGACTTCAATGTAACATGACCATGTTTTACACCATGGGTCCTCAAACTCCGGCCCCCCAGATGTTGCTGAACTACAACTCCCATGATTCTCTAGCTATCTATGTAATTCAAAGAATCATGGGAGTTGTAGTTCAGCAACATCTGGGGGACTGGAGTTTGAGGACCCATGTTTTACATGGTCAGTGCTGTGGAAGGACCTATGGTGGTTGTCAGGGTAGCAGCCAGTAGAGGTGGGTTTAACGTATCAAGGTAAACACAGTCATTTGTGCATAAAGGCAATTTGTTTTACCTTGAAAGGGTAGCGTTGAAAGTACCACTGCGCCCAGGCCACTTCATTGAGAAGATAGTCTTGGTGATTTTAGTTGTTATTTAAAAAAAGAAGTTCATGGGGAGGTGAGGTTTTGACAATTCAATTCCAATACCGTAGTGTGTAGATTAAACTATATAAATCACCTGAAGTAGAGGGTCTGGTCATTTGTGCATTTTAGGATGACATCATTTTTAAATACATCATGCATGAGAAATGGGAAAAACCCATTTTTGGCTTACTTCTAGACAGGCCAGGGAGACATTCCCAACCTGTTCAGGAAGTATCTCTCAGAGCAAAGCACTACAACAATGGGGCTGTCATCTATGGATCATTTGCTCACTGAGCTAAGCAGATTTCAGGTGACGGTTCTTCCAATCTATTGTTAAAAATGTTCCAGATGATCAAAAAGATGTAAAATATTATTCAATGTGTTACTTCCCCCTGGTTACAAAATTAAACACTTTCCTCTGTCTAACAAAGTTCTGTGTCTTTGCTACACGTCCCGGGATGAAATGAGTTTTATTTCATTTTGTGAAGTGTGTAATCTTTTTTATTTATTTTTTTTAACTGCAAACTCTAGGTAGACCTTGGTGGCTTACATTTGGCACACCAGATATTGGGGTCTGCCTGCTTATCTTCATAAACATGCATTTTTAACAGCCGGTTAGCCATCAGCATAAAAAAAAAAAAAACTTGTTAGAGCTCCCTTCTTCATTCTTTTCTGGGGTGGTAAATTAGGACAAGCAAATTGATGGTTAGAAGGCCCATAAACTCTTAGGTCAATCTTACTCTTTTCTCTATAAACTAATGACTCTCTTGGAGACCCTCCAGTTGAATGATCCCTCTCCCATAGACTGAACGCATGCTAAATAGGCTATGTTCCAATTATCGAAGACCATTAAGAACTGTGAAGTCTAAAACCATCTTTGGATCGAAAACAGCTCTGCGGTGGAATAAAAGTTCTCTACTGGTTGCAAGCTTATCTAAAATTCCACGAGCTCTTAGACTGTTCCTTACAAAACCTTTCAGTGTCCGTCCATTGAGCAATATCTATCACATAGGTTTCATGAGAACTGCATCCCTTTTGTGGTCACACGGTGCCTTTGTCTCTTTAAAAAGTGAAAGTTATCCTCTATAGTCTTCAGAGCAAATCCATATTTGCCTGGAGTCTCATCTACACTATTCCTAGAAGACTGAGCGCCTGTGAGCCCTTTAAATCCCACTGATATTGTCTTGATGGTAAGCCATTGTATTTATGTTTATGTGAATGTATATTTAAAAAAATAAAAAAAAAGAATATATAAAAAAAAAAAAAAATGTAAAAAAAAAAAATCCCACTGATGGTATTGTCTTAATTGTCTTTCCTTTAACGTTGGTTGTAGCAAGTACTAGCAGGCACCTCATAGAATCATCGATCAGAAAAGGCTGCTGCCCCAGCTATCATACTGCCCCGTTGGGTAACAGAGTTTAGTTTAGTTTTTTTTTTATTTTAACACTTTATTTCATCAGATCCTACAACCCTCAAGTCCTACGGTCATTGATGCAAAAAACAAACCCCCCCCCAAAAAAATGGAGCTACAACCAGAAAACTGCAAACTTGACAAAGACCACGAGTTGGCAGCATTGTTGCCAGTTTTAATATAAAATAATAGCAGATCCCCAGACATTCCTTTGCAATTGTCTGCAATGAAGTTGGTTTAGCAAAACTCATAGTCCGTTACATCAACAAAAATCAAGAAGTGTCAGCTAGAACTGGTTGCATCTTTAGGAAAGACTTCCATAGAGAAAAAACAAAACAAAGATTCTCATGGCATCTAATATCATTCTCTCTGATCCTTGAACATCCTCACCGCACATTTTTAATTTATTTTCTATCTAGGGGGAAATCAGTGCGTTAAACCGGTCACAAGCCTTTGGCGAATGTGTTTGTTGTTGTTTTGTCGGATTCCACCGATGTCTCTGAAGTTTGTCCTCTACTGTCTGTCAGTGAAATAAAAAGCGTGCTGAGATTTCTATTCGATAATTGCGCATAATCTGCGGCCTCATTAACACAATGTCCTAAAACAATGTAAAACAAAAGGTGGAGTATGCAAACATCACACTTACCAACACAGAACACAGACAGCCTGCTTTATTTCTTACGATGTACCATTCTGCAGGTAAATACTATGGGTGTGTTAAAGGAAGTAGCTAGTATTGTATCGCAGTAATATTATAGGTTACAGGTGGAAACTACCCGTATAATAGTGTAAATATAATTTGTTTTATATTGTTCTTATACATGGTATGTATATTGTTTTATGAGTCTAAAACATTGAGAATTTTAGGAGAAAATTGAAGGATGGGGAGAACAGACAAGGAATCTGCACACTTTAACCCCTTAAGGACCAAACTTCTGGAATAAAAGGGAATCATGACATGTCAGACATGTCATGTGTCCTTAAGGGGTTAAGCAAAAAAAAATTTTTTTTAAAAATTCTTAAATAAAAAACAATCTTCAAAATTGGTTTTATGACCTAAATGTTGCACTTTTCATATGAGTTCTCTGCAAACCTTTAGAGAATGAATCCTTGAGAATGCAGATAAATATTTGACTGCAAATTAAACCTCAAAAGCATAATCTGAAGTATTAGAGTTAAGGTGAAAGTAGCCGATCTGGAAAAATTCAACTAATCACAGTCACAAATTGGATATTTTAGCTTAATATTGTAATTTAATATAAACATTTTTTGAAGATTAGTTTATAAACCGGATAAAAATCACAGCTCGCCCATAAAGTATGTGCTACTACCCCTTTAAAACACGATGAAGAGTATTAAAAGGTGTCCCATCTCAAACGAGACACTGTGGCTTTACATAGAATTCTCGAAAAAAGACCTTCTATAACGTTACTTATTACACCCCTATGGTTACAATTTTCTTTTAATAATCTTTGAAGTTTATGCTAAATATTATCAGCTACTCCACCTTTGCGTTTACAAGCCATCAGGAATAATATTTAGATTACATATGTATGTATGGTTTTCATCACACACTCAGTGATGCTATGTCCTGCAATGAACTTGAAAAGCAGAGTTTGGCTTTGTTTTAATAGTGTCATATTACCTTTTGAAGTGCTCTCTGGCAAAAGACTCCATTCTAATAAAGTAAACTCCCCACCGCTTGTAACTTGGCAAACCGTATTGGGCTGCTATATAAAAGTTTGCCACAGTGTTTGATCCTTAAAGGGGCACTCCAGGTAACCACGTGTAACCTTAAATTATGTGGAGTGTGTGTTTTATTGTTGTTTTGGTTTTCTTTTTTTTAAACTGGTAAAATCTATAAATCAACGATGTGTCAATAAAGCATTGCAGACAAAGGAGATGCACACAATTTATTTATTTATTTGTTTTTAATATTTTTTTTTTTTTTACTCTCAGGGAACGAGATTTACATGACGTGCAGAAACGTCATAAGTGTGTATCATTTTATCATCAACATTTTCTTGAAAATACATATATGGAGGCGATTAGATTCAAACCATCGAATAACATTCTCTTATGAAAGTGGACTATTTTTAATATGGATTACAGGAACACATCGTTTATAAGCTGAGAAATACAGCGATCAGTTAGCATTAATTCCTATATTTCTGCATAAAACATTATTCAGATGAAGGGGCCAGATCAAATAAATGTTTTAGTCTGGTAGTTATTACAGAGTTATAAAAACCTGGCGGTTTCATTTCCCCAGAGAATTTTCAGATGGCTTTTATTCTGTCTTACAAAAACAGATGTAACAAAGGTCCAAGGAAAGATGTATTAGTGTATTCATCAAATGATGCAACCCAATATATATGGTTCGGAGAGCGGTCTAGTTGATTAGATGGTTTTGATTTACCTTTAGAATGTATGATTTTTGGTTGGTACACAAACATAGATTAAGTCCAATCAGCAAATAAACACACACACACACACACACAACAATCTAATCAAATTAAAATGTACAATACATGCAATGTATATTGGCGTGTTTTAAGAATTGAAGAGTGACTTAAAATAAGGTTTGCAAATTGTTTTGTCTTGTGGCATATAGTGTCCAATAGGAATAAAAGAACTTTGAAACAACAGAAAGGCTGATTTTTTTAATGACATTGTATTAACATGCGACACATACAGAAGGCCCAGTTTTCTTTTATTAAAGATTACATTTCCAAAACATTCTCAGAATGAAATGCAGAATTTCCCATGTTCTCACACTTTAATACAGCAGGCCTTCCCCAGGTGTTCCCAAAAAAAACATTGTATGAAATGTGAACATAGCTTTAGTCCAAAGCACAGGTACGATCAGGGAACCCCCCCCCCCCTATGGGGCTATGGGGCTTGGTGCCCGTCTGATCCTTAGACAATCTCAAAAGACTATATTATCCTCAACCAAAGAGGGAAAAATAATGAGAAAAGGGATAAATAATTAAAATATGAAGCTTTACTACTAAAATTGTTAAGATATTATGTGTCATTTACTGCAAGAAATGAAAATTTGAAGGGTTACAAAGTTTCCCCTATTGAGACTTCACAAATGTCCCGAATAGCCGTAATTTATAATTTAGTTCCTCATTCCTTGGACAATCTCTCTATAAGGGTTTGAGAGAAGTAGTGATATAAATACTGGTTGAAGTGTATCTCAATAATATCTCACACTGCAGGACCACACAGTTTGTACGCCCACCAAATACATGGTGGAATGTCCAATGGTGGATCATGGAAACTAAACACACTTCAACTTCTATACTGAGCTAAATAGCTCCTTAACGGCTTTCTTCGACCTAATTTCTCCTCTAATGCGGATACTAAGATATTAAATTGTAAATTCATGGCTGCATTGGCCATTGCAAAGCACAGATAAGAGTTGTAGTTCAGCAACTCTGGCGCACCAGCTGTTTTTTTATGTTAACTAGCAAGTTCTCTCCACTCAAGAGCCATAAAAACTGGTATTACGTTCGCGCCCAATCCACCATACAGAATTATATCGCGGTAAAGAGAGTTATAGCTTCCACCATTGTTGGAAGATCTGACAAACAGAAGCAATTTATTATGGGATCCCAGTTATAGAGCACATGATCTATGTAAAACATTGTCTGAAAACTTTTACAATTAGAGATTAAAGTCCGTGTCTTTGACCCACCCGGCAAAAAAAGGATCTGCAAATACAAAGTGACTAATTTATGACGGGTGCAGCCTTTATGCTACAAGAATAGAAAGGGAACGTGAATTACAAAGCAGATCACAAAACGTAAGATTATATATAGACACTATAGTGCACTTCGCATACTAGAACCATGACTAGTTTCAGGGCTATTTCCCGGCATCCTTAGTAAACTCTCCAGAAACTCAATACGAGGAACGTTCTAAAAAGATTACAAAAATCCAGATTGTGTGGTTTAACTGCACACTTAAACAGTAGCCAGATTGGAAACCATGCAAAAGCCTGTCATCTATCTACAGCCACTGCAACCAAGACATTTTAATTGACCTGTTGAGGCATGAAGAGGCCAGTTATCTCATATTTAACCCAGGTTTTATACCAAGATTAGACAAGAGTAGTCAACTACTCTGTTTTTGGGGACTCTGTTTCCTGAAAATCTCTGCAAGATATGAATACAGCATATACCCAACAGACGAGAGATGCAGTAGTCCTGCAGCTAAAGAAAGGTGGATTTTGAGGGGTTGGGAATGTATCAATTTATTTTTTTAACCAATGATTGGTGAGATAACTCACAGCAGCTCTAACCCATTTCCTATCAAGACAGAGAAATAGTTCAAGGTGTTCAATGAAATTGCGCGTGAGCGTTCAAACTGTACGTATGGGTTAATGTAATAGAGAGTTACCAGGTGCTCAAAGGCAAAATCTGATTTCCCAACAGATCCATAAACCTATTCGATAAAAGAAACCCAAAGCACACATTGTACACATTCAGCCTGAGGAAGGCAGGTTCGCTGAAACGTTGAGGTTATTATGGTCTCCTGCTCGCTGGTCAGTATGTTTATACATGGGTTTTTGGGTTTCTATTTTGAGCACTTACTATTGCATGTTGTTTATTGATTAAGTGGTATTTTATTTAATAGTTACATGCCTGTACTATTATCTGCACTTTTCTTGTATTATCTATGCTTATCACTTTATAAACAAATAAAATATATATTTTTTTATGTACAAATTTATTCTGGTGTGCTTGGAGACAGAGTTTCTTTAATAGACTATGGTTAAATCAGTATGACAGCCACTAGAGGTGCTTCTGTTGTTCTGACCAAATAATTGGATGTAGATGCTCATATGAAAGCATTGAATACAATGCTTTAAAAGATAAGCTTGGATGTGAGTGTAGGACAAGTCTGCATGCTCTTAAGGTCCCAATGTTCCACTGGTGGAGGCCACATCTCCTTGATGACATTGTGGGAGACAGTGTTTTGAGCAGCACTGAGTTAGCCTTTGCACTGGGAAAAGGTAAACCATTTTTTTTTTTTTTTAAATTTCATTAGAAAAGGGGTAGCGGGCGTTACCCAGGGGCATAAGCACTATAGTTTAGGAATACAGATTTCTTTCCCAACACATTAAAATCATAATAAGCATGTTGGTTAGAGAATAGTTACAATGTGGCTTAGTGTTATAGAATTTGCAGAGTGATTAGAAAGATCCTTATTGAAAGGAGAGTGAGGATGTTATGTGGAGTGAGAACATTTGATGAGAGCGGTGGAGAGTCTTCGGTCATGGAAAGCTGGTGGCAGAGTAGAGGCAGGATAAGGAAGAACAGCAGAAATGAAAGAGGGAAAATAGCCAAACAGGTAAAGACAAAAAAAAAATATTCTAACAAAACATGTTCGACATACAGGAACAGTGGATGACGAGGGCCATGCGCAGAAGATATTACAACTTGTGAAAGATTAGTTTGTTTCCTGCATTACACATCAGCCAATGATTTGACGAGGATGTAATGGACTGTAGACTGTTGAGAGACAGAGAATGGATAACTCCATCAGCAAAACTGGAGTTTTCTACCAAAAAAAAAAAAAAGTAATGCAGCAAAAAAGTGCTAACCTTCCAAATACTTTATTTTACATGCTATAAAAAATAAACATAAAAACAAGTTGAAGCATTAAAAGTATCCTGAAATCTGTGCAAAAAAAATGTATTATGTCCCAGCAGGAGTAAATATATACATATAACCAATAGGCAAAGTTTGAAAAGAAAGAAAATAAAGAAAATGTTTTGCGTTACAGCAGAGAAAAAAACAAACAAAAAAAAAAAACCAAGAAACACCCAAATCCTATTCTCTAGTAAACATGCTTTCCATGAATGAATGTTGGGAGTTTGGTCTTTGTTTTAACACAGACTGTTTATTTTTGCATATGGACTACAAATAACAGGAAATGATCCAAAAGGCCAGAGAAGGAAAAAAAAGGGGTAAAGACAGCAGCTGTTTCCTTGAAAAAAAAAAAAAAAGTATATTCATTCAGACAGCCAAGATAGCATTTCCACTCATGGACATAGGAAACCTCGAGCAGATTGCAGCTCTTCGGGTCCAGCCATTGATTGGTGTCCTAGATCACAACTTTAACAGATTTCCTATCCACTCGCAAAGACTGTTAAAGGTCCAGAACCAAAACACACTCTGTGCCCCAAGAAAACCACACAATGAGTAATGTGTTGGTAGCACGAATGTAACTTACTCTACAATACACATGCAGAAAGATTCATGAGACACTCTCGTCTGGTTTAAATAATGCATTAAAATGCCAAATATTTTAGAAACGCAAAGATGTTTGACATTTCTGCATCTTCAGGATTTGCAGGTTCTGCGGTGAGCACTCACCAAACCAGGAAGAAGAAAGGCCAGAACTAATGCTCCCCTTACTTTCAATAAAAGAGCATTGGCCTTAATACAAAGCCCCATGCCAGAGCTAGATCTGGTATCGAACTTGCACCATTGAATTTCTCAGAGGTTAATTCAACAAGTGAGGTAACAGCCAACTGGTTTAATAGAAGCGGAGATTAGCACAGTTGTAAAAATGGTTTGCAGTTAGTGCAGTAATGGTTTATCAACTTAAGTATTCCATAATCCCTGGATTCACCACGCTAACTGTCCACATCATTTCCCATCCCACGAACGACTATGCAATGTAATAGACACAGAGCGAATGGCAGACTAAATGCTGCAGATAATCATTGATATCTGCTTCCTGTCTATTTATCTCATAGAATTTCTGGGCTCCTGGCTTTTATTAATGTGGCTTGGCTTGTTCACTCCCACCCAAACAGCATTTAAAAAGAAGTAATATTTTGTAAAGATACCATTTTCATGAAATACTCACTTTGACTTGGAAGTTGGAATTTTCCTGAAATACCAACACAGTCAAAAGGCATAAGACCATAGGTAGGACTTCTTTGTCTTGCATTTTCTACATCTACACATTTTTTTATACATCTGACAAAACTTGACAAATGTTTTTTTTCATATCTTCCGGACATCACCAGCGACAGGAAAAAGGATAAACATAGACAATAGTATATCTGGGTCAAGGTACTATTATGGGACAGTCACCGTGGAAACGAATAGAATGTTCCTGCTGATTGTTCCATTTGTGGAATCTTGCCCCAGACTCATTCATTAAACATAGGAATGGGTTAGGTTGGCCTACTCAAAATTAATCTGTGAAATAAATAAACCTGAAAGACTGTCTAGGTGATATCTCCATAACACAGTATGAAGCAGGATATAAAAGGCTGACTGTTGGGGTACTAATGCATCTTCACACTTGGATAATATCTGCAAGTGTGCCCACTAGGTAAGAGTGTGCATTGCATCTGGTTCGATACATCCGTAGGTTTTTATATAGACTTTCCAACATTAACGATAGTATTTGCTGTAGCCGTAACGGAGTCTGCCATAAAAAGATACATTATAAAGAATGGTGAAATTCAACTTATTTTATTGGGGAGAGAACAAATGGTAGATTTTACAAGCTTACAGTCTAACCGGGAAATGGAGAATTGAGAACTAGGTACAGATAAGTGTGTTTAGATGATTAACATAGGCAAAGAAAGAACAAATTCATTGTCTGCATTGTAGATATTACAGGACTAAGAGTTGGGGTTAGGGGAGCGACGTGTGAGATTCTATAAGGAGATGAATTGTCTGGAAAAGTCTAAGCAACATCACCACTAAATTTCAGTGCTTGTGTTTATGCTTCCAAGAGAATTCTGCCCGCACTTGCAGCTGGGAGAAAAAAAGTAATTTTTTAACGTTTTTTCCTACTAATCTATACAATTGCTATTAAAACTGCTAGCACGATGTATAGATAGAATGTTACCAGTTCAGTTACTTTGGCCTTAAACTTGAAATTCTGTTTGAATTCTCACTCTAATGTTTTATAGAATATGAAGAGCTTTGATTCCTTTTGGGTTGAGCACCCAGCCCTTCCACTCCAGGTTCCCCCTTTGGAGGCGACTACAGGGAAGCATACATTGAGGAGAGTCTCTGAAAGCAGTTCATGCAGTAAGTGTTGCAGTTAGCATGCAAATCTCCCATGTTAAAATCAGTGTAGGATATTGGGGTGCTGTGGCGTAGTGGTGGGCTTAACACAATATTACCATATAGTGTAACGGATCACCATATTTGTATTAAGAAAATTATTTAAAGTAGCCTTGCAAGATTTAAAAAAAAAAAAAAAGAATCCTCTACCTCTAAGGCTCACTGCCTAGGTGTTCTCTTTGACTCCATCCTCTCATTTACCCCTCATGGCCAATTAATTGCCAAACCCTGACACTTTCATCTAAAAAATATTGCGCGCATCCGGCTCTATTTAATACCGGATACGGATGAAAAGGTGTCCATGCCGCTGTCCTCTCTCACCTTAACTACTGTAATTGGCTTCTCAGTGGTCTTACATGTCCCCAACTTGCCCCGTTACAGTCCATAATGAATGTGGCGGCGAGGTTCATCTTCCAGCCGCCCGCACCTCCCATGCCTCCCCTTTTGTCAGTCCCTACATTGGCTTCCATAAGATATAGGACTCAATTTAAGATGCTGATACTTGCTTAAAATCTCTACACACTGCTGCTCCGACCTATATATCCTCACTAATAGACCCCTACGCTCTGCCGGAGACCTACATCTAACCTCGGTTCGTACTCATCTTAAAGACTTGTCTAGGGTTGCACAGTTCCTATGGAACTCCCTTCCACTATCTGTTAGACTCTCACCCAATCTCCACTCCTTCAAAAAAATATTTAAAAACTTACTTCTTCAGGAAAGCATATCAATAAAACGGTTAACAGCTTTCCCTCCCCGCACCTCGATTCCTCTCCTGAAACTGTCATCAAAATAAAACACTAAGCCCTGAGTGAATAATATCCTATCAACCTACCTTTCCTTTATCTTTTGTGTCACTATACCCCACTCCCTCTAGCATGTGAGCTCATGAACAGGGCCCTCAATCCCTCTGTTCCTGTGCGTACAACTTGTCTGGTTACAAATACTTGTATGTTAGTCCACCCATTGTACAGCGCTATGGAACTTGGAACTTGTTGGCGCTTTATAAATAATAATAATACATTTGTTGTATGTCCGTGGTTCTGTAATCTGTATTTCCTGAAGAGCAGAATAGAGGCCAATTTTAGGGAAACTCCATAAGGATTGAGATACAAGAAAGATTAAAGTTTTTTGTGTAAACTAAATTAAGGGAGATCATATTTTATTCTTGATGGGATGGGGAGCCAGTGAAGGCTTTAAAGAAGAGAAACAACAAGTCTTGTGTGGATCATTGTTGAGATCCAATAAGAACATTGCCATAGGAACAATGGCAAATGAATAAATGTGTCAATTTGAGGTTTATGGCACCTTGCAGTAGAATTATTTAAATCTAGGAGGTATTATTATATTGGAAGCAGCATATCTGGCCAGAGGCTAAAAATGTGGGGTGCAAGAAATGCCAAATCCTAGATGACCATAAGCTTTGCTTACTGAGGATCCAGTACTATCATCAAGAGCAAGGAAGAGTTTGTTAAGTCAGGGAGAAGTATGATACATGTAGCAGCGAAAGAAGAGAAATGGCAGAGAGCTCATAACCAGCAAATATGCTGTTATCTTTAGGCCTCCCTTCACTGTTCAGAGTTTCCAGAACAATTTGCTATAGTGATCGGTTTTTCTAACATTCTCTGACACCTGGTTAGCTCTCTCTCTCTCTCATCTATACCTTACCCTGAAAAAAGAACGTTGCATTGATCTTGCACAGTTCTACGTGTATAAATGTGTTGCATAAATACATAATAAAACAGTTTGTGGCAAGGACCCTTAACAGAGCATCCCAGAGAGTTGGGATACTGGTATATACAGACATTCTTCCAGAGTGATTAAATCACACGAATACTGTACCATCTGTAGACAGCAGACATGACTATTTTCGGTGCGGTTAGTCACTTGGGCAACATAGAATGACCTATTCAGTAAAGCAGCTTCCATGACCACAGTAATCTGCATCACTGGAGAATCAATTAGCTTCCTTGACCTTCATTGCCTGAACTAGGGACTTTTCAAACTAACCGTACGATTTTCACATTATATCAAGACACACTTTATTTCCAGCCACAGGCTCTCACGGAGTTCGCTGGTCTAGTGAATGTGTGTTCTGCCCATCAATCTGTCACATCAGTAATAATTTGCCAGCATTTCTATCCAAATTACTAGCAAAAAGGTACATGTGAAAGGTTTAATTTTTTCAGTATAAAATCCCATCACTAGCTACTGATTCCCCGAAAGACTCAAACAAGTAGCACAGCTTCCGTCCCAGATGTGCAGTGTTGTATCTAGTTATATGGGGCACACAGGTAGGCAAGCTAGAATGCCACACTAAGTCATTGGAACGACATGATAGACTAGCGTCCACTTATAGAAATTGGTGTGAATGCAAGCTTCAGATATGTGGTCTTTTATTCTATACATGTGTTTATGGATAGATTATATAGACATACAGACTCCTACATCTGGAAAAAACATTGAAATATACCAAGCTCTACAGTTTACCGTTTCATCCATAAATATCGTAGTAACATTTATTGGTGGTAAAAGACTATATCCTTTCATATGTTTTACAAGGGAGCCCCAGGCTGTAGTTCAATACGTTTGTAAGCAAATAACCATCTGAAACAATCAAATGGGACTTCTGAAACTTTATAAGGAGTGCTGGAAGGTAATCAATGGGCACCAGTGATGGGTTGAGTGCTTCAGCTGATGCTCTCCATGTATCCGGTAGAAGAGGATGAAACAGCAATGATGGATTTTGAGAGATAAAATAATCATTCAAAACTAAATGCGCTTGTTCTAAAGCATCTCGAAAGTGTGTGTCCTCCATTGTAAGTGACCTTCAGATGACAGCATACAAGAGGGCAATCTCTCTTAATAGAGAGCTGATTGAACAAATGGCTTGGGTCTTGTCCTCCAATGTATGAGGGACAACCAGATAGAAGGTAAATTGTGTGAAAGGCATTGGATCAAGGTGTTCAGTGCGGTCTATTCTCTGACCTCGTTAATAAACACAAGTAATAGAGAAAAAGTTCAGTCACTCCAATAGTTTCAGGCACATTTATTAGAACCAAGGTAACACTAACGTTTCGACCCAGAATTGGGTCTTTGTCAAGCTCCCTTAAAAACACTGACATATGCAGACGCATAATTGTAGTTAAACCAAGCAATGGTTTGTAAAAGCTAATAGTTTTAATA
This sequence comes from Pelobates fuscus, assembly GCF_036172605.1. Classification (NCBI taxonomy): domain Eukaryota; kingdom Metazoa; phylum Chordata; class Amphibia; order Anura; family Pelobatidae; genus Pelobates; species Pelobates fuscus. Next base: position 29,307,441 of record NC_086326.1, on the reverse strand, counting down.
TTTTTTTTTATTTCATTGGGATTCCAAAAGGACGGCCAGAATGATTCCATAAAACAGTGAATTCTCAGGAATTGATCAAGGATTTAGAAATCTTAAAGGGACACTATAGGCACACACACCAGTTCAGCTCATTGAAGTGGTTTGGGTGCCGTGTCCCTATTGCACTGAGTGCCGCAATGGTAAACATTGCAGTTTTAGAGAAGACAGCCACCAGAGGAGCTTCTGGAATGTTACCGGACTTTTGGTCTGCTAAATGACGCTGGACGTCCTCACGCTCTGAATGAGGACATCAAGCATCAGCTATTTTTCCACAGGAATGCATTGATTGGGGAGGGTCTAATGCTCACGCGGCATGTAAGTTAGCTCCCCCACCCCAATCGACTGGCGTCGGAGAAGACAGAGCTGCAACCCTGCATCAGGTTTTCAACCTTTTTTCACTGCAAAGAGGGGGAGGGGGGGGGAGGGTTGGGGAGAGGGTCAAGGGAGGCAGAGGGTGCTATAGTGCCAGGAATACAGCTTTGTATTCCTGGCACTATAGTATCCCTTTAAGCCAAACAACTTGAAGTTGAGAAAACTTTAAACTCTGTCATTGCTTGGCCAATTCACAATTCAGTCTATAAAACAGGCTATGGTCAAGCTATAAAAGAGCCATTGGATACGGAATTATGACAAAAGCATCAGTTTGGGACGGTAAAGTAACTGTAATACAAGAAGTACAAAGAAAGCGTCTCAAGCATTCAGAACCCAAAAAGTATTGTCAGCGATCAATAGAAAGATAAGGACAAGTAAAATAATGCAGTCACAGGAAAACACAGGATAACATAAAGCAGACCTGATTCAAGGGAAAAGGTTACTTCCTTAAAAACAAGAAGCGCAAATGACACAGGAAAGTTTAATCAAAACAAAACAGTCTGCTAATGAACACACAATGCAGCTCCTTAATGTCATAACACAGCACTATCTAAACTGACCAATTTTTGGGTCAATGCGCACAACGTGCGTGCTCTTTGTTTGAATGTGTCGCTCGTGAAGGCGGGACTTGTAGAATTTAACTCTAGGCAACCTTCGGCACTCCAGATGTTTTGGACTACACCGACCATGATGCTTTGCCAGCATTATGGCTGTGAAAGCATTGTGGGAGATGTAGTCCACAACATCTGGAGTGCCGAAGGTTGCCTACACTCGGACATAGAAGATTCACATATAGCTATGCGTCGCACATCAGTGAAGAATAGATTAACAGTTTGTCCATCAGGCTTTTAATAGAGTTTATTGTCACCGTCCCTGGGACTCAAACTGTGCCATTAGTTATTGGCAGACATTGAATCTTCTGTATAAATTCTAAAAGTGTCGCAGTTGCCATGGAAACCATTGGACCGTCCATGTTTAAGATTGCACGAGTTTAGCACTGTGCCCCAGAATCCATGTGTTGGTTTATTTTAATGTACAATTCTTTGCTCGTCTTACTGGCATTTAAATGGTTTGGCAGTTTGCTTAGCACACAGAGAGGGAGTTAAAAGTTCTGATGTCAATGTTTGTGTGAGTCAATCACACCAGGCTCGTGTAAAGGCAAGTAATGGTATGTGTTACTTGCTCCCTGTTTACATAGGTCTGGTGCAAGACACACAAGTAAGGGCAGGTAAGCTGCAGTGGCCAATTTCCTTATTTACATATGTTTATTGAACCAGCAACACGTAAAGACAGGACATTGTTTGCTGTTACAAGTCGACTTGGAATACTTTTTCCTGTCACAAGTTTAGTTCGAAATGGCAGAATTAAAAGCCAAGTAGGAGAATTTTTCCCAATTGAGACATTTTTGCCCTAAAATGTCAAAGTCTCTGATGGGGTCTCAGCAATTCACAGTTTATTCAATAACATTCTTACAACAGCTGCAACAGCTACACGGTTACGAAGAAAAGCAAATCAGAGTCTCAGCTGCTGATAGACACACGGACGCATATTGTACATCGCTGCAGAATATGTTAAAACATGATAAATGATACATACTTCAAAATGGCCCAAAATAGGAAACATTTAATAATTTGCTAATTGATAACCTAAACTAGTAATCTGTAAACGTATTCCCCACTAGCGAGATCTATCCTTCCACATTCAGACAGGAGTTTTGAGAAACCACTATTGCCAAAAATCCTTCCCACTATTCCCGACTGTGAAACAACTCCAGTTATGCTGCTTGAGACGTTACGATCAATGTTGGGGTTCACAAACTTCAGTGTCACACAAGGGCTTGATTTATACTGGCAACCATACAATCACAGCTTGATCTAGGTTGGTGGATCGCATCACCTTTCACATCGCTTTCTAAAGACCCAATGTTCTAGATCAGGGATAGGCAACATGCTGCATTCCATCTTCCTTGATGCTTTGCCAGCGTTATGGCGATAAGAGCATTATGGGTGATGTAGTCCTCAACATCTTGCGTGCCAAAGGTTGCCTATCCCTGTTCTTGATGATTGTTAGCGGCGCAGGCAGTTCTCCAGGTGTTAAACTAAACTCTGATGGTTCTTAGTCAACAATGGGCTGGGCACAGGATGGACAATGGTCTTCAGATCAACAAAAGAGATCATACGTTCATTTTTTCAAGTGATGATTGCTACCCTTGCTCTATACTGGAAGATGATTTATTGAGGCTCGCACAGTTTGTGAATACATTGTGTGTAACAGTTCTAATGATAGACATGTTCTACCATCCACACGATGCTTACAGCGTATACAATGTGCAATACACAACTAATATAGCTCATATATAAACACTATATAAAATAACCGCTGTTAAGACATTGCTGTCATGCAATAGTTCTTGACACCTTTAAACAACTGGCAATATGTACTGGGAGGTCCCTGGCAGCCCAATTTTCTCAGTTTTAGCCTTGAATCCCAAATAATCAAGGAGTCTCTTACTAGCTCTGTGCTAGTAATAAATGTTCATTTGCAACCACATAAAACGTATTCTATTCTTAGAAAGCATTCTCTTAACTGTGCCAGTCAGTACTAGGATTCCAGGGGAGGGTAAAAGGGTTACTATAGAAAGGGGGGGGGGGGGGGGGAAGCACACAAAATCATTTTCGCAAAGCAGAAATATAGAGGAGGGAGGCGCAGATCTGGAAGGCATAGAAACAGTGGCAAATCAGCGATTTCTCTAGAGGATTTTACTGTGAGGGAAAATACAAACAGATCAGTGTCTGACTGAGCCAGCTAATGGACTTTGTAGTCAGAGCCAATAATGTACTGTGTGAAACAAGCAGGCCTGTTAGCAGCATAGGAAATGCAGACATTGGTTACAGCTGCCAGGATGTGACCTGGATCCTATACAATACTACATATAATAATAATAATAATAATAATAAATAATAATAAAATAATCCAAGACACAAACAGCAAGACAATCGCTGGACAAAAAAAAACTAAAACCAAAACAATGGCAAAGTTAAAAGAATGGTAAATAGAGTTCTTTTACTGATTGGAAGCCTAGTTTTATACACTGTAACACAATTAAAGCAGGAGGCCATAGGGTTATAGCTGCTGGGAGATTTATACAATACTGTAAATGTGACAGGCTGCAGGCAGAGCCTGGGGATTGCAGAGCTTCCTCCCACAATGCTGTGTGCTCCATGCATCACTATATACACAGTCAGTATATCAACCCAGACATGCAGGAGTTATTGATTGTATATACATTGAGACAGGAGAATGGAAAGCACTCACTATGTATACACACTGCTCAGCAGTCAGAAATACAAATATTACAAATATATCCACATTGCATTGTTACACACATCCACATACTACCCAGCTACATGTGTATGTATGTACCTACATTTGTATTTATATATATATATTATATATATATATATATATATATTATCACCAGCAGTGTGCTCCTGCATTTCTAACTAGCATGAGGTGGGTGTGTTGGTGACAGCACTGCATAGCTCACAGAATGCATGCACTGCCCCCTCTCACATAGTGTGCATGGAAGGGGCCCCCATTCTCACAGAGTGCATGGACTGCCCCCCACTCACAAAATGCATGGACTTGACTCCCCCTCCCCCCCCACTTACAGAGTGCATGAACTGTCCCCCCCACTCACATAATGCGTTGACTACCCCCTACTTACACAGTGCCCCCCACTCACATAGTGCTTTGAATACCCCCCTAACCACACAGTGCCCCCCACTCACATAGTTCTTTGACTAACCCCCCACTCAAAGAGTGCTTTGACTACCCCCCCACTCACACAGTGCACCCCACTCACATAGTGCTTAGATGGGTTCCTCCTCTTCTCCACATCCTGCACACACACGTCCAGCACTCCATAGGACAGCATGTTTGTGGTCCAGGGATGTCAGGCTGGCTCCTGCTAGTAACCTGGCATTCTTGGTGAGCTCTCCCGGTGCTGGCTGGCTGTGTACCCACTGATCCCTCCTCTAGGCAGCCAGGCAGTGCAGGGGGCTGCTTACAGTGCCATGTGCTTGGCTGGATGTATCTGCCGTCCCCCCAATCCCTGGATGGCTGGGGCTGTGTATAGGAACTCCCCCTGCTCTGCCTTCCTTTATAGAACCAGCAGTACCTCCTCCCTGCAGCCCACACTGCCTCCTCCCTACACACGGTGCCTTATCTGACGGGGGACCCGGGCTGGCCACTAGGAGGGGCTCTGGCTGGACTCACACACTCCATACATTCACTGCCTGGATCCCAGGGGGAATAAGGGGGGGCCAAATCGCACAATGGTTCATTGCCTGGGTCCCTTCTCAGCAATGAAAGGGTTAAATAGCAGCCAACACTTCTTCTAAATCCTTTATACAATGTAACTGTATTGTATGAACAATAAACCTCCTATACACCAGGACTGGATACATTCACACAATGTAACTGTATTGTATAAACAATAAACCTCCTATACACCAGGACTGGATACATTCACACACTGTAATACATACATTGTACAGTCTCTAGTTTTCTAAACATTTACAGATAATATGTAACATGTATATTAGTAATCTGGAACTTCTATCTATCCCATAAAAGGAGCATTTATAGACCTACTATAGAATAGTTTATATAATTTTCATATTATAAAAGTTATATCATACATCACCTTTCCACGTAGCCCAATAATGATGTATTCATATCTCTGTCTAAATAGAAATTGCTTGACTATGTATTTATATATACACACACACACACACACACACACACACACACACACACACACACACACACAATATTGTTTCATTATTAGTCTACAGCTGCTGCATAACATCTTTGGGATGTGGTGTAATACAACATGCTGCAGGTATATTCAGAGATTGATGGACACAGTGACTATCCACTGACCCCTGCTTTGGGTATCGCTGGTGCTGAATGCCATATGGGTTTTCTTAGAATTAAAGATTTGTCTTCTTTCCTATTGTACTGCGCTGCGGAATATGTAGGTGTTATAACATTAATCGTAACTTAAATTGTAGCTAAACTGCAAAATGTTGGCTAAATCAGCCAAGTTATGACTATAGATCAGTTGGAAATGTTTTCCCAATCAGCTATTGTGGTCTAGATTGTTAAATGCAGTATTACATCCACTACAATTTGGGTTTTTAGTAAGAAAACGCTTTAGAAGCCCCCTGCACCTTATGAAGGTATTTCCAGTGGAAAATTCATTCAATTCAAGTTCTTAAAAGCACTATTCAAAACAATATTTCTAACATCCTGGAGTTTGAAAGTAGATAAATTAAAAGTGTTTTCAACGTGCCTGTGGCCATAAATACTATATATCCCTAAAGCCTATATAAGGAAGGCTGAATGCCCCACCCCCACAATGCCTTCCCCACTACCCCCATGGAAAAGACAAAGAAAAATGTAGTGGATGTGATGAAAGGGGTAACTCCCCTGCCCTGGTCCTGGCAGCATCACCTTTAAAATCATGTTTTATTGATTAATAATGATGAGAACAGCAAGTTGTATAAATAAGTTACCCCTTCTCTATTTACCTTTTAAAAGGAACACTGTGAAAACCATCATCACTTTACTGGATTGAAGTGGTTATGGTGCTTGGAGTTTGTGTCTGTCAGGTCATTACTAAACTACCACCATTTATTAGAGACACTCACTCCCTGGACGCCTAAAGCCAGTACTTCGATGAGGAGATGGCGAAATAATATTATTATTATTTTTTTAAAATAAATAAACTAACTTTATCTTTGAATAATTGTTTTTTTTTTTGTAAGAAGGTATACATTATTTATTAAAAGGTGAGGTCAGGAAGCTTATGTAGGCTTATTTCCTATACTTTGTTTAAAAACTAGTGTGTGTTCATCCTTTGAGTCACACTCAGTTAGAGAAGACTGGCAATGCATCATGGGAGATGTATTTCTACAATTTGGAAAGCTACCTGTTCTAGCAACCGCAAAAATAAATCATTGTAGTGATGCAGTTTAAAGCAGCACTGTCATGACCCAACCCCCCCCCCCTTTTTTTTTTAGGTCCCCCCAACTGCATTTCCTCAATGTCCCCTCAATGTATTTTTTATTGTTCCACTCCTGCATTTATGACTCACAAAAAAGTTTATAAGAGAGGGGAAAAAAAAGTGTGGGGGCAGGGGGGTGGAGAAGGGGGAAAACAGGGAAAACAGGGGAAAGGAAAACAGGGAAAACGGGGGAAAGGAAAACAGGGAAAACGGGGGAAATGAAAACAGGGAAAACGGGGAAAGGAAAAACGGGGGAAAGGAAAAACGGGGGAAAGGAAAAACGGGGGAAAGGAAAAACGGGGGAAAGGAAAAACGGGGGAAAGGAAAAACGGGGGAAAGGAAAAACGGGGGAAAGGAAAAACGGGGGAAAGGAAAAACGGGGGAAAGGAAAAACGGGGGAAAGGAAAAACGGGGGAAAGGAAAAACGGGGGAAAGGAAAAACGGGGGAAAGGAAAAACGGGGGAAAGGAAAAACGGGGGAAAGGAAAAACGGGGGAAAGGAAAAACGGGGGGGAGAAAAAACGGGGGGGAGAAAAAACGGGGGGGAGAAAAAACGGGGGGGAGAAAAAACGGGGGGGAGAAAAAACGGGGGGGGAGAAAAAACGGGGGGGAGAAAAAACGGGGGGGAGAAAAAACGGGGGGGAGAAAAAACGGGGGGAGAAAAAACGGGGGGGAGAAAAAACGGGGGGGAGAAAAAACGGGGGGGAGAAAAAACGGGGGGGAGAAAAAACGGGGGGAAGGAAAAACGGGGGGGAGGAAAAACGGGGGGGAGGAAAGGGAAACGGGGGGGAGGAAAGGGAAACGGGGGGGAGGAAAGGGAAACGGGGGGGAGGAAAGGGAAACGGGGGGGAGGAAAGGGAAACGGGGGGAGGAAAGGGAAACGGGGGGGAGGAAAGGGAAACGGGGGGGAGGAAAGGGAAACGGGGGGGAGGAAAGGGAAACGGGGGGGAGGAAAGGGAAACGGGGGGGAGGAAAGGGAAACGGGGGGGAGGAAAGGGAAACGGGGGGGAGGAAAGGGAAACGGGGGGGAGGAAAGGGAAACGGGGGGGAGGAAAGGGAAACGGGGGGGAGGAAAGGGAAACGGGGGGGAGGAAAGGGAAACGGGGGGGAGGAAAGGGAAACGGGGGGGAGGAAAGGGAAACGGGGGGAGGAAAGGGAAAAGGGGGGAGGAAAGGGGGAAGGGGGGAGGAAAGGGGGAAGGGGGGAGGAAAGGGGGAAGGGGGGAGGAAAGGGGGAAGGGGGGAGGAAAGGGGGAAGGGGGGAGGAAAGGGGGAAGGGGGGAGGAAAGGGGGAAGGGGGGAGGAAAGGGGGAAGGGGGGAGGAAAGGGAAACGGGGGGGAGGAAAGGGAAACGGGGGGGAGGAAAGGGAAACGGGGGGAGGAAAGGGAAACGGGGGGGAGGAAAGGGAAACGGGGGGGAGGAAAGGGAAACGGGGGGGAGGAAAGGGAAACGGGGGGGAGGAAAGGGAAACGGGGGGGAGGAAAGGGAAACGGGGGGGAGGAAAGGGAAACGGGGGGGAGGAAAGGGAAACGGGGGGGAGGAAAGGGAAACGGGGGGGAGGAAAGGGGGAAGGGGGGAGGAAAGGGAAACGGGGGGAGGAAAGGGAAACGGGGGGGAGGAAAGGGAAACGGGGGGGAGGAAAGGGAAACGGGGGGGAGGAAAGGGAAACGGGGGGGAGGAAAGGGAAACGGGGGGGAGGAAAGGGAAACGGGGGGGAGGAAAGGGAAACGGGGGGGAGGAAAGGGAAACGGGGGGGAGGAAAGGGAAACGGGGGGGAGGAAAGGGAAACGGGGGGGAGGAAAGGGAAACGGGGGGGAGGAAAGGGAAACGGGGGGGAGGAAAGGGAAACGGGGGGGAGGAAAGGGAAACGGGGGGGAGGAAAGGGAAACGGGGGGGAGGAAAGGGAAACGGGGGGGAGGAAAGGGAAACGGGGGGGAGGAAAGGGAAACGGGGGGGAGGAAAGGGAAACGGGGGGAGGAAAGGGAAACGGGGGGGAGGAAAGGGAAACAGGGGGGAGGAAAGGGAAACGGGGGGGAGGAAAGGGAAACGGGGGGGAGGAAAGGGAAACGGGGGGAAGGGAAACGGGGGGGAAAGGGAAACGGGGGGAAAGGGAAACGGGGGGAAAGGGAAACGGGGGGAAAGGGAAACGGGGGGAAAGGGAAACGGGGGGAAAGGGAAACGGGGGGGAAAGGGAAACGGGGGGGAAAGGGAAACGGGGGGAAAGGGAAACGGGGGGGAAAGGCAAACGGGGGGAAAGGCAAACGGGGGGGAAAGGCAAACGGGGGGGAAAGGCAAACGGGGGGGGAAAGGCAAACGGGGGGGGAAAGGCAAACGGGGGGGGGAAGGCAAACGGGGGGGAAAGGCAAACGGGGGGGAAAGGGCAAACGGGGGGGGAAAGGGCAAACGGGGGGGAAAGGGCAAACGGGGGGGAAAGGGCAAACGGGGGGGAAAGGGCAAACGGGGGGAAAGGGCAAACGGGGGGAAAGGGCAAACGGGGGGGAAAGGGCAAACGGGGGGGAAAGGACAAACGGGGGAAAGGACAAACGGGGGAAAGGACAAACGGGGGGGAAAGGACAAACGGGGGGGGAAGGGAAAACGGGGGAAAGGGAAAACGGGGGAAAGGGAAAACGGGGGGAAAGGGAAAACGGGGGGAAAGGGAAAACGGGGGGAAAGGGAAAACGGGGGGAAAGGGAAAACGGGGGGAAAGGGAAAACGGGGGGAAAGGGAAAACGGGGAGGCAGGAGGAAAAGGGGGGAAGGGAGGGAAAGGGGAAAAAGGGGGAAAATGGGGCACACGGGGAAGAAAGAGGGGGAAAGGGGAAAAAGGGGAAATGGGGGAAAGAGGGGGGAAGGGGGAAGAGAGAAAAGGGGATGGAAAGAAAAAAGGGGGGGGAGAGGGGGAAAGGGGGAGGGAAAAGGGGGAAAGGGGAGGGAAAAAGGGGAAAGGGGGAGGGAAAAAGGGGAAAGGGGGAGGGAAAAAGGGGAAAGGGGGAGGGAAGGGGAAAAAGAGGAGAAGGGGGGCAGAGGGGGGAAGAGGGGGGGGAATTGAGGAAGGAGAGGAGGGGAGCTGACGCACAGATGAGAAATCATATTATGAGCAAACAGAGAAGTCGTCTGAATATCACCGAAAGAGGGGACCTTCGTTTGTTCCTTACGAAAATCGAACCAGATATGAAATATTTAGTCTTGCAGCCGCAGCCTCAAGGATCTCATTAATCACTAGTAAAAGGTAATTTCAATTTACTTTATTGTTTTCTCATTAAACTTTGCACTTGCGCGAAAACTGGTGGGCGGTAAGGACATTTTTCCATCAAGAAAGATGCATTAATGGGTGGTAGGTAGAAAAAGGTTGACTACCCCTGCTCTAGACATTCAATAAGGGTTTCACATGAAACCCCATTCAGGACAAGCAAACAGGCAAATCATAGCAGTTGATGCACATCACCAGTCATGAAGGGTTAAAAAACAGGACCAAGTCAATGCTAGCCAGACACAAACTTTATTTAAGAAATAGCTTTGGCAGATTAGGTTACAAAATAAACAGTGTAACACTGGTAACAAACACATTCACTAACAACCTTTGAGGTTTAATTCAGTCCCAGAAAAAGTTTATCAATTCAGTAGGAAAATATCACTGCTCTCAGTGCCAGAAGCAAGGTTTGAAATGAAAACTCAAAATTTTAATCCAAAACGCCAAAATGAAGACTAAAAGAAGCCAAGCTGTCACTAGAACGCAGCTGGAGAATTCATTTTTTTAAGTCTAAATGTTGGCATTCAGATCTTCGTTTACTGCTATTCAGAGATTAAAGGAACATTCCGAGCACCATAACAACTTCAACTAAATGAAATCCATATGGTGCCAGGAGGCCCCCCCAAGTGCACTCTTCCATCAGCGGTTCACCTGTTCTTGATCTCAAAGGGAAATTTCAGGTGCTGGAGGCTACTTTGGGGTTAAACCAACAGTGCACTCTGTGACCTGCTTGCACCATAACAACTTCATTTAGACAAAGTTGTTATGGTGCCTACTCTGTCCCTTTAATAATTAACCCATAACATTGGGTGTATCCCTGGGTAAATTATTCTTCCTTAACTCCTTTAAAATTAAACACATATGAGGCATAATGTAAATTAACGTGATGCATAACGTATGGTACTCAAGATCTCAACAGCACAGAATAAAACGTACAGAAAGTGACTTAAATAAATTGATGCATACATTTCATTTATGCTACAGTGTGATGGCCACCAGGAACGCAATCACTCCATAGAATACATGCTCTTTTAGTTCAAAGGGTTAATATTCCTCCATGTTTGAAGTAGATGGAGAATACAGTGTTTTCAGAAAATGATGGCCAATTGTGTTATATTGGCGGGTAATCCAATTCTACAAGTTATGGCTTTGTGATATAAGCATGCAGTGCTCAGAGGTCTTTAACCCTTTATCAGCGTTTCAGATTACATATGAACTTTAACCCTTTAAGGACCAAACTTTTGGAATAAAAGGGAATCATGACATGTCACACGTCATGTGTCCTTAAGGGGTTAAACTGCCTAAAAGAAAAAAAAATAAGAAAAAAAAAATACTTGTGTACTCAAACCAAATGCAATCTATTACACCTTAAGTGTAGAAGCGGAACACCTGCAGCCAAAGTGTGAAATCAGTTTAACCCAAATATATACAAACTGGAGAAATATTGGGTAATAGCAATACATATAATAGGCCACATACAGACCCCAAAAAATACATTTTCGAAATCTATGATGCGACTGCAACAGGGATTTATAAAACCAAACAGCTAAATTAAGGCTGTAATTGTCAAGCTGTATACAATTTTTTTTTCCATTCTAGCTAATTCAGCAAAACGTTTGCATTTAGGATTTTATTTAGCAGTAACTCAATATTTAGTAAATAAACCTCAAGGTAAGTCAAACCCTCTCATAATATCTTCCTTCATGCCGGTACAGAGTTGTAAGGAAAAGACAAGATTTAAAACTATTGGAGAAAGCCAAAAATCGAACACTTACCTGCATTCTGGATATCAAGTCTCAGTCACTGGCAGGGGCAATTAACAAGGTTCAATAACACGTGAAGTGGCTAATTACTACTACACAGTTTAACCCTAAAAACCAACAGGGCAATTTACTAAAGTGTGAATTACTGGGATTCAAAGTGTATTTAAAATGAATTTTAAAATTCAAGGCCACAATAAAAAAAAAAAAGTCTGAACAATTATCCAACAGGCTTATTCAGTCAAGTGAAAAAAGTTGACATTCACACGATGTAGCAAACTCAGCTTAGTTATGGCACATCAGCTAAATGGAGCCATGCTGGGCAAGGTGTACTAATTAATAATCAAATAAAAATGGTAATTAACCCCTTAAGGACCAAACTTATGTAATAAAGGGGAATCATGACATGTCACACATGTCATGTGTCCTTAAGGGGTTAAAGGGGCACTTCACTACCCAAAGACAAAATAAATTTTAAAACAAATCACAGTTTAGTAGATATACCCTGAATGGATATGTGCGTGCATTTCTTTTTACTTGGGTTATATCTAAAAACAGCTTGCAAAAACGGCAGTTCTCTTTTCTGCAGACTTTGCAAATCCTCCCCTTCTAACCCCGCCCAGACTTTCTGTTGCTGTCCAATCACAGACTTTCCAATGCAGCTTAATGAGAACTATTTGCAATGCAGGTGCCCTGAGTAATTGCTGCCTCTTGAGTTTAGCTTCACTGAGCTAAAGAACCAGGAAGTACCAGTACCGGTTGTCTGCTTGAAAGCCAAAGGCGGTGTCCAAGTTAGTTTATAAAAGTGTCAATTTCTATTGAACTCTGCACTTTTTGCAAAATGAAAAAACGAGGACACTATTCACACACTAAACTTTTCAACAAGCTAAAGTGCTCTAGGGGACAGGAGTTTCTCTTTAAGTTATGGGGTCATCGATCCTGTCTTAGAAACATCACATAAAGGCAGACAGCAATGGTAACAGAAAATATCAGTAATAAATATAGCGGTAACAGCTACTTGGATAAAGTAAATAATAGCATTTATTCACCTCTTGTGATATTAAAAATAGAGAAATATTGCGCTAGGCACAAACACTGCATGTCCTCCATATATGAGCTATAGATCTATGTATTTGGTATTAAAGAGTTAAACTTAGTCGAGATCCAAGCCAGTTCGGCTAGTTTGCTCTTTCGTCCACTTTGTCAGTGTGCTCAGCCTGCCATGAATGGAGGGGGCAGCAACTTAATGTCATATCATGCCTCTCTCCACTCACCTCTAATTGAGCAGGGTAGATATTACAATCATGGTAACATACATTAACAAGGGCTAGGGAAGACAAAAAAGGCACACACAAAATAATTTTAGGGTGGAAGTGGATGGACTGAATTGGGTGCTAGGAAATATAAAAATAGAGTGTTGGGTGGACAGACAGAATAGGGGTGTTGGGAGGTGGACAGACTGATGATAATGATGTGAACTGACCGAGAAGGGGGTGAACAAAGAATTAGGAGAGGACAGGCTGAAAATGTCAGACAGATTAGGAGAGTAACAGAATGAAAATGGAAATGGGGGTGGAGAAATAGCGAATGGGGGTCAACAGAGAATGGGTGTGATAGTGAAGAGACAGAGTGGGCACAAATAGGTGTAGACATAAGTGGGGAGATGCAAAGACAAACATACAGTTGGGGAATAGATGAGGGTGGAAGATTGACATGAGGGTCAAAAAGGGGAGAAGGATACAAATTATGTTGTACCCACCACAGTGGATTGGCTTGGGAACCCAGAGCTTTCCTTGTACCATAACCACTATAATAAGCCATGGTGGCTGTGTTGTTTGGAGTATAAAAGGGCGGTGCCAATACACAAACGCATACTGAGTGACAACTACCATAGGTATGTTTTGGAGGTCTTAATGTCATAATCTGAATTTCATGCAGAAAAGTCCAGGCTTATCAAGCTTGATAAAGACCATATAGGTCGAAACGTTGCTTTGCCTGTGGGTTAAATAAATTGCCTTTTTTGAATTCTGGAGTGCCTGGATCTTTCTACATTTGTTTCACTAAGTAACTGGTTTCCTGGTACTGAGACCGGTCTGGTAGCACCTAGACTCATATCAATTAGGGAATTGATTGCAGTTCCACATCTTTATTCTTTGGAACAATCTGAATTTCAAACATAGGTCTGGGTGGGCAGCATTGAATCAAAGGAAACAAAACACAGGTCAAATACATGATAATTTATAGGACACGAGACTGACAGTCTACCTGGTGCAACACCAATTCCAATTGCAATTGGGTTCAGTTCCCTACATCTCATGTTTGTGAAACAAGATGACTGGCAGAGACAAACATATTATCCTCTTTGTTTTTATATTCTCCTGTGTCTACAGGTTCAAACAAAGTGCTGCATCTGCCTTCGAGCTGCAAACGGATCGTATGATATTATTATTCAACAAGTTCAAGCAGGGGTTTATAAAAAAAAATAAAATACCTGCAGAGTGAATCAAATTATTAACACATTACACTGGGCACTGGGGTATATTTAATTGTTTATAGAGCAATGTATTTTCTACCCTATGCCCAGCCAAGTTTGTGCACCCACACTTTCAACGAAGACAAAGACATTCCGATGAAAGTGTGGACCCTTACTGCTTTTCCTATCCTTTGATAGCGCCCAACAGTCTACCGTCACCATCAATCACCCCCAGATTTACCCTAACCTAAATTTTATCATTTTATAGGAACATCAAATAATAAACCCATATATTTGTTGACATTTTACTGTAGTATGTTTTAGGAAAAGTACTGTACTCCTTTATTGCTGTCAATCCTGTCATCAATAAAATATATTTTAAGTGAATGATAAATTAGTCAAAATCTTTGTTTCCCATTAAAAAGAAAACTGACTCTGAACAAACGGTTACTCTAAGACAAAGATTTGGCTCGAGCTTTAAGACTGCCAGTTCCCTGAAGTTACTGACAAGGAGAGAACATTAAATATGTCGATTGCTGTAGAGCCTAATATTCAGTGCTTGTTTTGGCAATTAAATGGAATAAAAAAAAAAACTAATGTGCCAAATGAGCCATGAAACCACTGACGGCAGTGATGGACTTGTGTTTATGTAACTTTTCTGTGATTTCACACTTCTAATGAGTCGCTTTGTAGAGAAATGTGCCACAATCCCAACTTTTTAATCAGCGGTTAAATGAACAGCCGGTGAGCAAAGCAGCTTTGCTAAATATCTGCTTATCATCAGACCCTCTTACTCTGTGTTCCTAACGTGAAACATAAATAAAACTGCTCATGGAACTCATTGTCTCACATTATGAATAATTCAACAGAGGCCGAACGTGAGACAACGAGTCGTACCCTCATAAACCTTCGCGGATTTATATCATGAATACTTATTATATGATTTCTGGTTTTGGCAACAGTCATATCTTTACCTTATAGCCTCCAGAAATCACATGTTTGTGCTGGGTCTCTGCGGATATTATTATTTTAAGCAAGATCTAAGTGTCCTTAGTAAGATATTTCCACTTTCCCCTAGAGTCCACCCAGTCATTACAGTTCCCACCAGTTGTCTTCTCCACTCCAGAATGAAGTTTTGTCCCCGTTGGATAAGGAAGGGACATTTGTAATCTAGAACCTTCACATAAGCACAGCATCAATATATATAAAAAAGAAGAAAGACTGGGAAGAGTGTAATAACTTATAAATGCAGAGGACATAGGACAGAACCAAGGAAACAGATAGGAAAATCAGATACAAGGTAATGTGAAAAGTCAAAATGAAGGGAAAGTAGAACACAGGATGAAGACGTGTAAAGAAAGATAGAGATTGGAAGATAATACATTAGATTTGTAGAAAAGCATGATTACACATAAATAATGAAGGAATTAACTAACAGAGCTCTGGTGGATTATAGATGGAAATGATAAAAAAATAAGGATGGGAATTGGTGAAGAGAATGACAACGCTTTTAAGGATTAAGGAAAGATGGAGAGGTGGGAGATGGCAGGATGGATGAGAGACAGATCAATAGAGGATGATGTTGACAAGAAGACTGCAGACTGCTGAGTATATAAAGTAGTTGAAAATATTGAATGTTGCATTCCAATTTTGTCCCAATTCTCACCATACCCCTGGCAGGCATTTAATTCAGCATTTTCCTTAAAGGGACCCTCCAGATCCTTAAACAACTTTAGCTTGCTGAAAACCTTTATGTGTGAAGAGTATGTCCTCTATTCTTCATTTTGGAAAAACGTGCAGATTTCAATAGAAACTGACACTTTTATAAATTAAGCTGGTTACACCCCCTTGGCTTTCAATAGGACAACAGGTCCTGTTACTTCCTGGTTGGTTAGCTCAGTGGAACTGAACTCAAGGGCCAGCAATTGCACAGAGCTCCTACCTTGCAAAGACTTCTCATTGAGCTGCATTGGGAATATCTCAAAGAGACTGCAAATCCATCTGTGATTTCTAAGTAAATTGTGCAAATAAAATGAAATACAAAAACTGCAGGCTGCAGCCAAGTGATCTGCAGGCTTTTCAAGCTATTTTTAGCCATATCCCAAATAAATAAATGCATAATTAAATGAATGCAAGTTTTCATTTGGGGTATATTTACTAAACAGTGCTTTTTATTTATTTTGTATTTGGTCAGTAGAGCGTCTCTGTAAGTATTTGGAATGTATCACAAGTCTCTCCACTTTAGGTGATCAAACATAACTGGACACATATTAAGAGAGTGTAAAACACAGTCATCATATTTAGTGTACTGATCCAGTCCAATATACTGACACTGTGTCCCATATTTTTGCATAATTCTACTGATCCATTGATAAACGTATTCATCTGTTATCTGGATCTTTTCTTTGGAACTGTTTATGCTATTCCCTGGAGATTGATACTGATTCATTCAATAGATTATTATTATTATTTTATTATTTATACAGCACCATTTTTTTGAATGACTGGAGACTGGGTGAAAGTCTTACGGAGAAGGGAAGCATAGATGAAAATATGCATATATTTTTTAAATCCTTTAGTTATGAATATCTACTATAATATTTTTCTGTGTTCTAGTGGGGTGATTGCTCCTGCTAACTCACACTAGATTTTAACTTTGAATCATAGACTTCCTGTTATTTGACATTCATTGGGACCAGGTTCACCTTAACGGATAGCAGCTCCTAAACTGTGCTTCTTACTACAGGAATGTTACAGCAACTGCGGCACATGCGCTGTAGCTACTCCGGCTGAAAACAGGAGAACCAACTATATAAAGGATCTCCTGCTCTCCCTTGTCACTCAGTTGTTATAGATTTCAATGCTATCGGCACAGACATCTATGCTGTTGGCTTTCTGGTCTATGCCGACAATTGACAGACAAACAGATCGAGAGGGCATATTTTAAACCTTTAAAATAGATTCTTATGTACTTATAATTTGCTAGCACGGTATCTCTCTCTCTTATCAGTAAGTGAGTCTACACACAGATGATGAGCCAGACAGTAAAAGTTCCATTTAAATAAAATGATATAAAATGATATTTGTGGATGAATAAATCACTCACACTTGGCTGAGGAATTTGATCCAGCGGAAGTGCTCCCTCATCCTATCTGTAACCTCAGTACCACTAATGATATTTAATTGCAGGTCATTAGGGTCAGGCACTTTACTTGCATTAGCAAAGCCTGCGATACACCCCCTGCCCTACAAATAACCTTTTAAAATAGGAACTCGTCTTTAGTGTATTTATAAAGCAGGAACTTTAATTAGGTTTAAATGTACTTCACACAGAGTTATCCCTATTCATGTCAGTATATGACGGAGATGTCTTAAAATCAATCCTGGCTTTCATAGTTTTTATTAAGATTCTGATCTCATTATTCATTTAAATGGAAATCTGGTCACAAATCTTTATATTAAAAGCATTTGTGCTGCTGCTACATGAAACAGTAGCCAATTAACATATTTTTAGCAGGTTCTTCAGTACAGCTTCTTTTAAAGAGAGTTTAATCATTTAAGATGGCTTAAAATTTGGAGGTGTCCCTAGATAGTTTAGGGTTGTGGCCTGTAAGCAGTATGGACCTAGCTAGATAAAATACTATGGGATTATGGCCTGTAAGCAGTATGGACTTAGCTAGATACAATACTATGGGGTTATGGCCTGTAAGCAGTATGGACCTAGCTAGATAAAATACTATGGGATTATGGCCTGTAAGCAGTATGGACTTAGCTAGATAAAATACTATGGGATTATGGCCTGTAAGCAGTATGGACCTAGCTAGATAAAATACTATGGGGTTACGGCCTGTAAGCAGTATGGACCTAGCTAGATACAATACTATGGGGTTATGGCCTGTAAGCAGTATGGACTTAGCTAGATAAAATACTATGGGATTATGGCCTGTAAGCAGTATGGACCTAGCTAGATAAAATACTATGGGGTTACGGCCTGTAAGCAGTATGGACCTAGCTAGATAAAATACTATGGGATTATGGCCTGTAAGCAGTATGGACTTAGCTAGATAAAATACTATGGGATTATGGCCTGTAAGCAGTATGGACTTAGCTAGATACAATACTATGGGGTTACGGCCTGTAAGCAGTATGGACCTAGCTAGATAAAATACTATGGGATTATGGCCTGTAAGCAGTATGGACTTAGCTAGATAAAATACTATGGGATTATGGCCTGTAAGCAGTATGGACTTAGCTAGATACAATACTATGGGGTTACGGCCTGTAAGCAGTATGGACCTAGCTAGATAAAATACTATGGGATTATGGCCTGTAAGCAGTATGGACTTAGCTAGATAAAATACTATGGGATTATGGCCTGTAAGCAGTATGGACTTAGCTAGATAAAATACTATGGGGTTATGGCCTGTAAGCAGTATGGACCTAGCTAGATACAATACTATGGGGTTATGGCCTGTAAGCAGTATGGACTTAGGTACATAAAAAACTTTGGGTTTATGGCCTGTAAGCAGTATGGACTTAGATAGATACAATACTATGGGGTTACGGCCTGTAAGCAGTATGGACCTAGCTAGATAAAATACTATGGGATTATGGCCTGTAAGCAGTATGGACTTAGCTAGATACAATGCTATGGGGTTATGGCCTGTAAGCAGTATGGACTTAGGTACATAAAAAACTTTGGGGTTATGGCCTGTAAGCAGTATGGACTTAGCTAGATACAATACTATGGGGTTACGGCCTGTAAGCAGTATGGACCTAGCTAGATAAAATACTATGGGATTATGGCCTGTAAGCAGTATGGACTTAGCTAGATACAATACTATGGGGTTACGGCCTGTAAGCAGTATGGACCTAGCTAGATAAAATACTATGGGGTTATGGCCTGTAAGCAGTATGGACTTAGCTAGATACAATACTATGGGGTTATGGCCTGTAAGCAGTATGGACTTAGGTACATAAAAAACTTTGGGGTTATGGCCTGTAAGCAGTATGGACTTAGCTAGATACAATACTATGGGGTTACGGCCTGTAAGCAGTATGGACCTAGCTAGATAAAATACTATGGGATTATGGCCTGTAAGCAGTATGGACTTAGCTAGATACAATGCTATGGGGTTATGGCCTGTAAGCAGTATGGACTTAGCTAGATACAATGCTATGGGGTTATGGCCTGTAAGCAGTATGGATTTAGCTAGATACAATACTTTGGGGTTATGGCCTGTAAGCAGTATGGACCTAGCTAGATAAAATACTATGGGGTTATGGCCTATAAGCAGTATGGACCTAGCTAGATCAAATACTTTTGGGTTATGGCATATAAGCAGTATGGACCTGTTAGTTCAGAAGTCACCTGTACAGATATAGCAAAAGGACTGTAGTAATCTGTGAATTCTTTATAAGGATGCTGCTGGGACCTATTGACATAAAATGCAGCATTCAGTGCAGCCAACTTCAAACCAGTACAGGAAAAGTACAGTATATAATAATACATTGAAAATACCTTTTGAATAGTAAACTATTTGAGGATGGTTTTGTCCCAACTAATGACCACTCTTACAAAATTAACCAACTTATATGGGACTTCCATCCACTCGGAGATCTTACTGCAGTGCGAATTGTAAATAAGGTCTTTAAAGTGACACTATGGTCACCAGAACAACTACAGCTTATTGTATTTGTTCTAGTTAAAACAATCATTCCCTTCATGTCCCCCGATCTGCCTCCTTGACAATCTCAGCCATTCAAATGCTTTCCTATGTGAAAGCATTGTGATTGGCTGAGATAATTACTTATGATGATAAGATGTTGCTATATTTTGGGAGGGCAAGGGGTGGTCTTGGGGGTTAGATGGTTGTTTTAACCTATAGGGTTACATTCAACAGGGAGGTATTAACAAACAGAAGGACTTTGGTCAATATTCTGAAGTATATCATGTAATATGCAAAAACCCTAAATAAGATATTGACTTTATATGATTTACTGCACTAGTGAGTTGCCTACAGAACAGTGCCCCCCCCCCCCCCCAAGTATTTGGGTGAGTGTGCGCACCTTTTGCAGTTAAAATGACTCAATACAAACTGCAAGTGGTTATTGTGATATCTAATACTGTTTGAAGATGAATCAGTCATGAAAGAAAGTGCTCAAATGGAACACGGTTGCACAAAACTAGAATCCTGTAGGTATAATTACCACGTTTTCAGTGAATTCATGTAAGCTGTAAAATAAGAACATCTGTAAATTAGTTTTCTCTAAGGGGTCAGGATAACAGAGCACACAATGTAATTAGCGCGTGAGCTGTAATAATGAGACTGGCACTTAAATCTCTGTTTGTCTTCTCTTGAACCAGACAGGTAGACTGACAGTATAATAGCAGAGAGACAGACTTAACACCATACCCAGCTGTCTCAGGTGCTGGAACCTCCAGGTACCATTTTAAAATTACGCAATTTGTTCCACATTCATTTCACTCTGTTCTCATTGACTGACAGATCCAGACCACCCAGTAGATATCATTCAATCTCCACACAATAATAACTATCATTATTGGCATTTTATATAGTGACAACCTATTCAGCAATGCTTTAAATGCCTGATCCTACAATGTGTAGCAATAGGCAATCTATATATATATATATATATATATATATATATATATATATATATATATATATATAAATATATATAAATACATATACTTTGAATGAACACTGTCCCCTCTTTATGTGTTCAGAATATATGTTAATGTATCCCAGTTTCTGTTCATCTCGATTTTCTTACAATTTATAAGCTATAATTTGTTCTGCGTTCCAGTTTTATAGACCTTGTTGGCGCTCTATATATCTCAATGCTAATTATCACATTAATTTCAAACAATATTCGGATCCCTCTCCATGGAAATGATGGTGCTATGAATATATCTATATCTAACATTCTGGAACCTTGACTAAGACGATTTAAAGTCATTTTGTCTTCTATTGGCTCATTGGTCCAATGTCACTGGTCATTGACCCTTGGAGACAATGAGTGCAAGCGGTGATTCTAGCAATAGCTAGTAATGTTGTTTTAGGCTATATTATCTAATTACAAAAAGCTTTTCTGTTTAATGTGTTAAGGAAAAAGCACTCTGGCTGCCTCTTTTTCCATTACAAAAGGCTTTTAAGGGTAATGAAATGTTAATTATAAATGTACAAAATAGGATCTTCACCATCAGAAATTCTGATCCTCTTTATACAAAACAGAAAACTTGTTGATTTTCTTAAATAGATTCAGAAGTGAATGACACACAATGCACAATATCAGCAGCCCACTAGACTTGTGCATTCGGTTTTAAACAAACTGGGATTTGTCTGAATTTGGGGCGATCGGCAGTTTGTCCGAATCCCAGAACTCTAACACGCTGTATGGACGAATCACAAAACAAACTAAAAGGACAATGAACAAGCAGTTTTGTTTGATTTGTTCTGTAGAGTTTCATCCATTGTGCCCCAATAAAAGACAGCCATTAATTTTTTTCACAGGTCGAGTGAGAAGAGACCAATAGAAGGAAAAAGAAGGAACTTTAAAGAAAATCTATATTTAAACAATATATATTTAATAAAGAAATAATATATAAATATAGATTTTTTTTACGGCACCTGCTCATAGAATGTGACGGCAGATAAGAACCATTCGGCCCATCTAGTCTGCCCAGTTTTCTAAATACTTTCATTAGTCCCTGGGCTTATCTTATAGTTAGGATAGCCTTATGCCTATCCCACGCATGCTTAAACTCCTTTACTGTGTTAACCTCTACCACTTCAGCAGGAAGGCTATTCCATGCATCCACTACCCTCTCAGTAAAGTAATACTTCCTGATATTATTTTTAAACCTTTGTCCCTCTAATTTAAGACTATGTCCTCTTGTTGTGGTAGTTTTTCTTCTTTTAAATATAGTCTCCTCCTTTACTGTGTTGATTCCCTTTATGTATTTAAATGTTTCTATCATATCCCCCCTGTCTCGTCTTTCCTCCAAGCTATACATGTTAAGATCCTTTAACCTTTCCTGGTAAGTTTTATCCTGCAATCCATGAACCAGTTTAGTAGCCCTTCTTTGAACTCTCTCTAAGGTGTGTACAGTACTCCAAGTGAGGTCTCACCAGTGTTCTGTACAATGGCATGAGCACTTCCCTCTTTCTACTGCTAATACCTCTCCCTATATAACCAAGCATTCTGCTAGCATTTCCTGCTGCTCTATTACATTGTCTGCCTACCTTTAAGTCATCAGAAATAATCACCCCTAAATCCCTTTCCTCAGATGTTGAGGTTAGGACTCTATCAAATATTCTGTACTCTGCCCTTGGGTTTTTACGTCCAAGATGCATTATCTTGCACTTATCCACATTAAATGTCAGTTGCCACAACTCTGACCATTTTTCTAGTTTACCTAAATCATTTTCCATTTGGCTTATCCCTCCTGGAACATCAACCCTGTTACATATCTTAGTATCATCCGCAAAAAGACACACCTTACCATCAAGACCTTCTGCAATATCACTAATAAAAATATTAAAGAGAATGGGTCCAAGTACAGATCCCTGAGGTACCCCACTGGTGACAAGCCCAAGCTTCGAATATACTCCATTGACTACAACCCTCTGTTGCCTGTCACTCAGCCACTGCCTTATCCATTCAACAATATTGGAATCCAAACTCAAAGATTGTAGTTTATTGATAAGCCTTCTATGTGCAACAGTGTCAAAAGCCTTACTGAAATCTAGGTACGCAATGTCTACTGCACCACCCTGATCTATAATTTTAGTTACCCAATCAAAAAAATCAATAAGATTAGTTTGGCATGATCTCCCTGAAGTAAACCCATGTTGTCTCTGATCTTGAAATCCATGTGTTTTTAGATGTTCAACAATCCTATCCTTTAACATGGTTTCCATCACTTTCCCCACTACTGAAGTAAGGCTTATTGGCCTATAGTTGCCCGACTCCTCCCTATTACCTTTCTTGTGAATGGGCACAACATTCGCTAACTTCCAATCTTCTGGGACTACTCCTGTTATCAATGATTGGTTAAATAAATCTGTTACTGGTTTTGCTAGTACACCACTAAGCTCTTTTAATAGCTTTGGGTGTATTCCATCAGGTCCCATTGACTTATTTGTCTTTACTTTTGACAGTTGAAATAGAACCTCTTCCTCTGTAAACCCACGTGTAATAAATGACTCATTTATCCTTTTTCTTAACTGAGGTCCCTTTCCTTCATTTTCATCTGTAAATACCGAACAAAAATATTCATTGAGGCAGTCAGCTAGACCTTTATCCTCATCTACATACCTTCCTTCTTTTGTTTTTAATCTGACTAATCCTTGTTTTACTTTTCTTTTCTCATTTATATATCTAAAAAAAGTTTTGTCCCCCTTTTTTACTGACTGTGCTATTTTCTCTTCTGTGTGTGATTTGGAAGCTCTTATAACTTGTTTAGCCTCTTTCTGCCTAATCTTATAGGTCATTCTGTCTTCCTCACTCTGGGTTTTTTTATAATTACTAAATGCTAACTTTTTGTTTTTTACTATTTTGGCCACATCTGCGGAGTACCACAGTGGTTTCTTGAATTTTTTGCTTTTACTGACAAGCCTAATGCAATTTTCTGTTGCCTTCAGTAGTGCAACTTTTAAATAATCCCATTTCTTTTGGACTCCATTTAAATTGCTCCAGTCTGATAATGACTCCTTTACACATATTCTAATTTTAGAAAAGTCTGTTTTTCTAAAGTCTAAAACTTTTGTTTTTGTGTGGTGTGACTCAGTCACTGTTCTTATATTAAACCACACTGACTGATGATCACTGGATCCTAAACTTTCACCTACAGTAATATCTGATACCAAATCTCCATTTGTTAACACTAAATCTAGTATGGCCTCTTTACGAGTTGGCTCCTCAACGACTTGTTTTAGAGACAATCCCAGTAGGGAGTTTAGAATATGTGTGCTCTTGGCACAAGTAGCTATTTTTGTTTTCCAATTCACATCAGGAAGATTAAAGTCACCCATGATGATAACTTCCCCCTTCATTGTCATTTTAGCTATTTCTTCAACTAGTAGATTATCTAACTCTTCAATTTGTCCTGGGGGCCTATAAATCACACCTACACGAGTTACTGTGTGATTACCAAATTCTAACGTAACCCAAACGGACTCTATGTTCGCCTCACTAACCTTTATTAGGCTAGATTTTATGCTATCCTTTACATACAGGGCCACCCCTCCCCCTTTCTTGCCTTCCCTGTCTTTTCTATATAAAGAGTACCCTGGTATTGCTATGTCCCAGTCATTTTTCTCATTATACCATGTCTCAGTAACAGCGACTAGATCTACACTATCAGTTGCCATTATTGCCACAAGTTCATGGATCTTATTCCCTAAACTGCGAGCATTTGTAGACATGCTCGATTTTCCTCTATTGGATACGTCTTCTAACTTAAACCAAGTGGTGCAAAAAGTGTACTGGAAATGTATACATATTTGTATTTTGCAGTACACTGGCCAATTTCTCACCCTTTTGGTTTGTCCGAATAATTTTTCTGAAATAATAAGCATGGACAAAATTGAAACGCCAAATGGGCGAATGCCGAATTGTCCGATAATGGTTTTTGTTCGATGAATCAGTTTGTACTAAGCAATTTTTTCCACCATTCACAAGTCTACTAATGGGCTTCATTGCAAGGACATTTCTCTAAATTTCAGAGCATGTTATGAATGAAGACAATTGTACCGAGTTATTTACTAATCCATGAATTGTCAGCAATTTACCAGTGAACGCCCAGTTTCTCCCCAAACGGTCAGGTTAGAGCAATTCTAATTGAATATCACAATTAAAATCAAAACAGCAGAACTGAAAACACAGCCGATATGGAGAATATTTTCAATCCAGCTTTTTTGACCTACAATTTAAAATTTTCAAATTCAATTTGAATTCCAAAATGATTGGATAACCTTGCCAGTTATGTTTCCAGATTTGCTATTCTGGCTTTAATTTCCATGGTGACTTCCAGCCAATTTACAATTTAGTCAAGCAGGGGTGGGAAAAGTTCGGCACTGCAGATATTGTAGACGGCATCTCCCATAAAGGATCGATATAGTCCACAAATGGAGTGCCAAAGGTTGATTAAATCTGGTTTAGTTAATAACGCTGAATTAGTAAATATATTTCGCACACACTGATATGTATAACGTGATATTATATTTTCTTTTATGAGGGATACTTCAAGCTCCCAGCAGGTTGTTGCTGCAACCACTGGAGATACCAGCTCAGATTAAATTATTACAGAAGCAAGCCATGTTCCCTGGCCCAGGTAATTTTATGGTATTTTCCTGCAGGGTCAGTGCACACATACACGCTGAGCAAGTCCTCATTTTCTCTGTATTAATTCAACATTGACAGTAAATAACAGATACATCTTTGGAGCAGCAAAGAATAATCAGAAGAACTCAGGGAACTCAGTTTTCTTGTTATATTTGCAGATTGAACTGAGCTCCCACACTACTTACTGTGATGAAAAGGGCACTGTTTACAATATAGCATGCCTCCCGATATTCTCAATTTCCTTGGACAGTCCCGATTTTAGGGTTCTGTCCTACCGTTCTCACTTTGTTCTCTGGGGTCCAGATTTTTCCCACTTTCACCACGCTCAGAGCACTAGGACCATGCAGACAGCACTAAAACAGTGCTTTGGTGGCCAGTCAGTGAGATTGGCAGGTAGCCTGGCATGCATTCACATAAGGCTTAAATGCCAATTCTCTAGGTGGACATTTGGATGGTGCCAGCGACATGGTTCATATCACCAACTTTTACCCTGTCCGCTGGCGTCCCGCTTCATGGGATGGCTATATTGGGCAGTATGGGAGAAATCATATGTGGAACTAAACATTTCAAAATTACAAAGCAACCGGTGAAGAAGTACCCTTCATCAATTCATGAAGCTTTTAAACATCCAGCGTCCGATGAGCTAGCAGTGATTAAAATGATGTTTTTCTCTGTATGTTGAATATGTGGAATATTGCATTAATGGATTTTAATCGTTCCTATATTGTTATTTGACTATTACACAGGATAGTCACAGGAAATGTGGGTGGGGGACCCCAGTGCCTCACAAATTCTCAAGAAGAAAAATTGTTACCCGCTTGACAGGCAGAATAGAAAGTAGTAAGATAAGCAGAGTGTAAAATCATTAACTCTGTTTGCCTAGAGTGACAGAATTACAAGAACTGGCCCAGTCTATACACTCAATTTTAATGTGTTTACATTATTAGTTTCCATTTTTTTTTTCCCGCTTTCACAATAGCTGAAAACATTTTACATTGTATAGACCAGGTGCTCTTGCCCAACTGCCCACTAAGAGAAACTGTCATCAGAAGTCATTTTTATTTTATTTTACATAAGATACTGAAAATAACACCATGTATTTATTCCTGATTTTATATATATATATATATATATATATATATATATATATATATATATATATTTATATAAAATATACACATTTCCAATGTTCTATGTATCTATATATATATATACACACGAAAAATATGTATCATATTTTGAAATTTTGGTTGTATTGTTATTTTTGTAGAAATAGTGCCATCTAGTGGCTGACCTAGATATGAAGTATTTTTTATACCCATTCACTAAGCTAGAAATGTATAAAGCCCAATATTTTCTGAGGTTACCTAAAATCTGAAATAAAAATAGCACATTGCATGATTACAGTTTAAAGGATCACACAAACAGATATTGATTACACTCACAGGAATATTGGAATATATAGCCCTATCTGGTGCCGCCCAAATGTAGATGGGGGGCTTTTGATATCCACTCTTCCCATTTGTTCTCCTTAGCTTTCTCCTTGCACCATGGAAAGTACTTTACTCCACTTCAACGTGTGTCAGGTTGTAGCCAATGTACATGTATTTAAATTAAATATAATAAAAACACAATATGTTCCTACGCAGGCGCCCACAACAACAACCCTGGCACACCAAGCTTACTCGATACCTCCAAAAATGCTCCAGAACTGCTGAACGCTGTTGGAGAAAGTCTCACAGTGCTTCTGACTTTCTCCAATATAAATTTATGCTGAGCTCATACAGCTCGGCTCTTTCCTCTGCAAAAGTTAATTACTTCAATACCCTCATAACCACACTCTCCCGCGAACCCAAACGACTATTTCACACATTTAACTCTTCTTCGCTCTGCTGTTGCTCCTCCACCTACTAACTTGACCACCTCAGACTTTGCAACTCACTTCACTGACAAGATCTCTACAATCAGAGAAGAGATCTCTTATCTTTCTTCTTCCCCTTACAATACTTCCCCTAACTTCACCCCCTCTGCTGTTCTATGTTCATTCACACCCGCTACATTGGAAGAGGTTTCTGCTCTGCTCGAGTCCTCCCGCCTCACCACCTGCTCTCTAGATCCAATTCCCTCGCATCTCATCCATACTCTGTCTTCTTCTCTTTCTCCACCTCTCATTAAAATTCTCAATCTCTCTCTCTCCTCTGGTATATTTCCATCGCCCTTCAAACATGCAACTGTTACCCCAATTCTAAAGAAGCCCAACCTTGACCCTAACTCCCCATCCAACTATCGCCCTATCTCGCTACTGCCTTTTGCATCCAAGATCCTTGAAAGAATTGTGTATGCGAGATTGACAGACTTCCTCGAGTCCAACTCTCTGCTAGACCCGCTTC
This sequence comes from Pelobates fuscus, assembly GCF_036172605.1. Taxonomy (NCBI): domain Eukaryota; kingdom Metazoa; phylum Chordata; class Amphibia; order Anura; family Pelobatidae; genus Pelobates; species Pelobates fuscus. The sequence continues at coordinate 29,279,713 of NC_086326.1, read as the reverse complement.
AGTCTGGTTTCCGCGCTAAGCACTCTGGAAACGGCACTGACCAAAGTATCCAATGATCTACTCGCTGCAAAATCTCGTGGTCACTACACTACTCTATCCTAATTCTCCTTGACCTGTCTGCGGCTTTTGACACTGTTGATCATCAACAGCTTCTTCTCATCCTCCGCAATATCCACTGGTATTAAATATACCATTGCTCTCTCCTGGTGCTACCATCAGCTCCACCACACAGGCTCGCTGCCTAGGAGTTCTCTTTGACTCCGACCTCTCCTTAAAGCCTCATGTTCAGTCTATCGCCAGTCCACCCGCACCTCCCATGCCTCACCCTTCTGTCAGTCCCTACATTGGCTTCCTATAAAATATAGAGCCCAATTTAAAAATCTGGTTCTTGCTTTCAAATTGCTACATAATGCTGCTACCACCTATATATCCTCCCTTATACACAAGTATGTCCCGTCTAGGCACTTACGATCTGCTGAAGACTTACGTCTATCTTCTGTCCGTAATCCCATCTCTGATGCTCGCCTTCAAGATTTCTCGAGGGCTGCACCGTTCCTGTGGAACTCGCTTCCCTCCTCCGTTAGATGCTCACCCAATATCCACTCCTTCAAAAAATCGTTAAAAACACACTTCTTCATAAAAGCGTATCAAATCAACTGTTAATAGCTCCCGACTGATTCCTCTTCTGCAACTGTCACTAGTCTAATACTATCCTTACCTTTTTGTGTCATTTTACCCCACTCCCTCTAGCATGTAAGCTCATTGAGCAGGGCCCTCAACCCCTCTGTTCCTGTGTGTCCAACTTGTCTGGTTACAACTATATGTCTATTCGTCCACCCATTGTAAAGCGCTGCAGAATTTTATGGCGCTATATAAATAACATAATAATAATAATAATAATAATACGCGTTTCGACAATTGCAACAGACTTCCTCAGGCTCCTTGCAGTAAAACATATGACAAAACAAAGCTACAATAACCTAGAATAATTTATACAAAATAAGGTATATATAAATTGTCTTTTTGTTTGTACACTGTGTATTCCTCTTCATATGATTATTGGTTGAACTAAACTAGACATAGCAGATTTGATAAGAGAATAGCACATTTTAGGCAAAAAAAAAAACAGCTTAACTGTAAAATACCTGAGAATAGATATTTATAATTACTATTTCCAGTTTGGTTATTTTGATTCAACATTTGCAATTGCTTGTCATTTCCCCACAGATCCCCCTGTAATGTAGAACTCTACATAGTTATAGAGATAATGTGCTTGCTGGCCCTTTTGCTTAACTTAGCTCTCTATCTAATTCCAGGGATGGCAACATTAACTCTGACCCAGTAATTGCCAAATTATAAGTACCATTTAAACTGGTAACTGCAAAAGAACCTCAGTTTATTCCAGTAATGATAAAATAATAGGACAGCTGTTGACACATTTTCACTTCCCAATTATTAAAACTTTATTATAATTATTGAAACAATTATTATTTTTGTTTTAATTATATATATTGATTTTGTTATGAGAAATATTTTGAGCGTGATGATGGGGCTTTGGCCCAGCGCAGGATTCTGGGTAAGTAAAACCTCTTTTCCAGAGCGGAGCAATCAAGGCCGGAGGGACCTTTTGCATAGCGCCCAATAGGGCATTTTACATAGTAAAGGTGACCCTGCTTCAATTGGTTAAAGTAACCCTTGAAGCCTTCTGATGGCCTAAAACGCTTAATCTATATGTCACAACATTTCAAATGGATAAAGAGGGGCAGTTTCATTTTAGGGATGTATGAGGGGTTTGGCCAGCGGTGAGGCTGATCTGGGACTTTTAGATGACCTAATAATAATTTATCCAACTAAAATGTAATTTAGAACAAAAACAATGTATCTTATTGACACGGACTGATTTATTGTAGTTGAAAGACACATTGAGAGGTATGCTAATCCATGCTGTACTGGACGTCTTTGTGCAGCAGAGACTGGCTCTAGGTCACCTGTGGTTGGATTATAAGTCTCATAACGCTCAGACCAAGAGAGTATCAGTTTTAAAAAACATTTCATGGCTTCATGTTTAGACCTTTCTTTGTACACTGTGTGATTTTGTTTCCCTGCTAACATGATGTGTGAAACGACTTCCTATAAACCGGGCTGAATTGTAAATCTGGGAATACCCGTCCCATAGCAGAATTTTCTCACGCTCTCTGAAAATTTGGCCTCCTAAGCTGTAACCAAGAGGGATTATATTACCCCTCATCGGGGAACACAGTAATGTTTTACCAAATAATATGATGTGGTTTTATTTAATGAGCTTACTGATGATTGAAGATCGCCCTTGATAAGAATGCAGTTGTTACTGTTCCTGTATGTCATACACGTTTTGTTAAAATTCCATATGTCTCGTTTACCTATTGTACAGCACTGCGGAATAAATTGGCGCTATATAAATAATTGTATTTTTAATAATTACTATCAAGAAAGTTATATTCAGGAAAGTTATATTTTTATTGATTTTATGACACTGGAAAGAGAATATTTTCTACGCTTTCACATTTTACTAATTCAAAGTATTTTGCAGGAGTTTTTAACAATATGGCCCACGCCTGGAGTGTTTTTAGGCACTGTAAACCTTCAAATGCGCATGCTTTATAGTAATCACATGCTCGTTATCAACTGCATCTTCTTTTAAGATGAGATTTTACATTAAACAAAACATTCATTGTAACTGTATATATTACATTTTCATGTTCTTTAATGTTCTTACACTTTTAAAGGACACTCTAAGCACCGTAGCAATTACAGCGTATTGTAATGGGTATATAGTGAGTTGTCTTTGCCAGTTTGAGTGTACAAGTTCCCCTTTGGACTGGGCCAGGCAGGCCGTCTTCATGCTAATGGAACGTAAGGCTGTAAAACAGGTTCATGTGGCTACATCAGGGTCAAGGGATCAATGAGAACATTGATGACTTAATTTTGTATATCATTTCTTATGATACTCATGGCCACTGGGAAGGTCGCATTGCGTAGAGGAGAACCTGGCAAGGTGATAGTTAAAGGAGTGTGAAAGCAGCAGTGAATGCATATGGAAATATGGCATATATCGGCGCATTAGATTACATCATTCCTGACAATGTTCAAACTAGCACTACTTCACCAATTCACAAAACCTTATCACACTGACTCGCTGAATACATTGTAACGCCTTTTGCGAGAGCTGACAAACGCGGAATCTTGAGATAGATATATATCATGCAAATAATATTTACTATATGCTCTTCATTATTATAAAAAAAGCTCTTTATTAATTTTGATAAATTATGAATGAAATATTAAGTCTTTCAAAAAAGTCCACAAGTGCCTCCTTACAATTCATTTGCCAAATAAACCTGTATAGATAGTATTACAGTAGTAAACATGTATGTGTTTAAAATTCACCTTATCAGTCTATATCCTGGGTCTAGCTGAAAACTTTTTTGTGTATTTTGACCAAAACCAGCCTCTGCGAGGCACCTGCAACCTCATGCTATTGTGGAAGTTCCATTTCCGTCACGGGGACATTTTTGTAGTTCTCAGAAGGCTGTGTAGTAGTTTTCCATGGTGCTAACGATATCACTGTTATTTTCAAGAGCCCCGATAACTCTCTTCAATATGGTCTCCGCTATGTTTGGGTCATAGCTCTGTCGAACACAGCGTAGGATGTGAAGAAAGTGGCAGCCCTTTTCTGCATCTAGTGAAAGCAATCATTTTGATTAGTAAATTATACAAAAATCACAACAAAATGGAAGAATTTTATATTTACATAAATAAGCAGAACCTGCAATACTCTGTGGATCAGGGACGCCCAATAAACTGCGTCCCACCTGTTGCACGCCCATAATCCCCAGGATGGCCTGCCAGACTTAAGGTTTTGTTGTAGATTCTATTAAGAGTGGTACAAAAAGTCCCACTTACCCACTGATAGGCTAATAAGCTAAACCGTGTTTCTTTTAACTTACTAGAAGCTTAGACTGTGCATGTATAAAAGAGTTGGATACTTATTCCATTAATAACCAGTGACATACCATGAATGTCATAATATGGGGTATGTTTTGTGATGAGGGAGTTGAAGCAGCTTTGTCACCCCCCCCCCCCAAAAAAAAGCCCAAGTATTTTTATAACGATAAACACTTTATGAAATACTCACATAGACTATGTTAAAATTTCACAGAAATTCCAATACAGTCAAAAGATATACTGACACAAACAGGGCTTACTTTCTTATACATTTCTCCTACACCTGACAAAACTTGGCAGGAGGCAGAGCTACCGCCGTCAAGTTTTGTCATTTCCTCCAGCTGTGAATCGTGATGTTTGTGAGGGAAAATGCGTTGTCTGTGGAGGTTCGAGTAATCTCACAGAATCCTCCATAGCCTGACGTGGTTTCCTGGTAGATAGAGCTACAGGAGCTGAAGGTAAGTAAAACTTACCTTCCACTGCACCCGAAGGCTAATATCCAATATTTATTAAAGTGTGCAAGATCTGAAATGTATAAATGCACACTGCTGTATTTATCCTGAAACTGGAACACCGCCATCTTGGCTCCCTGTCAATCACTGCTATAAGCGACACGTTTTGCCCCTGTCAATCAAAAAAGAGGGAGCATAGAGAGAGACGTCGCTCCACCTCTAGTGCAGTGTCTGCAGTGCTTGTGTCTGGTGTGAACTGGATTGTGATGCCATTTGTTAAATCTTTAATATACATGTAAAACAAAAAGGGACATGACACGAAAAAGGCAAATACAAGTTGTAGACATTTTCAGTGGTTTAGTCAATATCGTATTTTCCTGAAAAGTGATGGTTTAGTGCATATTGGCTGATTAATTAGTAGCAAAAACATTTTTATTTTTTTTAAAACCAAACAAAAACATAGAACTCAGTAGCTGAGAACAAACTAAGATGCTAAGTTTTTGCCAGTTTTGCAATGGATTTCATTACATCATATCCCATGTTTAGGGCATGACTGATAAGCATTTGACTGTAGCAAATAGCTCTACATATTAGATAAACATGTAATGAACGCAGAAGAGAAGACAATCAAACAATAGCCAATTTGTGAAGAAAGTTTTATTCTGTTTGTTTACAAAAGGGACGTATTAGAATAAGCAAACGCTGACACTTAGTTGCAATGTAACCAGATCTAGGTAATTTAAAGCCTTTAAACAGGAACACAGATGGATAGTGTTACATTGTAATTGTTCCTAGGTTAATAGGTGTGTTCGTTCATTCTTTTGTAGATGGAGCTCTTACATCACATCACAAGTTTTGAATAGGCAATACGTTATACAGCTGTACTCATTACGTCAATGATCATTAAGCAACATACAGATCTGTCACTTTATCACATTGTAAAAAGAGACTAAACGAATCGTACTCCAATCACGTGAAGATCCGGGTGCTAAATTGGACCAATGGCCAGCACCAGCCCAGGGAGTAGATATCAGTAGCAGAAAAAGGATCCAGGCACAAATGTGTTAATTGGGACAAGTGAGACACCGCAATGTTTCAACCCCTGAAAGGATCTGAATGGGCTCGACAAAGATCCTTTCAGGGGTCGAAACGTTGCGGTGTCTCACTTGTCCCAATAAACACATTTTAAGATACTTGGAGTGCCTGGATCCTTTAACACATTGTGACATCTAGTGGTCTATATTGGAAGTGTAATGCGCACTCTCTATGAATGGAGAATTTAGGGTAAAAAAATACTACTGATATCAAAGAATTAAAATGAACAAATTACAAACATCACAGGCCCAATCCACTATGAGTAGTAGTTGTTACTATTTTTACACAATGATGCGCTGCAGACAAGCATTTTCTTCGTAGGAACTTGAGCACTTACCTATGACAGTGGGTCCCACACTACACATTCTTGTAGTGTTTCCTTAAAGGGACACTATAGCCACCACAACAATTACAGCTTAATGTAGTTGTTCTGGTGTGTATAATATGTGCCAGCAGGCATTTTAATGTAAATACTGCCATTTCAGAGAAAAGACAGTGTTTACATTACGGCCTAAGAACACCTCTAGAGACAGTCACTCAGACACAATGTGCCGCACTTACGTTCAGCATCTTCCTTCTCTGCATGGAGGTGCTGAACGTTCCCTCATAGAGATGCATTTATTCAATGCATCTCTATGAGGAAATGCTGATTGGTGCAGCATGGCGTTTTGCTGCGCATTCACAATATCCTCCCAATGTTGGATTGGCTGACATCATCAAAACTGATGATCTCAGCCAAGGAGGCGGAGTGGGTGGGGCCAGCCGCTAGGAGATCTGCACGGTGCCGGAAAAAGGTGAGTAAACTACTTTTTTCACAGTGGCCTGAAACCTAAACAGAGTTTTGACACCTAAGATGTCAGGAATACACGTTTGTATTCCCGACACAATAGTGTTCTTTTAAATAGCCAAAATAGTATCACAGCTATTACAGATGCCAAGCAAAACAATTTTGTATTTCGTATAAAACAGAGTTCTGAAAAAATAAAACTACCGGTAATACGATTTAACTGTAATAGATACTAGACTGTGCCATTAATAGCATTTCCTGGAAATTAGGTTTGGAACCTTCAGTCATCATGAAAATCCTTCCTTTTCAAATAAAGATGATGATAATAAAAGTTTAATTTTCTTGAAGTACCTGGAACATTGTAACTCGGAATCAGATTGAGTATTACACAGGTTAATCAGGTATTTGTGTAAAATAAAGAATATTTATTTAACTTAACTGTGATAAACATAAAGAGATATAAATCAAACCCAAATGGTTAGTGGGTAAAGTAAAGAACAAAATGAATGAAACATAAAAACATACAACCACTTACGTTTCTGCCTTTTACAATCCTCTTGGATGGCAGTCAGTGTAAGTTTATATAATTCTTTATCCTGGTCAGTAACCTGCACAAAACATAGCCGAGGGTTATTCTTAGCTAGGAACATTATATCAGCATGCAGATAGTTCTATCTATTAAACATATTATAACATTCAACATTCTGCTGCCCTTAATAAAAGTGTAACTTTATACACATTTTTATGGTAATGGTTTATCTACAGAATACTAGAAATTCCAATTAGGTTAAATGTACCAGTAATAGTTTACTTTCCTCCAAGGCCGCGATGAGACCACAAATAATGATTCTAAAGCCAGGTGAGATGTTTAAAGACCTACCTACCCTTCTGTATGTACTTCTCAGAACAGTTTGTGTCCTAACCCAACCTCACGGAAGCTCATAGGTGAGTGGAACTACATGGAACAAAATAACCCGATTTTCTTTCAGTACAAAGAATGAGGAATTTTCTAATTCATTTTTTAAAGCAGCAGCAGCAGCAGCAGGACGCGTACAGCTTGTTTCTAGATCTTCTTTCTACTCTAAAACAGCTACATAAAGCTGAGTAATTCCGTGATGCTGGAGCTGACAGATTGATGGGCTTTATGAAGAAATTGAGTTGTCATGGTAACGGTTACAGATTCTGACTGTGACATATAGAACACCTGATGTTGATCCAGGCGGACACTGAATTCTCCCTACTATTTGATTGCAATGTTACAATGGTCTGGCTGCACACTCATCAGGAAGCACAGTCACCAAATACAGTCCAATATGAATACTATTGAGCGATTGAGAAATAATTATTACATTTAAAAAAATGCAACTCTAATACTTAACAAGTAGAGTGTGGCATAAATGTGGGGGGAAATCTGAATATTTACATTGTGGCTGCTTAGGTCTTATTTCAAAGCATTGAAGTCTTGCAAATCTGCATTATCCATAAAATTATCTTAGGTGGCTTGCTAGGGCCCCTGGGGTAGGCAAGGGCCCTGGAACCATTAATTTGTTTGGTACCCATTCGGTAGCCGGCCTATGGTCTTGTGGGATCCTAATCCTTCTTGAAAGCCCTTATCCAATAAACTTGTGTTAATCTGGCCCTGAGCGCTCCCTGATCGACCCCGCAGCCTCTGAACTTTGTCAACACGTGCTTATTCTAAGGAATTAGGAATCCCTGAAGCATTACTAAAATGCAAATCTTTGGATGTCAGGCTTTCCTCATACTCTACTTGGTCCTATCATGATTACCATAGGACGTGACAACATCCTACAGTAGATGCTTCTTAAGCAGCAAATTCAAATTAGCCAAGTGTGTCACCATTAAAAGAGATGGGAATCTGACTACAGATTCACGTGCAATTCTTAAAAAGAAGCTTCACGTTGCCTCACTGATACACGCAATCATTAAATTGATTCATCTACCAACCAGTATAATTTTAAGGGGCATTCTGTTAAAAAATTAATGGTCTTACCTGATAAACATCTCGATTTTGTCCTTTTTGGAAGACAATGCCCTCTTTTAGTAACAAGTGTATGGCTTCCTTAAATATATTATGAATTTCTTTGATGTTACAAGTAATGTTTGAGTCACCCTGCGGAAAAAAGAAGACAATTATTAATAAGTCATTTTATTATTATTATTATATTGTAAGATAAAAAAGGCAATATCAATATGTAATCTGTGCTATACTAGTCAAACCATTAGCTCCTTCACTACCACTTTTTGAATGAAAAAACATATTATCAAATCATTTGTTTAAAGCAATGGATGCATAGTTCGTATACAAACTACATAATAGAGAAAGTTTGTGTGTAGGTTGCTTTTCAGGCAAACTTAAACATTAAAATCCAAGAACAATGAATGACAACAAAAGAAAAAAAACATATGCACACATACAAATATATACATTATTGCACATGTGCACACACAAACACATCTACACACGCAGTGCAACCAGTTCATTTTTATTTGACACAGGCTCTTTAACCCCTTAAGGACACATGACATGTGTGACATGTCATGATTCCCTTTTATTCCAGAAGTTTGGTCCTTAAGGGGTTAATAACTAGCCGGACAGAAAATGAAAAATAAAAGCCCCATTTCAAAATTAACCAACCTCAGCTATTGGAGTCTTTGCTATAGCAAGTAAGGAACTGACACCTTCCAATTCCCTCTGATAGAAATTCTGGATTTTGTTCTCCACTAGAAAGACTTTGATTTTTTCACTGAGCAGGGAGATGAGACTGGATAGGGTAACAAATTTTTGGTCACAAAAAAAAAAAGAAATAAAGCAATCTTTAAAATATAAACTATTACTGCCAGTCCCAAAACAAACAACATTTTCATTTCTTTTTGGAATTGTAAAGGAACACTATAGGTTCAGGGACACAAACATGTATTCCTGACCCTATAGTGTTAAAACCACCATCTATCCCCCCCTGCTTCCCCTTGCCACCCTGAATATAATAAAATATTCCTTGTATTTAAGTCTGCAGTTGCTGCCTCTGCTACTGATCTGCCTGCTTGGCTGACATAATCAGAAGTGGTTCTCTGAGCCAATCACAATGCTTTCCCATAGGATTGGCTGACACTGTCAAGGACACAGGCCAAACACAGACCTGGTCAATCAGCATTTCCTCATAGATATGAATTGAATCAATGCATCTCTATGAGGAAAGTTCAGTGTCTGCATGCAGAGGGTGGAGACACTGAATGGCAGTCCTGACTCAGGAAGCACCTCTAGTAGTCATCTGAGGAATAGCAAGTGAAGGTATTCCTAGGCTGTAATGTAAACATTGCATTTTTCTCTGAAGTTGTTCCGGTGATTATAGTGTACTTTTGAGACATAGAATGAATGTCTACGATCTATTGTTATATAAAAAGTCAAATGAGTACTGCACACAAGTTAAAAGTACTTTAGAGCCCTGTGGAGGGTGGTTCACCATCCACACCAGGAATAGTTTAAAAGTTGAAGTCCAGAGGCGTCACAAAGTAGGGTGAAGGTAAAGGTATTGTAATGAAGATCAAAAAGCAAAAAGATACAACGTTTCAGCCGTCATCATAAACGATTATGGCTAAAAAGCTAAAACGTTGCATCTCTTTGTCCTTTGATCTTCATAAAAATACCTCTACCTTCACCCTGCATTGTGATGCCTGTGGACTTCAACTGTTGTATTAATCCATGTTTATAGTTTGCATCAATTCCAACCGTTAACATCTGAGAAGAACAACAACATTTATTGTTAGAGATTAAGGCAGAATTGTGGACAGCGGTGGGACTTTCTTGGGACATCTAACGTATCTTCATGATCTACTGATACCCATTTATGGAACTGAAAATGTAGTTCAGAACAGGTCTCAAGTAGCTTTCTAAACACATTTATTGTGGCTTAAAAACAGATTATGGTGAGTGTATTGCTGTGAACAGCTATCGCTATTGTTATACACATCGACACACTAAAACTTGGAGCTCCTACAAGAGGACATTAGGGAAAAGAATGGCAGGTGGATTTAGGACCAAAATAGGCACTGACCTTTCTAAACAGGGACACTTTGGAGTATGTGAGAAGTATGTGTGGGTGTGTTCTCCACATGTAATGCAGATAAGTGCTTCCGCAGTAAGAATGAGCAAGCAGAGACTAAATCAAAAGAAAATGTAAAAATTCCTAAACTGTTCCAATAAATCTGTACTAGTCAGGATATAAAGAATGTGTGAATTTGGTTTTAATCAATAGAATAGTTTCACTAAAGCAAACTAAAAATATTTTAAAAAAAATTATGGAATCATCCTTTTAAATAGGAAAATTGTATATTTCCTTAATGCAAATACAAACAAATAATTTACATATTCTATTAAGTCGGTGGGATAGCCACAATGATGGCATGATCATATTAACATAATATTCATAATAAAAAAACAAAAGTCATTAAAGGAATGACTTTGAAGAAATGATGAACACACTTCGCTTCCTGTGATGGATCTTTCATGTGTTCTGGGATTTTAAAAGGCTTGTCGTAGACATTTCTATAAAGGTATAGAACATCGAACATTCTTGCAATCTGCACATGAAGCATTGGATCATCCACTTTATCTAGAAAAAGAAAACCAAGAGCAATACAATCAGACATACGGTACTTACTCAGACATAATATAGATATAAAACAGTCCATTCTAGCTTGGGGTGCTGGGTTTTAACACAAGGCAATATTTTGAAGTTTTAACAGGAGATTGTTCACAAAGGCTCCAAAAATGCGTTCTATGGAGGAAAATCAGCTAGTCAGATTGCAGGAGAACAGTAGACCCCTATTTAATAGTTACAATAATAAATAAATAAAAAGTCATGTACCGTTTAAATACTTGGACAGGCTGACGAGGCATAAACACGAGGGGTGACCTTATAACTGAAGTGATTGTTGCAAAGTGATGCAATTAAAAAAATATGACATGGTGGGAGACTGGGGATCTCGTTGCACAGTAACCCACGGAAGACCCTGCTCATTAATAATTACTGTCGGCAAAACTATTACGCTGTCTGAAGAAACATTACAATAAAAAGTATGCATTTGCAAAGGTTAATATGAAGGACAAAACACGTTCACTTACAAAACAATGACGCCACAATTTCTCGCTGGCCCCGGAACACTTTAATGTAACCTCGAACTCTGATGACATCCCCTAATTCCATCCTGGCTTTCTGCTCCTCCTCTTTGTATAGCTCTTGCATCAGATCATCTAATCCCTTAGCGCCAGATGTGCTTTGGTGAACCCTAACCTCTGAAAACAATTAAATAGGATCAAAAGGTAGTTTTCCCTCTGCAGATTGCGGCAGATGTATTACAGATGTGCTCGACCCGATGACATGATTCCAATCTGGCTTTATAACTAAATATTTTTTTTTTTTTTTTTTTAAAACAGTAGTTCAAACTTTATAATAACTTTTTTTTTTAAACAATTATTTAAAACAGTTGGGGTTCTCATCAAAAATAAAAGCAAATGCCAGTGTTAACCTTTCTCTAAGGATATTTTACTTTCAAATGCCAATGAGGAAAATTTACTTCCGCCTGAATGGAAATGACTGAACATTAAGGAGTATTAAGTTACTGTACATTTCATCAGTTTTTCTGTGCTTGGATAAACTAGGATAAAAAAAAAGGGCTCAGTGTGACCCCATTATGTCACCACTGAAGAATCAGAAAAAGTAAAACAGCAGATTTAAGGAAACCTATGGGCATTTGAGGTCTATGCATGCGATGATCTAATGAGGACTTTTAGAGAATCCCCAAAAATCTGTGTGATGAGACTTTTTCTTCTTTCTTAAATATAGTTTGTTAATTTTTATTTAGACACATAGAACTGACACGTTGTCTCTCCACTGGAGAAGACCACCTGTCACAAGCTTCCATCTCTCCACTGGAGAAGACCACCTGTCACAAGCTTCCATTTTGGGATGTCACAACAGGGTTGACCAATTGGTACAATGAAGCCCCAAAATAGGTGATTTGGAAAAAATCTCCATCTAAGCTAGAGTCACAGTTAGGTTGTTTTAGCCACAATTTCACAATGCTGGATTTATGTGTAAACGAAAACATCAAGTTTTGTTATTATTATTGCGATTTATATAGCGCCAACAGATTCCGTAGCGCTTTTGTTAGAATGTTAAATGGAAGCTATACAATGTATTAGTGAAAACACTAGCTAATATATAAATGAAAAGACACACCTAGATTTTGGAGTGCCTAAAATACTTAGAGGGTTACTCCATCCACTGTGACCACTTCTGTGATTTGAAGTGGTTATGGTGGTAAGAGTACGTATGTACAATGTTGCAGCTTGAAATACTGCACATATTGACTTATTGTTAATTCTGTGCTAGGTACTAGGTGCTAGTTGCACCCACAGCACACATGGCATTGGCAGTCCAGAACTCTGGGCCTGGACCATATTGTCTATCTCCTCTGTCTACTGTTTGCTCTGCCTAACTGGACATTTGCTGCTTTATTGAAAGCTCCAATACTATTTCAAGCTTTATATAAAAACTACCTCCGAGGACACAGGCAAAGTATCTGTCTCCTGGCTGACTAATTGCAACAAGCAGAATTCTGGTTTCCCCTCTGGATAAAGGGGATGCAAACTGTAAGGGTGCATGTGGTACTCCTGGGTCTACATACGCGAGCAATATGCCAATATATAATGTTACCATGTATCCATACTGAATATACCTGCATTATAATAATGGACAAATCAAAACTTCTGTAGCGAGCAAAAACTATTTTGGTGCGACCATGATTTTATATAGGGTGCTTGTAAGCCTAGGGATGTGTAATTTCAACAATGGGCATGTGTAATTTTAACAACATATTGGTTATTTTGCAAGGGATCCAAAACCTATGCTTTGGCATACGTAGAACTCTAGAATATAGTCCAGACCTCTGTGTTGTAGTTTATCATTGTCTTATCAAAGATTAACAGAGAAAGCAAAGAAGATATTATGAAAGTGTGTTACAGGAAAGTGTGTATACTTACCCCTTCACCCACCCACACTGGCCCCTCATTTCCCTCCTTAAACATCTGCTCGTTTGATTAGTCACAAAAATATTGTTTCTGCAGCAATGTCAAGAACATATGTTTCCTATAAAATATGCGCATAAAATGCTTTCAATGAGGCTGCAAATTAATTCACAGCCCATGCAGAATAACGCAAGGTAATTTACAAGAGAACCCATTGTTCACCCTAGTTAAATATTTATAGATACGGCAGAATTTGTTATAACACATGCTGTTTACAGTATCGGAATGTGCAAGAACTGGAAATACAATACAACAAAAAGGGTGGTAGAAATTACTTGATTCGTTGTAGAATATTACGAATCATTGGAGACTGACAGGGGTATCTAAATACTTCTCACAAGAAAACGCATGTTGTGCAGTTGGTAGACAGGTTTGTTAAATTCTTAAAATTATGTTATTAATCCATAGAGCTAGTGACTGTCATATGTAATAACACGTGATGTGACTTAAGTCTGATAAAAGCAGCCACTGCACATTTAAGAAGATAGGAATTGGTGGCCACAAATGTCTCTAAGTAGCTAACAATATTCAGAACCAATATATTGTTTCAAAATCAGTATTAAGCCATAAAACAGCTATAAAATATATTTATGATTATATTAATCAGACTTCACCAAGCATGGTGCATATAAGTCCACCACTAGGAGGCTGTCCACCCCAGATTTCATAACCAATTTTTTCAATAGAACCATGCATAATAAATTAATACAAACGTCTATACTTCTATGCAAATATGCCCAGGACTATATTGTATCTAGATTGCAAGCTGACATGCCTTCTTGTACAGTATCTTGCAGGAAGTTAAAGTCAGGTGGCCAGATTCTCTTCTCCTTTTGTGTCTAATTATATATCCTCTGTTTGAAAAATATTACTTTTTGGCATACAATGTAAAATGCTCTGGATAAGAGGGCTATATTAGAAGTGTTAGAAAATAAATAAATAGCCACATTCTTTTTAATGCAAGATCATTAATAAAGAGACCGACTCTAATTCTGTTATTCAATGCCTAACCTGATCTGGATTCGGACGTTGGTACCGTTCTTTTCCAACAGGTGCAGGTGATTACGCCAGTACTATCGTCCACTGCAAGAGTCACAGACAGAAACGCACAAAATGAATTCCAGAAACATCATAAGACTTGCAGATTTACTTTGCGTTTATATTCACATTTTTTTACTTGGAAAACAATATGATTTAAAAAGTGTATTTATAAAATCTCAATATGTTCCGTAGCGCTGAATAGTGAGCAGACACAACACAGAATTACATAATATTATTGGTAATTAGGAATAACAACATTTAAACAAGCGTGGAAAAGGATGAAGGAGTGTAAAAAGTGTAAAAATAAACACAAAACGAAGGGCAGTCCACAATGTTTCCAATATTTTGATAAATTTGATACAATTACTTTAAGGGGTCACTCCAAGCTTCAATGATCTGAAGTGGTCATGGTGCCTGAAGTCTGCATGTGCAGTGGTTGGCTATAAAAAGCTGCCCATATAGAGTTTAACTTCTTATCTGCCAGAAGTGTAACTCCGCTTCTGGCAGCATTATTGGGGCATCCTTTGCCAGCCCAGAACAAAAGTCATTTCAATGTGTATTGAACATCTGATGTAAACATTTACAACATGCTAGCGACAGGCATCCAATGGCGGTAGCACCCCTCCGTGCTGTCCATATCCTCCCACTACATCACTGGAGAGGCATCAGATTGCCAGAAGAACATGGCCACAGCATTTGAACAAAGGTTTCACCTTTAATTTGCTTTTTTCTTTTTTTTTTTTTTTAAGTTTGGGGGTGGAAAGATAGGAAGGATTTCTGTATTAAAACACAGTTTTTAAAGGGCACTTTATTTGCTGGGTTTGCTTCCTTTAGAGGATGTCAGCACCTTACTCTATCGAAAACATTTCTATTGTACAGGAATCGACAGACTCCCTGAATCAAGCAAATCATTATTATTATCAATAGCTACAGGATCCTTTCCCTGTAATGAAACGATAATGTGAGTACTAAGAGCAATCAGAATAGGGTACTGCACATGTTTGTGTAGTAAATTTCCAAGGTTAGACATCACGGCTGTAAAGACACGCTACACAGAGTTTATAAATACTAGTCAATGAAAGAAAGATATTTAAAGGAACACTATATAGTCACCTAAATTACTTTTGCTAAATAAAGCAGTTTTAGTGTATAGATCATTCCCCTGCAATTTCACTGCTCAATTCACTGTCATTTAGGAGTTAAATCACTTTGTTTCTGTTTATGCAGCCCTAGCCACACCTCCCCTGGCTATGATTGACAGAGCCTGCATGAAAAAAAAACTGGTTTCACTTTCAAACAGATGTCATTTACCTTAAATAATTGTATCTCAATCTCTAAATTGAACTTTAATCACATACAGGAGGCTCTTGTAGGGTCCAGCAAGCTATTAACATAGCAGGGGATAAGAAAATCTTAATTAAACAGAACTTGCAATAAAGAAAGCCTAAATAGGGCTCTCTAAACAGGAAGTGTTTATGGAAGGCTGTGCAAGTCACATGCAGGGAGGGTTCATAAACAAAGGGATTTAACTCCTAAATGGCAGAGGATTGAGCAGTGAGGCTGCAGGGGCATGTTCTATACACCAAAACTGCTTCATTAAGCTGAAGTTGTTCAGGTGACTATAGTGTCCCTTTAAAAATCACTATTTCACCAAGTTTCATCGTGTGAAAACCATAATTCGGCCATTAGGAAGATACAACCTGTACACGGGGGGACGGACCTATAGGGGGCAAGGAAGTGATGTTGCTTTAGTCATTGGTGTCATCCAAAGTGGGATGCTCTAAGTCTAAAAATAACAGGGATGTCTGAATGCATGCTGAGCTGGCTAGCCCTATTCACACCTTGAGTATATCTAATTATGCACTAACAGGGTGCTCCATGGGGACTTGTTCTAGGGGGTCCCCAGATGTGGCACACCAGAGAGCAAACCTGGGACAGAGAGCCAGAACCCTGAATTTGTGAATGCCTCATCAAACCCGAAACTGAAGGGAGATATGGAAAATTGACTTGATATTGAGCTGAAGATGCTGGAGTGAGGGATATTCCTACTGTATATAAAAACCTGGCACAGTTTACCAGTCAGAATTATATATATGATGCATTAAAGGAACATGTATTCCTGACACTATAGTGCAGATGTGGTTGTTTAGGTGACCAGACCCCTCATTGTGCAGTAACGATTTTTCTCGCCTTCTCTTCTATGTCACACCAGTCTCGCTGCGGCTGGCCCAGCATCCGTAGCGGAGATGATCAAACTTGATGATCTCAGCCAATCCAATGCTTTCCCAATGATGCTGAATGTAGGTGCAGCACTGACCCAGGAAGCACCTCTAGTAACTGACTGAGTGTCTCTGAAAAGGCAGTGTTTACAGTGCTGAGACTGCAGGGATAGGTTATAGACACCAGAACCACTACATTAAAGAGAAGCTATAGTGTTTGGTAGACAGCCACTAGAGGTGGAGTTAAGCCTGCAACTTAATTATTGCAGTTTATCAAAAACTGCAATAATTACAATTTCAGGGTTAAGGGGCCTGGGACACTGCACCCAGACCACTTCAATGAGCTGAAGTGGTCTGGGTGCCTATAGTGTCCCTTTAACCCCTTAAGGACACATGACATGTGTGACATGTCATGATTCCCTTTTATTCCAGAAGTCTGGTCCTTAACCCCTTAAGGACCAAACTTCTGGAATAAAAGGGAATCATGACATGTCACACATGTCATGTGTCCTTAAGGGGTTAAGCTGCAGTGGTTCTGGTGACTACATGTCCCTTTAATTTGTGAAGCCTATACTTCACTCACAGCGAAAGAAAAGACAAGGCTGAACAGGAAGCATTGCCATTACTTGGCGTCAAATAAATAGATGAGGAGGAAAAGGAAGGGTAGGGCAGCTTGGCAGCGAGCCTAAATATATTAGGAGGGTGAAGTAAGAGCCCAAACAATGGCAGTGCGATGTTACGAAACAGGCACGGATGGAGCCATGGTAGAATGTAAAAGATGAAACATGCTAATCCAGTTTATCAGTCTGATCCAATGAGTGGATTAGAGGCAGGCAGTGTAAGCTTCATCAACCTGACAGCACTCACACAATATTAACTGCATCCAGCATATAATACATAGAAAGACATTATCGGGGTTAAAAAACATTAAGAACCATGAAACAGTGCAAGCTCATTATTGTAGCCTTGTTTAAAGGGGAGCTGTCATCTGTCAGGTATAGTGATATTGTGTTTACTTATCCCTATATTTATCAAATGTGGATCAATGAGGTGTGGAAAATATAACGAAACATAGAAATCCACACCTTGCTATTCTGCAACTTAGTGCCGTCATCATAGCTCCCTGTCAGTCCTCGTTACAAGCTCAGTCCTCTGCAACTGGCAGCCAGCACAGATACAGCATCACCAAAGCAGAAAACAATGTTTCTTTTCTCAAATTCATTTGCTATGTTTGCCTTGCCTTGTTTGTACTAGATTACAGAGTCATTTTTTCAAATCTCTCACAGAAATGTAAAAGAAAATGGAGGATCTCATGAAAAAAAAAGGTTAAAAGACAACTGCGCACCCATAAAGCACTTCAGCTTGCTCTAGGGGTGGAGGTTCCCATTTAAAAGGAACTTTATAAAAGTGACGGTTTCTACGAGAAATCTGCACTTTTATTCATAACTATTGGAACACCCACTGGCTGTCTTTCTTTCTGCTTTTGTTAGCCCCCCCCGCCTCCCACACATTCCTCTTCTTAGACCTCAGATCATAGTTCCTTCTGAACGCTGTGCACAGTGAGCGCGCATGTGCAGGAGCAGACGTGAGCACAAGTAGACTTGCGTGCGCAACCACGAAGGATACCCTAAGAAGCGTCTCAGTTACCTCTGATAAGCTATTTCCCAATGAAGACACTGAAAGTCTCTTCCAGGGAAAAAAGGGGAGGGTTTGCAAAAGCTGCATTTCATAAAAAGATATATCCCCAATGAATACATGCGTGAAAAATGCATGCGTCTATTCATTGGGATATATCTACTATATGGTGAGTTGAAAAAATATTAGTCCTTTAACACAAGCTATTAGTGATTTTCAATGTTATATTCAATTGTGTACATTCCAGATGAATCACAGTTCCCCTTTAAGGTTAATCCCAGTAGCAATATCTTAAAAATTCATTGACTGCTCACTCCAGCTGCTCCCCCCCATGGTTCTCTCCCTGGGGTCCAGTGGCTTTGATGCTCTTCCTGCTCTTCTCTCCTCCCTTGCGCTGTTTAGTGATGTGGGGCTAGAATAACGTCATATTCCGGCTCCCGGCATCACCACAAAGGACGTGCAAGGAAGCAGCAAGACGCAGGAAGGTCTTCAGCTCAGACAGCGCTCCCTCGTCGCCTGCCTCCTTCCTCACTCCGGTCCAGTATATTGCTGCAGAGTGGACACCTGTCCTCTGGGATAAGCAGGTGCCTACTCTGCCTTGCTAAATAAGGGCCACTCCGGGGGCGCCATTAGGTGGACCCGCCCAGGAATCGGCCCTGCCCATGTCCTTTGCTTCATGTCCAGGATTTTGCTTTCTATCCCTCACTACACAAAGGAGATGCGTCTGGCAGCTTTCTACTACAGAACTCTGCAAATGTCAATAACCTTATGTAAAATCTGAAACGTGCCATCAGTCTGAGGTCCCCCCACAAATTCCAAGCATCTGCTGTCCATCAAAAAGCCACTGCACTGATTGGTAATACATACATTTCATGTGTGTATGACTCATAGCACTGTGTAACATTGTATTTTGTGAATAATAATAAATGACACACGTTAACAAATAATAATGACTTTTGTTAGCTTAACAACAGCCTTTGTTGGATTTGCAGTTGCAGGGAGACCCTTGACTTTCAACCTAGTGGTTATGTGTATAAACAGATGCAAAATTGTCGTTTTTATGCAAAATAGTTCTGATTTGCTTAGGAAGGCTGATGCTAAAAAAGTAAGTATAAACAAATGTCATCTACCATGGTGTAAAAGGAATTAAAAAAAAAAAACGTGTCAAGAGTGACTTATGGTCTTATTTACTAAACACTAAACTGCCGTGAACTTACAGAGGAAAATGCAAAGTTTGGACGACAGCAGAAAACACGAAAAAAGTCTGAGTTCCGTTATTTTGCCTTTTCTCCAATTTCAATATAAACGTTACCATCTCACTACAATTCACTGGTCACAATACATTGCAAACAAATATAAATTAAAATGTATGTTAAGAAGAGACACTTCACTCACGCTGAAGTACTTTTAAACCCCCCAAAATAATATTTCCATACCGCCATAGCTGTAAAAGTTATCCTTCTCTCGCACGCTGACTATTGTTCCCAAGATATCCACCTGCTTTATAGGGTGTTCTTTGTAGAAAAAGATACCTGTTAAAGTAAAAAATACAGTATTCAGAATTAAAGAGACACTATAGGCATCAATATCACTTTTATATAATTTATAACTTTTGACCTAAATAATTCAATGTAATTTCTGCATCCTCAGTTTTGTACAGTTTTTTGGCAAACAAATTATTTTGCAGCATTCTGTTGTCTTAGTCCTAACTACTCTGGCCTACGCCCCCAGATCTAAAATACGGTACATCCTTCTAACAGGTTTCTGTAGTAGGCAGAGACACCTAGAACACTGAACAATACAGGATCTAGACAGCAACAGAACACTCAGACATACAGATAGTAAGTACTACAGTTGTGAATTCGGTTTAAAACAAATTGCAATTCATCTAAAGTTTGGGAGATTTGCAGGTTGTCCCAATTCTGTAACTCCGAATCGCTGAATCACGAAACGAATTAAACCGGCAGTAGACGAGTCGTTTGATTTGATTTGTGATTCAGAGTTCCGATTGTGGTGCCAAAAAAGAGAGATGATTAAGGGGGAAAAAAAGCTGATTGACGGTTAGATGCCATCCTCAAAGTGTTGATTTTATTCACAGATCAATCGAGAAGTAACCACCAAAGGGGGAAAAAAAGGCGCAGTAAAAAGATTTAATAAATCTATATTTAAACCTTCTCCTCTTTGTTCACCTCTATTGGCTACTTTTTCTTTCTAGGGACTCAATTTAATATGCTTTCCAAATGATTCAAGTCTGTTAGAAAATCATACCAAGCTATTTATTTACAAAATATTTCACAGACTTTAACGTTGACTTCTGTAAATAAAATTCTTTGGAAGGTTTTTCTTACAGATTTGAATCATTTCGAAAGCTTGATCTGTGAACCAAACGGTAGGTAAATGGTTTATGCCTCCATTCTAGAGGAACATGAATATAAAATAAAATCTTTAACAATAGACTAAACCATAGGAAAGCTTTGTTTACGAAATTAATACAGAAAGAATTAGTAGAAAAGAAAAGACAAATAGAAAATAAATTAATAAATTCAACATATACTGCATCTTCAATTTTTAATTTTTATTGTGTTCTTTTTTATTTGCTTCTTTTATTTGTAATCCCTCTGTTTATACTTTGTGTATAGGTGCAGATTTAATCAGTGTTAGCCTACTTTACACGGGATTTTTTTTTTTAATTCAGTTTATTGACAAACAGAAATTGTCACAGTAACATGCACAGCATGCACAACTAATTGCAGTGAGTTATCACAACTGTAAAAATTAACGGTTCTGACAACAGCTGATAAATACATGTTAGAAGCAGCAGTGATTGGACATGGTTCTTACCAGTTGG
The DNA here is from genome assembly GCF_036172605.1 of Pelobates fuscus. Lineage (NCBI taxonomy): Eukaryota > Metazoa > Chordata > Amphibia > Anura > Pelobatidae > Pelobates > Pelobates fuscus. The sequence goes on along the minus strand of NC_086326.1, from coordinate 29,258,544 downwards.
CTGACATTACATGACACCTACCCCCTGTATCTCAGGAGTTCAGCCCACTCCAATGTACCCATGTAACATGACATGAGGAGTAATATGGGGGATGTATGACACGTGGCATGCATGATAACGAAACCGCGATTCAGTTGAAGTAAACATTTTTAATTTATTTTTTAAGCATCAGTGCGATACAAACATAAATAGAAACAAAATCATAGGTAAAGTAAGTAACAGTGAAGAGTGCAGTGACTAACGAGGATTCAAACACTGTTGTCTCCTTTAGTAGTGGGTGTAAGCTATGTATTATCTAGGTATTTGTGTCTACGCTTATGACCCGGAGGGTGTGGGATGTTGGTTACTCCATTTTTCCCAAATGCTGGCAATTTTGCTCCGTTGGTTCGGGGTAATTACTGACATACGTTCGTAACATTGTTTCTGTTGGACACATCTCTGACTTCCAATTAGTGTTCAGGCTGCCAGTGCTATATGAGATATTAGCGCTGTGTCTCTGTATTGTAATTGAGGTGGGAACTCCAGCCATAAGTATACAGGATTATTTTTATTGTTTGATAGGTGTATGCGATTTCCTACACAATGTATTTATAATATTGTTCTGTTTAATAAAGTGTCACTGTGTACTGAGACGTTCAATTTATGAGTTCTAAACTATTGGTTGAGTGTATTAGTAATTTCTATAACTTACCAAGCCTAATAATTTAAAATGTGTGACTCCCTGCCAATAACTGTAAGCAAACAGAGCATATACTACCCAGACCTGTGCACTAAATGGAGTGATTCATGTGTTTTACTGTGGAACATTGAATGCAGTAGCAAGAAATGTGGGAATACACTATTTAACCCAAATGTTATAAGGCTTACAAACGGAGGACTGCTTGCAAACCTATCATCATCAGCAAGTAAAAGACATAACACCGTTTAATAAGGACATCCAATAAACAATGTTTGAGCATTGTACAAACTGTGATATATAACAGTTAAGTGTCACTCTAAAGAAAATTGGTCTTCAGCTGCAGTATCTCAGATTACAAGTCTGATTCAAGCAAGGGCCACTATGCTTGCAGAATTCTGAGGTCACTGTTTAGTTGGGTAAAATGTCTAGAACCCAGAACATGGAAACTAGTGAAAAGCTGAATGTACAATTCTTGGTTAAATGCAATGATATTATTAATACTGGGGTAAATTACAATCCCAGTGGCTGAATGATAAAGGATTCTGAATGATCCAAATCTAATAAAAAGCAGAGAGCTGGTTTAAACGAACAAATGTTCCAAAGATAGTTGCATAAAAGTAACAGCCATAAACAAGTCTGCCCCACTGTAACAGCCATAAACAAGCTAGTTCAATAGACTAACTTGCCATAAATAATTTAAACACTTACCTGGAACCTGATATGACTCATTTAATTCAAGAATGTCTTTTATATAGAGTTTTGGAAATGCCAAAAACACTGGATCCAATCCCCACAAGAGTGAAGGGATTTCCTCCATCTTACTGGAGCCTTAGCGTGGCATTCACTTACTCGTATCTGTGAAGACAAAATTTAGACAACAGTCGGTCAGTGTTTGAAACTATAAGGGGTAGGGTTTATTCACTTAACAGTGATTGAGGCTTAAATAGCCAAACTGTGACCGTAGTTAACCCCTTAACCCCTTAAGGACCAAACTTCTGGAATAAAAGGGAATCATGACGTGTCAGACACGTCATGTGTCCTTAAGGGGTTAAGGACACATGACATATGTGACATGTCATGATTCCCTTTTATTCCAGAAGTTTGGTCCTTAAGGGGTTAAAGTGTCCATTTTTTTTTTTGCAGCTCAGTTATTTTGGCCTACATTCTGGAATTCAGATTTTAATTAACTATAATTCATTGTTTAGTAAATAAAGACTAAAAAATAAAGTACAAAATCATAAAACCTCTGTAGAATTTTAATCAGTGGCATATAAACATCAGTCTGGGTCTTTTAGGGAAAGTCAACCCCTCTGCCCACTGAAGTCTATTTTTAACAGTAGTATTTTTCACCAGAACAACTACAGCTTATTGTATATTTTACTGGTGGCTTTTTGCAGTAAACATGGTCTTTTCAGAGAAAAGGCAGTGTTTATATTACAGTCTAGGAACACCTCTAGTGGTCACTCCTCAGATGGCTACAAGAGGTGCTTCCTGGAGTAGTGCTGCACAGTGTGCAGCACCTCTACGTTCAGAGCATGGAGATGCTGAACTTTCCTCATAGAGATGCACTGATTTAATGCATTTCTATGAGGAGATGCTGATTGGCCAGGCCGAGTTTGACCCTACCCCTGCCTCATCTCCTTGACAATCTCAGCCAATCTAATGCTTTTCCAGTGGGAATGCATTGGATTGGTTGAGATCATCAATTCTGAGTATGTCAGCCAAGGCGGCAAAGTGATCACATTTAATTTGCTTCCATTACATATAAAAGAAGATTACAACTCAAAGAAAGCAAGCCATTCTTACAATATAAAATCTGTATAACAAGCCCCGCACTCAAACGCTTACTACTCTCTATTCAACCTCAAGGAATAAAAAAAAAAATTTAAAAAAATGATGCACACTTTTTCCAAATATCAACATTCACTTAGAGAGATGCTATAGGCATCAAACCAACAATAGCTTATTTAGGCAGTTTTGGTGTATTGTTTTATGGACTTGCACAACCTTCCAAAACACTTACTGTAAAGAGAGATTGAAAGTTTAATACTTATTTTACTGCACAGTCTGTTTAATTTAGAATCTCCAGGTCTGCTAATAGCCTTCTAGACTCTGCAGGAGTAAAGTACTCTGTGTGTAAAGTTCAATTTGCAGAGCCGGAGATAACTTTTAAAGTAAGTTAAAGGGACACTATAGTCACCAGAACAACTACAGCTTATTGTATTTGTTCTGGTGAGTATAATCATTCCCTTCAGGCTTTTTGCAGTAATCACTGTTTTTTTCAGAGAAAAGGCAGTGTTTACATTACAGCCTAGGGGTACCTACACTGGCCATTTCTCAGATGGCTACTAGAGGTGCTTCATGGGGCAGTGCTGCACAGTGTCTCCACCCCCTGCACAGAGACACTGAACTTTCCTCACAGAGATGCATTGATTTAATGCATCTCTATGAGGAGATGCTGATTGGCCAGGGCTGTGTTTGGCTTGAGCTGGCTCTGCCCCTAATCTGCCTCCTTGACAGTCTCAGCCAATCCTATGGGAAAGCATTGCGATTGGCTCAAAGAATCACTTCTGATGATGTCAGTCATGCAGGCAGATTAGGGGCAGAGCCAGCAGCAGCAGACTTGAATAAAACTAAGGTGTTACTATACTTATGAGGACAAGGGGGGCTAGATGGTGGTTTTAACAGTATAAGGTCATACATGTGTTTGTGTTCCTGACCCTATGCAGGCTGTGTGAGAGATTAGAATATTGAGACTGCAGGACTATTGTTTGACCAAGTTGTTTGGGTGACTTTAAGAAAAGTAAATAAACTATTTCAAAGCTGAGCCAGTACATAATTGATTGAAATTATCTATATAATGTAATGTAAATCAGAAACTGTACAAATATTTACATATATGTATACACACTAATTTCAAAACCTCAACTCACTGAACAAACCAAAGTGAAACTGTTTTTCTTTGAAATAAAATATTGAGATTAAAAAAAAAAAAGGAATAAAATTGAATATGAACTAAAATGTGTTTTAATTTAAGCAATACAAATTTTAAATTATATGTAACATTATTGAATTTACAGTTTTTATTTTGAATTTGTATTATGTTGTCAAATAGTGTCCAAAAATGATACATTGTGATATTTTTCTATTTTTAAAAGCTTTCACAATGCAATTGCAAGGTTATATATTTAACATCAAAATATATACAGGGAGTGCAGAATTATTAGGCAAATTAGTATTTTGACCACATCATCCTCTTTATGCATGTTGTCTTACTCCAAGCTGTATAGGCTCGAAAGCCTACTACCAATTAAGCATATTAGGTGATGTGCATCTCTGTAATGAGAAGGGGTGTGGTCTAATGACTTCAACACCCTATATCAGGTGTGCATAATTATTAGGCAACTTCCTTTCCTTTGGCAAAATGGGTCAAAAGAAGGACATGACAGGCTCAGAAAAGTCAAAAATAGTGAGATATCTTGCAGAGGGATGCAGCACTCTTAAAATTGCAAAGCTTCTGAAGCGTGATCATCGAACAATCAAGCGTTTCATTCAAAATAGTCAACAGGGTCGCAAGAAGCGTGTGGAAAAACCAAGGCGCAAAATAACTGCCCATGAACTGAGAAAAGTCAAGCGTGCAGCTGCCAAGATGCCACTTGCCACCAGTTTGGCCATATTTCAGAGCTGCAACATCACTGGAGTGCCCAAAAGCACAAGGTGTGCAATACTCAGAGACATGGCCAAGGTAAGAAAGGCTGAAAGACGACCACCACTGAACAAGACACACAAGCTGAAACGTCAAGACTGGGCCAAGAAATATCTCAAGACTGATTTTTCTAAGGTTTTATGGACTGATGAAATGAGAGTGAGTCTTGATGGGCCAGATGGATGGGCCCGTGGCTGGATTGGTAAAGGGCAGAGAGCTCCAGTCCGACTCAGACGCCAGCAAGGTGGAGGTGGAGTACTGGTTTGGGCTGGTATCATCAAAGATGAGCTTGTGGGGCCTTTTCGGGTTGAGGATGGAGTCAAGCTCAACTCCCAGTCCTACTGCCAGTTTCTGGAAGACACCTTCTTCAAGCAGTGGTACAGGAAGAAGTCTGCATCCTTCAAGAAAAACATGATTTTCATGCAGGACAATGCTCCATCACACGCGTCCAAGTACTCCACAGCGTGGCTGGCAAGAAAGGGTATAAAAGAAGAAAATCTAATGACATGGCCTCCTTGTTCACCTGATCTGAACCCCATTGAGAACCTGTGGTCCATCATCAAATGTGAGATTTACAAGGAGGGAAAACAGTACACCTCTCTGAACAGTGTCTGGGAGGCTGTGGTTGCTGCTGCACGCAATGTTGATGGTGAACAGATCAAAACACTGACAGAATCCATGGATGGCAGACTTTTGAGTGTCCTTGCAAAGAAAGGTGGCTATATTGGTCACTGATTTTTTTTGTTATGTTTTTGAATGTCAGAAATGTATATTTGTGAATGTTGAGATATTATATTGGTTTCACTGGTAAAAATAAATAATTGAAATGGGTATATATTTGTTTTTTGTTAAGTTGCCTAATAATTATGCACAGTAATAGTCACCTGCACACACAGATATCCCCCTAAAATAGCTATAACTAAAAACAAACTAAAAACTACTTCCAAAAATATTCAGCTTTGATATTAATGAGTTTTTGGGGTTCATTGAGAACATGGTTGTTGTTCAATAATAAAATTAATCCTCAAAAATACAACTTGCCTAATAATTCTGCACTCCCTGTACAAACAAGTAATAATTACAGTTATGCATACAGAGGGTTTTTCATGAAACCAGACATTTTAGAGAATTAACAAGAATACAACGGCATAATTGAGGACAATATTCAAACTGCAAACATTGCCCACATGGTCAGGCCAATCACAGACTAGGTCAGTCATGGGGAACCCATGACTGACCTAGTCTGTGATTGGCCTGGCCAGTATTTTAGCTTCCATTAACATCTTCCACATTTTCGGCCTTGTCCACAACAGCAGCCTGCCTAGATTGAGTGTCAAGACATCTGGCAGACTAGTTTTACATAATGCCCCAGATTAGCTCTTCAATGAGATATCCAAGATGTCTTATTTGTTGTTTCCTACGCCCAGCCATTATAATGAACGCAGGTATTCTCCACCACCCTTAAACCTATTAGAATTAAAATTATCTTCACAAAGAACCTGTTCAGCAACATTACGCTGAGGGCAACTGAAGGAACAATAAAATAAAATAAATAAAACAAATGTCAAACAAAAAAGGTATGCACAGTCCTTGTCTACATCATACATACTTTGAATCAAATAAAATTAAATTAAAGTACATTTGTGATCACTGGAAAATATATTCCGCCTCTTGTTAAAATGCCAACTAACTCACCTTCTCAGTAAGCATTACTCTCAATTTAAAGATGGCTATACTTTTCCGTGTAATAATGTAATATGTGTCCTCACAAATATTCACACGTTGCAGTCAGGATTTTGTGAGTGCCATTTTACCTTATATTATATTGTTGCTTGCCTTGAGTGCAGGAATGCAGAACGGATTGTGTGTTTATATTATAGAGAGGACACATAACAATGAGATGTTTATAAAATAAGGCATTAGAGGGTCCTGGTCATTATAACGCATAGGGCCAACAGGTCCAATTATTTACATATATCTCCAGCATCACATAATGGCTTAATATCCTCCAACGACATGTAAACATTATGTATATTTTAGATTACATGATTTTTATTTACCGGTAATTAGTGTTAGGTTTCCTTACTCCTAGGACAACACTGGAACATGCATGTTTGTGTCTGTCCCAGTTTGGTGGGAGTTACACTCCCAGGCAACAGATTAGGGGGCTCCACACTGCGCACTGTCAGCATGAACGACATTGATCACCATACAGGTGTGTTCTACTAGTTAAAATAAAGGGCACATAATTCAAAATATATTGATATACATAATATAGAATTACTTCCATAGATGGGCTATATTATAGATTATTTGCATAATTTATTTATATAGCCACAAATACCGCAACTCTGGATACATTGAGCAAAAGAGCTGATACAGTAGGTTTTAACAACCTTGTTTCTAAGCTAAAAATTTAAAAAGGGAAAAAATGGGAAGGGAAATGCAGCTAGGTGGGTGAAGACAGAGGATCTATGTTATCTAGATTCTACATATTATAGAGCCATAATGGTTTCTTCACTGGTCTCATGGATAAAAAAAAAAAAACAACAACATAGAATTACAAACAGAGTAATAATATATGCACGAGTTCTATAGTAAAATATTAATATGTAAAAGTAAAACAGAATTCCTTGTGTGAGAAAAGATATTCCAAAGTACAATGTACGGTTCTAATTTTAGAGATTGTACTTTGAATGTATATAGAAATAGATTAAAGAATGTGAGATATGGACACTTATATGAGACAGTGTAAAATAAAAGTATAGAGCAGCCATTTAAACTACATACACGGTTATTGATTCAGGAAAAAAAAGGTGAAAATACTCCTGGTTTTAGAGAACAGGATAAGTCTGTGTTCTATATAAGTTTTCTTATTCTATATATATATATAACATTTTACTGTACACAGTTTAACGTAAGCATACAGCCCTAAATGGGCACCTAAGCACCATAACTACTACAGATACTTGTAGGGGTTATTAAGCAAGAAATCATTTGGTAACTTTCTCTCTCTCCTTTTGTTTTTGAGTTATTTAAATAAACAGGCTGTGAGAGGCAGGGCAGGATAGCCCAGAGCGTGTAGCCTGTCAAGTAAGATGGCCAATACGGAAGTAAAACATGTGTTTTATATAAAGAGCACGTGAACGGTAAGAGCCATGTTTTTTGTCAAACCACTTAAAGGTTTAACAGAAAACAGGAGGATGGCAACCACAGACTCCTGAAATCATAACCATATACCAGTAAATTGAGCTGCAGTAGTTATGGTGCTTAGAGTATTCCTTTAAAATCTCAGCAGAGTCACTCCCCGGATGTCTTCCTGAGTTCAACTGCTGAGCATCAGACGGTAGTACCAAAGTTCAATGTAATTAATATCTAAACTGTTCAACGTCAGGGCCGGACTGGCCCACCGGGATACCGGGAATTTTCCCGGTGGGCCGCGGCACCTGGGGGCTGCACAACTCTAACTCCCGATATAGAAGGAGCCCAGCGACCGTTTTCAATAATATCGTGGCCGCTGGCCGCATGTAGGTGCCGTTGGGTAGCTGGTCTGGTGGCATACTCTGAGGGGGCCACCTTGTTGCCAGTGGACCCATCTCATGTGGTGTATGACTGCTGTCAATATCAGGGAGTGTGCCAGGCAGCCGCCCAACCGGCACACTCACTGATACTGACAGCAGTACAGCTTACTACCGTGCTACCTCGCGGTTCCCACAATTCCCAGCACAACCACATCATAGAGCAGTGATTACTCTATGATGTTGATGCTGGAAGTTATGGGAACCGCGGGGGAGCATGGTAGTTAGCTCTGCCCCCTCCCTCAGTACTCCTGTGCTGACAGCTGAGATTTGCAAGGGTGGCTGTAAGAGACAAAAAGGAGAAAATTGGAGACAAGATACACTAAACGAGGAAAAAAAAAATTTAAAGGAGGGAATAAGAAACACAAAAAAAGGCAAGGAATTCATAAGGGAGTTAAAAGAAACACAAGAGAAGATGCATTTTTTTGTGTGTGTTTTGGGGGGGTGGGGGGATGCATTTTCGCCTGTGTCTCCTGCTCTCCCTGTAACTCAGTTCTTCAGCACGGGAGTTTATGCCGAAGAGCTAATTGACAGGTGAGAGAAAGACCTCTTATTAAATAGATTTTCCTTCCAATATATGCATTTTGCTAGCACAATGTACAGATAGACGTATTTGATGTGATCTTGACAGTAATACACACATATATATGTGCATGTATATTAATGTGTGTATTAGTAACATATATAGTTATGCCTATAAGGTTTTTATATTAAAGGAACACTATAGGTTCAGGAACACAAACATGCATTTCTGACCCTATAGTGCTAAAACTCCTGCCCCCCTAAATATTGTAACATCTTACTTGTATTCAGCTGCTGCCTCTGCCCCTGATCTGCCTGCTTGGCTGACTTAATCATAAGTGATTCTGTGAACCAATCACAATGCTTCTCCATAGGATTGGCTGAGACTGTCAAGGAGGCAGATCAAGGGCAGAGCCAGCACAAGTCAAACACAGCCCTGGCCAATAAGCATATCCTTATAGAGATGCATTAAACCAATGTATCTCTATGTGGAAAGTTCAGTGTCTGCATGCAGATGGCGGAGACACTGAATGTCAGTCACACCGTGCAGCACTGCCCCAGGAAGCAGCTTTAGCAGCCATCTGAGGAGTGGCCAGTGGAGTTATCACTAAGCTGTAATGTAAACATTGAATTTTCTAAGCTATAGTTATAGTTGAATTTAATAAGCTATAGTTGTTCTGATGACTATAGAGTCCCTTTAATTTTTTTTTAATGCATTCTAGGAGGGGTCACTGCAAGCCTGATATGCTCCTCTTATCTAGAGATGTCCCGAACAGTTCGCCGGAACATAGCTTGTTCGCGGTCGCCGCGGCGGGCGAACATCGCAACATATGCAATGTTCAGTCCACCCCCTATTCGTCATCATTGAGTAAACTTTTAACCTGTACCTCACAGTCAGCAGACACATTCCAGCCAATCAGCAGCAGACCCTCCCTCCCAGACGAATAGGGGGCGGACCAAACATTATTTATGATCGCCCGCCGCGGCGACCGCGAACAAGCTATGTTCCCCGGCGAACAGTTTCCGGCGAACTGTTCGGGACATCTCTAACTACTACTTATAAAAAAACTCACACGCTTACATGTACGCACAAGAGACAATGATAGAAAATAGATAATAAGAAATTCAAGCAAGAATGATTGTTTTTTGTAACGGAACCGCTGCACCCCGACCGGGTACCTTCCGCTGACGGATGCTCCTAGTGCTTTCCAAGGACTCCAAGCACTTCACCAGACACCATAACCACTGTAGACTCCCACGAACCGCCGCAGCTTGGTTGGGGTCTCGCCACGCTACCCACTCTGGATACTCAAGACCAGGATCTAGCTTCCAGTAGATGGACCTCTCCGAATTCCAGAGGGCAGGCACAGGAACAGCTCTTAGCAGAGCTCAGCAATAAAACCCTGGGGAGTATAGTGAATATAGCAATCCCCAGAGTGCAGTTCTCCAATCCCCCAAACATGAGTCGAGACTTCAGGAAGGTACAAGATGATCTGAGGTGCTAGCACACCCAGTCTGCTTTTATTTCCATCTTACACATAAAAGACCGCCCACAGGGGCGGGGTAAAACAGCCAATAGCATATTTAGAATCAGCACACTTTAAACATAAACCCTTCCAAAAATCACACAGATCCCTCCAGTGAATCAAAAGTTAGGTGGAAGTCCTTAATGACCGACCGCAAGCACAATTTCCTGCCCAAAACAGTTCCATGGATTTGGCTACACACACCGCTGACCTCGTTCGAAGGAACAAAGATGGCCGCTGCCACGTTTTCGTTTGTCGAATGGCGGCCACTTCGACTACTTCAGCACTTCGGCTGCATCCGAAGTGCCCATTTAAAGCTGCAGAATTGTTCCATATTATTTAAAGGTACAGTCTTATAAAATCCAATCTGCTAACCGAGTCTTTAACGGGTAATACCTTCCAGGGGCCATAGTCTTAACGGGTATTATTACCCAAAGTCTCAATATGTCCCCCGACAGTTCTTAAAGGGCCAGCAGTCGCACAATAAAGTACAATATGCCCAAATGATGCACCTGAAGGGCCAAATCTCCCAGGGACCATAATCACTGGGCAGGAGGCTAGCAACCAGGCTTCTCCAGTTCTCAGTGGCGAGGTTGGTTTCGTCACATCTCTCCCCCTTTCCAACAAGACTAACAGGGTACCTGACCTCCTGCCGGTCAGTGCCCTTGTTAGTCCAGCAGCCCACCCACAAAGCAGAAAAAACAGTACAGCCCACCCACAATAAATGGTTACTACACCTGGGTAGAGGAGAATCTTGTCCATGTCCAGGTGCCTCACCACGGCTGTGTGGGGGACCGGTAGGCTGTCTTGGTGGGTTGCTGAGTGGGCAGAGACCAGCGGTACTCTGTCCTGGTGCCAGCACTACCACCGGAGTAGTCTGGTTGGAGCCGGGTTGCTGGAGACGGACTGTCTCCCCCTTGGTTGCATAGCTCTGCTGCGGAATGGGGAGACCGGTTGTCTCCCCCTTGGATACACAGTTCTGTCGTGGGGGGGTAGGACCGACCATCCCTACCCCCTGTGTGGTAAGTGCAGAGACCACGGTCCCATCTGCACCGGTGGGGGGCTTACAGTCTCCCCCTGGTACATTAAACTGCCGCTGGGGAGATGGGGTAACAGGCTCCTCTCCCACTAGAACACTCTGCCGCTGGGGAAAGGAGACTGGGCTCTCTATTCCCTGCACATTACGGATCCGCCGCTGGGGAGAGGTGGTAGCAAGCTCCTCTCCCATACATACTTTCCGCCTTTGTGGAGGGAGACCGACTGTCTCTCCTCCCAATACAGTGTCCTGCTGCTGGGGAAAGGAGACTGGGCTCTCTATTCCCTGCATATCAATGATCCGCCGCTGGGGAGAGGTGGTAGCAAGCTCCTCTCCCATACATACTTCCATCATCTGTCGAGGGAGACCGACTGTCTCTCCTCCCAATACAGTGTCCTGCTGCTGGGGAAAGGAGACTGGGCTCTCTATTCCCTGCATATCAATGATCCGCCGCTGGGGAGAGGTGGTAGCAAGCTCCTCTCCCATACATACTTCCATCATCTGTCGAGGGAGACCGACTGTCTCTTCTCCCAATACAGTGTCCTGCTGCTGGGGAAAGGAGACTGGGCTCTCTATTCCCTGCATATCAATGATCCGCCGCTGGGGAGAGGTGGTAGCAAGCTCCTCTCCCATACATACTTCCATCATCTGTCGAGGGAGACCGACTGTCTCTTTTCCCAATACAGTGTCCTGCTGCTGGGGAAAGGAGACTGGGCTCTCTATTCCCTGCTGGACTCTCTGCCGCTGGGGAGGAAGGACGGCACCTTCTGCTCCCTGGGGTACACACTGCCGCTGGGGAGGAAGGAGGGCACCTTCAGCTCCCTGGGACACACACTGCCGCTGGGGAGGAAGGACGGCACCTTCTGCTCCATGGGGTACACACTGCCGCTGGGGAGGAAGGACAGCACCTTCAGCTCCCTGGGACTCACACTGCCGCTGGGGAGGTTGGGGCCGAATGGAGCTAAGGAAGCGGTGGTAGTCCTGCTCCAAGGCCCACTCCCGAGTAACTTGGTAAGTGAGGTCTTGTCCCAACTCAATAGCTGAAGGCAAGGGCAGCATCTTTTTCCGGTACCGATAAATAGCCCAGTACCGTGACACCTCTGGACTCCCAAAGTCATCATCTTCCTGCATGGCCCTGAGCAACAGGCCGGGACCATAGTATCCCTCCCCCTCTGGCTGGACCTCCTCTGTCACCCAAGTGTCTCGCTGGACTGCGTACCACCACAGCGCCCGGTACGAGTCATCCCGTATCACCTCTCTCTGAACTAGAAACTCAAGGTATCTTACCCACTCCGTCAAGGGTTGTTCTCCCAGGATTCCCATCTGCTGGGCCACTTATTGCTGCCAGCGCTGTGCTCTATTTGGAAGCTTCTTCCTCCGCCGCAGCTGTGCGACCTCCAGGGACTCCTGCCAGAGCTCTTGCATTATAGTCTCTCTATAACTCAGTTCCACCTTGTCTGACACACGACCATATTTTTTCAGTGTGCCTTGCAATCTCCGCTGGAACTCCTCCACGTATGGGGTCGCTGTGTAGGGGCTTCCAAACTCCATGCTGCTGTGAACAGGGGCGCTGTACAGATACTAGCGTTGCCCTCAATTGTAATTCCAAACGTTACCAGTGTCTCCGAGCTGCTTCTCCTCGCACTAGGACGCCATCCCACCGCTGCCACCAATGTAACGGAACCGCTGCACCCCGACCGGGTACCTTCCGCTGACGGATGCTCCTAGTGCTTTCCAAGGACTCCAAGCACTTCACCAGACACCATAACCACTGTAGACTCCCACGAACCGCCGCAGCTTGGTTGGGGTCTCGCCACGCTACCCACTCTGGATACTCAAGACCAGGATCTAGCTTCCAGTAGATGGACCTCTCCGAATTCCAGAGGGCAGGCACAGGAACAGCTCTTAGCAGAGCTCAGCAATAAAACCCTGGGGAGTATAGTGATTATAGCAATCCCCAGAGTGCAGTTCTCCAATCCCCCAAACATGAATCGAGACTTCAGGAAGGTACAAGATGATCTGAGGTGCTAGCACACCCAGTCTGCTTTTATTTCCATCTTACATATAAAAGACCGCCCACAGGGGCGGGGTAAAACAGCCAATAGCATAACGGTTGCAACCCACAAGTTCCCTCCACTCAGATAACCAGTTAACATAATTATACAGCTAAGAAAACTACAGTTTTTATACATGGGCTATAACTTTAAATCCATACATCCAATCTTCATAAAAACTGCATATTTAGAATCAGCACACTTTAAACATAAACCTTTCCAAAAATCACACAGATCCCTCCAGTGAATCAAAAGTTAGGTGGAAGTCCTTTATGACCGACCGCAAGCACAATTTCCTGCCCAAAACAGTTCCATAGATTTGGGCTGTGCGGTCGGTCAATTCCATGCAGAAAAACGGCTAAGTCCCATTCGAACGGGCGTTCGAATATTCGAACGGGACTTAGTCTCTGAAGCTGAAAAACGAAGCGTAAAAGAAGGTAAGGGTCAGCGGTGTTCGGTAGAGTGTGTAGCCGATTTCAGTTCCATGTATTTGGCTACACACACCGCTGACCTCGTTCGAAGGAACAAAGATGGCCGCCGCCACATGTTCGTTTGTCGAATGGCGGCCACTTCGACTACTTTGGCACTTCGGCTGCATCCGAAGTGCCCATTTAAAGCTGCAGAATTGTTCCATATTATTTAAAGGTACAGTCTTATAAAATCCAATCTGCTAACCGAGTCTTTAACGGGTAATACCTTCCAGGGGCCATAGTCTTAACGGGTATTATTACCCAAAGTCTCAATATGTCCCCCGACAGTTCTTAAAGGGCCAGCAGTAGCACAATAAAGTACAATATGCCCAAATGATGCACCTGAAGGGCCAAATCTCCCAGGGACCATAATCACTGGGCAGGAGGCTAGCAACCAGGCTTCTCCAGTTCTCAGTGGCGAGGTTGGTTTCGTCACAGTTTTAAATAGTGGGTAAGGCAGATATATGTTAGGTTACATAGCAGAATACAAGATTTAGGAAAAGTGAAAGATGAACTTGCAAATGGACAATGAAAAATATACTTACACTGAAATTTATTTTCCCCCCCTCTAATCCATTTTCCACAGTAGCGTACTTTGAAATAACCTTATCTAGCATTCCTGTGATAAATATTGTTTTGCTTGAGTGTGTGGGTTAGTAGAAGCAATTTAATGTGTTTCTTTATTATATCAGCAAACAAAACCCAAGGTGGAAGGGAAAGTTTTGAAGAACATTTGGAAACGAGCAAAGATAAAATTATGATAAAAAAAGCTTTCTGATGTTCCGCCCTTGTTTGCCAGAAGAGGATCTAAAAGAAGTGACTGATATATATTTTCATACTGATTTGGTAATACACATGCAGCTACACTATTACAACATCCAGATGATTACAAAACTCTATGGGAAATAAAAGTTGCGCAATTTCTTCTAAAGTTTGGAGAACTATATTACTTCCATTTCTTCAGCTCCTAAACTATCTGCATTGTACTTTACTTCTTACGATACAGTTTCGTGTGGATTTTAATAATCCCCAAAAAACAATAACTGATCTAAAAAGGGATGCCAGATATGTGTGTGTAAACAAGAAGATCAAGTTTTGTCAGATTGTTAAATGTGAACTATACAATGTATAGATGAAAAGACACACGTAGATTTTGTAGTGCCTAAAATACTTTAATGGTTCTTCAAAGCACCATTACCACCTCAGTGATTTGAAGTGGTCATGGTGCGTGCAGTCTGTATGTGCAGAATTACGCTATGAAATACTGAACATATATTTTTTAACCCCCCAGCTGTCGGAAGTGTAACTCCGACTATGGCAGCGTCATGGGGGACTATTATGTCTATGCATAGATGCTCCTTCATGTGGGATCTGGAGACACTGAATGTCATAAACCTGCTTGATAAGAATACAGGCTCCTGATAGGGACCCGGCTGCAAAATGGTTTACCCCACTACCAGGAGACGGGGCCAGTGCACTGTTCACATCATGATCCTTAAAGTGGGTTGCAATGGCTATGATAATTGGAGTAACCGTTTAAACTGCAGTA
The DNA here is from genome assembly GCF_036172605.1 of Pelobates fuscus. Taxonomy (NCBI): domain Eukaryota; kingdom Metazoa; phylum Chordata; class Amphibia; order Anura; family Pelobatidae; genus Pelobates; species Pelobates fuscus. The sequence continues at coordinate 29,243,424 of NC_086326.1, read as the reverse complement.
GCACACATGGCATTCTGGGAACATACTCTAAGCATTGTATAGCTGTAGTTTATAAAAAATACAATAATATGCTGCAATTTATACGGCTGAATAATATCAAAAAAATATATCTGCTTGGCTAGCAATTTGACAAGTACAATGCAAGGATTACATTTTATCATTTTTAGGGTGTCACCAATTTTCATGACAAAGAGAATGGTCAATTCATCGCAGAAAAACTGTTTTATCAACATAAATAGTGTCAATTAAAGGGACATTAACACGATTTTTTAAAAACTTTTATCCATCCTTACCTTCAAACGAGACTGCAGATCAGTTGTTTGCTTTTAAGAATAAGTGATGTTTTTTTGATTGTGTATCAAACTTTTGAAGTCTTTACATGGCATCTACCTTGTATACAATTAAAGCATGTTTTTAGATACATATACACCCATATAACCCATAGAACCCATATACACAAACACACATTATGGAAAAACAGTATACACATACCCTACTTACAAAGCTGGCAGCTCAAGGAGACAGGAGAGTGTAAATCTGGGTTCAAAAAACGGCCAGATTATTTCTTGATGAGGATTCTAAACATTCTAAAAACAAAAAACAAAAAAAACACACACACATTTCATTGACCACCTCAAAAAACACATGTTTTCAACACCTTGAGAAACTAATTTCAAATATTGTGTGGCGGGCAAACATGTTAGTTTAACTAATTCAAAGTGAGAGCTTACATTCAACAACCAAATATTTATTCACACACACTAGTCACAAAGACACTACCCTTAAAAAAATCACAAGCAAATGCTAAAATTTGGATCACAGCATTTAACTCTAAAAGCCTAACGTGCAGCAGCATTGTACAGCTGAATGTACAACATGACTTCAAATATAAGCTTACTCAAAAATTTGCATATTTAAACCTCATGTCTGGGCAATATTCATGTAAGTGAATAGGTTAATTATTACTTAAAAGTTATTTCATGTTTTAAATGTCAGTCAAAGTACCATAAGCACTTATCATAATTTGAATTTGCTTGGTTCTTAGAGGACTCTTAGCGGACTCACTTTTCTGAAAGTGTGTGAAAATCACTGCAACTAAAGATCGCCCATAGCTGTCAATCAAGCAGCCTGGAACACTTTTCAAATGCTTTAATATTTTCCAATAAATGTTTAAAAATATATATTAAAATATCAGAAAATATATCATTTATAAAAAAAGATACATCCATATATAAAAAAAATATCAAAATATTAACATATTTTTCATTTTATTAAATCATTTGAAAAGTTTATGCAAAACTATTAAATCTCCTGAAAATCTTATCGAAAAATATTAAATCGAGGTCTTAGTTCTAGGTTGCTTATATCAATTTTGTCCAATTGCATGTGCAACATGGAAGGCTCAATTCACACAATAAGGGGGCCTCCATCCTGCCATGCCTTGTCTGTGCCTTTCCCAATACTAAAATACAGTTTAGTCACGAAACAGTTAACCAGGCTATTTATAGCTGAAATAGCTGCAATTTGGCTGCTAGAGGTTCTAATGACATTCTAATCAACCTATGGCATGTGTAGACTGCTCTCTGGAGGATAAACTACTTATTCCATAAACTCCTGCTGGACAGGATAAGATCTTACTCCACAGACTTCAAGTGTGGTTGGCTAATGCATCTGAGCGACTGAAAAAGTTAAACTTTTTTTTCCTCAAATCAATTTTTGCCCAACATTGTTCTCAAGTTACGAGTTATTAAAGGGGCACTGTCACCATCTGGGGACTTTGCATAATTTGCAAAGACCCTTGACGGTGACATCACCGCTGAGGGTCTGGTGGCCAAAGGGGGGCGGGTGGCAGGCAAAGGTGATTTTAACTTGCCTGAAACTGTCTCTTGTTTTTCAAACAATATTGAATAAATTGCAACGCTGAATAAATCAAAGCCATTGTTGAATCAATGCACAATTTCAGAGACCAAACCCACCAGTAATGTTCAGGTAGGTACATATCAATTTTATATATTTGTTAGCAATTTCATTAGCACAATGTCAACATTACATTTAATAACTGCCTTAATTGAACCTTTCCACCATGGGAAAAATTACATCACCCTGGACACAGAAGTGCTACAGAGGTTACTTACGTCTGCTACATTACTAACCCCAGTAAACACTGTTATGCTTATTGAGATGAGGAAATAAGAAACTTTGATGACAAAACTTTAAAGAGATAGTACCTGACTTCCAGATACGTCTAAGTGCCCCAAGTTCAAACTTATCTGTATATTACCCTACAGGCGCTGCATTTGTCCAAGATTTTAATCACTACAGTGCGCTATATTAGTTAGGGTATCAGGAAGACCTTTCCCCACCCCATTGTAAGGAGTCAAACTGTTTTAAAATGGTTTGACATTTTACCTGGGATCCTCTGAGCACACTCTCCACGCCTACACTACCTCATCCAGACAGCCGGAAGGTCTCACTAGCTAGCTCACTGGCTGAGAGTCTGAGCTAATTGCTCTGGGACAATGAGCTAAATCCTACAGTGTCATTTTTAGCTCAGACAGAGCACTTCCAGCTCTCCGACTGAGGTAGTGGAGGCATGGAGCAGTGTATGGCACACCTCAGGTAAAAAGGTCAAATCACTCTAAAATGGTTTGATCCCTTTGGGGGTGCCAGGACACTCCTGCCACCATAACCACTAAAGCATGAGATATTGGTCTTACTTCAACAAATATGTATTTTTCCTACAATGCCACCTTGACTGAAAGTAGTTGACCTAAAAATGTTTATTTTTCATTAAATTGCATAAGTTGAGACTGTGACAGTTTTGCTTTTACATATTATGGGGAGCAGGGTGCAACATGAAAAAATATACTGCCTTATGGAAATCTGTAAACAGAAATCATCATGTTTGCTTGGAATGTGTATTTGACAACAAAACAATGACAATAAGTTTGGAACTTTGTAATGAGCAGGCACGACAGGCTGTGTTTTTTTTTTTCGTTTTCATGCCTCACCTTTTGAGAGACTTATTTGACTTTTTTTTTGTTTTTTTTCCTGGTGATTTCTCAATTTTTTTTATTTTTTTTAAACTTTACTCCCAAAATGCTTTTGTACAGGAGATAACCATTACATAGGTATTCACTAAGCTCCAAATTCAAATCCGAATTGAAAAAAACAAGAGGTAAAAATAGTTGATCTGGAAAAATTCTTCATATCCTCTATTGTCGCTATTAGCCTGCGTTTTGGAAGAAATTGTGAGTTTAGTGAATAGCCCTGTATTATTTGTAATGGATGAGACTGTAAGCTCTTCATCCTATTGTTCCTGTAATCTTTTGTAATTGTCTCATTTACTGTTAAATCTACCCCTCCTATAATATCGTAACGCGCTACGGAATTTGTTGGCGCTATATAAATGCCAATAATAATAATAACAATAATAATATATATGTGAGATAACATTAAGTGGTCTTGCTATGCAAGAACACTTAATAAAGAGGTAACCCTCCACAGACATGAGTTTGGTTGCCCATATGTGCCATGTTTTCGAGACACACGTGGCATGTTAGTGTCACAATGTATATGTTATAAGCTGTCAGAAGGAAATCAGGGTTTAAAACTAGTTATTAGGGGGAGGAGGGGGGACCCTAAAACCAAAACATATCTAAACATATAGCACTTTTAACTTCCTATCCAGCAGCAGGAAACTACAATTACTGTTTATATCTCCTAGCCAGGCCTCAATTAGTAATATAATAATAAATGGCATTATAAATAGATTGGCAGCAGTCATGTTATGTTATTTATCAGAATTAGAAGGAAATTACATAAAATGCAGTACTAGCAGCACTCCTTATCCTCCCTCCAAGTTATGGCTAAGTCTCCCTCCCTGCCAGGCCCTGCTTTTATACACCAGTTTATAAATAGTATCTGGGCGGTTATTCCCCTCTATTGCACCAGGCTATGAGTAAGAGGACAGGACACGCCAGTGTCTGTTACATGTTTTGTTAATAAAGTTTGATGGAAGGAAAAGGGGGGAAAAAAAAGGGCAGCAGTTACCAGGGAAACGCGAGAGCGCGCAGCAGGCCGGCTGACTGACTGAGTGAGTGGTGGGAGCGCGCGGTGCAGGCTGGTTAGTGAGTGCACACTTACTGACGGTGGGTGTCACTTACCGCGGCGGGATCCCGGTGAGTCCCCGCTGAGCCTCTCCCCGCCCCCTCCTGCTCACCGGACGCGGGCCTTGCTCCTCCCCGCTGGATGGGCTGGGTATCAGCAGTGACAGGATCCTCAGTGAGGGAGGCCCAGGAGCTGCCCGCGGCCTCCTCCCGACAGGTGTCCTCCTCCTCCTCCTCCCCAGCCAGCTCCTCTCACTGATACCCCGGGACAGAGCTCCCAGCCAGCCAGCTCCTCTCACTGATACCCCGGGACAGAGCTCCCCCTCCCAGGCAGCTCCTCTCACTGATACCCCGGGACAGAGCTCCCCCCCCCAGGCAGCTCCTCTCACTGATACCCCGGGACAGAGCCCATCGCAGGGCTCAGAGGGGGCGCTCTGACACCCCCCCCCCCCCCCATCACACAGCATTCAGCATTGGCCATGAGACCAGCAGCACTCCGGTGAGGGAGCCAGCCTGCACTCAGACCAGCTACCCGGGGGACCCCCCCTGCCTACCCCCCATCACACAGCATTCAGCATTGGCCATGAGTCCAGCAGCACTCCGGTGAGGGAGCCAGCCTGCACTCAGACCAGCTACCCGGGGGCCCTGCCCCCCCATCACAGAGGACATGTCTTTCTTTAATTTCCGTAAGCTCTTCAAGCTCGGGGGAGAGAAGAAGAAGAAGCAGTACGAGCACGTGAAGAGGGACGTCAACCCGGAGGAGTACTGGGAGATTGTCGGGGAGCTGGGAGATGGAGCTTTTGGTAAAGTGTACAAGGTGAGGGGAGCTCTGGGATGGAGCTTTTGGTAAAGTGTAGAAGATGAGGGTAGCTCTGGTATGGAGCCTTTAGTATAGTGAAGAGATTTTTTGTAAAGTGTACAAGGTGAGGGGAGCTCAGGGATGGAGCTTTGGTAAAGTGTACAAGGTGAGGGGAGCTCAGGGATGGAGCTTTGGTAAAGTGTACAAGGTGAGGGGAGCTCAGGGATGGAGCTTTGGTAAAGTGTAGAAGGTGAGGGGAGCTCTGGGATGGAGCCTTTAGTATAGTGAAGAGATTTTTTGTAAAGTGTACAAGGTGAGGGGAGCTCAGGGATGGAGCTTTGGTAAAGTGTACAAGGTGAGGGGAGCTCAGGGATGGAGCTTTGGTAAAGTGTACAAGGTGAGGGGAGCTCAGGGATGGAGCTTTGGTAAAGTGTAGAAGATGAGGGGAGCTCTGGGATGGAGCCTTTAGTATAGTGAAGAGATTTTTTGTAAAGTGTACAAGGTGAGGGGAGCTCAGGGATGGAGCTTTGGTAAAGTGTACAAGGTGAGGGGAGCTCAGGGATGGAGCTTTGGTAAAGTGTACAAGGTGAGGGGAGCTCTGGGATGGGGCCGTTAGCCTGGTGAATGTGATTGGGGCAAATGAGTCTTTGGTAAAGTGTACAATGTGAGGGGAGCTCTGGGATGAGTCTTTCACAAAGTGAATGTGGTTTAGGGGAGTGAGCCTTTGCTAAAGTGGACATGGTTCGGGGAGCTCTGGGATGGAGCTTTTGGCAAAGTGTACATGGTGAGTGTAGCTTGGGGATGGAGCTTTGGCAAAGTATATGTAAAGGAGAGCTCTGAGATGGAGCCTTTACTGTAGTGTTGTGTTTGGGGGAGGGGATGCTGGGGGATGGAGCCTTTGACAGAATGAATGTAATCAGGACGATGGAGCCTTTGGCCCACTGAATGTGATCACAGGGATGGAACTTTTGGCAAAGGCCTCATAGTTTGGGAATAGACTTTGGGGAAGTTAATGTGATCCGTGGATAATGCTTTTGGCAAAGTGTTAAATGTGACAAGAGCTGAAGGATGGAGCCTTTGGCACATTTGTCAAATAGTTTTTTATTAAAATATTTAAAATTTTACAATAAAATTAACAATCTATGTGAGATAAGTAAATATATTGATACAACAAACACTTTTTAGTGATCGAGCGAATGGAGCTTTTTGCAAATTGTGGTGAAGTGAGCTTAGGGAAATGTGTGCAAGGTGATCAGTTGGTAAGATTTTACAAGCTAAAGGGTGTGCCTAAAAATAAAGGAAGGTGTTAGAGAAAGGTTATATGAGAAAGATGTGCTGTCATTATAAGGCAGACGTGGACAGACAGTGACCTCATCCACAGGTCTATCAATACTTCAATTTAAAGGAACTCACTAGACGACTGGAGTACTTTAGCTTGTTGAAGTGCTTTATGTACCAAGAGTGTGTACTCCTTATATAATTTGGACAAAGGTATGCAGTGTTTCCACGCTATTTTTAGATCTAACCCCAATTAAATTTTTTTTAAAGGAATACGCTACACACCTAAAGCACTAGAGCCGGTTGGAGTGCTTTTAAAGTGAATTGGACAAACTAATGCAGCTTTTCCACGCTGTTTTTAGATACAGCCCCAATTTAAAAAAAATGCATGATTGAATGCATATATTTTTCCAATTGGGTATGTCTACTAAATTGTGAAAATAAATTTTTCCATTGGAGTGTTCCTTTAAAATTGCAATAGTCTATGCAGGAAATTGTTAGAAAATGATTTCATAATTTACAGAGTGTAGCATATTTTCATACAAGTAAGATTGTACATCATTTGAGATCAGTTCATAGCTTCCTGCATAGTTAAAACATAAATAAATAAAGTAAAATAAATTGGTAGCTTTTGGCTTAAAAGGACACTATAGTCACCAAAACAACTTTAGCTTAATGAAGCAGTTTTGTTGTATACATCATGCCCCTGCAGTCTCACTGCTCAATTCGCTGCCGTTTAGGAGTTACATCACTTTGTTTATACGGCCCTGGTCACACCTCCACGCATGTGACTTACACAGCCTTTCTAAACACTTCATGTAAAGACTCATCTAATGTTTTCACTTCCTTTATTGCAAATTCTGTTTAATATATAATTTCTTATCTCCTGCTCTGTAACAGCTTGCTAGACCCTGCAGGAGCCTCTTGTATGTGATTTAAAGTTACATTTACAGAGCAGGAGATATAATATAAGTTACTTCGCATTGAAAATAAAACCATTTTGTTTAAATGCAGTCAGTGTCAGTCGCAGCCAGGGGAGGTGGGGCTAGGGCTGCAAGGACATAAACAAAAGTGATTTAACTCCTAAATGGCAGTGAATTGAGCAGTGAAACTACATGGGCCTGATATATAGACAAAAAATGGTTTATTGAGCTAACGTTATGGGGACTATATTGTCCCTTTAACATCTTTATGGCAAGGTTTAGAAAAAATCCTTGGTATCCTTAGTGTTGGTATATGTGGTTAAACCTCGAGGGTTTAATATTTTTTTTTGTAATATGTTTTTATTGTTTTGAAGAGACATAAGGAAATGGGGTACAGAAAGGAAGAAGGGTAGACACAGGGGTAACATCTTAGAGTGTATACAAATCCATTGTCATCCTGCTAGAGTATGGGCATACAACAAGAGGTTAATAATTGACATTGATTGTTTCTGTAGAAGCAGGCCGTTGCATCATATTTTTGAGTCAGGAAAACTCTTCCTGGCTCCTCCAAAACCCTTCCCTAAATTGCAAGATGATGCATGTTGCCCATGAAAGGGAAGTGATGTTGTTATATGCTGGAATAATCCTGTTAAAAAAAAAAAATCTTCAGTGTTCATTATATCATTTGCTTTGCAGAAATAAAGCAAATAAATAATAATTATACCAGTTTTCCTTAACTGATGGATCTGGACTCGAAAAGATTGCCCCCTCCCCATTTGTTTGAACAGGCTTATCAAATCCACCAGGAGCCAAGTAATTGTCGTAAGCATCATTGCCGTTTCAGTCAAAGGAAGATTCGTTTCAAAGGAGGAATCTTTGCAATATTTATTTTGATGTCAATTAATTGTTACACTTGGAGAATAGGTCACTGAGCTTATTTCCTAATTGAAAAAATGGGTTGCCAAGCTAATTCCATATATGCAATTTGGGTTCCCATACGATATTCGGCCAGTTCCTCAAGACTCGACAAAGCTCCAGGGATAAATGTGTGACTTTTACACACATGGGTGCTGAGGAAATGGTTGATTGAGGCTGTGGTTTTAATGTGCACCTTTAGTTGATTTACTCTTCTTGTCATGAGACCTTCCTGCTTCCACTGTATGTTTTTCTGCAACACAGGTTGCAAGGGACCAATGAAAGTGTCATTTTGTTATGGGAAAGTGGTAGAATGCAGAGCAACACTGCAGGAAGAAACAAAATCCTGGACAGAAAGGAAAGATTGATCTGTTTAACAGTCCCCACCCCCTGCTTCCTTTTCACCCTTCCCTGCCAAAGAGCTTCTTATTTCAGTCATTCAATCTGTTGGTAAATGTACAGTTTATGCAGACATGTGATTGTCTTGTGTTAGAATTGGTAATGTTGGAAATGTAGAGTAACTCTGCCAATGTAAAGCTATAGGGGATTATATGTGAAACACCAAACTGTAGTGAGTGGTAAAATTTAGTGAAACAGGGCTTTTTACTAAAGTTAGAATTCAGAGTGAATTTCGAAGGCCATAGTAGCTGACTTAGGGAATTTTTGTAGTTCGACTATTTTGACTTTAAAGTGGACATGTAATGAAGAAAATTCACTTACCTAAAATGGCTTCCAGATACACGGAATACACTATATCACAAAGATACGTGGTTTATTCAATGTAAAATATATTGATTTACTAACCTTTTCTCAGTTCCAGCGTCACTTAGTGGGTGTCACTCTTTGTTTAACACTCACCGTGGGGCCGTCCTCCACAGTCTTGTTTGATTTGCCCTGCTTGGGGATGCATTCTCCTCAGTGAAGTCGGCAGTTTGGCTTTGTTGCCGGTGTCGCAACAGAGTGACATCATATTATTCCATTCCTATACTCCCTAGCTGGCACTAGAAGCGCTGGTGGTGGTGTTGCCATAGCAACCATAGCGCATGTGCAGTGGTTGCTATGGGTGGATAGCAGAGGGAACTCTTCTGGGAGGTATTTTCTGCTCTCCCTTGTCAGTCAGTTCCTTGGCACGCCAAGAAATTCCATGACAGCTGGGAGAAAAAAAATATTTTTAAAAAGGTTTTTCTCCTGATCTATAAATTTGCTAGCACAACGTATAGATATATTCTTATGCTCAATCTAATGAACATAGGTTGTTTGGGGCATGACCGGTCCGCTTTAAATGATAACATTACTTTGAATTCCCTAATTACTTTTAATAACCGTCAAAGCACTGATGTGGAAAAGGTCGCCAACTTTGCTATAGTCCCAGCTACACTATTTTAACTTAAAGTTTGCGATTTTGTTTTTGGTTCACTGCAGTTTATTTGTTAAGCCCCCTAGATCAGGGGTAGGCAACCTTTTAGCAGCACTGTGCCGAAATAGGATTGTGATGTCCCGTAGCGTGCCGGTCTTTTTTTTTTTTTTTAAATTGAGGTGTGTATGTTGCTGTATTCTGCTTGTGTTAGTTATACTGTAGTTGCTTTGTATCGTTGCATTTGTGCTTATATGAGCGATTATATTGTATATGTTCATGAGTAGTTTGTGGTATCGTATATGATATCTAGGAATGTTGGCTGTGTATGGGGGCTGCTTGTGGAATTGTGTGTGTGGATGGTCACATTGTGTGTTTGGTAGTGTGTGTGTATGTGTGGGGGCTGTTTGGGTTATTTCATGTGAGAGGCTGCATGTGGTGTTATGTGCATGTATGTGGATTGTCAGTGGTGTTGAGTTTGTGCGGATTGTGTGTATATTTGTATGTGGGCTGTTTGTATTATTTGTATAAGGGGAGGGTTATTATGCATCTCTGTGTATATCTAGCAGTGTGAGTGGTTTCCCTGGGTTCCAATGGGGACCAGACTTGCCAGGTACAAGTCAAGGACAGGAGCTGCAGGCTGCTCTACTCCAGTGTGGATTCCCATTCACAAGTGCTGGAATGAAGTGATCTGAGATCACTTCCTCTACGTGCCGCAATGCATAAATTGAGGATTGCCCATCACCACCTTTTCATATAAGCAGATTTCTGGGACTCCTGATAGGCCGGAGCCTGTTTGGCTCTAGCAGCCTTGAGTGCCGTGCAAAGACACCTTGAGTGCCGTGCATGGCACTAGTGCCGTAGGTTGCCTACCCCTGCCCTAGATCTTAATTTTCTAAGTTATATATGTTTTATAACACAGATGGTAGCTCTTTCTTGTTTACACTTATCAGTTTTCGATATATGGAAGTCAAAATGGCTAATTAGTTTACTGTTTGACACAAACAAGCATATTACATTTTCAATGCTAAAATAATTCAGGTGGCTTACAGAAAACCTAGATCCATGTGTATATGAAGAGGGATCTATCTTTCTGATTATAGTGTTTTACCAGTATATGTTTATGGTATCATATGGAGGTATAACAGATGTATTCTTCCCTGTTTGACACCGCAATCTTACTGTGATTGCAGTGTTCTTATTCCTTGCAATCTTACAAGAACACATTGCCCACTGGTGTGACAGGATAATACACAGCATTGTTTCTTTAACAGAATTTCCTCAGCAAGAGGAAGTGTCACTGGCAATTATTTATTAGCCTTTGATTAGTAATGTGGCTGTCATTTAGCTTAGGGAATGCTATCAGTATACAGCAATCTTCACTCCCTCTGCTAGAATCTGCCTTGAGGTTATAAATATTAACACCAGATTGTGGTTTTGTTTGTTTTTTGTGTGTTTATTTTTTTTACATTTTGTTCCTGTGTAAATCTCATTTAAACATGTTCATGTTTGTACTTCTGAACCATAAAGAAAAGTGGCATATCTAGCAACAATCTTTTGCCTCTGGATCTATAGCTTGGATTTTGAATTTAGTTATTTCTCTTCGTCCTTGAGGTACATATCATAACAAGATACAGTGACGAATGTATAGTCACCTGTCATCTGTCACCTTTTTTCTTTTCTTGTTGTTGTGGTGCTCTGCTGTGCCCCCCTGGGTAACCTAACTTTCGTTTTTTCTCTCCTGGAATTACATTGCTTTGGAGTAGGGACTACGCTTCCTTATTTAGAAACTGCGGGCTGACACAAGCTGGTGCTTTATTCCAAAAACATAACATACAGGGATATCATTTCTAATTAGTGGGGTAATAGCTGCTTGATCCAAGGAGATTTCTGACTGCATTTTGGGGTCAAGAAGGAATTTTTCCCTAGTTTGTTGCAAAATTGGAAGCGCTTCAGACTGTGTTTTTGACGCCTTTTGGATCAACAGGAAAAACATATATGAGGAAGGCTGAACTTGATGGACGCAAGTCTTTTTTTTCTGTCATATGGTGGCAGTCACATATGGGTTTTGCTCCTCCCTGTGGACAAGACTTTTAACAAGCTTATTAAAAAGGATCCTCCCCCTTTGGGTATAAAGGCTCAGACCGCAAAACCTACCCCAGTCTTCTTTCTTGTCCCGATAGGGATGGACAGGACTTCGTCGTTGGTGAGACACACAGGTTGCTGTCTGGGGGATCCGGTCCGAGAGCTGCCCGGGTGGTAAGCTGAGTGGCCCATGCTCCGTTTTCTTAATCGTTACGGAGCATACTGAGGTCTGTAATTTATGCCGAGAAAGTTTCCGGCAAATACTTCCGGGAGGCGGAGCTCGCTCTGAGCAAGCGCACAGCGGTGGAACGCACGCCCGGGTGGTGTTTGCGTTCCACCTAAGCTTCCGGGTGCGCAAAGACGCATGCGCAAACGGAAGCTTAAAGAGATATTGCAAAAAAAAAAAAAACGCGAAAATTTGAATTTAAAAGCTGTGCTAGTACCCACTGACAGCATGATGCAGAACAGAAGAGGTACGCCGTGTCACCTGCCCCCCCACACGGCTCAGAGGTATTTTGAGGTAAGATTTACAGAAAATAGATCTTTACTTTGAAATACTTTCTGAAGGAGAAAATACTTTCTAAGGAGTATCCGTTTAATTTTTACAGATATGTCTAGTCCACCTGAGATGGATAAAGAGAAACTAACTCCCACGCCTAGAAAGGCTACGGTGAAGTCCAAACATATTGTTTGCAGCGAATGTGCAACTCCCCTCCCAGACGGGTCTAGGAAGAAAATATGCAGTCTGTGTACTGCAAACTCGTTGGAAAGAGAGAAGCAAAAGGATATGCAATCTTTCCTATCCTGGTTCCAGGAGAGTTTGTCCCAGACCTTGGACACGATTAAGGATTCTAAGAGGGTAGAAGCCCCCAGTCAACGAAAGATCAATAAAAGAAAAATAGTTTCCTCATCTGGATCATCTTCAGGGGAATGTTCTTCTTCTGTCGAATCAGAGGATTCGGGTTCCTCATCCAGTGAACCAGTGGGTTTTCCATCAGAGGCAATCCGTAAATTTGTTAAAGAAGTGAATCTGACCATCCTACCTCAGGGAGCAGAAAATCCTAAGAGAGGTTTTTTTGTACAACAGAGCCTAGTTGATTCTATTTTTAGGAAAAACCCGGAAAAACGTGCCTTTATTTCCAGACACTTCAAGGACATCTTTAAGCTGGCTAGCGACGTTATGTGGGAAGATCTCCCAAAAGTCGATGTTCAGGTGGCACAGATTGCCAAGAGAACCACGATCCCTATTGGAGAAACTGCAGCATTAAAAAATCCCATGGATAAGAGAGCCGAAACCTCGTGTAGGCGAGCTTATCAGACAGCCGGTTTCCAATGTAAAGCCCTTCTGGCAGGGGCAGCAGCAGCCAGAGCGAATGAAGTTTGGCTAAATCTAGTACAAGAACATTTTTCATCTGGCCAGGTTGTTGATCTTAGTCACATGTTTCAGAACATGCATTTAGCGAATGAATTCCTTTTGGATATGTCAGTAGAAGTGATAAAATTGGCCTCCAGGATCATGGGTTTGACTTCGGTGGCAAGACGTGCCCTATGGTTGAGGTCTTGGTCGGCAGATACGGCGTCCAAGGCAGTCCTTTGTGAACTTCCTCTGGAAAAGGCTAAATTGTTCGGCGCTCCCTTAGAGGAAATCATACGTCAGATGTCTGAAACCAAGAAGGCACTTCCTCAGGATCGAAAAATTTCCTGGAGAGCAGGCTACAGGAATTATCAATCCAGGGGTAGACGACCCTTTCAGGAAAGACCACACTATTTTCAAAGAAAAGAAAAGAACCGAAAATTTGAACAGAGTAACGAAGTCAAGAGAAGCTTCAGAGACAAAGGGAAGCGTTTTTGACGCCAGAGGTGTAGGAGGACGACTCCAATATTTTTTACCGACATGGGAACAGACCACAAAGGATCCTTGGGTTCTAAGGATTATCCGAAAGGGACACAAGATTGTTTTTCTGGAAAAGCCAAGATCAAGCTTTCTACTTTCATCCTACCAGTCCAGAAAGAAATCTCGAGCTCTAGATTGTCAGACCAGGCTGCTTCTTCACAAAAGGGTAATAGAAAGAGTGCCACAGAAACGGGAATTTCGAGGAGTCTATTCAAGACTGTTTCTCGTTCCAAAACCGGACCACTCATTTCGGCCCATTCTGGATCTGAAGAGGATAAATCAGTTTATCCCTTATCACAGATTCCGTATGGAATCAATCGCATCAATTTTTCCCCTATTGCAAAACGGAGACGTTATGGTAAAAATCGACTTAAAGGATGCCTATCTACATGTTCCGATAGCCACTACTTCAAGGAAATATCTAAGATTTGCAATAAGAAGAAGAAGTCACACCGTTCATTTCCAGTTCAGGGCTCTACCTTTTGGTCTGTCCTCCGCTCCAAGGATCTTTACCAAAATCCTGTCTCCTCTAACTGCTCATTTAAGGGAAAAGGGTGTTTCAATTGTCCCATATTTAGACGACTGGCTACTGGTGGCACATACCGAAGATCAACTGCACGAGGATCTGCGGATCACTATAAAGTTTCTTCAGGACCATGGTTGGATTTTGAATCTAAAAAAATCAGTTTGCATTCCAACAAGAGTAATAGAGTTTCTCGGGTTCAAGATCGATTCAACCACCATGTCAATTTTTCTGCCCAGACGGAAGAGAATAAAGATCCGAAGATCGATTTCCAACCTCCAGAGAATGAAAAGTTGTTCATTCAGAGAGGCCATGAGTGTGTTAGGGCTTCTTACGGCCACTTTTCCCGCAGTCAAATGGGCAAGATCAAAGGTCAGACCTTTACAGTGGAACATCCTGACGTCTTGGTCAAAGAAGGAGGAAGATCTAGACGAAAGATTCCTACTGTCCCCTCAGGTGAAAAAGCAGCTAGATTGGTGGATAACCTCAGAGTGCCTGTTAAAAGGCTTGTCCTTTCTACCAAAGGTCTGGCTGATAGTCACCACAGACGCTTCAAACTCAGGTTGGGGAGCCCACTTGGGTTCCACCATGTTCCAAGGAAAATGGTCTTCCAAAGAAGCAGAGGAATCCACAAATTTCAAAGAATTGTTGGCGGTTCTGTATGCTCTTCATCACCTCAGACCTTGGTTACTTCAAAGAGCGGTCAAGATACAGTCAGACAATCGTACGGTAGTCTCTTATATCAATCGACAGGGAGGAACCAGAGCGAGAAGGCTTTACAGTCTTTGTACAGCCGTTATGGAATGGGCGCAGAGAAATCTGGAAGACATTACGGCGGTCTACATAAGAGGCAGCGACAATGTTATAGCCGACGATTTGAGCAGGGGAAAGTGGGACCAAAAGGAATGGTCGCTAAACCCGGACGTATTCAGAATCCTAACTGGGAAATTCGACGTACCAGAAGTAGATTTGATGGCAAGAAGATCAAACAAGAAGGTTTACCACTTCGCCTCCCTATTCAGAACGGATCAACCCAGTTGGATAGACGCTCTATCAATAAGGTGGGATTTTCAGCTGGCTTACATCTTCCCACCTCTGCCCCTGATCCCAAAGGTTCTCCTCAAGATACGAACGGACAGGGCAAGGATATTGGCAATAATCCCTTATTGGCCAAACAGAGTCTGGTTTGCCGCCCTAAAAGAGATGACCATCAGCTATTGGGAACTTCCCATGTCAGCTCATCTCATTGTGAACAGGAACCTACCCTTGAAAGTACTAGAGATGTTCAGATTGACGGCTTGGCTACTGCAAGGCTGATCCTTCGAAACAAGGGATTGCAGGATGAGAGAATAGCTGTCTTACTCCGCGCCACTAGAGTATCGACTTCTAGGATATACTTTAGAATTTGGTCCAAGTTTCTGCACTGGTGTAGGGATCACCGGTTCCCGATCTTACAACCATCAATTGATAACATTCTTCAGTTTTTGCAAGAAGGCTTTGACGCTGGCCTGGGAGTCTCAACTCTCAAGGTCCAAATATCAGCTTTGAATTTTTTTCTTCTAAAGGATCTGGCAGCAAATGTTTTTGTCAGAAGGTTTTTTAGGTCTATCAGCCTCAGGAGGCCTCCTAAACGATCAGTGTTTCCATCATGGGACTTAGCCCTAGTCCTTCAAGCCCTTAGTGCTACCCCGTTTGAACCTTTGGAGGAAGTTCCTTTAAAAATTTTATCTCTTAAGGTTTTGTTTCTGGTGGCCATCACCTCAGCCAAAAGAGTGGGAGAACTTCACGCCCTATCCTCCTCAGACGAATTCACTATTTTCCATGAGGACAAGGTGGTTCTTTACCCGAGACCATCTTTTCTTCCTAAGGTTTTATCTTCAAAGAATGTGAATCAACCTATTATTTTACCTTCCTTTTTTAGTGCGCCCTCATCCCTTCAAGAACACAGATGGCAAAAGTTGGACGTAAGAAGAGCGTTACGTATATATTTAAACAGAACAAAGGAATTCAGAGTGTCGGATCACCTGTTTGTTAATTTTCAGGGTCACTTAAAGGGTAAGGTATCTTCCCGTGGTACTTTATCTCGTTGGCTTATTCAGGCTATCGATTTGGCATATTCTTCCTCAGGTCTTCAGTCGCCTGCTGCTATCAAGACCCATTCTACTCGAGCTATGGCTACCTCATGGGCAGAAAGAGCACTTGCATCTCCAGAAATCATTTGCAAGGCAGCATGCTGGTCATCTTACAACACCTTTATCAAGCACTACCGGCTAGACATTTTCTCTGCCTCTGAAGCTGCCTTTGGGCGTAAGGTGTTACAAGCCGTCGTGGCATAGGTCCCGCCCAGAGGGATTCTTGCTATATCCCATATGTGACTGCCACCATATGACAGAATAAACAGAAATTTTTACTTACCGTAAATTCTTTTTTTCTTAATATGGTGGCAGTATTATAACCCTCCCTCTTTATTAAAGTAATTTTGCATTGGATATTGGATTTGTCTGGTTTCTTTACTTGTCACGTACTGGGGTAGGTTTTGCGGTCTGAGCCTTTATACCCAAAGGGGGAGGATCCTTTTTAATAAGCTTGTTAAAAGTCTTGTCCACAGGGAGGAGCAAAACCCATATGTGACTGCCACCATATTAAGAAAAAAAGAATTTACGGTAAGTAAAAATTTCTGTTTTCAGCTATGTAACTATGTAAGGTCAATGTCATTTGTCATCTTTTTCATTGGTTGCCACTTCTTACGCACCTCCTTCCAGCAATGACTCCTGCAAGATCCTGGTGAACTGGGCATGCGTGTGCTGTTGCGCGCATGTACAAGGGAGGGAAAAGATACTTCTGGGGAGCGCCATGGTGAATTTACCAAGATGGTGGCGCTGTGAATGAAAACCTGACCGGTAAGAAATTACATTCTCGGTGACAGCTTGGCCATTGATTTAAAAAAGTTAAAATGAGAATTTACAGGAGGTTTTTTATTTTTTGTTAAAAATGTGGAACGTGAAGAGATAATCTTTGGCAAGGTTAGATGCTAAGCTGTTGCAGAATGAAAACTCCCTTGATGCTTTGGAAACTCCCAACCAAGGGCCACTTAAAGGGACACTGTAGGCACCCAGACCACTTCTGCCTATTGGAGTGGTCTGGGTGCCAACTCCCACTACCCTTAACCCTGCAAGTGTAATTATTGCAGTTTTTTTAAACTGCAATAATTACCTTGCAGGGTTAAGTCCTCCCCTAGTGGCTGTCTATTAGACAGCCACTAGAGGGAACTTCCTGCTCTATAGCACAGGTTTTCTGTGCTAGAGCGTCGCTGGACGTCCTCACGCTGTGTGAGGACCTCCAGCGTCGCTCAATTCCCCATAGGAAAGCATTGAAAATCGCTTTCAATGCTTTCCTATGGGGTGAGCTAATGCGCGGCATTGCCGCGCATGCGCGGCATTGCCGCGCATGCGCGGCATTGCCGCGCATGCGCATTAGGTCTCCTCGGCCGGTGGGCGGGATCAGTCTCGCCCACCGGCTGACGTAGGCAGAAGGTGGAGCGGCGGGGGAGGAGCAGGCAGCGACGGGGGACATGTCGCTGCCTCAGGTAAGTCACTGAAGGGGTTTTCACCCCTTCAGCAACTGGGGATTGGGGGTGGGAGGGAGAGGAATCCTGCACTGCCAGGAAAACTGATTGTTTTCCTGGAACTGGAGATTCCCTTTAAGTGGCAGTTCGCGGGGACTCAAAGTATTGATTGACAGTGTTTCTTTAAGGCCTGTATAACACAATGGAAATTGTAGTTCAAGATATCTGCCTGTGGCCAGCTCTGTCATTTTCTTCTTTTTTTTTGATTAGGATCAAACTTGCAAGGTTCGAATGAAACACTCCCGGTTAGTATTAAATTAGAATCTTGCAAGTTTGTCTGCAGGCAAACCCATTCTTCAACAATACTTCTGAAGGTTGCTTTGACTTTAAGTACCTCTAGAATTATTTTTAATGCGTTATCCATATAATCCATTCAAGAATTAGGGGGGTTGTTTTTACTTGACTAGGAGATCCTGAGATTTAAAAATAAACAATTTACTGTTCTTTTTTTTAACAACCGAATGCCAAGAACGGTGGCTTGAGGAAACTGATCTCTTAAACATCTCTGCTGGCCACTGACCTTTTTGTTTTTTGAATAGGAAACAAGAGGCAACTATGAATTTAGCCCCCTATGAAATCGGAGTAGCTTAACCTTAGAAATAGGTGGCCCCTTTAAACCACCATGTGGCTCTCTAGTGTTCGGTATTATTTATAGAGCCCTATATATGCGCTTCTTTCCTGGTATTAAAAAAAAATATTCAGTCTTTGTTATATGCATTATGTTGAGGTAGTAATTTGAAACCGCTTCAACACTACCGATCTTTAGGTCTTCTATCTATTATATTGCTAAGAATATGTGAAAGTGTGTCATATAGACTCCCCTTTAGAATGGACTAAAGCATAGTCTAGAAGTAGACTCCTGTTCAGGAGGCTTAAGTTGAGTTTCAGTTGCGTTTAGTCCTCTTACCTAGGCCATTAGCATATCTGTCAGGTTCCTTCAAAATTCAGGAAAAATGCTTGTTCACCCTCTCTCTTGTCCAAGAATAGAACTAGTGTTTATGGCAACAGAGTTGAAGAGTCGTGAAGCTAATTTGCAAATTGTATGGTCTGTTGACTAATTGTCAAGTTTTGGTGAACTGACAACCAGCCCTCAAAAAATAGACTTAAATTAGCATTGGAGAACAAAATACTAAATTCTGTGAATGAAGACTTTCCCTTTTTCTTGTTTTGCATATAAATCAGTGGCCTCGTCACAGCTGGTTACATCAATGTCCGTGTTAATTATCTCATCATTTTAAGGAATAAAATAATAATTTGGCTTCTATATGCCATTAGAGAAATGGGAGTGGTTTCAAATTAACAAGATTTCCTAGATATCTTCCTGTCCAGACGTTTCCTGTGCTGCTTTGAACTGCAAATATTGATGTTAAACAAAACATTTACATTTTGCAGCAAGCATTCTCTTTATATTACTAAGATAATGCTATGATAAGATTTTCATACTTGAATATTTTTTTTTTTAGGGAAATCAGTCTGTAAATTTGGTAGCAATTTTTGCAAAACAGTTTATCAACACGAAAACGTGCTCGTGTCTTTATGTTTAATACTGTATGATGCTCAGAAGGAGTTGCAGTTTCATATAATGAACTACTCATGTCGGGCTTTTGAAGTAGAGAATCTCAGGTTTATTTGAAAACTATTCTTTCCTTCCCCTGATTGACAAAGAAGCCCCGTTCTGTATTTGCATTGAATGTAAAGTGCTTCCAGTGTATATTGTTGCTTTTTGTCTCAACATGGATTTTTATTTCCTTATTTTCTAAACTTGTTTAGCAAATCACATTGTAACATAGGTTCAGATAATCAGGGATTGTAAAATGTGTGCGTTTGTAGTAACCAAAGAAGGAGACCCTTTTTTAGATACTGGCCTGTGACCATAGTTTACTGCAGTAGCCGTTTGCCAGTTGGTTTACTAATTAATACAGTGATTGAGTTTATGTATTTCTGTCTGTCTGGGACAGAAATACATGAGTTAAGCATGGCACATTTTTCATTTGAAACATATGCTTAGTGACCCATTCAAGTGTAATGGAACACCTTGAGCTCTTCCCAGTATAAAGGGGTTTCTGCTGCACTGGGGTCCGCAAGGACACGAGAGTTAACCGGTTCCTGAAACTGATAATGATCCTTCTCCAACCAATGTGGACGCACTTTTGTATTCCAAACCGAGGGATGAAATTAAAACATTAATATAAACTGAGGTACCTCTGATTTTCACATTTATAATAAAACTTTCCTGGTAAAACAGAGGTGTCTTGATAATCAGCTGATTAGTTTAGGAGAACAGTCAGCAACTAGAGTACCTGTCAGGGTGGCGTACAGCCCTCTAAATGTTTTGTTTTAAGATCAAGCCCATCAGCAGATAATCACCTCATTAAAAAAGACTGCAGCTGCCTAGCTTGGCAGAGGAAAGGCTTTTTGGGGGAGGCCTTTAGCAGTGGCGTTAGAGCTCAGCTATAGACTGAACTGTGTGATTACATATAATTTGAATCTATACCCAGAAAATGAGGACGTAATTGTGTTTTTGACTGAATGTGTCTTTGCACATGACATGGAAGTCTGAGCTGACATGCTGCCGTTCAAACCCACGCATCTCTCCTCAGGGGCACAATTATTATAATAAAAAATGATATAAAAGTATGGTGCTATTATTAAAAATAGAGATTGAAAGGATTGAAATCTAAACCAATACTTCTATTTTTAGGTAATTTCTCTTCCTCCAAATGTCATAGAAATTACATGCAAAAGACAGAGAAACATTTTTATTAATAGAACTCTGCTTATACATTTTTTATTTACACACGGAGGGGTGGACCGCACGAAGACAGCATTAGCATTTATTAACACAAATGTATTCTTAAAGGAGAAGTTTTATTGTTTTTTACAATTTATAATAATCTCATATTGCTAATTTCTAATTTGTGAAACAATTTGCAAGGCAATAGGAGACACTGGATTTTCACTTGGTTTCCCTTATTTTTTTTTTAATCCAGTGTAAACCATAAATATCCAGTATAAAAGACAATAGAAGCGGATTTGTTTTTCCCACTGAAAATGCTGTATAGCTATTAAAAATAGGCTGTATGTAGAACACCCCCCCACCCCCCTTTTCTCTCTGAAAATATTATTTAAAGGAACTAGGGATCGACCGATATCATTTTTCCAAAGCCGATACAGATTATCGGTAGCCTTTTGAGCCGGTTGCTGATAACTACTGCCAATATCATGTGTGGTTAAGGTTTTGCAGCACAATATCTACACGTATCTGGGCCGATACCAATTATTGTAAAATTATAAATATCGGCTCTAATTTTAGTCGGAGCAGATAATTGGTCTTTCTCTAAAATGAACATGCCAAACATCCATAACACTTGACCTTTTTTTTTTTTGACTGGTTAAAATTGGGAGGGCTTGCAAAGGCTGCAGACACAATCTGCTTAATGTCAAGCTGATTTTAGATATCCCCTCAATAAAAAGCATAATTAATTGCATGTTTGTTTTCATTAGGAGATACTTAAAGGGACACTATAGTCACCCAGACCACTTCAGCTCAATGAAGTAGTCTGGGTGCCAGGTCCCTCAGGTTTTAACCCTTCAGATGTAAACAAAGCAGTTTCAGAGAAACTGCTATGTTTACATTAGGGGTTAATCCAGCCTCTAGTGGTTGTCTTCCTGACAGCCGCTAGAGGCGCATCTGCGACGCTGGATGCGAATTTTGCATCCATCGCGAAGAGTGTCCATAGGAAAGCATTGAGAAATGTTTTCCTATGGACTTATTGAATGTGCGTACGGCACTTGCTGCACATGCGCATTCTGCTCCACTCGGGAGCTGACATCGGCGGGGGAGGAGAGGTCACCAGTGCCGAGGGAGCCCGGCGCTGGATTAAGGTAAGCTGCTGTAGTGGTTTTAACCCCTTCAACGCCACGGGAGGTTTTCCTGACACTATAGTGATCCTTTAATAGCAAGTTGTTTTTTTTCTTATTTGGTCTCTTTAAACATCCATAATGGAAACATGAATATAAACAACTAGAGGGAATTGTGTCATATAAAATAAATATATGGAGTTATTTCATATGACCGTTATTGAGATCTAAAATGGCAATATCTTTTTCCCAATACCGAAAGCGGGGGGAAAAATCCATTGATGTTCCCTTATCCTTCTTAGCTGTAATACAAGGCTATATGTTGACATGTTTGACACATCTGGAGAGCCATGGTTCATAAAAACAAAAAACTGTTGATTTAACATTTTGAATAATCTAAGTAAAATGTGTTGTCCAATTGTGACAATTACTATTAAAGTGCTCACGTGGAGAGACTGCATCTCTAGCTGTGAAAATCCCCGAGCAACATAGTTTAAGCCTAAATTAGCAGTTGGAGACCTTCTAACCGGTTTCTAATTGATTTTCTTAGTGTTCTGGTGCACATCACGCCTCTAAATACGACAAAGTAAAGTGTATGTTATAAACCAAATGTGGTGTGAGATAATACTTCATTCACCCTTTCTGCAAACAGCACATGCTGAGTTATACCGCCTCAGACTGTGTAACCACTTAAAAGTCTGCTAAGATGTCAGTGCTCACACACTGCCAATTAAATCCTCAGTTTACATGTTAAATTGCACTTTGGCTCTTTTAATATTACCACATGCATTGGAGAGCTATTCCCAAACGTGTCTAGTAGTACTACAGCGTCAATGTTACATTTTCAACTTGTTTGATCTGGTTTTATATAATGTGATAGAACGCTAAAGATTCTTCACATAGAGAAGCATTGAATCCAGTGCTTTTCTATTTGTAGAAATTGGTCTAGGCATTGTCGACTTGCAAAAGGCTGGACCAGTTTTATAGAACTTGGAAAGGTGGAATTATGGAGTAAGGAGACAAAGCCAAGTAAAGTTTGGTGTGAAAGAGAGCTGTCACTGGATGGGGGAAGGGGGAGAAGTTGCATTGAGGCACACAATCCGAACGTCTACTTGCAGACCCACTCACAGCGCTGCCTGCAAGGTAAAAAAAAAATAGATTCTGTCTGTTGCCATCATGCAGAGTGGGCCAACGACAGGTGTACTTTTTGCACAGAACTAACTCTGTTTCTGATTGCCTAGCGTTCGTTCTGTGCAAAAAGTACACCTGTTGTTGGCCCACTCTGCACGATGGCAACAGACAGAATCTCTTTATTTTTTTTACCTTGCAGACACGAATATTTAGTTTATTGCTATGTTATGTTTTGAGTATATGCCCACTACTTGCTGTTATTTCATTCTGTCATCCTGAGTTGCTAGCTGATATTGCTGTAATAATCTAATTTTTAAAGGGCAGTCTTTCAACTTAAAGGATCACTATAGGGTCAGAAACACAAACATGTATTCCTGACCCTATTGTAAAAATCCACCATTTAGGTGGCTTGCCGCCCCCCTCAGAATGAGTTTAAACTTACCTTATTTTCATCTCTCCACGAGTTTGCCGGCTCTGGCCCCGCCCCCATGGTGACATCATTTAAATTGCAGATTTTTAGCCAATCCAATGCTTTCCCATGGTTAAAATCGGCAAGGGGCGGGGCCAATTGCTGTTTTGGCCAATCAGCACCTCCTCATAGAGATGCATTGAATCAATGCATCTCTATGAGGAAAATTCAACGTCTCCATGCAGAGCGTGAGGACTCTGAACGGCAGGGCCACTTGGAGGTGTCCCTAGGGGCAATGTAAACACTGCCTTTTCATGAAAATGCCTGACGGGAGCGATTATACTCACCAGAACAACCACATTAAGCTGTAGTTGTTCTGGTGACTATAGTGTCCCTTTAATGAAGTGATTTTGGGCCAGAGATGCAGCCCACATATGAATATAGAGCCATTTCTGCACAGTTTATATTTTGCAGTTTCTGCACTTACTGTCAGGCAGACAGCCAGTAGGGGTGTTCTAGCACAAATAGATTCAGTTTGTGAAACACTTTTATGTCCAGCGTCAGCATGCAAAGTATGCTGACCATGAACGATGTGCGCCACCAGTGCTTCTCATTGAGAAGCATTAGATTTAATGTTTCTCTAGGAGAAGCATTGGATTGGTGGATCATGGCAGTTGTGTTTTAGGTGCTTTTCTATGAGAAGTATCTGATTGGACAAAAGTCACCAGGATTGATGGTGTCATTGGAACAGGATTGGGCTGACTATCTAGGAGCAGGAATAAATGTAGCCCTGAAGGAAGTGCTGAAATAGGAGTAAAACACATCAGATTAATCTACTTCTGCTTGATGCCCAAGTTGTGATGTGATTACTAGAATTAAGGTCCCCCCCCCCCCTTTTTTTTTTTTTTCCTGTTTATCGAGGCGTTATTTCTCTTTCTTCAGGAATCTGGCATTTTCACCAAATTTTTTTTTAAAGCGGCACTGTCACAATCTGGGTACTTTGCATCATTTGCAAAGACCCCTGATGGTGCATTGTCACTGGGTGGCCGGTTCCTGAGTGGAGGGAACAAACACAGGTGAGTTTAATGTAACTGAACCTGTCCTTCGTGGGTGCCACCATCTTCTTTCGGCCGGGAAGCACCAGGAACCGAGGTCGCATTTGTACTCTGACACACATGCAGTGGGACAGAGCACTGAACGATGGAATTAAATACATTACATACAGCCAGCAAATACGCACACACACTACTTGTTTTATGGTGAGTAGCACTCCTATTTAAGTACAATACCGTAACTAAAGTTTAGAGTCGGTCATGACTGTGGGGTTTTATTTTTTTTAATGAGGTACATAGTATATTTCTTTGTTCATCTGTTACAAGCTTGTGTTTTTTTTTTTTTTAAGTAGAAAAAAAATTCTACTTACCGGTAAATGTGTGGTTGGTTTATCCAAATTGCACTTGTTGTGTGCGCGTGCATTTGGGTTTATAAAGTATGGAAGCTCTGGCAGGATGGGGCCGATATACAGTTTTATAGTAGACTTGTTAGTACAACAGATTGTATGTATGAGGGTGTGGCACTGATGTAGAGCCTTAAAAGAATGATATATTGCCATTTGCTTGCAGTCTAGGTTTTTGGCATGTGAAATCTAAAGCAGAATATGTTCCGTGTGTGTGTATATATATGTGTATGTATATATATATATATATTCATATTATTTCTGCTTGATGCTGAACAAAACAGGAAAAAAGAGGGCTGTGTGTTGCCATTTTATAGTACCATTATTACATATATAAGAAATGCAGTTTATATTTAGAACATTCACGGGGGTTGTTCATTGTATTGACTGGGAATTAACTACACAGCCCTATGACTCTTTCATTGAGTTCACAAAAGCAGAACATCTTTATATACAGAGCAAGTACCTCTTTATTCAGCCTTACTAGCCCTACTAGAACAATGGTGTCTCTGTGGCCAGACAAAGCATTTCTGATATAAAGCTCAGGAGAATTGTTCAAGGAAATCCCTATATGTTAAATGGATAGACAGCAGACAGGATACATGCAGCTGCTGATATATTGCTTCCTCTGTGTTTTGCAACAGCCAAGATGTTCAGCATGGCTACTTTGTGCATGAAATTAAGTTTATTACAAAAACCCCAATATGTGCATAAAAATAATAATAAAGGGGATTACACTTTCCTGTTACAGGGACATATAATGAATAATTGATGAATGAAAAAAGACACACTCCACTCCAAATTCAAAATACATTTAAAAAAATCTAAATAAATCGATATTTTGTATATACTGCCAATTAAAACTTTCATGCATTTAATAATGCTTTTTTTGTTTATTTGTATATTAAAACAGCTTGCAAAAGTTACAGATCTCTTGTCTGCGTTGTCTGCAGCCTTTGTAATCCCTCCCCTTCTTGCCCAGCCCAGACCTTATGTGGCTGTCCTATCAGTGCAGCTCAATGAGAAGTCTGGTGCTTGGAGCAATTGCGTCCTTCATGATTTTAGTTCCACTGAGCTAAGCTATCTGGAAGTAACAGGCCAGAGGGTGTAACAAGTTTAATTCATAAAAAGTGCAAATGTCAGTTAAAATCTGCACTTTTTGTAAAATGAAAATAAAAAAAACAGGAGGCAGTGGGAGTGTTTTAGTTTTTTGGAGTGTTCCTTTAACTTGGAATAATGGTTTGGTTTTGCTACATTTAAGTTGCCAAATGAGGCATACATGATCATCATACCTTTTTGTTTTTCTTCTTCTCTTCCTTCAACCAGGCTCAGAGTAAAGAAACTGGTATTTTAGCAGCGGCAAAAGTTATCGATACAAAATCTGAAGATGAGCTTGAAGATTATATGGTGGAAATCGATATTTTAGCCTCATGTGACCATCCACATATTGTCAAACTTTTAGATGCATTTTACTATGAAAACAACCTCTGGGTATGTATTATTTCATTGGGATGATAGAATTTAAATAATGAGTTTATACACTGTGTTCTAATGTGTCAATAATGTTCAGTACTCTCATGTATTCTTGGCAGCACTTTAATTTAGAACAATATTGAAATCCTAAATAAAGGATTCTCTGTAACCACTGTATCCACAAATAGCCTGTTTAATCAACACTGTAACCCTGACAAAACAAATGATCAACTTTTGTAAAATGTGTGCTTTAATGAAACACTTTCGATGCCCAGTGTTATTTATATGAGACAGCCTCTGGGCATTTCCTGAAGGAGAGGAGCACAGAGGACAATCTCCTCCTCCTTCTCAGATTTGGTGTTAAACTGTTCATAATTGGTTTAACCCACTTAAGGTAATTGCCCAGAACCTCTTGACAGACCATAACTTTAAGGAACACTATAGGGTCAGGAATACAAACATGTATTTCTGACCCTTTAGTGTTAAAACCACCATCTAGCCCCCTGCCCACTTCTTGCCTCCCTAAATATAGTAAAATCTTACTTGTATTCAAGTCTGCAGCTGCTGCCTATGCCCCTGTCTGCCTCTGGACTGCCTGCTGTTTGCTGACATCCACTGAAGTAGTGGTCTGAGCCAATCACAATGCTTCCCCATAGGATTGTCTGAGTCAAGGAGGCAGATCAGGGGAAGAGCCAGCACAAGTCAAACACAGTCCTGGCCAATCATCAAATCATCCTAGAGATTAATTGAATCAATGCATCTCTATGAGGAAAGTTTAGTGTCTGCATGCAGAGAGTGGATACACTTAATGGCAGTGTTGCACACTAGGCAGCATTGGCCCAGGAAGCACCTATAGTAGCCATCTGAGGAGTGGCCAGTGGAGTTATCACTAAGCTGTAATGTAAACACTGCATTTTCTCAGAAAAGACTGTTTACTGCAACGAGCCTGAAGGGAATGATTATACTCAACAGAACAAATACAATAAGCCGTAGTTGTTCTGGTGACTATAGTGTCCCTTTAATTGAGATGAAGTTATTATGGTGCCCGAAGTCTTCTTTTAAATGGCAGTTTTGAGCATAGATCCTGTCCATTTTCTTGAATAATGGGAAATATTTCTGTTTTTGATAAAGCATGTTTACGTTTGAGTAAAAACACATCTTTACTGGCTGTTGATCCCGAGAGTCACTACCTCTTTACATCCTTAGATTTTATTTTTTAATTTTCTTTACCTTTTTTTCTTTTTGATGGACTTCAAATTATGTGTCATGACACTTAGCATGACTACACTGAACCCTCCTAATCATAGAGAAGCATTGGAATAGTGGAGAGCAGTGTTTGCTGCACTTGTGCCACCTGTCCTCAATCCATCTGATTTCACGAAAGTCACCATGTTTCCCCAGCTATTTACACTACAGTCTGAGGCTTGAATCTGGCAACCACTTAAAAGCGGAGAGCGTCCACTGACACTTTCAACCTATCCGTAGCCCCCAATTTACAAAATCTGCTTAAAACCTATTTTTCCCAAGCTGCTTTTTTTGTGAATGGGGAGCTACTAATAGGTTAAGATCAGTACAGAGCAATCAAGTGCCGGATTTAAGGCTTTGGGGTGAACTCATTCATTAACAATTTGGTGCTAATTGTTTTTATTGAAGTTTCATTGATGTTTATTGTAAAGACAAATACAAAACAAAGGTAGCCATGACGAAAGATGCTGTGATATATATATATTTGTTTCCACCAGATTCTTATTGAGTTTTGTGCTGGCGGAGCTGTAGATGCTGTCATGTTGGGTAAGTCTGATCCTGGTAAAATGTCCAATAGCATTAATATCAAATTGTTATTCAACCAATTCTGCCAAATGTTTGATTTTTGTTGTTTTCGCTAAAAAATACTGGTGACCCCTTTTTTCTAAAAATTGAAATTCTGCAGAGCAAATAATATTAATAAAATACCTCCAGGACGGTGTTTGTCATTGTGCCTGATTCCTTCCTCTTCATCTGACTTGCCTGCCAGGAGTTGTCTCACGTTTTGAGATCAGTACTGTAAAGATGAATTATATTTAATTGTTTCAGAGCTGTTATACACTTACTTGCTGTCCAGCATTTCTGTATTTAGAGGTCTGGGTCCTCTGGTCTTGCCCCACTGTTACACCATTGGCCCTGCTTGGGGACTCTTTGCCCCTTTCCTGTGATGCTGACCTGTTGGTATTATTACCAGCACATCCGTGTCAGAACAGATTGACATCAGTTACTCGGTTCCTTTATTACACTGACAAGCGCAAGCTATATTTGTTGCAGGGATATCTGTGACAGAGCAGGAGCTGAGCATGTGAGAGGGTTCTCCTGCTCTGCCCTAGCTGTCCGTCCTCTGTATAGATATCTTTGTTAAACACTGGTTGACCAGATGGGAGGGAATCATATAGTTGTAAATGAAAATCTGTGGGGTAGCATTTAAGCTTGCACAATGTATAGAATAAAGGTTCTGTTCTTTAATCTTTTTTTTTTTTTTTTTTTTTTGGAATTCTTTATTTTTGCGTGCAAAGAATAAGCAGTTACAAATGTGTCTGTAATGCCTGAACAGCATATACACACGTTTGAACAATAATAATTAATTCGGTAAGGCATAACATGGATAAACACTGCACATTTTGTTTTTATGATAATGACCTGGATAGTAGTCAAGAAAAGATCATATTTGCAGAACATGCTGGTATCAATTAGTATAAAACACTCATCTTAGGTTTAAACAAGGTGATGATCAAAGATGCGTTACCCCTGCGGTTAATAAATCCTACGTTGTGTTGGCTGACTACATGAGCGAGAATTATAACTTGGCAAACTAGGTATACTAGTGCTTTACCCCTGTGACATATTAGGCAATTGAGAGACATGGCATTAGGCTGACCAAGCACAGGGCACTTGTCAAGACTATCATCTATTGTGAAAGGCATAGACTTCTCAAGTGTTAACTATGCATTATTGCATCTGTTGTTGCTGATACTGGGAGCTCAGTATCACAGGTACTGATAGTCCTTACAGCAGTTGCTTGGTGTATGTGGGCACCCCAACGCCTCGACAGAATGCAGCCCATCAGTCCTCTTCCGAGCTTTCAACACTCTACTGGGGAGTTTAAACCCTGGATCAGTCCATGCCACTCGAGCTCTCTCCTTCTCTTGTGGTTGAATCTTGCTGTCCTGGGTCGAGGCTAGTGCCTCACTGTCGTGCGGCTGCCGGTGCGCTCAGTGTGTTGGTGCTTAGTGCTGGAGGGATTTCTCTCTGCCTCTTGTTGTGGGGCATTCTCCACTGCTGTTGACACTGACCTCCTCGACTTCCGCTGTTCCGTTGCTGCACAGATCTTGTTAGCCGCCAGCTGCTTTGGTGTGTGGGACCGCTGGTTGGTTGAGGTAGCGTGGTGAGGAGCTGTGGTTGCTGTGGGGGGGGGGGGGGGGGGAGAGAGGTCTGCGTCTGCAGGACTTCAGGGCTGGATGACCGGCCGCGTCCTCCGCCCCGCATCAACTGCTAGGCTGCAAGTCGGACCTGCCTCGGGTAGTGCGTCCGGAGACTCCATGTTGTCCCAAACGGGTCCTGCCGTGGGTTCCGCGATGCGGTTAAATATATAGCCCGGTTCGGGTGTTTAAATTGCTGTCCAGATAGCTGAAAGTCTGCTTTTTTGCAGGAGCTCCGGTTCTATGCGTCTTCTCCGCATGGCGGTCAAGCTCCGCCCCCCTGTTCTTTAATCTTAAAGCAAACTTGTGTGTGCCATAATTGGCACTTTAACATTATTATTTTGACTTTTTGTTTTTCTTTAAGAAGTCCAACGCATTGCGTTACCTTCCAGACTGCGCAGGCATAATCTAACTCACATTTTGAGTCTTCACTTTTGTATTCATGAACGCTAAAAAGTATTTTTTTTGCAACTGAGCTCTTTTATAGTCATGTAACACGACTTGTCTTGCTACTGAGTGGAGTGTTCCTTGTATCAAAGCCGTGACATTCCATTTCCTAACTCAGTGTTTTTTGTGTATATTTGCAGAGCTGGAAAGACCTCTTACAGAACCTCAGATACGAGTTGTTTGTAGGCAGACCTTGGAGGCAATGCGGTATTTGCATGAAAGCAAGATTATTCATAGAGATCTAAAAGCAGGAAATATACTTCTTACGTTAGATGGCGATGTCAAATTGGGTAAGCATTCTAATATTATCATTCACTAAATGTTTGTCAGAGCCATCAACCACACATAAACCTGTAATGTCCACAGCAGAACTTCTTAAATACAGCAAATATCTGTATTCTACAGACAATAGGCTAGATTAAAATTATATAATAAAAACAATTGTGGAATCCTATATTAGTCTTTTGCTGACATGATCAGAATGGGGAAATTACACAAACACAAGCAATCAAATGCTCATCACAAAATCTGCTAATGGAAGTGCCTGGATTAGCAGAGAGTTGTCACTTCCTGGTTGCTGGAGAGGCTTTTCATTCTATGTTTCTTAATGTACACCATAGTAATTACAGCTTATGGTAATGTGCCCATGCAGATATTTTTGGCAGATAATTAGGAAGCAAAAATCTCTTATCATGATGTCAAGGAATCTTCAGTTTTTTGTCAAAGTGATTAAGAGTTTTTTTTAAAGGGAATGTTCCCCACAGCCTCCTTGAACTGTATCCACTGCAGTTAGTTATACCTGTAGTATTCTTTTAATGCATTTATATTCATAATAAGGTATCAGCTTAGGCATGTAAATATTTCCTTAGACATTTATCAAGCCACTTTGCCTTCTTGCAAGCACATTACTATGTGTTTTTCAGCAAAGCCAAGCGCTATTGTTTTTTTGGCAAAAGTGATATTTTTATTAAATTTTAAGCCAATCATTCTCAGCTGGTCTTAGGCTGGAAGTTGCTGTCCTTTAGAGCTAAAGGTGATTTCCTACTCTTGGGTACTGTACTGTGTTTTTTTTGTTAATAACTGGCTGTATTTCTGCTATTTCCAGGAGCACTCTGAGCAATATGCCCTCGGGTATTTTAGGAACCAATAATCTTTATTCTTTGTTTCTACTTAAGCACAAATGTACATGCTACATTGTAAGCTTGTTAGTGCGTCATTTTAATTACTTGCACAGTTATAGATATTGATTTATTGCAGTCTTTCTAGAAAGTAACCTGGTCATCCCTGCGCACAACTCTGCAGACTGTTTCTGCATTAAAAATGTGTTTGGAGATGTATGTATGTATGTTGCTACAGATTGGGGAAAAAAACTACTTTTTAATGTTCTCTACTACTGCATTTTTAAGATAATGTCATTGCATTTTAAACTGGTTAATAATCTATTTTATTTTTAAATTGTTTGATCTATCCACAGCCGATTTTGGAGTTTCTGCAAAAAATACTCGGACTATACAAAGAAGAGACTCATTTATAGGTACACCTTACTGGTAAGGATTTTGCTTTCTACCGGTTACACATTTGTCTCTTAAATGATTTACTGTGAGGGGCTAACCTGTTACGAGCACTTGCTGCCTGTTATTGCCATTCAATGTTTTATGAAACAAAGCAGAAGTTTTTTAGTGTGTATGAGAACCCTTTGTATCGTCAAACCTCTCAAATACCTGAGAACAAACAGGAGATGGAACCGAACAACACTGCACACCCATAACCCCTATAATTTGCGGTAGTGGTTATATTGATTAGCTCTTTAAAATATGACACTGGCTTGTCTTTACAAAAATATAAAATTGTCTTGTCCGTATGTATTTTTCACAAATGGCATCAATTGTCACCCTGTCGTCTGTTTTATGTTTTAATGTTTACTCTTCTAAACACAGGGTGATGTTTGCTTTTTCTGTGTAGCTAAATGACTAAAGATGTCACAGAAACATGGCTGAATGTGCAAAGGAGAGGTCTCTAAATGAGTGTGTGGTCATTATGTAGAATCCACTATAAATCCTTTATTGGTTGATTTTTGTACGCCATAAAGAAATGTACATAAACTTAATGTAATTTCATTGCATTCCTGGTACTTTGTTAGAGCAATTTCTTGTGCCTGAGTGGAATTAATTTAGTAACATGTTAAAACTTGGGTAAAGGGGTATAGCAGAGTTTAAACCCGTCTGCAAGTATCTAATGAACAGAGCAGATGAATAGAATGTTTTAAAAAAAAAAAAAAATCTATTTAAATCTTTCTCTTTCACATGCTATTTCGAGTATGGTGACCACTACTAGAATTTGTCACAAGTAAACAATTTATTTTACAGTCTTCTAGGTTTCATGTTATTGCTATTTGGCTAAATTAATGTTTATTCTCCCTAGGATGGCTCCAGAAGTGGTAATGTGTGAAACGTCAAAGGACAAGCCATATGATTTCAAAGCCGATGTTTGGTCACTTGGTGTTACGTTAATTGAAATGGCTCAGATTGAACCCCCTCATCATGAGTTAAATCCAATGAGAGTTCTGTTAAAGATTGCAAAATCAGAACCCCCGACCTTGGCACAGCCATCACGATGGTACGTTTTTATCATATAATATTTATTGCATTCTTTCTGTAAGGAACAATGGAAACCTGGTTCTTCTTACCTAGTTAAATGTCTGTGCTAAGTGTATAAAAGTAGTAGAAATAGAGAACTTTTTGCCTTAGACATATTTGCCGTTTGCAGATTACTTATACGCTAGCCTTGAAATGTGGGTTATCCAAACAGACAGTAAATATATTTGAAGAAGTGTGTATATATATATATATTCATATTAAGTTACGTTTCTTTAAAGGAACACCACGTATTTAGATACTTCAAATCTAAATATGTGGTGTTCCTTTAAAGCAGTTATGAGAGGCTATCTCATAAAGATTAAAGAGTTTAAAAAGAGTTAAAAAAATTAGGATAGTTATATATTGAACTCTATAAGCTTACAGCAGATAATAAAGAAGATCCTACAATGGAGAAAGGAAGACGAATAGTAGAAGTTCAAAAAAAATCTTACAATGTCTGAATATTAAAATGGCAAATAATATTAAAAAATTAAAACTGAGATTCTACTGTAGAGGGAATAAAACTGATAAGATGCTAACTAATAAGTTGAGGAAACAGCAAGCTAATGCCCAGATATCTAAGATTGTATATAATCAAACAACTTATATAAATCCAAAATATATTGGTAATTGTTTTAGAGATTATTATGGGACTTTATATAATCTTCCAGTGGAAGTTTCTACAAGCAAGATTAAGCAGTACCTGACTAGAACAAATCTAACAAAAATAGATCAAACTCAGTTAGTCTCAATAAACAGATTACTGAGGTCGAGGTTAATATGGCTATATCTAAAACTCAGAAACTGAAAACACCCGGTCCAGATGGTTTTCCCAATCTGTTTTTTCATACCTATAAATATATTTTGAGTAAACAGTTAGCATTAGCATTCAATAACGCGGTTCAAATAGGAAGTTTCCCTGAAGAGATGACGAGAGCGAATATGCTCCCCATCTTGAAACAAGGAAAAGATCCAACTGCCGTCGCTAGCTACCGTCCCATCTCTTTAATTCTGATGTAAAAATATTCTCATCTATTCTGGCAGACCGTCTTAAGAGTATTATTAAAACTCTAATTCATAATGATCAAATTGGTTTCATACCAGGTAGATGGGTAGGCTCTAATTCAAGAAGAATTATAGATAATGCAAATAAGAAACATATCCCCCTTATGACTTTAGCAGTCGATGCAGAAAAAGCCTTTGATAGGCTGAATTGGAAGTTTTGGGAACTAACTTTAGAAGCATATGGAATAGGAGGCTGGATGTTAAGAGGAATTATGACCCTATATAAAAATCCTTCAGCTAGAATAGTAGGCCCAAATGTCTGTTCAGACTGGGTATCAGTAAACAATGGGGTGCGACAAGGCTGCCCACTCTCGCCATTATTATATATTCTTTCAATAGAACCCTTAGCGGAAAATATCAGGAAAAATGCAGATATAAAAGGTTATAGAACAAGAGATAAAGAATTTAAAATCAGTCTTTATGCTGATGATATTCTTTTGTCAATTACTGAGCCAATTAGTTCCCTGAACTATTTGATGGAGAAAGTTAGAATGTATAGTCAACGAGCTAATTATAAGTTAAATAATGAAAAAACAGTTGTGATGAGCATTGAACTAGATAAGTCCAGAGAGGAAATTGGTAATAAATACGCATTCACATGGGCATCTCAGAAATGTGTGCCTAGGAATATCTATCACTAAGAACATAGAGAGAATGATGGAGGAAAGCTTTCTAAAGCGATTAAAAAGTACAAACTTATTACTTAAAGAGTGGAGAAATATGCAGATTACTTGGTGGGGCCGTATTAATGTTATTAATTCTTATATCATTCCTAAATGGAATTATCTATTTCAAACGATTCCACTTAATATCCCAGATACTTGGCTGACGCTATTACAAAACAACTTAGAAAACTTTATTAATAAAGGTCAGAAAAATAGAATTAATAGAAATATCCTTTCGTTAAAAAAATAAGGATGGAGGATTAAATTTCCCCAACATAAGATTTATGTATTGGGCAAATGCGATTATAAGTCCCAGGCGGTGACCGCTAAAGAAGAGAGTTGGTTCAATATTGAAATGGAGGATCTGGAATTAAAAAATCCAGAGGGCATGATATGGAATACGAAAACTCTAGATAAAATGGGGATTGACATTAAAAATAATACCATATGGGCCCAAATGCTGCCCGTTTGGGAGGAAATTAAAAGGAAAATAGGCCTTGGGTATGTAATTATGGATTCGGCAAATCTGAGGATAATAGAAGCCAATGTGACAGATCTTTCCCTAGATATCTGGAGAACACAAGGAATAAATAAAGTGTCACAGATATTACACTCAGACAAAATAATGCCTTTCGGCACTATTTTACAAAAGTTCCAACTCCCCCAACGAGAGTCGTTTACTTATTTGAGGCTTAAGTACTTCCTGGAGAAACATCTTATTAGTGAGTCTGAAAAATCTTTAAAATTGATAACATTTATATTCTCAAATCAGATTATACCTAAAGTTTTAGCAAAAGCAATAGAGGTAATCAGAAATATTAATGAGGTAATTAGTTTTCCTCAGAAGCTTAAATGGGAAAAAGATTTAAAGTGTTCCTTGGACCATCAAGATTGGTGTAAAGCTATAAACAATACTCGTCAACAGGTCCAATGCTTGAACTTATTAGAGACCTACTATAAGGTCACTTATAGATGGTACTTGGTTCCAAGTAAGCTATCTCAGATGTATCCAGGGGTTTCCTCTAGATGCTGGAGATGTGATAAAGAGGAGGGATCATTTCTCCACATTTGGTGGAGTTGCTCATATATTCAGATCTTAATCAAGAGAATGTTAAGATTTATTAAAGATATAACTGGAATAGAGCTCGATAAGAAACCAGAGGTAGTTTTGTTGCATATGCACTGGCCAAATATGTCATATGCAAATAGATGTTTTTTAATCCATTGTTTTATTGCATTTAAAATTTGTTCTTGCACGGAATTGGAAATCCAATCAATTAATGCTTTGGCATACTATTAAAGATCAAATCAGTTCTCAGGCGAGGATGGAAAGAGATTTGAGTATACCGTATCTGAATGCCCCCAAAAGATTGGATCTATGGCAATGTTGGGTTAATAAACTAGAAACTAGCCTGTGAATAAAACCTGAACACATTGGATCTGTAACCACCTGAAATAGTAAGACCCCTGAGCTAAGACAGATTCCTCCCCCCGAACCGACCCCGCAGATAATGGTGTTATATGGTTGTCTGTTTGTTTAATGTGAATGTTTTGATTATGTAATAATGTAACTCGACTTGTGTCGTTCTGTTGGTATATGTATTTTTGTAACAAACTGGATAAAAAAAGTATACTAAAAAAAAGTTACGTTTCATATGTAAATATTTGATATGAAATAAAAGCCCCGTTTCTCCTGAACAAAATGAGATATAGATAGCGATATAGAGAGGGAATATATATATATATCTATCTCGCTCTCATTTTGTTCAGGAGAAACGGGGCTTTTATTTCATATCAAATATTTATTTGTAGAGGGCAAGTTAATTTTAATATAAAACTTTATTATTAAGATGAGCAGGATTTTGTAGCAGTAAATCAGAATCCTATAATGTTGTGAAGTAATTGAATACAAGGATAATATAGTCCTCAAAACAACTTTAGCGTAATTAAGCATTTTGGGTGTATGACCGTTCCCCTGCTCAATTCACTGCCATTTAGGAATTCATTCACTTTGGTTCTGTTTATGCTGCCTTTGCCACACCTCCCCTGGCTGTGACACAGACAGCCTTCATGAAAAAAAGGTCAGCTCTTACTTTAGAGGCTTTTATCTCCTGCTTTGTAAATCACTCTTTAATCACACACAGGAGGCTCCTGCAGGCTATTAACAGATATTAATAATAAATTGTAAATTAAACAGAATGTGCAATTTAGGAAGTTTTAATATTGGTTATCTCTTTATAGGAAATATGTAGGAAGGCTGTGTAGGTCACATAGAATTGATCTTTATAAAGACTGCAGGGGCATTATCTATACGCCACAACTGCTTCATTAAGTTGTTTTGGTGCCTTTAGTATCCCTTTAACTCCTTAACACTGTTAAAGTATGAACCTGAACTGTCATACAGTACCAAAGGCAACAGCCCAGCAAACCAACCTGCCAAATTTCAATGTGTAAAGAAAGGAGACCCTGTAACTCTCCAAAACCCCATAAAACCTGTACATAGTAGGTACTTTTCTACTTGTTGGACATCGCTGAATACAAATATGTGTAATTTATTGCAGTAAAAACTAACAGTATTATGAAATCAACAGTTAAAATGCCACGCAGAACTTAAAAAATAACTAAATTACTTAATTTCTCGACATTTTTTAAATTTTTTATTCATATTATTCTGTTTCATATATAAATATTTGATATGAAATAAAAGCCCCGTTTCTCCTGAAAAAACCAGAAATAGTGTAAGAATAACACCTGGAAGGCTACCTGGAAGCCAAATGGCTACCTTTATAATTTTATTTTAGATATTGTAATCTTATCTTTAGAAATTGATAATGCTAGTGTGTGGAATAAATTTCCCCTTTTTTAGATGTCATGCGACACAATTACAAAAAAAAATCACTGCATTATGTGATGTGTAATACGATTGTATAGTATCATAGATGCACTCACATAATGTTCTGAAAGGGCTATGAAGCTGGGAAAGTGAGCTGTAGTCTCTACATAGATTGTTCTTCTGATAATAATCATTTTTGCCTGCTTATGCAGTGTGTATGTGAATAGGATTAATGTTATTCACTCCACAATGGCATATCTATACACGTGCAGAAAAACACCTATTCGGGGCTCTAGAAAACTAACCGAATACGAAACACTAAAATACACCACTGTAATGTATAGCTGCACTCATATTATCCCACAGTTGGTTTTAGACAGATGTTATCATTCACGTCTGAACAAATGGAAATTAATTCACCATGATAACCTAGAATTTAACAGTGTATACCTGTGTCTTGGTAACAAAGCACTATATATCATACATGCAGCTGAATTGTGTTTTCTGTTTAACTGTGAGATATCTTACCAAACCTACAACCTGCCCGCTTCTGTTACCTGGCCATGTAACATGACCATAATATCCCCTCTTCTTTGGGTCGTACTTGGAGAATATCATGAGAAAATCTCAAAGTATCCTTCCTCATAAAATGTTTTTATTTCAGGTCGAGAGACTTCAACGATTTCTTGAGAAAGTGTTTGGAAAAGAATGTTGATAACCGATGGAGTACTGCACAGTTGCTACAGGTATTCTGTTTAAATGAAAGCCGTTTTATTTTTTTACTTTTTTAAATTGCAGAAACTACTTCAAAATAAAATAGTGATTATTTATAGAAGCCGCTAACAAAAAGGTAAATGCAACTTTAAAAACCCTAATCCCCCAAGCTGACATTTAAAAGATAAAGGGACATATTCACTAAACAGCAGACGGTGCTGAACAGTTGCCCAAGACTGTAAATTGTCAGTGAAAGCAATTCTCCAACTTGGCTACTATGGGTCAATGTATGTTCTAATTCCTTGGGAATGAACCGTGCTAAAATATTTTTTATGGAAAAGTAAAAATAGAAGAATTGAGCAGATTCCACAAAATAGAAGATGTGTGACACACCGGACACCTTTTGCAGGGAAACATGTTTATATGCAGATTCTGTTTACTCTCCAGCCCAGTAAGATTGTCTAAATGTTGCAGTGTTTCAAGAATTGTTGTGTAGGTTATCATTGTCTGTAAATAGAATATTATATTTTTGTAAAGCTTGTTTAGGATATGGAGGCCTTTTACATATTTTCTAAAGCAATAACTTTTTTTATGTTTATTTTAAGCATCCATTTGTATCTTCTGTGAATTCCAACAAGCCAGTCAGGGAACTCATCGCTGAGGCCAAGGCTGAAGTGTTGGAGGAAGTGGAAGAATCTAAAGAGGAGGAGGAAGAGGAGTCAGAGGATACTTCTTTGGTTAGTGTTTATTCATTTATTATGTTTTTAACCCCTTAACGCCGTTACGGCGTTCCATGCCGTCGCGCTTTAAATGGGCTTTAAAGCCGTTGCGGCGGCATGGAACGCCGTAACGGTTTAAGCCCCCAGGAGCCAGCAACTACTCACCTCCGCCGCGATCCTCTTCTGGGGGGCTGCCTGAGAGCCCAGGCAGCCCCACTCCGGCAAATGAGGCCCCCGGGGGCCATGTGATCGCTCTCAAAGAGCGATCACATGGCCCCCTATAGCTGGCTATGGATCTGCCATCAGGGGGACTGTTTGAAATATCAGACAGTCCCCCTGCTGGTAGGAGGTGTAAAAAAAATAAAATAAACATGTTTAAAAATAAATTAAATATATTTTAATATGCAAAGTGTATTTTAATATTAATATAAGTATATAAATTAATATTAAAATACACTTAGAATGACGTTACATATATATAATATGTATATATATATTATATATAATAGATGTACATATATATTATATATAAATACGTATAATTAAAATAATAAATAAATAAAATAATAAAATAAATAAATAAAATATTGAAACAAAATTTAATATAAATTATATATGCATATGTAATTTCATTCTAACTGTATTTTGTTATTAATATATATATATATATCGGTAACAAAATACACTTAGAATGACATTCTATATATATCTATGTATAAAATACAAATAACCGCAAATATTTATATATATAGATAAATACATATAATTACATAAAAGATTACATTAGTATACACGTAGAATTTAAATACCTATAAATGCATATATATTAAAATTCTACGTGTATATTTAAATAATCTTTTAATGTAATTATGTGATTTGATTAATTAAAATTTGATTGACATGCCTGACAACACAGGGAGAAAGTGCAGAGAATTTAATTCGCAAGCACTATATTTGACCCTGTAACTCTCCAAGACACCATAAAACCTGTACATAGGGGGTACTGTTTTACTCGGGAGACTTCACTGAACTCAAATATTAGTGTTTCAAACTGGTAAATTGTATTACAACAATGATATTTTAAGTAAAAGTGACGTTTTTCGCATTTTTTACAAGCGAACGGCACTTTTATGGTCTATATTATTGTTGTAATATGTTTTACGGTTTTAAAACACTAATATTTGTGTTTAGTGAAGTCTCCC
The DNA here is from genome assembly GCF_036172605.1 of Pelobates fuscus. Taxonomy (NCBI): domain Eukaryota; kingdom Metazoa; phylum Chordata; class Amphibia; order Anura; family Pelobatidae; genus Pelobates; species Pelobates fuscus. The sequence continues at coordinate 29,203,862 of NC_086326.1, read as the reverse complement.
GAGAATAACAGTACCCCCCATGTACAGGTTTTATGGTGTTTTGGAAAGTTAGAGAGTCACATATAAGGCTTGCATTTCATTTTTTTCACATTGAAATTTGCCAGATTGGTTATGTTGCCTTTGAGAGCGTATGGTAGCCCAGGAATGAGAATTACCCCCATGATGGCATACCATTTGCAAAAGTAGACAACCTGAGGTATTGCAAGTGGGGTATGTCCAGTCTTTCTTAGTAGCCACTTAGTCACAAACACTGGCCAAATATTATTTTTTTGCTTTTTTCACACAAAAACAAATATGAACGCTAATTTTGGCCAGTGTTTGTGACTAAGTGGCTACTAAAAAAGACTAAACATACCCCACTTTCAATACCTTGGCTTGTCTAATTTTTCAAATGGTATGCCATTATGGGGGTAATTCTCTTTCCTGGGCTACCACACCGTCTCAAAGGTAACATTACTAATCTGGAAAATTTCAATTTGAAAATGGAACGTTCTATATTTGACCCTGTAACTTTCCAAAACACCATAAAACCTGTTAATGGGGGGTACTGTTGTACTCGTGAGACATCGCTGATTACAAATATGTGCATTTTTTTGCAGTAAAACCTAACAGTATTATGACATTCACAGCTAAAATGGCAGACGGAAATACAAATTTAAAAAAAAATCTTATTTTCTCACCTTTTTTTTTATTTTATTCATAATAAATTATGTTCCATATATGAATAGTTAATGATAGATTAAAGCCCTGTTTCTCCTGAACAAAATGATATATAATAAGTGGGGGTGCATATAATTTGAAAGAGGGGAACTACGGTTGAACAGACATATAGCGCAAATTCCAGTTTTTGTTTACGTTTTGTTTTGATCAGAACGTGCACTATTGACTCCGCCCTGAAGGGGTTAAATCTCGAGTGCTGGAAAGAGCATAGTTACATATATACAGACATTCGTGTATCACTTCTCTTATTGTATGCTTTTAGTTAAGAAGAAAAACCCTATGCAGGAAATGCAACACTTTAAAAAAAAAAAAAAAAAAATATGTTAAATATATAGATGTAAAATAAGGACTCAATCTAATTAGTTTGAATCAGAATAAAAATTGATTCATTTAATTGTTTGGGGGGGGGGGGGGGGGGAAACCTTTTCAAAAATGTATATACAAACAATTCCCGCAGACTTAATGGTGATGTCTGTAGATAAATGATTTGAGGGTCTTTTCTAACAGAATTGAATCTTTTCTGGGTTTGTTTCAAACTAATTAAATAGAGGCCACTAAGTGCAAAACCATATAACATTTGAAATTGCACTGATTGAATGGACACTGTTACGTAATCATTCCAGTTTAGTGTTGTGGCTATGCAGCCAAGATTTGTATGTTGAGAGCAGCCAAAACTAGGTCTCTCCCTGACAGCATGAGCCTATGCCCCTCTTCCAGTCGACTGATAATACAGGATTTATTTTTCATCATTGTCCGTATCTGTCTCATCCAGCATGAGTGGCAGTAATAGGCTGAGAATACCATCCTAATCCATTGCTCCACCTATTACTGCAGTCCAGGTTAGATGCAATATACACTGAACTGTAGTGGTTATAATGCTTAAGTATCCATTCTAACAAAAAATGTTTTAGGGAGGGTCAGCCAGGAGGTAACTGTTTTAAAAAAAAAAAAAAAGTTAAATTATCCTTATGTAAGTTTTTTTTTTAAACTAGTGTGTACTTTGTGTTGCATCTGGCTACATGACATTGTCATGTAATCATCTGTGCAAAGTACAGTTTCTATGATTATTTACCAGTATATACCTTGCCTTGTTTAATTATTTCTGTTTGTAAGAACAACTCATTTCTTTGGTAACTTTAAAACACAAGCCAGCTTTGTACATCTTGAGTTAATGTCTATATGTTTCCTTTAGCCTGTACCTGACAACAAGAGAGCTTCTTCTGACCTGAGCATTGCAAGTTTGGATGACGACAAACTCTCCCAAAATGCTTCATCTCTAGAAACGGTTACTGAAAATGTTGTTCCTGCTGAGATTAAAAATAAAGTTTCTGAGCAAGGTGTTTTGGAACCATTGGCACCGAGAGTATGTGAACCTACTGCTAATATTTCTGAAAAGTCGGACAGTGAAAATGTTTCTCCAAAAGAGAACCATATACCCACTGAAGAAGTCTCTCCATCTAATGAGGTTTCTGTTAAAACAAGTGAAGTTGAAGTCAAGTCTCCATCTTTTGATGAAAGTAAAGAAACCATTGATGAAACCACTCCCAAAGAAATTCAATTAGTTCCCGAACAAGATATTGATGATAAATCTCTAGCAAATGAAGATATAACTGCAGTTGGTGTTGTAAATGCTAATACAATTGTGGTGGAAGAAAAATTAGTAGAAACCGAAGAAATACAGAAAGAAGTAAAGCCAGAAATTCCAAAGAGTGAAGATGCAGCATGTACTGTAGTTGTTACTGAAGTAATAAATGACCTACCAAATAAAGACTTTTCAGATGAAAAGAAGGAAGAGTCAGAAATTCCCAGTGAAGGAGTGGCAGTCATAGAAAAGTCTGAGTCAGTAGGCAAGGGGGAAAATGAGAGTGAAGCACAATCTCAGGTTCCTAAAGAAAGTGTTGAAAATCTTGAAGATCCAGTTCATGTATGTCTTGACATTCCTCATGTATCAGATGATGTGGTCAAAAACGAGGAGACTCTTGAAGATCCAGTTCATGTATGTCATGACATGCCTCATGTATCAGATGATGTGGTCAAAAACGAGGAGACTCTAGAAGAGCCAGAAGAAATACACATTATAGAAACTACTCCAGTGGGTGAAGACACTTCAAAATCTGAATCTACCAGTGAAATAAGCGATGTCCCTGAACCTTGTAAAGTGGATCCGGTCCCACAGCCAGAACAGACTAAAGAAAATGTCTCAGAAAGTAATGTCCTTGTTTCTGATGATTCTGCCAAAGATATGAGCGAAAATACAGTTGTATCTTCTTTGCCTGATAAAGAAGACATGCAAAGTACCCAAGAAAATGTTAATTCAAATGTTGCTTCAGACGCAACTGCTACAACAAACCCTGAACCCCTGCCTTCTGTGCCTAGTATCAGTATTATTTCGGAGGAAAGCAAAGAGAACGATCACGTAATCTCCGCAGTGAAACCAGAACAGTCTCAGTCTGTAGAACCTGTAGAAAATCCAAAGGAAAATGATTCAGATTCTGGTACGGGCTCCACAATTGACAGTGGAAGCATGGATCTAAATTTGTCCATATCAAGTTTTCTTACCAAAGGCAAAGAATCTGGTTCAATATCTATACAGGTAATACACTATTCATATTCTCCACTGTCTGAAGCCATGTATAATGAATTTTACTGGAACTCTTAATATATTGACTGTTCTATTAAGTCAATAGACCCATTATTGGGCAACTGGAAAAATTAAAACTCATGGTAGGCCTTGGGATAATTGTGATGTGTACATCTATAATGTATGGAAATTGTGGAAAGTTTAATTAAATTAGTATAAAAAGCAAGCAATAATTTTGGTGAATCCAAGGAGGAAATATAGAAAGAAAAAAATGAATGCTAAATAACAGGGACATTAAGTAGGTAGTAAGTGTGGTTATCTCATAGGAAATGGCTATTGGAATCTTATAGTATGTCAGGTGAACAAGATAATTACTGTTGTTTATAACTGAAGCAAAGTTACAATTCTTTAATGTAGACTTCTAAATAGATTTTAAAAAAATACATAATACATGCACACACATAATTGAAGTGTTTTTGTTATTTGGAAAAAGAATGCAATATGGTGATATGTATATCTTAAAGGGACACTATAGTCACCAGAACTACAACAGCTCAATGTAGTGGTTCTGGTGTCTATGGCATGTCAATGCAGCCTTAGTACTGTACCAAATTTGTAATTAGTACAAAATTGATGATCTCGGCCATGGAGCCAGGGCTAGCTGCAACAAGACCGGTGTGGGAGACAAGGTGAGTAAAATCACCTTTAATCTCTGGAAAAGGGGTAGGGTGGGGACACAGGGATCTAATGCTGCATTCCAATACAGGTTTGTATTCCTGACACTGTAATGCTCCTTTAAGATTAATGCCATATTTCTAATGACCTGGATCGCCAATAATGTAAAGCTTTCAGTCTGCCCTCATCACCAAAAAGATTGAATTAATTAGAAGAAGAGATTTATGGCATGCAACATTTAGTTGCGTAGAACTCTTTACACACATGCTTTTATTTTGTCTTCATGTATATTCATATTAATGTATATTAAAATGACTTCCTGTATAAAGATATATCTTGCCTTTCTTACCAATTCCTCCTTTCTGAAATCCATTTTTATGCATTTTTGGTTGTATTGTCAGTTGTGACGCAGTGCTTACTGTTCTGCAACTGTCCTTTGCTTTTAAAAAATTACTGATAAAAAGATAGAGCTGCTGATGCAGGCTGAAAGAGAACATGTTTTTTTTGGTTTTTTTTTTTTAACGCGCGTTGGGTCAGATATCTAGCAATACGACCAAAGGTTCATAAAAATCGCAGTCAGAAAGGGAATGCTTGGAAAGGTAGGCAAGATTTCAGAAAAATGTCAGTACACATGGATTGGAAAAAGAAAATAATGTTATAACAAAGATTATGTTAAGATATTTTAAAAGCTTTCAGTGTTCCATTAAGCTCCACATTAAGAAAAGTACTCTCTACATTCTTTTATGTGAACTAAAAAAGGTGATTTTTCATGTAATCCACAACAACGCAACTCCCAAAGGTTAGCTTTCAATGCTGTAAGGTTTTTATGTCTGTCTATTGTATATCACATGTAAAGAGGTTTTTGATGGATGCAAATTTATATTTTAGGACAGTAGGAGACAGAAAAAAACATTGAAGAAAACTCGCAAGTTTATGGTTGATGGGGTTGAAGTGAGTGTCACCACTTCCAAAATAGTTACTGATAACGACTCTAAGAGTGAAGAAATGAGATTCCTCCGGTATGTATCTACATATTCTTTGTGCCACTGTTTTATTTATTTAATTATATATTGTAGAACATGGCCTGGTAACGGACTGTGTGCATCTCTGTGTTTGTTTGCGTTTAACCACATTATGACAAAGACTTTAGGCAAATTCTATATTATATCATGGTAGATCATACAAACAGCCTGTTTTAAATGGGTTACTTTCCTGCAATACAAACACAAATGGAGGTTACACAGGACAGTGAAGTGTGCATACAGCATTCATTGTGTTGTTAAAAAAAATCATAATGCAAATAAAGGTTTTCTGCAAAATGGAGAGACTTAAAAGCTATATCTCAAAGTATAGGCAGTTTTTAAATGGCAATGCAGTACAAAGAACATTCCTGACTACAACCACTGTAGGCAAAGCTATTAAGCGAAGCAAAGTAGGTTATCTATTTTGATTTGGAATTTCTAAGAATATAGACAAATTGAAGTTGTAGCCAGTAATGACTCATTTACTTATTTTCATGAAGGCGGCAAGAACTGCGGGAACTGCGACTTTTACAGAAAGAAGAACAAAGAGCACAGCAGATTCTTAGCAACAAACTATTACAACAGAGAGAACAGATCTTCCGACGTTTTGAACAGGAAATGACGGTAATTTCCCTTTTTCTCAGTCCTTACACACGACAAAATAAACACATCATTTTATTCATTTAGAAAACACGGGTGAAATAATAATTAAATAGAATAAAAATAAAGATATATGAAGAATATAGATTTATTTTTTTCTTTCAAAACAAAAGTTGTATAAAACAAATTGCCCTTTTCCCAGCAGCTATACTGCTTTTATTTTCACTCGTCATCTATTTGATGTAGTGAATAACTTCTGGTATTCCCATAATAATCCTTCCAAGCAGTACTGTATTTTCAATATGAATTAAATCATGACAAATCCCTAATTTATTATCCTGTTAGCTGGAAGTGAAGAATGTTGCCAATCTCTTTAATTGGGAAGAGAACTTGTTATATCTAAATTAAAAATGTCCCTTCCTACCCAGATTAAATCCTTAAATTATGCTGCATATTCAAAATAAACTAACTGGATTGCTGCATAGTTTAAATTTAGTAATTAATATTGACTGTTGCTAATCTACAGATTAAAGGACCACTCTAGTGCCAGGAAAACATACTCGTTTTCCTGGCACTAGAGTGCCCTGAGGGTGCCCCCACCCTCAGGGACCCACTCCCGCTGGGCTCTGGAAAGGGGTAAGGGGTTAAAACTTACCTTTTTCCAGCGGTGGGCGGAGAGCTCTTCTCCTCCCCGTCGGCTGAATGCGCGCGCGCATTCAGCCGGTCACATAGGAAAGCATTCATAATGCTTTCCTATGGACGCTTGCGTGCTCTCACTGTGATTTTCACAGTGAGAATCACGCAAGCGCCTCTAGCGGCTGTCAGTGAGACAGCCACTAGAGGAAATAGGGGAAGGCTTAACCCATTCACAAACATAGCAGTTTCTCTGAAACTGCTATGTTTATGAAAAAATGGGTTAACCCTAGAAGGACCTGGCACCCAGACCACTTCATTAAGCTGAAGTGGTCTGGGTGCCTAGAGTGGTCCTTTAACTGAAATTAATCAAGTCTGTTATTGTCTATATAAAATATTTGAGAAAAATCTGCAGAGTACCCCAAATTAATGCAAATGATCAAATACTGTGCGGGCCTACCTCGTGTAATTAAAATCTGTTCTGGCCTACCTCAAATTATATAATTATAATCTGGTCTGGCATGCTTCAAATATATAATTAAAATCTGCTGTGACACAACCCAAATCATATAATTAAAATGTGCTGCAGCTGGATACTCATGTTTGTCTCTTCCTATTTATTTGTATGATTAATGTTTGCAAATGTATTCTTTGATTTGTAACAAGGCACCACAAAACATGTATTCCCAGAAGAAGAATTAATTTCAGGAAAAAGTCTCTGATCATGAGTCTCCTAGATTCCCCATTTGCGGAAAAAAAAATGCTGGGAAGTGCATTGCTTAAAGAAGCACGGGGGGGGGACATTCAAAGTGAATTTCGATTTTAAGTCCTTTTTAGTTTTATTAAGATAGTACCACCAAAAACACTCCATTTAGTGTTTGAATTTTGGTTTAGCGTATATTCTGTTTCATTCTTCCTTTTCTTTTATGAGGAAAAAATAGAAGAATTATTAAAAGTAAAAAATCTCCCAGACAGGGGCTAGGATCTGGCCTCCTGCTATACACATGGTGTTGAGATTACCAACTAAAAATCATTTAGTTTTCACTTTTCTTAGTTTTTCTGTTTTGAGATTTGTACATCCTAGTTTCTAAACTAGATATTACACCGCTGCGCTCAGGCTTCTGGTCCACAAGACATGCTCTTCAAAATTATTGAATGTTATTCCACAAGGACCTGCGTGTCCATATGCAAAGCTTTTGGTTTATGAACCTGCGTGTCTCACAATGTTTTTTTTTTTGTTTTGTTTTTTGAAAAATTTAAATAAAAATAAATTTACAAACATTACCATAACGTTTTAAACTCCCATGCTAAATGCAATAAATACTGTTTAATAGGATTTATATGTTTGTCACTACATGCTGCCTCCAGTTGGCTGAAATTGGTATTTATCTTCTTAATTGGAAAAAAAATGCTTTGAGACCTTCCTGGTCAAGCAAAGTAAAGTGAACAAAAATGTTTTTATTTAAAAAAAAAAAAATCTACTATACCTTTTAACGGTTGCTGGTGCTAATTATGTTGGTGGTGATGGTGTGTTGGTATTGATTAACCACTTAAATAATCTGCATTGCATCTGAAAGATAATTATGTATGGTAACACTGCAAACAGACGGGCTTATTTTAACCTTTACATGTAGATTTGCAGGGTTTTTTAAACTTTTTATTTATGTATCTTTTTGAATTATTTTTTATTTTTTCCATCAATCTTTCTTGTATTTGTGTGATACAGAATAAAGAAAGGGAGATGAACATGTTGTACACACGATAGGGATTTCACATTGTGATTTTACATCTCCTAGATATGACTGCCTCATTTTATATTAATTCAGTAGAATGTAGACTGCTAAACTGTTGATTAAGAAAAAAAAACAAGAATTTAAAGAATATAAACATGCTAAACTGTTGATTAAGAAAAAAAAACAAGAATTTAAAGAATATAAACATGCTAAACTGTTGATTAAGAAAAAAAAACAAGAATTTAAAGAATATAAACATGCTAAACTGTTGATTAAGAAAAAAAAACAAGAATTTAAAGAATATAAACATGCTAAACTGTTGATTAAGTAGAATTTAGAAGCCAGACATGCTGAACTATTGCGTCATGATTATGAATAGACATATGCTAAAAAAAAGAAAACCTTAGAATAAGATTTATACTGAAATGACAAACTGGTAACGAAGTCGCTATAACAGATGTCTGTTATATATCCAAACCCAAAAAGTGAGGAAACACTTACTGATTGTATGCTTGTTTTGTTTCAGAGTAAGAAACGTCAGTATGATCAAGACATTGAAAATCTCGAAAAGCAACAGAAACAAACCATTGAACGTTTGGAACAGGAGCACACAACCCGTTTGAGAGATGAAGCTAAGCGTATTAAAGCAGAGCAGGATAAAGAGCTTTCTAAATTCCAGAATGTGTTAAAAAATCGGAAGAAAGAGGTAAGATCTTATTTTAGCTTATGTAGGGAAATACTGACTTGCTTTGATATGTCTGTGGTTTGTTTATTCTTTACACTGTTAAATAGTTGTTACACTTCCCCTTGGCTTTTCTGCGCAAGCAGTCCTTTATTTTGTTTTTTTCTTTTGCACTTAAGTTATTACTGAGACCCTTCTAGTGAGCTTTGCATGAATGCTGTTGCTCTCTCAGAGCAATATTTACATGCGATGTGACCTCCTTTCAAATTAATTTATATTTAGTTCTTTCATTCAAATCTGTTTTGAGAAGGGAAAAAAAAATCCGTTGACATTCATTTAAACAATGAAATAGAACTGTGGATGTTCACAGCAGTAGTCCAGTGCTATTAAATATCTAGGGGTCATATTTCTTATAGGTTTTGCTGTGAAAACGGCAGGATAAAGATAAGATGTGTGTTGGCACCCAGCAGCAAGTGGCCCACTCTAGCTCTTTTTTGGAATATAACTTTGGTCATTGTCCACCAGGCATGGCAGGATAACACAGAATGCTGAACACAAACCCCTTATATGTGGTTTCAGGAAACTGGTACATACATTTGTTTACAGTGTTATAATAACTTTGACTGTGAAGTTTTATGTATATGAAATGGTATATAAAAAAAATCGAGTGTAAGTCAAATCAAGCTGAAATGCGAGATCCTTTTTCCCATCTCCTCTACCATATTTGGTGGCTGTTTTTATTTCTCCTTCAAAGGGGAGCTGTCTCATCCCAGGAGTTGTAATGTTATGTTGTGACCATCACCACTTCTGCTTTTTGAAGTGGTCATGGAGAAAGGCATCTGGTTATTTGCACTTGTCAGCCCAGAACTTTCACTACCTAACTTATTATTTTTTTTTATAATGTTTGAAAGCGATGGACCTAAAGAATAATGGCCATTAGTAGGACATGATTTGTTTACAAAAAAAACGTTCTGAGGGCTGGAGTAACACTTGTGCACGTGTTTCTGAGGTCTGAAAATAAATTAAATGCAAAATTCACACTGCTTTATTTACCTCTGAAAACTGATCTCAATTTTAGCTCTTCGTCAATCACTGTTCTAAACCTGCTCTTTGTGGTCATTGAGCATGCAAGGGAAGAAGGAGAAACAAAAAGTGCTTGCACCATGTCATGTCTGAACTGGATAAAAGAAAACCGTTTCACATGAAAAGGGTTTACAAAATAGGTGATTTTTCGGTGCTTCATTCATAAGTCTAATATCCAGAACAATTACTGTTCCCAATTTAATTGTGTAACCACTGGTGAGAAGGGACATTTTTCCAACCCACAGTGTCAATGTTATGTCTTGTGCATCTTTCAACTAAAGTTGCAGCACTGTTTATTTCTTCCGTGTGTTTGTCCAATCTGCAGTGCGTGAAATTAACTGTTTGTTAATAGTTTTAACGGTACTTTATTTCCAGGTTGTATTACAAAACTATAGTCAGAATGATTTATTTTTTTTATTTTTTGGAGTAAACTTTAATTTGTGTACTAATTTTATTTAATTTTTTCCTCCTCCCTTTTACTGCACATTTTTGGGTTTTTGAGTCTATATTTTTTTTTCTCTAACTTGGTGGTTGGGCCTCATGCATTTTGGTGATCAATTTCATAGGATTGTCCTTTGCACCACTGGCAAAACGGATGCAGGTGTTTGCTTCCTCTTTTGTAATGTAACATAGAAATTTACATCTGAGTACACCGGTTTAATATAATATATGTATTCCTTACATTTGATCTGTCCTAAATAATATGATCAGCAGCGCATTGTATGTGCTTCTTTTCTTTTTATTTATTTTTAATTAGTAAACATTATTTTATTTAATATTTATTTCCCTTTACCAACCTGGAACACATTCTAACTGGACATATACAGTTCCAACACTTTTCCAAAAAAATCACCCAACATTTCTTTTAATGGCCTTTGTCTTTGAACTACAAAGTAGTCCAATTAAACACAAACTGATAGGAATTAAGGTTTCATTAACAATAGTGAGTACTTAGCTCGCATAGGCACTACTTAAATCACATAGGACTTTGCTTTTTATTTTATTTTTTTCTCACAACATCCACTATAACTGGAACACACTAAATTCTTTAACCCTTTAATGACACTTGACATGTGTGACATGTCATGATTACCTTTTATTCCAGAAGTTTGGTCCTTAAGGGGTTAAAGCACTTGAGCTAGCACTGTCAGACAATTAGTGCTTTACATATTTGAAAATTAATTTAACATTGCTAACATGGAAGCGGAGCTAGAAAATAGACCAGCAAGGGGCTGGGTCACGGACACCTGGAGGATCCTCAGTTTGTGCCAAATTTAAATGGTTAACGAAAAATTGTGTTTCCTAACATAATAACTACTAAAAAAAGGTTATGGTGCTCTAAAGTGCCCTTTTAAACATAAAACAAATGTTGCTCTATAAATTTGATACTTTTTTTTTTTTTCTCACTTATTAAACCAGCAAAACACAATATTTTTTTTTTATTTTTTTTTAAGAAATACATTTCTAGTTTTTAAACTGGTGCACACAGGTGAATTATGATCTAGACTCATTCATTTCTTACAGGATGTGGTGGGGCATTTAGAAAATTCTATTTCTTTTTTATTATACATTTTTGGTTCTCAAATAACTGCTTTGCTTAACTGCACCTTATACATTACAGTCCTGCACATGTTTCCCTTTGTGTGTTGTTCTTACAGAGGCCTGTACATATCTGTAATTAAACATACTGCTGCCTGGCCTGTCTTTTACTTCTGCAAGATTCCCTGTTCCTGAGTCGTTAATAAGAATTCCACACATGACATTTCCTGGCTGAACACTAAATGCCAATCAGAATTCGGCTAGGATTCAGTTCATGGTCAGGGAGCAGAACATGCATATGTAAGAAGAAATTAATGCCCAAACTGGGTTTGCTGTAAAGTTCGGAACATGCATGTTGTAGAACATATACACATATGGAGGGTCTACATTTTAATGGCACCACATAAGAAAACTGTTAATAAAGCAAAAACAGTCTTTTGAAGGTTGATTTTTAAAGTATAAAATCTTGTCCCAATGTTACTCTGTACTGCCCTGGAAAACTAATGGGTTTAAGTGACAATACTTTATAATTCTAGATTTTCATAAGCCCTTGGACTGCCACTTATGTGGCAGCATTTTAAGGTAGACTGTTACCTGGCCTTTATCTAGGACTATCGGCAGAGATATTGGCTAAAGGTACACCCGTATATTCATTAATAAACATCTGCTAAAAAGCATGAACTGTCTCTCTTTCACTTTCTAACTAATCCACAGTGGTGCACACTGCAAGCATCTGTCAAATGGTGATGTGGCTTCTTCTAGCTAACAAGCTTGCTACAATTGCTTGCTCTACAGAAAAAGGGTTATTTTCCCCACTCTCTGCATGCTTACATTAGGTAATAATTGAAGTGGAGAAAGCCTCAAAAGAGCAGAGAAAGGATCTTATGAAACGCAAGAAAGAGGAGCTTGCACAAATCCAGCATGCTCAGGTAACTTCAGTCCCTTTGTTTTACTAAACCCAGTGAAGAGGCTTATTGCTTTCCTTGAGTGAGCTATCAAAGCTACCAATCTGCCATTTGATGTCCAACTAACCCCACGTTGATTTCTGAATTTAACTGCTGTGATCATTTTGAGTTTGAAGATCACTTTAACATTTCATATTTTAATAATGAATGATTTTGTTTGGATTTGACAAATTCTGAACGACTAATAAGGCATAGTTGTATAAAATCTTTGTGTTGTTTGGTACCTTCATGATTAAGGTTTAAAGTAAACCATGTCTAAATCCATTGGTATTTTTCCCCCTGATGTAGCAAGCATATGGTAAGTACCTTGCAGCCAGAGAACAAAAATGTTTTGTAAATTTTGTTTAATTGACTGTTTGATCTCCTAGTAAAACAAATCAGTATAGTTTTTTTTTAATGTCCGATTGGGATGACAGAGTGGAATGTCCCTCTACTTGGTTAGGAGCACGCTAAGCACTTCAGCTTGCAACATTGAATGTCCTAGGGTGCAGGGCAAACCTTCCCCCAGCCAAGGAGAGCTCAGTCCATCAATATCAGGAAGGCTTTGCTTATATTGAACAAGGGCAGGTGTACAGGAGCTATCTGCAAATAACCACTAAGGTTTGCTGTAGTAGGGAGGCTGCTTAGAGGAGGCACTCCTGCCAAAACTGACTTTGTCTTTTAAAACCTGGCGCCACTGTAAAGAGTGTGAAAATATGTAGATTGCACTGATCAGATTCCTAGCAAAGTTTAGATTTCATTTTATTATTGATGGTGCAATTTTGTTCCTGTGTACATTCTTTGAGGTATATACAATAACTGTTTATAAAATATGAATGTTGGCAGCATTCTGTGAGCCACTAGCCAAGTCTGTTTTAGTGCATCCTATGACTGGCTAGCTGATAACTGTTGGAATTGATTGCTAAGGAGGCTCATTATAATAATGTCTCTGTTCTGCCTCTTATTGGGGATGTACTGTATTCTGATTCATAGGGTGTGGCCCAGGTCATGATTCAATCTTTTCAGTTGTCTTCGTGTACTCTATTCAACGCTCAAATGCAAGATGTAAGTGGTGTGCTGCAAGGTGTGTTGTGTGCAGTGTGACGTCTTTGTGTTCCTGTCTGCCCATTAGAAATGATTTGCAATGTGTGGCATCTTGGGGAAACTTTTCAAAAGCCCTTTTAACTAAGCATGTGTGGATGTGCCTCTCCTGTTATTCCTGTGGAGTCTATTCATTGGAAGTGTAAGCAGACAATCCATATTACCGGTTTCAATATTGTTTCCCTGCAGGGTTCATCGATATGTGGGTAGCACGGGCTAAGTTTGCATAATTACATACTGGGGTTGTCATGATCTGTGCTTAAATACCCTTATAGCACAAGGGAACTTAATACAGGCAAAATGTGTAAGGTGGCACCACTTGACTTGAAATAAAATATGCTGTTATTTTAACTAGATTACTGTCGGAAGGGAATGCATTTATCTTTTGACCTTCTTGGCACCTCTGTCCCTCAAATAGAGGACAGTTAGCAGCCATGGCAGATTTATACCACTTTCTCATAGTCCTCTACAGTATGGCCATGATTTTAAAGTAAGTTTGGGTATACCCTTCATATGGGACAACACTAGTCAGGCAATATTTGTAGCCTTTATAGAAAATTTGGTATTCCCACAAATTATGCGCAACAAGAGTATTACAGTACTCACGTGGGTTAGCTGCAATCTGCTAAAAGCTCTCTAAAACAAATTCTCATCCATGATTGACTACCCTCAACACCCACCGCAGATGTCTGTGGACAACATATCCCATGATTCCCAGACAGTCTTTTTCTAGCTTGCACCTGTTGTCCACCAAAGCTTCAGTGCCGAGGTTAGTCATCATTGTTCTAGGCTGTGAGCGGTAATTGAAACCGCACGGGGAGAAGGAATAAGCGGTATGTCGTAAACTTTACGTTGGTCTGAAATTTCCTCTGTATAGACTCCTGCTGTGCATTGGGTGTACTTCGAGATGACATTCTTGAAATCTCCCAAATAATTATTTCTTTCCATATTTATGTGAAAAATGCAAAAGATCGATAACTCAGCCGTTTACTTGTTTTTTTTTAATAATCATTTTTTGGTTCCTCTTTAACCAGTGGGGGGTAGGTATCAAATTATTTGTCATAGTTGCTATTATGAAAATACATAGAGCTTTACAAATAAGCAGCATTTACAGCTTCTTTGATCCGTTGAGTTTTTTCTTTTTCTCTTTCTTTTTTTTCTTTCTTTTGCCAGCTAAATTATTCAGTTAATTCAGCATTATTTTTGGTGGAATAGCTTCTAAATAACACCACATTTCAAATTAAAGCTTAACCTTTAAATACTAAATCAAAATAGTACTTAACAGTCGTTCTAGTGATTTAAAATAACTGTATGTGTGTGTTTTGGTGGTCCTGTCTGGTGAGATTCACTAAAGAGAGGGATACTCTCGCTTTTACATGCAGTGTGTAACTTATTTACCAAAAACTTTTTAATTGTATGTCTAGCGATACAGTTTGTCAAGTTGTAAGACACTCAATATAGATTTAATAGCTTGCACAGTGATCAAAGTGAGAAAACAAACTTGTAAAGAGAGGGACAAGTTTACTATATGATAAGATATAGCTCCAAATAAATGAGACAGCACCAATCAGCTGATAGCTTTAAGTGTTGAGACAGAGTGGGAGGTATGCAAGAGGAATAAACTTTTCCTGCCTGTGCCTTTGTGGGCACATATATTTGAGTAAAAACACAACAATGCAGAGCTTTACAGCGCTTTCCTTCGTCACCGCACACTGTCAGCTGCCTGCATCCCGCAGCTGACCATGAGCCACCAGCCCTACTGCCTGCCTCAGCCCTCCGTGAGCCGGCTGCCGGCCTCCAATCTGTCAGCCGGTCCCATCGAGGGCTAAACAGGCTCACAAATCCAAATCACCAGAACAAATTATCCGGTCGCTGTGGTGACCCGGTGCCTGGATTCGTCAAACCTTGTCGTAATGCAAGGCTAGGAACAAACTGAAATATCCCTAAACCAAAACACAGGAATTGCCGGAAAAGTACCCACTAGTGAATACTAATCACTGAGTGTATGAACCATAGTGGGTCAGGTAGAGGTAGCCGACTAGAATGGAGCCGATCATATGGCTCTTCAGACTGTATAGATTATATACTTGCTACTCTTGTTTGCACTCTGATTGTTGGTAACAGCCGACGTATTATGTTGTCGCTCTCTTTTATGCTGTTCTAGTATAAATGTAGGAATTTAGTTAAATCCTGACAATCATTTTTTACCCCTAGTTGCAGAGTGTTGATTGGCTGCTCTTTTGGTGCAGCGCGATTGGTGTCTGAGGTCTGGCAGCAGCCAATTCGCTAATTGTGGCAAAAACACAATTCACTTGATAATCTGTGAGGAAAAAGTTGGGGAACTAAAGGTCGTGGCATTTATGAACTTTCTAAAACTCAATGTTTACAGAAAAATAACCTTTTAAATGGGACATGCTAGAAAAACAAGACAAAATTGGGCGAATTTTTATAATGTGCTAAAGCGCACACAAAAAAATCATTTACTGAGTATTGAGCAGAGGTTGTGCTCTACTTGTGTTCTAGTGATTTGGGCTAATCGGAATTAGTGATCTACTAGTTAATTATGTTTTATGCTCCCATGTTTGTAATCTAATGGGAAGAACAAACTGCTACCCAGTTATCTCTGCTGTGTAGAAGTATTTTGATTGTAGCAGAATGCATTTGATACCAACCCTCTCATCATCACTTTTTGAGATGCCTTATGAATGTGGTGCATTTCAACGGTTATTACCGGTCCTGAATGTGAGAAGCATACTAGTATATAATATATTGTACATAATCTGTATTCGTGGTAACATTTATAGATCTGATTCTTGGTTTGTGATAGTTTTTATTAATTTTTTTTCCATATTTTTTTTGACCGGTTGCTAATAAATTGTTTCCATATGACAAACAAATTAAGGACTGCCCCTGAACTGATTTCATAAAAAATTGTTGATAATGAAGCATTTTATAATATAGGTTAGAGTCTGCGTTACAGGCCGGCGCTCTGGCTGTTACTGTTTCTTTTTTTTTTTTCTATAAATATGCTGAAATAAATAGACCTATTCTAAAGTTGCAATTGACTGGAAGGCTCCTTTTGAACCTGATGTAGTCATGGAAACAAGACGCCTACTGCTTCTCTTTTCCTATAGTTCTCTTGTAATGTTATCTGCAAAGAGTTACCACCCTGTGGACACTATTATTATTCCTCATTAAGACCACCTTGCTTACTTTAAGTTCACTATGTTAGTTTAGTTACTAAAATATTTTTTTGTGTTTTGATTTGTTTCACTTTAATAATTTGAATCCTGCATTAAAGAAACAAACAAAAATAATTGCTTACGTACTTATCAAAAGTAATATCCAAGTAATTTATGAATTCTCAAATAGGAGCAAGAATTTCTTCAAAAGCAACAACAAGAGCTTGATGGTTTTCTGAAGAAGATTATTCATCAGCAGAAGATGGAGCTGGCCACTATAGAACGAGACTGCTTGAATCACAAACAGCAGCTGATGCGAGGTAATCACAATAAAGATCTAAATTTGCCTAGTGTTGGCCCACCTTTGTACAGCTGTGACTTTAAGAGCGTTCTGTAGGTTGTGTAAGCCTCTTATCTCTAGATTACACTTTTGAATACTTTTGAAATTAGAAATCCAACATGTTCGTTTAAAGGGTTACTCAAACCATTACTAATTAAATGTTTTTTGTTATTTTTCATTTAGGATGCCCCATTGGACATTATTAACTTGGTGCCCCCTTATATTTTTAAAATCACTAATAAGAAGCTTTAACATACCTGGAATACAGTTCCAGATAAAGATCACCGTGCTACCTTACCTTCTATGCCCCCTGTAACTCCTTCACTCTCTGTAGCCCACTCAAATGCTACTCATGAGGAGGTGAGGGAATGTGGGGTGGGCTATGGGGATCATAAAGTCACAAATCAAAATGCGTGGGGCCGTAGAGATGGGAGGGAGGTGACATACAAATTTCCCTTTGCAGGCACGCCCCCCTGCTAGGGTAGTAGCTGATTACATCTGTCACCAGCACACAATACATTCTGAAGTCAGATGTAATTTTTGCACAGAATTATCATTAAGCAGCCTGGAGTTCTCAGCTTCCTAAGTCATTTGTGAAGGGGGCTCCAGGCTGCCTAATTCACATTTACCAGGGCTGCAACAAGCCACCGGCACAAAATCACAGTTTTCTGTATTTGTAGTGTTTCAAACAGAAACATTTCACATACAGATTCCTTCCTCCATGAATACTTCAAAAAGCAGAAGAGATTGTGGAGTAATTAACCCTTTAACATATACATTTGTACTAAAACATACTTTATTTGTGCCTTCGTAGGCAAAGATCAAATTCACTTAAAGTCCAGAATTTGTGCTGAGATTGTGATCATTTTCAAGAAAACTCAAAGAATACAAGTTACAAAAGTGAATTCTTCAACAAATCCTCTCCACTGGACAGTCATTTATTGTGGCATCTAGCATTGCTAAGCTTGTGCTGGGTTCAGCAGAAAACAAACAGGATTATTTACTAAAGTGAGAATTGATGGAATTTCACATTTTTGCCAAAATTGCTGAACTCAAAGTATTATTATTTTTAATCATTTTCCAATTCACTATTTTGGCCTTAAAGTTGAATTTCATTTTGAATTTCACTTTGAATTTGCATCAATTCTCCGTTTAGTATATGATCCTGAGAATATGCTTTAAAATCAACAGGGCCGTAATTTGTCTTGGTCTTTGCACTACTTGTTACAGTGTACCTGTCAGTGTGCCATGTTTGGAATACATTTAATGTTCAAATAAGTACACGCAACTGCTGTAATGAACAAGCAGACATAAACTACTCTCCTAGCTTTTCTGTCTCCTGACATCCTTCCGGGATATAGGTGTCTCCCATTTTTTTCCTGAGTGACCAAGATCTTTATGGAACACATGCAGCTCTTGGCCACCACGAGTAGGCAGTGGCAGATGGCAGGCAATTGGTTTTAATTTGGATGCAGTGTGTACAACACATACTTGTTGCAATTTCTGATTTGATTTTCTAAATGGCAGATTTTCTTCCCTAGTTGGTCAAAACAGTTTGTCTTCAATGCAAGGTTTAAATGCAAAGCAGATTTTTTTTCCGTAGTTCCTATTACAGATAATCAGTTACAAATGCATTTCAGAACTGTGTAGGTTGATGAAAACACATTTTCTTTGTCTACTTTTAGCCCGAGAAGCGGCAATATGGGAACTGGAAGAAAGACACCTACAAGAGAAGCACCAATTGCTGAAACAGCAGCTTAAGGATCAGTATTTCATGCAAAGGCACCAGTTACTGAAGAGACATGAGAAGGTTTGCTGACATTTATGTTTTTTAGTTTGTGGTTTTGTTTTTACACTTCTACTTTGAATAATAATTTTCTGTGGATAATGGGAGTGGTACAATATGTAATTTATTCTTTCCAAACTCCCTTTGCTATCTATGTAACAAACATTCTGTGTTGGGGTCGTGCAAGGTAATAGATTAATTTTACCTTTAGTAAAGCTGGTTAAAGTGGGCTTGACATCTTTTACAGTGTTCTCCTTGCTTTTGGCTGTCATCTTGAAAGGAATTTCATTTTAAAGGAATACTCTGGGCACAATAACAACTTTCTTGGAACAAAGTTGTTATGGTGCTATACGATCCCTGGCACTGACTTACCTTCAGTAGTTCATTCGTTAATAAACGGTCAGCTCTGCCACCTCCACATCCGCTTAAAACAGGAAGCCTTGGACTGGAAGCCTGAAAGCGACCCTCAAAATAAGGTGTAAAGAAGGAGAGCAAGCTCAGAAAATGGGACTAGGAGTCCATAAATAATTTAATGCAAAAAGTCCTTGATAGCACTAGAGTGAGGTTTGTAATGGTGATTGTAAGTGAGCACATAAAGTATTAAACGTCATAGTAAATTAAAAAGCATAAAACTAAATCTTTTCAAGATCTTATTTCATATGGCAAAATCTTTTCAAGATCTTATTTCATATGACTTACATTATTTCTTTATGGCTAATGTAAGTCAATGAAAGATCATTTTTACTTTAGGGACTCTTTGTTCGCTTAGTATTTAACCTTTTTAATGCATGCTTTATAATTGTTACCTTGTTAATTGTTATTATGTTTATTCTTTAGGAAATGGAGCAAATGCAGAGATACAATCAACGACTTATAGAAGAATTGAAAAACAAGCAAACACAAGAAAGAGCCCGACTCCCTAAAATTCAGCGCAGTGACGCAAAGACTCGTATGGCCATGTTTAAAAAAAGTTTAAGGATAAATTCATCTGGTTCACCAGAACAAGACAGGGAAAAGATTAAACAGGTAGTTATCTATTCAGATTGATGTCATCCGCCACATGTATTCCTTGTTTTGCTCTGATCTTCTACTGTGGGGACTTTGCTGTTTTTGTTTAGGTAACCACCTTAATGTGATGTTAGTTTTTCACTGCAGTTTAATTTCGTAATCAGCAGGATCACCCTATCATTTGTGCCTTTTTTATCTTTGCAGTTTGCCATTCAAGAGGATAAAAGACAGAAGAATGAAAGATTAGCACAACATCAGAAACACGAAAATCAAATGCGTGATTTGCAGCTGCAATGTGATGCAAATATCCGGGAGCTGCAGCAGTTGCAGGTCTGTTGTATTGCTAGTTTACATTTATAACGACTGGCTGTGCTGTTATGAATGGCTAATGAATTAACCAGTGTCATGTCCATGGATGAATGCTGGTGGTATGTTGGTTTTCTGCCCAAGACTGTGGTGGTGTCCAGACTATTCATGAACTAATCTGCTGTACATGTGTTACCACCATAGCTACTACAAGACTACTGCATGCACCTAAACTTTTCTGCAAAATATTTCCCGAGCTTGCTACTAGATATATCTCCATTTACTCTTTTTTTTTTTTTTTTTTTTTTTTTTTATATACAATACCAACCTTGCAGTGGCATTGCACCAGAATTAAAGTGGTTTCAACCAAGCACCAATCATTGCTTCTTGTACACAATTCTTCCTTGGGAAAAAGGTGCAGAAGTGGGCAGCATCAGGATGTAGTCTCAATGTCTGCCAGTTTTATAACTTAGAGGGAGGTCATGTACACAGGGCAGAGACAGGGTGCTAGTGATATATTGAAATAAACATTTAACGCACATACATGTTTCTAGAATATGAAATGAAGGTAGAGAATAAAAAGGGGGGTAATTGGATCATAGGGGAATGGAATGATGAATGGAAAATGTAAATTGCTGGGATATAATAAAATTTTATATATGAGGGAACAGAGGTTGTTGAGAAAATCAATAAGGGAGGGTCAAATTAAGGAATCGGGAAATATAGTGAGGTGTGGATGCGATTCTGTCGTAAAGATGGAAAAGGTTGTGCAAGAGATGGAATATGGAGTAACAAAGATAGTTTGAGGGGTAATAATATTTCACCTGAATTAAACCCTTCTGTCACTTACCTGATTCCAGCGCTGGTGTCTCTAACATGTAAAATGCTTTCCTATGGGGTTTTACATGACACTGATGTCCTCATGCATAGCGTGAGAACGTCAGGCGACCAAAAGTCGCTCAACAACCTGGAAGTTCCTCTAGTGGCTGTCTAGGAGACAGCCATTAGAGATGGAGTAAACCCTCAAAGATGATTATTGCATTTTATTAAAAACTTCAATAATTACCTTTGCAGAGTTAAGGGATCCGGAACACGGCACCCAGGCCACTTCAATGAGCTTAAGTGGTCTTGGTGCCTATAGTGTCTTTTTAATGTGCATAACATTATGACAGGGATGGTATATTAGGGTCATAAAAATGTTAGTTTTGTTTTCCTTATTCAGAGGTATAAGTTTAATACCTCTATGCTATGTTTGTATTACATTGTTGCATTCCCATGTGCACTATGCATTTTGAAATTATTTTATTTTTGTAATAAGAAAGTGAGAATTTGATCTATCAGTGTAGATCTGTGTTATGAGATAAAACGGTCAACTGAAAGCTTGGTACATTCACGTCCTTAACAAAATGAGTAGATCAAGCATTTTCTTATGACTTGCCCTATCTAACATGCCTCTCTACCTAAGATCTTCTATTTTACAAGATATATATGGCTTGCAATGTTTTTGTTTTTTTAGAATGAGAAATGTCATCTGTTAATTGAGCACGAAACACAGAAACTGAAAGAGTTAGATGAAGAACATGCACTGGAGCTGAAGGAATGGAGAGATAAACTAAGACCCCGCAAAAAGGTAATCAGTACATTTATTGTACAGACCCCTTCCTCATTAAAAAGAAAATACATTTTAAATATATTCTAGTATATACTCTTAATTCATCATTGAAAGATGAGATTGGAATTGGAAACCATATTTGTGTAAAAGTCTCCCCCTTCACCTAATGGTAGCTACCTTCTCCATTATATGCTTCTTAGTCTGACGATACAGCACCTTTACTAATTATGGATATATGTAAAACATGGATTCTGTCATGGAGGGCTTCTCTCACTGGGTTTATTTGCTTTTCCTTTTTTTTGTGTTGCATTGTAACCAGATTTGCAAAACTAATGCAGTTGGCCAAGTTGAGAATATTAGAGTTAAATAATTTTTCACCTCTGTTGGTTTAGTCATACATGTGATATCTCCTCTAACATTAAATAATGTCACTTTAATTAATTTCTTTTGTGATGCCTTCACCTTTATGTTGAATACGACTTTGTCATTTGTATTGTATATAAATTCATTGAAAATGTCAACTTTCTCCGTGTCTCATCTTCTATCTAGATTAAGATTGTTTTTCAGTACAGGAATTCTTTCGTTTTATCTGTTGTGTGAAGCAGGTCTTAATATAGCTCTTTTTCATTAATCATGGTCGTTTTCTAATACAAAGAGTCATTGTTTTGTAGACTTATCATTTTATCTTTAGAATGTCCTTATGTTGAGCTGGACACAGTTGCATTTTGTAAATGTAAGCTATACTTTGTTTCAAGGAAATAATGCCATTGTTTTCTAACAGGCACTTGAAGAGGAGTTTGCACGAAAGCTTCAAGAACAGGAAATGTTTTTTAAAATGAGTGGCGATTCTGAATGCCTTAACCCCACCGCACAGAGCCGGATTTCCAAGTTTTATCCTATCCCAAGCATGCATTCATCTGGGACATAAAGGCGAGAAGCCGTGTTGTTGGCCTCCAGCTCTTGACAACTGCCATGAAGCTCAGAGTTATCACAGCTGGAGAGCTGCTGCTTTGCTGATTTTATATTTTATTTCCAAAACGCCCCTTTTTAAACATTTTCAGAAAGCATGGGTAGTTTTTAGTAAATTTACTATTTAGTCTGGTTTTTTTTGTGTGTTTTTGTTCTGTTTTAATAGTTTGAGGTGATTGGAATACATTTTGTAGAATATACTGTAAGAGCAAAACCTGAAAACGAGTTTGAAAGGTTTGTAAAACCACTGTGTTTGATTATCAGGAAAATCTGCCACCTTTATATTATATTATTTAGTATGTATAATAACGGTTATAAAAGAAACCTTTGTTTTGCGGTTTAATCCCAAGTGAAATTACGCGTTTTCTTTTATTGTAATACAGACTACATTTTTTTGTTAAACTTCCATCCATCACCATCACGTGTTTTTGTTTTTATTATTTTAAATTTTTAGATGATATATTCAGATTTGCTCATACCCTATTAAGTTCCGTTTTGTTGACTTCCATGTTGTCCTACATAGTTTCTGCATTTAATTGATTTATTTTTATGAGTGGTCCAGCACTGAACTGCTTGCCGCACTTTTATAGCGATTTCCTTCCAGAAATCAACATGGGACACGAAGTGCACACGCTATTGTTTCCCTGTAAATTAATGGGACTCTCGAGTGCCAGGAAAACATATCCATTTTCCTGGCACTGCAGGACCCTGCAGTGCCCCTCTCCCTCCCAACCACCATCCCATGTTGCTGAAGGGGTTAAAACCCCATTCAGTGACTTGCCTGAATCCAGAGCCGATGTCCCTCGCCTCTGGGTCAAGCTCCTAACGCGCATGCGTGGCAAAGTTTATAAAAACTGCACTAATTACACTTGCAGGGTTAAGGGTGGTGGGAGTTGGCACCCAGACCACTCTAATGGTCAGAAGTGGTCTGGGTGCCTGGAGTGTCCCTTTAACATAATGGTGAAGCAGTAATCATTCAAATGTTCCAAGAGTACACATTATTTCATTTAAATGCTTACAGGTACTCATGAAAGTGTATTTTCCTGAGATGCTTAGTATTATGTTGTACACATATTTCCTTAATAATTGTGTCAGGTACTGCATAAACTGGATACCTATAACGGTCTCTAAACTACCTAATTGTAGTTTATGACTAAATGCACTTTACTTTTCAAAACAGGTTTGCCCCCCTCCCAATCACCTCTAGTCCCAGTTACCTAGAAAAAAAACTGAAAACAAAAATGTTTATACAAATATAATGTGCATGGACTGAAGCTGTTTAGAACGTAATGGCAGACATGCCCTGCCACAAATGATAGGATGACGGCATCGCTGGAACATCTCCAGTGTTCTGTCTGTGTTTACTCTTACTGGCATAAATTCACAATCATCCCAAGCTTATAACTTTGGTTAAATTGCCAGTTCCTCTTGTTACTGTAGTTGTGTTTTGGCACGGGAAATTAAAAGTGATAAAGGGGTGGCATGCTGTTACTTCCTGAAATGGAACTCTATTAAACCATTAAACATTAAAAGGATTGTGTCATTTTCAGTGCGAGGGAAGCAGCCGCAGTTCCCGGCCTGATCACTCGTTTACACACTGCTCTCCTAATCACTCCAGTCTTGGCATCTTGCGGAGCTCAGTCTGGGCCCACAGCACCCGCTCTACAGAGTGGCATAGTCATAATGATTCTCTCTGGATGTGCGACTATTATTCAAGGTGAGCGAGCGGGTTTTCCTCCTGAGAGGCAGATCAACCTCAGCAACGTCCATGCATGTAATCTGGCTTGCAAAGCTGCTGTGTACTTACAAGACTCTAAGGATAACCTCGATGCATTTCCAGGTTGTAAATTCCTGAGAATGAAGTTAATTGGCAAAGAGGTTTGCTTTATAGTAGAGTACAAGACTCGACTGTGGAGAAAATATGGAATGGTTTGCGTCGGAAAAAAAACATCTGGTGAGAACATTGCATAGTCCCTTGAAGCTGAAGAACTGGCCTCCCGACGTAAGAGAGTACAAACTACAACCCCAGAGCAGAATAGGCTGGTGGAAATAGAAGAACAATCTTGAACAGCAAAAAAAGGGTTTGTGGAGTGACGGGACTGACTCTCATATCATCAGAGACATTAAATACACAAAAGAGAAATCAAGACACTTTATGGACTCCATGCATCAAAAAACAGTCAATGCTGTTACTGAGCATGTGTGATTAGAGCACTGCTACTTCCTGAATACTATCTTGTTGCAGTGATGCTGTCTGGTATAAAGTGTCCAGCCTTTAAGAGAAAAGCTGATGGCATTGAGACTTTTGAACCTTTTGCTGCAGAAGCAAAGTTTTGGTTTTTTTTGTTTTGTTTGTTTTTCAGAGTCAAGTTTGCTGCAGTGTGATGTATGAATTATTTTGGAAAGCAGCCACCACCAAAACTTCCTTGGAACCATTCTCCATCCCAATGGTAACATCATAGAGGTGCTCCTTAGAGCAGGGTTTGCTCAATGTGTAGGCTGAGAAAGCTGAGGGCAGCAGAACGATTTGCCCAGGAAAGAAAGATAAGGATCTGGAGAGCTTGTGGCGCCCACAGAAAATTTGGATCAGAAGGATAAGCAAGATAATGCCAAGGTGGTGCAAGTATTACATGCAGATGCCATGGTTGTTAAGCTAAATTCAGGGGAATACAAACCTATTCATCTTTCCAGTACAAGGCGTCAAGGAGAGGGATCACAGGTTAAGAACAAGAAATTGCGTCCTCTCAATGACCTGTACATGTTTAGGGCCAGAGATTTTCTTCAGAAGAAACTTTTTGGGTGTGCGGTGGGGAGGTGAATGTAGATTATATTCGGTCAGCAAACACAGCAATAGAAATTGTCCCAGTCTTTCCAGAGCGTACCTGTGCCACTGTCCTAATTGGTGAAATAAACATTGCGAAAGCTGTAGTGGGCAAAGATTTTGCCACAGTGATCTTCTATAGACAGAATGATGACCAGTGATCCTCTCACTGAGGAGTTACTGGCAGCAGAAGCATGAGCCATCAAGAATGCTAAAAGTCTTCAAAGCAAGAGAAAAGTTCCTACCCACAGAGTGGCAGACATCTCTGGGGACACTCAAAAGGCAAAACAGTTCCTTAATTTCCTGCAGGGCCAGATGCTCTGAAGCTATTGTAAAGTATGTATTCCGTAGATCCAGGCTCAAGCTTTACATGCCAAAGGAAACCTGCCTTATCACACTTCTCCTTGCTGGCATTGAATCTCCTAGAGAACCGAGAAATATGCCGGGGGTGGTGTTCAGGTAAGTGAGCCGTTAAGTGACGAGGTAATGTTTTACACCAAGGACTTGTATTGGAAAGACAGTTGAAGCAATGGCCAAGGCTGGTAACTTCATTGGATGGTTTCACGTTGATTAAATCAACCTGTCTGTCTTTGGTGGAACACACATTGTCCAAGATTCACTTCACTGCTGAGCGCAGCAACTGCTACAAAACCCTCCTGTCTGCAGAAGAGGAAACTAAACAAAGAAGAAACGATCTGGTCGAAGTTTGAGGAGCTCAATTAAGTACAGCGTTCTGGAACTTACAATAAAAAGGAGTGGGATTTTCAAAATCTCAGCTGAAGCATTTGATTTGGTTATTTTTTTTCAAACTTGGGCAATGTTGACTTTTGCTGATGTTTTTATTACCTAAAATTAATGTCTAAAACGTACACTCCCTACTAACCTTAATAATATTTGTGAAAATGCTACGAATGGTGCTAGATTCCAGTTATTTAGTTCCTGCAATAGGGATAACAAGTGCTTGGATAGTTTTTCATATATCTTGCATAATGTAATTTAATGGAAGGAGATATAATTGCTGAGTTCTACCGAAAGAGTCCAGTGCTCTTAATAAATGGTTTTTGCACTAAAATGTTGATTACAAGCACACTAGAAAATTCTATTTCACCAAAAAATATAGATGACCAACCCAGCATGTTAAACATAAAGAAATCTGCTACAAAGGTGCTGGGTAACCGTTTTAAGTTTTACATAGTTTCACGAGCTTTAAATGCATTGCAGTTTGCTCAGGCACTCCGTTTTAATGAAGCTTCAAACAAGTTCTTTATAAAAATTAGCTGAATTTATTACAAGATGCTATATATATTATTTGGGCATTTTTTTTCCATACTGCATATACCCTTCATTAGTTTTCTTTTACATGTGTATAATGGTATACTTTATATATTTTTTTTTATTTCTGCAGTGGCATTGACAGCTTTGTTATAGAAGATATTTAGTTATAAGTGAAGTTGTGCACTCATTTCTTGAGGGCTATTTTAAATTTTATCAGAATAGTATTACCGGCTACTTTTGTTTTTATTGTATAAAACTATTTTACCCACCTTTCTTTATATGTTTGTATTTTATGGTATTGTTACTCGTAATATAGCCATATTTTGGTTCATTTAGGTTTTTTGTTTTTAATTGTATGACTTGTTCTGTTGGGTCATACAAAGCAATATTTGTATATTTGTTACACTCATTAGCTTAATGAAGCAGTTTTGGTGTATAGATCATGCTTCTGCAGTGGCATTGCTTAATTCTCTGCAATTTAAGCGTTAAATCGCTTTGTTTATGGAGTCCTAGTCACACCTACCTGCATGTGACTTGCACTGCCTTTCTAAACACTTCCTGTAAAGATTCATCTAATGTTTACACTCCCTTTATTGCAAATTCTGATTAATTTAGAATTTCTTATCACTGGCTGTTTTAATAGCTTGCTAGACCTCTTTAGTATGTGATTAAAGTTCAATTTAAAGAGCAGCAGATAAATACTTTTAAAGTAAGTTAACATTTTTTTTTCCCATGCAGGATGTCGGTCACAGCCTGGGGAGGTGTGGCTAAGGCTGTATGAACAGATACAAAGTGATTTAACTCCTAAATTGCAGAAAATTAAGCAGTGAAATTGCAGGGGTATGATCTATACACCAAAACTGTTTCATTAGGCTAAAGTTGTTTTGGTGACTATAGTGTCCATTTAACATGCATTGCTGACACTTGGGAGTAGAAAGGAAATATGCTAAACTGTTGATATAACCGGTCAAGATTGGTCAGTTTGTCTACAAGGAATCTTGATGGTTTAACCCCTTAAGGACACATGACATGTGTGACATGTCATGATTCCCTTTTATTCCAGAAGTTAGGTCCTTAAGGGGTTAAAGTGGACCTGTGTCCCATAAATGTGGGTGTGATGCGATCAGATTTAGATCTATACATTGTGATAACACTCTCCAGCTGATATATATTTAATGTTATACTTCCCTAAATTTGCTAATTATCTTCCTGTTTATGGGTGGGATATGGATGCATGTATGAACCTATCAAAATGTTTGAGCCTGGTTCCCAGAGTGCAGAAAATGAATATAAATATTTTACAGAAATGGAAAATAATAGCTTGGGGAAAGAGATTAGGCTTAAGTCTTTAAAAAAAAAAAATATATATATATTAATGTGGACCTAAGCTTTGAAAAGCACAGTTTTTTTTAAATATAATATTGCCCCCCCCCCCCCCCCCCCCCCCCCAAAGTCACCATCAGTTAGGACAATCCTCCTATTTGGGACATATTTTCTAAGGCCGGCATAGGAGCTAAAAGTGGTAAACCTCTAATCACTGTTTTATTAAAAAAAAAAAAAAAAAACATTTTCAATTCCTCTTAGTCGTGGCGATTGAGGAATCTTATTATTACTTTGAGTATTTCTCGTGATCGTTCATCTACACTTATGTTTTAATGGGGAATTGGCAAAAAAATATATATATATATAATTTTGTTTAACTGGGTAGTTTTGTCAGCTCCGGGTGACTTTATGACCTGTGAGATCATGCCTGTGTCCAAGTCGCTTAACACACCAATAGAGCCGTCCTATGGAGAATTTAAAACGTGTATATCCTTAAAATCCACTCAGTTCTGATAGTCTGATATAAGTTTTGAGAATTTTGCCATAGTTTACATTTTACTTATTCACTTTAAGCAAAGAAAACTTTTTGAACAATGATTGATTAGTGTTTTAGAGTGGATTTTTATTTCAGATAACCAGTTGCTTACACTATTTTAATATATTTTTTTTTAAAAATGTATAGCTTTAACAATATTACCTGTCTTGCTTATTTGGGCATTCATTCATTTTTATATATTTTATTTATTCAAGGCTGCTTTATCTCACTTTCTCTCGGCCTCCCTTTACCCTTATTAACTGTATTCACATTATGCAGATGACTGCTTGCATTGGTCACGTCATTGATGTGTTATGATCTATTTTTGTATGCGTGTGTGTTTGTGTTAAAATATATACACACCCACACACACCTGAATTGCTTGTTTTTTTGTTTTGTTTTACTGCTATTTTTATGCAAAAGCACACCTGAATATTTGCATTAAACTGCAGAGATCTTGTGTGTATAAAGCTATTCTTGCTAAACACAATAGAAATCGAATTAT
Organism: Pelobates fuscus; assembly: GCF_036172605.1. Classification (NCBI taxonomy): domain Eukaryota; kingdom Metazoa; phylum Chordata; class Amphibia; order Anura; family Pelobatidae; genus Pelobates; species Pelobates fuscus. The sequence continues at coordinate 29,174,887 of NC_086326.1, read as the reverse complement.
TTCCTCCGCAATTGGAGGTAATGGTGGAAATATATTCCACTCAAACATCATGCCTTCCTGAACATTTTAACCTAGTGGCGTTTGCTTGCATGCTTGTCTTGCAATGCTCCTCTGATATTCTTTGTGTTTTTCAAGGGTCAGTGCATTACATTATCTGGAGGGAAAAGCCATCAGCTGGATGTGTGATTACGAAAAATTCAATTCTTTGATATAAAAGAAAAGGAGAAGTTAGAAACCGTTTATATATCCAAATGCATGTTTTACTCTTAATGCCCTTTAATTTGTACCTTGTGGTCAAGTAATTTTAGGCAGATGGAGTGTCCCTTAGCTCTTACATTTCAGAAGCAAATACTATCTGCTATTGATTGATATGCTAAACATGAAACTACGCCTGGGCAAATTCAATGATCTTAATAAAACGGTGCTTATTAGATAATCAATATTTGTTTTAATTTTCTGATTTCAAAAGAATGTTTCAACATAACATATTTTTTTATTAAATTTGGACAATACGGTTTAAACTCTTTGCCACCTAAAATAAATAAATTATATATTTTTTGTTTTTCTTTCATTTTTGTTTGTCTCTACATTTTCAAAAAATGAATATTTTTTTTTTTTTTTTTTTTTTTAACTTGGCCAGTAATGAAATTTTAGAAATCATCTAAAAGTGTCAAAAAGCATATACTCTCATTTGTAAACTCTCCATGGCTTTCTGTAAAGGTTTTATCCTAATGTAAATAAATCTAACTATACTGTAAGTGTCTGTGTTAAATCTTTTATCAGTTGTCCAATGTGCCTTTAAACCCTGGCATTTTTAGTATATCTGGCCATGAAAAGTGTGTGTCCGTTGTATTTTATTTTAAAATGGTAAATTCCAGTATTAAAAACAAGGTGACTTTAAAAAAATATTAATGACACAAGCCAGGAATAAAGCTTGTATTTTTACTTTACTTTTTTTATAGAAGGTGCAGTGATTTTGATTCTGTGATATATATTGACATGCTATTTAACTGTAGAACCTCTTCTATAGGTGCACTCAGCACATAACATCAGGGTGTCCAATAGGTAGATCCCCAGATGTTGTAGAACTACAACTCCCATGATGCTTTGCATGTCTTTAAAATGACAAAGCATCATGGAAGCTGTAGTTTTAAACCTTTGGGGGAATCTAACTTTTTGGTACCCCTGCTCTAAACATAACATTAGAAAAAATCAATTCCAGGGGGTCACCAGAGGAGATCTGCTCCTCATTTTAGCAGGTGTGTAGAGTATGTGCCATGCATATTTAGAATTGTTAGGAGGTACAGTTTAGTGCCTATCTGGTGGTGCTTTCTGTGTTAGCGTTCAGAGCTACAAGTCATTATGTGTAGAATACTCCCAAACTAACAATGTTACAAATCTTGGTAAATGTGGCTAATATTGGTAACATGCCAATTCATACCCTGTTTAGATAGCATTCATTGTCGTGTGATGGCTCTAAGACAAGTCAACAAATACAGTTTAAATCTAGTATAATGATGCAGAAGTATGAACTTCCATTTTCTCAAAACCAATTCAGGCCAGGTGTTTGGTAGGTGCAGCAAGCCAATAGAAGGCCCAGTGCAAGACTTTTTTTGGACCCATCTGTCAGGTTCCTATCCTGACAAGCAAGACTTTTCCGTTTAATACTGTCCCTTTAAATAGAGTACCTGTTTCTTGCCTCTAGTGGCCTCCCTACGCCAGACAGGAACCCGAAAAAGGGTAACTCACTGGCACAGAGGACAGGGAAACAGTAAGGGAGCAGACACAAACAAGAGGAACAGCCCCAGCGGAAAGGGTAAACCTTCCAGACAGAAAAGGGCATGACAACATTAGATGGCTTAGGGATACAGGGACACAATAAACCCCAGACACACACCCTGAGCACAGGAATGGCGCAAAAATTAGGACACCGATATACACTGCAACAAACAACCCAACATAAACAATGATACACAGCGAGAAGCACATAACGCGGACAGAACAGAAAACACTATATTACACACTTAACCCGCTTATGTGTAAGAAACACATGTAAACAAAAAAAAAGGACACAACACGGAGGGTACAAAGGAAGAGAAATAAACACATCACACCCAGATGAAAATAGACAACATAAACTCGGATTTACAGGGAGATCGATGTTAAAGGAACACTATAGTCACCTAAATTACTTTAGCTAAATAAAGCAGTTTTAGTGTATAGATCATTCCCTTGCAATTTCACTGCTCAATTCACTGTCATTTAGGAGTTAAATCACTTTGTTTCTGTTTATGCAGCCCTAGCCACACCTCCCCTGGCTATGATTGACGGAGCCTGCATGAAAAAAAAAACTGTTTTCACTTTCAAACAGATGTAATTTACCTTAAATAATTGTATATCAATCTCTAAATTGAACTTTAATCACATACAGGAGGCTCTTGTAGGGTCTAGCAAGCTATTAACATAGCAGGGGATAAGAAAATTTTAATTAAACAGAACTTGCAATAAAGAGCCTAAATAGGGTTCTCTTTACAGGAAGTGTTTATGGAAGGCTGTGCAAGTCACATGCAGGGAGGTGTGACTAAGGTTCATAAACAAAGGGATTTAACTCCTAAATGGCAGAGGATTGAGCAGTGAGGCTGCATGGGGCATGTTCTATACACCAAAACTGTTTCATTAAGCTGAAGTTGTTCAGGTGACTATAGTGTCCCTTTAAGATGTCACAAATAGGAGCGAGACACCAACAGACGTGTACCTAGAACATATAGAGCCAGTAACAAACGGACAAAAACGCTAGGAAACACGATAGAACAATTGACAAATAGAGATCAGACACACACGCACGACTACCAATAGGCGACATGAAGGAATTAGGGCAGGTCAACACAGCACCCAGACCCTGAGAATTAGACTCCCCGGACTGTAAAAAGACCTACGGGATAGGACACCAACCCGTGGGACCCGGGATTCCAGCCAGAACACGGGAACCCAGAGATACAATTAAACCACAGAGAGAAAAAGAGGCCTGAGGGCCGACACAATATTCCAATGTTGACGGATGCCTGCACGAATATGCTATTGAAATGTGACCATCGTTCTATGAATATATATCTAAGACCTGCGAGTCTACATGTTAGATACGTTTGGAATGTCGGATTTTTCTTGCAACAACGACAATACAAATCATATTTACAAAAAAAAAAAAACACTGTCAGAAACCGTCTCAGGGAAGCTCATCTGCATGCTTGTTGTCCTAATCGGGGTCTCGACTTGACTGCAGTTCGTCGTAACCCACTTGAGTCACATTTGATGTGGCCCCCCCCCCCACATGCAGAGACACACACACACACACACACACACACACACAGTCTGTGTGATACAGACACACAAAATGTTTGTCACCCTCCTGTTTCCTACCTTTTGCAGGAGGGTGACTTTCTCTGGGGTCCAGTGGGGGCTCAGCCTAATGGGAGTCAGAGTTCCCACTCTGACTCCCTCCTACTTCCTCCCGCGCGGCTCTCTGATAGCTGAGAGAAGTGATCGGGGCAGTCACTTTCTCCCAGCTCTGCCTGATGTCATCACAGGGGGCCCAGTCGTGCTGTTAAAGCGCCCAGTGTGGACTGGGCCCCCTGGAAATCCATACCCATTGGGTGGCCCTAACAGCATGGTGTGGTGACATTCTGTCATCAAACTAATATGGTGACCAGGGGTCATGTGACCAAGCTCATGTATGCCGTTCTCACAGTGGGATAAGCTTTACCTTTGATATGGTAATTGGGTAATTCAATACCTTTACAGGTCAGGAAAGAGAACCACTTCCCCCTATACCCATTCCTTCCTGTTCCTTCTTGGCTGTGCTACTGAGCAGACATGGGCTAATTTTTATCATGGTGAACTGTGAGTGGGATCTGGTGATTTTCTAAGATTTAGTTGTTATTGTGGTATAGTTAGTTAGATTGTGTGTAATTATTTGTATGTTGTTGTTGTTGTTTTGTCTCTGAATAAATATTTGTTAAAGTAGACGGACCAGAGTTTATATGTGTATGCGTACATAATTATTTATAGAGTTTGGTAATACACCACACATGGGCCACCCGATGAACCCCTTCATGTGTGGCCCCAGTCGCAGGGCAGCCGGGCCCCCTGTAGTGACTGGCCTGGTCGCAGCTGCGACCCCTGCGACCGCGGTATGTACGCCAGTGTGTACAGGGCAGATGACAGACAGCGTGTATGGCGTTGTATGGGTGAGCGGTTTGCTGATGTCAACGTTGTGGATAGAGTGGCCCATGGTGGCGGTGGGGTTATGGACAACGAAAACAGGTGCATTTTATTGATGGCATTTTGAATGCATAGAGATACCATGATGAGATCCTGAGGCCCATTGTTGTGCCATTCATCTACAACCATCACCTCATGTTGCAGCATGATAATGCACGGCCCCATGTTGCAAGGATCTGTACACAATTCCTGGAAGCTGAAAACATCCCAGTTCTTGCATGGCCAGCATACTCACCGGACAGGTCACCCATTGAGCATGTTTGGGATGCTATGGATCGGCGGATACGACAGCCAATATCCAGCAACTTTGCACAGCCATTTAAGAGGAGTGGATCAACATTTCACAGGTCACAATCAATAACCTGATCAAGTCTATGCAAAGTAGATGTGTTGCACTGCGTGAGGCAAATGGTGGTCACACCCAGGGCCGGCCTTAGGGGTGTGCGAGCTGTGCGGCCGCACAGGGCGCCATGGACCAGGGGGCGCCATGTGGCCAACACAGCTCACACATGGCTGGGTGACAGGGGTGCAGGGGAGCTAAAACAGGTACCTGGGTGGAGGATTTCATTATTCTCCACCCGGGTCTATTATAATTTTTTTTTAAATCGCTGCAGCGGGGGCGGGGCTTATCGTGAGGCAAAGGCGGAGCCAATACCTACCCGAAGCCCCTGGTAACTTCTGCACAGGAAGAGGGAAGAAGGAAGGAGTCCCTGCTTCCCCAACAACCAACTGCATCCACTCTCCTTTCCAGCCATAATGGAAAGAGGTAAGTGTGTGTGTGTGTGTGTGTGTGTGCCTGCCTGCCTGCCTGCAACTGTTTGCCTGTGTGTGTGTGTATGACTGTCTGTCTCTGTGACTGCTTGCCTGTGTGTCTCTGTGTATGACTGTCTGACTGCCTGCGTGTGTGACTGTCTGCCTGTGTGACTGTCTGTCTGCCTGCGTGTGACTGTTTGCCTCTCTGTGTGTGTGTGTGAGACTGTCTGTGTGCCTGCCTGCCTGCGTGTGTGACTGTCTGCCTGCCTGCGTGTGTGTGTGTGTGTGTGAGAGACTGCCTCCCTGTGTGTGTGACTGTCTGCCTGTGTGTGACTTAACTGTGTGTGACTCCAATTGTGTGTGTCGCTGTAGCTGTGCCGTTGTGTGTGACTATCTGCCTTTAACTGAGTGTGTGTGCCTATCAGCGTGCGTGAGTGTCTGCATGCCTTTAACCAAGTGTATATGACTGTCTGCTTGTAATGGAGTATGTGTGACTGCCTGCTTGTGACTGTGTGTGACTGTATGCCTGTAACTCTGTGTGTGACGGTGTGCCTGTAACTGTTCGTGATTGTCTGCCTTTAACTGTGTGTTTGGCTCTGTGACTGTCTGCCTGTAACTGAGCATATGTGACTGTCAGCCTGTAACTGTGTGTGTGTCTGTATGCCTGTAAATGAGCATGTCTGACTGTCTGCTTGTAACTGTTTGTGTGACTGTCTGCCAGTGCCTGTGTGTGTGACTGGTGGAGGGGGTGGGGGAGGACCTAGGGGGGGCGCCGTGAAGACTTTTCGCACAGGGAGCCTAATGGCCGAAGGCCGGCCCTGGTCACACCAGATACTGAATGGAGGCAAAAACACAGTGTTGCGTTTATAATTTTGTTCAGTGTATATCACCTCTTCAAGGTTACAAAGCAGTAAGAAACACTCAGATTTTTGTTTGATTCAACTGAGTTTATTTCAGAAGCGGTTTGGAGACACCATTCTTTAGGGAGACTGTTTCCACTTGCAGATTTTACTGTGTTTTCCATAGATAAAAAAATATCACATTTCCATTTAAAAATATTTTCTGACATTGGAGTAGGATTTTAGGAGGCAGACATTTTGCTTTTTAATTATTTGTATTATTATTATTATTATTATTTATATATTGTGTCTTATGAGCCTGTGTTTGCATTGCTTGTAACCTGGTTTGAAAATATGAGATTACTGTAATGTAACATCACAACTAAGAACCTCCATTTCAGTTTTTCAGAAAAGCAAAATGGTTGCCTCTGATTACTTATTTTAATGGCGTCTTTGTAAGATCATTGCAAATACACACAAAATGTTGTTTACAAGGACAATACACATGATATAGAAATTGTTCACAGCTCATCCCTTACGGTTTATAGGTTTTTTCGACTTTTATACACATTGAAATAGTGAATTGTCATGAATTGACCAGACAATTGCAAACTTGAGGTTCTGATATCCAAGTTGCAGAATTTGACAGCACTTAGTTATGGCCTTAATTGTGGTATTTTTTTTGTCAAGTATTCGTGTTTCATTGTTCACTAAATAAACCCCTAAGTTGTGTAACGCAGATTCCTTACATCAGTGCTGGCAAACAATCTATGTTCTTTCTATCAGCCATTATGCCTTTATAACTTCTAAAGATTCCAGTGCTATCGGGAGTGAAAACAAATTACAACTTATATCAAGTAAGCAATTCGGCACGAACGACTATAGAATTCAAACACTATTGCTGGAATATTATGTTTAAAAAAAAAACACAAAAAATAAAATAAAAACTAGTACATGGACAACTTTGTTATTTAAAAAATATCTTTACATGTACAAAGTTTATTATAAAAACAATTAGACAAGTGTAACTAATATAAAGAGGAAAATAAAAGCAAAACAATCCCAAAATAATATGTACTTAAGACCAAACACATTACGTGCTATGTGCTTCTGCATTTATCTAGTACAGGGCTGGACAAAAGGTAGACCTCCATTATTTACTTTTTTTAAATTAATTTTTATTTTTTTATTTTTTTAAGAGCTACAGATCCCATGATACTTTGATAGTTTTAAAGCAAACATCATAAGAACTATAATTCTACAAAAGGTGGATGTCTACCTTTTGGCCAGCCCTCTCTATTATTTTCCTGTAGGTCAGGATTTCTCAAACCAGTACTCGATGACCACAAACTGTCCACATTTTGTTTATTGAGATGGCAGTTCAAATAGGATACTGGAATACTGCTTTATACTGCTTTATTGATGGCCCACGATGGTTCATTTTATAACCATCGAGCCCAAGTCAAGAATATATCCTCCTGTTTTCTAAGTGATGTGCAATTCTGAAGACCAGAAGTATCCAGTACTGGGCCCCTAATGCTGTACACATTCCTGGATTCATGGATATCCCTGCTTAAACACAGGTCAGTTAATCAATTTTGGTATTTTTATTCTGGACCAGTTTGATCCACCTGTACTTAAACAGGTATATGTGGTTTCCAGGCCTGTGTGGCCAAATAAGAGCAGGTCACGTTGTTCTACAGTCTAAGATCAACTCGATCAAGTCAACTCCATTCACAGCGTAACATTATTTTAAAATAATCTTTCAACAGTGTAACTTCAGATATTTGATTGGCAAGTCTTTTCAGTTGTAATATATTGATCTACACAATCCAATTTTTTACTAATATTGAAATTCACTTCAATTTCTGATGCTATGGAGTGACACTGAGGGACAAGCAATAGAGCTCATGCGGGCAATCATTGGTCACACAGTGCTCATTTAACAGTACACAGAAGCTCAAAATATGTGATCTGAACAATAACGTCCCAATTACTGACAAATATAAATAATCCCACATCGCTTTGAACTGTATGCTTTTTCTGTATTTACAAGTAGTTTGGTGTGGGGTTGAAAGAGGGACAATCTCTGCCCATGATAATTATTCACGTATCATGCAACGTAATTTTAGGGATCACTGGTCATCAAACACCAATGCTTCTTCTTTTTCTTTTTCCAACAAATGTGTGTTCACCTGTGAATAAGATATAAAAGAATGAAGTATGCTTTTTTTTTTTTTAATGAGAACATATGTGATTTTCTATAGAATACCTATAGAAAACCTCTGTATACAAAGTAACATCTTACTTGTCCATTGTGCTAAGCAGATCATTGCACACTTTGGTAATAGAGCTAACTGTCTACAAATGCTGGGGCACTATAGTCACCAGAACAACTACAGCTACCTTCAGGCTTTTTCTTTTCAGAGAAAATGCTGTGTTTACATTACAGCCTAGTGATATCTTCACTGGTCATTCCTTAGATGGCTGTTAGAGATCCTTCCTGGGTCATGGCTGCCTAAAATGCATCCAAACTTTCAGTGTCTCCTCCCTCTGCATGCAGACACTGAACTTTCCTCATAGAGATTCATTGATTCAATTCATCTCTATGAGGAGATGCTGATTGGCCAGGGCTGTGTTTGAATCATGCTGGCTCTGCCCCTGATCTGCCTCCTTGTCAGTCTCAGCCAATCCTATGGGGAAGCACTGTGATTGGATCAGGCTACCACTTCTGATGATGTCAGCAGACTGCTTTTTTTTAGTCTAACAGTATGCGGATCTACAGCTTCAGGCTTGAATACAGTAAGATTTTTACTATATTTATGGAGGCATGAGGGGCCCCGGGGCTAGATGGTGGTTTTAACACTACAGGGTCAGGAATACATGTTTGTGTTCCTGACCCTATAGTGATCCTTTAAGAATCAGAACAACTGCTTGAGCTTCCATATTGAAGGAAGCAGTCTTTACGTAAATACCTATTTTAAGTTATTTAATTGATAGTGAGTTGAACATACCTTTCTCTCCTTTTTGACCTCTCGGTCCAGGTTGTCCAGTAAAACCTTGTATTCCACGTTCACCTGTAAAAATGACATAAGGTCGCGTTCAATGTCTTTGAAATTACACGGTAGAAGAACTGGAGTAACTTTTGTTTGGTTTTGGTTTTTATATATAAAGTGTATTCCAAGAAAAAGTTCCAGATAGTTTAACACATGACAGTCACTCACAGAAAGGTACAGATTGACCGTTAATGCACTGGGCTTATTAGGACCACTTTTGGTACATACCTTTTGGACCTGTGAATCCTCTTTCCCCTTTCTGTCCTGGGTGCCCTGGTGGACCCTGTATGGTACCATACGCTGTATAGAGAGAAACAGTAATTAGCCATATCTCTTATTTTATCCCAAGCTTTATTGCTTAATTATTGTACATTAAATAAGATGGCGTTAAACTAACACAGGCTGTAGCTTTATAAAACAGGAACTGCTCACTTGTTTGTGAACTACATCGCCCACAATCCAAGGCAAAGATAAACCTTAGTGTAGCTCAAAAACAGCTAATGTTTGCAACTGCTTAGGTGAGTCTCTGGCTTTTTTAAACTCGGGCTGAGCCTTTTAAGACGTTCATTCCATTATACCAGCTGGAGTATATCCAAGAGTATGGGATTGTTTATTTATTTAAAATTAATATAGAATAATAAAACTATATAAACATGGATATACAGACATTGAATTTCTAAAATAATGACATAATAATGACATAGAATCTATCTATCACAGAATTTTACTTCCCCCACAAACTTACTTCTGAAAACTTCCATTAGATCAGTAGTTATGTTGGCATGAGTTGCATACACTTGGCAGATTCCTGGGGGCCCTGGTGGTCCTGGAGGGCCTGATCTCTGGCCATTGAAAGCGAAATCTCCCAATAAGCCTTGACCTAAACAAAAAGAAGGAATTACTGTTACAAGGGTCCTATATCTTCTTATCTACAGGAAATAAGTTATATTTATTTACTGCTCTAGAACCGATTGCATTTATGGCTGTTTGTGGCTATTAGCAAAAATAAAATGATGCACCAAAGTCTCTTTAGATAACGTTTAACAAGTACAATTTTGTCTCTTGTCCTTTAAGGCACTATCGAGTTTTAGATGGGGTTCAGGAGAAAATTATCCCTTCAGCAACTTAAGGATGGAAGGAAGCAGTGATATGATAGGACACCCATCATGTTTACTGGATCCTAGGCAGCTTCCTAGTAGTAGTCAAACTTCAATCGCCTTGACATATAGTTGCAAATGGGTCCCTCTTATGTCTCAGCAGCTCGGTCTCCATATTGTCTTTACCTTGTGGTATATATAAGTGCAGTGGACCCTAGCCTTTTTTGTAAATAAAATTTTGCAAGGCACGTCAACTTTTTTCCCTTTACATTTGCAACTTATAAAAGTGACATTTTGTTGCAATTTTATCAACTTCTAACTAAACAGTCTCACTACTTTGCCAGATGGTAATTGACGTTTTAATGCAGGCACTTATTGAGAAAAATCACATACGTAAGGACTTCAGTCAGCCTATTACAGATCACATCAATGTGATAGTGGCACACATTGAGGTAACTTGAGGCAGATGATTGAAAACCATTGGTCAAAGGGGAAAAATCACTGCACATGTACCTCACCCTACCTGGCAAGTATATGATGACGTGGGGAAGGATTTCCCCTTACATATATATTTACACCATTGACTGATCATGATTATAAAATAACCATCCAAGCACTTACTCTGAATTTGTTCTGTTACACGAGATGCCACTTCATTATAGTCTATTGAATATGAAGAAGCTGATGATGATGATGATCCAGAAGAGAATGATGATCCAGAAGACAATGATGATCCAGAAGATAATGATGATGAAGAAATTTCCCCACTATCTCCCTTTGCTCCTCTCAGACCTGGAGGTCCAGGTGGGCCAGGTGGTCCTGCTGGTCCAGTGATATACCTCCGAATGTTGTCACCTGAGCAGAGTAAAAACATTAATATTTAATCGCAGTCCTCAAAAATTACTTCTTCCCTTTTTTTTTATTTTTTACACGCTAATACAAAATTACAATTGAGAAAAAAATTAGTTAGATTTTCCTTACTTAGCATGTAACATGTAAAAATGTATTTTCTATACATTAGAGGGGATAAAAATATTAAGACATTTTAGCTTTTCTATTTAAACCTTCAGCATTTCATATGAGGTAAATATCTAGTCTATATTTGATAAAGCTTTATGTGAACACATAATGTATCAAAGTGAAAGTGTGTTTACTTGTTAGATATTCCATGAGTTCAGTCCGGAATCGATCACTATGGACGTTCTCGACATAAGAGACCAGACTGCTTCCACCACCAGCGGGTCCCTGTGGTCCAGGAGGCCCTGGTGGTCCTGGAGCTCCTCTAACATATCCCACATCTGAAACAACAAAAAATAGTAATACACTTTAATGAAACCATCCAAAAGTTGTATTTCCTATAAAAGTGCATAACAAGTTTGTGTTCTAAAAATAAAATATTCTAGAGCTCACTGTAAGTTGAAACTGCACTTTCTGTAAGATAATCTGTGTTCTAGATTTTTCCTTAATGTGTTCATGTTCTAGAGCACACACCAAGATGTACATTTCCTATAAAATCACACATGATGTTCATTATCTAGATCACACTGTAAGAGGAACATGTATGTTGTGCAAGATAACCATCTTTTTGACTGCTGCATAATACTTGGCAAATGGAAAATACATTTTAAGTCATGAAATAAACTTCATCATGAACTTATCTCCTATCAAATTAATCATGTCCATGTTTGTGTTCCTAGCCTATTCACATTCTTTATTAAAGCCCACCTTCATGATATATGTTGTACCAGGACTGTCATGATATCACAGAGTATAACAAATCCAATTCTCCACACTACCCCATTTAATAACCCTGATGAGGCTGTATCAATATACATCACAGTAAAAATTCCCACTGACACTATACGTATGACCTAGTGTGGGGGTAGCCATAATAATTTAAATTAAATTTCTTACTTTGTAAATAGGCCGTAATATCCTCGGTATCAAAACTGGTCCTGGTTGTGCCTGGATTTCCAGCTGGTCCCATAGGTCCTTGAGGGCCAGGGGAGCCATGGCGCCCTGGTGTTCCTGGACGGCCTGGTTGTCCTGGTGGTCCTGGGGGTCCAACAACTCCTCTGAACTCAGATGCTGATTTAAGGTAGAGATGTGAAAATTAGTGAGGATAATTTGGATATTAATGTAATGGGACCCATTATCTGGGGGCATTTGCAAATAAAATAAGAACATTGTTTATTACAACTCATTCACCAGATCTTAGGTGGGCTTCTTAGTTTATGTCAAAGAACCCAGTGTATTTGAAGTGTTCTATATTTGATTTTTTTTTTTTTTTCATTTAAAAATGTATATGTCATGTTAAGAGATTTCAATATAGAACAAGTTCCGGCACCAACTGACTCTTCATTCTTTTAATGTAATCTATAAGCCATGATGCAGATGTTACAATAACGTACATTTTACTACTCAACCCTGACACCCAACCAACCTCAACAAATAGTTATTATGTGCACTCAAAACTTTTGTGTGATTCTATAACTTCATATTTACTAAATCTTGGTCAGAGTATCTGAAATGTTATTCTTACCTTGAAGCAAAGCTGTAATATCTCCATAGCCAGACCCAGGCAGTCCTGGAGGCCCTGGTGGGCCTGGAGGTCCCTGAAGGCCAAGTTGCATTCCAGAACCTAGAACAGATAGACATGGACATTGAGTAAGTAAACTCCAAGTGAAATAACAGCATTTGTAGAACCATTCTTGAACTTTTTTTTTAAGAAGCAACGTAATATCTTTTTTGATAAGTGGATGTGTTTTGCTAGTTTTGAGGTTAAAAATTGAATCATTAAATAAATGTGTCTTATTTTTTCTTTGAAAAAAATGTGGCTTCATTTTTAATGGTTGAGGCTAGCCCAAAACTTAGGTTTTATCCAATTTTCTTCAAAGAATAATGTAACTGAAACCTTGATTTTAGATGTTCCTTGAGAAATAGGCAGAAAACCTTTCAGGTAGTCAACTGTAAGAGTGTCCTAACAGAATGGAAAATATAACACACTGACTAATGCCTAATTGTAGTGATGACATGCTTGTTTTCAGTAGCAAAAACTTACTTTTCAACATGGACAGAATTTCATCGTAGGAGACTGCTGGGCCTACAAATCCTGCCTGCCCAAACTCTGCAGAAGTAAATCCAGAACCTACAAAATAGAAATGTTCAATAAATTACTTCATGCTGCCATATTGTGGCAATGTTTGTAAAAACAATAATCACTTAAAGGAACATAAAAAAAATATATATTGTAAAAAATTAAATCTGCAGGATAAATAAATAAAGTTTTGAGTGGCAGTATGACATGAAGATCAGATCCCTAAACGTAGCCTTTTAACCCCTTAAGGACACATGACATGTCTGACACGTCATGATTCCCTTTTATTCCAGAAGCTTGGTCCTTAAGGGGTTAATATAGTTTAAAGGATTGTTTAGCTCCATATGTAATTTAAATCGATATGAATTCTCAGTCTTGTCCGATACCTTTTCAAGTGATCTAATAGTAGTTCAATTTCTTTTTTTGGTTGGCAATAAAAAATAAAAATAAAATAAAAAAAGATTAGCACCATACCTCTTAAGTAGCTCATGACACGACTTGCCAACTCTGCATAATCCAATTCCTGTCCGCTGTCTCCCTTTGGTCCAGGAGGTCCTTGAGGTCCAACCAAATAATTTCTGACATTTTCACCTTAACAACAGATGAAGAAGGTGCGTTAATTAGAGAATACTACTTATGTTACTGATATGAAGCCGTGGCACCCACCATGTTAGTAAGATAGGTCAAAAAGATTGAATCGTTTGGACGGTGTGAAGAATCTATATGTTAAAGACCTCCCATTCTTTCTGGTTAAAGCAGTGGTGTTCCCAGTACTGGGATTACTTCTGTTAATGAGATATTACCCTCATTAGCTGCTCTCGATGCGGAGTAGCTACTCTCATCCCTCGGACTCCAGTGCTTCGTTATGTCTGCATTTTGTGACAGGCCAATAGCAGAGTCTGATCAAAGGGAGATGGGACTATAATAAGCAGCTGTGAAGGGCAACACCTTTTTTAAAGGTGGTACACCCACCATTCATATTCAGAAAGGTAAGTTCTTTAACATATAAACATTTCAGAACGTTCCATTTAGAAAAAGTGTCTGCTAAGAAAACCATGATCTAGTACCAACATACATCAATGAAAAATTTTGTTGTTTAACTAAACCTAAATGCAGTGCTCTGCTGCTTAACCACACTTTAAATATGAGAAACCCAATGTTGAAATAATGTAATACTGATAATGCACTTACTCTGGAGATATTGGGTAATGTACTGTTGGACTTCTTCTGCACCACGTCCAGAGTTTCCAGGTGGTCCAGGAGGCCCGGGAGGTCCTTGTGGTCCAGGAGGTCCAGGTGGACCAGGGCTACCTTGTCCAGGTCTTCCACCTCCTGCTGGGCCTACAGGACAAAAACAATATATTTAGAACCATGTAATTGACTGTATCTGTGCTTGAAATTGTTACACATGCACATGCTGGCACACAAAATATTCAAAGCACGATTGCAAGATAATAATAATAATCATAATATTTAACCAATAAGGTACGTTTATCTTTCACAACGTTGAGAGTATGGTCTGGGTTCTAGGTTATATTACCAATTTAATGATACTCATTTTATTTATTTCCTCAAAGAAAAGACATGAATCTTGCAGTATTATTGGTGTAGAAACATTTGTAAACCTTATTACGAGCATTAGTCTTTGGCACATTAGCCTGGTTAAATAATGTGCATTGTAGGCCAAGATGATAATAACATTAATATGTTATCAAACTATTTAATCATGATGTGTACATTTATTTTCCACTAGTTTTCAAGTACGTCTTCAGGTTTCACTGCTAATATTACGCAGCTTAATATACTCCTTGTATTGACCTTGGAACATTGAAAGTATGGGTTGAGCGAGCCGGGGAACAAACCTGCATCTCTCCAGATACGGAGGTATCTCACTAGCAATTTGTAAGGTGATAGAACTGTATTCTTAACATAAAATGTATACCACAAAACATTACCAAATTGCATTACCAAAGCAAGAACTTTGTTCTGACTTAAGCATTAATATTTTATTAATAAATAAAACGAATGTTCGCCTTACCTCGTGAGCTTCCTGGGATTCCAGGAGCACCTGGGATGCCAGCTTCACCTGCAAGTATCATAATGAAAATTACTGACCATATAAGCCATTATTTCCTTATTGTAAATTATGAAAGAAGGCAAGAAAAAGATCAATGGACCACTCTCCTCCAGTGTACAGTCTAAGAGCACATAGAAAGTGAAAGCCATAGCATATTTTGACATATTTGAGTGTGGAAGCTCAATCAGGGGGGCCAAACTAAATTAGTAGTATTTTTAAACAGTATGAGAGAGATAACACAGGATAAATGATTGACGCTTTCATATTTTATAGTAGATATTTAGCTAGGTATCATTTCCTGTGTCTTTGCTGTATATGAACATAAAAACATATTTTAAATGATATGTTTCGGATTATAGACTGAAGAGTTGGGATTTTTAACTGTAAATTTTCATAACCTGTATTTAGGACCCACCGGTTATCTAGGATTTATGGATTAGCAAATTCTGTTAACTTAGATAGTTTTTTGTCTCTGAAGACAAAAAGCCATGATTTATGAGCCCAGCTTCAACGCTTATCTTTGCCAATTCTTTTCCACATATTACAGTTCCTTACCTCTCTCTCCTGGTGATCCTGGTGATCCTGGTTGTCCTGGTGACCCAGGTGACCCTGGTGAGCCTGGTGAACCTGGAGGTCCAACGGATGCAGGTCCTTTAGGGAAAAGTTAGAAAAAAGTTTTAAAGCCTCTGTTATTTGAGATGTAAGATTTGTGCAGTAAAGGGAATATTTTCTGTTGAAACTGACCATCACGTCCTGGTCCTCCTGGAAGTCCTGGTTGGCCGGGATCACCTGGTTGACCTGTATTAGAAAAACAATATTGGTTACGTTAAAACTGTCCAATCCAAATCTCGAGTCCAAATCCAGATTTCTACCTTGATTTGTTTATACTGGTTGCCTAAATCACATTACGTTAGTAGCTCAAATATGTAATTAGTGTTTTTAATTTGGTAAAAGGACGTCATAAGTAGTGTCATAAAAATAAAGCGTTTTCTAAAACAAAAACTATACTCAAGGTGGGAGTATAATGGTCCTGCACATTCTAGAGAACTTTCAAACTTTAAAGGTAATTTCACTGTCCATAGACATTCAGCTTAATAGGGTAATGTGTAGAACATTGATGAATTTAGAGTTGAGACACTCCATCTACTCTAGATACGCAATGTGTTGTATAGCTATACAGTGAAATTTAATTTAATTTGTTATTATGTCATGCTTCATGTATTTATACTCATATGCCCAGGAAAAATTAATGTACTGGCAAATTGCAGTAAGTTAATAAATGTAAACTGTGTCAAGGATTCTCATGAAATAATTCTGTATTTACCTGGTTGTCCTGGCTGGCCTCTTTGACCTGGATCACCTATTGGAAAATTACAAATATCAATAAGTATTCTGCACAACAGCATACCGAACAGATCTATAGATGATGAGTCTTTCATTTTAGCTTTTTGTTACAGACATTTGTTCGTCAGGATATTTTACCTGGATCTCCTTTAGTTCCTGGGACACCTGGAGGACCTGGTGGTCCAGAAACGATGGTTTCTGTAAAAATGAAACAATATTAAATGGATTGATTTTGGTTGCTATGGGATACTCAGGCTATCAGAAAATTAATATTTACCTGATGCGGCAAGAGAAGATCCTGGTGGACCTGCAGGGCCTGGTGGCCCGGGGGGACCTGCTGTGCCAGGAGTTCCATTGATGCCTGGTTTGGACTCTCCTGATCAACAAAAAGACAAGGGAGATTTTAGCATCTTGTTTTATATGTCTTAATCAGCTTTAATTCTGACCATGCTGATCAGAAAGGAACGTTATTACAACCATCATTTATGCCCCACCTGGTGGGCCTTGTGGACCAGCTGGGCCTGCAGGGCCTGCAGGGCCTGCAGGACCTTGTGGGCCTTGTGGACCGGCTTGTCCTGTTGGTCCTTGAATTGAGTTTCCTGAAAAAAAATAAAAAAAATAGAGAGATGCTAAAGAGAGATACGAGATGCTAAAATGTAAAAACATACACAGTTTGCATACCTTCAGCATTTTCCTTTTCCTTTTAAAATATACACTACAAGATCCTAAACTACCAAAGAATTTCCACGAGGTAAATGTGTGGATGAAGAATGGATGGGTGACGGGAAATTGAGGAATATTGTCACAATGAAATGATTGATGAAACATTGACGGTTCTTGACTAAAGTGTAAATTGCAGTGACTTGAAAACCGAACTGCAAAAACGTAGGCCACAATAACGGATTTGGACAAAAAAAAAAAAAATATCTACTATAGTCACAGCTTGTCTATGTTAACCCAAAGTTGGCAATTCTCAACTTTTTTTGGTTTACTGAATAAACTCCATTGGAAGAAGGCATAGTATCATAAGTTTATTTTAAACAGATTGTTTTACCAATGCTAGTTGATTTTCTTTCCTTTACGTCACTTGCGTAGGATTGTAGGAATATTATTATTGCTCTAGATACAGTGAGAATGGAGAACCAAACTCTACATATTAATTACGTATCCTTGTACAGCAGCTGAAAGACCTGATGCAAAGCATTCAGATGGTACACTTAGGACATCGAGGTATGAAAGCCTTTGGGTTCTATGGGGTGAGACCGGCATTCTTTGGCCATTTAGAGAGTTGAATGCACAAAGCTAAAGTTCTACTAATCTAGAATGGTATGTGGGTTCTTATTTGCCTCTCAATATGGTTTACAGCCTCAGCTCACCTTCTTCAAATTCTCAGGCCAGAAAATTAACATGACACTCAGCAAAAAAGAAGATTTATAACTCAAAATAATAATGACTACGTCAAGATTTAAAAAAATGTGGTCTTTACAAAGTTCTTCTTGGGCTCCATGTCCATCTTTGGAAACCAATTTCCCTATTTACTCTCCATGTGCTCTCTCCTTTGCCTATTGTTTTTAACAAGGTTGGGACATTCATATCAGTTGTGCAACAGTGGTACTTGGTACTTGGATTTTGTGGGTTTTATCACTTACCTGCCACTCCTTGGGGACCTGGTGGTCCAGGTTGTCCAGGTGGGCCAGGGGGTCCAGGTATACTTTGTGCTGCGAAGGTATCTGAAAGGAATGAAAACACATTAATATACACATATACATATACAATAAGTGCATATCATTGCAATTCTGATGAATGTAAAGATTATGAAATGTACTGATTGATAATAAAATTAGTTATTAAAAAGATAAAATAAATTCAATTGATGAAATAGGATGATGAAGTAGTGTACGATGTAAGGAGAGTTTATCATGATCTCAAAATAAAATTACCTAATGAGGTGAGAAAACACACGTGTCTTAAAGCTTTTGAGCATTTAAAATAAATGTTTATTATTGCAAAACCATGTGTGTTAATCAAGGACTTACTTTCTGGTCTGGAATAAGTGATGCCTGGTTCACCAGGATCTCCGCGTGCTCCTTTTGTGCCTAAAAAATCGAAAGCATGAAGTAAGAGATGAGATCATCGAACAAATATTTATCACTATGAAAATTTAGGTTAATTCTTCGTTAAAAAATCATGACTTACCTGGCTGTCCTGGAATTCCAGATGGTCCAACTGGACCTGGATTTAAAACATAATTGATCCAAATGAAACAAAATATTCTCATAAACTATATATCAGAATCCTGAATTGTTAGACAAAGTCAAACGCTTATCAGTTTTACTTTTAAATGTGAATATTCCAATTACTAAATTAATGTTTTAGTTTACAGTCACTGAACCCCAGTGTGAAGAGTTTGAAATCATTTTTGGAGACAGAGATATTTTTTTTGCAGAGAAAATTATCTGTGATGTGACTCGGTGATTGTTTGCCATGAGATGCTTCTCATTTTACCCTATACATTATATAATGCACTGAGATACACACAGACATGTCTACATACCTGGAACACCTGGTGATCCTGATGGGCCAACGGGTCCTGGAGGTCCAGGAGGTCCAGGAAGAGCATAACTACCACCGTCTAAAATAACAAAAAGGAAAATTATCACAACTGCACTGGTTTTATGTAACTACATTAAAGAAAAGTACTATGACTGTGTAGAAATGATAGATGACTGTCCACCTTATATCATAAGCTTAAGTGGCGTAACTGGCACATGGATAAAAAAAAAAAAAAAAGGAAAAGATAACTATTGGGAGAAGACTATAATTAGCAGCAAGATCGAATAACCAGCTTGTAATATGGAGAATTGTGGTTACATTATGCTCTCTTCAATAAGAAGAAGAAGAACACCTAACATTAAAAGATATTTCTATTCCATTTCCCACTTCTGGACTTCAGCTATGTGCTATATCCGTGGCTTCCAAAAACAAATTACACTGTTTGCAGATAGTGAAAAAAATCCAAACTAACTAGGTTTATTTAAAAAGAGACTCAAGACTCATCTCGATGTTAAAGCTTTAGGATAACAGCCAACAGGGCATTTATCAGCTTTAATTTGAACTACTGCTATGAAGAGTATTAAAGTCCACTAGAGGATTGTAGCTAGGGCTGAGTAAGTAGACAGCATCTTGACCAGATATTGACCAATACAAACTGTAAACATGGGTTCAAGAATGCTGTGTTTTCTTTCTATTATCGGTAAAATATAAATAATAAAATAACACTATGCATGGTGACATTAATATTATAAGCCGAACATTGAGAATCCATTTCCGTGTGTTATTTTATTTATACACTTTATTCTTTTACTCTGTAGATATTCCATACCAGACTATTATACAATTATATCTGCATTCGGTTTCACTGTCACCTTTTTGGTGTTGAATGGTGAAAATTTATGGAAGGTATTGTATAGGACAACAAGATCTATGTTTTAACACAACTTACTAAACGAATTTGCTACACACCTTGATTAATGACTCGTCCGGGTTCTCCAGCGTCACCTATAGGAGAGAATCCTTTTATCAATACTTGAGCATCAATGGCCAAAAAAAATATTTTTAAGTATTTGAGAGGGAACTAAAATTATCCAAAACTATAGAAGCACAGGTGGTAATTAAAGCCTCAATAACCTAACTGCATTAGATACATCGGATTCACGTTGACACAATTGTGTTGATACAGAAGCCACCGGGCTTTCTAAACAATGTCAACACCTTTTTATAACAAATAATGGTTTTATGATTGCGATTATGCCTCAGCATCGGTACCTTATAAAATGTGAGTTATATTCCAAATCTTAGAAAAGATCAGAAGAGCCCTATAATATAAGTATCAGTTGAGGGAATTGTGGTTTTATACGTTTTCAAGATAAGCTTAGTCGGTCGTTTTAATAATATATTACGGACTCTAATCGCAAATCAAGAATTGCATACAAACGACTGCATACAAAGTAATGATCTACATTACTGAAAAAACAATATCTTACATGGCGAGCCAACTACATTGATGCTTTACTCTACCAGGTCACAGTTTATATAATAAATAAATATAAAAGCTGTATATTTTATAGCATCCTTTTTAAATGTACCTTTTGTTCCTCCTCTGCCAGGGGTACCAGGTGGTCCTAAAACAACAAATATTGATATCAGTTTTTAGTAACATCTGTGACTGGTGCAAATATGAATTAGAAATATGGCGTAAATTGTATTTAATTACTGATGATTCATTTCCAATTGCCAAGCTATAGGTGAATGGAAACCTGTCTATGCAAGAAGGACAAGACGGCTACAGTATAAGGACCACAATCTAGATTTTCCCAATGGATAAAATGATTTACTGTTGAGTACATTTGTTATTGGCTTATTACAAGTCTTTTTGTATGGTAAATGTATCAGGGCATGCTATCGCATTCACACAGTTATTCCCTTCAAATATCCTGATACTACCTATGCTCAGTGTATTTTCTTTTCTTTTCTTTTAACACATTCGACAAGATTGTTTGACAAACTTAAATACAAGGAATACTACTAATATAATAGTGGATGTCGTTTTTGTATTATTGTTGAGCTCTGGATAACAATATGTTACTCTCATCTGGCATTGGTGTATGCTATGCTAATATATGTAATATATTTAAATCTCAGTTAATTTATGAAAAAAAATAACCTATTTTTTTCATTTGCGTTACTCTGTTCACGAAGTGGAGATAGAAGGCACCAGTTTGAATGAGTACAGACACAACCTATAATATAGGACATATTTATTGCTATTTTGAAGCTTTTTACAAACAATTAAAGGACCACTCTAGGCACCCAGACCACTTCAGCTTAATGAAGTGGTCTGGGTGCCAGGTCCAGCTAGGGTTAACCCATTTTTTTTTTATAAACATAGCAGTTTCAGAGAAACTGCTATGTTTATTAATGGGTTAAGCCTTCCCCCAAATCCTCTAGTGGCTGTCTCATTGACAGCCGCTAGAGGCGCTTGCGTGATTCTCACTGTGAAAATCACAGTGAGAGCACGCAAGCGTCCATAGGAAAGCATTGTAAATGCTTTCCTATGCGACCGGCTGAATGCGCGCGCAGCTCTTGCCGTGCGTGCGCATTCAGCCGACGGGGCAGAACGGAGGAGGATCGGAGGCAGAGATCTCCCTGCCCAGCGCTGAAAAAAGGTACGTTTTACACCTTTTCCCCTTTCCAGAGCCGGGCGGGAGGGGGACACTGAGGGTGGGGGCACCCTCAGGGCACTATAGTGCCAGGAAAACGAGTATGTTTTCCTGGCACTAGAGTGGTCTTTTAACATATGGAATGTGAATGCCTTATTAGTTGTTTGCTCGTTTTTTACACTGAGTATGGAGCATTTACCGTGGTATAACATTGCCAACCCAGCATTTGTTCCTGAGAGTCTGATCTCTTATTAACAAGCTGATTTTACATTGCTGTCAACATTCAGAAGGAAACGTTTTCTTTGCAGTCCTTAGAGAATATGTTTCTACATGTTTTACACTGTACTAGGTGGGGTTAAAGTACTGTGGCCTCCTGCTGAGTTTAACTGCTTAGTGTAGGACGATTTGTCAAAGTTAAATATGGAACAGTAACAGCTAACCTTTGGCATGAAAACGGCATTGAACAACTGGGGGGTTGTTATTAAAGATTTCTTTAAAAAAAAAAATTGATTTCAATTGGTTTTCTATGGTGATTGCCCTAATCTGAGTACTTTAGAGCATTTTTTAGAACAGAACCTGTTGATAAATTTCCCCTTATGTGTCTCATGATGCTCAGCAAGTCATTTCGCTACTTGAGAATCACAGGAAACATGTTGTGGTGACATCTCTGCCTTGGGAAATACCCAATTAGATAATTGATTTTAATCTCAGATTTTCTGGATCTCTTAAATCATTCTGAATAATTACTGTATCTCCTTCCAGGTTCTGTATATATACTTGACATAATGTAAAAACTATAGGCCGACTGGATCTTTTACCTGGTGGTCCTTGAGCTCCAGCAAGGCCTGTAAAAACAGACAAAATAAGTCATTTTTGTAAATTTATGTTGTGGCATAGCAAGGTAAACACCGTGCTAAACAAATGCAGCTTAAACCAAACCATGCAGTGGATCCCCTTTCATAGTATGAATTATTAAACAACTAAACAGAAAGCATTATGTGGAATTGGATACAACGTTCTTTGTGAGATAAAGAAGTAAAATTAATAATGTATACGGTAAACTTTCACCAACTTAATGCGTTTCACATTCTCAACTTTGGACAGACATGGCTTCCTTCAGACAAGTGATGTTAGTGGCAGACTAATATTGATGACAATAACGACTAATATCATAAAATCCATGCTTCAAAAGGAGCCTTTAACTCTGTTTAAACCATTATCACTTAGCAAAGCAATTCTTCGATTTAAACAGTTTGGTAGGAAACGATGCAGAACATTCTAAGATAAATATCACTGTCATCGAGACCAGATCAAAATTCAGTTAAAAGAGCTGAATTCAAATAAATTTGTAATTCTTGTACTCAACGCCGATCTGGCTGAAACTTGATTATTTCAAATGAAAGGGCACAGCTCACTCAGTACCATCTGATGTATCCTTCAAAATCAGTCATTCACGCGTGTGAATCTGATATGAATTATAGAATCAACATGTTTCGTCAGACAACGAATTTCAACCCAATTCACTCTGAACAAATCCGGTAGAAGGCAAATTCACAAAATAAATTTCCCTGCATTGAGCACTGAAGTCTGTAATTGTGGTAATTGCTTAAAATAGATGAGATGAGATTAAAAACAAATCTCAAATACAGATTTTTCTTCTCCAAATTTTGGCCTATATTTTGCAAATCTTTTTATTTTACTAATGGACCCCAAATTCTATATTGGCATAATAAGTCTACATACCTGGGAGGCCAGGATCTCCAGATGATCCTGGTGGCCCTCTTGGTCCTGGCAGTCCCAGAGGTCCTTGCTCACCTTAAATAAAAAGAAAGAAAATAAACAAAAACATTATACACAAATATTTCCAGACAATTTAGATTGTTGATCTTCACTGAACCCCTTAAAAGGGCACCTGATAATTCCAGATTGCATGGTATGTACACATTTTTCAGAAGCAGGTCAATAGCTCATTGTACTCTAAGCACTAAGAAATATTTGGCAACTCTAGGTTTGAACAAATTTGATAACTTACCTCTTGGTCCTTGGTGACCATCTGGGCCAGGAGGACCTAAAATGAAAATAGATAATTAGTCACCAAATATATGAACATAATATGAATATATGCACTGTCCTTAGATACAGAATGGACAACCATATGGGCCTTCACAGCATGTAATGATACAACAGTATAATAGTCAAATACAATGTATCAATCCATCTGATAGGTCCTTAGTGTCATGTTGTTTTAATGTAATAAGAATATCAATTTAATAGAAGAGCATCTTGTTGGTAGTTTTGTAGTATGTTCTAGTGCAGGGTTAGACAACCTTAAGCACTCCAGATGCTATGGACTACATCTCCCCTAATGCTTTGCCAGCATTATGGCTGTAAGACCATTATGGAAGATGCAGTCTACAACATCTGGATTGCCGAAGATTGCCTAACCCTGCAGTAGGGTCTAGATGTTATTCCCAAACTTAATTGTGTTATTTTAATTTATTTGGATGTATGAAATGCTGAATAGACGAGACTCTGATGTAACTACAGCTGGAGCTCTGATCTCTGCACGAATCTCAGTGGCAACATAACGATGGTTATAAAATAAAGGCACTTACGGGAAAAATGATAACAAATAAACCGATGAAATCCAGACCTTAAAAAACTGTCCTCGATCTATTTAATGTTGCTTTATTTTAATTTTATTTTTTTTGCAAGACATTTAAGGAATCATGGAGTCAGAGGGTGTATTTTTGTATTCAAAACAATCCCATGCATTGCCAAGGGCACTATATTTTACGGGCAAAGTCAGAATGTTTGCCTAACTTTGTTTGGCCTCCATACTAATGGAATGTTTGGGGTTCCCATTTAGGTGGAAGTCACAGAATACAGATATTGATTTATACTTCGCGGCTCAGTTTTTGTTGTTGTATTTGTTAAAGTGATTTGTGAATGGAAAAATGTATCCGGTTATTGTTCTGTAAGTCTGGTACAACCGTAAACCGGGTGGACGTCCTTTGCTCAAATACCCAAGGTATCGAGATTAGAGTGAGACTACGACTTTGCGCTTTACAATTCCACCGTGGCTCATTGCTACATTGTACAGAATAGTTCCAACAGGTAGTAAGGCTGCTCAGACAATGGCTTTGTATTGATATCAATTGAAATTGATCAGTGCTCAAATGCACAATTTCTTGCAGCGATGTTTTAGAAAAAATAAAGGTCATATAAAATAAAAGTAATCACGATAAAAATGCATGCAGTACAGTGCGTGAATATTGTATGCGGTTTTCCTATGAACCTCCTCTGTAAATATAGCCTTTCAAGAAATTACAAGATTTAATTGGAAAAATCCATTGTCTCTTTTTTTATGCTTAGTCAACAGAGTACTTTCATTAACAGCACCATCTGCTGGGGATATAAATTATTGCAGGGTACAGAAGGAACTTGCAAGGAGCCTCTAGACATGGACTATTCTTGGACTGCTAGCAACACAATGTGATTTTACTCTTTTTTTTTGTGATTACGCGTAAAATATAATATATTATTTCAGTTTTGAAACTTAAACTGGTCTAGAGCTCCAAGAAAGGTCTTCAAATATCTGTCAGGGATTTCCTTTTCCAGCACCTCGACTCACAGGGTGGTTTTTCCCTGCTTTTGAATCCCTTAGGTTGTATATTCCTTTTATACAGGTCCAGGAGTCTATTTCTATACTGATATCGGTCACTTTGTTCTTTACTTGTTTCTTTGTTGTTTTTGCTTTTTTTATGTTTAAAATAATGGTTTAAAATTAAGGACTTTTTATTTTGACAGGTTTCCCAAGTTTGTGATTAGCTTCCCATGTGTAGTAACAGGTCAGCCTACAGCAACGTTAGCTGTGAGAAAAATTGTAACAAAACAAGCTTAATCATGGGGGGGTGACAAAAATGAACACTTGGAAAGCCTTCTGAAGAAAATTACTTATAATGATGTTGGTTATAATTTTCGCTTGCACAAACTTTAACACAGGACATATTAAAAAAAACATGTAACCTTAGTGTTTTAACACATTTACTCATTACCTACTGTCCAATTATTAGCCCTAATTTAAATAAAAAATGTCCATTTGTTGAGATTTCTGCATAGAATTCTAGAATCATATATCAACTATTTAAAGGGACACTCTCACCCTTAAATCACTTCTGCTTCCTGGAGTGCTTTATGTGTGTAGTGTGTGTCCTTTTTTTTCCCATTTAGATTTCAAGTGAAATTGGCACAGGGGATTCTGTGTTTGCACAGCCACAGAAAGTCTGGGTGCGGTTAGAAGGGTGGGGTTTGCAAAGGAGGCTGCAGACAAGAGATCTACAGCTTTTACAACTAGTTTTTAGATGTACCCCCAATGAAAACAATGCATAATTAAATATATGCATGTTTTCATTGGTGGTATATCTACCTATATAGCTTTATAATTTATTGTTTGTATTTGGGCAGTGGTGTGCCGTTAATTGCACAGATCTGAAGATTTGGGGGTCTCATACCTGCAGATCCTTTGGCACCAGCCTCTCCAGAAGGACCTGGCAATCCTCGTGGACCGAGTTCTCCTGTAAATAAATATTTAAAAAAACATCAATTTAAAGAGAGAGGCAAATTACTATATTATCATTACTATAGCTGAAGCTTAAATTAGTCAATGAGTCCTCAGAACCAGGTTTAAAGGGAGCCTTTAAAAGAACAGTTTCTGGACTTTCTGACTCACGGGGCTCTAAGTCTCAAGCGGTCTGTTCAAAGTTCACGTTTCACCATGTTTCCCCTATTTGGCTTCCCAAGCTGCATATTTTCCCCATTTTATGCCTATTTAATTAGTAAGGGCAGAGGCATCTCCTGATGAACCCATCCTTTACTCTATAGGGCACCGAATGAAGGCCATGTATATATAATTAAGCTCTCAACCCTATAAATCAAGCCCCCCAAAACATTACATCCTCCATAATTCACCCTAACCTTTATTTTATTTACTGACCTGTAAGACCTCTGGATCCCTTTTCACCTTGGTCACCTAAAAGAAATTCAATATTTTTTTTAATTATTATTATGATAACCACATTTGCATGCATCTAGTTCCCTTTGCCATATTAAACAAAAATGAATACAATGGGAGATAAAATATACCTTTAACACCTGGTGGTCCAACAGATCCTTTATCACCTGATATAAAAAAAGGGAAATATTTGTTGTGATTTTACATTACGTTTTATCAGGTCAAATATTAAAAATATTAAAATAAAATATTAAAATATTTCATACTATGATATTATTAAAGAGGTGGTAGAAAGGTGGTGCTCCCATTATTTCCTGTAGGAGAGTTGTAGATATCTCAAACCATTGCACGTGCAATCTCACATACACTTTAACGCATTCTAAGGGAAATATCTGTGCTGTCAAATACTGTAAGCTATCACATGGACCACCTAGCTGTACACCTTACCTTTTGGACCTGGCTGTCCTGCTTCCCCTCTGTATCCCTGAATTCCTGGAATACCTGAAAAAAATACAAATGTAGATTTCATTAGAAATATCACTCACATATTAAAGTAGGTCTACCTTATTACTACATAAATGATAAACTAATAATCTACATACAGTGGTAAATAATTAAGTTGAATTGGCCAAAGTCTTACTCGCAGTGATAAAATAACGTTATTAATAATGGCTCTTATAAAATGATATGTAATATATTATTGCACACAGCTTAGTTACTTCGCTAAACCAAGTTATACATTATAAGGTTATCATTTTTCAGTGTAGGGTAATAGCTTCTTGATCCAAGGATAAATCTGACTACCAATCTGGGGTCAAGAGGGAATTTTTTTCCTAGTTTGTTGCAAAATTGGAAGCGCTTCAGATTAGGTTTATTGCCTTCTTTTGGATCAACAGCAAAAAACAAATGTGAGGAAGGCTGAACTTGATGGACGCAAGTCTCTTTTCAGCTATGTAACTATGTAACTATGTAATATTTGCATACAGACAGTGAATCTACAATACTCAATTGTTGCCTATAGGTATATACTAAAATCAGAATATCTTAAATACCTAGGTACAGTCAATATTTGAATTCCCACATTTTTAATTACATACCTGCAACACCTTGAGGACCTTGTAGACCCATAGTACCTATAGGTATTATAAAAAGAGCATTAGTTGAGAGTGTGGATTAATGGTGAAGTTGATACAGTTGCCTTTTTACAATATGGTTCGTAGAGCTTCCTAGTATCGGATTATTTTTGATCCTTAGACTTAGTGAAACCTAATACACATTAACTACAACACAAATGTACTAATGGATGAGCAAATAGTTGTTTTTTTTTGCCAATTTCCACTGTTATTGGTTCAGTATTACCCCACGTTCCTTCCTGAGTTTTGAATTATTAGTCAATTAATGTTACTTGGGAAATGCAATGTCTCGGTAACACAGCGATTAGAACAGCGTAACTCTCTCTTCCTATAACATTTTGCTTACTATCATTGGAAATTAAACATTTATTGTTGACAAATGTGACAATCAACGTCTTTCTCTTCATTGACTAAATAAATATTGCATTAGAAAAAAAGAAATTAAAGTGGATAGTTACAAAGTAGCTTGTTAGGTACATTGTTAGAAAGCTTGCTACTCTGTAGAAACGTAGCTCCTGGGTATTATCGCTGTCAATCTGGAACTCGGAACCCTATGCTAAAATCACTTTTAAATTGCACCAAACTTAATCAGTCCATATTTTCTTTGAGCTAGATTAAAGTAATTGTGTAGTCACCTGACACACACACAAAAAACTACTTTATTACCTTTAAGACCCATTGGTCCTGGTTGACCTGCCAATCCTGGTATCCCTGGATCACCGGGTGTACCTATAAAAGAAAACAGTCCACTCATTATGAAGAAACACAAGTAAATACATAATTACCCATCACCTAAACAATGAACAAATGTGGGATAAAGTTCTAATAGTGGATCAATCACCATGGAAACAATAGAATGTTGAAATACCGATTTCTCCACTTCTAGAACGTCCCATAATTGCTCTTCATACAAATCCCCAGTGCATTATTTGCCATCCAAAGTATAGATGTAGATAGAAAGGTACATGTCCATACCTCTGTCTCCCTTCTCTCCAACACCTGCTGGTCCAGGTTCACCACGAGGTCCTGCTGTGCCATCTCTCCCTCTTTGTCCAGGTGGTCCCTCCATACCAGCGTCACCTATAGACACAAGTCATTTAATGGCCAACATCCACAATGTCAGATTAAAACTATTTATCTATTTGTATTCTTCTTAACGTACACTTTACCAAAGTGCATGCCTTTACATTCATATATGTCCTTTGAAATTAAAGTGTTTACTAAAGGGATGTTTTTTTGGTTTTTTTTTACAATACAACACTAGTGAAAAGAAAAAGATGAAATAACTGTCAAAATAAGAGGCATGCAGGCCAGAATACAACATAAAGTAGAATGTATTATAGCCCAAATATCAGCACTCGAAAAGGACATAACAATGTAGGTGCAGCCCAGGGCACAAGGGGATGTTAATCCCCAGGAAAGGAAACAGAAAAAATAAGCAGGAGAAAGGAGCAGAATGCTACCTGCTCCCGTGAACAGCTTCCATACTCTATTCAAACAAAAAAATGGAGTCTTGGGGGACTAAAGAAGGAGTGAGGAGTCTTGAGGAAAAAATGTACATTCGTGTCTATCCTGAATATTGTTTACAGATAATATTCCCATTTTAACAATGGAAAATAATTAGTTCTAGTTGCTCGGCTACAGAGGATTAATAATATTTTGAACTAAGCCAAACCAAAAAGTTTTAAGGAAATCAAGTGGAACTCACCAGCAGAGCCTTTCTGTCCCTTTGGACCTTCTGACCCGGTATGTCCAATAAGTCCTGGAGCTCCTGTTAAAATACAAGTGAAAAGACCATGTAATGACACCATGTATAAAACAAGATAGGGATTCATTTTACTGGCAAGCAAGTTTATAAGACATATGGTATTGGTAAATATAACCCATAATAAAGAAAGATGTGCACAATAGCATGTTAAAACTGCTATGTGTTCAGCATGTGTTTCTATGGATGGGCTCTAGAAACTAAAGTCCAGAATTGTGTGGCTGTATAGTTACAGCTCTCGCTTTTAAATCCCAGACTGAAGTATGTTTGCAAGTGATGGGCCCATGCATTTTTGTAGTAATACAGTTCTGGCACAGGAAGATATTGTGGGAAGGGTGGTGGGCTATATAGCTGGCTTCAGCAATCAACTGTCTGCAGGCATTAGAAGGCCTAGCCCCAGCAGTGGTCAGGCCAGTAATTGCCCATGATAAAATCATAGGGAACTGGCTCACCGAGATGCTAAGTAAGACAAGTGTTGCGTGAATTTATTTTTCAGAATAATTTGGCTTTCTAATTTGGTATCCTTAAATATGGCAATCCCACATAAAAATACCAAATTAGGGAGTTATTCGTTATCCTGAAGAAAGATCAAAATTAGGAAAAGGAATCTTCTTTAAGGAACTCTATATTGTTAAGAATGCAAAACTGTATTCCTAACATAATAGTTTCCCTCTGCATCCACGGTGTCCATCCTGGCGGCAAACAAAGGGTTAACTTTGTTAACTTACCCGATTCCAGCGCTGATATCTCTTGGTGCTGGATTGGGATCCTTCTCCGCTGATGTCACAGCAATTCGGAAACCTATTGCATATGCAAAGCATGCGGACATCCAGCGTCATTGCACAGCGTAAAGCTCGGAGAAACTCCAGTAAGCTCCTCTAGGACGAGTTAACCCTGCAATATAATTATTGCAGTTTCTCAGAAACTGCAACAATTCACATTGCAGGGTTAAGAGGACAGGGGCATTGCACCCAGACCAATTCAATGAGATGAAATGGTCTGGGTGCCTATAGTGTCCCTTTAAGTTTGACCTTTCCCGTTTTTCATGGCATCCGACCCTCATGCGGCAAAAGGTTGCTGACCCCTGCTCTATAGGATATCAAGGGAATAGTGGTAGCTGTGGGGTGGCTTTGTAGCATATCTGGGAATAGACTGACTGTGAGGGGTATTGTGGAAGAAGGACTGAGGCTGTTTGGCAGATGGTGTGGCTGGTATTGTCGACGGTCACCACTCAAGGTTGTGCTACCATTATTGTATTTTAAGGAAAGCCCCCGATGTTTCGGCAATCTTGCAATGCTCTCATATTTCAATGATCTCCTTATCAACCTTTAGAAGAGCTCATTAAGCATCTATACAATGTGCACCGTGTATTATGACTTGTTTTATGTCTTTATTGTAGAAGATATTACCCTGTAAATATAAACATGATATCACATTAGTGGTTCTATTGCAGTTTATTCTTACCCTGAGGTCCTGGAAAGCCTCGTTCACCTGGTGAAGTAAAATGTTGCATATTAGTGATCAAATACTTTGAAATCCCATTAATTTTCCAATTTATTCGTAAAGGTATCTGCATGATGTTTGGCGATTGGCTGGACGTGAACACCGAAAGAGAGGTTGGAATCAAACAGAACCCAGGGCAGACAGCAAGTGAGGTAGAGGTGGACTACATTTCCCAGAATGCTCACACAGCCATTAGGTCCGGACCTTAAGTGGACGAAGCATCAAGGGAAATATATTTGGACAATAGTTGGAGATCTAGCTTTTGGCCGTGGTTGCCTGAGGTTACACACTGCCAATGCTAACATTTGCTGTGTTAAACTTCTCTACACAGTTAATCAATTGTTAAGGTGTTTAATGTTTTGTGAATCTTGCGAATGTCTCTTAGAATTTAATATTTCCCACTATGCAAAAAAAAATAGAGAATAGGAGAGGAGGATGTGATGTGTTCCAAAAAAGTCCCAAATAATGATGCAATAATGGCATGGTAGCTTGAAATCTGTTTTAAAAAATGTATTTAAAAAAAAATGCATTTAACTAAACCAATAGCTAATGGTTTTTACAAAAATCTAATTAGCTTCTTTACCCTTAACCCTGTGTATCCCATTGTAACTCATATCACTAACCTTGGTCTCCTTTAATTCCCATTTCACCTACACAAAGGAAAGAAAATAGCTCACATCAGGAATCATTGCACGATTATTCACAGTTGTGAAATTTTTTGACAGTTTGTAAATAAATGTTATTCATCTCATGGGAAAACAAATATGGACAATAATACAAATATAAATAATTAAACTAAAAAGAGTTACATTGTATTCTGAATTTCATTTGAGCTCAAACAGCGCTTCAGCACCTCCTAGTGGTCTTTATTTGGTACTGCACATTTTAAATTATCTTCTGCAAGGCATATGGGCAGGAATATTAATACATATAATTATCCACTTGTAATTACACCAATTTCCATTTTCTTAAATACTACAGTGAGTCAATGCAGAATATGCTAGCCAAATTCTGTACACGTTTACAGTATTCATACCTTTCTGTCCAGCTGCACCCTTCTCACCAACAAAGCTTCCTGCCAAAATAAATGAACACAATTATACTAAGCACACAATAAAAGTTAAAACAGAAATAACACGTTGTCTACTTATAATAGATTTAAAAAAAAAAAAAAAACAATACAATGATATTAATGTTTATCTGTTGATATTATTTCATAATTAATGTTTTTTTCTTAATTTTAATTCCTTAAACCCCCCCCCCCTGCCAGACATTGGTAAATTGTTATTGTCTACACTACTGTTGTTTCAAAATAATTAAGGTTATTAATCAGTATAATGAAATTCACCCGTTTATTGTCCTTCTTATTAATAAGATGTAATAATGGCTACATATATTTGTTTTTCCTCGCTTCCAGTCTTTATTTTCTTTGTACTTTGCACAAATTCTACTTTACCCAAATATTATCTATCAATACAATATCACATAAATAAACAATGTTGAAGAGTTAGACATTCTCACCTCTTTCGGCCTGTAATCTGTCCTTCACATACTGCCAAATTATTTTAGTTTGGTCGCCGGTATCCTTTTCACTTGTATCTGTACTAACTTGATCGACAGGTAAATTGGAAGAAGATTTTAATGAGGGGAAGTTCTGAGACTGTAAGTATTGAATTGCATCCCTGTTTATTGGGGTACCCCTTTCTAGTGTATCTACACGAGACTGGAGATTCTTCACATCTTGCCCTAAAAAAGGAAAAATATAAAAATCAATATATATTCTGGATTGAATATTTTATATCAATTACTATAAAAATAAATCTATTATTTTTTTTTTTTTTAAACAGTGGTACATGCAAACAGTGACTTGGCAGATCACTCCAGCCAAGGGGAACACAGCAGGCATATCAATACCAATACAATATTACCTAGCGAGCTACTGAGATTATCACCAGTGATAATGTGGTATGTAAATTGACTCTGAACTGGGATGGAATGTTTTGTGTTACTTTTTAATGGTCTAAAGTTGATAGAGGGACCTCAGTTGGACTTCGTGGTCTGGAGTAAACATGTATGCTTTGATTTCTTTATTTAATTATTTGTATAGGTCAGGGATAGGCAACCTTCGGCTCTGCAGATGTTTTGGACTACACCTCCCATGATGCTTTGCCAGCATTATGTGTGTAAGAGCATTATGGGGGATGTAGTCCACAACATCTGGAGAGCCGAAGGTTGCCTATCCCTGGTATAGGTGTACGAGGGGATAGTCACAGCAGATCTCACGTTCCAATTGGGAAAGATTCATAACGTCTATTTAAAATCATTTTTATTCGAACTTGGCCTATGACTAAGCACGTGCTACAGTAGGAAATGCATCAGGTGATTTGACCATGGTTCCTCTAACACATCCTGATAATTTGTTCCAGCAGTATATCTTTATTTTGGCAATGCTGAGTCTTGCCGAGAGGTTTGCTAGAGTGTTCTGGATTATGGCTTGTGAGTCATATAAAAAAGTAAATTATTTTAGCCACAATTTAATGGGTTGGCTTGCACAGTGCGTCTTTCGTTATTGACCATGAATTAGTGGATGATCTATTATATGACCCCAAAGTTATACAGAAAATGTTTAAGCATTAATGGTTGCAAGAGAACCCTAAAGAGTGAGGTCAAGTCTTCTAGGTAGAAATGAGGAGTAGAAGAAACGAGTGGTGAACTGGGATATTTGACAATACCAATGTATATTATGAGTGACCTAGCATAGCACGCTATAAGTGCCCAATAACAGCTGTTTCTTACATAGAGATATGAGCCCAAAAAGTAGACCAAGGAGGGTCAGCAATCCCAAAAGTAAGCCCAGCGACCACATCCACCATTTGCAGCAGGAACCACAAGGTCCACAAATAACATCAGTGTCTGATCCTCCTCTTCCGCCATCATAATAATCCATTCCAGATTTCAGTCCGTGTCCGTCAACCCGATGTATCTCTGCATCAAAGGGAAAAACAATGAGATTTCATGAAAAAAAAAAATATTTTATATGGCCTGCATCCCGTCACCATTTGATACTATGACCAATGTCCAGGATTCGAGATGCCCCGCAGTGTCCATAAATGGGACTGCAAGCCAGAACAAACAAATATTCCAATCAGAGCAGTCTAGGTGAAAAACCGATCTGTCTTTATAATGACCACTGCAGTTAGAAAGTTACAACATGAAGTGTGCTCAAGTAATTAAAAAAAAATACAGTCTCTATAAACAGACTACCACAGGACCTTTCTAAGAAAATATTGCCATACTTTTCGTCAGAAATGTTGAAAGTCAAACATGTAGCAATCAAATAACTATTAATAATTACCCTCGTAAAATCAGATATACTTTATTTCTGAATACTGTCAGTCTCTGTTGTACGTCTGTCCCTCTATCTAACAATTTAATAAAGTTGTAGCAAGATGAAAATTCTCTTATGATTGAAGCAAATGAATGATTGATAGATAGAGACACAGATATCGAATTATTGTATTTGCTCAGCTATAGTGAAATCATCAGACAAAACAGGAAGCTGTCATGTTCTCCTCTGATGCCACATGCACATATTTATTAACATTTCAGTGAATTTCAGAGTGATGCAGAAACCACCGAATGCCAAACATTCTGTTTACTTACCTGCATAGGTGGCTTTATCTTTTGTTACTTTCAACCCTCCTGAATCAGAAAGAAAAAAAAAATGATTGTCAGTTGTATAATGACTATAACTCATGTGGACAATGCTCGGAAGGTGTCCAGCGGCACCGTCTATTACCGTTGGCTTCAGATTTGTACGTAGTGTCGACACGCGTGGTCATTTGTTTTTCTTTCTTCAATGATTCTTCACCAGCAGAACCTGTAGAGACAATACCTTGTCTGAATATGGAATCGTTGACCAGAACTGAATGTCTGCATGTTACATCAATACCATAGAGCCATCCACAGACAGGTGATAATGAGCAATATGTTCTAAATCAGCGGTTCTCAACCCAGTCCTCAAGGACCCCCTACCAGTCCAGGAGTTAGGGATTACCTGGGTGTGTCTGAGGTGTTTTTTTTTCTTTCTTTTTCTAAACACCTTAGACACACCCAGGTAATCCCTAAATCCTGGACTGGTAGGGGGTCCTTGAGGACTGGGTTGAGAACCCCTATTCTAAATAGAGAGTAAATGTACTACCAGAGAGTCCTCTATTATACCCCCCCAAGTAAAAGAATGTTTTTACATCTACAATTCTTCTGACAATCAGAAAGAAAAACGTTTGGGATACACACCTGAACTTCCACCACTTGAGGCTGT
The DNA here is from genome assembly GCF_036172605.1 of Pelobates fuscus. Taxonomy (NCBI): domain Eukaryota; kingdom Metazoa; phylum Chordata; class Amphibia; order Anura; family Pelobatidae; genus Pelobates; species Pelobates fuscus. Next base: position 29,139,391 of record NC_086326.1, on the reverse strand, counting down.
GAATATTTTGCCGGTGTCTTTCGACATGATTAGCATATCTTCTTTTTTGGAAGGACTCTTCTCTTTCTCTAAAAGCAGGAACTTGTAATCCTTGCTAAGGATTTCTTGCTGAGCAGCTTCATAGTTCTTCTCGGTGGTAACTGTAAAAAAAAGGATTGTATGCAAGGATTACGTTATATACATTAATACATGCATGTACCTTTCGGAGTATGTACGCAGGCTGAAATCGTAACACAGACTGGTTTTATGCATGCGCCTATGCCTACAAATGCTGCCATTCAGTTGGAATGTTGAGAATCTCCAGAATAATCGCAGATTTTTATGGGCAACCTGACAATACAACCCTCAAGAAGCAACAGAGCGCCTTTTTTCTTTTTCTTTTTTTTTGTTTTGCTCCTTATCGCCTTCTTTTTGTGAACTTGTCAAACATAAAGCCACTACGGGAATCTTGTGTAATATTACATATTATATATGTGAATATCTTGAGCTGTTATTATATAGTGTTTGTTTAGGGTTTTCTGGTCTCATTACTATTGGTTTTGTTTTTCATTTATTTTATTAGGTTATAGTTTGAGAATATTGTAGGGAATGAGTAAAAATGGAAAAAAGGACCATAATCAAATGAAAAGTAATACAATTAAAATGCAATCGCTAGAATTGATTAAAGTGTTGACAGTATTTAACACTCACCAGTTGACGAGGTTATAGGAGCCGTAACAGGAGCGGCGTGGTGAGTGGTCTGTGTGACATTTTTCTGCACTCCATATCCTACAAGAGTAAAAACATTTTATTCAGGGTAATACCTACTTCCATATAGAAGCCAAGCACACTTTCTAATCAGTTACTGGGATTTATTCACAAAATATGAAACTGTGGGGTACAGATAAGGCATAATACTCATTTTAGGCTGATGTGGAGCTGGAATTATGTCTTACTTAGACTTTTTTTTCCAATTTGAAACTTTGGGCAAAAATAAAATGGCAATCTCTTTATCTGTTCTCCGCAATTCCCACTTTAGTGAATATGTCCCACTGTTTATTAGGAATACATGAAAAACTAACCTGAACTGGTTGTCGCAGCCAGGGTACTACTAAGAGCTCCTGGCCCGGGGCCTGGTCCGGGTCCGTGTCCGGGTCCTGAGAGAGGTGCAAGGTTGTTCTGAACACCAAATACTGTCCATAAAAAGGTGAATTATAAGTTTTTTTATTTGGTTGGTGAAACTAGCTTATATTTGACAATAAAATACCGTACATATATAATCTACAAACAGTGTAGGGCAGATGTGTAGCTATGTATCATTGAAGCACTTTTTATTAATATTATTCCGTGCATCAAGAAAACCTTTGAGATTAAGAAATTGTTAACAAAAACACACCTTACAGATTGCATTTGACATCTTTTATTCCTAAGAATGGAATATGTTTGGACAAATAATAGTGTACAGGGCACATGGGTGGTTAAATCTCCATGACAATATAGCCATTTCTTATCTACAAAGAGTTGTGCCGAGTGTTCTATTTTAGAACACTAAAATGTATATAAAGATTATAATGCAGTGAAGGCTCACCTTTGGTACTCTAGCTATCGAGGAATATTTATTTATCATGACTAGCATTGGGCCATGTAGCAGATGTGTAATAGATAAGCCATTACTGCAAAGTGTCTTTTCACTTTAAATTACCCCTTTAACTAACCAACATATTTTTGGTCAGACCACATGAAGTTCAAGGAGGCAAATTCTACACCATTTTACACTTATACACACCTATTTAAATTTACGGGTGATAAATGCTTTTTAGACGCGGATTACATTGCCTGTCTTAGAATAAGATAAAGTTACTCAAGACCAAAATACATAACAGAGAGTGAAACTTACATGCAGAGGATGAAGCATATCCTGAATTTAGAGAAGGAGAACTTGGGGCAAGATTATTTGGAAGTCCGAATACTATAGAAGAAATAAAGAAAACATGGAAATAAGAACGCTAGAGCTAAAATTGTATCATACATTCTAGATCTCACGGTTTAGGCTTAGAAATAGCACTTCTGGTGCAGAATTGGGTAAACCTTAAATCCTGAATCATCTGTGGTGCTTGGAGAGCGAATCTGATTGATTAAAAAAAAAAAAACACGAGCAAAAAAAGTTTATTTGTTATACTAGGATTATTTACCTGATCCCGAAGATTGAGCATTTAACATAGATCCTCCAAAGCCCATGTTGTTATGATAGCCACCCATCGATGATCCTGCTGGAAGTGTGGAGGTCCACATGTATGATGGCATGGCAGCATCCAGGATAGCTGTGTCATAAGCTCCTGAGGCTAAGATAAAAAATTATGAAACTTCTTTAAAGATCAAATCCACAGGTCTAAGCCTAGTAATTCAAGAACTGGGGAATGTCATCACATCTAAAAACACAACGATGATGCCATCAAGTCTTTCAGCAGAACTTTACCTGATTGGGAGCTTTCTGTTACCATCTTTGTTTCCACAGTGGCTTTTTTGGGAATGGGGAGGGTATTTGTTGGGGATCTGCTGGGGCTGACACTGGTGGATCGCCCTTTCAGCAATTTCTTCACATCATCAAGTTCTGTCCCTTAAAAAAAAGGTAAAAAAAGAAGAATGTTCATGATTCAGTATAGATCAGAAATAGATATAGTAATATATTTATAAAGAACATTATTCTCCAAAAGACTAAAGGTGCTAAATCCACATTCCTGGACAATCACACTGGCAGCTAGAAACTCTTGGTATCTGACAACCCAACTCAATGACACCAATGGATTGATTTTATTTTGTTGGACACACTTTTTAAACGATTTAATATTTTTGGATAATCTTTTAAAACGATTTAATATCCGGGAAAATATTTTAAAAATCTCAATAGTTTGAACTTTTTTTATTTATTGTTTCTTTTTTCCATATATGATATATTTTTGATATATTAATATTTTGAAAATAATTTTAAACGTTTATCCAAAACTATAAAACCAGCGGAAAAAACGTAGACAAAAATATTAAAATCGAGGCCTAAATTGGAAGAATGTTGCTATCACACTAAGGCTCTAACTTCACTAAGCATTATTACACAAATTAAGAATGTTGCACTTAAAGATATAAAACAAAACAAAAAACAAAACAACATGTTCATACGATAGAAAGGTCTTCACTTAGACCAAAATATAGCCAGATTTGTGTCAATGCATTTTTTAATTAAGAATTAGATTAAGTTATTTCTTCATATTAGTTTAGCAGGGAATGACAAACTGGAGTGAACATAATATAGTTCCTAGTGAATGAATCGGAGTCTTATTTAATTATCCTTGGATGTTTTGTGGTCTAATGTAGTATGTGTTCATTCCTTCAATTGAAAAACCAAACAATTCCTATGCCATTAATCGATCTGTTAATTAACGTCACTGTTAGCCAGGTACCATATAAGAATTTTACTAGCAGCTTAATTCCATCACTTACATCTTGTAGAGGGGGATGCGCTTTGGAGTCGAGTACGAATTTCAGTCTCTGTATAATGAAAAAAAAAAACACGATGTATCAAACAAAATAAATGTATATAGAAAGCGAGGAGAATGTTGAGAATTATTCAGTGCATGAATATATAAATACTGAAATGGATAGAGAGCATGCACTCGTTATATTTTGTGCGTGTTCTCTGTGATTTTGTTTTCTCTCGATTATTGGTGCTCCATGTAGAGAGTCTGGGGTATTTGAGAAATCTGGCAACTCATTTATTTATATTGCCGTGTGGTATTGCATGTATGTTTCAGCTGCACATATGCGGCATGCACGTCATATTATTATGGAAATACTTGTTGAATTATTTCAAATGATGTTTCATAACCAAAAACCCATTAAACGTTAAAATAAAAAATATTACATCATTTGTAAAATAAACAGAAATTTGTGGAAAACTAAACAGGTATATTCATTTCCTAACAAACAAGTTGAATAAACATTTGTTTTCCACATTTTTTTTTTTTTTTAGATACAGAACAAAAGAGAATGAGCCTATATGTCAGGCTAGAAATTTTTTTTTTTTAAATCTCCAATTGCCTCGAAAAGACAATGAAACACTTTGTAATTGTCTCATTTAGTGTTAATAATATTGTAAAGCACTGCAGAGTAAATTGTCACTATATAACTGTTGATAATAATAATAATGATAATAGATACAAAAGACGACACACTCACCTCTGCTCGGTGTGCGCCCCCTGGTGGATGAAGATGCTATAAAACAAACAAATACAAGTGTAAATGATAGGGATTACAGCATAGACAATAGTTTATGGATATGTGTCCCCAAACTTTCTGGAAACCCTATATTTCATGAAATATAGCATACAATACAAACATTTTTCAACATAAATATTATACGATGATATTTCAGGTTGCTCACACATTAGTAAAATTGTCAGATTTTGTTAGTGCATATCATCCATTCCCCCTGTTAAGAAGTTGGATCATCAATTATTGCTAGTCTGTCTCCGTGGAAAACCTACCCATTTCTTTTCTAGTGTATTCCGGTGAAGAATTTCCACTAGAACTTCCTAGAAGAACAAAAATATTATATGGTAAATCGTCAGGTTTTAACAGCATACAAACATATACATGTTAAATGAAGTAAAGATAAATAATTCTAAAAACATTGCTTTAAAAAAGTAATTATGAATATCATTTTCAAAGCTTTCACTTTGCTTTCTTGTATATTTAAAATCATTTAATTTTCTCCAAAAATGAATAGATCAAATAATTCAATGTACATATCTATACACAATTTACTGGTTTTCATTCCACTAAGTTCTATTTTCCTTCTCTGACCTTTTCTAGATGTTTTGGGTATGAACTGCTTCCATGAGCCAAATTCAATTTAATTCTTACTCATTTTGTATTCTCACTGTCTTTCCAAGTTATCGTATGATCAAAGGAGAAAAGAAATGAAAGAAGCAGAGTAGACCCAAAATGCGTTACTGGCAACGCATTTTGGTGATGCAACATCAACAACACAGACACAGTTTAAAGACATTCAAATTTATAAGAAACTAAGAGATTTATTCACCAAACAGTGAGGAGTGCCCACTGCCCACTAAATTAGCTAAGATGGAAATAAAACAAATTCCACCCAAAAGAGCTGCAGATTTTAGTTTTTCAATTTAACTATCCAGGTTCTAATTCTGCGATCTCATTGTAAACTCACTGCAACTTGAATGGTGAATAAACACAAAGGCAAGGGGGTTAAAATCATTGCAATCCATGGAAAGCAAATGTTGAACATGTCAAGGTAGATATCGATACATTATTAGCTTTTGTTGATCCTAAATAAATTTTACATATTGTTATTGAATATTATGGACTTCTAGAATAGGGGATCGGCATTGCCTATTGTGCAAATATGTGGGAATATTACTCGGTAAACTCAACAATTAGAGCTGTGACCCATTCCTACCTTCATATCCTCCTTGGCGAGAGGTGGAGGCGTAAGTTTTCCTGTCGAAAGTTGAATTTGGGGAAACGGAGAGCGTGGAACCTGAGGACTGAGGGAATCTGGATCCAGATGAACTAATGTTTACTCTTGAACTGCCACCTGTGGCTGAATTGCACCCACAAATGATGTGTTAATACTAAGCATTCGGACCCACAAACGACATCATTGAGAATGATTATATAAGTTTTAGATATACATGGCTGAACATGGGTTATTCAGATTGGGAACTCAACTTTTAGCCTGTGATACAGAAGGCTGTGATTATATGAGGAGTCTAATATCAATGTTTTTTTGTTTTTTTTTAATCCCAACATTTAGTGAAGCTCCTAGACTCAGCACAAACTAAAGATAAAATCAAAAACAAAGCTGAAAATGTATGCTGCATTTGTGTGCCATTAAGACCAACGGTATGGTGGCCCAAATAATAAAACATTTTTAATAAAAGAGGGTTTTAAAATTATTTTCTACTTTAAAATATAAACTACCCATTCACAATTGTTGGTCACAAGGCAATATGCATTTTTTAGAATGATAATGAAGATAAAATATTAAGATTTAAAGTTTGGTCATTTTGGGCCTCCTGTCACTTTAGGACACCTACCTGATGTGACATAACTGCTGGTGCTTTGAATCACGCTCTTTTTTTCCATTCCACCCCCTCCACTCTGGTATGAAAGTTTGGAAGCGCTACTGTTCGCCCCTTCTGTTCAGACACAAAATGAAGAGAGGCGACATTCACTAAACTAGCACAGGTCTTTTATCACCTGTTTCTTCAACCCATGGGTCCCAGGTGGGTAAGATATTAATTGGCCCAGTGGGCTAAAACACACCCCTCTGAACAACTCAGCATTAAAATTATCATTGACATTGTATCATCTCACACATAAAGTAATCATTGAATGATAATGTAAGGTATGATGGTCATTGATAGGTCATTAAAGCAAGATCAACGTGGTTTGTTATCTTTAACTGTTAACATTTGCTTTCCAAAGGACGCAGTAGGTGAGACTGATAAAGGTGTTACTATGAGAAAATTGGTGCAAAGGTCGAAAAGTGGAATAATCACCATGGAAACCAGTGGTAGGCGCTGTTGGTAAAATTCTACAAATTGAACAATCTTGCTAATCCCATTGGTGTCTAGGGTGATGGCCCCACTTTAAGAGTTTTGCACCACATTTCTGTTAATGACACATTTAAACATTCACCATATATTTTCCAATTGTATATACAGTTTGTATAATGTGAATTAATATTTTTTTCATTGACATTTATATTGTTGGATTTTTTTTATGTGAAGAAGCAAACACTTCGTCCTTTATTTGTCTTGATGACGTGACGTATGATCTTACAGCATGATGACACAAAATACAGGCATTTTATCAATGGCTAAATAAAAAACTAGCTTAAAAATACCCTTATTTATCCAATAACTCATGGACCAGTAGACATTGAAAACCAGTGCTATTTAAGTCAGTATTTTGACAACAAGGCACCTTTCGTGAAAGTGTTTATACATTGTCAAACAAGGTAAACAATAAGAATCATTAGATATATATATATGATGTGATATAACATTGCAGCTTTTTATATATCTGATTTATATTTCTGTCACTTAACACACTTTTTTCCTCCTTTGATCATAGTTGTGTCCAAAGTGCTCAATTCAGTTGTGATTTGTTAAATTGGAAAAACTGAAGATCTGTTTTGTGTGAAATGGCTCGTAGTTGTCCATAAACAAATGAGAGCAAGAATATCTATTAGCATATTTTAAAATTGCTAATCCCTTCGATAGACCTTGAAATATTTAAAGGGACACTATAGTCACCAGAACAATTACAGCTTAATGTAGTTGTTCTGGTGGGTATAGTCATTCCCTTCAGGCATTTTCATGCAAACACTATCTTTTCAGAGAAAAGGCAGTGTTTATGTTGCCCCCTAGGGATACTTCCAGTGACCGCTCCTCAGATGGCCACTGGAGGTGCTTCCTGGGGCAGTGCTGCACAGTAGGTAGCACTGCCGTTCAATGTCTCCATGTTCTGCATGGAGAAGCTGAATTTTCCTCATAGAGATACAGTGATTCAATTAATCTCTATAAGGAGATGCTGATTGGACAAAACGGCATTTGGCCCCGCACCCATCCCGCCTCCTTGCTGCTTTCAACCAATCCAATGCTTTCCCGTAGGAATGATGATGTCACCAAGGAGGTGGATCAGGGGTGGGGCCAGCGCCAGCAGGGGAAATAAGGTATGTTTTAAACCCTTCTAAGGGGGGCAAGGAGGGGGGATGCCACCTAAATGGTGTTTTTAACACTATAGGGTGTCTGTATTTCTGACCCTATAGTGTTCCCTTAATACATTGTTATCACTAATCAACAGGGTGGAATTCCACTAATTTTGTGTATTCATAGTTATATCACGTTAACTTACTTGGTGGTAATGACACAAGTCTTGATGAAGATGTTACTGTTTCCGTGAAACCTATAAGAACGAATAGAAAATACTATTTAGAACACACCTGACTTATGTTCGTAAAATTAAAAAATAGATATTGTTTTCAAAAACAGTTGGAAATGTAGAAAATCATTTCCAACAGTTTAAATTCAAATATATTTTAGATCTAATTTCTGCAAATTGTATTCTCAAATTTAATATCTCAACTGCACCATTGGTAACACATTGTCGCACCTAAATCTAGAACTAGAGTGGGTGAATTGGTCCTTAAGGGGTTAAAAATGTTTCTTTTTTTTTTTTCCCCCTTATTTTTTTTGGATCTGATGGCAACAATCCTTAAAAAAACTTCATGATCATAAAAATCAATAACTTAAAACAAATTGAAAAGTTTCATTGCTGCAATATTTCATGTTTATGTCACACATATCACAATACGTTGTATCCCTTTAAAATAATATCCAAACAAAAAATAGAAAATGTCTTTTTCTCTTACTTCTTCCAGAGACTTCCCCACCGTAACTTTTTTTAGTTACACCATCCATTCCATAGTCCCCTGGAAAAAAAAAAAAAAAACATTGTCGTGAATTTCAGAATGAAATGATTCCCAATTGAAAATAAATATTTACCGTACAAACAAAATCTAATTAATTAACCACATGCAAAACATTCCATGGACTCCATCTTTTACTTTTGTTTGGTATTTATTCTTATCCAGATTAATGTGTTTTGTCCTCAAAGCCCACCAACAGGTCAGAATGACTTGTCAAGTCAGGGACATCATGAAATTGTGTCTGTTAGTAGGTCCAAGAACATGAAAAATGGATAGAAATACAATCTGCCAGATGTTACCAGTTATGGAATAAAATAGCACAGTCGTTATCTCTGTTAATACAAAGTTGTATGTGTATATAATACATCATTTATAGCACAATGCATGAGTGCTGGGTAAACTTTGGTTCAAATCACATCAATTAAACAGAATCTATCGTCAAAATTGTACCTGTTTATATTTCATAACATGCCTCCAGTCACATGGTATAATTTAATCATTCATATAGCTCCTATTGGGCATTAGTTTCTTAAAATTACCATTACGGATAACATGGCATCAAGCCATCATGACTCTACTTACAAACATTATCCCCCCTACAATATAATCTCAACTGATCACTAAAGAGGAAAGAACAGTATAGCATGTTTTAATGATAATGACACGAAAGTATTTTATTGAGTGATATAATCCTATAGAATTTGGTACTTTTATGAGAGTGGTCACTAGGTACCTATATAATAATTTGCAAATACAAGTCTCTTTAAGTGTTGCCATTTGCAATGAATACAATTCTATGTGTACAATAGGGAGGTCTAATAAATGATAAAAAGCATTTATTAGTTGAAAACACAATAACAGTTTTATTATATATTATATGTTATGTGATACATTAACTTTGCTTTAAATCAATAAAGGGATTTTGTGGGAAGGTCAAATTTGACTAAAGTCTTATTTCAACGGTATAAATCATGTAAATACGAACAAATATTATATCCTGACAAGTTACTTATGAGTACTTGAAACATTAAAGAATGTATTTCCAAATCTGGTTTGTCATGACCTGCAGTAACATGTATGAGCTGTGAGGGGGCGCCACCTTTTTAACAAGAATTACAAATTAAATATTCAGGTATCTGAATACCTGGCAGGTGAAATTATTGGGATTCTGCAGCTAAGGATTGTTGGTAACATGTAAACGAACGTGTCAGTGCAGTTACTTTTAACACTATAGCCATGATATACTCAGAATTCTTATCTGCACTGCGTACTGAGGAAATCTGTGAACAACAAAAACATGTCCGCAAACATTCACTTAATATATAGCAAAACAATACCACACCAGCTATGAAAGATTTTAAGTAATTTGTACTCACTATAACTGTAATGGTTTATGGTCTATTGTAATTAGTGGCAACATTTTCTCAAAATTGCCATGTGGCAGGATTCTGATATTGCATTGTAAGCGGTTTGTTGTGCTGCACAGTACGGAGCTAACGCTTTAAATTACTAATGGACATTTTGGTCCTTTATCAAACAATAAAAAAAAAAAATATATATATATATATCACAGTAGGAAACTCAGTCCTGGACATATGTTAGGAAAACGTGTTAACTTTGGACTTTTTAAATGAAATCTGGGATGGAGGTCAGATACTGAGCATGACCTCACATTGGTTCTATTAGTGATGGAACTACAATGCATTGATGCAAAGTGGGCTCCAGAGGGTCTAATAAGAAATGCAAGGTTTAAATACTAAGCTATTCCAGGACAAAGACGTTTAAAAAAGGTTAAAAAAAAAAAAGTGACCTTCAGCCAGCTCTTTTGGCAAATTGGGAGATCACAGTATCTTGTGACTGCAGTAAACAGATTTTGAGTTATATAACCCTACCGCATTTCTTTGAGATGAGAACATATTAATCTAACATTGCTAAATACCTCCTTTATCCCAGGGCTTTGCATATTTAGCCAACTTTATTCCTGTACAAACCTGAACTGCATCTATAATATGTGTTTAATGGGCTACAATTTTACTAGCTTGCTAGCAGAAAGGTTGGCTGAGCAAGATATGTGCAGCCACGATTTTCAACACCTGGCTATAGAATTAATTTATTGAGCATTAAGATTCTACTTTTTCAATACTTCCTATATAATAACATGTTAACGGTTCATAGACAACTCTCTCGCTGGTATTATGAATACGTTTCTATATTAGGTCTACTGCAAAGGTTTCTCCAAAATCCCTAATTTTAATCCACACTCAAGATCCTGAATATTGAAATGTGCTGGCTAATGTATACCATTGTTATAGCCCATTAGGGTCATTTAGCGTTACTCATCACGTACTTTACGCCAATCTTTGCCCAAGCAGAAAGATTCTTCAAATAAAGAGATCACTCTTTATTGTAATAAAGCAAATCATACTTTATGACATCAGTGGTTAAAATGAGTAGTTCAGAATTAGGTCTACAAGATTTTATTAAATTCAGTTCCCGAACATACCTCCAACTATCTTGTGGGACAGTTCCAATTTACGAGCAGAGTCCTGCTATCCCTAGTTATTTCTCCAGCCAATCTTTTAAGAATACTGAAGAAAATCAATACAAATGGCCAGACAGGACATTTTAAAACAAATAAATTATTATCGCTGCCAATATAAAAATACTTGTCTGTGAATGAGCGACAGTGAGGCAGTCAGCACATGCATGCTCCTGTGACTGCTTGGTTTTCACGTTTTATGAATCATGTCTCCTGCCTCCTGAATGGTCTCCTTCAGATGTTAGGAGAGATGTTAAAGTATACAATTTTTTTTAAAATTAGAGTCCAGGATTAAATGAGTGATGTGATAATCCTACTTTCAAATAAACCTTAACTAAATCTGATTTTAATATAAATTGTCTTAATCTGATCTTTTATCACAAGCACAGATTCTAAACAGTTTTGTGAGTTTTATAAATTGTATAGGTGAAGACTATGTTGAAATGTTTGCAACATGTGATCATTAGCATGTCTTAGCAGGGCTTAATCTGGCCTTAAACAATTATATTTTGCTGTCTAGACAGTTACATAACATATTAATTTTAGCAAAGGAACACTAAGACATTTTAGCAAGCAGATCAAATCCTTCCCTTGGTTTGCTTCCTCTGTATAGTTGGAAAAAAAATATATTTTCTCCAATTTCAATCCCTTGTTATTTTAAATAAAGAATTGCAAATTTTTGGACAAAATATTTGAATGGGAAGAATTTTTAAACGTGGCAATTTTCCGAAAGTATTGCAGTTCACAGCGTACTAAATAATTTTAAATCAGGAGCCAGATGCGTCAAACAAGACCACGGTTATCTTGACGTATCAGATTTAATATATTTGTGTGAGAAAAAACACCAAGCATTTCAAAATGTATTTTAAGTACATATATAGCTTGCTGTGAACACCCCACAGGCATTATTCTGGAATGTGAAAACATGTTGAACTCTTCTACAGAGGTATAATGGGAGAAGAACGCTAATCTGTTGGAACATAGGCTTTTCTGGAAAATAAGACATCAATTTGTGAGCCAAGTCTTTCTGGCACTGTATTTTTCAGTTTTCACTAGATTTAATAACCTGGATTCGGCACCTGGATTGCTACATTGCAAGCGAGCATCACCTTTAGCTGCTCTATCAGTTTTTTCTAGGTTGTATGGTAAGTTTGTGGTATCTGTGTTAGCAGTATAAAAAAAAAATGTTTAAAGGGTTACTCCAAGCATCATAACCACTTCAACTAGCCAGATGCCAGTCCTACTGGCCTTTCATTGGTGGACCACTTTCAGCCAATGTATGCAACTCTGTGCACAGAAATAGTCAGAATTGACAGTCGCCAGCCCACAAAATGACATGTTACATAGTTACATAGTTACATAGCTGAAAAGAGACTTGCGTCCATCAAGTTCAGCCTTCCTCACATTTGTTTTTTTGCCGTTGATCCAAAAGAAGGCAAAAAAACCCAGTTTGAAGCACAATTTTGCAACAAGCTAGGAAAAAATTTCCTTCTTGACCCCAGAATGGCAGTCAGATTTATCCTTGGATCAAGCAGTTATTACCCTACATTGAAAGATTATATCCTTGAATATTCTGTTTTTGTAAGTATGCATCTAGTAGCTGTTTGAACATCTGTATGGACTCTGATAAAACCACTTCTTCAGGCAGAGAATTCCACATCCTAATTGTTCTTACAGTAAAAAAACCTTTCCTTTGCCTTAGACGAAATCTTCTTTCTTCCAGTCTAAACGCATGACCTCGTGTCCTATGTAAAGTCCGGTTTGTGAATAGATTTCCACACAATGGTTTGTATTGGCCCCGAATATATTTGTATAATGTTATGTTGATAACATATTTGTACAAATGTTGTCGGAGGTAGAGTTACACCTCTGGCATTAAAGAGGTTAAACTCTGTAGGTGGAGTGTTCCATAGTGAAAAAATGTACATACAGACTCCAGACATCATTAAAATCACATCAAGTGGTCATGGTGCTTGGAAACACTTTATAAACAAACATAAAAAAACTAAACAAATTTACTTACAAAACTATTCTTTTTTAATTACTTCTGTTTCACTATTTATCTGTCCATAAGTCAGTGGTATCTGTTTTTTTTCTAAATCTTAACCTCATGTCATGATGAAGGTATTGGCCGAGGTCATATGTAATATATGCAAGTTCATTAAAGGGACACTCTAGTCACCATAACCACTACAGCTTAATGTAGTGCTTCTGGGATAAAGAGTCTGTCCCTGCAGGTTCAGTATTGTAAACACTACCTTTTCTGAGAATAGGCAGTGTCTCTGACAGCCAGTGGAGGCGCTTCCGGGTTGCTGTCCTGCAAAGACTGCAGTAACAACGTTCAGTGTCTCTACACACTGTATGTAGACACCAAACGCTCCCTATAGAGATGCACTGAGTCATGGCATCTCTACGAGGAGATGGTGATTGGAGCAAACGGACAATTGCCATGCATGCACACTGACCCCTAATAATTTTGGTTTAATAAAACAGGTGGACAACTTCCTTATAATAACCTATATTTCTATGTTTTGATTTGAAGATATGAACCAGTCTGTCCATCAAATTTGTTTACTATGGAACCTCAGGGTGATTTTGTGCATTTGTTGTATAGGACAAGTTATGATAATCCAATTATCTCTTACCCCACTGGTAAAGGAACTAGGGAACTGCATAGCTAAAACTCAGTTTGATAGTTCTGTAGTTCACAAACACTGCTCACACCTGGCGGGCGTCCTGTAGCTCACAGTTCTGCATCAAGCAACAGATTAATTTAATAATTGTCATTCGTTCAATAATTGTCATTCGCCAATTGTCATTTAGGGCAACCTAAAGGAACTAAGTAGTTGACAAAGTTGTCAAGATTGTGTAGAAGAACCCAGGTGGCCTGCCATCAATGTCTTCTTGAACTCCGTTGCCCATGGGAGATTTTAAAGGTGACCTCATGAAATTTCACTAATATCTTGTAGTTGGTCTGGATTTTCTCGAGTTTAATTTAGTCAATATCCAAGATTATTAGTCTTCATTGTGACCCAAGACGTTCCTTCATTGGGGCAAACTATGCCTCAATGACCTCAAAGACCTCAATGATTATTCCATAACATAAATTGCTGTAATTCTTATCATTTTGGGATAAAGATTCAACGCAGTGTAACTGTCTTTTACTGTCAGTTTTCAGCTGTGGTTGCCATCTGCATATTACCAATCACATGACCTATATTATGCCCCGATATTTTTTAGATTATACACTTTTTGGAAAGGGACCCTTAGCAGGTAAACATCTGAACCATAAATTGAGCTTCTTTTACTTGCTTGAGAGCAGGCCTGTTGTGGGGCTTTGAACTGAAGAAATCTGGGGCCATAGGGCTCAACGTCTGGGTTTTAGCCCCTAAAACCACCCTTAACAATGACTATGCTCCAGAATGAACTCTAGAAAATTCCACGGGAAAATTGTGAATTGATACCAAGCTGCAAAACAAAACAACAAACACAAACTATCTCAATGCCGCACCCAAGCCGACGCAGGACAAAGCCACATCTGTCCTACTTAAATCCTTAAACTACACAATATATTCTGTACGTCTAATTAAACACAAAGTAATCTGATCTAAAGTTTAGTACATTTGCACCCAGCCCTGCAGCATTGCATAATATATCATTCTGGGTTTGTAGGCTATGCCATTTTTTTGTTTGTTTGAGCACGAGAACTTTTCTTAATCTTATTTAGTGTTGATTTTTTTTAACGGTTATTAAAAAAAAAAGAGAAAAAAAGTTCTCTAATTCAGCAAAGATGGAGAAATGTTATCGTTGCCATTTGAACTGAATTTAAGTCCCTTCTTAATTCACTACAACTTGATGCTTAGTGAATAGACACCATGGGAAACAGAGAGTACTAATGATCTAGAGCTAAATAAATGTAACATATCTAGAACACCTTGGTAGGGGAACTTTGGTATATGCTTCCAAGAATACCAGGATTGCGATCTTATAATGCATGACATTATGTACAATCCAGAAAATTAAACTTCATGTAATAATATTATTTAGTCTATAGATTTTCAACTGCTTAATGAATAGACATGATTTTATTAGGCATTTCGTGGATGAGGAGAAAATGTAATTTGATAATAAATACAATACTATGAAAGATTAAATAAAACTGTTAAATGAAGGGTAAAGAAGAGTACAATAAAAATGTGGTTTGCATAAATCAGCGGGTTAATGCTTCTGGGAATTTGAAACAAAGCACATTATAAAGAGGTAGATTTATTTTAAGAAATGAGAAGTTCAAAGAAGACTATTTCTAAATTTGGAAAACAAACCCCATATCTCCAGCAATTCACCTCTAAATGAATCTACCATTTTAAGCAGGTCTGGCAACGTTTGACACTCCAGATGTTAAGGACTATGTACATCTCCTATAATAATTTTACAGTCACAATGCTGGCAAAGCATCGGGGAAGATGTAGTCCACAGCATCTGGAGTGCTGAAGGTTGCCTACTCCTGATCTATAAAAAGTTTAACATATATATACTAGTTGCAGGGCCGATCTGTTTACCTTTAAATAGGTAATTCTAAATTATATAACAATATATTATAATAACATTATCATATGGCTATTTGGCACATAATCCAATTATAATTCCCACGTAGATTTTACTTCTCATGAAGGTGTATATATATATATATATATATATATATATATATATATATATATATATATATATACTGCAGTTTACAATTAATTAATTATACCTCATAGGTATCCTGTAAATCTGTCTCATTTTTGCCTCGGAGTAAAGCTTGAAGATGGACCTTTGCCAGCTTCTTACTAAAAGGTTGAGCTACATCACAGACAGACACAGGACTACCATTGTATATACAAAATGTCAGCAAAAATAGTAGTTCTAACATTATCTTAGCGTAGTATCAATAAAATACAATCTTGTAATCACCCTTCTAATTTAGAACACTTAACATGTTTGAATGCAAAGCGTTATTACTCTGATAAGTGTATCTCTGGTTTAAACTTTAATGACAAAAATGAAAAACAAACCCAAAACAAAATAAAAAAATAAAATAGTTTGTTTAAATTCCAGAGCTTAGAAAAATATTTTAGTGTACTTATACGCTAGATACTGTTACATTTTACACTCAAGTGATGGCTATGCTTCCTGGCAGAGTAATAATGCTCTTTACATAGTCAATATTTCACACCTTCTATTGCACATATACAGGAATCATGTGGTTGAAAAGTCCACAATGAACAGCTGGGATTTAAAAACCAGACTAATGCATCTACTCTGGGATATACACACTGGGTACCACAGCATGGCTCTCTCTCATATGGCAAGTGGGAAATTTAAATCTGGGGTTTCATTTACAAAAATAAATAAATATGGTAAAAACCAATTAGACAGTGAATGAATAGGGATCCTATGAGCTGATTTACCTACATAAAATTCTATTACAAATGCTAAATATTGATTGATCAATAGAAATTATTTCAATCCAAACTAAAATCTCTCCATTATATTTAGCTTGGCTTATGCACGAACTGCAGACACGAGTCAAACAAATCACTTTCCTCCAGGTAATCAGTAACAGGTGTTTAAACACAATCACATCCATTATCTTGCCACCTGAGCTTGGGATGAATTTAGCAACATATCCGTTACCACGTTAATTCTAGAATATCCATTGTTTGTATGTAAATAATGACATACAGAGACAATAAGGAACCTACTCTGTAAAATTAATAATAACACATTAAAGGTTCATGAAGCTACGGTGTCCACAGTTTATCATCCAGATCCTTAACATATTGATGCAGGAACCCATATTTAATGAGAGGGTGGTATACCTCTTACCAACTAGTTAACTGATCCACTTAGAAAAAAAAAATGTTGTACAGATCTTTCTAAAAATCATTTTAATATTGAGAAGGAAATGAGCTCTCTAAATACACCGAACTTTTGCTTACCCTTTATTTCTGTAAAGTGAATGCCATGTGTTATTAAAGATTAATATCAGAAAATAAACAGACTAGAAGTGCAATAGTCCAGATATCACTGAGTCACTAGGTCCCATGCAAAGGAAACAGAAATCGTAAAAAAAAGAAAAGTCCAAATATTCTAGAATCACTGGGTTCCATGCAAAGTATACAGATATCACAAAAAAACAACACATTTTTCGTTCACAAGCATTAGGCAGGAGGATAGCACCATGCAGGAGAAATCTATGCAATTCAATAACAGAAGGTGGAACAGCCTTCATATGCCAGATAAGGTACACCTTTGACACAAACCATTATTATTATTAGTAGTAGTAGCATTTTACTAATTAAGATTTTTTGTTAACATACACCCAACTTAGGGAAACAAATACATGAAAGCAAATACGCTGGGCTATGGAGGATAGTTCTAAAGGTTCTAAATGTGGAAAAATTAGAAGAATCCGTTCATTGGTTTCCATGGTGATTGGAAGATATAGATATCCATTACTGGGTTAACTGCAATATAGCTAATTAAGAAACCATATGTTGTATCTATAGATTGATCTGCAAAATTTAAACCCAGCCTTTCCAAAATTATTTCATGAAAATCATGCTTCTTTTTCAGCTCTTATCGCATTTAGATGGATCCATGAAAGGGACATACCTGGTTTGTTTCAATGAAAGAAGAACCACCTCTGGAAACAGCTGAGGCCAAATTATGTCTCCCCTTCCAAAACGTTTCCTTTTTTATAAATGTTTGCCCTCCTACACCAATTTACACGTCTTCCGAGGTGTGTTAAAGCTGACTGATTCTCCAAGAATGTTCACTTTTTCTTTTATTTAATCACTGTATCCCAGTTTCCCTGCAGTAAGTTCATCTCCAGACAAGTTCTGACAAAGGTGTGGCATGGTTTTAAGTTTTCGCCCCACCCAATATTTTGAAAGAAAAAAAAAAAATCTGCCTTCAGGTAGTAAACTCTGAACAGAGTTGCACCTGCTTGCTTGACAGATTAAATTTACTTAGCAGGGTTTCAACAGAAGAGAAAAGTTATACATTGAGGGAATTAAGTTTTTGCAATAAACACTCAAGCAGCTTAAATGTTATATTTCAGTAGCTTTATCTCATGCAACTACTAGCATTGTTTTCAATAAACTGACTCTATTTAACATAGACTTGTGTCTTGAAACTCTATTTGTGTATAGACAACTTTTTTGGAACACATGACTATATACAGTTGAGTTAACGCAATGTACTTCTATTATACCAACAAATTAAGCTGAATTCTACAATAGATTTTTTTTTTTTTATCTTCGAAAGATATACTCGGTAATTTTAATGTAAAAAAAAAATAAAATAATTAGTCTAAATTCAAATAGTTGATCCCAGAAGTTGGTTGTCATGATAACATTGCTTTCTCATAAAAAAATATTTAGGGATGGAACTTGCAATATGGGTTGAGCCTGAAGATTGCGGAACAGTAACATCGAGGGTGTTCTGTAGACTCCCTTCTTGGAACAGGTTTTAGCAAATGGAACCTTCATCGTCACTACGTTGATGTAGAACACAGTTGATTAGTTGTTGTGTTGATTCCATAGAGATTCCATGAAAGAGAGGTCACTCGGTTAACGCACAATATTCTAAAAAACAACCCGAATACTATTCAATAATGTAATTAGTTCTCTTTATTCCTAAAATAATATAGGTATTTATTTAATTTGATTAAACTCAATGAAGTCACAATAATAGTTATCAAACCCTATAATTTACAGTTGGGTTTAATCCACTTAAGTGGTACTTTTAACACAGCTAGGCTTTTTTTTTAGCCTTAAAATTCAAATCACTACAATTCGGCGTTTAGCACATAAACCCTAGGGGTTTTGACATTTAACAGAGAGAACAAGTTAGTTGACAAAATAATTGCAAAATGTAGGCCACTGAAGGTGATTTGTACTTAACCAGACACTCAGCTAAGTGATCTAAATATGTACTCCTAACTCTATAGGGTTCCTTTAAATTGCCTGTTACTTTTTTCCTTTTGTATCCATCATGGTCAACAGACCCATTCTGTCTTTTATGTTTTTAAGTCTAGTGTAGACAAGAACACCAGGACGAGTTTTTATTCCTGATGTTACCATGAATCTCTGATCTATATCCTGCTTTCAACCTTCTACCCATAAACATCCTGATTAATTGATTCCCAATTTCCTATACTTGTTCCTTGCACTTGACCCTGCTTTGCCTTCAAGCACATTTGCTTGTTCTCGGACAGACCACATTATTGACCCTGAGTGAACTTTGGTTATGAGCTTGCCTGATTCCTACTGCAAATAATAGGATTTTACCAGTTTCATATGAACTGAAAGTTAACAGGGTTATTTACCTAAGTGAAAATTTAAAGTGAAGTTACAAAGTCAAAATAGCCAAACTCGAAATATTCTCTAAGTCCCCTATGCATTCAGTTCGGCTACTGTGGCCTGAAATGTAAAATTCAATTTGAATTCTCAATTTAGTAAATAACTTTGCTAATGTGACCATCATCATAAGTAGCCTACATGCCATCATAATATTTAAAAACTATTCATACCTTGTTTTGAATATTTTTTCATCAGTTTTTTTTTTTAACTAAACTAAATTATATTTTCCAGCCAACCTAGCAAATGCTGGGCACAAAATATATTCAAAAAGTTAAAAGAACCATTTCTAGTTACCAGCGCACAGGAAACCACTCTTCAAACCAAACAATTTGATTGGTTGCTGGCATCACATGTTATCTGTAGCCTTGATTTCTATCAGTAAATGTTACTGGCGGTTTGTAAATTGTGACGCAATGCCAAAATGGCCGCCTCCACAAAGGATAACTAACAAATATTCAAATCTTAATTCCACTGAAACATCTTATAGCTAGCTTACATGAACAAAATCTTTTGCATTATGTGTTTAGCCTGATTTCTGGAAATACATTTTCAGAGGACAACGCCACTTTAGATAATCAGTAGTATAAAAGTTTAGACCAACTATAGATGCACCAGTAAAAAAAAAATAAAAAAATATATCCTCAAAATTCTAGTTCTGTAGGGTATATGCTAGTGTATATTCACACAGCCTGGTCCCTCAGCAAAGTACGTATTCATTTAATATGCAGCTTCCTTTGAATTTACTATAACAGAGTAATTACTGATGTAGTGCATATCCCTATGGGATGGCATGCTACCCACACGGACTCACACTGTTTTGAACACGTGCAAGCATTCTTTCCATTGCATGAGTGCGCACTGTCATCTGACTGTAAGCTGGGCAAAAGGTAGATGCCCAGATGGAGTGGAACTACAAGTGCCATGATGCTTTGCCAGTCTTTAGAATGTCAAATTATTAAGGAATTTGAAGGTATCTATCATCTGGGGATCTACAATGTGCCCGCTTGATGGTTGATTTAATTTGCATGGAATGATCTAGCTGTGCCAGCATCGCCAAGCGTGCAATGTAAAATATAGAAATAATAGGATTGCAAAAAAACAAACAAAAGAGAATAACCCAAAGCTACCGGTAACCTTTAGATTTTGACTATGGCTAGAAAGTAGTTTTAACTAGCGAGCATATAATGATAATTTTTGATTATTTAGTCTTTCTAAAAGATTAAAAGAGAGCATCCTTCACTTTCTTACTGTGTTGGAAGCCCTTACTAGTTCCACAGCGGGAGTCTAAATTACTGTGTAAATAAATAAAAAAGCCCCCTAACAGGAGAATATCCAAACGGGGGTGGTCAGTACGAGTGGTTACCCTCCAATCTGGGCATGAACCCTACTACTAATGTATAAAGCAAAAATCAGGGAAAATCTCTCTTGAGAAGTCCCTCTTAGGTAAAAAAAGATAATTGGTTGAAAAATTAAACTAACAACACATAACAATAGATGAGGAGGAGGATAACTATATATTCACTAGAAATCACTAGGTATGGGTAATACATTTTGGTAAAATCAATAAAGCCGGTTGGTTTACCCATCACAAACCTATCTATTACCAATTTCTAGTGAATATATAGTTATACTCCTCCTCGTCTATGGTTATATGTTGTTAGTTTAACAGATGTTTTCTGTTGTATACACATACATGATGATAGCATTTGTTGACTTGATAATATGAAAAACAGATCATAGTAAATCTTACTTTATCTGACTTACTTTATCCCTGGAATAGTTTACAGGATGATAAAGAAGCCAGGGTATCAAAATATATAATCAATACATTTAATACATCTCTTATTTGTCTTATTTATTACATAACGTATTGTACTTTTCTGGGGACAAACACCGGAAATGGATTTACTTGCTGCAACCCCCAGGATATTTGAATCATTCCTTAAAGAAAAAAAAAAAAAAAGATTCATTTGACGTAGAAAGAAAGGCAGACCTCAGAAAATTGCCGTAAGATAGCATAAACCATATATGGTAACAGGAAAGTAATAAAATAATAAATCTGCTCACAGAGCAGCAGGATTACATTGAACAAGTTTATTCAAGTGAAATATACAAACTATTTACAAATTTGTATAATATATATTCAAAAAATTATTATATATCTTGTTGATATTTACAGATAACATGAAGTGTGCTCTGAAGTTCGAAAAATCAGATCTTATGAATAAAAGATGTCCATTTATTTCAGTAAGTGTATTTAAATTGATGGTACGCTGGTCGTTTGGACGAATTCTAAAAAAAAATAAAAAATATTGGGAAATATTTAGCAAAACTGGAAACATCGAATTATAACCGTATGATACACCAATACCAATTTTCCATGTTAAACAGGCAATATGTTCTTTTGGTGCCAATATCTTAGGACAAGAAAATTAACTTTGAAAATTATCCCAGCCATCCAAAATTGCACATGTGTTAAAGGTACAGGAATGAGGTGATCACAGCTACCCCTTGGTCATTAGTGAGTTCAGGAGTTGCGGATTTTCATTTATCTGTTTTTATGCATCTACACTGTATGCACTACACGTCTAAATTGAATGAGTTGCAACTATCAGGCTATAGAATTTAGTTTAAAAAGTTTAATAGTCAATAAATTAAAACCCTTGAATTTACTTCGCTTTTAATCATCCCAGACAAATAGAAACAAAATGATTAGGCAAATTCATGAACAATACTATCTTTCTTGCGAAACTAGAGGATAAGGGATTTTTTTTTATCCAACTTGCATATGTGTAAACAAATATGTCCATCAGGTTGCAATTCACTAAACTAAGGAGATTTTGTAATTTTAAAACAAAAACAAAAAATCTGGACAAATTCTCCAACTCAGCCATAACCACAATTTGGTCCTTTTCCCTTAGTTTTTACACCTGTATTTAATTTGTGATAATTCAGAGTTTAGGAAAAAAACAAACTGTAATGGGAGTCTCATTGTTTTATTGTGTTAACAACAACCTCAAAACAGATAACATATCAAATGAAATCAATGAAATGAAATACATACAACATACTAGCAAGATCACTATGCATTGAATAACTGTTATACTTACCGTACTTCAAATTTGATCCTAACTTTTTCTTTCAGCATATTCACAATGCCCAGTGGTCCAGATCTACCCATGAAACAATAACAATAGTTTTATTAGCATTTTGGCTTGTATACTGTATATAGTATAAAAAAAAAATGAAAAAGTAAGTGGACTAAAAATAATAATTAGTTCTACTAGAAAATATTCATGGAAACAAATCTTCCCGTGTACGGAACGCCTTCCAGACAAGGTAATAGAGAATAACGCATGGATAGTCATAGAAATTAAATATAGGATGATGTTCCATTTTAATAAGTATCAGTCTCACTAGAATGGAGGCAGCATATTCTCCTTAACCATGGAATAGAATAGCGACAATAGGAAAGAGGATTCAAATTCATGCCGCAATCCCAGTATTCCATAAAATGAGTAAATAGCAAAAATGAATTTCTATATAGTAAACCATTTACTCACTTAAAATTAACTGCAGGTTGTTGGTAATAATGGTCCTTCATCGTATAGTTTAACTCCACCAAATACCGCACTCAAACGACATTCCAGTAACCATACACAAAACGTTTCCTTGATTGTGCTGGTTTATTGAAACATTTTTTTTAGAAACAAGTGTGAGGACCACCCACAGGGCAGTGCAAGGATAGGCAAGAGGGAAACTTGGCATGGAAACCACATACCAAAGGGTGGCCTGAACATCTGCAGCATCAATCTAGGAACATTGCTCTGGACCATAGTCAAACCAATGGACAAGATATTGGAGTTTGCCCCTAGAAAATCTACAGTCAAATTTCTTCTGATGCTCCACTACAAGAAAAGGGGTGAGCAGAGAGCTTAGTAAAATGATTTCCAGGATATGCCGTATCATGCGATCCCTGCAAATGTTGATCCAAAGTGAGGGACAAGCAGCTGGCAACATAGTAGGATGATATCCATATGTACTATAGAAACGACTATACTCAGTGGGGTAGGGCTTTGTATTGTTTCAAGCAAATTCTGCCCATGGAAGCAGATCTGCCCAACTGTCCTGATGGTCATATATGAAACATCTTGGATATTGTTCCAAAGCTTGATTCAACCTTAAAGTTGATAGATGTGTCTGGAAATGATTGGAAAAAAAGAAAACATGAGTTGAATTCTAAGTTGAGAACAAAACTCTCTCCAGAATTTGGAAATAAACTAAGTATCCCTATCTAAGACAATGTCAATAGGAATACCATGAAGACAAAATAACTCTTAAACAAATATTTTTGCTAACTCCTGGGATGTAGGGAGCCTCTTCAATGGAATAAAATCTGACATATTAGAAAACCTATCCACTATCATTACGATACAACCTTTGGATGGAGGCCATACCACCATGAAGTCAATAGGCAAACTGCACCATGGTTATTTAGGAACAGGAATAGGTTGTAATAGGCCACCAGTATTGTTTGGTCATTTGTTTTTTCTTATGCAGGGGTGATGTGTGATCTTACCAATAGGACTAATACTAAGTATATTTATTAATAATGTATTTATTTGTATTTATTTTTTGTGTTGAGCATACACTATATTCTTTAAGCCCTGGCTCAATGTTTCAAGTCCTATTCTACTAGTCAAGCCTAAATATCACTTGCCACTGCAAGCCTCTTCTTGCTGTGCAACCTCTGGGAACACACAGGGCAACAGCAAGTTTGAAAACTCCTAGCCTGTGGGTGCCTGTGGACTCCCTAATATTTGTAATCTTCACACCTATGTTGTAGCACTTCAGGAAGAAAAAATAAATACAATGCAAATAAATTTAGCTGTACAATGGCTAGCATATTGTGCTTAACTGGTGTATATTTTATGTGTTTCTTCTACATGTACGAGAGAGGTCATTGTCAGAGATTGTAAGTGTTTATGGTCTATGGTACTCCTGGCATCATTGTCACTACCGAGGGCTATACGGAGGACTGTAGTGGTAAAGGTGCTTGGAGTAACTCTTTAATTAGTGCTAATAAACTAAATGAGGTATTAGCAAATACAGTGTAATCAAATTTACAAGTCACTTTGTAACAGATGACTGAATTTAGAAAACAGTCTTTTCTGCTAAAGACATGAAGCAGCTTGAAATTCTCTCCATCACACATGAAACGTGTGCTGTCATTTTAGCATCATTTAAATTGCAGATGATGCTCTATGAGACTAGGACACGTGCCTTTTAATAGTACAAGCTCCAACATGATACTGCTTGGGCTATACCAAGTAGTATTTTAAAAAATATATATTTTGGCTAATGTGACACTGGGGTTTTAGGAGACTGAAGCCATCGATCATGATACAATTAAAAAAAAAAAAAAAAACAAACAAACATGTCTTTAGGTTAGAGAACCTCGTCGTTCTCACTTGGTAGAGGGGTCTATGTCCCCCAACATTCCATCGCAGACTGACTAGATATGGACACTTACCTGAAATAGGAAATTATCTGGGGAATTCCTGACAATTCATGGTTTAATGAATATAACTTCTAAAAAGTGTTTATCTTGTAACCAGGGATTAATGAAAAACCGAATTGTAAATTGCAAGACCAGAATAGCAGTAGTGAAAAAACTCTTTATTTCAGTTTTTTTTTTTAAACTTGCTTTATTGGCATAAAATGTTAAATTCTGAATCTGTTTTATTATTTTATATTATATTTTACACACACACACACACACACACTGCAAGAGATGTATATTTGTGTTATGTGCTTTCAACCAAAAGCTGCAAAGTCTTACAGAAAGAAAAAAGGCAAAAAACACTTACGAGAAAAACAAAACAAACAACAAAAAAATACAAATAATAGGAAACAAAGGCTGTTTGTACGGTCTTGTTTTTGTAATTTTTTTGAAATAGTATGTAATTTCTTGTAATCAAATAAACAAGTCTTTCTGAACCGAGACACTGGATACAATAACATCACAGCACAAATAAGAAGGGATAGGTCTTTGATTAAAAGATTCCTGATTCACGAATGTTACAATTTGTCACCGTGCACGACTTAACCCTTTCACTTACGTTATTTATTGCCCTCATTGTCGCCACAAGCAGGTATAATGACACAGCAATGTTCTGTAGCTCATTGTTCAACAAATACAAACTTAGAAAGCACCAGCAGCTCTATATCACACACACGTTTGTACCAGTAAGATATCTCTACAGATGTGCAGGTTTGTCAATGAAAATTAATAATTAAATTAGTCAACAAGTGCAAAAGCACAGATATAAAATCTATGTTTGTTAAAGGACCACTATAGTGCCAGGAAAACATACTTGTTTTCCTGGCACTATAGTGCCCTGAGGGTGCCCCCACCCTCAGGGTCCCCCTCACGCCGGGCTCTGGAAAGGGGAAAAGGGGTAAAACTTGACTTTTTCCACACTGGGCGGGGAGATCTCTGCCTCCTCTCCTCCTCCTCCTCCGTTCCGCCCCGTCGGCTGAATGCGCACGCGCGGCAAGAGCTGCACGCGCATTCAGCCGGTCGCATAGGAAAGCATTTACAATGCTTTCCTATGGACGCTTGCGTGCTCTCACTGTGATTTTCACAGTGAGAATCACGCAAGCGCCTCTAGCGGCTGTCAATGAGACAGCCACTAGAGGATTTGGGGGAAGGCTTAACCCATTCATAAACATAGCAGTTTCTTTGAAACTGCTATGTTTATAAAAAAAATGGGTTAACCCTAGCTGGACCTGGCACCCAGACCACTTCATTAAGCTGAAGTGGTCTGGGTGCCTAGAGTGGTCCTTTAACCCCTTAAGGACACATGACATGTGTGACATGTCATGATTCCCTTTTATTCCAGAAATTTGGTCCTTAAGGGGTTAAGGAGTGTGGATAACAGCTTTGAAGAACACTACTCGTCTTTGCAGAGCTGCCAAAAATACATATGAAGGATAGTCCATATTTGTGTAATTAATTTTAGGTACCCAATTACTATGATAGTAAAGTGAAACTATGGCCCTTAATTGGACACTATAGCCACCAAAACAACTTTTGCTTAATGAAGCAGTTTTGGTGTATAGATCATTCCCCTGAATTCTCACTGCTCAATAATTTGCTACCATTTAGAGTTTACGTCACTTTTGTTTATGTCCATCCAGCCCTATCCACAACTCCCCTGGCTGTAACTCACTCAACCTGCGTTAAAACAATGGTTTAAATTTCAAATCACTTGCTTTAGAAGGTTTTATCTCCTGTTCTGTAAATTGAGCTTTAATCACCTACAGGAGGCTCCTCAAGGTCTAGCAAGCTATTAACAGTGCAGGAGATAATAATTATAAATGAAACATAATTTGCAATAAAGGAAGTATAAACATTAGATCTGACTTCACAGGAAGTGTTTAGGACATTTGTGCACATTACTTGCAGGAAGTGTGACTAGGGCTGCTTAAACAAAGTGATTTAACTCTTAAATGGCAGATAATCGAGCAGTGAGACTGCAGTAACATGGTCTATACACCAACACTGCTTCATCAAGCTAAAGTTGTTTTGCTGACTATAGTGTCCCTTTAACCCCTTAAGGACACATGACATGTGTGACATGTCATGATTCCCTTTTATTCCTGAAGTTTGGTCCTTAAGGGGTTAAGGGTTTAATGTGCACCTGTATTGATAAATATAACTCAGTGTCATTTCATAGGTGATCTGATTTGGTACTTACATTTTACTTGTCTAAGTTCTATATGTATAGTAAAAAAAATGAGTTTTACAGAATGGACAAGTAGCTTGAAAAAACAAACAAAAAAATCAATAAAAAAAAATCAAGAATAAATCCTGTAAGCAGTGAATGAGCAAGCCAGGTGGATGGTCTTATGACTTGTGTCAAAATCTATATTTTTATGCATCAAATGAAAATCCCATGTCTCTGAATCATTTTACTCAACCAGGTGTATAGAACATGTATGATCCAAAGTTATGAATCATGGGCATTTTTAGTAATCAAGTTGAGTTACCTCGGGTTATCCCAGGCTGTACTGAGAGTGTCCAACAGATTTTATGAATCACCTCTGGAGTTATTTAACATATGTAAGAGGAATGCTAGAAGGAAAGCAAAGTTATGAAAAAGACTATTACTAACACTACGGAATTAAAATACAATTGTTGCAACTTGTCATAAAATGTATGGTGCAACCCAACAGTTGGAAACAACTGGTTCAATACCTAGGTGTAATGTAACCAAGAGTCTTGGCATACAGTGTGTCCCCACCACCAAATTATTAGGGATATGAATGCACATAAGAGTTTATTCCCTAGAGTGTGGGGTAGCTCTTAAGCTATTTTAGAGCATCTCCTATGATGTGAAGTGTTTCGGGGTACCCAGGCTTAGTGACTATTTTTGTTATTCACTAAAATGAGAATTCAAACTCAATCCAATTAGAATCCTTTGTGTAGCACAAGCATATTTAGCATCACTGATAAACCAAGACATCATTTTGACAATACACGTTTTGACATATGAGAAAAGTAGGTGAAGAGGACCCTGCCGGGTTTATCAATTTAAAAGTCAAAGAGAATTTCAAGTTTAAGGGCATGCTCATTATCAAGACCAGAGGCATCTGCACATGCATAGGGCTGGTTGCATACTTGTCATCACTGACAGACATGTGCGTCAAACTGGCACAACCCTTTCATGAATCACACAACTGGCATCCTTGAGTTCTGGCTCCCAATGTTGGGAGGTATGTCTTTGGCTTTTTGAAAGGCAAACCCAAATCGTAATATGAGGAGTAACCAGAGGAACATGGCAGGATCCGTTGAGCATGTGCCACATGTACGTATTTAAAAGTCAAATGACTGCAGCTAAGCAGCTGAACCTCAGAGGAACTTCTGTGCCATGCTTTGTTCAATCACAATACCAACGTGTTTATCTAGAGAACTCACCATCCAATACATTTATGTTTCCTTAAAGGGACACTATAGTCACCAGAACCACTACAGCTTAATGTAGTTGTTCTGGTCAGTATAATAGATCCCTTCAGGCATTTTCATGTAAACACTGCCTTTTCAGACTAAAAGGCAGTGTTTACATTGCCCCCAGGGACACTTCCAAGTGGTCACTCCTCAGGTGGCCACTGGATGGGCTTCCTGGGGCAGTGCTGCACAGTAGGCAGCCCTGCCATTCAGCGTCCCCACACTCTGCATGGAGACGCTGAATTTTCTCATAGAGATGCATTGATTTAAAGAGACACTCCAGGCACCCAGACCACTTCTGCCCATTGGAGTGGTCTGGGTGCCAACTCCCACTACTCTTAACCCTGCAACTGTAATTATTGCAGTTTTTTTATAAACTGCAATAATTACCTTGCAGGGTTAACTCCACCCCTAGTGGCTGTCTACTAGACAGCCACTAGAGGTCACTTCCTGACTCATAGCACAGATTATCTGTGCTAGAGCGTCGCTGGACGTCCTCATGCTGTGTGAGGACCTCCAGCGTCGCTCATTTCCTCATAGGAAAGCATTAAAAATCTTTTTCAATGCTTTCCTATGGGGAGCGCTAATGCGCATGCGCAGCATTGCCGCGCATGCGCATTAGGTCTCCTCGGCCGGTGGGTGGGATCAGTCTTGCTTACCGGCCGACGGAGTCATTAGGAGGAGCAACGCGGAGGAGGAGACAGCGACGAGGGATATCGTCGCTGCCTCAGGTAAGTGACTGAAGGGGTTTTCACCCCTTCAGTAACCGGGGAGTGGGGGGTGGGAGGGAGAGGGACCCTCCAGTGCCAGGAAAACAGATTGTTTTCCTGGCACTGGAGTTTTCCTTTAATGCATCTCTATGAGGACGTCCTGATTGGCCAAAACGGCATTTGGCCCTTCCCCATGCCGATTTTACCTTAAAAATTGGCTAAAAATCAGACATTTTGATGATGTCACAAAGGGAGCGGAGCCAGCGCAGAAGGACCCTCGCGGCGTTGGAAATAAGGTGAGTTTTAAACTTTTATAGGGGGCTAAGGGGGGGCAAGCCACCTATATGGTGAGTTAAACAATATAGGCTCAGGAATACATGTTTGTGTTCCTGACCCTATAGTGATCCTTTAAGCATTAGCTAGGAAAGTGTTCTATATCCATTCATAAATCAGTAAAAAAGATGTACTACAGAATCTCATCTTACTTATCTTGTAGTTATATAAAACAACTGGCTATTTGTGAGTCTTTCGTTGCAGGGACAAGTAGCAAAAAAAATCTAAAGAAATGGTTTGTTTTCCCTTTACACGTTCTCCATGTTAAGAATGGACCATTATCAAAAAATGTGCCAAGGACTCAGAATTAGATTTCTTCAGTACTCTCCACATCCCATCTCTGCACAAAGTCTTTGTATGGACAACATGAAGAATTGAGACATTAAAAAAAAAATCTGAAATTATTTTTAAATTATAAGTATCAAGAATTTTCCAATTCTTGCCCCTACACCCCTGAGGAAATAGTGAGGACCATGGTCTCCCCTGCCAGCTCTTGCAGGGCTGGCGCTGTCCAATGATATTCTGTGATCTCTCTCCCTGGCCCAAAAGCACACCGCTGGCAGCCGGCAGGGGAGGGAGAGAGGACCAGAGTTCTTACCTGCAGCTCCGCCAGGTTGTCATCTTGCGAGCACAGAGCATTGCCGTGGTTACTATGGCAACGCTCCGTTCTCGCGAGAGTGAACTCTAGCGTGAGCTGCAGACTAGAGTTCACTCTCAACACTAGGACCACCAGGGAATGGAAGCACTGTCCCCCATCCCAGGCCTCAGGTAAGAAGGGACATTAACTATATTTAATTTAATAATGATATATATATATATATATTATATTTAATCTAACCACCTACCCTCTCACAGAAACAATAACTACTTACACTGTCACACACTGCACCACACACAAACACACTGCCCCTAATACACACACTAAACCCCTATACACACACTGCCCCCCCCACACACACAGCACCCCCCCCCCCCCCCCCCCACACACACACACACTAAAACCCCAACACACACACACTCTGCCCCCATACACACATATTGCACCACTCTCACACACACACTTCCCCCATACACATATTGCACCCCTCACACACACACACACACACACTGCCCACCCATACACACTCACACTGCACCCCTCACACACACACACACACACGCACTGCCCCAATACACACACTGTGTCCCATATACACATATTGCACCCCATTACGCACTGCACCCCATACACTTTACCATTCACACACATATACTACACCACTCACACACACACACTGACCCTCTCACACACACAATACACCCCTCACACACACTACTGCCCCTATCCCGGCAGACCTCAGGTAAGTTGGTAAACTGATTTTTAAACGGTTTGACAACTTACTCTCGGAGGGCACAATGGCACTCCTGGCACCATAACCACTACAGAGATCTGAAGTCGTTATTGTGCCTGGAGTATTTCTTTAAATATTCTGCTAGTGCCCCTCCCGAGATAAGGTTCTGGATCCGCCCATGCATGCGAGGGAGCTGATCAGGGAGATCACTGCCTATTGCCTCACTGTCTACTTTGGCCACCCGCCTGACTTCCTGCCTGCCTACCTACAAGCCTGCACGCCCAGCAGCCCCACTGCAACCCAGGTAAATAATACCCAAAAGTAGGGAGCCTTGGTGGATTTAAATAAAAAAATAATAATAATAATAATTGTGAGTGTTGGGGGAAAATGTGTGTGTGTTTGTCACTGAATGTGTGTGGGTCAGTGAAGGTGTGTGTGTCTGTCAATGAGTGTGTGTGTCAGTGAGTGTGTGTTTCTGTCCGTGAATGTGTGTGTCTGCCCGTGAATGTGTGTGTTTATCTGTCAGTGTGTCTGTCACTGAATGTGTGTGTCGGTCATTGTGTGTGTGTGTGTGTGTCTGTCAGTAAGTTTGTTTCTGTCTGTCAGTGAATGTGTGTGTATAGCTGTCAGTGTGTCTTTGAGTGAGTGTCTGTCAGTAAGTGTGTATATCTGTACAGTTTCACGAAGTTTAACTCAGTGAAGTGATGTTGGAAGTCATCAGGCTTTGCATGAGGACACCCAGCATCTTTAAAATCCCCATAGGAAAGCATTGGTTAAATGTTTTCCTACAGGGAAGCTCTAAAAAGTGTGTCACTTGCTGTGCATGAACATCAGGTTCCCTCATCTGCGCGATGTCGCTGCAAATAGGCAAGTGACAAAAAGAGGTTTTAGCCCTTTCATGACCGCAGGTGTGGGGACCTAATAAGTTAGAGACAGGGCATACTGTAGCGTTAGGAGTACAGTTTTGTATTCCTAACGCTATAGTGTTCCTTTAATTTATCTCTGTGGCCATTCTACATAATCGTATGTGTATGTAATAAGGAGTTTGACATTCAGCCTGATCCGTGCTATCGCTGCCATATATAGTAATTTCGAAGAGGGCTTACTTCGGGTAGAGCCTATGTAGCTTGAAAAGGGGGAAAAAGAGGTAGTAATGCAAAGTGTAATAGGTTGAAAAGACAAAGTATGGGATTTTTATACACGACTTCCTATTTCTGTCTTTATTTGATATTTTGGACGACAACCCTCACTTATTGACACAACAGTAGTTGTCTGTCCGGCATGAGTCTTAATCAAAGACATCTTCCACACCACCATTGGTTTGAGATGACTCTGTAGGGACTCACTGGCCATATTTATTTTTACCCAAATTAATTTTTTATCGAGAGTGTCACAAATATGCACGTACAAGATGAAATCAAAAGCCAAGAGTCAATAAAGAATTTACATAGCTTACGCTGCCAACATCAGATTGGCAGTGCAATGGCCTGATTACCGGTACAGACAACAAATACAGTACATAAAATAGTATAACCCAGGGATGCCCAAAAGGTAGATTCCCAGATGTTGTAAAACTACAACTTCCATGATGCTTTGCATGCTTTTAGAATGTCTTTAGAATGGCAAAGCATCATGAAAGTTGTTGTTTTAAAACATTTGGGGGATCTGCCTTTTGGGCACCGCTGGTATAACCGTATGGGCGTATCCGATAAAACTACGCTCTAAGTAATCAGCACTGGCTATAATTTTATAATTATATTTGAAGTTTGTGGCGAATGTATGCACATGATATTTCTTACTGCTATATGTACATGTGCTAGTTACAGTTTCTTTTTATCGGCAAACGCAGTTATATCACGCAGCTTACCACAACTTGTACATTGCTTTTGTATTTGACACCAACATTTTAATTCACCGTTCTTGTGAAAGAAAAAAAAAAATCGACAGGCTTTCATAAAAATAAATTTACAGCCCTTAACAGACAATCTGCAGGAGGACAGTCGCATGGCCGCGGAGCTCCTGTCTCCAAGCGTGATAAACCGTGGCAAACAGAACCCATCTGCGACCCAAACACTCGCCAGAGTGCCACTCGACTTACCTGATCCACATGGGCAGGAAAACAAAAAAGCAAAAGCCTGACAAGCCCCATCTGGGCATGAACATCGGGGACATGTGGAAGCAGGCCCACGAGACAGCCGGAGCAACAATGGCGTCCCTGCATGGAGGATGTTCCGATTTTACGGACGGCACGTCCGATGAAGGAGAAGGGTGCTTCATGCCGACCAGAGCCCCGCCGCCACCAGACAGGCCGCGGGTGCCCGCACCAGCCCCCACACCGGTGACCATGGAGGCCATCAAAGAGCTCATGGCCGCCCATCACAGCAAAATTTCTGGAGAAGTGGCCACGATAAGAGACGGCCTGAAAGGCCTCTCAGCACGGCTCGGGACTGTGGAATGCACCTCTAGCGGACATACACACCAGATAGAAGAGCTAAAAGCGGCAGTCCAGACCTGAAACAACTAACCTCACTCCATGAACAGCAACTGGCCACACAAGAGGATAAGCGACGTCAAAATAATCTCAAGCTTAGGGGGGTCTATGACTCTGTACCGGAGGCCGAACTTCCACATTATGCCAGGCAGCTGCTGACCGCACTCATGACCCCGAAAGTGGCCAAATCAATAATATTGGACAACATCTTCCGTATACCACGGCCAGCTACGGCACCTCCAGCTGCCACAGGGGACATAATCCTACGCTTTCAGAACATGAGGGACAAGAGGGCCGTTTTAGAAGCTACTAAAAGGCCTTACAACCTACACTTTTGAGGACATGACCCTGTCCTTTTATGCAGATCTTTCAAGGGGCACACTGAACTGGAGAAGATCTCAAACAGCTCACATCCTTCTTGATGCAACAAAAAACCAGGTACCGCTGGGGCCCAGGCCCAATACCACAACCGGCAATGGCCGTCACGACTCCACCGGCTGGAACTACAAGCAGCCTAGGGAAGAACGCGGTAGGAGCACCGATCTTTGTGACACGACAACCGCCCGCAGGGCCGCATACAGCCGCCACAACCTGAAACAGGACAAAACCTACCGGGACGCTCTCCCGCACTCCTCTTTTACCGGGCAACAGCCTAGCCCGACACCCAACGGCTGAGAACGTTCATACGCAGCGAGAGTAATCAAAACTACCTGTTGGCAGTGTCTCTCATGCACTCTCCCTGCTTTTTGTTCCTTACATGTTGTTTTGTTTTATTTGTCTATTGATGCCAACTCGTCTAAAATGTTTCTACACGACAGTATGGGCGCCCACTTTTAAACGTTATTATACAGTGGTACCCGCAATAACTCCCCAGCTTACGCCTAACACACCGCCAGTAACCACTTAATAACGCCCCAGCCTGCACTTATAGGGCTCTCAGCCTATACACACACGAAAGGTGCCCTACAGATATGGCTGGCGAGCACTATATGTGATGCCCTACTAACCACAACTCATGTAAAAATGTTTATGTTCACCTAGTAAGGTAAAGCAATAATTTTTAGGTTACAGTGTTTTAAAAGTCTGTTGCTTACTTTAACTGAAACATATGCAAAGTCGCGGCTAAACTAAAGTTTACTATTTATCTCACCACAAGAGGGCAAAGTCTTGACCACGACACAGCCTAGCCTTTTTAACTAAAAATATGCAAAGTTATAGTTGTATTAAAGTTTGTCACCACTGTTACCTAAAACTGTACAGCCCTAGGCTTGACGAAACCTATCCATGTTGACTTACAATGTGCAAATTTTTTTAAAGCCAAGAAGCGTGCTATCAGCGCCTTAAGCGCACGCATATAATCTCATAGGCTGGTCGCCAGGATAACCGCAACACGCTACTACTAGCACGTATCCAGCCTATTCTATACATGACATAAGCTTACCGTACCTTATAACTACCGGGTACCCAGCCTGTTACTTTCACGACACAAACATATCATGCATTTCTGATAACAGGCACCCAGCCTGTTTACTACACGACACAAGCTGATAATATACCATTACTAGCACATCCTTAACCTGACTACTGGAAGATACAATCTTGCAATGCATTAGTGCTAACACATACTCAGCCTGGTAAACACATGACACTAGCATGTACTTCGCTATGGCCTCTCATTTCGATTAACATTCTTAACTAAATGCTACAGTCCTATTAAGCCTGTCTTAAGCAAAAATAATAATAATGTGCAATTACTTCTGCCACAGTTTAACCTGTATGCTTCTATGTACGCTGTTGTGGCGTGTAGACTTTGTTATGTACTCACCTGCACAATAAAAATAAAGAATTAAAAAAAAATAAAAAATTTACATAAAATATACATATAAAAATATAGAGATTTAATGGCTTTAACATTCAGTTAAAGGACCACTATAGGCACCCAGACCACTTCAGCTTAATGAAGTGGTCTGGGTGCCAGGTCCACCTAGGATTAACCCTTTCTGCTGTAAACATAGCAGTTTCAGAGAAAGGAGGAGGAGAGTCTCCAGCCCTGAGGGAGCCCGGCGCTGGAGAAAGGTAAGTGTTTAACCCCTTCCTCTCCATCCAGCGGGATGCGACCCTGAGGGTGGGGGCACCCTCAGGGCACTATAGTGCCAGGAAAAAAAAGAGTATGTTTTCCTGGCACTATAGTGGTCATTTAAGATATGCTGAAAAAGAAACTTAACAAAACAGGGTAGATGGATTAATTCCCCAGTACGTCATTACTGACAGATCGTAATTAGAAATTAGGATCATATTTGCAAAAAGCCCCTTGTTTACTAGCTCAAATCAACCATGCTGCCGACCGTCCAACTAATGATCAAGGCAGGCAACATCCAAAGCCTTTCCAAGTAATTCTGTTTCAGAGCACCTGTCTTTTTTGTTCCTATCATCATACAAAATAAGCAAACATTCTTCATACGTCCAGCATTGTGCTCGTATTAGTGTTTTGTTGTCAGCTGGATAAAGCTTCCACAACACAATATTTAAAAGGACAACATAGTAGGAGTTTGTAAAATGAGAAAAAAAATAATAATAAAATACCTGTATCTGCATTACTGATGACTAACTGAAAGTATGCATTTTTTAAAAAAAATATTTCAGATAAAAATCAAGAGTATCTTGTGTGATTCTTTACATATTTCATCCTGAAATTTGCCATTGTTGCACCTGCTTTCCTAGAGCGTTTTCTGGTCTTCCAGTTGAGACTTGTATGAAAAACACAGTGACCCCCGTGTAATAAGTAAAAACACATTCCACAAATATATAGTATCACAAGATACTGACTACCTTAAGACATACTTTAAGCTATCATTAATAACGTAAAGCATTGATCAGTGCCTCCGAGCTACAGGCCTGCAGTCCATTCCCTTCCTCCTCATCATCATGGCATCGATAGAAATTGACTTCTTCACAAGTAGCAGATAAAAAACATTAGTGATGCACTTAGGGTGTACCAGTGCCCGAATGAAGGTAGATACTGGATACCAAAACATACATCCCCTAGCTCTGTTATAAAACTGAATGATGCCCGATAACTCCCAGTATGTGATTTTGGACAAGCATGTCCCTCATGTAAAACTAAAGTCACAAAAATCTAAGCCAACGGTTGCAGAAAGTAATTTCTTCATTCCACATCAGTAATGCAGTGGGTAATTCTGATCTCCAGATTCATTTTGGGGAGCGAGGAAAGCCCTATTCTTAGGGGAGGTTCACAGTGGCTAAGGAATCTTGGACAGTGGCTGGTGACATGGCAAGGATTATCACTGCAGAAGATACGATGGGCAACTTTTTATCTCTAGGAAAGCCTGTATGTTTTTTGAGAAGCTCAGTTGAAAAATGAAATTGGTCATGTCTCCGGGAGCATAATCTGCCACATTCTAGAGGTTTAGAAGTCTTCATAGATTGTCAACATCACGGAATACTGCATTAGCATGATTAGGTAATAAGAATAATCAGTAAATGGAAACAGTAGTATAGGGCTTCATGGTATAAGTGGTTCTAAGGAGGACCCTCCTATATGGACATACTTCCTCCCCTGTCGGTCTTCCAGACTATAGTCACAGTGTTAGTGAGAGTGTGAGCTCTAATGAACTATGACCTCTAAATCACTTATTTAGAATGCATCATCATTGTTCTTCCCTGCCAGCAAGGTGTTAACGTGTAGTTTTTTTTTTCCCTCTCCTATTTCTGATAGCTGTCCTTCCTACTTTGGCTCTTGTTTACCATATATCAGATACATAGCTTCATTAAAGGCTCACAAGTTATGTCATAAAAGCTCTTCAAGTTATAACCCCTTCCCAGTGGGCCTTCTCCCATTATAGGCCTTCTCCAGTACTGGTGTCCACATGGGTGTTCATTTTCCTGCACCTTGGTTACATGTCCCCAATGTCAGGAGTCTCAGGACTACAAGCCCGAAAAACAGGATACAATCCACTGAAGTCAAAGAATATGTTGTCCATAGCTGTGCCATCTACTGGAGAGACACAAGGGTGGGAAGACAAGAGCAGACAGTGTATTGAAGCTGTGAATGTGAGTGTATGTGTCTAAAATTATCATTTTGTGTGTAATTGTGTGTGACTGTGTAGGTGTGTGTTTGTCAGTGTATTTACACCTATGAGTATGACTGCGAGTGCATGTTTGTGTGTGTGAGTCTGTATGTGTGTTACTTAATGTAGATAAAGGAACCGCGCACACATAAAAACACAGTTTTTTATTTTACACGGCTACTTAAAAATCACCTATATTAGCAAACAAATATGGGCCATACTTCTACTTCAATACCAGAGGGTCCTACACTAATTCCAGTTAGATAGTGCTAAATAAGCTAAAGTGTGTTTTAATAATCTATTGTAAGAGCATTGTGAATATATATATATATATATATATATATATATATATGTATATATATATATATAAATAATGCAAAATTAATGTAATAAAACACTTAATAAAAAAATGCAGTGTCAAAACTAAATAATTAATGTGATCGTGCTTTGATGTATATAGTCACAATTCATATTATATAACTGCTCTATGGACATTATAATTACATTGACATTACTATCCAAAACCTCCTCAAATTCACACTTTTCTGTGGTCACCTCTACAGTGGCATCTGAAGCTGTGGGGGGAAGGAGGCAGGGAAATGCATGTTCCAGGCAGGGCCGGTGCTAGGATTTTTAGTTACACAGGCGAAGATGCATTTTGGCGCCCCCAACCCTCATTTAAAAAAAAAAATGCATCTTCACCTGTGTGTCTTTCCTCCCAAGCCACAGGCACACAGGCATCATTTTTCAGTCACACAAAGTCATAGTCATACAGGTACACTGTCATACAAAGACAGCAATAATCATACAGAGACATACAGGCTCATACAGTCAGAGACATACAGAGACATGCAGGCATATAAAGACATACATGCATACAGAGGCATACCGTCATACAGACACATACATACAGACAGGCATACAGAAACATACATACAAAGACATTCAGGCACATACATACAGACAAGGAAACATACATACAGAGACATACAGGCATGCAGACACATACATACATACATACAGGCATACAAAGACATACACACATACAGATACATGCATGCATACAGACATAACGTCATACAGACACATTCATATAGACAGGCATATAGACACATACATACATACATACATACAGAGGCATACCGTCATACAGACACATACATACATACAGAGGCATACCATCATACAGACACATACATACATACAGAAACATGCATACAAAGACATACAGGCATACAGAGACACACACATACGTACATACAGAGACATAAAGGCATACAGTTACATACATGCATACAGAGACATATATACAGACATTCAGAGACAAACATACATCCAGTTACATACATGCATACAGAGACATACAGAAACATACGTACAAGACATACAGGCATACGGACACATACATACATACAGAGGCATACCGTCATACAGATACATACATACAGACAGGCATACAGAAAAATACATACTCACACACACACACACAAACTCACAGACACATACTCGAACACACACACACTGACAGACACACGTGCTCACATGTGCGCACACACACTGACATACTCACACACACCGACAGACACACTCACTCACACACAAACTCATAGACACACTTACACACACACTGACAGACACACATACTGACAGACACACACACACACACTGACATACACACTCACACACAAACTCATAGACACACTTACACACACACTGACAGACACTCACATGCACACACACAGTAATTAATAAAGTAATTAAATAAATTACATTTAAATTTCCCACCCAGCCTCCCTACCTGGAGTGCTGGCGTGGGTCTCTCATTGGTGGTCCAGTGGGGCTGCTGGGAGGCGTGCGTCTGCAGTTGATTAGGAGGAGGCGGCGAGGGAGCTCTCTGATCTCTCTGACCGGCTCCCTCGCAGGCTGTTTTCTGATGCCGCGGGAGCCGGAATATGACGTCATATTCCGGCTCCCGCGGCATCAGCAAAAGGCGCGCGAGGGAGCCGGTCAGAGAGATCAGAGAGCTCCCTCGCCGCCTCCTCCTAATCAACTGCAGACGCACGCCTCCCAGCAGCTCCGGGGATCCAGGAGGTGACCAGGCAGGAGGGAGCACTTCCCTCCTGCCGGTCACTGGAATTTTGCGCCCCCAGAGCCGGTGCGCCCTAAGGCGGCCGCCTGTGCCGCCTTATGGACGCGCCGGCCCTGGTTCCAGGTGTGCTCCCAGTTCCCTTTTTGTCTTTACTATGCATGTATGTTACTGTGAATGTGTATCTGTGTGCATGCCTGGGTCACTGTAAATTGTGACTGGTTTTCTATGTTTCATTGAGTGTGTATTCGTGTGTCTGTATGAGCTGTACTTTGAAGGAATCTCCCCCTGCATAGTTATATTCACACATCCAATCACATACACTATTTGTTTTTAACCCCTTAAGGACCAGACTTCTGGAATAAAAGGGAATCATGACATGTCACACATGTCATGTGTCCTTAAGGGGTTAAAATTCTCTTTTTATTAGCTGGTTCAAAGATAGTGTACAGTGATGAAAATAAAAAAATCATACAGCATATAAGAAAACCAATCTTTTTTTTTTTTTTTTTTTTTACTCAACAGAAAACATACAAGGAGATCAAACGGACCTTGGGTTTCCGTATCATATGTAGGGATCTTTAGGGGATGGGTGTGATTTAGCCAAGATGCTCAACCAGTTCTGTTAGTATTTCGAGGTGTAAAGGGGACTATATTTTCCCATCTCATCAAGACGCAATGCCAGGAGCTGTCTGTCGTTGAATAGGAGCACTCAGGCCCAACATGATCAGTAATGATCTTTGTGGGCTCCACCGATATCGGATCCCTGCTATTTCTGGTTGTTGAGTAATTGGCTTAAAGGACGGCCTTCAAGGGAGAACAGCTCTCTTTAAATCTTAATAAAACAAACAAAGGAAGGGAACTGGCTGCTTGCCTTTCACTGTGGCTAATAAATTAGACTTGTCAGCAAAGTTCCCTCTAATTTTTCATAGTTGCTGTTTGCAGAAATTTTCTCTTGTGCAAAATGTTTTCCCACTCCCACATTTTGTGCGCACTGAATGTTTGTGCGAATGTAAACCTGAAATTGTTCCTCGATAATTTTGGTACAGCGCAGCTTCTTTCTCATGGTTTATAACATTACATTACAGTATTACTAGGTGATTAGGTGATACCTACCTTTAGGAGAGTGGTGTCTTCTACCTGGGGTCCAATGGTGATTTTCTCCCTGGGGTTCATTTGGGATCTGCTCCCTGGGGATCTTTTCCCTGGGGTCCAGCAAGATTTTATCCCTGGGGTCCAGTGGGGAATGTCTCCCAGGGGTCCAGTGGGGGGTGTGTCTTCAATTTCCTCTCTGCTCCCTTGCACGCCAAAGATTTATTTGGCTCTATGACGATCCCCTCCTCCCACCATAGATGTGCGACATTTCAAATATATACAGTTGCAAGAAAAAGTATGTGAACCCTTTGGAATGATATGGATTTCTGCACAAATTGGTCATAAAATGTGATCTGATCACCATCTAAGTCACAACAATAAACAATCACAGTCTGCTTAAACTAATAACACACAAAGAATGAAATGTTGCCATGTTTTTATTGAACACACCATGTAAACATTCACAGTGCAGGTGGAAAAAGTATGTGAACCCTTGGATTTAATAACTGGTTGAGCCTCTTTTGGCAGCAATAACTTCAACCAAACGTTTCCTGAAGTTGCAGATCAGACGTGCACAACGGTCAGGAGTAATTCTTGACCATTCCTCCTTACAGAACTGTTTCAGTTCAGCAATATTCTTGGGATGGCTGGTGTGAATCGCTTTCTTGAGGTCATGCCACAGCATCTCAATCGGGTTGAGGTCAGGACTCTGACTGGGCCACTTCAGAAGGCGCATTTTCTTCTGTTTAAGCCATTCTGTTGTTGATTTACTTCTATGCTTTGGGTCATTGTCCTGTTGCAACACCCATCTTCTGTTGAGCTTCAGCTGGTAGACAGATGGTCTTAAGTTCTCCTGCAAAATGTCTTGATAAACTTGGGAATTCATTTTTGCTTCGATGATAGCAATCCGTCCAGGCCCTGACGCAGCAAAACAGCCCCAAACCATGATGTCCCCACCACCATACTTCACAGTTGGGACGAGGTTTTGATGTTGGTGTGCTGTGCCTCTTTTTCGCCACACATAGTGTTGTGTGTTTCTTCCAAACAACTCAACTTTGGTTTTATCTGTCCACAGATTATTTTGCCAGTACTGCCGTGGAACATCCAGGTGCTCTTGTGCAAACTGTAAACGTGCAGCAATGTTTTGTTTGGACAGCAGTGGCTTCCTCTGTGGTATCCTCCCACGAAATCCATTCTTGTTTAGTGTTTTACATATTGTAGATTCGCTAACAGGGATGTTAGCATTTGCCAGTGACTTTTGTAAGTCTTTAGCCGACACTTTAGTATTTTTCTTCACCTCATTGAGCAGTCTGCGCTGTGCTCTTGCAGTCATCTTTACAGGACGGCCACTCCTAGTGAGAGTAGCAGCAGTGCTGAACTTTCTCCATTTATAGACAATTTGTCTTACCGTGGACTGATGAACAGCAAGGCTTTTGGAGATACTTTTATAACCCTTTCCAGCTTTATGCAAGTCATCAATTCTTAATCGCAGGTCTTCTGAGAGCTCTTTTGTGCGAGGCATCATTCACATCAGGCAATGCTTCTTGTGAAAAGCAAACCCAGAACTGGTGTGTGTTTTTTTTATAGGGCAGGGCAGCTGTAACTAACACCTCCAATCTCATCTCATTGATTGGACTCCAGTTGGCTGACATCTCACTCCAATTAGCTCTTGGAGGTCATTAGTTTAGGGGTTCACATACTTTTTCCACCTGCACTGATTAGATTAAATTTTATGACCAATTTGTGCAGAAATCCATATCATTCCAAAGGGTTCACATACTTTTTCTTGCAACTGTATATATTTTTGTTTTTAAAAGGCAATAATCCTCTGATGTCAGCCTTAGTGGATTGAGTTTGGTCATACTATTCTGGTTGAGATAAATCAGGATCCTCCATTGTGGGAATAGGATAAAGGGTGCCATCTTAGGTCTCTGCTTTGAGCAGAGTATGGTCCCAATTTTACAGGTTTTCTCCTAAGTTTACCCATGAGTGTAAGCATCGAGTAAAGCCCAAAAAGAAGGGTGATATGGTCATAATAACAGCAAAGAGCTCCAGAATACAAGTATACAGCTCAGAGCTCTTATTAACTGCAACTGATCACTTCTGCGATTAGCTACGCACCACATACACCAACTTTTTGCGTGTATACTGTAAATTAGTGCGTGCGCTGGATCTTGTATGTTTAATGTTTCTACATATATATTTCCTGGTTAATCATGGCGGCATATACTACATGGGTTAGCTCCACCCTTTACAGCTGATAGGACAGGAAAATCACAAAATAATTTTAACAGGAGGCTCCATACTCAGGGTCTCCAATCTTTTTCCGGTCCTACAGCCCTTAGGCAAGGGAGCTTTTTGGGATCCCTAAGAAGTTTATTTACCTTTATAGTATTTTATGATTTACAGGAATTTTCTGAACACTTTTTTTTTTGGTTTTTAAGGTTTTATTTTACCTTTAAATTTGGTATTGCCAAGCGGTCTCCGACTCTGGCCTGGGTTCCTGGGGTGTTGTTGAGGCCTTAGAAGCTTCGGATTGCTTTGGGGCTTTGAAGAAATTGGCCTCGGGGCAGCAAGGAGGGTAAATCCAGCACTGGGTGGGAACACACACAAAGGTTTGATGAAAAGATTTTAATATCATTGGAACAAAGGTGTATCTTCTTTCTTGCATCGTAATCTCCAAGGAAAACAGCATGACCTAAATAGGCTAGTTTCATCCAGGCAATATGCAAATGATATTCTGGGACAATATCTACCTACATACTTTTTTTTTTTTCAAAAGTTTGAAAATAATTATTCACTTTTGTATGTTTTTTCTAGAAATATTTTTTTATAAAGTAGCATTAGAATATTTAAAAAGACACCCCTGTAATTTACACAATAACAGTTATTAGTGCATTTCTATCCTAAAGGCAGATAATGCTGTACTTACTTACTTTAATATTTGATCTTGAATAGAGGTTGTAGCCACACCTCGAACGCATCTGTCCCTGTCTGCACTGCATTTGTCTTACAATTATAAGTTTATCATCATTTCAGGAATAAATTAAAACAAAGTTATTGAAAACTGCTGAGAGTGTCGTGTCTGCCATGATGTAATAGACAGACAGATAGAAAGATCAATACAAAGATAGACAGACACAGAAAGGTAGACAAATATATAGATCAATACAAAGATAGTCAGACAGAGACAGACAGACAGACATATACTTCCATTTTAATGGTTCCAATCTCTGCTCTATAAAACATGCAGAGTTATTTACTAAAATGAGAATCCAAAATTAGTTAAAAGTGAATTTCGAGTTGACGGCCAAAATAGTGGAGCTGAAAGTATAGCTGACTTAGAGAATTTTTATTTTGACTTTAAATTTGAAATTCACTTTGAGTTCATTCTGAATTCTCAATTAAGTGGGAAACCCTCACATGATCAAGTCTTCAAAACATATGTCTTGTCTGACATGGAATGTTACACTGTTGCCCGGTGTTTTGGACGTTCTTATGCAATAAAAATGTCAGTAGAAAGTTAGTATAATCTTTATGTTTTGTTCAAGTCTTGGTGAAATCATCATATTTCGTTTTTTTGAACCATAAAATAAAAGGTATAATGTTATATGGTGACAATGTCCAGACTAATTTTAAAACACTTTAATGAATTGTGATAGATTTTTGAATTCCCCAACCAAAAATAAACTCAAACTGCATTTATAAAGCTCTCCTATGCGTGTGATCATTCACTCTGAAACAGATAGAATATAGCAAATATTGTGTGGGCATGGGCAAAGAGAAACTATGCAAGGGCTGTATCACCCATCCACCATCCCAATCTCAGTTCGCTGACATGCAGACGAGGAATGGCAAGATGTAGATCAGCTTATTAATTTGGCCAAGCCAAGCAGCAATCCTATGTATTTCACTGTTTAATACCGGATTATTCTCTTGCTTTAGTACCAAAATGGTTAAGTATCTGACTGGTTGCCTGCTGGCAAACTGGGCTGAAAACTCACAACTTCAAAGGGTTTGAGCTGAAAGGAGGGTGTGTAGCTGTAAGCATGACTTCATCTATGGAAAAACAAAGGTGGGAGAGGGAGCACTGGAAGGATGTTAAAAACAGGGACATTTAAAGGTGCAATGTTTTGACCAAGTCGGGAGTCTTCATCAGAGTAGCCTGGTGGTCTAGTCTTACGTCTACAAAGAGCCCGTGGTATACTCATCTGAAATCCATGTCAGCTCCCTCCTTGCTACCAGACACTCTGAAACACTTCAGATCCAGTATCCAAAGCAAGACTGGGGACTTTGAGGACCTCTTCCATCTGACCAGGCGGCAGTGACTATAGCTCTGGAGACTCTCTTCTAGAGCAGTGATTATAGCAAGACA
This sequence comes from Pelobates fuscus, assembly GCF_036172605.1. Classification (NCBI taxonomy): domain Eukaryota; kingdom Metazoa; phylum Chordata; class Amphibia; order Anura; family Pelobatidae; genus Pelobates; species Pelobates fuscus. The sequence continues at coordinate 29,094,419 of NC_086326.1, read as the reverse complement.
GTGATTATATCCATATTTCTCCTTCCACCTAAATACTAGTCGCGACTTAGCATAGGGTGAAACACAAATTAGCTTTATTGACAGCCAATCTAGTTATACCCCCAACAGGTGTACAGTGGTACACAAAGTTGCCGTTCAGGTCCTCACAGTACAGTGAGCCCAGGTCCACCAATAGCAGTATGGACTTGGGATAATACACAATTACACTACAAAGCTTAGTTTTATTACAACTAGAGTGAATGGACCACTGTGGTTACAAGGAAGGGTGAGGACTGACAATAATGAGGGCTTGGGACCACATGGGAGATTTAAAGAAGTGACAAGGCAGTTACTCTGAACTGGTCTGGAAGTGTCCCTGGAACAATGGTACAACACCACGCTGGGAAAATAATAAGACAGGAAAAGGGAGCGAGTGGGAGAGGCACATATAAATTGGAAAATTAATATATTCAATTAAACTCTAGCTATACAACACAGAATATAGCCACTGCTTCAAACCAGACCACAGGCAATTGGAAGTTAGGGAATCATATGTTTCACCAGTATTTGGGGAAATATGGCAAATCCCTACCAGGGGGAAGAAGTTGTCCCAGCTGTCCCTCCTATACCCACCTCCCCAAAAGAAGAATCCCTTTCTCGGCCAAGGCCCATAGTCGATGGGAGGAGGCTGGCACTTAGTACCCTCCAGACACCAGAATAATGAAGGCTATAAAGGCTTCTGTTACAAATAGCTTACAACCAACAGATGCATATGCATATTTTATTTTTATTTTCAGTGCCCAGCTCCATTTCCAAAACTGAATAAGTAAAATCAACCTGGATGCTAAAAGGTTTTCCCACCAAAAACTACTATTATTTTGGCTTATTGTAATGGAATTATGCTATAAGGCTATGGAAGGAGTGTCTCCTGTTTTTCACAAAACATTTACGAGGAGTATGATAGAAAACATATTCTTAAGCACTTAAAGCCCCACCCCACACGCCAGAGATGTTATAAAGAGTACGTTTGTTTACTTATCCATACAGTTTTTCTTAAGTTTCTTGAAAATAGTTTGACAAAAACTGGAAAAGCGTACCCATAGCCTCCTGGGACAAAACCAGTATAGTAGGACTTATTCTGTGTTAGCAAATTTAGTCTGAGGGGCATTATTCAGTGTTTAGTCGTCCTGAGTTGGGTTAAAAAGAAAAAAAATTAGAATAACGTAGTATAATAGGAAAATATCACCAGCTGACCTTAAGATTGTTCTGGAAACCCTAACATATGAATGGGGACTCTGGGAATGGGACGTCAGAATGAGATATTCACTTTAACACTTACCTCACTTGACCAGACACCAACACAGAAAGTAATTTAATATTATTTTTGAAAAAAACAAAACAAGACAGATCTTTTTTATTTTATTTTTATTGTAATTTGATATAATGCATAATTGGCATAATGTTTATAACACAAACAATTGTATCTATATATGCACTTAATACTGGAAACATATATTCATTGTATTCCCCAGTTATAATTTTTTTTTTGTTAAGTTAATATGCAACTCATGCAATGTTATTTTCATTATTGTTATTGAATCATTTTAATAATAATAAAAAAAGCATTTGAAAGATTGTTTTCCAAATTAATCTAGCCTGTTTGGCGAATAAACCTTTGATATAGTGTTAAGGCTCATATATTCTGCTTCTGCAACATAATATCCCAACTGAGCAGCAAGGTGCCTGTTCCAAAGACACTCACACTGAGGTAGCAGATACATGACGAATAGCACTGTCAGAGGCAGAAAAGGGTGGCTCAGACAACAATATGAAGGTAAACACAATACGAATCTAAGGATGAGGGAGACTCCCTATTACATAGACAGAGGAGTGATGGGTATGGTTAACCAGAATACATTTACAGCCTTTTGGGCATATGAATAATCACATGCCCTCAGCAGTCAAGTCTTACTAAGTGTTTGGGAGGAAAGACTATAAAAGTCTTGGTGTATTTGCACATAAGCCTATTCACATTGCCCGCAGCTGCTCTGAGATAACTTTAATGCAAGATACATCATGCCAAAGCATTGTTTTCAATTAATCAGGCTTGCAAAGTCCTAAACTTGTAACTGCAGGTACAAAATAGTCTTTTCTTTTGGTAAAACTTAACTCTGTGCCAGCATCAAGGGCTGTGCCAAGTTACTAAGCAGACTTCCTGCCAGTAGATATTTAGCATTGGTCTGCAAAATGGCTTACCTAGTGTCATTTCCCATCATTAGTTGACTAACGCACTAAGAGGAGGGGGAACTGTGGATTTAACCCCTACCTGTTACAGAGAGGTATAAAATTCCTTGCAGCAAAATCTTCCATTGCGAAATCGCTCTGCGTTACATTGTGTAGAGATTCATGCAGTTACTCATGTGTAATGTTAATGCTGGTTAGGTTAAATATTAAAACGGCATATAGTCATTTAACGCTTACCTGTCAAGTAGAAAATAACAGATCTTTTATTGAGAATACAAATGTATTCATGGTTTGTGTTAGCCCATTTGCCAGGCTATATAATGATGCATTTCTTTAGTCTGCATTATGAATTTCAGCGTATAATTCTACACTGTTAGCAGTGCTGTTAAAATATGCAGGTTGGTAAAGGAAAACCCTTGTGATTTAACATAGAGAATTAAACACACCGTATTCTGACGGACATTCTAAAAGAGGATATAAATCTGTAGCCAACTGGATGCAGCTAACTGCTACCAAAATTAAGTTCATTGACAATGTGAAGCACAAAACAGCTAGCGGTTGCACATAGGGCCACATAAGCATTGTATTTAATACATTTACGTGCTGGTTATTTTGATAACCCAGACAGTTTTGACTCAAAAAGATTTATCAAAAGTCCTAGGATTCCCTGCACGGAGCCTTGGAATGCACATTGATGCACACGGAATCATAAGCAAACAATGCCCAGCTTGCACAAAAGGCATGCCGGGAAAGACATGATAATGGAACCTTCTGTCTTTGGCTTGCAGGATATAGCCTTATAAAAATGAAAACGGTATTTTATTTTAATGTGTACACTGTTCCCTAATACTTAGAAATGTATTTTCTTGGTGTGCCTCCAATACCCCTTTTTTTCTATGTAGATTTGAAATCCATAACAGATTCCTATAGGTGCCCCTTTGGACGTGACCACAGGAAAGAATAAACTGAGTAGAGTCTCTGAAAGCTGCCTAAGCAGGAAGTATTGCAGTTAGCATGTTAATCTCCCATGTACAATTCGTGTAGAACCCACCGATATTGGGGTACTGTAACACAGTGGTGAGCTTAACACAATATGGTCATATTGTGCAACCGAATCTCCCTATTTATTTGCTCAAAAAAGAACAATTGCATTATTTTTGTATGTGCGCTGTTCCCTAATCTGTATTTTGTATATATTTTGGTTTTTAAAGCAGACCCACTTCTAAGCAATGCATGTTCCAGATGTGCCCCCGATTTCCTTTTTTCTGGCTTGCAGGGTCGTCACCAGACTGCTGGGCTCCGGAGGGTTAGTGATTACGGCTCACTGCTCTAGCACTTCTGCAGCCAGTCATAAAACGTAGCTATGATGCAATAACCTATCTGGGCACCGAATGACTGCCCTGTGATAGGGATTGCTCTATGCATAGGGTTGCATACCTCTTTAGTTTCCCTATTTAGCAGGGTCAGCCCCTATTTTAAAGCCCAATCCCATCGGTCCCTCTTTTCTAGGAGCTCCATATTCATAGGCGTGTGCAGCCTATTGCATAAGGGTGTGCACCCTAATAAAAAATTATAAATTATATATATATATACATACACACACACACACACTGGGTACTGTGTGTGTGTCTGTGAAGGCGCTGTGTGTATAAGGGTGCGGTGTGTGTGTGTAGGGTGCTGTGAGGGTGCTGTTAGTGTGTGTGTGTGTGTGGGGGGGGGCACAGTGTGTGTGTGAGGGTGCGGTTAGTGTGTGTGTAACGGTGTTGTGTGTGAGAGCGTGCTGTTAGTGTGTATGTGTAAGTGTGCTGTGTGTGTAAGGGTGCTGTTAGTGTGTGCTGTTAGTGTGTGTGTGTGTGTGTAACAGTGCTGTGTGTGTGTGTATGTGTAAGGGTGCTGCTAGTGTGTGATGTATGTGTGTGGGTGCCGTTTGTGTGTGCTCTGTAAGGGTGCTGTGTGTCTGTGTGTGTGCATTGTGTGGGGGTGGGGGGACTGTTTAGTTAATAGCCCCCCTCCCTTCTTAACTTTTGTAGGGAGGGGGGGGACCGTGCTGCTGCCATCCATCCCTGGTGGTCCAGTGGTGAGTGAACTTTAGCCTGCGGGGCTAGAGTTCACGCTCGCGAGATCTGAGCGTTGCTGCGGCAACGCTCTGACCTCGCAAGAGGAACCCGGCGGAGCTGCTGGCTCCCAGGGTCCTCTCCTGCCTCCCTGTCTGTCTGTGGGCCGGTGAGGGAGATATTTGATCTCTTCACTGGCCCATGGAGGCACATAACGCGGGCCACGGGTTAAGGGAGTGCCCAGGCACACCCAGCACACCCCATGCGCACGCCTATGTCCATATTGTTGGTGTGTCTTAGTGTATAATAGAGCTCCCCAGCAATAATACTTCCAGTAATGTGTCTGAGTGTATAACAGAGCTCCCAGCAGTAATACTCACAGTGATGTTTTTTTAAACTGCAATAAATGTGTCTGTGTAAATAAGATACGGTACATTGTTCTTGTTTTAAATTATATTTTAGTTGCATAAACTGTTATTAGGAAGTCACCTAAAATTTATCAAAACAACCCAGCCCCTAGCCACATCCCTACTCACCCCTAAAACTAAAGTGTCCCTCTTCATCCTTATGAAATATTTCGAGGTATGGGGTTGAGTTACGTATAAAAAACAGGGTTTCTGAACAAAGACGAATCCGATACACAGTTACAACCAACAACCAATGGGAGAGAGAAGTAGAAAGAACAAAGTAAACTAGAAAGACCATATAGAGCCGGACAATGACGAGCACCATAGATACAACAGTGACTGCACTGGAATTAAGACATTTCAGAACATAGATATCGAGAGCACAGATGAGTCGTAGTGGTTGACATGGATGTTCAAAAACAGGAAAAGCGATAAAAAAAAAAAAAAAAAAAAAAAAGGGGAAGTTCAAGAGGAAAATAAGTCCAAAAGGGAGAAAACATGATCATAGCAAGGTAGAGGCAGGAACACAAGAGTGAATTACCATAATATTTCCTTAAACGTATTTTACAAGATCATTGACCCTTGAGCTATGTGCATAGTTTAAATCAGGACATGCGCACTGACAAGACCTAAAGTCAGTAAACATGCACATAAATACTTGTGCCAAATAGATATCCCTTAAGGCCACAAGTTCCTATTCCTGAGAACCGAAGAAGATGTACAACTGGCAGGTTTAATATAACTTAAAACCATGATTTATTGCCCTCTGGAGACTGTATATCTACTACACTCCAAAAGTAATCCTACAATCCAAAGGTAATATCATTTAGAAAAATGCATATACATTAATATATATATCATACTAAAGAACACCACTGCAATAATTCTTTTGAATTATCTATTAGCACAATGTTAACCCTCTTAAACACACACCTCTCCTTCCCAAGCTCACCCAGTTTAACATTCAGCTCATTTTGAGATTTATTTCTGTCCCAGTTAAGGTATTAAGCCATTTTAGAATAGAAAATAAACCAACAACTATTGCTTATAGGTTAACTGGATTATTCACTAGAGTCCGAACAGGGCCAGTGCAAGGATTTCTGCCACCCTAGGCAAAGATCCTTTTGCCGCCCCTTCATGTCACACACTCACTGATAGACACACACACACACCCTCACTGACAGACACACACACACACACACACACACTCACTGACAGACACGCACACACTCACTCACTGACAAACACTCAAACATCCACCTCCCTGGGGTCCAGTGTGAGGCAGCTCCTCACTCATCCAGTGCGCCATTTAGTATGCCGGGGCTGGAATTACATCATATTCCTGCTCCCAGGGCCGGACTGGGGATACAAAGCAGCCCTGGAAAAAATTTTTATGCCAGCCCCATAAGTCATTGCGCCATATATAATATGTAAGGCTATATCTTACCACCCCAGATGACAGATGATTGATATAGACGCACACACACAGTTTAATCTAGTGGTACTGATATCTATAACATGTCTCTACAGGCTTTTCAACGTAAACACTGACTTTTCAGAGAAAAGGCAGTGTTTACATTGCTTCAAAGTGACACCGCTAGTGACAGTCACTCAGACGGTCACTAGAGGTGCTTCCTGTGTCAGTGCACCTACATTCAGGGCCTCCACACTCTGGAGGCACTGAACGTTCCCCATAGAGATACATTGATTCAATGCATCTCTATGAGGAGATGCTGATTGGTGTAGTGTTTTGCAGCCAATCCTATGGCAAAGCATTGGATTGGCTGAGATCATCAAGCTTGATGATCTTAGTCATAGAGGCAGGGCAAGTCGAGGGGAGACCCGCACGCTACGTGGGAGAAAAAAGGTGAGCAAAAACACTATTTTTAAAACACACATATACCATGACACACACACACCATGACACAGACAGAACCACACACACACCATGACACACACACATATACCATGACACACACCCCATGATGGGCAGACACACATCCCATGACAGACAGACAGACACACACACCATGACTCAGGCAGACACACACACACACACACCATACAGACAGACACACACACCATACACACACTATGACGGACAGACACACACACACACCATGACACAGACAGAACCACACACACACCATGACACAGACAGAACCACACACACACCATGACACAGACAGACACACACACACCATGACACAGACAGACACACATCCAATGACACACACCCCATGACGGGCAGACACACATCCCATGACAGACAGACACACACACCATGACACAGGCAGACACACACACACCATGACACAGACAGACACGCACACAACATACAGACAGCCAGCACACAACATACAGACAGACACACACACACACACCATACACACACTGTGACAGACAGACACAGACACACACCATGACACACACACACATATACCATGACACACACCCCATGACGGGCAGACACACATCCCATGACAGACAGACAGACACACACACCATGACACAGGCAGACACACACACGATGACACACACACACATATACCATGACACACACCCCATGACGGGCAGACACACATCCCATGACAGACAGACACACACACACACACACACCATACACACACTATGACGGACAGACAGACACACACACACACACCATGACGGACAGACACACACACACACACCATGACGGACAGACAGACACACACACAATGACGGACAGACAGACACACACACCATGACGGACAGACAGACACACACACCATGACGGACAGACAGACACACACACCATGACGGACAGACAGACACACACACCATGACAGACAGACACACACACCATGACAGACAGACAGACACACACACCATGACAGACAGACAGACACACACACCATGACAGACAGACAGACACACACACCATGACAGACAGACAGACACACACACCATGACAGACAGACACACACACCATGACAGACAGACAGACACACACACCATGACAGACAGACACACACACCATGACAGACAGACACACACACCATGACAGACACACACACACACCATGACAGACACACACACACACCATGACAGACAGACACACACACACACACACCATGACAGACAGACAGACAGACACACCATGACAGAGAGACAGACACACACACACCATACAGACAGACACACACCATACAGACAGACACACACACACCATACAGACAGACACACACACCATACAGACACACACACACCATACAGACAGACACACACACACCATACAGACAGACACCATGACACAGACAAACAGACAGACAGACACATTAACACACATTACTTACATAACACACATTACTCCTACCTGGCTGCCAGGGGGGCGTGCAGTGCAGACTGCTGACTGTGCTGGCGGCCGCTGGGGGACTTGTGCTGGAGTCTGGCGGCCGCTGGGGGAGGTCTGCTGGCGGCCGCATGTGAAGCTGTGCTGTGCTGGCTCTGCTCTCCTGCCTTCGCGCGCTGCTGAATGAGACCGCAACCGGAATATGACGTCATATTCCGGCCCCGGTCTCATTCAGCTGCACGCTGGGGAGCAGAGCCAGCACAGCACAGCTTCACATGCGGCCGCCAGCAGACCTCCCCCAGCGGCCGCCAGCAGACCCACGTGTCTGCCCGGCCCCAGGTGCCGACGGCCCACCGGGAAATATCCCGGTATCCCGGTGGGCCAGTCCGGCCCTGCCTGCTCCCGGCAACACAGAGGGCGTGCGAGGGAGGAGTGAGAGGCTGCAGAAGGAGCCTCCCTTGCCTCCTGCATTCTCCTCCGGGCACCGGCATTTGATGGCAGAGCAGGCACCTGTCATCAAGGTAATACTGTGACAGGGCTTCTCTGGGTGCCCCCACCTTCGGGCGCCTGGAGGAGCGGCGCGGCACTGAGGGGGCGTCTCTAGAGTCGCTCACCCAGCGCTGTGGTTCACGAAAATATCCCGGTGGGTGCCCCCAGCAGGCCAGCACCCTACGCGAATGCCTAGTTCGCCTAACGGTGGCACCGGCCCCAAGTCCGAATGGCCCCTTATTGAATGGGCAGAACCATCCAGCTACATATCAGTGTTAATTTTGTTGACTTACAATTTTAGTCAAATTCTAGTCGACTAAAATTTTTGAGATTTAGTCGACTAAAACTAGACCAATTCAGATTACTAAAATACGACTACAACTAAAATGGTATTTTAGTCAAAAGACTATGACTAAAACTAAATTGGAATTTGCTTCCAAAATTAAAACTGCACAGAGGGGCTGTGGAAGGAGCAAAAGAGACATACCAGAGCTTGACAGAGAGACTTCGAGAGGAGCTGGGAGGACTCAAAGAGACAGAGGGGCTGGGGAAGGGGTAAAAGAGACAGGCAGAGGCTTTAACTAAACCCATTCGATTTTAGTTGTCGAGTTGTGGCGATTTAACTATAAATAGGACAATTACAAGAAAACGCACAGGAAGGATAGGTTGAAGAGGACCCTACTCAAACGAGCTTGCAGTCTATAGGAGGTGGGGTGTAAAACAGTAGGCTAAAAACAATTCAGATGACTAAAATTCAACTATAACTAAAATGAAATTTGCCACCAAAATACATTGCAGAATAGGGGGCCATTTGGACTGCAAAATGCAGACATTTTTGATGCTATTCAACAATATCAAGATTTTGCAATTCAAGTCCTAAATGGGCCAGAATTAGATCCAGATTTTAGCCAGGCCGAACGCCGCTGGACGGCTGAAATATGGAACAATTGCTTCAAATCTGGGCTTGGACGTAAAAAATACCCCCCACAACTATTCCTGATAATAATGGTGGAATAAATGGAGGAGACAAACGTTTAAGCACTGAATTTAATTACTTTTCTTTATCACTCTTGGTTTAGACTGGGACACTTGAGCCCGTACACAATGCAGTTAGCTTGGTAACCATAATGCCAACTGAAGCAGATCGATAATGTCAGATATTCACAATATATATAGTAATATAACAGGTGTGCACAATGATGTAAAATCTCCTTAAGTAGTTAGCTTGGCAACTGTTTAGCAGACTTAGACTGGAGACATGTTACTTTGCCAGCCAGTTTTGTAAATGTGGAGACACAGATTGGCTAAGAGCGTCAGCTGGCCGCGATGCGGGAAGCGGAGATCGGCGCTCGAGGCAACTTCGAGGTTTAAACCATTCGAGAATTAGATTAAGCAGACCGCCTTTTCACTGCTACTCGTTTTATTGATGCAAATGTCAGTTCGTTTAGCACACTTTCACATTATGGATGAAACACTTTTTCTTGCTTGGACCCAGAAATGTTATGGAATAAAAACACACAGGACAAATCAGATTGACCAGAATAATGCACACCTTCCTTTAGAGAAAGATTTCTTTCAGATCTATATGAAACAATGATCCCAATAACATTTGAAATGTGGTATCTATCACTTTCATACCTCCCAACTTTGAGAAAAATAAAACCATGACATAGGAAGAATGTATTTAAAAGAGGTTTTGTTGGTAGACCACCCATAGTGAAGAAAGATTTAATCTTATCGTACAAGAGCGAGTTGGAGGGGTGGAAGTGGGGGGGTTGGAGTAAGGGATTTTAGGGATATAGTCTACTTGTTTACATCATTAAAAGATTCTCTGTTTCATATGTAACAACATTTAAACTGTCAAATGCCAATGCCTCAATTAAATAGTTTATAACTTAAACGAGGTTTTGCTAACCCAGCACAATTGCACGCAGATTTGGCATTGAGACCGACAGCCAGACAAATGTATTCATATATAGCACAATTATAAATGCACAGCAAATATACCGGGACACCAGATAGCCCACTCACAAATCCAACATATTTTCCTGTCTTTGTATCCCTGGTACAGGAGGTGATAGGAGCACCCATGAGAGAGGGAGGAAAGCATACACATTTGCAAACAGTGAACATATTAACCAACAAACATTTGTATGTATACCTGAAATATGCTGGATTCTCTCCAATACATCTGGGGTTTGATCAAAGTTGTCTCAGGGATTGGTATAAAGTTGCCGGGTTTAGAATAAAGCTGTATCTTCACTTTGGATTCTGGTACTTACATATTTACCAAAATGCCAAGAATCTGGAAAATACGATTTGAAAATGCCAGTTACAGCTACAAGAGATTCTATAGATTCTATAGGAAAGTAAGGCTATATTATCGCTGTGTATAACGCTCCAACAAAAAAATGTTATGATGTACAATGTGCAAAGTAGACATGTGTAATTGTAAGAATACCAATTAAAATATTTACACTTTTTTCTTTAATGTTAGCACCTGTGTTCATGTAGCATAACAACCGCATGTCAGTAGACTCCAATCTCAACTTAAAACAGATATCCGGATTTGTGACTATATAATCCCTGTTCATGCGTTACTTGCAGCTACAATGCTTTCATGTGCAGCCGTGCGTACGTTGGTTTTGTACTTCCAGACGTAGATTTTAGAAGTATCTTTTCCAGCTGCAAGCTCTAAAGATGCAACTCAGTGGTTTGTATTCTGTGTGATATGATATTTGCAATATGGGCAGTCAAATAGCATCTGGTTGCTGGGTGGTTGGCCTTTGACATGCACAGTACAGGACAGACACTTTTTGTTAAAGGTTTTATTGAGCAAATCAATAACAACATATGCAACACTCACACCGACTCAAGGCATACAAGAGATTATATATAACGGCATCATGGAATGCAGAAAATAAAGTACCGTACCATGAAAGTATCAATTCGATCAAGGCATGTCATGGAATATTGGACTTCTTTTGCAAGAACATATGCTCACTTTCCTCATTTTGGTTTATATTTCGTTTGAGAAAGGGAGAGGGAGAAGAAGAGGAATAATGGAGAAAAACAAAAAACAAACATGAGACAAGTAACAAATGCATTAGCAACAATATCTTAGGGTCTTTAGTACAGTTTGGAAGATATCACAGGTTGTGAGCACTGGGAGCAATTTTAGAACATCTTGTATTATATAGAGATCAGGCTCATTAAGCCACTGATATCAATTGTTGTATCTACAGTATATTCTGAGTCGTATACAAATTAAATTTAAAAGGGGGGGACCAACGTCACAGGGGGCTTGGAATACCATCGGATTAAAGTCAAGTTTTAGATTTACTTTAAAGCGATTTTAACAGAAATAAGGGGGAGTGGTTAGTACCTAGTGCGCAACAAGGAATAATAACATTAAAACATAATGTTTTTGTCAGAGTCACTACAGATGTTTAAACTGAAATTGGATGAATACTTGCAAAAACATAACATACAGGGATATCATTTCTAATTAGTGGGGTAATAGCTGCTTGATCCAAGGAGACAACTGACTGCTATTTTGGGGTCAAGAAGGAATTTTTTCCTAGTTTGAGGCAAAATTGGAAGCGCTTCAGACTAGGTTTTTTTGCCTTCTTTTGGATCAACAGCAACAACATATGTGAGGAAGGCTGAACTTGATGCACGCAAGTCTCTTTTCAGCTATGTAACTATAAGCATGTAGAAAGGGGCAAAAGTAACCCTTTAAATTTGAAATACAATATTTAATAAATCCACAAATCTTATATTTTCAATAAATAGTTACTACAGGGCTGCCACCAGGGGCTGACAACAGTTGTCAACGGCCTGGCAGTCCTGGGGGCCCGGTGCACACAGACCCAATGTGCACATATATAGCAATTGTTGCAATATAAATGTGTACCAGTAGGCACCCGGCTGCCTGTATAGTGCAGAGCGGGCCCATCTAGCACCAACTCTCCAGCTGCTCCTTACTCCAATTTTCGTCAGACCCGCTGCCCTTAGGGCGTTGCCACAGGTTACTATGGCAACGCTCCAAACAGCACACAGACTGGTCTTGCAAGAGTTGTAGTGAGGATAGCTGGAAAGACAAGATAGTGCTGACTGGGCCCCCTCTCACTGCATGCTGTGTTAAACTGCTTCCTTTCATTCACCAGGTACCTCCTTATACTATACACACTGCCACCTCTCACTTCCCCCAATACACACTGCCACCTCTCACTTCCCACAATACACACTGCCACCTCTCACAATATACACACTGCCACCTCTCACTTCCCACAATACACACTGCCACCTCTCACTTCCCACAATATACACACTGCCACCTCTCACTTCCCACAATATACACACTGCCACCTCTCACTTCCCACAATACACACTGACACCTCTCACAATACACACTGCCACCTCTCACTTCCCACAATACACACTGCCACCTCTCACTTCCCACTATACACACTGCCACCTCTCACTTCCCACTATACACACTGCCACCTCTCACTTCCCACAATACACACTGCCACCTCTCACTTCCCACAATACACACTGCCCACAATACACACTGCCACCTCTCACTTCCCACAATACACACTGCCACCTCTCACTTCCCACAATACACACTGCCACCTCTCACTTCCCACAATACACACTGCCACCTCTCACTTCCCACAATATACACTGCCACCTCTCACTTCCCACTATACACACTATACACACTGCCACCTCTCACTTCCCACTATACACACTGCCACCTCTCACTTCCCACTATACACACTGCCACCTCTCACTTCCCACTATACACACTGCCACCTCTCACTTCCCACAATACACACTGCCACCTCTCACTTCCCACAATACACACTGCCACCTCTCACTTCCCACAATACACACTGCCACCTCTCACTTCCCACAATACACACTGCCACCTCTCACTTCCCACAATACACACTGCCACCTCTCACTTCCCACTATACACACTATACACACTGCCACCTCTCACTTCCCACTATACACACTATACACACTGCCACCTCTCACTTCCCACTATACACACTGCCACCTCTCACTTCCCACAATACACACTGCCACCTCTCACTTCCCACAATACACACTGCCACCTCTCACTTCCCACAATACACACTGCCACCTCTCACTTCCCACAATACACACTGCCACCTCTCACTTCCCACAATACACACTGCCACCTCTCACTTCCCACAATACACACTGCCACCTCTCACTTCCCACTATACACACTGCCACCTCTCACTTCCCACTATACACACTGCCACCTCTCACTTCCCACTATACACACTGCCACCTCTCACTTCCCACTATACACACTGCCACCTCTCACTTCCCACTATACACACTGCCACCTCTCACTTCCCACTATACACACTGCCACCTCTCACTTCCCACTATACACACTGCCACCTCTCACTTCCCACAATACACACTGCCACCTCTCACTTCCCACAATACACACTGCCACCTCTCACTTCCCACAATACACACTGCCACCTCGCACTTCCCACAATACACACTGCCACCTCGCACGTCCCACAATACACACTGCCACCTCGCACTTCCCACAATACACACTGCCACCTCTCACTTCCCACAATATACACTGCCACCTCTCACTTCCCACTATACACACTGCCACCTCTCACTTCCCACAATACACACTGCCACCTCGCACTTCCCACAATACACACTGCCACCTCTCACTTCCCACTATACACACTATACACACTGCCACCTCTCACTTCCCACTATACACACTGCCACCTCTCACTTCCCACTATACACACTGCCACCTCTCACTTCCCACTATACACACTGCCACCTCTCACTTCCCACTATACACACTGCCACCTCTCACTTCCCACTATACACACTGCCACCTCTCACTTCCCACAATACACACTGCCACCTCTCACTTCCCACAATACACACTGCCACCTCTCACTTCCCACAATACACACTGCCACCTCTCACTTCCCACAATACACACTGCCACCTCTCACTTCCCACAATACACACTGCCACCTCTCACTTCCCACTATACACACTGCCACCTCTCACTTCCCACAATACACACTGCCACCTCGCACTTCCCACAATACACACTGCCACCTCGCACTTCCCACAATACACACTGCCACCTCGCACTTCCCACAATACACACTGCCACCTCGCACTTCCCACAATACACACTGCCACCTCGCACTTCACTTTATACACTGCCACCTCTCACTTCCCACTATACACACTGCCACCTCTCACTTCCCACAATACACACTGCCACCTCGCACTTCCCACAATACACACTGCCACCTCTCACTTCCCACAATATACACTGCCACCTCTCACTTCCCACTATACACACTATACACACTGCCACCTCTCACTTCCCACTATACACACTGCCACCTCTCACTTCCCACTATACACACTGCCACCTCTCACTTCCCACTATACACACTGCCACCTCTCACTTCCCACTATACACACTGCCACCTCTCACTTCCCACAATACACACTGCCACCTCTCACTTCCCACAATACACACTGCCACCTCTCACTTCCCACAATACACACTGCCACCTCTCACTTCCCACAATACACACTGCCACCTCTCACTTCCCACTATACACACTGCCACCTCTCACTTCCCACTATACACACTGCCACCTCTCACTTCCCACAATACACACTGCCACCTCTCACTTCCCACAATACACACTGCCACCTCTCACTTCCCACAATACACACTGCCACCTCTCACTTCCCACAATACACACTGCCACCTCTCACTTCCCACAATACACACTGCCACCTCGCACTTCCCACAATACACACTGCCACCTCGCACTTCCCACAATACACACTGCCACCTCTCACTTCCCACAATACACACTGCCACCTCTCACTTCCCACTATACACACTGCCACCTCTCACTTCCCACAATACACACTGCCACCTCGCACTTCCCACAATACACACTGCCACCTCGCACTTCCCACAATACACACTGCCACCTCTCACTTCCCACAATATACACTGCCACCTCTCACTTCCCACTATACACACTATACACACTGCCACCTCTCACTTCCCACTATACACACTGCCACCTCTCACTTCCCACTATACACACTGCCACCTCTCACTTCCCACTATACACACTGCCACCTCTCACTTCCCACTATACACACTGCCACCTCTCACTTCCCACTATACACACTGCCACCTCTCACTTCCCACAATACACACTGCCACCTCTCACTTCCCACAATACACACTGCCACCTCTCACTTCCCACAATACACACTGCCACCTCTCACTTCCCACAATACACACTGCCACCTCTCACTTCCCACAATACACACTGCCACCTCGCACTTCCCACTATACACACTGCCACCTCGCACTTCCCACAATATACACTGCCACCTCTCACTTCCCACTATACACACTGCCACCTCTCACTTCCCACTATACACACTATACACACTGCCACCTCTCACTTCCCACTATACACACTGCCACCTCTCACTTCCCACTATACACACTGCCACCTCTCACTTCCCACAATACACACTGCCACCTCTCACTTCCCACAATACACACTGCCACCTCTCACTTCCCACAATACACACTGCCACCTCTCACTTCCCACAATACACACTGCCACCTCTCACTTCCCACAATACACACTGCCACCTCTCACTTCCCACAATACACACTGCCACCTCGCACTTCCCACAATACACACTGCCACCTCTCACTTCCCACAATATACACTGCCACCTCTCACTTCCCACTATACACACTATACACACTGCCACCTCTCACTTCCCACTATACACACTATACACACTGCCACCTCTCACTTCCCACTATACACACTGCCACCTCTCACTTCCCACTATACACACTGCCACCTCTCACTTCCCACTATACACACTGCCACCTCTCACTTCCCACTATACACACTGCCACCTCTCACTTCCCACTATACACACTGCCACCTCTCACTTCCCACTATACACACTGCCACCTCTCACTTCCCACTATACACACTGCCACCTCTCACTTCCCACTATACACACTGCCACCTCTCACTTCCCACTATACACACTGCCACCTCTCACTTCCCACAATACACACTGCCACCTCTCACTTCCCACTATACACACTGCCACCTCTCACTTCCCACAATACACACTGCCACCTCGCACTTCCCACAATACACACTGCCACCTCGCACTTCCCACAATACACACTGCCACCTCTCACTTCCCACTATACACACTGCCACCTCTCACTTCCCACAATACACACTGCCACCTCTCACTTCCCACAATACACACTGCCACCTCGCACTTCCCACAATACACACTGCCACCTCTCACTTCCCACAATATACACTGCCACCTCTCACTTCCCACTATACACACTATACACACTGCCACCTCTCACTTCCCACTATACACACTGCCACCTCTCACTTCCCACTATACACACTGCCACCTCTCACTTCCCACTATACACACTGCCACCTCTCACTTCCCACAATACACACTGCCACCTCTCACTTCCCACTACACCTTCCCACAATCACACTGCCACCTCTCACTTCCCAAATACACACTGCCACCTCTCACTTCCCACTATACACACTGCCACCTCTCACTTCCCACAATACACACTGCCACCTCTCACTTCCCACAATACACACTGCCACCTCGCACTTCCCACAATACACACTGCCACCTCGCACTTCCCACAATACACACTGCCACCTCGCACTTCCCACAATACACACTGCCACCTCGCACTTCACTTTATACACTGCCACCTCTCACTTCCCACAATACACACTGCCACCTCTCACTTCCCACAATATACACTATACACACTGCCACCTCTCACTTCCCACTATACACACTATACACACTGCCACCTCTCACTTCCCACTATACACACTGCCACCTCTCACTTCCCACTATACACACTGCCACCTCTCACTTCCCACTATACACACTGCCACCTCTCACTTCCCACTATACACACTGCCACCTCTCACTTCCCACTATACACACTGCCACCTCTCACTTCCCACTATACACACTGCCACCTCTCACTTCCCACAATACACACTGCCACCTCTCACTTCCCACAATACACACTGCCACCTCTCACTTCCCACTATACACACTGCCACCTCTCACTTCCCACAATACACACTGCCACCTCGCACTTCCCACAATACACACTGCCACCTCGCACTTCCCACAATACACACTGCCACCTCGCACTTCCCACAATACACACTGCCACCTCTCACTTCCCACAATATACACTGCCACCTCTCACTTCCCACAATACACACTGCCACCTCGCACTTCCCACAATACACACTGCCACCTCGCACTTCCCACAATACACACTGCCACCTCTCACTTCCCACAATATACACTGCCACCTCTCACTTCCCACAATACACACTGCCACCTCTCACTTCCCACAATACACACTGCCACCTCTCACTTCCCACTATACACACTGCCACCTCTCACTTCCCACAATACACACTGCCACCTCTCACTTCCCACAATACACACTGCCACCTCTCACTTCCCACAATACACACTGCCACCTCGCACTTCCCACAATACACACTGCCACCTCGCACTTCCCACAATACACACTGCCACCTCGCACTTCCCACAATACACACTGCCACCTCTCACTTCCCACTATACACACTGCCACCTCTCACTTCCCACAATACACACTGCCACCTCGCACTTCCCACAATACACACTGCCACCTCTCACTTCCCACAATATACACTGCCACCTCTCACTTCCCACTATACACACTATACACACTGCCACCTCTCACTTCCCACTATACACACTGCCACCTCTCACTTCCCACTATACACACTGCCACCTCTCACTTCCCACTATACACACTGCCACCTCTCACTTCCCACTATACACACTGCCACCTCTCACTTCCCACTATACACACTGCCACCTCTCACTTCCCACTATACACACTGCCACCTCTCACTTCCCACAATACACACTGCCACCTCTCACTTCCCACAATACACACTGCCACCTCTCACTTCCCACTATACACACTGCCACCTCTCACTTCCCACAATACACACTGCCACCTCGCACTTCCCACAATACACACTGCCACCTCGCACTTCCCACAATACACACTGCCACCTCTCACTTCCCACTATACACACTGCCACCTCTCACTTCCCACAATACACACTGCCACCTCTCACTTCCCACAATACACACTGCCACCTCGCACTTCCCACAATACACACTGCCACCTCTCACTTCCCACAATATACACTGCCACCTCTCACTTCCCACTATACACACTATACACACTGCCACCTCTCACTTCCCACTATACACACTGCCACCTCTCACTTCCCACTATACACACTGCCACCTCTCACTTCCCACTATACACACTGCCACCTCTCACTTCCCACTATACACACTGCCACCTCTCACTTCCCACTATACACACTGCCACCTCTCACTTCCCACTATACACACTGCCACCTCTCACTTCCCACAATACACACTGCCACCTCTCACTTCCCACAATACACACTGCCACCTCTCACTTCCCACTATACACACTGCCACCTCTCACTTCCCACTATACACACTGCCACCTCTCACTTCCCACTATACACACTGCCACCTCTCACTTCCCACAATACACACTGCCACCTCTCACTTCCCACAATACACACTGCCACCTCTCACTTCCCACTATACACACTGCCACCTCTCACTTCCCACAATACACACTGCCACCTCTCACTTCCCACAATACACACTGCCACCTCGCACTTCCCACAATACACACTGCCACCTCGCACTTCCCACAATACACACTGCCACCTCGCACTTCCCACAATACACACTGCCACCTCGCACTTCACTTTATACACTGCCACCTCTCACTTCCCACAATACACACTGCCACCTCTCACTTCCCACAATATACACTGCCACCTCTCACTTCCCACTATACACACTGCCACCTCTCACTTCCCACTATACACACTGCCACCTCTCACTTCCCACTATACACACTGCCACCTCTCACTTCCCACTATACACACTGCCACCTCTCACTTCCCACTATACACACTGCCACCTCTCACTTCCCACAATACACACTGCCACCTCTCACTTCCCACAATACACACTGCCACCTCGCACTTCCCACAATACACACTGCCACCTCGCACTTCCCACAATACACACTGCCACCTCTCACTTCCCACAATACACACTGCCACCTCTCACTTCCCACAATATACACTGCCACCTCTCACTTCCCACTATACACACTATACACACTGCCACCTCTCACTTCCCACTATACACACTGCCACCTCTCACTTCCCACTATACACACTGCCACCTCTCACTTCCCACTATACACACTGCCACCTCTCACTTCCCACAATACACACTGCCACCTCTCACTTCCCACAATACACACTGCCACCTCTCACTTCCCACAATACACACTGCCACCTCTCACTTCCCACTATACACACTGCCACCTCTCACTTCCCACTATACACACTGCCACCTCTCACTTCCCACTATACACACTGCCACCTCTCACTTCCCACTATACACACTGCCACCTCTCACTTCCCACTATACACACTGCCACCTCTCACTTCCCACTATACACTGCCACCTCTCACTTCCCACTATACACACTGCCACCTCTCACTTCCCACAATACACACTGCCACCTCTCACTTCCCACTATACACACTGCCACCTCTCACTTCCCACAATACACACTGCCACCTCGCACTTCCCACAATACACACTGCCACCTCGCACTTCCCACAATACACACTGCCACCTCGCACTTCCCACAATACACACTGCCACCTCGCACTTCCCACAATACACACTGCCACCTCGCACTTCCCACAATACACACTGCCACCTCGCACTTCCCACAATATACACTATACACACTGCCACCTCTCACTTCCCACTATACACACTATACACACTGCCACCTCTCACTTCCCACTATACACACTGCCACCTCTCACTTCCCACTATACACACTGCCACCTCTCACTTCCCACTATACACACTGCCACCTCTCACTTCCCACAATACACACTGCCACCTCTCACTTCCCACAATATACACTATACACACTGCCACCTCTCACTTCCCACTATACACACTATACACACTGCCACCTCTCACTTCCCACTATACACACTGCCACCTCTCACTTCCCACTATACACACTGCCACCTCTCACTTCCCACTATACACACTGCCACCTCTCACTTCCCACAATACACACTGCCACCTCTCACTTCCCACAATATACACTGCCACCTCTCACTTCCCACTATACACACTATACACACTGCCACCTCTCACTTCCCACTATACACACTGCCACCTCTCACTTCCCACTATACACACTGCCACCTCTCACTTCCCACTATACACACTGCCACCTCTCACTTCCCACTATACACACTGCCACCTCTCACTTCCCACTATACACACTGCCACCTCTCACTTCCCACTATACACACTATACACACTGCCACCTCTCACTTCCCACTATACACACTGCCACCTCTCACTTCCCACTATACACACTATACACACTGCCACCTCTCACTTCCCACTATACACACTGCCACCTCTCACTTCCCACTATACACACTGCCACCTCTCACTTCCCACAATACACACTGCCACCTCTCACTTCCCACAATACACACTGCCACCTCTCACTTCCCACAATACACACTGCCACCTCTCACTTCCCACAATACACACTGCCACCTCGCACTTCCCACAATACACACTGCCACCTCGCACTTCCCACAATACACACTGCCACCTCGCACTTCACTTTATACACTGCCACCTCTCACTTCCCACAATACACACTGCCACCTCTCACTTCCCACTATACACACTGCCACCTCTCACTTCCCACTATACACACTGCCACCTCTCACTTCCCACTATACACACTGCCACCTCTCACTTCCCACTATACACACTGCCACCTCTCACTTCCCACTATACACACTGCCACCTCTCACTTCCCACTATACACACTGCCACCTCTCACTTCCCACTATACACACTGCCACCTCTCACTTCCCACTATACACACTGCCACCTCTCACTTCCCACAATACACACTGCCACCTCTCACTTCCCACAATACACACTGCCACCTCTCACTTCCCACAATACACACTGCCACCTCTCACTTCCCACTATACACACTGCCACCTCTCACTTCCCACTATACACACTGCCACCTCTCACTTCCCACTATACACACTGCCACCTCTCACTTCCCACAATACACACTGCCACCTCTCACTTCCCACTATACACACTGCCACCTCTCACTTCCCACAATACACACTGCCACCTCTCACTTCCCACTATACACACTATACACACTGCCACCTCTCACTTCCCACTATACACACTGCCACCTCTCACTTCCCACTATACACACTGCCACCTCTCACTTCCCACTATACACACTGCCACCTCTCACTTCCCACTATACACACTGCCACCTCTCACTTCCCACAATATACACTGCCACCTCTCACTTCCCACTATACACACTATACACACTATACACACTGCCACCTCTCACTTCCCACTATACACACTGCCACCTCTCACTTCCCACTATACACACTGCCACCTCTCACTTCCCACTATACACACTGCCACCTCTCACTTCCCACTATACACACTGCCACCTCTCACTTCCCACTATACACACTGCCACCTCTCACTTCCCACAATACACACTGCCACCTCTCACTTCCCACAATACACACTGCCACCTCTCACTTCCCACAATACACACTGCCACCTCTCACTTCCCACAATACACACTGCCACCTCTCACTTCCCACAATACACACTGCCACCTCTCACTTCCCACTATACACACTGCCACCTCTCACTTCCCACAATACACACTGCCACCTCTCACTTCCCACAATACACACTGCCACCTCTCACTTCCCACAATACACACTGCCACCTCGCACTTCCCACAATACACACTGCCACCTCGCACTTCCCACAATACACACTGCCACCTCGCACTTCACTTTATACACTGCCACCTCTCACTTCCCACTATACACACTGCCACCTCTCACTTCCCACAATACACACTGCCACCTCTCACTTCCCACAATACACACTGCCACCTCTCACTTCCCACAATATACACTGCCACCTCTCACTTCCCACTATACACACTATACACACTGCCACCTCTCACTTCCCACTATACACACTGCCACCTCTCACTTCCCACTATACACACTGCCACCTCTCACTTCCCACTATACACACTGCCACCTCTCACTTCCCACTATACACACTGCCACCTCTCACTTCCCACTATACACACTGCCACCTCTCACTTCCCACTATACACACTGCCACCTCTCACTTCCCACTATACACACTGCCACCTCTCACTTCCCACTATACACACTGCCACCTCTCACTTCCCACTATACACACTGCCACCTCTCACTTCCCACAATACACACTGCCACCTCGCACTTCCCACAATACACACTGCCACCTCGCACTTCCCACAATACACACTGCCACCTCTCACTTCCCACTATACACACTGCCACCTCTCACTTCCCACAATACACACTGCCACCTCTCACTTCCCACAATACACACTGCCACCTCGCACTTCCCACAATACACACTGCCACCTCTCACTTCCCACAATATACACTGCCACCTCTCACTTCCCACTATACACACTATACACACTGCCACCTCTCACTTCCCACTATACACACTGCCACCTCTCACTTCCCACTATACACACTGCCACCTCTCACTTCCCACTATACACACTGCCACCTCTCACTTCCCACTATACACACTGCCACCTCTCACTTCCCACTATACACACTGCCACCTCTCACTTCCCACTATACACACTGCCACCTCTCACTTCCCACTATACACACTGCCACCTCTCACTTCCCACAATACACACTGCCACCTCTCACTTCCCACAATACACACTGCCACCTCTCACTTCCCACAATACACACTGCCACCTCTCACTTCCCACAATACACACTGCCACCTCTCACTTCCCACTATACACACTGCCACCTCTCACTTCCCACAATACACACTGCCACCTCTCACTTCCCACAATACACACTGCCACCTCGCACTTCCCACAATACACACTGCCACCTCGCACTTCCCACAATACACACTGCCACCTCGCACTTCACTTTATACACTGCCACCTCTCACTTCCCACAATACACACTGCCACCTCTCACTTCCCACAATATACACTGCCACCTCTCACTTCCCACTATACACACTGCCACCTCTCACTTCCCACTATACACACTGCCACCTCTCACTTCCCACTATACACACTGCCACCTCTCACTTCCCACTATACACACTGCCACCTCTCACTTCCCACAATACACACTGCCACCTCGCACTTCCCACAATACACACTGCCACCTCGCACTTCCCACAATACACACTGCCACCTCGCACTTCCCACAATACACACTGCCACCTCTCACTTCCCACAATATACACTGCCACCTCTCACTTCCCACTATACACACTGCCACCTCTCACTTCCCACTATACACACTGCCACCTCTCACTTCCCACTATACACACTGCCACCTCTCACTTCCCACTATACACACTGCCACCTCTCACTTCCCACAATACACACTGCCACCTCTCACTTCCCACAATACACACTGCCACCTCTCACTTCCCACTATACACACTGCCACCTCTCACTTCCCACTATACACACTGCCACCTCTCACTTCCCACTATACACACTGCCACCTCTCACTTCCCACTATACACACTGCCACCTCTCACTTCCCACTATACACACTGCCACCTCTCACTTCCCACTATACACTGCCACCTCTCACTTCCCACTACACACTGCCACCTCTCACTTCCCACAATACACACTGCCACCTCTCACTTCCCACTATACACACTGCCACCTCTCACTTCCCACAATACACACTGCCACCTCGCACTTCCCACAATACACACTGCCACCTCGCACTTCCCACAATACACACTGCCACCTCGCACTTCCCACAATACACACTGCCACCTCGCACTTCCCACAATACACACTGCCACCTCGCACTTCCCACAATACACACTGCCACCTCGCACTTCACTTTATACACTGCCACCTCTCACTTCCCACAATACACACTGCCACCTCTCACTTCCCACAATACACACTGCCACCTCTCACTTCCCACAATATACACTATACACACTGCCACCTCTCACTTCCCACAATACACACTGCCACCTCTCACTTCCCACAATACACACTGCCACCTCTCACTTCCCACAATACACACTGCCACCTCGCACTTCCCACAATACACACTGCCACCTCGCACTTCCCACAATACACACTGCCACCTCGCACTTCCCACAATACACACTGCCACCTCGCACTTCCCACAATACACACTGCCACCTCGCACTTCACTTTATACACTGCCACCTCTCACTTCCCACAATACACACTGCCAACTCTCACTTCCCACAATATACACTATACACACTGCCACCTCTCACTTCCCACTATACACACTATACACACTGCCACCTCTCACTTCCCACAATACACACTGCCACCTCTCACTTCCCACAATACACACTGCCACCTCTCACTTCCCACAATATACACTATACACACTGCCACCTCTCACTTCCCACTATACACACTATACACACTGCCACCTCTCACTTCCCACTATACACACTGCCACCTCTCACTTCCCACAATACACACTGCCACCTCTCACTTCCCACAATACACACTGCCACCTCTCACTTCCCACAATACACACTGCCACCTCTCACTTCCCACAATACACACTGCCACCTCTCACTTCCCACTATACACACTGCCACCTCTCACTTCCCACAATACACACTGCCACCTCTCACTTCCCACAATACACACTGCCACCTCTCACTTCCCACAATACACACTGCCACCTCGCACTTCCCACAATACACACTGCCACCTCGCACTTCCCACAATACACACTGCCACCTCGCACTTCACTTTATACACTGCCACCTCTCACTTCCCACTATACACACTGCCACCTCTCACTTCCCACAATACACACTGCCACCTCGCACTTCCCACAATACACACTGCCACCTCTCACTTCCCACAATATACACTGCCACCTCTCACTTCCCACTATACACACTATACACACTGCCACCTCTCACTTCCCACTATACACACTGCCACCTCTCACTTCCCACTATACACACTGCCACCTCTCACTTCCCACTATACACACTGCCACCTCTCACTTCCCACTATACACACTGCCACCTCTCACTTCCCACTATACACACTGCCACCTCTCACTTCCCACTATACACACTGCCACCTCTCACTTCCCACTATACACACTGCCACCTCTCACTTCCCACTATACACACTGCCACCTCTCACTTCCCACTATACACACTGCCACCTCTCACTTCCCACAATACACACTGCCACCTCGCACTTCCCACAATACACACTGCCACCTCGCACTTCCCACAATACACACTGCCACCTCTCACTTCCCACTATACACACTGCCACCTCTCACTTCCCACAATACACACTGCCACCTCTCACTTCCCACAATACACACTGCCACCTCGCACTTCCCACAATACACACTGCCACCTCTCACTTCCCACAATATACACTGCCACCTCTCACTTCCCACTATACACACTATACACACTGCCACCTCTCACTTCCCACTATACACACTGCCACCTCTCACTTCCCACTATACACACTGCCACCTCACTTCCCACTATACACACTGCCACCTCTCACTTCCCACTATACACACTGCCACCTCTCACTTCCCACTATACACACTGCCACCTCTCACTTCCCACTATACACACTGCCACCTCTCACTTCCCACTATACACACTGCCACCTCTCACTTCCCACAATACACACTGCCACCTCTCACTTCCCACAATACACACTGCCACCTCTCACTTCCCACAATACACACTGCCACCTCTCACTTCCCACAATACACACTGCCACCTCTCACTTCCCACTATACACACTGCCACCTCTCACTTCCCACAATACACACTGCCACCTCTCACTTCCCACAATACACACTGCCACCTCGCACTTCCCACAATACACACTGCCACCTCGCACTTCCCACAATACACACTGCCACCTCGCACTTCACTTTATACACTGCCACCTCTCACTTCCCACAATACACACTGCCACCTCTCACTTCCCACAATATACACTGCCACCTCTCACTTCCCACTATACACACTGCCACCTCTCACTTCCCACTATACACACTGCCACCTCTCACTTCCCACTATACACACTGCCACCTCTCACTTCCCACAATACACACTGCCACCTCGCACTTCCCACAATACACACTGCCACCTCGCACTTCCCACAATACACACTGCCACCTCGCACTTCCCACAATACACACTGCCACCTCTCACTTCCCACAATATACACTGCCACCTCTCACTTCCCACAATATACACTGCCACCTCTCACTTCCCACTATACACACTATACACACTGCCACCTCTCACTTCCCACTATACACACTGCCACCTCTCACTTCCCACTATACACACTGCCACCTCTCACTTCCCACTATACACACTGCCACCTCTCACTTCCCACAATACACACTGCCACCTCTCACTTCCCACAATACACACTGCCACCTCTCACTTCCCACTATACACACTGCCACCTCTCACTTCCCACTATACACACTGCCACCTCTCACTTCCCACTATACACACTGCCACCTCTCACTTCCCACTATACACACTGCCACCTCTCACTTCCCACTATACACACTGCCACCTCTCACTTCCCACTATACACATTGCCACCTCTCACTTCCCACTATACACTGCCACCTCTCACTTCCCACTACACACTGCCACCTCTCACTTCCCACAATACACACTGCCACCTCTCACTTCCCACAATACACACTGCCACCTCTCACTTCCCACTATACACACTGCCACCTCTCACTTCCCACAATACACACTGCCACCTCGCACTTCCCACAATACACACTGCCACCTCGCACTTCCCACAATACACACTGCCACCTCGCACTTCCCACAATACACACTGCCACCTCGCACTTCCCACAATACACACTGCCACCTCGCACTTCCCACAATACACACTGCCACCTCGCACTTCACTTTATACACTGCCACCTCTCACTTCCCACAATACACACTGCCACCTCTCACTTCCCACAATACACACTGCCACCTCTCACTTCCCACAATATACACTATACACACTGCCACCTCTCACTTCCCACAATACACACTGCCACCTCTCACTTCCCACAATACACACTGCCACCTCGCACTTCCCACAATACACACTGCCACCTCGCACTTCCCACAATACACACTGCCACCTCGCACTTCCCACAATACACACTGCCACCTCGCACTTCCCACAATACACACTGCCACCTCGCACTTCCCACAATACACACTGCCACCTCGCACTTCCCACAATACACACTGCCACCTCGCACTTCACTTTATACACTGCCACCTCTCACTTCCCACAATACACACTGCCACCTCTCACTTCCCACAATATACACTATACACACTGCCACCTCTCACTTCCCACTATACACACTATACACACTGCCACCTCTCACTTCCCACAATACACACTGCCACCTCTCACTTCCCACAATACACACTGCCACCTCTCACTTCCCACAATATACACTATACACACTGCCACCTCTCACTTCCCACTATACACACTATACACACTGCCACCTCTCACTTCCCACTATACACACTGCCACCTCTCACTTCCCACTATACACACTGCCACCTCTCACTTCCCACAATACACACTGCCACCTCTCACTTCCCACAATATACACTGCCACCTCTCACTTCCCACTATACACACTGCCACCTCTCACTTCCCACTATACACACTGCCACCTCTCACTTCCCACTATACACACTGCCACCTCTCACTTCCCACTATACACACTGCCACCTCTCACTTCCCACTATACACACTGCCACCTCTCACTTCCCACTATACACACTGCCACCTCTCACTTCCCACTATACACACTGCCACCTCTCACTTCCCACTATACACACTGCCACCTCTCACTTCCCACTATACACACTGCCACCTCTCACTTCCCACTATACACACTGCCACCTCTCACTTCCCACTATACACACTGCCACCTCTCACTTCCCACAATACACACTGCCACCTCTCACTTCCCACAATACACACTACCACCTCTCACTTCCCACAATACACACTGCCACCTCTCACTTCCCACAATACACACTGCCACCTCGCACTTCCCACAATACACACTGCCACCTCGCACTTCACTTTATACACTGCCACCTCTCACTTCCCACAATACACACTGCCACCTCTCACTTCCCACTATACACACTGCCACCTCTCACTTCCCACTATACACACTGCCACCTCTCACTTCCCACTATACACACTGCCACCTCTCACTTCCCACAATACACACTGCCACCTCTCACTTCCCACAATACACACTGCCACCTCTCACTTCCCACAATACACACTGCCACCTCTCACTTCCCACAATACACACTGCCACCTCTCACTTCCCACTATACACACTGCCACCTCTCACTTCCCACTATACACACTGCCACCTCTCACTTCCCACAATACACACTGCCACCTCTCACTTCCCACTATACACACTGCCACCTCTCACTTCCCACAATATACACTGCCACCTCTCACTTCCCACTATACACACTATACACACTGCCACCTCTCACTTCCCACTATACACACTATACACACTGCCACCTCTCACTTCCCACTATACACACTGCCACCTCTCACTTCCCACTATACACACTGCCACCTCTCACTTCCCACTATACACACTGCCACCTCTCACTTCCCACTATACACACTGCCACCTCTCACTTCCCACTATACACACTGCCACCTCTCACTTCCCACTATACACACTGCCACCTCTCACTTCCCACTATACACACTGCCACCTCTCACTTCCCACTATACACACTGCCACCTCTCACTTCCCACAATACACACTGCCACCTCTCACTTCCCACAATACACACTGCCACCTCTCACTTCCCACAATACACACTGCCACCTCTCACTTCCCACTATACACACTGCCACCTCTCACTTCCCACTATACACACTGCCACCTCTCACTTCCCACTATACACACTGCCACCTCTCACTTCCCACTATACACACTGCCACCTCTCACTTCCCACAATACACACTGCCACCTCTCACTTCCCACTATACACACTGCCACCTCTCACTTCCCACAATACACACTGCCACCTCTCACTTCCCACCTCTCACTTCCCACTATACACACTGCCACAATACACACTGCCACCTCGCACTTCCCACTATACACACTGATTTTCACCAGATGGTAATGAATTAATTTGGTTATTTTAACGGAATTGTACTGATTTGGATCACATTTGACCTTTATCGAATAGACCGGTCAGTGATAGCTAGTGTGCACAAATATGGCATATTTGATGGCAATTGACTGTACTTTATTACATGAAAATCACTGTATTTATTGACATCATCAATAAAAACAAAGTTTCACACGGAAACAAAATATTTTATGTTGCAACAAAAAAAAAAACTCAAAATGTAATAAAATAAAATAGAAGAATGTCAGCGCAATATAAACGGGATTTTTTTTTTTTTTATATCTTCTTGTGACAGATTATTTATTACACAAAATTCCATTAAAAAAAATTTAAAAAAAGGACGTATCCGTTTTGGATGAGCTGGGTGGAAACATGTTACTAAAAATATCCTAAAACTACTGAAATAGATTTAAAAGGAAAGAAAAAAAATGAAGTATTATCTGTTTTAATGCGTTTTGATAAACGGATTCATGCACAAATGAGAATTCAGAAATAGGAATCTAATAACTAAACAGTACATTGTGGTAAACAGACAAGTGAATTGCCAAATTTAGATCCAAATGGCAGGTTTGGAGAAATGTGGCCACTTTTTCGGGCTTGCTAATTTATAGTTTAGGAAACAAGTATCCAAAACTAAAGGAAAACATGGTTCTCAGTGGATTTACTTATTGGAAATATTAAAATGAACAACACCTAAATTAATAAATATATAATTTATTATAAAGATAAAGAGTTACTAAATTTACTTTCTCATCATGAAAGTGATATCCCAGTTCATCTTTAGTCCCAGTCCCCTTCAGAGTGATTTGACTGGCATCGAAACACTTTCTGAAGAATGGCAATCCTATGCTACGGCTGCATTGTAGGAGTACCTGTGTCAGAACACAAAATGCACACTTGTTACACCCCTGCAACTACAGGACATGCGCTGTATTTGTTGTAACAAAGACCAAGAGAAGCCGTGGGGAAACCAATGTAGAGAGAGTCATAGCGCAAGAATTTTTTTGGTCCTCTAGCGCAATAATGGCAAAAAGGTAGATTATTGACTATTGTGCAACTGCCACAATGCTTTGCCAGCATTGATCTCCTATTTTTGCAGGTTTGCATTTGTGAGCTGTGTAGGTGTGTTTAACCCCTTAGTGACCAGACCGTTTTTTTTACATTTTCTTACCATTAAGGACCAGGGCTCTTTTTCCATTTCTGCGGTGTTTGTGTTTAGCTGTAATTTGCCTTTTACTCATTTACTGTAACCACACATATTATATACGGTTTCTCGCCATTAAATGGTCTTTCTAAAGATACCATTATTTTCATCATATAATTTACTATAAAAACAAATATAAAATATGATGAAAAAACAGTAATTTTACTTACCGTAAATTCCTTTTTTTTTAGTATAGTGGCAGTACTTACAAGTGGGATGTTCCTTAGGGTTCTGGACAAGAAGCTCCCCCTTCTTTAGAATTTAAATGCTGTGCTCCGCCTGCTGCCTCCATATAAGCTGTAACTCAGAGACACACACACACTAGTAATACAAAAGAACCAAACGGAGACCGAATGATGCATAGAATTTAATCTATTTTAAAGCGGAGGGAAAGCCAGTAGTGCCACTATACTAAGAAAAAAGGAATTTACGGTAAGTAAAATTACTGTTTTTCCCTTCGTATAGTGGCAATACTTACAAGTGGGATATAGCAAGACCCCTGCATACAACAAAGGGTGGGAACTCAGCAGGCCACAGCTTGTAGCACCTTACGCCCAAAGCAGCTTCAGATGATGAGAATACGTCTAGCCTACAATGCTTGATAAAAGTATGTAAGGAAGACCAAGCAGCAGCTTTGCAGATGTCTTCAGGTGAGGCGGCTGCTCTTTCAGCCCAGGAGGTCGTCATAGCTCTAGAGGCACGAGCCTTTAAAGGGAAACTAAGGGGAATCCCTTTGGATTGATAAGCCAACCTGATTGTATACGTTAGCCAACAGGCCAAAGAGGGCCCTGAGACAGCACAACCCCTGTTAGCGCCATGAAAGAATACACATAGATCTAAGGATCTAATCCCTGAGTCATCTGAAGACAGATTTTCAGGGATCTTCTAACATCTAGGAGATGTCACATTCTTTCCAGATCCGACGTAGGAAAATGACAAAAACCCGGTAGGACAATAGGTTGGTAATTGCAGCACTAGAAATAACCTTAGGCAAAAAAGAAGGCTTGGTGTGCAGGACCACCTAGTCTTGATGAAAAAAAAAAAAAAAGGTGAATTCCGGAGAGAAAGAGAGAGCTCGGATCACACCTACTCAACTAGCAGAGGTGATAGGCACCCGGAAAACCGTCTTGAAGGTAAGAAACTTGATAGGAACCTCCAGTAAATGTTCAAATGGTGGTTCACAAAGGGCTCGAAGCACCAGAGACAGATCCCAAGTAGGGAAAGGTACTAACTTAGGAGGCCTCTTAAGCCTTATGGACTTAAGAAATCTTAGAAAAAGCAGGTTTGAGGCAAAGTCACGAACCAGGAAGTGATTTAGAGCTGAAATCTGGCCTTTGAGCGTAAAAACTCCCAGGCCGGCTTCAAACCCATCTTGCAAAAAAGAAAGACTTTCCGGGATAGAGGCTTTGGCCGGATCCAACCTCGAAGTGAACACCAGGTTCTGAACTTCATCCAAACTCTGAAATAGATTTACGAAGTGGACCAGCGGACAGAAGACAGCAACACATCACATAAAGGTCAGAGACCATGGCCTTGAAGGATCACCCTTGCAGCAACCATGCCGTCAGGTGAAAAATCTCCAGAGTTTCCACGGGGAGAGTCACATTCTCCAATATTTGAGAAGAGACTGGAGATGCCAACGTGAGATTGTCAAGTTTTCCACTTCCGAAAACCAACTCCTGTTCGGCCAGAAGGGCAGGACTGCCAATTACTTGCCTTCTCCATCTTACTTATAAACAATCCGTGGTATAAGAGCGACAGGAGGGAAAACATAAGCCATGTCGAAGGTCCAAGGTATCGATAGACCGTCTAGGACAACTGGGTAATCTCCTGAATGGAGAGAAGCAAAACATTGTACTTTCCTGTTTCTCCTTGTGGCAAACAGGTCTATCTCCGGCCTGCCGAAGCGTGAACCCAGCTCCAAAAAAAAAAAAACTTGGCTTGACAGTGCCCAGTCTGCCTGAGACCAAAGTCTACGGCTGAGGCCGTCTGAAATAACGTTTAGAGACCCTCTGATATGGGTAGCTGATATAGCAAGAAGATACGCTTGAGCCCAAGACATATGTGGTAGCAGAGCTCTTGCAGAGCTTTTACCTTCGTGCCACCCTGGCGATTCAAAAAAAAAAAAAAAACACTGTAGTGGCGTCGTCCGACTGAATCCTCATTGCCTGATTGGTGATGGCTGAACGGAAGGAAACCAGTGCCTTCCAAACCGCATTTAATCCCTGAAACTCCAGGAAGCGCCTGCCTCCACTCTGTTCCAAGACCCTGACGGAACTGAGAAGCTAGATGGGCGCCCCAACCCATCTGGGAGGCATATGTGGATATCATAAACCATTGTTTCTGAGCAAACGATAGGCCCTTTGAGAATTTGCTTCTGTGTTTCCACCAGTTCAGGAGTCCTTTCACCCCTTTGGATAGGTGGAAGGGAGAGTCTAGATCTTCCTGTTTTTGTGTCCATTGGGAAAGGATGTCCCATTGCAATGGTATTGCTTCTGCCTTTGCCCAGGCCACTGCTGGGATTGCAGAAGCGAGGAGGCCTAGAACCTCATAGCATCTCTGATTGAACTTTGGTTTTTATGTAGCTTTGATACGGCTTTTAAAATCCTCATTTGTTTCACTAATGGTAGAAAAAGAGAGAGGGACTGGAATGTCCTCTAAGACCCAAGAACTCTAGACTTCGTGACGCAGTCAGCTTGGATTTTTCCAGGTTCAGGATCCAATCGTGATCTCTTAAAACCTTCATTGTAATCTTGAGATGGAGATTTAGCAGTTGTCTTTATTGGGCCTTCAGGAACCAAACGTCCAGGTATGGAACAATCGAGATACCTTTCCGACGTAAAACCGCCGCTATGGGTGCCAGGATTTCCGTAAAAGCTCGAAGAGCTGAGGACAGGCCAAAGGGAAGAGTTTAATTGTAAATGGAGAATCCTTCGCTTTCTTGCTAGAACCGCAAACCTGAGAACTTCCGGGAAGATTCTGAAACCGGTACATGGAGATAAGCATATTTAAAAACCAACTCTGCCATGTAATCTCCCTTTGTAAAATGTGTGTCAAAAGACAAAATACGTTCCATACGGAACTTCTGTCATGGTAAGCAGGTGTTTACTAGTTTCAGGTCTAGGATCGGCCGGAAAGATCCATCTGGTATTTGAACCAGAAAAAAAGGCGTGAGTAAACTCCCTGAAATTCCCAACGTTTGGGTACCTCTCTAACACATTTCTTAAAGAAGAAGAGCATTTGTTTTACTCTTGATGGATAGCTTGACAGTAGGAAGGATGGACGTGGTTTCGATGAAACTTTATTCTGTAACCTTCTGAAATGGTTCTTGTAATCCACCTATATGAAGCACTCTTTCCCAGTCTTGGGCGAAGAACCGAAGGCGTCCTCCCACTCTTATGGCGTCAAAACTTCCTCTTTTGTCATGCCTGTTGGATTCCTGTCTAGACCACTGGCTGTTTATTTGAGGTACCTAGTTGGTCTCCCATACAAGTACTAACCAGGCCCGAGTCTGGATGGCTTCTGAGATCTGACGAGATCAGGGATTTTCAGGCTGGTATGGCCATAGGCCATCATGCTTTTGAAACCTGCAAAAACCGCCCTGGTAACGAAAGGACCTCTGACCCTTGTACTGAAAACTTTAATATCCCTGGGTTCTTGATTCCAGAGGCAGGGCTTTCTTCGTATCAGACATCTGTCTAATAATGTCTTCCAAAGGAGTGCCCAAAAAAATGTTGTTCCTTTCAAAGGGTAATTCACATAAGGATGCCTTAGACGCAGAGTCAGCTGTCCATGTTCGTAGCCAAAGAGCTCTTCTGGCTACTGACGACAAACCCATAATCCTCGCTGATAAACGAAGAAAACACATATTTCAGTAGGAACAAGAGACGGGAAGGATCTGTATCAGATTTCCCATAAGGGAATCTTCCAGGGCTTGTAGCCAAACGCTCTGAGCTCTGAGAACCGCTGAACCTGCAAATTCAGCTCTGCACTGATATCCTGCGGCCTGGAATATTCTACTACACGAAGTTACGGCCCGTTCGTCCATTGGGTCTTTAAGCCCTGAGACTTCGCCAATGGGTATAGTGGTTTTCTTCGATAGCTGGGCAATCTGAACATCCATTTAGGAAGATCTTCCCATTTTTCTCCAGACTGTAGCTTGAACAGCAGTTCAAAAATGTTTTGAAATGAACATACGTCTTTCAGGATTCTTTCATTCTCTATGATGGAGATCCAAGGAGACATTTGGGAAACCTTTAACCTTACCCTTGGTAGGTTCAGTTTCTTGTACCGCCGTCGTCACTTCTTTAATAAATTTCTTCAGCTCTTCTGGTGGAAAACCCTCCTCCACACTTGAAGCCAGGCTGGAATTATCCGAAGGTGAAGAGACGTCAGACACAGAAGGAGATCTATTCCTCCTACGCTGTGTGGGCAGTTTCTCCCGAATAGCCAGTTCTTTATTCACAGCATCTTTATAAGCTTCAAATGTCTGGGACAAATTTTCCTGAAACCAGCCCAGGAAGGATGCCATATCAGTCTGCTCGGCTTTTTCTAGCCGATCCGTTGCGCACTGATTGCATGTATTTTTGCGACATCCGTCAGGTAGAGTTAACGCACATTCCAGACAACATAAGTGCTTAGATTACTTGTGGTTTTCGGAACAGAAGTTGACATCTTGTCTATATCTGTCTTATCTGGAGACATAGGACTTATTCTAGAAGCATGCAGAAAGAAAGGTGAAAAAAGGAGAGTTCAATAGTTAAATCTCACCTTAAATCACCTAAGATCCGTGTAGGAGGGCAGGTGACACGGAGAACCAGAACTGTACACCCACCCTTGGGGTCAGGAAGGTCCTGCACAGCCATGTATCCAAATTTTAAATTTGGCGCCAAACACCGTTTCGCGCATGCTCAGTAGCGCGATTCTGTGTTTGGTGGAACGCAAAGCCTCCCGGGCGTGCGTTCCACCGCTGTGCGCATGCGTAATGAGCAATGAAGGAGGACCGCCTGGGAACTCCGTCAGAAAAAACCACAAAAGACAGTACCCGGTCACGTTCCGTAAAGCGAACCCGGAAGTACTGTTGCCGCTCAGTTCCTGCCCGGGAAACTATCGGGCACTCACCTCCCGGTCAGCAACCTGTGCTGAATGCACCAAATCTCCACCTGCACTGTGGGGGAACCTGTCCGTCCCGTTGCCGGGACAAGAAGAACTGGTGTGTGTCTCTGAGTTACAGCTTATATGGAGGCAGCAGGCGGAGCACAGCATTTAAATTCTAAAGAAGGGGGAGCTTCTTGTCCAGAATCCTAAGGAACATCCCACTTGTAAGTACTGCCACTATACGAAGGGAAAAAAAATGTAAAAAACACACACTTTTTCCAACTTTGACCCCCAAAATCTGTTACGCATCTACAACCACCAAAAAACACCCATGCTAAAAGGTTTCTAAATTTTGTCTTGAGTTTAGAAATACCCAATGTTAGCATGTTATTAGCTTTTTTTTGGAAAGTTATAGGGCTACAAGTACAAGTAGCACTTTGCTATTTCCAAACCATTTTTTTTTTTCAAAATGAACAAAATGAAGTTACATCTACACGGATTTCTGTCAGGAATCCCTGAATAACCCTTCACATGTATATATGTATATATTTTTTAAAAGAAGACAACCTAAGGTATTTTGACTCTTTTCATGTAACCATTTTACCACCAATCTATGCTTAATTAAAAAAAAATATAATATTTTTAATAATTGGTGATTTTTTTGACACACATAGTAATTTAAAAATACATGTATGTACTGAGAGCTTTAAGGGTTACTGCCAAAGAACACCCCGATATGTGTTCAGCAACATCGCCTGAGTACAGTGATATCCCCCCATGTATAGGTGTGTTGGGTTCTTGGGGGGGGGGGGGGGGGGACTAAAAGATCTTATTTGGAAGGTGCACATTCCAGTTTTCCAACTTGAAATTTTCAGTGCTGGTCATCATGCACCCATGTCCTATTTGGGACATTTTTGAAGCCGGACAATGTAATTTACCCCTATCAAACCATATATTTTTGAAAAGTAGGCACCCTAGGGTATTTCAGATGGTGGTATTTTAACACTTCCCATGCACTAATTTGTTAACCAGTCTTTGTCAAACTTTTGGGTAG
The DNA here is from genome assembly GCF_036172605.1 of Pelobates fuscus. Taxonomy (NCBI): domain Eukaryota; kingdom Metazoa; phylum Chordata; class Amphibia; order Anura; family Pelobatidae; genus Pelobates; species Pelobates fuscus. The sequence continues at coordinate 29,056,783 of NC_086326.1, read as the reverse complement.
TAATTTTTGTTGTGTTATTTTTTTCTCACAATGTACTTTAGGCATGGATTCTCAGTTCCTGTTAGGTGTTACTGACAAAGAACACCTCCCTCAGCAACATCTCCCGAGTACAACAGTACCCCCAATATACAGGTTTTATGGGTTTTTGCAAACTTACAAGGGTCAAATGTAGGGCTTTCCCCTTTTCCATGTTTGCACATGGAATTCTCCAGATTGGTTTGCCTTTGAGACCGTATAGCAGCCCAGGAATTAAAATTAACCCCATCATGGCATACCATTTGTAAAAGTAAGCAACCCACAGTATTCAAAAATGGGGTATGTCCAGTCTTTTGTAGTAGCCACAAACGCTTGCCAAAGTTAGATTTCATTTTTGTTTTTTGCATTTTATTTACACAAAAACTGCACTTTTACTGGTTATTTTATCGTCGTGATAGGTTTTACTGTTTTAAACACTCTTTTTTGTGTTCAGCAAAGTCTCCTGAGTATAACAATACCCTCAGGTATTATGGCATTTGGGAAATTTACAGGGTCAATATAGGGCTTGTTTTTGCATTGGTTTGTACGGACTGTCACCATTTGAATGCAGTGTTGGTGTTTTAAATGCAGAGGTGTATTTGTGTACAGTATTGTGTTGGTGTTTGACTGCTGGGATGTATAAATATATACACACACACACGCTGCCAAACATACATTTGGTTCTTGTTTTCGAAACGCTCTATGTTCTCATTTATATATTACATCTTGACACGCTATCGAAAAAAAATCTCTCTAAAAGGGAGCATTGTTTTACATTATTTTTTTTTTCATTGTACACAGAAAAACGAAGAATACTGTTTGATAGAGTTACTTATCGAATGGTTATAAACAAGTCAGAACATTTAGTAGTGATTTGCTTGAACGTTGCTGCCAGCAAAAACATGCCCTCGAGTAAAACACAGAAATTACAAGATGACCGCAGCAGATGGTGAGGCATTTAAAAAAAAAAAATCCACCTTTCGCCTGCGGCAGTAAATTTGCAGCGTTTGCACTATATGGTGTGTGTCAACATATATCACATGCCATTTAGAAAAAGCTTCAAGGGTCATTAAGAAAAATGAGAAAAAAAAAATGTAACATATGAACTTAGGACAGATGCTTCTATCTTAGAAAAGAAATAAGAAAAAACGTGAATATATATATATTTTAAATAATTTCCCTGTTAGATTTTGGACTTTGAATTATCTTTAAAAGATTTCCCTAAAATATATTGGCAACAGCAGAACGACATACTTCAAAATAACCAAATGAAACTAAAAGAATGATATGTATGGAATTGGAGTTAAACAACATCATTTTAGAATCCACCTACTGAGACGGTTATCTCCACCCAAAATAAAATATTTTTAAAAGTAGAAATCCTATTGGATAAAAGGGTCTGTCCTGCTGCAAACCATCTGTTTTGTAGTTGCGCAGTATAAATAAATTCACATGAAGTTTCCAATTACGCCACGTGATAAAGTCTCTCCAGCAACAATTATAGCATTATTCAATTCTTTGCATGCTGCAATACAGGCATGTCAAAACATAACTTAAAACATGCAGGTCTAACTTCTCCTAAAAAGATCATACTGTAATATTTGGGCAACTGTTAAGTATGTGTGTAAGGTGACTCATATCTGTAGAACCACATTGTCCGTTTTAACATTTTGTCCATTTAACAGTAAATATATAACTAGTCATGGGAAAAAGAAAGTACATCATATTAGAATTCTGTGGTTTTTCATATCACGACATAATAACAATAATCTGTTCCTTCGCACAATCATCTGTTCCTTAACATTAGGTAAATACAACCTCAGATGAGAAATAAAATGAATGGTGTAATGTCATGTTTTGTTGAATAGCCACCATGGGGGGTGGAGAGACAGTAGGTACACCGTTTATTTTATTTTTATTAATATATCAAATGATGTCAAACATTTACACCAATATAATTTTCGATAGTCACGTTTGAGCTAAGGTCACTTTTCCTGACCATTTTCAAATAAAATCATCTTGCAAAAAAGTAATTGCTCATTTATATATAAAAACAAATGCATGCAATGCTATTTTTTTATTTTCTTAGAATATCTTGGTTATGTAGAAATCCAAAATAATATAGATTATTTGTCACGGTTTCATATCTTTTAAAATATTTAGTTCTTGTTCCATTTTCCCGTTTTTTTTTCCAATTTGTATTTTTATTGAGTGATCATGAATAAAGCATAACTTTTCCAATTTATATAAGTATGAACACTTTGCAACCGCTAACGTAGGGCATATAGATAGAGAAAATACAGTGGGAATCTGTCATTGGCTATTTGTTAAAGGTATCCATCTCTATGAACTGGGTCGAATGTCTAGGCTCAGACTGGCCTTGGTGCTGTCTAATCTCTGTGCTTTTGGGCTGGGTGGGACTCTACTTGGGTTTGGGAGTGTGAGATGTAGTCTGAGGTTCCGCGCCAGGAGGCATTTCCTCCTGATAGTCTGGTCAGTCTCTGCGCCGTACTGGTGCTGGTCTTTGATCTACACCGTTTATTTTAATGGCACTATATCCTTCCCCCAAGTTATATATTTTGTTAGGTGCCCCACCATGGAGGTATGGGGGATCTGTGCCAGGTTCCCCTTTATTGGATTAGTAACTGGGCATAAATAGCTGTCCAGTCGTTAGTCTTTTGTTTATTACAGTGAGCAGCCACTGGCTGCACACTGTTTAGTAGACATGCCTATACTCACGGTGTGGCAGGATGCAAGATTTAACCTCTCTAATTTAGCAATACCAAGTTTTACTTCTTATTAATAAAGTTGTCTGAGAGACCATAATTCTGAAAAAGGAATGTTTTTTTATAATCTTGATCTTTCTGCATCTTAGCTCCCTAATCCTTATGGGACTGCCATAAACATACAAAAAAAAATAAAGCTATCTACTAAACAGTTCCTTAATTTCGTACCCTGAACTAAGGCAATCTCACAAGGGAGTGATCTACAAAACGGCTTCAATATGCAGCCATTGCCCATGGCACGGATTGGAATTTCATTCTTCCGAATGAAATTTCAAAACAAAAAAACAATGAACGAATGAACAAAATGTTGTCTGCGCCCAAGTCTATTAGAGTCCTGCAACAAATTAAAGATATTAAAACAAGGAGACTGGTGCACAATACTACCAGGTGCACAATACTACTGCACAATACTAGACTATATTATGTAAGTGTATTTTTATTACCATTATGCATTTTACTTCTCACAGCAAAGTATACGTTTTTTTTTAATTCTTTATTTTTGAAACAGCCGTAGTTAAATACAGTTGACAGTTCTGTTATTTGTTACATAAGGTCTGAGAATGACAAGTTAAAGAGAACAAGTAAACAGGAGCGGTATACAGAGAAATCCTTCGTTCCGTCACATACTGCCCAGAAACTCCCAGTGAAAGTGTGTCTAGGCTTTTGGTCTTTCATTTAGAAAGAATTAAAACTAAAACCCAACTGGGTATAAACATGAAGCAAGTCACCAGCAGCTTCCCCCCCAGAGTCGACTGCACCGCGTATAAAGTATACATTTTTTAATATAAAATTGACAAAGGGAGTGAACTCTGCTGGTTTGGTCTCAAACTGGGCTATTTGTGTGCAGGTCAAATTCAACTAGCTTACCCTGGGCAAGCACCAGGTGCCAGGATGGGAGACAATATGCTGACACTTTTTACCTCTTCATGGGCAAAGCCCCCAGGGGAAAGCAGGGCAACCAGAACCTGAAGCGGCGGGCGGAGCTAGCTGTATCAAGGGGCATGTGTGAGTGTGTGTGTGTGTGGGGGGGGGGGGGGGGGGGGGGCGCTGCAATATGGTGATAAGGTGGGGCCTGGGGTTGGTCATGATAACATTTTACAATTGGCAAGGAATTAGTAACCCTCCCTCTTGTCCCTTTTTCTGTCACTGGTTATTCATGAATGTAGGTTTTTATGTGTTATTGTTGCTGTTCCAACTTGTTTTAATTGTCACAGCAGGCGGGTATTGTCCTTGCCAATCGGTGTTGGACTGGGAGTACAATGGGAAATGGAGGAAGTAGGGCTGATCCCTCCCCTTGCGTCGGTAAAGCAAAAGGTATAGTTTTTTACAGACATGCCCACTGAGCCAAAGGCCGGCTAGTGGTTAGCATGGTGGTGATAGAAGGCCAGCTTTGTGAGGCCAGTATTGTTTGGAATAAGAGGGGAGGGCAGGTGCCCAGGAGAGTTCTGGTTTTACAGGTTGGTAAGGATGGGAGTGTTATACAGGACGGTTACAAAGTTGTTTGATCATTTTATATTATGTTATTATATAGTTAATTGTTTACAAAGTGCCAAAGTGTCAAAGTGTCAAAGTGCCAAAGTGCCAAAGTGCCAAAGTACATTATTGCCTAAGTACTAATATACTTACCCAGTGAAAGAAGAAAAATGTTACATTGTATACAATTTTAAATAAAAAGTATACAAACATAGCCAGGATTCACCTGTAAGCATTTGCAACACTTACAACAATCAAGTAACATACATTCACATAAAATGTAAGTTACTTGGCCAGTCAATGTAATGACAGGAATGAATAAGTAGATAACTCCCTAATTCCCACGGTATCAGGGAGTTATCTACTAAAATACCTAAATTGGTCTTTCAGCCAAATTTACTAATACTAAGTAAAGATTAGTAAATGATGCCCCTACTCGCTATACCGCATGTCTATTAAACAGTGAGCTCACTGTAAAAAAAAAAAAAAAAACAAATAAAAATAAAAATATTGCTCCCGGCCACCACACCTGAGCCTAATGTCTTCCCCCCTGGCTCCCACCCCTAAGCGGTGGGTGGGGGCACTAAATACTAATAAGGGGGGGGGACCTAATGTCCTCCCCCCGGCCCCCACCCCTCTTAATCCACCAATCAGAGAGTTATGAGTCAAATTACACAGCGTGGGAAAATTCCAAATAACTTTCCCACGCTGTGTAAAATGACACAGAGCACTCTGATTGGTGGATTTCAAACCAACCAGTGTGCTGTGACAGGTAAATGTAGAGACTTACCTGTCAGTCTCTTCATTTACCTGTCAGAGTACTCTGATTAGATGGCTTAAACCCACCAGTCAGAGTGCTCTGAGCCTAATTGCAGGGCGGAGCAAGGCTTTATAAGCCTTCCCCCACCCTTCAGAGCTCAGTCTGCGCGGAGCCCTTCATGGGTGAAGAAAAATAATTTTTTTTTTGCGCTCGTTTTTTTTTTTAAATTGCGTCAGTTATTATGTTTTTTTATTTGCCCTTTTTTGGGGCTGAAAAAAGAAGATTTTAGAAGAAAGAAAACATCGAATGGTAAGTTATTTTTTTTTACAGGTTCCTAGTTAAAAGGTCCCTCCCTCATTATTTTTAGGGTGAGGGGGTAGGTAGAGGGATCATTTTATTTTTGGGGGATGAGGGGTGACTAGGGGTTTGGGGACCCCTAGTCACCTGTGGGGGGATGACATATTTTTTAGGACCCCCACCCGCCGCTCAGGGGTGGGGGCCGGGGGGAGGACAATAGGTCCCCCCCCCCTTATTAGTATTTAGGGCCCCCACCCACCGCTCAGGGGTGGGGGCCAGGGGGGAGGACATTAGGTCCCCCCCTTATACCAATTTAGGGCCCCCACCCACCACTCAGGGGTGGGGGCCGGGGGGAGGACAATAGGTTCCCCCCCCATCATTTTACTTTAGGGCCCCCGCCCACCGGGGGGGCATATTTTTTTATTTATTTTTTTAAACAGTGAGCAGCCACAGGCTGCTCATTGTTTACTAGACATGCCCCTACTCACGGTATAGCGAGTAGTGGCTGAATTTACTAATACTAAGTCATTTTTACTTAGTATTAGTAAATTTGGCTGAAAGACCAATTTAGGTCTTTCAGCCTTTTGGTAGATGATAACTCCCTAATACCGTGGAAATTAGGGAGTTATCTACTAAGCGGCTGCAATAGAAGTCCCGAAGTGCCAAAGTCCCGAAATGTCGAACTGCTGAAGTCCCGAATTGCGAAAATTCCGAATTTCGGAATGCCGAACCGAAAATTTTCCCCATGCACATGCCTAGTTATAAATTTGATTGAAATAGCCTTGTATTTCAGTAAATATGCTGCAAACATAACAAATGACAATTTTCAGTTCTTTACAACCTATAAAGTGTTTTGAAACTTACTGTGCGTAATAATTTGGAACAGTGCATTATAAGTTTATGTTTTTAAAAAAAATACGGTTATTATTAGGTTTGTTCAATAAAATTTGAATTGTACTCTTGATAGATGATGACATGAGAATTATGCTGACTGTTATTTACATCAATTATTTAGGTAAATGGAAACAATATAATTTGCATAATAATTTGGAACAGGGTGTATATATTACTGCATATCTTTTACCGTGTGCAGTGTATTGCTAATAACGTTGGTGTGAGTGGCTATTTATGTACGTGTGACTAATTATTATTATATTATTTATAGAGCGCCGTCAAATTCCGCAGCGCTTTACAATGGGTGGATGAACAGACATGTAGTTGTAACCAGACAAGTTGGACACACAGGAACAGAGGGGTTGAGGGCCCTGCTCAATGAGCTTACATGCTAGAGGGAGTGGGGTAAAATGACACGAAAGGTAAAGATAGTATTAGACTAGTGACAGTTGCAGAAGAGGACTAATAAGTAGCAGTGTATTTTAAATACATGTCAATAATTCAGCATTGAAATATATTAAAGGGACTCTCCAGGGAGCCCCTGTTTACTCACCTCGTTCCAGCGCCAGGAGCCTCGTGAAGCCGCGCCCCCTATTTCGTCAAAATGACTAAATAGGCAGGCGCGAGCAGGGAGCAATCAGACGCTTCCATTCGGGCTAGAGAGAGAAGGCGCGCACACAGTGCCTTCTCTCTCCAGCACACGTCAGACGTATTTTCAAACGTCTGACGTGTACAGGGCCTTTTTAGGGCCCTGCATGATAGGAAGTGCCTCTAGTGGCCGTCTGAGTGACGGCCACTGGAGGTATTCCTATCAATCAATGTAAACACTGTATTTTCTCTGAAAATACAGTGTTTACATGAGAAAGGCTGCAGGGAGCTATAGATCTCACCTGAACAAATACATTAAGCTGTAGTTGTTCAGGTGACTATAGTGTCCCTTTAACAGCAATTCCTTATTATACAGCACACGTTTAAGTGTAAGGACAAAACAAGCCACAAGGTGGGGGATTGCTTAGACCAGACAAGCTGCATAAGAAATGATCATCTTGGAATATTGTGATGTTTGTTTATTAGGCTGTAACTAGGTAATGAGCAAACATTAAAATACTACCGGTGTCATGCTAAAATATGACAAAGTGCTACAGGAGCTTCTGTTCTATATCCTAACCTGAACTCAAGCTGGATGTGATGTACATACTCCGTGTGTGTTAGAAAGTATTCTCCTGCTCTCAAAACAAAAAAACTTGATACGTATGATTTAGCACAAAGTTGTTGTTTTTTGTGGTGAAAATCTTCACAGTTTACGTAAGATAATTAATGCGGTTAGAGGAGAAGAGATCAGGAAACCAATCCATACAGCTACTGCAGACTATGTATTTTAAATACTTTGTTTTACCCACATATAATTGGTTACTTGCCCCTAGTTCCATCAATTTGCATGGGAACTTATTTACTAATATACCATTTTATATGTTTAATTACCATTGTATTGCTCAGTTACACATACAAGAACACAAATAATTAATAAATAAAATAAACAAATAAAAGTCCCTCTGCGGTGAGCATCCAGTGTCTGCCCAAACCTTTAAACTTACACTATAGGCACCATAACCATTTCCTCTGATTGAATTGGTTATAGTTACTGGAGTCCCCTGTTGCTGTCCCTCCATTCAGTGTTAAACCATTTTTGAGTAGTTTAACACTAAATAAAGGTCCCTGGTCTCCGACAGTGCAGCATTTTAGCTAAGGCAAAGTAATACTTCTTTCTAGCCATACCAATTCATGCAAGCAATGGGCGGTGTGATAGGATGAAAGATTAGGTGACAATCCCAGCGATCCATTGTGGCTAAGGCCAATAGTCCGCAACCATTAGTCCAAGCATCATGGGGCAAATAGGCTGCTCAGTCCTTTCGTTTAACATTAAAACATTAAAAATGGTCAAATGCTGGGGGTGTGGCTGGCTATCCTGCTGAACAGACTCAATAAGCTGACAAAATACCTTTTAGCCACAATTTATCAGGAACCCAAGCAGCATCAGATACCCTGATACCCCAAAGAGAGATGGGAGCGAAAGCACAGGAAACTTGCCCACTCAGAGTGCACAAATCTCCCGGATATCTCTCGGTCCTTTGAGAGGATGCCAACGCAGGCCCGAACTTGAGAGGCCGCATACCTCAAATGACTACGACTATTTGCAGGATGGAGAGATAACTGACATCGCAGGCAGCAAGCGGTGAGTACCAGAAGAATACCTCTGATTTCAGACACATCTCCCTCCACCAAGGGAAAAAATAAAAAGCTCCTCCTGGACTTGAGAAGTCTGGAAAGCCGACCTAACAGGGATACAAGCAGAGGTCGGTGGGCTGCGGTAGAGGCTTGGCGATGTCGAGACCAGAGAGGGGGATCCTAACCCTATTAACAATGAATATGTACCAAAACATACTCAGTTGCATAGATACCACAACCATTCTACTGTGTTTCCGTGTATCTATGTGTGTGTCTCTGTATTTGCAAGTGTGTCCATTGGTGGATCCGGGGGGGGGGAGCAACAGGGCAATTGCCCCCACCGAGAAAATATTGCTGCCCGAGGCTCTCCCGTGCCGGCCCATGCAGGGCTGGTGCTATCCAAGCACCAGCCCTGCTGATTGCCTTCACGGACCGGAGGGGAGATCAGTGATCTCCCTCCCCGGCCCACAGGCACATTGCTGGGCGGCCGGCAGGGGAGGGCGAGGGAGAGAGAGAACCCAGGGGAGCTCTTACCTGCAGCTCCGCCGGGTTCTCCTCTCGCGAGCACGGAGCGTTACCATGGCAACGCTCCATTCTCGCGAGAGTGATCTCTAGCCTGAGCTGCAGGTTAGAGTTCACTCCCCCACTAGAACCACCAGGGAATGGAAGAGAAAGCAGTGTATCTCCCTCCCTCAGCAAAGGTAAGAAGGGAGGGGGGACATTAGCTATATTTAGTTAGTTATTATTTAATAATTAAAACCCAAAAAAATATCTTTAATCTGCCCCCCTATCCCCTCACACACAGCCCCCCCCCCTTACATACACAGCACCCCCCCCTTACACACACAGCACCCCCCTCATACACACACAGCACCCCCCTCATACACACACAGCACCCCCCTCATACACACACAGCACCCCCCTCATACACACACAGCACCCCCCTCATACACACACAGCACCCCCCTCATACACACACAGCACCCCCCTCATACACACACAGCACCCCCCTCATACACACACAGCACCCCCCTCATACACACACACACAGCACCCCCCTCATACACACACACACACAGCACCCCCCTCATACACACACACACACAGCACCCTTAACACACAAACACACTGCTCCCAATATACAAATTGCTAACCCATACATACACTGCACCCTTCTCACACACGCACTACCCCTCCATACACATACTGCGACCCTCACATACACTGCACCACAGCCTCTATCCCAGCAGACCCTGGGTAAGTTATCAAACATTTTTTTAAACGGTTTGACTACTTACTCTGGGAGAGCACCACAGCAAATCCTGGCACCAAAACCACTACAGAGAGCTGTAGTGGTTATTGTGCCTGGATTGTTTCTTAAAATGATCTGCCAGTGCCCTTCCCGAGATTAGCTTCTGGATCCGCCACTGAGTGTGTCAGTGTGTATATGTGTCTGTAAATCTACATGTGTGCCAGTGTGTATATCTGTGTGTCTGCATGTGTAATATTATATATATATATATATATATATATATATATATATATATATATATATATATATATATATGTGTGTGTGTGTGTGTCTGCATACATCTCAGCTTTCACACACTAACACTACACATAAATACACCTCTGCATTCAAACTTCAACACTATGTACAAACACACGTCTGTGTTACACACCAAAATTATATGTAAATACACCCATGCATTCAAAAATCACCACTACACATAAATATATGATTGCAGTCATGCCAACACCACATACAAACACATTCCATACGAAAACCTGTTTACATTCAAACACACACAAACTGCTAAATACAAACCTGCAAACATGGGTAGATGGTACAGCCCCAGCTGTCAATGCATTTCTGGAGATGCACGACAGATGTGGATCTACCTTTTAATCACCCGTATGATAGGGAGGCCCAAAACAATTCATGAACCGCTCTACTTTAGGTCCGCCACTGCATTGGGGTGGAAGATGTGATTGCACGCCTTGGGAGGAGGGACAGGGTCCAGGGTTCAGGGGGCCCAAGCAAATGCTTTGCCCAGGGTCCAGTCAATATTAAAGACAGCCCTGCCAACACTACACACAAATGTGCACCTGCATTTTAAAATCCAACACTACATACAAACACACCACTACATTGAAAGCCAACACTACACACAGGTATACAACTGCTGTCCAATGACAGTACATACACATACAGTCCTACACATACCCAATAAAAAAACCATGGTTACATTCAAACGCACAACACTACTCACAAATAAAACCCTGCAAGGCTGGGCAAAAGTATAGAGTGTGTGTGTGTGTGTGTGAGGGGGGGGGGGATCGGTGTGTCAAAGTGTGCGTATGTGTCAGTGTGTGTTGGGTGTCAGGATGTGTGTATGTTTCAGTGTGTGTTGGGTGTCAGGATGTGTGTATGTTTCAGTGTGTGTTGGGTGTCAGGATGTGTGTATGTTTCAGTGTGTGTTGGGTGTCAGGATGTGTGTATGTTTCAGTGTGTGTTGGGTGTCAGGATGTGTGTATGTTTCAGTGTGTGTTGGGTGTCAGGATGTGTGTATCTGTGTGTCAGTGTAGACAAATGGCAGATTCTTAGCTGGCATAGCTTTGTGGAAGCTGTACGACAAATGGGGATCTACGTTTGCCCACCCTTGCGCTCGTGGGGGGTCTAAAACACCTTGCACTAGGGCACTCTCTACTTTAGTTCTGCCACTTATTTACATTTATGCATGGAAGACTATCCCCAAACAGATTCACTGTCCAGTATACTTGCACAAGAATTTGCAGTTACATGACAATTTTGTTTGCAAGACACGCACCGCACGTACCTGTGGACTGTCTGTATTTGATTTGCAATTTTCAGGTTTCACCAGTTGACTCCAGCAGAGTTAATCCCTAAATTCAGAATTTTAGTGAATTACATCCAATTGTAAAACTGAGGGGAAAAAAAAACAAACACTTTTTTCCAAAACAGCCATGTTTGCCTAAAATATACAAGCATCACGATCCAAATAAAGCAGGGGGTTCTGGAAGCAAGCATTCACCAAGAGGAGCATAACAACCTTTTTATATTGGTACTCCAAATATTGGTACTGGCGGCATGGTCCGATACATGCGGTTTCTATAGGGCATGTTCATAAGAAGCTATTTTGGGAATACATGTATTCTCTTTTTAATGTTTTTAGAAAGAAAAAAAAAAAAAATAAATAAATTTTACTTACCGAAAATTTCTTTTTCCTGAAGATTAGAGGCAGTGCTTATACCACAGGGATATCCAATCTGGAGGGAAAAAACAGGCAGGCAAATCTCCAAACATTTAAACCCCCCCCTAATTACCTCCTTTCCAATAAGTAGCAGCTCCTCCTGATCATACCCAGAAAATACATAAGCCAAATAGCTGCAAAACTACTGAGTATATTAGAAAAAAGGGCGGGAATTGTAGCACTGCCTCTAATCTTCAGGAAAAATAAATTTTCGGTAAGTAAAATTTATGTTTTTCCTTTCAGATTAGAGGCAGTGCTTATACCACAGGGATATAATAAAGCAGATCCTGAGGGCGGGTTTCAGTACACTACTGCTTGAAGCACCTTGCGCCCAAAAGCTGCATCCTCCGAGGCCAGTATGTCCCACTTGAAGCGTCCTGCGAACGTATGGAGAGAGGACCAATTAGCAGCTGAACAAATCTGAGAAGGAGAAGCAGCTGCTCGCAGAGCCCATGACGTCGAAACAGCTCTAGTAGAAAGTGCCTTTATAGGGCCTGCAATTTCCGTGCCATTCTTAGAATAAGATAACAGAATACAATCCTTCAGCCATCTAGCCAGAGAACTCTTCGAAAGCTTCATACCTTTTCTTGTGCCTTTGAACAAGACAAAAGACTGTTATCCTTCCGGAAGGAATCTGTAGCTTTTAGATATTGCAAAAGACATCTCTTTACGTCTAAGCAGTGAAATTTACTTCCAAGGCATTAGACGGATTCTGACAAAAGGTCGGCAAAACCACTACTTGGTTGACATTCGAAACAGATAAAACTTTAGGGATAACTGAAGGAACGAGCTTCAGAACCACCTTGTCCTGATGAAAACCAAAAAGGGAAAATTCGCCCGAAGAGCTTGGATCTCACATACTCTTTTAGCTGACGTAATAGCCACCAAAAAACGGTTTTCAACGAAATAATCTTCAGGGAAGCTTCCTCCCATGGTTCAAAGGGCGGCTCACAAAGCGCGGAAAGGACCAAATTAAGATCCCAGGGAGGACAGGTTTCCCTAACAAAGGGCACCAAAAGTGTCAGAGCTCTGAATAACCTAGAAATCAGAAAATTCGAGGCTAAGCATCTGAGGGAGAAGAAACTGATAGCAGAAACTTGTAATTTCAATGAAGCAGGTTTAAGCCCTATTGCCAATCCCATCTGAAGGCAATTTAGAATCTTCTGGACGGACGCGGAAACAGGGTTGACTTTAAACCTACAACGCCGCCGATAAAAAATCTTCCAAATCCTAGCGTAGATCCTTGAAGTAGCTACCTTGTTAGTTGCCAACAAAATTTTTATAACTTCAGGATCCAGACCTTTACTCTCTAAAATCTGGAGTTCAGAAACCAGGCCGTCAATCGGAATCTCCGAAGGGTCGGAAGAGGCACCAAGGCGTCCTCTAGAATTCCTCCTGAAAGAGGAAGCTTCCCAAAAGGTGGCCCCTGGAAAGGTCAGAAGAACCGAGAACCAACTCCTTCTTGGCCACCAGGGAAGGATCAGAATAATCCTTACATTCTCCAGCCTTACATTTTGAAGTATTCTGGGAATAAGAACAACTGGCGGGAAGATAAATGCCAGGTTGAACTTCCATGGTACTGACAGGTCATCTATGATATCTGGCTGGTCTGCTGGATTTAGGGATGCAAAACGTCTTGTCTTCCTGTTTATTCTGGAGGCCCTCAGTTCTATCTCCGGAACACCGAAGTGATCTGAAATGAGCTTGCAAATTCTGCATGACAGGGACCAATCTGCTTGTTTCAAATGATGCCGCTCAGGGCATCTGACACCACATTGAATTTCCTCCAATATGAACTGCTGAGATCGACAAAAGGTGAACTTCTGACCACAGCATGATCTTTGAACAAAGGCTTTCTAATTTATTGATCTTGTACCTCCCTGTATGTTCAAATATGCCCCTGTCGTTCGATTGGCTGAACGAATTTGAATATGTTGATCTTGATAAGAAACTGAAATGCCAAGCGCGCCATCCATATGGCCTTTAATTCCCTGAAGTTCGAGGAATTTCTCATATCTTTCTCTTGCCAACACCCCTGCTTACTTATGTCTCCCAGATGGGCTCCCCAGCCCAGTGCAGAGGCGTCTGTTATTATAGTGAAGGATTTCATCCGGAATGAAAGACCTGCGTGCAGGAATCGAGAAGAGGTCCACCATTGCAGACTTCTCAAAGTTAGATTGTTGAACCTCATAAGCCCCTCTAGGTCGAGTTCCCCCAACCGACTGCCGGGATTGAGGCCGTAAACCGACCCAGTAAGCACAAGGCTTCTCTGATCGAAAACACACCTTTTTCTCTGAGATTCTGGATTAAACGCTTGATCTTTAGTTCTTCTCTTCTGGTAGGAATAACTTCATAGCGATAGAATCCAAAATTAGACCCAAGAACTGGATCCTTTGAACTGGCACTAGTACCTATTTGTTGAAAGTTATTAGCCAGCCCTGATTTTCCAGCGACTTTATAGCTGTCCCCAGGTCTAACTGTAGCTGATCCTGGGACTCCGCAATCAACAGCCAGTCGTCCAAAATAAGGAATGACAGCGATGCCCATACCTCTTAGAAAAGCTGAGAAGACAACCAGAAGCTTTGTGAATACCCTGGGCGCTGATGACAGGCCGAAAGGCAGTGCTCTAAATTGGTAATGTCTGGTTACCGATTGGCAGCACACAGCAAACCTTAGAAGACTATTGCTGGATTCTGCTATGGGTACATGAAGATAGGCTCCTTTTAAATCCAGGGACGCAAACCACCTTCTGGATGAATAACCAGAGTAGCTGATTTATTGTTTCCATTTTTTTTATTTTTTTTTATAATCCGCCTGTTTACGGCTTTTAGGTCTAAAATGGGTCTGAACGATCCATCTGGTTTTAGCACCAAGAAAAATCATGAATAGGTGCCTTGATGTCTTTCCTTTAGAGGAACTTCTTCCACCACTCTTTTTGTAACAGACTTGATACTTCTCGCATCAGGGAGAGTTCCATATCTAGAGAATGAACCTCGGAACATAGAAACATTTTCTTTGGGCTTTGTGATAATTCTAGAGCGTATCCCTGCTTTATCACTGCGAGTGCCCAGCGATCTGATGTTGTCTTTTTCCAGTGATCTGGGAAGTGACTCAACCTTCCTCCCACAGGCCTGGCGTCCTATAATAAAAGGCTCTTCTAGCTAAAGTTTTTGGGCCTTGGCCACGGATGCCCCCGCAATCAAAGCTTTAGCTTGGGCTGAAGAAGAGATGAACAACTTTTTTAAGGAGGAGTCCATGCGTTTTTCCATGACATCCTTCAGCCCGCTTGAACCTCCAATCGGCAATGTAGACTTCTTACCTATTTGAGCAATAGGAGCGTCCACTACAGGGACTGTATCCAGCTTACGGTCTTGTTCCGCTTCTATGGAAAAGAGAGTTTTAAAAATGTTTAGAAATAAACGGCTTGTGACTTGGGAATTTCCATACTTTTAAAATCAACTCCTTAATCTGTGGGTGAAAAGGAAACATTTTGGACTTTATCCCTGTTTCCTCAATTTCAAAAATGCACTGCACTTCTTTAATCAATTTCCCATGATCTCAGTCTTTTCTTAGCATATTTTACAATCTGTAATGCTGCCAACTGCATATCCACAACTGTTTGCTGCATACTTTGTTGCAACCAGCTGAGAAAGTGGACATATCTGTTCTTATTGCTTACTCTGAAGCTTCTTTGAACACAATGAGCAAAGTTTCTTTTTACAACCATCTGGCATAGGATGGCCACTAACAGAGCACATTAAATGCATGGCTTTAGATGTACATTTCCCCTTCTCAGCAACTTAATCCAAATTTTCAGGATTACATACTGGGAACAGAAAACAAGAAAGGGAAAATAAACCAATTTTGCTCCTTAAAGATTCAGGCTAGAACCATTTAAATAAAAACTTAATCAGTCTTACCTTAAATGGCCTGAGAGTGTGTTGGAGGGCAGGTGAGAAACACACTTTGCAACCGTTCTGAGAGCTCCTGGCAAACAGAGGTTGCTGCTGGTAATGCTCCTTTTAAGTCCTGTAACCAAACAAAAACGCCAAGTTCAAATTTGGCGCCTGAATCAGGTTCGCATTGCGCATGTGCATAGCGCTCTGCGACTCCCTGGTGGAACGCAACGCAACCTGTGCGTGCGTTCCACCGACAGGACCTCCCAGCCGACGCACGCCTGCGTCCTTCGTCAGACCGGCACCTGGCACGGCAAGAGACGGCATAATAAATTCTCAGGGACCACGCCGTTTGGCGTGTTAAACGCTACTTACCCGGACATCAAGGAAGCAGAGCCTCCCGAGCCTCAGCCCTTCTCACCTGCTTCCTGGAGAACCTCCTGTCTAACCTCCCCTGCCGAAGGCAGGCAAAGAACTGGGTATGATCAGGAGGAGCTGCTACTTATTGGAAAGGAGGTAATTAGGGGAGGGTTTAAATGTTTGGAGATTTGCCTGCCTGTTTTTTCCCCTCCAGATTGGATATCCCTGTGGTATAAGCACTGCCTCTAATCTGAAAGGAAAAAAAGATTTTATACTATTGGAGCCCTTGGTCTCCTACGCATTTTCTTTTTAGACCATTGCATATTTACATATACACCCTGGTTCCTTTAGGAGAGCGGCACTTGACTTATTGTTACTCCATTTAGTGGATGATGAGGGATTATTAAAAATCTTTATTGTACTTGTATTGAATTATTGCACTAACTCCATTTTAACTTTATACTGTGACAATCCTCCATTTTGTCCTCCTAACCGGACTTCTTCAATCCTCCATTTTGTCCTCATAACCTAACTTGTTCATTTTAAAACTACCTTACATGACAGAATTTCCCAGCACATCTAATACAATAGACAAAGACTGTATTTTCTATAAAGACATGATTAACACAGGAATTGCTGACTTTTCCTTAACTTGCAACAAAGTATAATTTGAAGGCCATGAGAACACAGTAGTAATGAAATGTTCTATTCATAAGAGACCTTGCACCTGGCCACGAGGCCTGAGATCACCGACCGTGTAAAATGACGCTCAAGACCCCCTTGTCCCCACCCGTGTCCAGAACAATCCCACCTCTTGGTGGGTGGGCACGGGACTAACCACTTAGTTTTTGAGCCAATTAATAATATTGATAGGAGGACACTAATCCCGACACTTAACAATTAATCCAATTAATGATGTTTATTTGCTGATATTCTAATAATCAATGATGACGTAAAATGCCTCTTAAAAGGGCCTGCGCGCCCACTTTTTAATCACTTGCCAATAAATTTTCTCGAAGTTATTTTAACCTGAACCTTGTGTGTCAGACTTAATTACTTCAGCGTATATACGCAATTCAATTTTACTAATTTGGACAGGAACAGATAGACATTTAAACATTTTGGTTTACTGCTAAAAAGTACCATAACAACTTGGCGCCCAACGTGGGGCATCGGGCTATGTCCGGCCGGTGAGCCGTCCTAAGGAAGACAAGGGTGGACGGAGGAATCCGGGGGGGAAGGAAAGGAGATTGATCACCTCCAGGTACACGGTAGAGACTTCTGCAGAGCCACCGGTATGTTCCGGCCCCTTTGATTGACCCGTCCACGTGACTGCTTCCCGGGAGGACATCAAAGACAGGTAATATCTTGCCCGGTGCCTCGTTACTCACTTGTTTACCTGCATTTTAGTCTATCTGTTGCCTGGGTGTGTTTGTATTGGCCTATTTTAGCTTAGGTGCCCGGGCTGAGTGTCTGTTTGCTTGTTTTCCCCTTTTTGGGATAAAGGGGGGTGGACCTGAGGGGACTTGCCTGGGTCTTCAGTATATCTGTCTGTTTGTATTTTACCCCTTTTGGGATAAAGGGGGGTGGACCTGAGGGGATTTACCTGGGTCTTCTGTTGCCTGTTTTACCCCTTTTAGGAACCACGGTGCTGTGGTTGTAGGGAAAAAGGGGGGTTGACCTGTGGATGTGTTCCTGGGGGTCATCTTTTCCTGTTTAACTCTTTTAGGAGCCTCGTGGCTGGGGCTGTAGGGAAAAAGAGGAGTGTTGGATCTGTGGAGATTGTGTAGACTCATAGTTTCCTGGGGATCCTTCTTGTGTCACTTTGATAGCCTAGCTAGCTTCTCTGTGCACGTTACTCTGCTTGCAGAGTGGTGGTACCCTCCAGCTTTGAGCGCTGAGCTGGAGCCATTCCAATTTTTATTTTGTGGTGTGTGAATTCGGGCAGGCATTGCTGTCTTCATCACCACGGAGTAGTGAGACTTATAAAGTGGGTTTTTATAGGGGCACTACAAGGGTGAGGGTAGCGCAGACACTATTAGTGGGCTGCTGTGACGAGGGAGGCATATGGATTTCGGACCGGTGTTAGCTGTTATCCTTGGCCGTTGGTAGTAAGATACTACGGGATTGAGGGAGGTGACTTTGGAGTAAGCACACGAGTAAAGGAAAGGAATTACTGTTGATTTCATTTGAACTGTGATGCATGCACTGTATTTCAACTGTATTGTTGTCTTGTTTGTTTAATAGGAGTCTCATGAACTCCGGTGTCTGTCTCTAAGGATTTTTTTCCTTGCCTTTCATCTTTTCTACACTTTCTATATTATTATACTATCCACTCCCATTTCTCTTAAAAGAGAAGTGATTGGTCACACACTTCTCACCTCGCTCCAATCCGCGTCTACCACCCCGGGTAGGCGGATTCAGTGACTAGTCTACGTTTTGGGAAGACGCACCTGAGAAAGTCCCACGGTTCTCGGGTGGCAGTCGAGCATTGTAGACGTTCTTGTTCAGTTTTCCCTCTCTCTCTCTATATCTAGGACGCTGGTATAGGGGTAAAGGGACTATGGGACAGGATTTAGGTAAGCCCAGTAAGGGCTGGTTAGCATGTGATTTGGTAGAAAACAGAGAGGGTGAGGGGATGGTTAAAGGTGTTGAAAAGATTGCAAAAGTATGTAAAATTGCTGTACCGACATGTGGAAGATTGCAACCAGAAAGTTGGCGCAAGTTACTGGCAGAAATGAAAGGCAAGCTTACAGATAATGATTTATTAAAGACTGCTGAAGCATGGTATAGAGTAGCGAAGGCTATTCAGTTAGAAGGTTGGGTTGAGGAAGAGATAAATCACAAAGGTGTGAAATTGTTTGTGTATCATAAGAATTGTGTTGCTGGGGTTTACCCTCAGCCAGCGCCCCAAAATGGCGCCCAGGGGATGTCTATCCCCAATGTTCAGTCAGCAGTAGGTGATAGCCAGCTGACCATGTTCCCCACTCCCAATCCTCCCGAATCCCATCCTATCACCTCCCCTGTCTGCCCGGTCCTGAATTCTGATGGATCTTTCTTTACCCCTTCCCCGTCTCTAACAGTCCCATCATCCTCATCTATCCCCACGCTACCTTCCATGCCTAATCCTAACATTTCATCTGCCATTTCCTCCCTGCAATCCCTCTCCGTAGCTAATCCCCTCCCATCAGCATCTGACCAACTAACTACCCCTCCCTCCCTTGCTCTGACTCCTCCTTCTGCACCCATCCCTACCAATCCCGTCCTGTCTCCTCCCATAACCAGCTCCACCCCAGTCCAATACCCTACCTCCTTAAATGTACCTACCCACCCTACTCTTCTGCCCTCCCCTGCCTGGCCCTACCCCTTCCCATATCCTATGGCCCTGCCCTACCCCGGTTACCCTCCCTTTCCCCAAGCCACTCCCCAGGTTCCGGTCATGCCCAGTCCGGCTCAGTCTGCCCCGGAAGTGCCCATATCAAACATGGCCGCCACTTCTTCCCTTAATCCTAATGCAACTCCTTTTCCCGCCTCCAATATGGCGGCCCCCAGTTCAGCCCTGATGCCGGTAATCCCCGGTGACTACCTGTCCCCAGGTTATGACTCGCTAGCCACCCCTGCATCTGGGGCTCTTTCCCATCCCCCGATCCTTTCACCTCACGCGGGCCCTGCACCACGTAAGAGAGCCAATATCATAGAATTCGATGACGAAGAGGAGGACAGGGTATCCCATGTCTCATCGGAGGTTGCTGCGGGAGCCTCAGCCCATCGTTCTATCGATGACCCCTTCGGCCACAAGGGTCGGGGAGAACGGGCCCCTCCTAAGTATGTTGCGTTCAACCCCACTCAAGCTAGTGCTCTAATGAAATCACTCCCTGACCCAGAAAAGCAGCCTATGCCCTTTTACCGAGGGATAGTTATAATTCAAAAGACTTATTCCGCCGCATGGCGTGATCTACTCAGCATTTGTGCTATTAAAGCAGGGGATGCATATTGGCCAAGCATGGCCCGTCACCTCAGTACAGATCTGCTTTCCAGTGATGTTGATTACCCCTCCGGGGTAACCTTTTGCACCCAATTAAGAGAATGGGCTAAGGACAAACTTGCAGATCAGGCTGCTGGCCTTACTGATGTTATACAAGATAAAGGAGAATCAGTGGAAAGGTTTCATGCAAGACTGTATCAAATGTTTACAGATTTGGGGTTTGACCTTACTGACAAGATTCATTCACAAATGCTGTCCGGTGCGTCTGTCCAAGGTGTTAAAGACTCTATACGCAAGGGAATTATTGCTGCACGCCCTGAATATAAGGTTGTTCCCCTGGATACCCTGCTTTTAGTTGCTAGGGGCCTAGAATCTGCCCAGACCCCCAGAAGGCCAAGCTCTGCTCCTCTTATGGTATCACGCAGTACCCCTGTTCCCAGGGGCACCAGACCAGAGGATGGTTTCTGCTTTAATTGCAAGGCTAAAGGGCATTTTAAAAATGATTGCCCGGAACCCAAAAGAGAGCCAAGAAAGCCATCCAGGCCTGCCCCGGCCACTAAGGCCGAAAAAGAGGTTCCAATAGTTGAGGAACCCGATGAATAGGAAATTGGCAAGCCTGTGTCTGTGACCCCTGTCATGGCAGTGTCTACAGGGGATAAAGGGGGGCCACTTGCCACAGTGACTTTGCCCATTGAAGGCCACCCTACCACATTCCTTGTTGACACAGGTGCAGCCCGTAGTGTTCTGCGAGAACAGGACCTGCCAGACCCATCTTTTCTGTCAAATATTGATGTCTCTTGTGTTGGAGTGGATGGCCAGCCGAGACATAGCCCTCTAACAACTCCACTACGAGTTGGTTCTAGCCTGCTTGCTCGCTTTGTAGTATCCTCCACATGCCCAATTAACCTGTTAGGTGCTGATGTTCTCTCACGCCTGCAAGCATCCATCACTTTCACCCCGGATGGGCAGGTAGAAATGTCCACACCTCTATCTGAATCAGACACCTCAGCCTTGTGCTCCTTGCCTCTGATGCTGCATTTAGAAAAGCCCCGTGAGAAAGCAGCAGAATTAAGGTCCAATTTCCCAGAGGTATTAAAAACACAGGTGCCCGCCAAGTTATGGTCCTCAGGCCCAGAGGACATAGGTCACCTAAATGTTCCCCCTGTGGTGGTAAAGCTTATTCCAGGAGCTAAGTTACCAAGAAAGCCACAATATCCATTAAAACCAGCACAGGCTGCTGCCATTTCTATCCACATCAATGCACTCTTGGAGAAGGGTGCCCTGGTAAAATGTAAATCTGAATGCAACACCCCATTATTCCCTGTGAAAAAGAAAACTCCAAAAGGTGAGCCAGAGAAGTACAGGATGGTTCAGGATCTCCGTGCTGTCAATGAAGCTACCGTCCTGGACACCCCTCTTGTACCAAATCCCCATACTCTGCTCTCTGGAGTCCCACCATCTGCAAAATTTTTCACAGTCATTGACCTAGCCAATGCCTTTTTCAGTGTTCCACTGGACCCATCCTGCCAATACCTGTTTGCTTTCACCCATGAGATGCAACAGTATACCTGGACTGTCATGCCCCAAGGGGCACAAAATTCTCCAAGTCAATTTGCAAAGGCCATGGCCACCATCCTTGACCCATGGCAAGCCGAGCACCCAGAAGTTGTTCTGCTCCAGTATGTGGATGATTTGTTGCTCTGTGGAGATGATATACCCACTACTGAAAATTGCTCAATTAGTCTCCTTTGCTATTTGGCAGAACAAGGATGTAAAGCTTCGCTCATCAAGCTCCAATTCTGCCAACCTTCAGTAATTTTCCTTGGACATTGCCTATCTCAAGGTACCAGACATCTTACTCGGGACCGGGTAAGAGCTGTACTGGACATTCCACCTCCAAGGACTTCAAAGTCTCTTCATGCCTTCCTAGGCCTCATTTCCTACTGCAGAGCATGGATCCCAGAAGCCTCTCTGCTTATGCAACCTCTCTATGATGCTCTTAAGTCTGACCCATTCTGTTTGACCAATGAAGCTCTGGACAATTTCAATGCTCTAAAACGTGCCATTGCTTCTGCTCCTGCCTTGGGCCTACCTGACTACTCCAAACCTTTCAAATTATTTGTCTCTGAAAGACAAGGCCATGCAACAGGAGTTCTCACCCAAACTAATGACTTAAAAGGCCGCCAGAGGCCTATTGGATATTTCTCATGTCAACTGGACATTGTGGCCAGAGGGACTCCTTCCTGTCTCAGGGCTGTTTTTGCTGCAAGAGAGCTCATAGAAAGAACCTCAGACCTGGTCCTTGGCCACCCTCTGGTTGTTTTGGCCCCTCATGACATTTCTGCCATCATCAACCAAGTCCAACTCAAGCACGTGTCTCCAGCCAGACACCTACGCCTGCAGTGCCATCTTCTTCTGCCTGACAACATTTCCATCCAAAGATGTCAAGTTCTTAACCCGTCCACTCTTCTTCCACTCCCTGAGGGGGGTATCTATTATGGATTTATCACAGATGAAACCTACATTTATCTGCTCTGTGGATGTATCAAGAAAGTCATGCATCCACATTTGACATTTTATGAAGATGAGACACCTCTTTGTGAAGGCCCGGATTATGCCTTCTGTACCATGTGGTACAAGCCGAACATTACTCCTGAACCTTGCTATGAAGATGAGCTTTACCACTGGACTGATGTAAAGCTCACTGCTCAAGATTTCTATTGTGACTCTGAAGGCAATAGCATGGTCTTGGTCCAACTACCTCAACAACTCAACTACCTCT
The DNA here is from genome assembly GCF_036172605.1 of Pelobates fuscus. Lineage (NCBI taxonomy): Eukaryota > Metazoa > Chordata > Amphibia > Anura > Pelobatidae > Pelobates > Pelobates fuscus. The sequence goes on along the minus strand of NC_086326.1, from coordinate 29,034,034 downwards.
ACCGCCATTGGGATACTGCTATCCCACATATTCCTGTTACCAAATTGAAGACAAGGTCATGGAATGATCTTGGGCCCATGGCGAAGCTATGGGCCACCATGGATGAAGAACAGCTACAGGAAAATGGTATTGTCAAATACTCAACAACTGACCTTCTGGAAGCATGGCCACGCCACTTCCTAGAAAAAGAATTTCAAGATCTGCTCATAATGAATGATTATGACCCAGAAACACCTCATGACTGTTTCGAACAGATGAAAATGGAAACAGTGCACTTACCAACTGTACATGAGAATCCATTACCAGATCCAGATTTTACCCTGTTTGTGGACGGTTCAAGATATGCTGATGAAGAAGGAAGATACCATACAGGATATGCCGTAACCACAACAGATGAAGTTATTAAATCATCATCTTTACCACCAGCAATGTCTGCGCAAGAAGCTGAATTACAGGCTCTTCAGCATGCAAAATTTCCGAAGGAAAACGTGCCAACATCTATACAGATTCAAGATATGCTCTGGGTGTGGCACATGACTTCGGCCTAATTTGGAAGACAAGAGGATTTCTTACCACCGCCGGTACACCAGTCAAACACAGCACTGCAATCAAGGAGCTAATGGATGCCCTCCTACTCCCTAAAGAAGTGGCCGTTTTGAAAGTCAAGGCCCATGGGAAATTGGATACAGATGAAGCAAAGGGCAACCATTTAGCTGATCAGGCTGCTAAGCTAGCGGCCAGGGATCTGCAGGAAGTGGATGAAGAAGTGTCCGAACAAGAAGAAGAAGAAGAAGTCCCTATTTTTGCTCTGCAAACTCTTCCTACTGATTTGCGAATTTTGCGAGAACAGCAAGCTGCAGTCACTCCTGAAGAAATCCAGAAATGGAAAAAGAAAGGAGCTGTCCAAAAGGACGGAGTATATTACAACAACTTAAAATTTTGTCTTCCCAAAAATTTATATCCAGCAGTTGTCCAATGGGCACATGGGCCTGCACACCTGTCAAAGGAATTGATGGCCGCCCTCATACAGAAGTATTATGAAGCACCCGGAATCACAACATTGATCAGCAGCTTCTGTAAGGCCTGTGTCATTTGTGCAAAATGCAATCCAGGAAGACCAATCAAGGTGCCTGCAAAACACCTGGCAAAGCCCATGTACCCCTTCCAGCGAATTCAAATTGACCACATCCAAATGCCCAAGAGTGGGCCCCATGAATATGCACTAGTAATAGTGGACATGTTCTCAGGATGGCCAGAGGCCTACCCAGTGGCCAATATCACTGCAAAAACAACCGCAAGACGCCTACTTACAGAGATAGTATGTAGGTTCGGACTCCCAGAAGTCATTGAAAGTGATCAAGGCCCAGCTTTCACAGCAACAGTGACTAAAGAAATTTGGACTGCTCTAGGGGTGACTCTAGCCTTCCACACCCCTTACCACCCACAAAGTAGTGGTAAAGTAGAGCGCATGAATGGCACTCTAAAAGCCAGAATGTTAAAAATGTCACAAGAAACAAAAATGCCCTGGCCAGAAAGCCTGTCAATAGCTTTATTTAGTGTTAGGCACACACCTAGAGGGAAGCATTCACTGTCCCCATATGAGATTCTATTTGGGACAGCACCCAGACTAGGTTGTTATTATCCGCAGCAGTTACAGCTCCAATCAGATGTTTTAGTAGACTATGTAACTGAACTTTCAAGTGCCTTAAACAAAATACATGCCCAAGTTTTCTCTTCAATTCCAGATCCCGAATTGGATACAGGTACCCATAACCTGCTTCCCGGAGATTGGGTTCTGGTCAAGAAGTTTGTGCGGAAAAATACCCTGGAACCAAGATTTGACGGTCCATTCCAAGTTCTCCTGATTACCGCAACCTCCGTCAAACTGGCCGGTAGGCCAAATTGGATCCACGCTTCCCACTGCAAGAAGTCCCCTGCCCCAGAGGAAGCAGATACCGCACAAGTATGTACCTCTGGTACACCTTCTCCTTAATTAGCCTCATAAAGGCCCAGCAAGTAGCCATCACCAAAGATATTAGTGGGTATACCTTCTGGTACAATTCATCATGCACCCATGTGGCTACTTACACCTTTGACTACTGTGATATTGTAGAATGCCCATTTCCCACATCACAAATCCAGAGTATCTATAGAGATATCCCTCATTCAAAAGACCCATATGTTTGTGTAGTTGACAAGCAATGGGGGCACAATTGTAACCATTGGGGGGCGGCGGGATGGAATGCCGGACCTGCCTGGGGTTACAAGCCAAAAAGTGCCTTATCTAAAGTAGATGATCATGGTAGATCCCTTCTCCAGAGAATGACTTTGAGAAAGCCTGGGGGGGGTACACCAATGAAATTAATCCTTAACATTGAGCATCCAAGCCCAACAGATGCAGACCAGTATGTGATGGGAATGTATTGGAAAAAGGGTTCCTACCGTAAATTAGGGCATTTCTACCTCAAAGATATGTGTAACTCTTCTGAGTGGCAAGGGGCCACCCATATGGTCCCTAACCCATTAAAACCTCATATCCAGACCTTTCAAGACATGATGGCCATTGCTAACCCCACCTTTGAAGATACCATGGCCACTGAAACAGGTTTTAATGATGTAAATTTATGGTTAGAATGGATGAAATATAATGCTAATAAGCATAATAAGACCGCATGCTATGTGTGTGGCAGTGCCCGGCCTCACCTGGGTACTGTACCTCTAATCCTGCCAGTAGATGTAGAGGAATGTGTTTTAAGCCTTTTTGCCTATCACTATAATTTTAACAGGTCCATATGTATTGCATGGACAAAGGAGTATCCTCTCCTAACCAAGGATGTCAAACCCCCAGATGGTATTACCGTGTATAAAGGTAATTACACTTGTTATGCTAATTATGATGGAATTGGTAAATTCTTGGGTAACTTCTCTAAGGGGTATTGTGCTACCTACAGAAATGTCTCTATGAACTTGTTGCAGTTTCACACCAGGTCATTAGGGGATATTTACTGGTTGTGTGGGGATTTACAGCTAAGATCCAGAATGGACAAAGAGTGGTGGGGGGAGTGTACTCTGGCTAAAGCCATTATGCCTATACAGATCATCTCTGACACACACCTCGTCACCCATGAGTCCAGGCACACTAAGGTTAAGCGTGACGCCCCAGTGAAAGGAAGTTTTGATCCTCATGTGTATATTGATGCCATTGGAGTGCCTAGGGGGGTGCCCAATGAGTTTAAAGCAAGAGATGAAGTTGCTGCAGGATTTGAATCACTTTTTGCCATAGTTACCACAAACAAGAATTTAAATTGGATAAATTACATTTATTATAATCAACAGCGTTTTGTTAATTATACCAGAGACGCCCTCCAGGGGTTGGCCGAACAGTTGCAGGCCACATCCCAAATGGCTTTCCAGAATAGAATGGCCCTAGATATGATCTTAGCCGAAAAAGGAGGGGTTTGTAAAATTTTGCCCGACACCATGACATGTTGTACCTATATCCCAGAAAACACAGGCCCTAATGGTAAAGTTACATTAGCCATAGAGAAATTGAATGACCTGTCTGAAGAGTTAAAAAGGAATTCTGGGATAAAAGATCCCTGGGAAAGATGGTTTGGTTGGATGACAGGATGGCAAAAGGCTTTAATGCATATTGGTATGGCTATACTAATTTTTCTTTTTTATCTTTGCTCTTCTCTTTTGTTGTATCCTCCCATGTCTGAGAAAATCCCTCATGAAGACTGTTGACCAAGCGGCACCCACTTTCACCCATCTCGAAGTTGATGACCAAGATTTCCAAGACATCAACTCACCCTGTCTGCCGCTGCAAACAATCCCTTTTGTTGATAAAGTGCAGGAATTCTAGGAAGGGACTAGCTTAGGGACAGCATCTGTCAGTGAATGGTAAAGGCCCCGTGTGGAGAAGTGGTGGGTTAGCTGCCATGGGACACCCATGGGTGTGAAGTGTTCGAGAGCCATACTGACGGATGAGTTAGCCTATCAGGGTCAGATCTAGGGACAGTCTTGCACTTTGCATTAACACCTAGCTAGCGGCCACGGGGTTTCTGTGCCTTTGGGTTAACACGTCTTCCCGATACTAACTTAATAAAGTTTTTATCTCTTAGAATCTAACATTTCATAGGGGGGACTGATGTGGGATTATTAAAAATCTTTATTGTACTTGTATTGAATTATTGCACTAACTCCATTTTAACTTTATACTGTGACAATCCTCCATTTTGTCCTCCTAACCTGACTTCTTCAATCCTCCATTTTGTCCTCATAACCTAACTTGTTCATTTTAAAACTACCTTACATGACAGAATTTCCCAGCACATCTAATACAATAGACAAAGACTGTATTTTCTATAAAGACATGATTAACACAGGAATTGCTGACTTTTCCTTAACTTGCAACATAGTATAATTTGAAGGCCATGAGAACACAGTAGTAATGAAATGTTCTATTCATAAGAGACCTTGCACCTGGCCACGAGGCCTGAGATCACCGACTGTGTAAAATGACGCTCAAGACCCCCTTGTCCCCACCCGTGTCCAGAACAATCCCACCTCTTGGTGGGTGGGCACGGGACTAACCACTTAGTTTTTGAGCCAATTAATAATATTGATAGGAGGACACTAATCCCGACACTTAACAATTAATCCAATTAATGATGTTTATTTGCTGATATTCTAATAATCAATGATGACGTAAAATGCCTCTTAAAAGGGCCTGCGCGCCCACTTTTTAATCACTTGCCAATACATTTTCTCGAAGTTATTTTAACCTGAACCTTGTGTGTCAGACTTAATTACTTCAGCGTATATACGCAATTCAATTTTACTAATTTGGACAGGAACAGATAGACATTTAAACATTTTGGTTTACTGCTAAAAAGTACCATAACAGTGGACTTGCCCCACAGTTCATTTGAGCATGGAGATTTACACTGGCTCTTAAATAAGTTTATACACACATTTAAATGTATCTTAATAAACCAATGACTGATATTCACACTGACTGAAATACACCCATACAGTGAAGAAAAAAAGTATTTCACCCCTTGCTGATTTTGAACGTTTGCCCACTGACAAAGAAATCATCAGTCTATAATTTGAATGATACGGTAGGTGTATTTTAACAGTGACAGAATAACAACCCCCGCAAAATAAACGCATGTCAAAAAAGTTATAAATTGATTTGCATGTCAGTAAGAGAAAAAAATATTTGATCCCCTATCAATCAGCAAGATTTCTGGCTCCCATTTATACAGGTAACGAGCTGAAATTAGGAGCACTCTCTTAAAGGGAGCAATCAATCAGATTCCAAACTCTCGACCATGGCCAAGACCAAAGAGCTCTCCAAGGATGTCAGGGACAAGATTGTAGACCTACACAAGGCTGGAATAGGCTACAAGGCCATCGCCAAGCAGCCACTCAATGACATACAGACACTTACTGACAGACACACACAGACACTTACTGACAGACATACACGCAGACACTTACTGACAGACATACACGCACACACTTACTGACAGACATACACGCACACACTTACTGACAGACATACACGCACACACTTACTGACAGACATACACGCACACACTCACTGACAGACATACACGCACACACTCACTGACAGACATACACGCACTCACTCACTGACAGACACACTCACTGACAGACACACTCACTGACAGACACACTCACTGACAGACACACTCACTGACAGACACATTCACTGACAGACACACTCACTGACAGACACACTCACTGACAGACACACTCACTGACAGACACACTCACTGACAGACACACTCACTGACAGACACACACAGCTGTTATAGAAGAATAAGACACATTGTCCATTTGTGGGCTACAAAAAACAAACAAACAAACAAAAAACAAAAAACAAAAAACCACGACATGTAGGGTGTAAAGGATAAAATTATGGAGGTGCACAAAATTGAATGCTCTTTCAATTTCATAGTCTAACCTAAAAACTAATCGCATCCCTATATAGTTTCTGTCATAAAACTCCAGATGTATCTACATCACTGAATTCAGAGGTCTCATTGACCCCCTTTTATTATGTTAACCTGAACATGTAAATTTTATATTTAAAAAGAAAAAAGCTAGTTTATGTTTTGGCAAACTATAGTGTGTGTGTTTAATAAAGTTGTGTTATTCAAATGGCTATGCCCAAGTGGTTAAACACACAGATGTAGTTTATAGAGCACTAGAAGTTGCTTCTTTCCAGACTCCGCCCCTCACAAATACTGTCAGCCAATCACAGCCGGGCGCAGCGCTGGTGAGGACGCAAACTGCGCCGTGATTGGTTACTTTCTCGGATTTTTTTGGCGGGAAGAACTGCAGGACTCTGTGCCCACGGTAAAGGGGTGGAAGCAGTGTGTGGCCGCACCGTGGGCACCGGCAGGCAGAGCCGTCCATTCCTGGCATTTAGCGGGTACGAGCGCTGCACATTGTTATCTGAAGGCTGTCAGGTGTCCTAGCTGGGAAGTGGCCTCAGCTGCTGCAGAACCTCTTTAATGGGCAGGTCAATATCTGCTCCCTGTAACCACCCCCTGCCCCCACCCTTCCCTAGTCATTGGCTAATGGGAAGGAATGTGTACTAACAATGACTAACCCGTATATGTACAGAGCTGTTGTGTAAATTGTCTGTACAAATATCTTTTATTATAACTTTACAGAGATAATGTTGGTATTAAATGTCTACATCCAGCATCTTTACATTTGAGGATAAGCACATAAAGAGTGCTGCCCAGCAGTGTGTGCATATTAGAGGTTGCACGTAGGAAAAAACATCCATTCATTAGTGAAAAATGAGTAATCTGCAATTCCACCAACCCCCTCCCCCCCCCCCCCCCCCCCCTTTTATATAATTTTTATTTTATTCATAAAAAAAAGTAAAACGTCTAAATGCAAGTGGTAGTGGTCACGGCAAGGGTGCATAAGTTATTATTACACTGTGGAATATTGCTATTTAATATAACTTGTGTAGTGCATCAATAATTTGACTCCTGGGTAGAGGACAAATGGCAGAGAGAAATTGCTCATTTGATCAAAAGGAGCTTCTGCAAGGTGTGAAAAGGAATGCCCTATTTGATCTATCAAAGGTCCTGCAAGGTAAGACATTTTACACTTGAGCTGCCTATATGTCTAGTTTCAATGTAAACTAACTGACTTTGACCATATGGCACAAACTCAATTAGTTCAATCCTTTCAATATGGTAATGGTACTAGTTTCATGAAGTGATCTTTAACCCTTTCACCACCACAACTGTGTCACGCACACTCTTGGAGTAGAGTGCGTTTGTGACCGTAGTCTGTGCAACATAGCCACTTACAGCACTTTGTCGCATTTATGGTGACAGGAGGTCCTATGGTACTAAGGAGTTTGAGGTTTGACACTTACTTGGCTCCCCTGGGTGATATAGTCCTTACAGGCTTCTGAGATATTGCTAAAGTGGAAGTTCCCATTCTGCTTTAGCAATATTAAAGAAATGCTCCAAGCTCCGTAACACTACAGTGAGCTTTAGTTGTTCTGGTGCCGGGTATTCCCTGGCATCCTTGTTTTAGAATGGTCTGTTTTCTTACCTGAGGTCTGCCAGGCTTCTCCCTCTGCTGTAGCCTACAGGAGAGCTAGGAGCTTCTGTTGGCTCTCTTGTGCTAATGTGTGCAGGGCCGGCTAATTGGCTGAGAGCATCAGCTGATTGCTCTCTGCTAAAGTGCCTTGCAGCACCGGGCTTAATTGAGAGCCTGTCATGCAGTTTGACTACTTACATTGGGAGGTGTCAGGGCACCCCTGGCATCATTACCACTACAGTCCGCTGTAGTTTTTATGATAGTTGGAGTGTTACTTTAAAGGAACCCCATAGTGTTAGGTGACTTCCCCTAACAGCCAATAAAATGCTTTCCCTTCACAGGGAAGTATTGGGAGGCTAGTGTGCATGGACAGCAATGCACTGCCCAACCAAGTGCTTCGATTGAGAATAGAACCTCAAGTGGCAGCCAGGAAGACAGCCACCAGAGGTGTGTTTAACCCTGTAATGAAAACATTGCTGTTCCTACAAAATGGAAATGACAAACATACGCGTCTTGAAGGCAGGGTGGAGTCTACGGCTTTCAATGCCAAAAAAGAACAGAACATAACCGCAATGTAGCTCAGATCAGCATCTTTATGTGCCCAAGTCATGTTGAATAGTTGGGCTGCTAAATGAATACAGGAAGGTAGGTATTTCAATGAAATTCCAACACAGTCAAAATTAGTATTTCATGAAGATTCTATATTAAATACTGATATATATAAAAAAAAAAAAATATATATATATATATATATATATATTTTTTTTTTTATTATTATTTTTTTTTTTGGGGGGGGGGGGGTTGTGGTTGGGGGAGGTGATCTACTTTAATTATTTTGTATGTAGGTACTTGCTCAGTCTAATAGGTTATTCCTTTGTCATTTAACCATTTTCACAAAATACAGAAACATATGAAATTTGCTAATTTTCTAATAACCTTTTCTTTGCAGTGAGAAACTCAAGCTTATATGTGTAACATGGAAGCACACTACACACATCATGCATCTCTGTGTACAACTAAGCAATATCCAGGGTCACCGGATCCTCAGAACAACGTAGTAGGAAACCAGGTATGCATGGAGTTATGGTGCTTAATAAAGTGCTGCTACTTATGGGAGACATGAGAATTACATGTTTTTCACATGACACATTTTCTATTCAGTTTTGCATTTTCTAGTTATTTTTTGCGCTCTCCTTCTCTATATCTCTCTCATTGGGGGCACCATATGTTGCATCACACTTGTTACATTTGTGTATTCTGCATTGATTCACCATAATAAAATTGGGTGACCTTTCATACCCTAAATGCACATTTAGTTATTATTTTTTGCTCTGGGACACTATAGGCACCCAGAACACTTTGCCTCATTGTCCCAGTGTCCCTGTCCCCTTAAGCCTGGCATTGGGGGAGGAGGATCACAAGGCAAGTGTAAAAATATATATATTTTTTTTAACCTTTATTTGCCATTTGTGGGAAGGTGGCAGAGGCCACTATATCTACACATCTTAAAGGAACACTATAGTCACCTAAATTACTTTAGCTAAATAAAGCAGTTTTAGTGTATAGATCATTCCCCTGCAATTTCACTGCTCAATTCACTGTCATTTAGGAGTTAAATCACTTTGTTTCTGTTTATGCAGCCCTAGCCACACCTCCCTTGGCTATGATTGACAGAGCCTGCATGAAAAAAAACTGGTTTCACTTTCAAACAGATGTCATTTACCTTAAATAATTGTATCTCAATCTCTAAATTGAACTTTAATCACATACAGGAGGCTCTTGTATGGTCCAGCAATTAACATAGCAGGGGATAAGAAAATCTTAATTAAACAGAACTTGCAATAAAGAAAGCCTAAATAGGGCTGTCTAAACAGGAAGTGTTTATGGAAGGCTGTGCAAGTCACATGCAGGGAGGGTTCATAAACAAAGGGATTTAACTCCTAAATGGCAGAGGATTGAGCAGTGAGGCTGCAGGGGCATGTTCTATACACCAAAACTGATTCATTATGCTGAAGTTGTTCAGGTGACTATAGTGTCCCTTTAATGAAGTAGTTCTGGTGTCTCTAGCCTGTCTCTGCAAACAGGGACAAAACGTGGGGGATGGGGTGGACATTATGTAAATTTAGGGATAGGAATGCAGATTTATATTCATAGCGTTAGTGTTCTTTTAACAAATTGCAAACATACTGAATATTAGACAGTTAAATGTTGTAGACTCTTTGATAAATCTCCCTCATATATGTTTTCATTGAATAAGCTAAATTTTGATGATTCCTGTGATAAACTCAGCGCTCAGGTGGCGCATTACCTGAACACTTACTTTAAAAACAAAAATAATGTTTTTCATTTAATGATGTTTATTTTATTAGAGCAGAAACCGAACAACTTGTAGCATGCGATCTGAGACTAACTAATTTTCCATAAATTTTAATATGCTTGAAAGATTTCCAGGTACTTGGGTTTTTCATTTCAAGATACATTTTTGTTTCTTTTATAGACATGTTGTTTTACAGTGATTCAAATGGGAAAATAATTAACTTATACGGATGTGCAGCATTTTTTCCTTTCCTGAAATGTTTACAATTCTATTTGAAGCATATTGTGAGGCCCAGCACGGAACATTCTACTCTCTCTCTCTCTCTCTCTCTCTCTCTCTCTCTCTCTCTCTCTCTCTCTCTCTCTCTCTCTCTCTCTCTCTCTCTCTCTCTCTCTCTCTCTCTCTCTCTCTCTCTCTCTCTCTCTCTCTCTCTCTCTCTCTCTCTCTCTCTCTCTCTCTCTCTCTCTCGTGAGCAACATATTTTCATTTTTTTTTGTCACTTTAAATACTCTTTATTTTAGTTTTCTCATAGTTTAAAAAAAAACACACAAAATACATTAACCCCTTAAGGACACATGACATGTCATGATTCCCTTTTATTCCAGAAGTTTGGTCCTTAAGGGGTTAAACAGACCAAATACTTGCATTGTCTCATACATAATACATTCTACCTGAGAGGAAAAGTGACCGCTAGGAGAGAGGTACTTATCTATTCCTTATATATAAAACAAAATCTAAAGTGCATATTTTACTCAGACTTTATGTAAGTGACAATGCTATATCAAGACATTTCTCTGTTAATAGTTTATTAATGACCGGGTATTTATTTCTCCAGCTTATACTCAGTTCCATCTATAGTTGTTTTACCCATTGGGTATAACTTATTTCTGTAGGTTGTTTCCAATTTCTTGCCATGAGAATCTTCACAGCCAGAAAGCCATGTGTAACCAAATAGTATTGAGATGCTGTTAAATCCGGCCAGCCCAAACGTAATAATGATGTCATCGGAATTTTATCAATTTTAATCTTATCAATATTGTATAACGTTTTGTATACCTGATCCCATAGTGTTTTAATTTTTGGGCAACTCCACTATGTGTGTAGATGACTTCCCCCTGCCTTCTAGCATCTCCAACAGATATTTAGAGCACTCGGGTCAATTTTATTTAGTCTCGTTAGCACTAGGTACCACCTATTACATACTTGTGTTTCACCCCAGACACTAACATCAATATTAATATTGTACTAAATTTCCTATATTTTTTTTTTAAACTAGTTTGTTAAAGTGGTTTGAGACATTGTTCGAATCAACATATAACAAAAAGTAGAATCATTAAACAAAAAAAAATTCCACTTGGGAAGTATATAAGCGTTAATAATATTCTTCCTAGCCAGCTCAATAACATAGTATTTCACAGTATTTGTTTGTCTGAGAGCATAGCACCTAATTATTCAAAACTCCCCTTCGCCTCTCTAAAGCCATACATATGCAGTATTTGGTTTTTATATCCGCATCGCAATTTCTGAACATAACCACTCATTTATCTATATTTATCTTGTAATTAGAAATCTCACTGTACAGGGATATCTCATTAAATGAACAGAGACAGTGGGATCGGTCAGGGTCACTATGGTATCATCAGCATACATACACTTCTTCAGATCTTTTGAAGCTACTGTAATCCCCCTAATGGGTGGGTTTGACCTTATTCTTACTGCTAAAGGCTCCATAGATTAATATGTATAGTATTGGTGAGAGAGGACAACCCTGACGGATACCGTTACCCAAGAAAAAACTATCAGAACATAAATCCACTCCCACCACCCTAGCCATTGGATCTTGATATATGGTTTAATTGCTGCCTTCACCCATCCACAAAAGCCCATAGATTCCAACACCCCAAACATATTGTGTACACATATTCCGTTTATTTGCCTTATAATATAGGTACTCTATACATGCATATAACTAGATACATTTTAAATATAGGATTAATGCACTTTACTAAGTTTTGTGCACTTTGGAATACTTTAAACACTTTAAAAAATATGTACACTTTACAATTTTATGCACTTTATAAAATGGTACCCTTTAATAATAGTATGCACATCATGTGGCATGTATATTTTGTGCATTTACCTTAAATAGTTTATTTTTTCAAAATGGTAACTTGCCGATATTCTGTACATCTATCGCCTGAAAGTTCACAGATTATCAGTATTGGCTCTTAAAAAAAAAAAAAAAAAAAAATCTATCGGTCGATCCCTAGTATCTTATGTTATGTTCTTTAAGTGGTGCCAGGGCTGCAGCAAACTTTTTTTTTTTAATTGTGATGCTTTTAAATCTTTCTCATATTAGCTTTTTTGTTTAATTTGAAGAGAGTATAAAACGGCTACCAAATCTCTTGGACTTGATTCTAGAATACTTTGCAGTTTTCTCCCACGATATGTGTTTTCAATCGCCAATTCTTGATTTTGTGGGTTGATGCAGGGACGTTTTAGCCGCGAGGCAAACAAGGCATTTGCCTTGGTCGACATTTTCCAGGGGGTGGCAAAAAAAGCCGCCCCCAAATGCCCAGGGCAAATGCCTTGTTAGCCTGTCGGTTAACTGACAAGGCAGGCTGCTGGGTGGCGGCCGGCGAGGGAGCACTTTCCCCTGAGCTCTCTGCTCAGCTCCCTAGCGCGCCGGCCGCAGAGTGAGGCTGGGAGCTGAAATATGACGTCATATTCCGGCTCCCAGCCTCACTCTGCGGGCGGCGCGCGAGTGAGCTGAGCAGAGAGCTCAGGGGAAAGTGCTCCCGCACCGGCCGGCCGCCCAGCAGCCACTGGACCCCCAGGGAGTAAGGAGGCTGGGGGGGGTTGAATAAAAAAAATAAATAAAAATGTGTGTGTGTCTTAGCTAGTGAGTGTGTGTGTGTGTGTGTGTGTGTGTGTGTGTATTTAGGAGGGGGGGGGAAGGGTTGGGAACGGGTGGCGCAGGGGGGGTAGAGGGGTGCCTGAGTTTTGTCCTGCGTAGGGCAGCACAAAACCAGGATACACCACTGGGTTGATGTCTAGCGCTTCAAAGAATTCAAACAGAAATTATTTTATATTTTCATGATGGATTCAGGGATATTTTTTTATTCTGATGTTCTTTATTCTTTGTCTGTCTTCTATTAGATGTATTCTCTGTTCCAAGCTGTTTACATAATCTTTTGTTCTTTCTTGCGCCTCCGTAACCATCTTGTACTGGAATTCCATTTTTTTTTCATATTTTTCTTCCATCTTTGTTATTTTTATGCCACTTTCTTCTATTTGTTTTAGTTGACATGTACTATTATTAATCTCCAGTTTGAAGGTTTCTGTTTGATTTTCTAGATTGGTTTTGATAAATTCCTGCAAACTAAACGTGTATTTTCTCCTATCCTCCATAAGAGATTCTTCTGATAATGAATAGTCTCTTACTTGTTTATTTTGAGGAGAGATGATGGGCGATACTCCTTTATCTTGTTTAAGTTAATTTTTCCTTGGGATCTTTGCAGTAGTCATTTATTTCACTGCTTAGTCTGGTGGCCCCTTTTTGTTTTTATGTCTTTCTTATTTCTCTCTCTACCTTCTGTTTCAATCCCCCTTATGCAGTTCCAATGTTGAACTTTTTTATTGTTTTCTTCACAACTTCTTGATAATGTGGATATTTCCAAATCTTTATATATATATATATATTTTAGTTTGCTTTTCTCAAATACTATTACTGATTTGTAGTAAATTGAAACTGCTTTAAAAGCTTTCTCACGATTTTCTCTGATAATCAAATCATCTGCCTTACTTTAGTCTCCACAACACACAGAACGAATTGAGAGATATTGTTCAAATATATACAGATTACTGACCGATATTACTTTAAAAGTTGGTAACTTGAGATCATAAACACACGTGGGCTTAATGTTTGTACTTGCTTTTGTTTTGCACTCGTCTAAACTTTTTTTGCCACAGAATAGCTTTCTATACAATAGCTTCACACACAAAGTGCAAGTAAAACAGGGTGTTCTGAGTGGATAGAATAGCTTTCGATATTTCAGATTTTATCTGGTCAAATCTCCTCTGTCTCTCCTTCTTTACTTATTCACATTTTCATTCTTAAGTACTGGGAAATATCCTGAACAGATCATCCTCCAGATTATTGTGAGGTATACTCCATCAAAAAGGACACGTATGTTAAAATGTACAAGTTACATGCTCTGTTAAAACATAAATGAGTAAAACTGCTATGTGTCTTTTCAGATGCATGCAGTTCTACCCTTTACTCTGTTCAGATGTTAATGAGATGTGTACCTCAGCCAATCAAAAATGGCTGTTGGGATTAAACTTCCACTTGTTGCTACTGCAGTGGGAGGCCATCTTTTTCATGTAGTCCTAGATGGGACATAGTTTTAATCTCCACTACCCATTTACACGTGACAAATATGGATGATAAACCTGTTGGCTTCAAATTGAAGCATGGAAATTCACGGAATGGCACAAATGATATGCATCGCGTGCGTGTGTATATGTATGTATATATAATATGCACACATATAGTATTGCCTTTCTAAAATGTAATTTATTTTGTGTAAAATAGAATTGGAAAAGCTGCCTGTAAATAAGCCTTAAGACACAAAACATAGGATACCAATATTGTAACAATCATTGTTCAGCTGGAGGGCTTTATGACTTCTTTACTAATATCTAACAATGACTAAATACCCCAAAAATCTATGTACAATGTTTTTATTTATTTTATGAAAGTATACAGATTCCAAAATGAGTCAGTTTTGCAGTCCGTACTTATATCATCTTGACAATTGAGTGATGGTCATACATTCTGAGTTTGTTTGCCTATGGCTGTAATTTCACACATTTCTCCCCGGGCCAGCTTTGATTTTGAAATGTTTACTGAGAGAGGGCATTGTGAAAGTAAAGCATCTTTTAAAAATTGCACAATGTATTGTAGCACAACATACATTTTTGATTTACTGAATTGTATGAGTTTGTTGGGTATCAGTAACCAGATTATTCAAATAAAGCACATAATAAACTTTGTGTGTGTGTGTGTGTGTATATATATATATATATATATATATATATATATATATATATATATATATATACATACATACATGTCAGTTTTGCTTTGTTAAATCATATAATTAGTATATATAGTATATTTAACAAAGCAAAACTGACATGTTATTTGAACACAAGGTATATTTATTGAGGCAAAAGTACTACTTTGGGGCAAAGCGCTACAAAAGTAGCAATCACTATAATCACTTAAAACTCTCACTTATAACTCTCTCCCATAGTTTCTTTCTTTTTGGTTTTGTAAATTTGTTCAATAGTTTTTAAATTCAAACCATGCTTTCTTGTACTCATGGTAATTCATTTTTATTCTTTTTGGATAAATTAGATTTATTTTCTTCCCCCCTGTTTCTAGCCTATGAGTGCAACACTGCGTGAACGTCTCAGAAAATCTCGAAGGTCTTTTAGTTCAGCATGTCCTGTTGTAAAACGTCTTAAAATAGACAGTGAAGACATTGAGGGGTCTCTGACTAACAACTCTAATGTATGTGAAGATTCTCTGGAAAATGTAAAGAACACAGTTCTGTCTGGAGCTGTACATAGCAATATACAAACTGGAGATGTGCTTAGTCCACCAGACCGAATGTCACTGGAATCACTGCCGCAAACTACTAAAGACAGATCTACTGGTTACTTGGAGATGGTTGAGGAAAAAAGGAGATTATTAAAGCGAGTGGAGGACAAGGAAGAATTCTTGAGAAGACTGAAAATGGTTAAGCTTTATAGAGCTAAGGTACTAGAACAATTTTAGGTCCGCATTTGCGAACTTTTATTACAAAAAAAAAAAAAAATTAAATGGAGACTGAAAATAACCAAAGAACATGTGTGACTTTATATAAACTGCAATGTTTGCATTGCAGTACTAAGACTGCCTCTAGTCAGTCACTATAGGAGCTTCCTGGAGTTACATGGAGTTTGACGTCCTCACGCTTTGCATGAGGACATCCAGTGTCAAGGAAAACCCTCTTAGGAAATAATTGAGGCAAAACGTTCCTATGGGAAAGGCCTTATGCACGCGCCCCTCGCTGCGCATACTCATTAGGTCCCCCTCCCTCCATAAGCTGACATTGAAGGAGGCGGAGCGTGACTTAGAGCTGGTATCTGGTAAGTGATTAAAGGGTTATTTAACCTTTTACAACATTACGGGGGCGGAAAAACACGTTTGTGTGAGGAATACATCTTTGTATTCCTAACACTAAAATGTTCCTTTAAAATGCTTTTGAATCAAATTACCAATGAGGCACACTAAAATACCCTCTAAAAATAGTCTCGTGTAACTGGCACTGTTATTTTCTTTGAGCTACTTAAAGACTGGCTGTGTTATCATGAGATCTGTAATTCACAAAGATTTGCAGTGCTAATCTTGGCTGCCATATTGCCATACCTAATTTATTATTTTTATTATAAATAATAGTAATAATTATATATATATATATATATATATATATATAGTAACGGCGCCCCCATTCATAAAAGGGGTTAAAAGCCGTTTAGAGGATATTCCCTTCCTGATATACAGGCTGATTATTACTGAATGGCGTTCAGATAACATGCATACAGTTCAATCGCTATGGAGCCAACGTTTTCCCATAGTCTTTCGTTACACGAATAGGCTCCATGGCATGGCTATCTGGGGTAATGCTGTTCATACGGTTAAACTACCGAATGAACAGGCATTCGGTGAAATTACCAAATGCAGAAGGAAGGAGGCTGACTGTTCCATAGTTTGGGCGCTAAACACCGTTGGCTGTTCGGGACTTTAAAATGGCCGCAGTCACGTGTGAGCTACACGAACAGCGACCTCCCAGCGTTCACCAATTAAGCTGCGGTTAACTGCAGCTTCTGGAAGGTCAATTGATGGCACACTCTAGTTCCCAGGTGGTCGATTGTTCGGTAGATTCAATCTACCGAACGCCCAGACAGAAAGGCACGAACAAGCCTTTCTGCAGGGGAAAATCAAGCGTTTTAACATGGGTCCATAGTCTAAAGGGAGCAGGCGAGCAACCAGGCTTCTCCAATGCCCAGTGGTGAAGTTGGTTTTGCCACATCTCATATGTGTGTGTGTGTGTGTGTGTATATATATATATATATATATATATATATATATTATATATATATTTTTTTCTTCAGTCCTATACATCTGTGAAATTGTGAGGGTTCTCACTTTTTGCTGTAACATATTTTACTAAATTATAACTCTGTAAAACAACATGCTTAGACGTGTTCTGTGCACGACAATTTAAACTTCAGAAGAATGTTCTAGGACACGGACAGGCACAATTATCACTCCATGTTTTGTGGACAATATGTCCCATAATGCTATTCTAGCCATAAAGCTGGCAAAGCATCATAGGAGATGTATGTTGCCTAATAAGTAGTGTGGAGAGTGCATCATGGTTTGGTAGTGGGAGTGCCAAGGTAATCCTGGCAACAGAACCACTACAGTGAGTTGTTCTTTTGGCAGGTTAACTGTAAAACTGTGCTTAGAACCAATATATGATTTGTAAGACAATCTGATCTGCGTAAGTAACTCTCCGTCAATGTGATCGGTGTGCCTTTTGTGTAAGTATTTTTTGTTTATAGTTGAACTGTATATATGCATACAGCATATGTAACCATCTTCTTTTTTTCCAATTCACTGTGATATATTTTGGTTGTTGGCTTAATAAGTTTGCACGTTTTAAAACTTCACCCTGATAAAGTTACAACATTTCTCCCTCTGTCTCTCATTTAGAACAATTTAACAGAGCTACACTCTTTGATAGAAAAATGGAGGACAAGTAGCCAGCAAGTACTCTATGAACTCCAAACAACTTTATCATCCGAAAATTCCAAAATCAGCCTCACACAGCTAATAGAGAACTGTAATTTGGATGACAAATTACTGCAATATAATAGAGCAGAAGAGGATTTTGAAAATCTCTGAAACGTTGTATGTGAACACTGAAAGAGAAATGTCTTTAAGTTTAAGTAAGGTAACAAAACATTGTCTATATTTATATTGTTTACATTCGATTAATCATTTGCCTGTTTCTTGCTGTTTCACTATTAATAAACATATTGGTTCTCGTAACCTATCTTATGTCTACTACTTACAGTGTATGTGAACACTAAGCAAAATATCTGTATATCACTAGAATGAATGAGGTGCAAGCCAACTGACCACTCTACAAATGTGAAATAAATAAAAAAAACATGACGCCAAACATGCCATGAGTAAATGTAGAAGCCCCTGTTCTTCTAACAGCTGGACATTTAAGATTAATTATTTTTGCTTTCACAGCATGTCAGTGAACGTTTTAAGACAATCAGTGGGAAAAAATGTAATAATAAAACTCAATGGGGGTGTTTTTATTTGTAGTCTACTCACAAAGCCTGATCTCACTGTATATTTCTGAACATAATGATGCAGTATGGTAGTTTTATCAGTGTGTGAATACGGTTTTTACTGCAATACAATGGGCCCCTGTGGGGGTTTTTTCCCCCCTTCCCCCTCCCACGCTGTTTATCCTTATTCTGTACGATGTTTTAACCCATGGAAGACCACATATATCATGGCGTTTTTTTTATGTAATACTGATACATGGAACATTGTGTGGTTGTTCATAAAATCACTCTTGTGGTAATGTTAAGTTCAAGAAATACGTTGGAACAGGGGTAGGCAGCATTTGGCACTCCAGATTTGTGGACTACATCTTCCATAATGCTCTTATAGCTATAATGTTGGCAAAGTATTGGGGTAGATGTAGTCCACAACATCTGGCATGCTGAAGGTTGTCTACCACTGCTCTACAATGTTAAGAATAAGGAGCCTATTTTGTTAACATTGGGATCATCAAGCTTTATAGTGATGGTGGGGAGGGTGGCAGGTGGTGAGTTATCAAACTGTTTTTAAGTGGATTGACTACTTACTCTAGAAGAGCACAAGGACACTTCCTCATACAGAATGATACAATAGACAATAGTTTTGACCTACAACATTTTGGTCAAAGACTCCCACCACACACTAGTTTAGAATATATTTTTCTTCTTTTCATGATCTGTATTAAAAATATTTATTTCTTTATGGTAAAGAGATGAGCCTCAGAGCAAGTCGTTTCATTGTTAGTCTTTTAAGTAAGAAATAAAATATCAAGTTTAAACTGGAGTCATTGCATTCTCCTCCAGGCAAATATTTTCTAACTTCCAACTGCATTTTTGTTATATGAACTAATAGTTTTTTTTTTTTCTTTAAATGTTTCTAACATGTTGATTTTTAAAACAGTTTTGTTTTCTCCCAAAATGAACAGCGTAACATCCTTACCAGCGTTTAACGTGTCTGCGTATTTAGAAGGAAAGGACATATTTGGAAAGGACAGTGCTGTGATTCTTACTCATCTCTGTTGAGTGTCTGCAGAATTTTGCATTAGATTTTGATGAAACTAGGAACTGATATACTGTTGAGGCTTTGCAGTTCAATTCCAGTTCACCCCACTTTGCTTCATCCTTACAGAGTTACTCCAAACAATTTTTTTTTTTTTTAATAATAAAACACTGTTTATGAATGGAGCAACCCTTACTGGCATGTCCCAACCCTCTACAAAAAAAAAATAAACAGGAAAAAACGTACTTTGATCGAGCAATTATCTCTGTAGCCTGTACCTCCTATGGGGACATCAGTCCCGCTTGTTGAATGGGTAAGACATAGGCAGCACCTGGGGAGGAGGCACACCCGCCACCATTGATTCTGTCGCCAGCATGCTGTGTATGCTGACAACAGATGGCAACTATACCCAGAATTAACATAATGCAAAGGAACTCTGTGGAGTTATACCCCTGTCAACAAAGCATATTTTCCCTTCGTATAGTGGCAGTACTTACAAGTGGGATGTTCCTTAGGATTCTGGACAAGAAGCTCCCCCTTCTTTAGAATTTAAATGCTGTGCTCCGCCTGCTGCCTCCATATAAGCTGTAACTCAGAGACACTCACCAGTTCTTCTTGTCCCGGCAACGGGACGGACAGGTTCCCCCACAGTGCAGGTGGAGATTTGGTGCGTTCAGCACAGGTTGCTGACCGGGAGGTGAGTGCCCGATAGTTTCCCGGGCGGGAACTGAGCGGCAACCGTACTTCCGGGTTCGCGTTACGGAACGTGACCGGGTACTGTCTTTTGTGGTTTTTTCTGACTGAGTTCCCAGGCGGTTCTCCTTCATTGCTCATTACGCATGCGCACAGCGGTGGAACGCACGCCCGGGAGGCTTTGCGTTCCACCAAACACAGAATCACGCTACTGAGCATGCGCGAAACGGTGTTTGGCGCCAAATTTAAAATTTGGATACATGGCTGTGCAGGACCTTCCTGACCCCAAGGGTGGGTGTACAGTTCTGGTTCTCCGTGTCACCTGCCCTCCTACACGGATCTTAGGTGATTTAAGGTGAGGTTTAACTATTGAACTCTCCTTTTTTTTCACCTTTTGTTTTTATGCATGCTTCTAGAATAAGTCCTATGTCTCCAGATAAGACAGATATAGACAAGATGTCAACTTCTGTTCCAAACACCACAAGTAAATCTAAGCACTTATGTTGTCTGGAATGTGCGTTACCTCTACCTGACGGATGTCGCAAAAATACATGCAATCAGTGCGCAACGGATCGGCTAGTAAAAGCCGAGCAGACTGATATGGCATCCTTCCTGGGCTGGTTTCAGGAAAATTTGTCCCAGACATTTGAAGCTATTCGGGAGAAACTGCCCACACAGCGTAGGAGGAATAGATCTCCTTCTGTGTCTGACGTCTCTTCGCCTTCGGATATTTCCAGCCTGGCTTCAAGTGTGGAGGAGGGGTTTCCACCAGAAGAGCTGAAGAAATGTATTAAAGAAGTGACGACGGCGGTACAAGAAACTGAACCTACCAAGGGTAAGGTTAAAGGTTTCCCAATGTCTCCTTAAATCTTGGATCTCCATCATAGAGAATGAAAGAATCTTGAAAGACGTACGTTCAAGTCAAGCTACAGTCTGGAGAAAAATGGGAAGATCTTCCTAAGTGGATGTTCAGATTGACCAGCTATCAAAGAAAACCACTATACCCATTGGCGAAGTCTCAGGGCTTAAAGACCCAATGGACGAACGGGCCGAAACTTCGTGTAGTAGAATATTCCAGGCCGCAGGATATCAGTGCAGAGCTGAATTTGCAGGTTCAGCGGTCCTCAGAGCTCAGAGCGTTTGGCTACTAGCCCTGGAAGATTCCATTATGGGAAATCTGATACAGATCCTTCCCATCTCTTGTTCCTACTGAAAGATGAGTTTTCTTTGTTTATCAGCGAGGATTATGGGTTTGTCGTCAGTAGCCAGAAGAGCTCTTTGGCTACGAACATGGACAGCTGACTCTGCGTCTAAGGCATCCTTATGTGAATTACCCTTTGAAAGGAACAAAAAATTTTTTATTTTTTTTTGGCACTCCTTTGGAAGACATTGTTAGACAGATGTCTGATACGAAGAAAGCCCTGCCTCTGGATTCAAGAACCCAGGGATATTAAAGTTTTCAGTACAAGGGTCAGAGGTCCTTTCGTTACCAGGGCGGTTTTGCAGGTTTCAAAAGCATGATGGCCTATGGCCATACCAGCCTGAAAATCCCTGATCTCGTCAGATCTCAGAAGCCATCCAGACTCGGGCCTGGTTAGTACTTGTATGGGAGACCAACTTGTACCTCAAATAAACAGCCAGTGGTCTTGACAGGAATCCAACAGGCATGACAAAAGAGGAAGTTTTGACGCCATAAGAATGGGAGGACGCCTTCGGTTCTTCACCCAAGACTAGGAAAGAGTGCTTCATAGGTGGATTACAAGAACCATTTCAGAAGGTTACAGAATAAAGTTTCATCGAAACCACGTCCATCCTTCCTACTGTCAAGCTATCCATCAAGAGTAAACAAATTCTCTTTTTCTTTAAGAAATGTGGTAGAGAGGTACCCAAACGTTGGGTATTTCAGGGAGTTTACTCACGCCTTTTTTTTGGTTCAAAAACCAGATGGAAACTGGTAAACACCTGCTTACCATGACAGAAGTTCCGTATGGAACGTTTTTTGTCTTTTGACACACATTTTACAAAGGGAGATTACATGGCAGAGTTGGTTTAAATATGCTTATCTCCATGTACCGGTTTCAGAATCTTCCCGGAAGTTTCTCAGGTTTGCGGTTCTAGCAACACTGGCTTGTTGGTCTAGTGGTATGATTCTCGCTTCAGGTGCGAGAGGTCCCGGGTTCAAATCCGGAAGTGCCCAAGCATTCTTGTTTCAAGAAAGCGAAGGATTCTCCATTTACATTTAAACTCTTCCCTTTGGCCTGTCCTCAGCTCTTCGAGCTTTTACGGAAATCCTGGCATCCATAGCAGTGGTTTTACGTCTGAAAGGTATCTCGATTGTTCCATACCTGGACGTTTGGTTCCTGAAGGCCCAATAAAGACAACTGCTAAATCTTCATCTCACGATTACAATGAAGGTTTTAAGAGATCACGGTTGGATCCTGAACCTGGAAAAATCCAAGCTGACGGCGTCACGAAGTCTAGAGTTCTTGGGTCTTAGAGGAAATTCACAGTCCCTCTCTCTTTTTCTACCATTAGTGAAACAATTGAGGATTTTAAAAGCCGTATCAAAGCTGCATAAAAACCTAAGTTCAATCAGAGATGCTATGAGGTTCTAGGCCTCCTCGCTTCTGCAATCCCAGCAGTGGCTTGGGCAAAGGCAGAAGCAATACCATTGCAATGGGACATCCTTTCCCAATGGACACGAAAACAGGGAGATCTAGACTCTCCCTTCCACCTATCCAAAAGGGTGAAAGGACTCCTGAACTGGTGGAAAAACAGAAGCAAAATCCCAAAGGGCCTATCGTTTGCTCAGAAACAATGGTTTATGATATCCACATATGCCTCCCAGATGGGTTGGGGCGCCCATCTAGCTTCTCAGTTCCGTCAGGGTCTTGGAACAGAGTGGAGTCAGGCGCTTCCTGAAGTTTCAGGGATTAATGCGGTTTGGAAGGCACTGGTTTCCTTCCGTTCAGCCATCACAAATCAGGCAATGAGGATTCAGTCGGACGACGCCACTACAGTGGTTTTTTTCGCCAGGGTGGCACGAAGGTAAAAGCTCTTCAAAAGCTCTGCTACCTCATATGTCTTGGGCTCAAGCGAATCTTCTCGCTATATCAGCTACCCAGGTCAGAGGGTCTCTAAAATTAGTTCAGACGGCCTCAGCCGTAGACTTTGGTCCCAGGCAGACTGGGCACTGTCAAGCTAAATTTTTTGGCGCTGGGTTCACGCTTCGGCAGGCCGGAGATAGACCTGTTTGCCACAAGGAGATACAGGAAAGTTCAATGTTTTGCTTCTCTCCATTCAGGAGAGTACCCAGTTGTCCTAGACGGTCTATCGATACCTTGGACCTTCGACATGGCTTATGTTTTCCCTCCTGTCGCTCTTATACCACGGATTGTTCATAAGTAAGATGAAGAAGGCAAGTAATTGGCAGTCCTGCCCTTCTGGCCGAACAGGAGTTGGTTTTCGGAAGTGGAAAACTTGACAATCTCACGTTGGCATCTCCAGTCTCTTCTCAAATATTGGAGAATGTGACTCTCCCCGTGGAAACTCTGGATATTTTTCACCTGACTGCATGGTTGCTGCAAGGGTGATCCTTCAAGGCCATGGTCTCTCTGACCTTTATGTGATGTGTTGCTGTCTTCTGTCCGCTGGTCCACTTCGTAAATCTATTTCAGAGTTTGGATGAAGTTCAGAACCTGGTGTTCACTTCGAGGTTGGTTCCGGCCAAAGCCTCTATCCCGGAAAGTCTTTCTTTTTTGCAAGATGGGTTTGAAGCCGGCCTGGGAGTTTTACGCTCAGAGGCCAGATTTCAGCTCTAAATCACTTCCTGGTTCGGGGCTTTGCCTCAAACCTGCTTTTTCTAAGTCCATAAGGCTTAAGAGGCCTCCTAAGTAGTACCTTTCCCTACTTGGGATCTGTCTGGTGCTTCGAGCCCTTTGTGAACCACCATTTGAACATTTACTGGAGGTTCCTATCAAGTTTCTTACTTTCAAGATGGTTTTCCGGGTGCCTATCGCCTCTGCTAGTTGAGTAGGTGTGATCCGAGCTCTCTCTTTCTCTCCGGAATTCACCTTTTTCATCGCGACTGGGTGGTCCTGCACACCAAGCCTTCTTTTTTGCCTAAGGTTTTTTCTGGTGCTGCGATTACCAACCTATTGTCCTACCGGGGTTTTATCATTTTCCTACGTCGGATCTGGAAAGAATGTGACATCTCCTAGATGTTAGAAGATCCCTGAAAATCTGTCTTCAGATGACTCAGGGATTAGATCCTTAGATCTATGTGTATTCTTTCATGGCGCTAACAGGGGTTGTGCTGTCTCAGGGCCCTCTTTGGCCTGTTGGCTAACGTATACAATCAGGTTGGCTTATCAATCCAAAGGGATTCCCCTTAGTTTCCCTTTAAAGGCTCGTGCCTCTAGAGCTATGACGACCTCCTGGGCTGAAAGAGCAGCCGCCTCACCTGCAGACATCTGCAAAGCTGCTGCTTGGTCTTCCTTACATACTTTTATCAAGCATTGTAGGCTGGACGTATTCTCATCATCTGAAGCTGCTTTGGGCGTAAGGTGCTACAAGCTGTGGCCTGCTGAGTTCCCACCCTTTGTTGTTTGCAGGGGTCTTGCTATATCCCACTTGTAAGTACTGCCACTATACGAAGGGAAAAACAGTAATTTTACTTACCGTAAATTCCTTTTTTCTTAGTATAGTGGCAGTACTGGCTTTCCCTCCGCTTTCAAATAGATTAAATTCTATGCATCATTCGGTCTCCGTTTTGGTTCTTTTGTATTACTGGTGAGTGTCTCTGAGTTACAGCTTATATGGAGGCAGCAGGCGGAGCACAGCATTTAAATTCTAAAGAAGGGGGAGCTTCTTGTCCAGAATCCTAAGGAACATCCCACTTGTAAGTACTGCCACTATACTAAGAAAAAAGGAATTTACGGTAAGTAAAATTACTGTTTTTCTCTATATGTGCAGTATTTCATAGTGAATTGCTGCACGTAGTAGTGACTTCTTCAAATCAGTGAAGTGGTCATGGTGCTTGGTGTATTTCTTTTTAAACCTATTAGGATTTTCATTGGGTCCTGCTATCCTTTTAAGTTTGAATGCTAGATGGCACAATACCTTCCCTTTCATGGTTCTAGTCGCCTAATATAATCATATCGTAGTATTATAAATATTAATTATATATATATATTTTTTTTTTTTTTACACTTAGTTTTGTTTCTGGATTCCTTGACCTAGCTTGTCCTTTGAGTTTGTGTAACTAGTAAATTATTGGCCACCCAGCTAGGACTTAAAATATTAATAGCGGTTTTCAGTATAACAAATGTTCCAAATCAAGTTTTGTCCTGCATATCAAGTATTTCTCCTAGGAGATGTTTTTCCCATGTGTTTTTTTTTTTTTATTGAAGTGTTGCATTTACCTATAATTGCAGTAGCATACAATCTGTTGGCTAGAACCCATTTCTAGTTCTGTTGACTTACAAAACAGTACCTATTTTGTTTTAAGATACCCTTTTATAGTATGGGCATTGATACTGGGTTGTTGTTTTTTATGAAAAAGTCCGACATGTCAGTCAATTTTCATCACAATCCAAAGAGACCATAACACAAAGTAGGGACTACTTTGTCTTAAGAAAAAAAAAAACCTGAGGTTGACAAAAGGCAGAGCCCTCAACTTTTGTGCAATTCCAGCAGCCATCACTTGCGATTCAGGCTCCAGCAGCCTCGCAGAATTCTATATACACTGATTAGCCACAACGTTAAAACCACTAACAGGTGAAGTGAATAACATTTGATTATGTTGTAACAATGGCACTTGTCAAGGGATGGGATATATTAGGCAGCAAGTGAACAGACAATTTCATGTGTTGGAAGCAGAAAAAAATGGGCGTGAAAAGATCCAAGTGACTTTGACAATAACCAAATAGTGATGGCTAAACGACTGGGTCAGATCATCTCCACAATGGCAAGTCTTGTGGGGTGTTCCCGGCATGCAGTACCTGCAAAAAGTGGTGCAAGAACGGACAACAGAGGAACCAGCATCAGTGTAATGGGCGTCCAAGGCTCATTGATGCAAGTGGGGAGGGAAGGCTAGCCCTTCTGGTCCTATCACACAGAAGATCCACTGTAGCTCAAATTGCTGAAAAATTTAGGGCCGTATCGTCACCAGAACTACAGCTTAATGTATGCTTTTTAATGTAAGCACTGCCTTTTCAGAGAAAAGACTGTGTTTACATTACTGCTTTCCAACACCTCTAGTGGCAGTCACTCAGATGGCCACTAGAGGTGCTGCATGATGTGCAGGACTGACGTTCAGCGTCTCCACGCTCTGCATGGAGACGCTGAAAGCATGTTTGATAGCCTCCCAATGCTTTCCTATTGAACATGCCCGGTGCTAGAAAAAGGTGAGAAAAATCACCTTTTAACCTGGGACAAATGGGGGCCAGCGGCCTAAATAGCTATTTAGACCTATAGTGTCAGGAATACTGCGCATGGAACTGTGTAGCCGCAGACCAGTCAGAGTGCCCATCGAGATCCCTGTCCACCACCGAAAGTGCCTTCAATGGGGATGTAAGCATCAAAACTGGACCATGGAGCAATGGAAGGTTTCCTGGTCTAATAATTAACGTTTTCTATTGGATCAGGTGGATGGCTGCTGGTGTGTTCGTCATTTACCTGAGGAAGAGATGGCAACAGGCTGCATTATAGGAAGAAGGCAGGCTGTTGGAGGCAGTTTTTTTTTTTTTTTTTATCTCTTACATTTTCATTTTTTTTTTTTTTTGCTTGTTTATTTTTTATCAAAATCCCTTCCACTGTTTTGTTTATGCCAAACTACAAAAAGACAAACACGTCACACAAACGAGCAAGATGCCACAGACAAAAAAAAGAGGCATCCCAACCCGGAGACAACATACAACACAGTCACACACATCATCCAAGACACAAAATGTAAATTCACATTACCAAACTCAACAATAACAGAAAATAGCCACAACCACATCCACACAGGGAGACAAAGATGGGCCACAGCCAACAAACAAGACACACACAATTGGTCTTACATGGGGAGAAGAAAAAAAAAAGTCAAATTACCCATGAATAAAGCCATTCCAATATCTAGTAAAGGATCGGAGAGCTCCCACGAAGCAATCCCAATCTTGCTTTCAAACCAGCTTGACAGAAATTGATATGTCTATTACCCGAATTCCAACCCATTACCAGTCTGTAATGTTTACGATAAATTCAGAATAAAACTCAAAGTCTCTCGTTATGGAAATTATTACTCAAAAGTAAGTAAGCCCCTCTCCATCTCAAGTTGGTATAATAGTTGTGTTTTACATTGGCCTTTTCTTGGGATCTCCGTATGTTTCCAAAATCTAGCAATTAGAGTTTTAGTTGCCATTAAACAGTGGACCAGAATCAATTTTAAATTACCTTGTATTTCTGAGCCAAAAAGATGGAGTAGTGCAAGATCCGCTTTAAGCTCAGGGCGTATACCTCCAATTCTAAACATAAGGTCAAATATAATATTCCAAAGAGGTTTAATTCTGGGACAGGTCCACCAAATATGGAGAAAAGTCCCATCAGGGTGGAAGCATCGCCAACAATTTGAGAGATTAGAGATGGATATTCTAGAAAGTCTTAGAGGGACCAAATACCATCTAAACATAATTTTTGTGAAAATCTCAAGAATATTCAGATTATGTATGTGTTTCCTTGTCACCAGAAATGCTTTACACCAATTATTATAAGGAATGGAGATATACAAGTTGGAGGCAGTTTTATACTCTGGGCAATGTTCTGCTGGGAAACCTGGGGTCCTGGCATCCATGTGGGTGTTACTTTGACACATACAACCTACCTGGAGTTTGTTGCATGCCACATACTCCCCTTCATGTCAATGGTGTTCCCTGATAGGGGCCTCTTTCATCAGCAGAATGTACCCTACACACTGGAAAAAATGTTTAGGAATGGTTTGAGGGACATGACCAAGAGTTCAAGGTGTTGCCTGAGTCTCCAAATCCATGGAGGCCCCACCTTGCAACTTGCAGGATCTGCTGCTAATGTCTTGGTGCCAGATACCACAAGACACGTTCTGACATTGGTGGAGTCCATGCCTCAACGCATCAGAGCTGTTTTGGCAGCACGAGGGGGACCTAATTAGTGTAATAATCTATTAGTGTAGATCTCAATTTTGTACTCTCGTGACTGACAGTTGAAGCTGAAGATGGTCACCCAGGGAAAAAAATGGCGTCAGCTGCTTCAAGGGACAGGCTTCAGGTAAGTAACCCCTACATTTTCCGGTTTCACTGGATCCCAACCAGATTGGTCACTTTTGTTGTTTTTATTTTTTTGCAAAATACGTAAAAGTGACAGATATGATTCAATGATCATTCAAATATTTTTAAAAATGCTTATGTTCTGTTTTCCTCTCCAATCTTTCTGAATGACTGTTTATTTTTAAATCCTTGACAGGTGTCTGGACAGATACACAAAATACCCATGATGAGTCTCATAGCCTGAAGGTTAAAAATTCACTGTTTACAAAATAATTTTAAACTCTTGAACTGTGAACTGTTTGTTTTATCAAAACACTTTGACATATTAAATGCAATGACAATTCAATGCTTCCCTACTAGCATTGTAAATGAAGCAATGTAAGTAAGCATTTTTCTATTTTTATGTCTCTGAATAGCAATCTTTTCACAATTTCAATGTTTTGCCAAAAATACACCTCTAGTGGCTATTGGACTCAAATTGAGAAGGTCATGCAGCTCTTTAAATGCCCGCCACTGAGCATGTCGTGCTCCGCTGCAATATTGTTTTGCTGGCAGTTTCTCAAGGGCAGACCCTTACAGACAGGGTCTCTTAGCATGGCCCAATGCCGATTGTGAAGAGCGCTGGGATTTTGCCAGTTGCCCAGCAGTAGGGATCGACCAATATTGTTTTTTATAGAGCCGATACTGATAATCTGTGAACTTTCAGGCCGATTGCTAATAACTTACCGATATTCTTTACATCTACCATTTTGAAAAAATAAACTATTTCTTCACAAATCTACTGTTAACTGAACATTTTTTTTAATTAAGGTAAATGCACAAAATATACATGCCAGTCAGAATAATTTTTTTTTCAAGAATATATGTGGGTGTAGTGGATGCAGTGTGTTTGTGTAGTGTGTGTGTTTATGTAATTTGTATATAGTGAATGCAGTGTTTGTGTGTGTGTAGTGGATGTAGTGTGTGTGTGTGTGTGTATAGTGGATGCAGTGTGTGAGTGTATAGTGGATGCAGTGTGTAGTGTGTGTGTGTGTAGTGGATGCAGTGTGTGTGTAGTGGATGCAGTGTGTGTGTGTATAGTGGATGCAGTGTGTGTGTGTGTGTATAGTGGATGCAGTGTGTGTGTGTGTGTATAGTGGATGCAGTGTGTGTGTGTATAGTGGATGCAGTGTGTGTGTGTATAGTGGATGCAGTGCGCGTGTGTGTGTGTGTGTAATGGATGCAGTGGATGCAGTGTGTGTGTGTAATGGATGCAGTGGATGCAGTGTGTGTGTGTGTAGTGGATGCAGTGTGTGTGCGTATAGTGGATGCAGTGTGTGTAGGTGTGTGTGTGTGTAATGGATGCAGTGTGTGTAGTGGATGCAGTGTGTGTGTGTGTGTATAGTGGATGCAGTGTGTGTGTGTGTATAGTGGATGCAGTGTGTGTGTGTGTGTATAGGGGATGCCGTGTGTGTGTGTATATAGTGGATGCAGTGTGTGTGTAAAGTGGATGCAGTGTGTGTGTGTGTGTATAGGGGATGCAGTGTGTGTGTGTATAGTGGATGCAGTGTGTGTGTATAGTGGATGCAGTGTGTGTGTATAGTGGATGCAGTGTGTGTGTGTGTAATGGATGCAGTGTGTGTAGGTGTGTGTGTAATGGATGCAGTGTGTGTGTGTGTAATGGATGCAGTGTGTGTAGGTGTGTGTGCGTATAGTGGATGCAGTGTGTGTGTGTATAGTGGATGCAGTGTGTGTGTGTGTGTAATGGATGCTGTGTGTGTGTGTGTGTATAGTGGATGCAGTGTGTGTGTGTATAGTGGATGCAGTGTGTGTGTGTGTGTGTGTATAGTGGATGCAGTGTGTGTGTGTGTATAGTGGATGCAGTGTGTGTGTGTGTGTATAGTGGATGCAGTGTGTGTGTGTGTGTATAGTGGATGCAGTGTGTGTGTGTGTGTATAGTGGATGCAGTGTGTGTGTGTGTGTATAGTGGATGCAGTGTATGTATAGTGGATGCAGTGTGTGTGTATATAGTGGATGCAGTGTGTGTGTGTGTGTATAGGGGATGCCGTGTGTGTGTGTATATAGTGGATGCAGTGTGTGTGTAAAGTGGATGCAGTGTGTGTGTGTGTGTATAGGGGATGCAGTGTGTGTGTGTATAGTGGATGCAGTGTGTGTGTATAGTGGATGCAGTGTGTGTGTATAGTGGATGCAGTGTGTGTGTGTGTAATGGATGCAGTGTGTGTAGGTGTGTGTGTAATGGATGCAGTGTGTGTGTGTGTAATGGATGCAGTGTGTGTAGGTGTGTGTGCGTATAGTGGATGCAGTGTGTGTGTGTATAGTGGATGCAGTGTGTGTGTGTGTGTAATGGATGCTGTGTGTGTGTGTGTGTATAGTGGATGCAGTGTGTGTGTGTATAGTGGATGCAGTGTGTGTGTGTGTGTGTGTATAGTGGATGCAGTGTGTGTGTGTGTATAGTGGATGCAGTGTGTGTGTGTGTGTATAGTGGATGCAGTGTGTGTGTGTGTGTATAGTGGATGCAGTGTGTGTGTGTGTGTATAGTGGATGCAGTGTGTGTGTGTGTGTATAGTGGATGCAGTGTATGTATAGTGGATGCAGTGTGTGTGTATATAGTGGATGCAGTGTGTGTGTATAGTGGATGCAGTGTGTGTGTGTATAGTGGATGCAGTGTGTGTATAGTGGATGCAGTGTGTGTGTGTATATAGTGGATGCAGTGTGTGTATAGTGGATGCAGTGTGTGTGTGTGTGTATATAGTGGATGCAGTGTGTGTGTGTATAGTGGATGCAGTGTGTGTGTGTGTGTGTATAGTGGATGCAGTGTGTGTGTATAGTGGATGCAGTGTATGTATAGTGGATGCAGTGTGTGTGTGTATAGTGGATGCAGTGTGTGTGTGTGTGTGTATAGTGGATGCAGTGTATGTATAGTGGATGCAGTGTGTGTGTGTGTGTGTATAGTGGATGCAGTGTGTGTGTGTGTGTGTGTATAGTGGATGCAGTGTGTGTGTGTGTGTGTGTATATAGTGGATGCAGTGTGTGTGTAGTGGATGCAGTGTGTGTGTGTGTATAGTGGATGCAGCGTGTGTGTGTGTGTATATAGTGGATGCAGTGTGTGTGTGTGTGTAGTGGATGCAGTGTGTGTGTGTGTGTATAGTGGATGCAGTGTGTGTGTGTATAGTGGATGCAGTGTGTGTATAGTGGATGCAGTGTGTGTGTGTGTGTAGTGGATGCAGTGTGTGTGTGTGTATAGTGGATGCAGTGTGTGTATAGTGGATGCAGTGTGTGTGTGTGTGTGTATAGTGGATGCAGTGTGTGTGTGTGTGTGTATAGTGGATGCAGTGTGTGTGTGTGTATAGTGGATGCAGTGTGTGTGTGTATAGTGGATGCAGTGTGTGTGTGTATAGTGGATGCAGTGTGTGTATAGTGTGTGTATAGTGGATGCAGTGTGTGTGTGTGTGTGTGTGTGTATAGTGGATCCAGTGTGTGTATAGTGGATGCAGTGTGTGTGTGTGTGTGTATAGTGGATGCAGTGTGTGTATAGTGGATGCAGTGTGTGTGTATAGTGGATGCAGTGTGTGTGTATAGTGTGTGTGTGTGTGTATAGTGGATGCATTGTGTGTGTATAGTGGATGCAGTGTGTGTGTGTGTGTGTATAGTGGATGCAGTGTGTGTGTGTGTGTATAGTGGATGCAGTGTGTGTGTGTGTGTATAGTGGATGCAGTGTGTGTATAGTGGATGCAGTGTGTGTGTGTGTGTATAGTGGATGCAGTGTGTGTATAGTGGATGCAGTGTGTGTATAGTGGATGCAGTGTGTGTGTATAGTGGATGCAGTGTGTGTGTGTGTGTATAGTGGATGCAGTGTGAGTGTGTGTAGTGGATGCAGTGTGAGTGTGTGTGTGTAGTGGATGCAGTGTGTGTGTGTATAGTGGATGCAGTGTGTGTGTATAGTGGATGCAGTGTGTGTGTTTATAGTGGATGCAGTGTGTGTATAGTGGATGCAGTGTGTGTATAGTGGCTGCAGTGTGTGTGTGTGTGTGTATAGTGGATGCAGTGTGTGTGTGTGTATAGTGGATGCAGTGTGTGTGTGTGTGTGTATAGTGGATGCAGTGTGTGTGTGTGTGTGTATAGTGGATGCAGTGTGTGTGTGTGTGTATAGTGGATGCAGTGTGTGTGTATAGTGGATGCAGTGTGTGTGTATAGTGGATGCAGTGTGTGTGTATAGTGGATGCAGTGTGTGTGTATAGTGGATGCAGTGTGTGTGTATAGTGGATGCAGTGTGTGTGTGTGTGTATAGTGGATGCAGTGTGTGTGTGTGTGTATAGTGGATGCAGTGTGTGTGTGTATAGTGGATGCAGTGTGTGTGTATAGTGGATGCTGTGTGTGTGTGTGTATAGTGGATGCAGTGTGTGTGTGTGTATAGTGGATGCAGTGTGTGTGTGTGTATAGTGGGTGCAGTGTGTGTGTGTGGATGCAGTGTGTATAGTGGATGCAGTGTGTGTGTGTGTGTATAGTGGATGCAGTGTGTGTGTGTGTGTGTGTGTGTGTGTGTGTAAAAAGGGAGGGGTGGCATTTTTATTTATTTTTTAACTTTTAACCTGCGGCAACGCTCTAACGGCTGCGGGACTCGTGAGAGTTAGACAGGGGAGCTGAATGGAGCTGCTGGGAAGGTAAGTAAGAGTGTGCTGGGTCCCCCAGGACCGCCGCGGGCCCCCAAGACCCTGATGGCGGCCCTAGTCTGCATTATTGTCAATATTGGTATCTTTATTGGCCGATACCGATATTGCTGAAAATACAGAATATCGACCAGACCGATAATTGGTCGATCCCTACCCAGCAACGATGAAACTATTATAATAGTCTTGGTTATTGTGATTTTATTTTACATAGAATGTGACGGCAGATAAGAACCATTCGGCCCATCTAGTCTGCCCAATTTTCTAAATACTTTTATTAGTCCCTGGCCTTATCTTATAGCTAAGATAGCCTTATGCGTATCCCACACATGCTTAAACTCCTTCACTGTGTTAACCTCTACCACTTCAGCTGGAAGGCTATTCCATGCATCCACTACACTCTCGGTAAAGTAATACTTCCTGATATTATTTTTAAACCTTTGCCCCTCTAATTTAAGACTGTCCTCTTGTTGTGGTATTTTTTCTTCTTTTAAATATGGTCTCCTCCTTTACTGTGTTGATTCCCTTTATGTATTTAAATGTTTCTATCATATCCCCTCTATCTCGTCTTTCCTCCAAACTATGCATGTAAAGGTCCTTTAACCTTTCCTGGTAAAATTTATCCTGCAATCCATTAACCAGTTTAGTAGCCCTTCTCTGAACTCTCTCCAATGTATCAATATCCTTCTGGAGATACGATCTTTATTAGTTACTTCACAAATTTGAAATTCAATTTGAATTAGGCTAGTGTGCGTATGTTATTTCTGAGACCATCTGATAAAAATAGCAGATTATTACTCCACTCTCATTTTGACAGTCACTAGAGGCAGGTTAAACCTGCAAAGGAAACCATCATTCCAGCTAAATGTCAATGTTTTCAGCTGCAGGGTTAAAATGGGGAGCACGTGGCACCCAAATGTGGTCGGGGTGCCAATAGTGTTCCTTTAACCTTGGCAATGTAACAATAGTACTGTTCTGAAAAATACTGCTTTGCTGCCTCCTAGTGGCTACCTGAGGCAGTTGATAAGCTTTAGTAGAAACGTAAAGACGGCCTTTCATAAATTCATGAATTGCAATTAGTTGGGATACAATTACTTTTCAAATATTTTTTATTGAATATTTTATAAATTAAACAACTAGTAGACTATAATATACCTATAAAGAATTAATATCAAATAAAATGTTAATATGGTAAAAGGAAAGTATCAATTAAGCAATATTGACAATCTAAAACAACAAAAAAGAAAATAGAGGGGAAAAAGGGAAGGTAGGGTATATAAAACAACTGACCATAATATTAATAATTGAGATAATCATGTATATCTTCTTCTAAAAAAACAAAAAAGAAGCAATATATAACAGAAATATGTTAAACATCAAGAAGAAAATAAATAATAAATACAAATGTTTTAAATTATCCATGCTGAGAAAATAAATCCACCTCTCTATATTATTAGTTTATTTTTTGAATCCCACTTGTCCCATATATTGCTCACATTTGCTAAAAATATGGAAGGTCTAAAAGCCAATTCATAATCTTGGTTTTCTCTGATAAAATTTATAACTTTCCTTCAGATGGTAATGTAACCTTTTTTCCAATATCTGGGTATCAAGGATGTAGCAGCTATTAAAATATGAGATATAACTACTGATGTATTAGATGCAATTACTGACCACGGGTGGAATGTACAGAGGTTAACCATTCTAAAGGCACAATTATAGTTGTGCTTCTGTTCTGACTTTGTTGACATCCAAAGGGGAAAGGTAGTGATACTAAATTATACAGTAATATTTCTAGTCTAGCTTGGTCTACAATAAGGCAGCTTTTGACAAGACTCCTATGTTTATGAAATGCTGATTTTTAAGGTGTGCATATTTAGAGTCGGTATATATTTAAAAGAACACTATAGTCACCAGAACAACTACAGCTTATTGCAGTGTTTCCCAACCCAGTCTTCAAGGCACACCTACCAGTCCAGGATTTAAGGATTACCCAGTTTTGTCTAAGGTGTTTTTAGAAAAAAAGAAAAAACACCTTAGACACAACTGGGTCACCCCTAAATCCTGGACTTGTAGGTGTGCCTTGAAGACTGGTTTGGGAAACACTGGCTTATTGTATTTGTTCTGGTGAGTATAATCCGTCTCTTCAGGCTTTTTGCTGTAAACACTATTTTTACAGAGAAAAGGCAGTGTTAACATTACAGCCTAGGGAAAACTCCACTGGCCACTCTTCATATGGCTACTAGAGGAGCTTCCTGTGGCAGTGCTGCACAAAATGCAGCACTGGCATTCAGTTTCTCCACCCTCTGCATGGAGACACTGAACTTTCTTCAAAGAGACTCATTGATTCAATGCATCTCTATGAGGAGATGCTGATTGGCCAGGGCTGTGTTTGGCTTGTGCTGGCTCTGTCCCTGATCTGCCTCAGTGAATCCAATGCTTTCATGTGGTAAAGAATTGTGGTTCGCTGAGATCACCACTTCTGATGATGTCCGCCAAAGAGGCAGATGAGGAGCAGAGCCAGCAACAGCAGACTGGAATAAAAGTAAGATTTTATTCCAGCGGGGGGGGAGGAAGGGTAGATAGTGTTTTTAACCCTATAGGATCTGGAATACATGTTTGTGTACCTGATCCTATAGTGTTCCTTTAAATAAGAAAAAGTATGTTAATTGATGTATTCTTATACCACAAATACAGAATAAATGCTATTGTGCTTTTGAAAAAGCTGTATGTAAATCTCACAAGGTGCATATATATTCAACAGATGGTACTGGAATGTTGTTTTAAAGTAAAACTATAGGCTAAAAATACAAAATTGTATTTCTAGCACTATAGTATCCTATAGTAGACATGTGCAATTTGTTTTGTTGCAAATGTACATTCGGATGCTTACGAATGTCCAAAGTTCGAATTGCTGAAGTGCTTTGGATTTCTGAAAAGTGGCAAAACAAGTGGTTAGGGTTAGGAATAAAACAAGGGGTTAGGGTTAGGGTCCGAATTGGCGAAGTTCCGAATTGCTGAATCGAACCGATTCATCAGTGCCATTGGTTCGAATTGCCGAAGCAGACAAATCTATTTACTTACCCAAATTTCTGAACCAAACCAATTTCTTTTTGCTCATACACATCCCTATCCTATAGTGCCCCCGCACATAATGCAGAACTACTGAAGCTGGGTATTCTGATTCTGCCTTACATTGACTGAAAACATTAGCTGAGCACTCTAATCCAATGAATGAGTGTCTATGTACAGAAATATATCGGCCTATAACTCTCATTCCAGGCTGGCTAATGATGCTGCTGGAGGTGGAGTTACATCAAATATTTCTGTATGTGCAGTGTATCATAAAATTTTGCAAAACACAATTTGGACAGTGACAGATGATAAGTTTGGCCCTGTTGCATTATCAGTCTGAAAATAGAAACTGTGTGCATCGAGAGGCCAGAGTGGTGGAAAATGAGGCTGTATATCCACCACCTCCACTTGCACGTCTCCTATTGCAGACTGGGTAGAGGATCAAACAGAGCCTTATCCTCTTCTACAGTCTACTCATTGTGCTAAAACTAGTGACAGGGTGTGTGAACCCCACATAAAAAGCTGGTTGGGGGCTTCCTATATTCACTCCCACCAGCCTATCACCACAGCTTCCTCCCCATTAGTATATTACTGACCATTATAACAGTATGTAATATTCAGGGATAACGCCAGCCGAGTAGCATTTGCAACCAAAGGGTAGCGGCCTAGACTGCCTAGAGGGCATTGTGGACTGGAGAAACCGTCCGATCTCCTGGGAAGAAGGATCAGACCCGACAGTACCCCAGTAGAGACCCCTCTGTGTCGGTCAGGGTTATCCAGGTCCCCACCAAGAAGCTACGATCCACAAATCTCTGTAGCGACACGTGGCAATCTAAGATTGTCTCCTTCCATTATACTTCGTGACTAGCCATTGGAGGCAAATTGCAGAGGTGGGAAGCACATGTTAATATGGCAATTGACATCATCTGTAATGGCTTTTGGCAACACTTATAATAACGCAGTCTTCAACGCACCACAACTTTGGTAGCGGTAGCAGGGGGTGATGCAGGAACCCATTACTCTCCCTCTGGGCCAGGAACCCAGATGGGTGTCGACCCTAAGCACCGCTCATAACCTCACAGGGATCTCAGTTGCTCGGGAGTGTAACAGTACTTACCCGCGTGCTGGCAGGGGTTCTCTGATGGAGCCGCATGTGGCTTGAGCACTCCTGCCTCAGGCGAGCCACGTGCTACTCGAAAATCCTTGCTCCTGGCCGGAGTGACGTGGGCCAATGGGAGCCGACTGCAAGGTTAGGCTCCCATTTCCCCTTTAAGAATGTGCTTGCGATGCGAGCAGCGTTCCCAATACTATACGGCTGCGCGCCCTCTCAGATTGTTAGGCGCGCGCGGCTGTACAGTATTGGGAACGCTGCACGTTTGTTTTTTTTATTATTCTTTATTTAATGATGGACAGTCAAGTGACATACCAGGCATATTCACAAATGGTGTGTTAAAAAATGAACAATCACAACAAAGCGTTCTGGCGAGGGCTGGAAGATTGGATGCTGCCGTCGTAGGCCCAGCCTCAGGAGAAGGAAAGCAATTCTGAGATCCGCAGAGGGCCTAGGCTGCCTCAGAGCAAAACGACCCCACAAGCCACTGGGAACCAGGATCCTGGCCCGACAAGTCGGAGGCCCACGTTGAACAAAAAGCTACATCCGCGACGGAGGAGAACCTGCACCTACATAAGGCGGCTACACGGCACGCAGTTTATACAGGAGCCAAAGTGACTGACAGACTGACAGACAGGAGCCAAAGTGACTGACAGACACCTGACACAGAGCTCTGAAGTAGCTCACATCAAGCGGAAAGGATCATACCGACGCCATCGGACAAACGCAATGTACCGCTCACTACAGAACCGCACACACAAATCAGGTGGGGAGCCCAAAGGGAAGACCGGCACTTGGCGCAGACCAACTGGAAGGCGAGACACCAGGCTGAGCTATCAAACAGACTATCTATTAAAGCACATCAACGGCATCAGATGAAGGTCTGCAGCCGTCCCAAGTCCGGCTATCAGCCTGTTCACAGTGCGGGACTTAACTGGCTGAATGCCAAGAGCAACTATCGTACCTTTTCATTTAATTTGATAAGTTCTCTTAATTTGTTTTAAAAGTTAGTGCCTACCATACATTATGCATTAGAAACTGAAGCCATATGCATGTCTTACTGGATTTCCGTTTGCTACTAGCCTGCGTTCTCTGGCTGGGTGAGGGATCCTATAGCGATGAGCTTTTACACTCATAGTACCACTCAGCAAGTCTGGAGCCTGTAATGTACTTAAGCACCCTATATCTGTCCTTCCTACCACTGAGACGACAGGCTCCCAGATTAGCTAAAAGGATATACTTAAATAGACAGCATTACTCTTATTACACTATAAACGTGTACATTTATCAAGCTATTGCCAATAAGGTACAGAAAAATACAACAATTTTACAACACGCCAAAAGTATCCCCCAAAGCCCATGGAAACTCTTTGAGTCACATCCCCGGATAACCCTGATCTGAGTGACTATCATATCCAAAAATCACTAAGATTGGTTCGGTAGTTTGGAATTGCCACCGAGGGAAAGTTTTGACCGGCCGGCCACGAGGTGTAAGCCCAAAATAGTTCTAGAGGAATCTTGGTAAGGGCCGGTCTCCGTTCGAGGGATTTTATATGAAAACCACACAAAACATACAAAAGCTTTCAAGTGTCAAATGCTCTCTCCAGTCGGTAATTCGTATCTCCCGAATGCCATACTTTACTTTGGTGTATCATCATATACACATTTTTCTGTGGCTAGCGACAATTACTAAGCCATTGTGGAATGCTAAACAATCGTTGCAGATAAATGTCTGGGTTTCTAAATGTCCGTAAATACTATATAATTTAGCCCTGTACGCTGTTTATTAGAGGCCCACAGGGTTTCTCTACATATTGCCCTGTATTCTATTAAAGGTCCACAGGATCACCTTACATATTTTCCTATTGACAAGCTATTAACCAGTGAATGTTTATACATTGGTTTATTATTATACTTGCGTATATTAGAATGTATATACTTTAGTTTATTGTAACGGATCGCCTGGCACCCCGACTGGGTACCTCCGTTAAAGGATGCTCCTAGCGCTTCCTGAGGACTTAAAGCACTGCCGCAGACACCACAACCACCGAATCTGAGAAGCATAGGAATCCTCTCAAGCCTCTGAATGCTGTGGACAGTTGAATAGGAACCATACGAATAGGTTTACACTCCTAGCAGTCAAACTGAAACAGCATGCAATAAATCCTCCCCCCAAGAATGAGACGACACTTCAGCTTGAGGGTTAAAACAGGAACTCTAGATTTATTCCCACAACAGGCTTTGTAATGGATTCTCCCATGCAAGGGAGTGGTTTACAGTACACCAATACAGTTTAAGGTACAACCCACACATCTCCTCCCTCTAACTTATCTGTTAACACCATTAAACAGTACACCATTTCCCCTAAGTTTTGGATTTACCCTAAATACTTTGGGTACATCCACAACTCCAGATAGCCCTAGTCTGGAGGAACCACATATTTGAAAATCAGCCCATTCGGATAAAGGGTCCGGGAGTTATGGGACTTTAAAGTATTGACCGACCGCTCAGGCAAAGTAAAATAGTTCCATGAGGTTTGGCCTTGCGGTCGGTCTCTGTTAATGTATTAAAAAGTCCCGAACGGCTTGCCATCCGTGGGTTTCCTTGGGTTCGTTAGATTCCCCATGTGAACTTTAGTCTTTCTACCGAACGGCGGCACGAATCCACGGAAGTCTGGAGGTCTCTGCTGTGTTTGCTTAGTCGAGTGTCCGATTTTAGTTCCAGACACTTGACGGCAAAACACCGCTGTTCGGGAGCTAAGATGGCTGCCGCCACGTGTTCGTTTGACGAACAAAGGCCACCCAGCGTTTGTCAATTAAGCTGCGGTTAACCGCAGCTTCTGGGCGGTCAATTGACGGCACACTCCATCTCCTAGGTGGTCCCGCATTCGTTAGTTTGTTCGGTAGATAAAATCTACCGAACACCCCGGCAGAAAAGGCACGAAAAAGCCTTTCTGCAGGGAAAATAAGTCTTTTAAAGTCTGGACCATAGTCCAAAGGAAGCAGGCGAGCAACCAGGCTTCTCCAGTTCACAGTGGCGAGATTGGTTTCACCACATTTATCACTACATTTTTGAATATAATTTCCATTTAGGATATCCAGACTAGATTTTAGAATTACTATTAAGAGTTATATTTTAAGGACACTCATTTTCTCTCTTTTCACGATATACCATTCATGTGGGTGTTCGGAAACTTGAACGGGCAGCAGTTCCATCTTCACCGTTTTTTTCTGTTCGCGAATGGCGAACGTGAATTTCCTCAAATGTTCGCGAACGGGCAAACCGCCATAGACTTCAATAGGCAAGCAAATTTTAAAACCCACAGGGACTCATTCTGGCCACAATAGTGATGGAAAAGTTGTTTCAAGGGGACTAACACCTGGACTGTGGCATGCCAGAGGGAGATCCATGGCAAAACTCCCATGGAAAATTACATAGTTGATGCAGAGTCTGGTTTTAATCCATAAAGGGCATAAATCACCTAACATTCCTAAATTGTTTGGAATACCTGCTTTAAAACATCAGGTATGATGTTGTATCGATCAGGTAGTGTAAGGGTTCCGCCCGCTTCACAGTGACAGACCAAACTCCCTGCTTAACGCACCGCAAACAGTCCATTTGCACAACCGCAAACTCCCCATTTGCACAAGGTTGGATACCAAGCTAGCCATGTCCCGTTCCTTGTCCTCACTGATGTCATTGAAGGTCTCTTCCTCCACCCAGCCACGTACAACACCAATGGTCCCTGAAAGGTGACAACAAGCCCCCTGGGACGCCTGCTGTGTTTGGTCTTCCACCTCCTCAAAGCCACCTTCTTCCTCTGACTCCTCTTCTTCAGACTCCTCTCTCTGCGTTGCCTCTCTCTGCGTTATTATAAGGTGTGTTAAGTAGTACTATTCCTATCAGTTTAATTCCTGTTACGTCCCCTTTCAGGGGACGTGTATATGGCATCGATTTTAGGAACCGGGAAAAAGACGCTTGGCCGATCCTCCTACTTCAAATTTGGGGCACTGCGCGTGTAATCTAATGTGCCACCAGATAGGAGTGGTGTGTTAAGTAGTCCCCCTCATCAGGCCTTTTTTTAGTCGAATGTATCGCCCACTGTCAGTCCCTTCGGGATACATCCCTCATTCATCTTAATAAAGGTGAGGTAATCTAGACTTTTTTGACCTAGGCGACTTCTCTTCTCAGTGACAATACCTCCTGCTGCACTGAAGGTCCTTTCTGACAGGACACTTGAAGCGGGCCAGGCCAGAAGTTCTATCGCAAATTGGGATAGCTCAGGCCACAGGTCAAGCCTGCACACCCAGTAGTCAAGAGGTTCATCGCTCCTCAGAGTGTCGATACATGCACTTAAGGCGAGGTAGTCTGCTACCTGTCGGTCGAGTCGTTCTCTGAGGGTGGACCCCGAAGGGCTGTGACGATGCGTAGGACTTAAAAAGCTCTGCATGTCCTCCATCAACAACACGTCTGTAAAGCGTCCTGTCCTTGCCCGCGTGGTCGTGGGAGGAGGAGGATTACTTTCACCTCTTCCCCTGTTAGATTCCCGTTGTGCTGTGACATCACCCTTATATGCTGTGTAAAGCATACTTTTTAATTTATTTTGGAACTGCTGCATCCTTTCCAACTTGCGGTAATTCGGTAACATTTCAGGCACTTTCTGCTTATACCGGGGGTCTAGTAGCGTGGACACCCAGTACAGGTCGTTCTCCTTCAGCCTTTTTATACGAGGGTCCCTCAACAGGCACGACCGCATGAAAGACCCAATTTGCACAAGGTTGGATGCCGAGCTACTCATGTCCCGTTCCTCGTCCTCAGTGATCTCACTGAAGGTATGTTCTTCCCCGCAGCCACGTACAACACCACGGGTACCAGATAGGTGACAACGAGCACCCTGGGATGCCTGTTGTGGTTGGTCTTCCTCCTCCTTCTCAAAGCCACATTACTCCTCTTCCTCACAATCCTCTTCCAGCGTTGCCGCAGGTCCAGCAAACGATGCTGATAAGGCTGTTTCTGGTGGTGATGGTGACCACAACTCTTCCTCTTCACGCTCATCTACGGCCTGATCCAGCACTCTTCGCAGGGCACGCTCCAGGAAGAAAACAAATGGTATGATGTCGCTGATGGTGCCTTCGGTGCGACTGACTAGGTTTGTCACCTCCTCAAAAGGACGCATGAGCCTACAGGCATTGCGCATGAGCGTCCAGTAACGTGGCAAAAAAAATCCCAGCTCCCCAGAGGCTGTCCTAGCACCCCGGTCATACAAATACTTGTTAACGGCTTTTTCTTGTTGGAGCAGGCGGTCGAACATTAGGAGTGTTGAATCCCAACGTGTCGGGCTGTCTCAAATCAAGCGCCTCACTGGCATGTTGTTTCGCCGCTGGATATCGGAAAGTGCACCATGGCCGTGTAGGAACACCTGAAATGGCCACACACCTTCCTGGCCTGCTTCAGGGCGTCCTGTAAGCCTGTGTATTTATGCACAAAGCGTTGTACGATCAGATTACACACATGTGCCATGCACGGCACATGTGTCAACTTGCCCAACTTCAATGCCACCAACAAATTTGGTCCGTTGTCACAAACCACTTTGCCGATATCCAGTTGCTGCGGAGTCAGCCACTTTTCCACCTGTGCGTTCAGGGCTGACAGGAGTGCTTGTCTGGTGTGACTCTCTGCTTTCAAGCAAGTCAAACCCAAAACGGCGTGACACTGCCGTATCCGGGATGTGGAATAGTACCTGGGGAGCTGGGGGGGGGAACGGGGGGGTGTTGATGTGGAGCAAGACGCAGCAGCAGAAGAGGACTCAGCCGAGGAAGTTATGGAAGAGGATGGAGTAGGAGGAGTAGAGGAGGTGGCAGCAGGCCTGCCTGCAAGTCGTGGCGGTGTCACCAACTCCTCTGCAGAGCCACGCATTCCATGCTTGGCAGCCGTCAGCAGGTTTACCCAATGCGCAGTTTAGGTGATATACCTACCCTGACCATGCTTTGCAGACCAGGTATCAGTGGTCAGATGGACCCTTGCCCCAACACTGTGTGCCAGACATGACATTACTTCCTTTTGCACAATCGAGTACAGATTGGGGATTGCCTTTTGTGCAAAGAAATT
The DNA here is from genome assembly GCF_036172605.1 of Pelobates fuscus. Lineage (NCBI taxonomy): Eukaryota > Metazoa > Chordata > Amphibia > Anura > Pelobatidae > Pelobates > Pelobates fuscus. Next base: position 28,990,713 of record NC_086326.1, on the reverse strand, counting down.
TCGTCCGGGTATCCCAATAGCCACAAATTTTTTGAACGCCTCAGACTCCACCAGCTTGTATGGTAAAAGCTGGCGGGCTAATAGTTCAGACAAGCCTGCTGTCAGACGCTGGGCAAGGGGGTGACTTTCTGAAATTGGCTTCTTACGTTCAAACATGTCCTTGACAGACATCTGACTGTGGGCAGATGAGCGGGAACTGCTCAAGGCGAGAGACGGAGTGGCGGATGGTTGAGAGGGGGCAAGGAGGACAGCAGTGGTTGACGTGGCTGAAGATGCTGGACCAGGAGGAGGATGGCAGCTTTGAATTTGTGTGCTGCTTGTACTCATGTGTTGATCCCATAGGTGTTTGTGATGTGCGATCATGTGCCTACGCAAAGCAGTTGTACCTAGGTGGGTGTTGGACTTCCCACGACTCAGTTTCTTTTGGCACAGGTTGCAAATGGTATCGCTGTTGTCAGAGGCAGACACACAAAAAAGATGCCACACTGCTGAGCTCTGCAATGACGGCATTCTGGTGGTGGACACAGCATGCGTTGATTGGCGTGCTGTCGGCCTGCCCCCGGGTGCCGATGCATGCTGTCTGACTGTGCCACTAGCTCCTTGTGACGACCTCCCCCTGCTTCCAACTCGTCTCCTCCTCCTCCCCTCTGTCTCCCCATCTGAACTTTCGCCCTGTTCTTCTTGCCGAGCGGGCACCCACGTGACATCCATGGACGTATCGTAATCATCAACCGCTTCACTTGTATCTGACAACTCAGCTAAGGAAGCAGCAGCGGGTACAACATCATCATCATCACACCGTACGTCCATGTGTGTAATGCTGCCTGCCTGAGACATATCCCTGTTATCTACATCCTCTGGCAATAATGGTTGCGCATCACTTATTTCTTCAAACGGATGTGTAAATAACTCCTCTGACATACCAAGTGAAGCGGCTGTGGTGCTAGTGTTGGTGGTGGCGGCAGGCGGGTGAGTGGTATCTTGAGAGGTGCCCGAAGCTAAGCTGGAGGAGGATGGTGCGTCAAGGTTCCGAGCGGAAGCTGTAGAAGATTGGGTGTCCTGTGTTAGCCAGTCAACTATGTCCTCAGAACTTTTCAAGTTCAGGGTACGTGGCCTCTGAAAACTGGGCATTATTCTAGGGCAAAAGGGAATCACAGCACCACGACCACGATTGCCCCTGCGGGGTGGCCTGCTTCTGCCTGTCATTTTTTTTTTTTTTGATTACTGGTACTATGCGTGCAAGCTACTGTGAGACCAGATATGAGTGGCAATGTGCAGTGGCAGAGGTTGGTAGAGTACACGCTGTTGGCCTGACACACCCGCTTGAAGACAAGTAACTGCTATTCAATCTATAAAAGTGAAGAAAGTTTTTTGTTTTTAAATGCACGCTATTGTGCCACCAGATATGAGTGGCACTGTGCACTGACAGAGTACACGCTGTTGGCCTGACACACAGACGCTTGCAGACAACTAACTGCTATTCAATCTATAACAGTGAAAAAAAAAAATTGTTTTTAAATGCACGCTATTGTGACACCAGATATGAGTGGTGGCACTGGGCAAGTGGGCACAGTATCCACTGTGAGCCTGACACACAGACGCTTAGCAGACAACTAACTGCTATTCAATCTATTACAGTGAAAAAAAGTTTGTAGGTTTTTAAATGCACGCTATTGTGCCACCAGATATGAGTGGCACTGTGCACACTGGCAGAGTACACGCTGTTGGCCTGACACACAGACGCTTGCAGACAACTAACTGCTAATTAATCTATTACAGTGAAAAACAAATTTTGTTTTTAAATGCAAGCTATTGTGACACCAGATATGCGTGGTGGCACTGGGCAAGTGGGCACAGTATCCACTGTGAGCCTGACACAGAAGCTGGCAGGCAGGCAGGCAATTGCAATTAGATTACACACAAAAAAAAAAGCAGACTGATGTTCTAGCCCTAAAAAGGGCTTTTTGGGGTGCTGTCCTTACAGCAGAGATCAGATGAGTCTTTCAGGACTGTAGTGGACACTGAATACACTAGCCTAGCTATACATTTCCCTATCAAATGAGCAGCAGCTACACTTTCCCTCCTCTATCTAAGAATGCAGCTTCAGAATGAATCTAAAATGGATGCTGTACAGGAGGTGGGAGGGTCTGGAAGGGAGGGTCTGCTGCTGATTGGCTGGAATGTGTCTGCTGACTGTGAGGCACAGGGTCAAAGTTTAGTCAATGATGACGAATAGGGGGCGGATCGAACCGCGCACGTGTTCGCCCTAAGTATACTTGGATGTACAAAAATATATGAGAAAATTAACCTTAAAATTTTTTTTTCTGAATAACCCGGTCCCGGCGATACCATTACCGGAACACACTATTTTCCATCATACAACTCTAAGAAATAAATCATCTTTTTGTCCAACTAATCAGACAAGTGGACCTATGTCGGCTTTCATTCTGGCAGTAGCTGCAGATATAGAAAAGCTACCGAAAAAAGTAGCCAAACACAAACAAAACTTAAGTGTATGGGAAAGTAAAGCACTCAAGGAGCTCAGTGACAACACAGATATCACAATAAAACCAGCAGACAAGGGAGGGGGGGTTGTGGTCCTGAATACTAAGGACTACAATACAGAATGTAAAAGAATCCTCAATGATCCCCTTACGTACAAGCAGATAAAGGGGGACCCCACGCTAGACACTGAGAAATGCCTGTTTGGTATATTGGAGAGGGGTAGGTTTTTAAATATATTGAATAAAAAGGAGTTGGAGTTTGTTATGGTTGTATATCCGAAAAAAACGGTATTTTACCAATTACCGAAAATCCATAAGAGTCTTTCAAATCCCCCAGGTAGACCCATCATCTCTGGGATAGGGTCCCTAACATGCAATCTATCCCAATACATAGATGTTATATTACAACCCTTTGTCAAAAAGGCGAGGTCGTACTTAAAAGACAGTGGAGACCTGTTGAAAAATATAGAAGGTCTGAAATGGGAACAGGATTACTTAATGGTAACATGTGACGTTACGTCACTGTACACTGTCATCAAACATGACCTGGGATTAAAAGCAGTAAGAAAAACACTGTATGAGGATCCCACCATGTTAGTGGAACAAGTAGAATTCTTAATTGAATGTATTGACTTTATACTAAATAACAACTTTTTTGGTATGGTAGTGATATATATTTGCAATCGAATTGTACCGCTATGGGGACCAGGTTCGCCCCATGCTATGCCAACATCTTCATGGCCCACTGGGAAAATCTGTTCATCTGGCAAGGGCACCAGTGGGGGGCGAACCTGGTCTTCTATAGACGGTACATCGACGACATGTTTTTTTTGTATGGAGAGGAAAGGAGGCAGAGCTTATAGAGTTTCTCAATCACATCAATAAGAATGAATATAACCTATCCTTCACATATAAGTATAGTTCTACAAACATAGATTTCTTGGATTTGGTCCTATACACGGACCAACAAGGAACTTTAAAGTCTAAGACTTTTTAAAAAAAATGTGGACGTGAACAGCTATATTCTGACTTCCAGCTGCCACTATCCGTCATGGCTATTAGGTGTCCCGTTTGGCCAATTTCTAAGGGTCAAAAAAAATTGTACGGACCATGAAATATGTGACCAACAACTCCATAAGGTAAAACAACAATTTATAGAAAAAAGCTTCGATGAAAAAGTACTAGAAGCAGCTCTCCATAAAGTAACTACTATAGAACGTTCAAAAATCTTACACAACAAGCAGGAGAAAGCCAAGCCAGAAAAGGACACTGAGGACTTATGCCCTCTAGTGTTTAACTATAGCGCTCAGGCATACCATATAAAAAAAAAGCGTACAGAAACATTGGCATTTACTTCAGCAAGATGGCGCTTTAGCCATGCTTTTACCTGTAAAACCGAGGGTAATTTTTAGGGGGCCCCTACGCTACAAAATAAATTAGTACATAGTTACAATAAGCCAATAAGACCTAATCATTTCTTAATTGGAAAGAAAGGATATTATAAATGCGGCAATTGCTACATATGTAAATTAAGCACTAGAGGGAAAAATTATACAACCTTTCAGTCCTCGGTAACTAAACAAATATTCAATATCAAGGACTGCATTACGTGTAACACCAAACAGGTCATCTATATGTTAGAGTGCCCGTGTGGCCTCCAATACGTGGGTCAAACTAAAAGAACACTTAAAGTTAGACTTGGAGAACATGCCTACAATATTAAAAAAGGCTTTGACAAACACTCCCTCTCTTATCACTTCAGAACACACCACAACTGTGATCCGACACTTCTTTCATATTGTGGTATCGAAAAAATAGAAGTACCTTGGAGGGGAGGCGAATTGAGTAAAACTTTAACATACCGTGAAATGTTCTGGATTTATAATTTGAAAACTCTCACCCCCTCAGGCTTGAATGCAGAACTGGAACTAGCCCATATATTGTAGTGTCAATATGACTAACATGCGGGGATCACATTTTTGATATATGCAAATACCAGTGAGAATATATACTCCCACTGGTTAGGAATCTCCAAATATAGCAGTTCCACCATGAAATATACCTTTAAGAGTATAATTTATGTACTTAAAGGTAGCATATATTTTACCCAGTATCTAAAGGTTTTTCCTTTAAGGGAACAAGGGTTAAGACTTTAGTTCTAATACAGAAAATCATAATGTACTTTTTGCAAATACGGCCATTATTGGTGTTTTGTGCATAATATCATGCACTCCCTTCTCTAGAGATACATTTGTTATTAAGTTTCTGCTCTTAAAGAAAATGAGAGACAACTGGATATTCTGTATGCATTTGTTAAAAATGCTACCCCCAAGTTAGGAGCGTTCACCAATTTTGCATGTCAAGATCATTTATCAGATTACCAACAATGAAACATTTTTGCTACTATTTTAAACTAACAAATGACGTTTACAAAATATTATGGTGTTAGAGCAAGATGTACAACTGTATTAATAACAAATTTTACTATTGGCACCATTGTATATTTCAAAGTCTATGTATTTTTATGACACTTCAGGTTGCTTTTTTTAACCATACCTGGATGGTACTGTTTAAGTTTTGCATATCTATTATTATATTAGAATTGCCTTTCAACCACACCAGGATGGCATTATATCATAGCTTTTAAGATCTGCATATCTATCACTGTATTACAACAGGCGTTTATGTGTAGGGGTTGTTTTTTATTTTTTAATTGGTGTCTATGAAAAGTATATACCTTTAAGAAATTTGAATCCGTTTGTCCGGCAAAGTATATAACTGGCAAGTAATGTTTGGAGCACCTATCTTGAAAAAGCCCTTGGTAGAAGGGCGAAACGCGTTGATAGGGTGAAAGAAAAATCTCATCTGCAGCACACCCTCCTCCACAAGCTCCTGAAAGAAGCCGGACTTACCACCAGCGTTTCAGACAGCCCTCCTGAGTGCACCAGGCAGCCGCTGTCTTCCCTGGGGAACCGGACTATCAGTCTGAACTTAAAACGAGCAAGCAAGGGTTTTTTTTCCTGCACAATGATGAGTATCATATTTTATTCCGTGTAAGAGTTTTTATGTTGGGGGGGACCTTTTATACCCTGGGCAATAAATTTGTTATAGAGTTACACTATATACTATTTTGTTTCTCTTTACCCAAGGTATCGCTACACACATTTGGACCTCCACTTTCCATTACATTACTGGACTCTTTTTCTGCAGGACTTGCATGTTGATTTTACAGACTCTGGACTTTTTTTGTGGTATTTTCCACCACTATTTTGAACTTTAGTTGTTTTTTTTTTTTTTTTTAATTTTTTTTTTTTGCAGTGCATAAGATGTTACAGCGTTACACGGGGTACCCCAAAGGCATTCCTCGTGTTATTCAGACAATAATTACAGTGGGGTATACGTTTGTACTTGCACATTTTTATGTTAAGGTCGCGTACTGACAAAAAGATATACAACGGTATTCAGTTATTTGGTTATATAGCTGTGTGAGTTATGCAGGCAGGATATATCAGTCACATAAGGTTGCTAAGACAATGGATGCGTTACACGTGTGATAATGCGTGATAATGTTGCTTGTTTAGGATTGCTCCTAAATAACTCACCCGGGGAGGCAGGGTACGTGTTGGAATTACAGGCAGCGCGTGGGCATATATATTAGACATTATGGCTTAAAACATAGCTGTTGCAAGCGAGGTATGAGTGCAGGCTGAGTAACGGTTTCTGCAATGGTAAGGTGCCTTGAGTGTTAGCATGGTGTGTGTTGCTATGAGTAGAGTGTAAACGGTCTGCTGTGGTCAGAGATGTAGCATGTTAACTTTAAGCATATTAAAGCCAGTCATCTATCTACTGATATAGTATGGCATAATATCACCCAGTCCATTCAAAAGTTCGTATAGCAACATACGCTTCAGGGATCACTGGCATAGTGGGTCCGATGCTTCAAGGGTGGCAGCGGATCTATAGTCAGCCCGTGCGGGCTTCAGCCCGGCCCGGTGTTGGTGTCCCTGTAGGCTGCGGTACCTCTCCAGGTGTGTCGCTTAAGCTTGCCTCTGTTAGGTGTCGAGAGGAGCGGTCTCCGAGGTCGGCAGTGGGGGTTGCTTGTTCTGCTGTGTGGCTCCCTTCGGTTGTCGGCAGAGTCATAAGGATAAAGCTGAGTCCCTGCGGGTTAGTATCTCCGCCGCTCCATGACCGGTAAACCTCCGTTGCTGCCTGTCTTCTTTTAGGTTATTGTTCTGGCAGGTGAGATGTCGCTTGGCGAGCTGTGAGAGAGTGGGGCCGCCGTCTTCTCAGGTTTCCTGAGCATATGCTTGTTTGTTGCCTTCAGTGCACGTGGCAGTCGCCATCTTGTGCGGTGCGGTCGGGCCCTCAAGTGTGTCTGTGGCGCCTGTGTGCTCCAGCTGCTATGCCCCCGGGCGGGGACCGGGATCACCCCCCCGGTCCATAGGGGGGGGAACAGGGCCGGGTCTGCTCAGATCCGAGCCCCAGGCTGGGTGCTGTGTGGCAGGGTAGTGGTGCGTCGGCCGTCCGCTCCACTCACCGCGGGAGAAGGCTGGGGTATCGCAGACCTCTCCTCCAGGGGACTGTAGCTTGAAAAGCCAGCCTCTCCCTGGCTCCAGCAGGCCCTCTGCCTAGGGCACTATAGTGGTCGGTCGGTTCTTGGCTGAAATTAATGTTTTTCGGCATATTTAATGATGAGGCAGCAGGAGCTCCCTCTGCCTGCGACCGTCCAACTCAGCGGTCCGGCCCCGCCCCCTAGTTGTTTTTATTTTTATTTTTTCATTGTATTTATTTATTTTTTCTGCCTAAAATCACAAACATTGTCTGCATATAAATGCACCCTTATTACTCATAAGGGGTTTATCCACTAAGCGCTGAAACTTATATTTGCAACTTGAATCCTTTATCCACATCTGGTGAGACTGCATCAGAATAAAAAATAAATGGAAAGAGGTTTTGTGGAACTAGAAATTCTGTTAACAAAACCTATTCCTAAAGCCCCAGAGAACGCTATTTTGCACAATATAAACCAACTGCAAAAGAAAGAGGCAATTATTTATATTAATTTTATGATCTCTGTGAAAATTCTTATTGCCCATAATTGGAAATCTTTAAATACTTTTACATTAGCTAATCTTAACTCACAGGTGCTGTATCAGTTAAATGTGGAAGCATTATTATATAGATCTCAGGGACTAGCTTCTAAGAAATACATTGCGTGCGAAAATTGAATAAGGAAAGTTAATGATCTCTCTGCTAATCAGATGATTTAACTTGTGACATTTGTCTATGATTAACTTTCTCCAATACCCCTGTAAGCAGTCTGTATTTTTTTTCTCTGTATAAATGTGAGCATGACGTTTCATGTCCTTCTGAATGTTTTATATTTGTATATGCTAAGTCTGTCAATAAATAAAAATATTTGTGTAAAAAAAAAATTTAAAAATTATTAAACGTGTACAAGTGGTTATTTTTAAATTGATTGCATTGGAAGAGCAGAAACAAACAAGATTTATAAAAAAAAATTTTTTTTTTAATTATATACTTGTTTTTTGTTTTTCTCCAGATTTTAGTTCAGAACAAAACGGCATACTTTGGAGGACAATCTCTGTCGATGATTGACTATATGATGTATCCCTTGTTTGAACTCTTCGCCCTGCTTGATGTTCTAGAGTAAGACATACATGTTTGATGTTCCATGTGTGTTAGTATTTGTTATTATTACCATGGATACCATGAGCACCAAAACAACTTTAGCTTAATGAAGCTGCTTTGAGATATAGATCAATTTTCTGCCATGTAGGAGTTAAATTCATTTGCTTCTGTTTACGCAGCTCTAGCCACACCTACCCTGTCTGTGACTGACACGGCTTCCACGAAAGAAGTGGTTTCAAATCTTACTTACTTTAGAATTTATTGATATTTATATTTATTGGGCAAATGTATCTATTTTTTTTAGAAACCTGTGTGCAGTTCCTGTAATTTCCAATATGTGAGCTACATTTATGTCCTGTGAACTAAACTCCAAAGCTATAATAAACAAAGAAAAGGGCTGGGCACAAGCCTTACAGTTCTGAGGCAGGTTCATTGAATGGAATTAATCAACAAAATTTCAACTATTATATTATATATTATTATATATTATGGGACAACAAATGAATATGAACAAATGCGGCCTGGTGTCACTTGCAGCCACGCAAAATGGCTGAACTCTGTCCCTCCCAAGGAGACTAAGACCTGTCATTAAGAGGAAAGATAAAATGACACCACACATCAGAGTAAAGACCATAAAATATATTGGAATTAAAACCTACAGTTATAATCCACTATGAACATACAACACATTAATGAAAAGGAAAAAGACCCCATGTAAGGGAAAACTTCCTTAAACAACACTTCCGCACCCTAGCTCTATAATAAGCAAGAATTTCATGGCAGATTGTTTTTAACTTGGGTGCTGGCACCCTTTTGACACAATTCTGCCTTTCTCAATCTGAATGAACACAATGTATCCAGTCAGTATATCTATATTGGGATAAAAAAAAAAATGTGTGTGACTTGGGTTGGTTTAGGTGGAACTTGGTTGTAGTCTTGACCCAGATACTCCAGGTCTTGCAGCTCATCTCTGGATTTCTGTGGCAAACCTAAAAGTGCATTCAAGAGGGTTTTAAATGTGGATGTTTTAGCTGCTTGATTTTAACCAGCCTCTAACTACTCTGTTTTCTGCAGTAATTTCACTCAAACACCTAATCTGAAGAAGTGGTACAATCTCATGCTTCAGGATTCTGTAGTGAAGGAGACAATCACCGCACCAGAAGTTTTCCGTGTTTTTTTCAAGCTGTACGCACAGGACAGCGCTGAGGCCGGAGATTATGGTCTTTAAAGTCACTGCTGCTACAGAACCTGTTTACACGCACACAATTTGTATGTTTCTGATAATTCTTTTCTCTAATTTCACCAATAAATGCTGATCATTCTTTCATTCAACAATCCTTGCTGTCAGTTCAGAACAAACTGAATAATCAACAACTCTGTAGTTTTAAAGAAATACAGTGGCCCTCCAGCACTCTGTTTATGGATTACCTGCAACAATGACACAATTATGGGTATATTCAGTAGTTATGGTCAGGCGTAGACCTGTCTCATTTAATACACGTGTCAAAACAGAATATGAATAAAAATACCTGCGTATTACAAACATTTTGGCTATTTTTGAAATTATTATAATTGTTCTGTGTGAAGAAATTTGGGATTATTCTTGGGGGCAATCTGATAATGGTCAGGAGCTCAGAAAAATTATCAAATCGTCAACTGTATGTGTGTAATGGAAGAAAACAAAACAATTGTCAGTCTTAAAAATGGAACATCACCAATTGGTGAGCGCACTGAAGCGAATCCCCAACCTACCCTCGGCAGCCAGACCCCTGACCACGTTTGAAGCCATCTGTACGCAAGACGCCCCCACGCCGCACGCCATATCACTCCTGTACCGACTGCTAAACTCACCACAGGGAGATACCCGACTTCCCTACTTTACCAGATACTGGGAAAGAGACCTCAGGCATCCGCTGACCCAAGACCAATGGACCACAGCATTCACGATGACACACAAAACCTCCATAAGCACTAGATACCAAGAATCGGGATACAAAATTATATCGCACTGGTATAAAACACCAGAGAAACTCGCTTCTATGTATGACACAAGCACACCAGAATGTTGGAGATGCGGAACTGAACTGGGCACGCTATACCACATCTGGTGGACAAGCCCACGGATCAAACCTTTCTGGCACGACATACACCAGGTGGTTACGACGCTCACAGACAACGCCATAGAACTCACACCAGAAAACTACCTACTACACCTGACACCTCTACAGCCCCCCACCTACAAAAAAACGATCACCCCGTATCTGGTAAATGCGGCACGTAGCCTGATCCAAACATTCTGGAAAAAATCCATAATACCACCCTGACGGACTGGATAACAAGGGTAGAAGACATAAGGATCAAAGAGGAAATGATCCTGACAGCAAAAGGAAGACCCCAGACATACCTGGAGACATGGTTCCATTGGCTACAATGGCTCACCACTAGACAAAACCCAGGACCACGCCCACGAAGGATGGACAATGATGGTTGAGGGCCTACGGATCTAAGGGCAACACACCCCGCAGACCAGGAGATCACTGCACACACACCTGGAGACAGGGCACCTGAGGACCAAGGCAGCCACACCCGAAGACCGCAACGGGAACACATGCAACAGACTGTACCGAGGAGGGGCCTGGGCACTTGCGGGACGTGGGGGCTCAAGCCCCCTAGGGAGACCCCACCCCTAAATCCCCCCCAGGAACATGACATACTCCCCCACAAAACAAAGACAGAACGAACACAGACATACCACCACAGGACCACGCGGTACAACACAGAACACCAGACCCCTCCCCTCTGTCCTAACCTCCACAAGACACAAGTGACAACATCACGCCCAAGTGGAGAGGAGGAGGGAGAACACCCAAGAACTCACCCCGACTCAATCATTCACCACCTCAACACCCCTAACGCACACACGGTCCGATGGGTCGAGACACGAACCTGCCCTGAACCAACACTGAACCCCGACCGTATGTCAGGGTACCTGAGGCCTCTACCTCCGAGAGAGGTAGAGAATTAATCGTTCATCCATCCGGACGGCCTGATTCCCCTCTTCCTCGCGGTCCATCCGGTCATACAAGCCGGCCGCGAGGGAGTGACTCCCTTTTATAGCATGACGCCCGGACGTCGACGTCAGGACGTCAACCCGGAACGACCTGTCACTCAATTGGTTCAGGACCAACCAGGACTCGACGGAGGTGTGTCTACTTATCTGAACAGGGCATTTAACAGTGCTTCTTTCAGTAGCTCATTGCCCTGTCGTGGTTCTAGCTTGTCCTAGTCACTCAGTGCTCGTGTTCTCTAGTTTTCCCTTTTGGTTTTTGTGGCGAAACCGACCTCGCCACGTGTCCTTGGAGGGGGCTGATTGCCCGCCTCTTGCCTTTGGACTATGGACCAGACTTTATGGGAATGTGATACCCCAGATAGCCATACCATGGAGCCTATTCATATAATGAAAGACTATGGGAAAGACTTTAGCTCCATGGCAATTGTACTGTGTGAGTAGGATCTGCGCGCTATTCGGTAGTTTTGTGCGTGCAGATCCCAGCTATCTGGGGATAGGTGAAATGTCTGTGTGTTATGTGTAAATGTGACTTTATGTATTTTAAAGTGTTTTATGTCGTTTTGCAACCATGTGGTTAATGGAGTCTGCCTCTAGTCCTGGATAATTGGATTACTTCTCCAATTAACTCCAGGGCAGAAGGGAGGAAACCAGGGTGCATTGTGGGGATGTTTTTCTGCCAGCCAGAAAGGAACAAAAGATACTTTTAGTAACTTTTGAACCCCTGGTCGGATTCATGCCATTTTTTAATATGTTGTTCCCCTGAATGGATTGATTGTGGATATGTATTTTTATGTGAATGTGATGTATGGTTTTAAAGTTATGAAAGTTGTGTAAAAGTATATTTTACACTGTATGCATAATGGGATTATGTGTCACACTAAGGGGAGGGGATGTGTGGGAGGTAACATCTATGTCATTGGTTCTTTTATGCCTCCCCCTGGGTGTGGCCTGTATGTGTGAGTTGGAAATAAAAGCCAGGCTGGATGAGCCAGTCCAGAGTTCCTGTTTTACCCTCAAAGTGATGTGTCGTCTCATTATTGGGGGGAAGGATTTATTGCATGCTGTTCCAGTTGACTGCTAGGAGTACAAGCCTATTCGTATGGTTCCTATTCAACGGTCTACAGCATTCATATGCTTGGGAGAATTTAAAAGGTTTCTTGGATTCAGTGTTCGTGTGTCTCCAGTCGGGAGAGTGGTGTTTGCAGTAGCTGCCTGTGCATCTGGAAAGGGGATTATCGCCTAAACTGGGTTTTATCCTCTTGTAAGTGAAACGGTCCGTTACAGTTTTGACCCGGCTTGTTTGCTCTATTCTGCTTATCTCTGTTACCCTTGATTCGGCTTGTCTATCGCTTACCTGTCTTCTGTTACCCTCGACCTCGGCTTGTCTTTGACTATTCTCTACTGTACTACTTACGTTAGTCCGGCCATTCTAAGGTCCGGTATACGTATCTGGCTACTGTTTGTACTCTGCGTGTTGGATCCCTGTCCCGATCCTGACATTACGACAGGGCCAATGGATCCTGCAAGTACAAACAGTCAGCTTGGTTCTCCTGATCCTAGGTTTGAGGCCATGGATCACAGAATGGATCAGATGGCGCTAGCACTACAGGCGTTATTATCTCGTGCCAATAATCCACCAGAAGAGTTACGTACTACTCCTATCTCTCCTGTAGGTTCAGGCCTAGAAGTAGCCGCTGTAGGTGCTTCTTCTCGCATTACTCCACCAGTACGTTATGGTGGTACTCCTGAGAAGTGTCGGGGTTTTTTAAACCAAATTAGTATCCATTTTGAATTGCAACCTCGCTCCTATCCTACGGATAGGGCAAAGGTGGGATTTATTATCACCTTACTCATTGAAAAGGCTCTGAGATGGGCCAATCCACTGTGGGAGAACGATAACCCGTTAGTATATAACTATAACGCATTTGTAGCTGCTTTTAGAAGAACTTTTGACCCTCCAGGTAGAAAGGTTAATGCAGCCAGATTACTGTTACGACTGAGAGAGGAGAACCGAACACTTGTGGATTATGCACTAGAGTTCAGGTCTCTGGCGTCAGAGGTCAAGTGGAATGAGCAGGCGTATATGGACGTATTTTTGAATGGGCTATCAGATGTAATTCTTGACGAGGTTGCTACTAGAGAACTTCCTGAGAATTTAGAGGATTTAATTTAGTTCATTTCTCGTATAGATGAACGTTTAAGAGAGAGACAGAACACTCGAGAGAGGAATCGGAGACCTTCCTTTAGGTTAGCTCCCGCATTTCCAAGTCCTGACTCCACGGTCTCATTGCTCCCTGAACCTATGCAGGTGGGCTATACCCGCCTCTCTGAGGAGGAGAGACAGTACAGGAGAAAGGAGGGGTTATGTATGTACTGTGGAGTCAGAGGTCATTTACTCTCGAACTGTCCTAACCGCCCGGGAAACGCTCGCACCTAAGTTTCTCTAGAGGACAGGCCTTGGGTGTTTCTATTTTGTCCTCTACTCCTAATTACAAAGATCACAGGCTTCTGCTACCAGTTTCCTTAACCTGGGAGAAAGAAGTGGTAAAGGCTATGGCCTTGATAGATTCCGGAGCTGCCGAGAATTTTATCGACCAAGCCTTTGTTACTAGACACAATATCCCATCCCAGTTAAGGGAGACACCCTTGGCCGTTGAGGCCATAGATGGTAGACCATTACTGGACCCTGTTATCTTTCGTGAGACCATACCCATTAACTTAAATGTTGGTATCCTACACGTGGAGAATTTATCTCTCATGCTCATTTCGTCCCCTTCTGTTCCCATAGTTCTGGGGTATCCATGGTTGAAGAGACATAACCCTATTATCGATTGGGAATTAGGGGAGATACTCTCGTGGGGATTGAGCTGCCAGGAGAGGTGTTTACGCAGGGTTTCTCCATTGGCCAATATTAATACACCAGGTAGTTCTACTCAGTCCACTGAGAGACAGATACCGCCCCTGTACCAAGACTTAAAGGCAGTATTCGACAAGAAGAATGCCGATTCATTACCTCCACACAGGCCATTTGATTGTAAAATTAAGCTTCTACCTGGTACTATGCCCCCGAGGGGTAATGTATATCCTTTATCTGTTCAGGAGAACTCTGTTCTAGAGGAATATATCCGTGAGAATTTAGAGAAAGGATTCATTAGGAGGTCTTCTTCCCCTGCCGGGGCTGGGTTTTTCTTCGTTAAAAAGAAGGATGGCACGCTGAGGCCTTGTATTGATTACCGAGGTTTGAATAAAATAACTATCAGAAATGCCTATCCTATCCCATTGATTACCGAGTTGTTTGATCGTCTTAAGGACTCCAAAATATTCACCAAATTAGATCTCAGGGGGGCATATAATTTGGTGAGGATCCAGCATGGACACGAGTGGATGACGGCGTTCAATACTCGGTATGGCCATTATGAATACACAGTTATGCCATTTGGACTTTGCAATGCTCCTGCAGTATTTCAGGATTTGATTAATGAGGTACGTAGGGAGTTTCAACATGATTGTGTTATTGTCTACCTGGACGACATACTGATACACTCTAGGGAGATTGAGACTCACCATAGACAAGTCAGAAAGGTACTACACAAACTTCTGCAACATGGTCTATACTGTAAATTGGAGAAATGCAGCTTTGACCAGTCGCAGATAGACTTTCTTGGTTACGTGATTTCTGGGGAAGGTTTTAAAATGGACCCTGACAAACTCCAGTCTATTTTAGATTGGCCGTTGCCTAAAGGTCTCAAGGCTATTCAGCGGTTTATTGGTTTTTCCAACTATTATAGGCGCTTCATTAAGGGATACTCTTCTATCATCTCGCCTATTACCAATATGACCAAACAAGGGGCTGATACTAAGACTTGGTCTACGGAGGCTCTTGTTGCATTCAAGACTCTCAAAGAACTTTTTGCCTCTGCTCCCATTCTAGTCCACCCTGATACGACTCTGCCGTTCTTACTCGAGGTCGATGCCTCTGAGACGGGAGTTGGTGCTGTTCTGTCTCAAAGGTTAGGGGTGGACAAACCGTTACACCCTTGTGGGTTCTTCTCTAAGAAATTATCTGGGCCTGAAAGCAGATATGACATCGGTGATAGGGAACTGTTAGCGGTCATTAAGGCTTTAAAGGAGTGGAGACATTTACTAGAAGGGACATTACACCCTGTTACTATTTTAACGAATCATAAGAACTTGTCTTATATTGGGGAGGCTAAGCGCCTGTCCGCCAGACAAGCTCGTTGGTCCTTGTTCCTCACCCACTTTAATTATGTACTTACTTACAGACCTGGTTCTAAGAACTCTAAAGCCGATGCTTTGTCTCGTCAATATGAACCGTCTACTATAACTGAGCCAGTTCTTTCCTCGATAGTTCCTAAGGGTAACATCATCGCTAACACGAATCTCAGGATTCACTCTCCGTTGCTTACTGAGATCATGAAATTACAACATCTTGCGCCCAAACAGACTCCTGGGGATCGACACTTCGTTCCCGCCACTCTCCAACTAGAGGTGTTACGCTGTTTCCATAACAGCAAGGTGGCTGGGCATCCTGGCATTCGCAAGACGTATGCTTTGATCTCTAAAGACTTCTGGTGGCCTGATTTACGCAAAGATATTAAAGAATTCATCGGGGCGTGTGAGGTTTGTACCAAGACTAAACTACCTCATTTGCTTCCATGCGGATTTCTGCATCCTCTAGAGGTTCCTGAAAAGCCATGGTCCTGTTTGGCTATGGACTTCATTGTTGATTTGCCTATCTCTAAAAAGCAGACTGTTATCCTCACTGTGGTGGACAGATTTACTAAGATGGCTCACTTCATTCCCTTACCTAAACTCCCATCTTCGCCCGAATTAGCAGAGATATTCGCTAGGGAGATCTTCCGTTTACATGGGATACCTTCCCAAATTGTATCGGACAGAGGTTCCCAATTTGTTTCCCGTTTTTGGAAATCCTTCTGCTCTCAACTAGGCATTAAATTGAATTTTTCTTCTGCCTACCATCCTCAGTCCAATGGAGCTGCTGAACGCACCAACCAAAAGGTTGAACAATATCTACGTTGTTTCGTTTCTGAACACCAGGACGATTGGGTCGGTTTGATTCCTTGGGCGGAGTTTGCACACAACAATCTCGTTTGTGATTCTACGCATTCTAGCCCCTTCTTCATGAATTATGGCTTTCATCCTTCCATTCTTCCTTCGGAGTCTTCTTCCCAAGGGGTACCGTCGGTTGATGTCCATGTTGCCAATTTGAGGAAGTTGTGGGACCAGACTCGACAAATTCTTTTGCACAATTCTATGCTGGTGAAGAAACACGCTGACAAACGTAGAAGGGCAGCACCGGTGTTTGTTCCAGGCGATAGAGTATGGCTAAGTACTAGAAACATTCGGTTAAAAGTGCCTTCCATGAAGTTCGCTCCTCGGTATATTGGACCTTACAGGGTGTTGACTCGAATTAACCCAGTTGCGTATCGTCTAGCTTTGCCTACTACCTTACGCATCCCTAACTCGTTCCATGTTTCGTTGCTGAAACCACTAGTTTGTAACAGATTCTCCTCCACGATCGCCCCTCCTCGCTCTGTTCAGGTGGAGGGTCAGGAGGAGTATGAGGTCAATTCCATCGTCGATTCTCGAATCTCCCGGGGGAAAGTACAATATCTGGTCGATTGGAGAGGATATGGTCCTGAGGAGAGAAGTTGGGTACCTCAGGAGGATGTTCATGCTCCCCGTCTCCGCAGGTCATTTCACTCTCGCTTCCCTTCTCGTCCTGGTTACTTCCGCCCGGTGGGCGTATCTGAGAGGGGGGGTACTGTCAGGGTACCTGAGGCCTCTACCTCCGAGAGAGGTAGAGAATTAATCGTTCATCCATCCGGACGGCCTGATTCCCCTCTTCCTCGCGGTCCATCCGGTCATACAAGCCGGCCGCGAGGGAGTGACTCCCTTTTATAGCATGACGCCCGGACGTCGACGTCAGGACGTCAACCCGGAACGACCTGTCACTCAATTGGTTCAGGACCAACCAGGACTCGACGGAGGTGTGTCTACTTATCTGAACAGGGCATTTAACAGTGCTTCTTTCAGTAGCTCATTGCCCTGTCGTGGTTCTAGCTTGTCCTAGTCACTCAGTGCTCGTGTTCTCTAGTTTTCCCTTTTGGTTTTGACCCGGCTTGTTTGCTCTATTCTGCTTATCTCTGTTACCCTTGATTCGGCTTGTCTATCGCTTACCTGTCTTCTGTTACCCTCGACCTCGGCTTGTCTTTGACTATTCTCTACTGTACTACTTACGTTAGTCCGGCCATTCTAAGGTCCGGTATACGTATCTGGCTACTGTTTGTACTCTGCGTGTTGGATCCCTGTCCCGATCCTGACACCGTAGACATGGGAAGGTTGAGACTGAGATCCAGGGCGAATGAGACCAGCCTCAAGGACCAGAGCACCACACTAGATAATGGGAGGCTAACACTACCCATAGAAGCCCACCAAACGAGCCCCCCACCCATCGGGACTATAAGCCATTAACTCCCAAAATACTAAACTAACACCACCAACGGCACACCCACAAGCACACATCCCCCATACCCACAACCACACGAAAACAAGCAGTTAGCCCGACTGACCCCAACCCGGAGACAGCCTCGAACAGAGAAATAACACAAGGGCACCATGACACGGCTTCTGAACAAGGACACTCGTACAAGGCAACCAATAGAGATGTACCGCTATACACCTCTACGAAAACTGACCTAGATACATTATATAGCACTCTAACATCGGCTAACCAATTCCCTATGGAATGCACGCAACAGCAACCACTATGCAATATATCGTAAAACAATATCACTATAGTGACTATGCCCCATGAGACCACACACACCCAATGTACTTAAGAAAGGTATAATACAAAATGAAACAAAATGCCGGCCTCAAAAATCACAGGGATCATACGTTATAAGCCTCTGCGTAGGCTAATGTTGCAAAGCTACTGATGTAACAACCCTGCATTTCAAACCATCTACCAAACATACAACACTACCCCTGCGTGGGTAAACTGTTCTCTATCAAATGTTATGAATTGCCCACCTTTACCTAGGTCGGAACCACTACGAAATATGTAATAAGCCTTACTTTTGTTTGTTTGATGTACTATGCCTCTGCGTAGGCAACAATGCACCCTCTTTTCAAACCTGTTACATGTCTTCTAACATTTTGCATACGAGATAAAAAAAAAAAAAAAATAAACATACAAAGTTGAGAGAAAGAAAAAAAATGGAACATCCCAAACGCGGGCAGGGTTACAATTTATTATAGTTTAATGAGAATTGTTGGGAATTAAAAATTTATTATAATTAATGGCTAAAATAGACAAGCTAAACATATTCTCTAAGTCAGCTATGCTTGCAGTCCAGTTACTCTGACGGTTCTCTTTGTGAGGGCCCCACGGCATTCTCGGCACTATAACCATGACAGTGAGTTGTAGTGGTTATGGAGAGTTTTTTTAACCCCCTAACAATATTAGGACATTTCATGCCATACTTCACATAGTGGACTTTTAAGGACCACTATAGTGCCAGGAAAACACACTATAGGGGCCCCCTCCCGCCGGGCTCTAGGGGGTTGAAGGGGTTAAACTTACCGCTTTCTCCAGCGCTGGGCGCTCTCCTCCTTCTTCTTCCGTCACCGGCTGAATGCGCATGCGCGGCAAGAGCCGAGCGCGCATTCAGCCAGTCCATACGAAAGCATTATCAATGCTTTCCTATGGACGCTGGTGTCTTCTCACTGAAAATCACAGTGAGAAGCGCGGAAGCGCCTCTAGCGGCTGTCAATGAGACAGCCACTAGAGGCTGGATTAACCCATAGGTAAACATGGCAATTTCTCTGAAACTGCTATGTTTACAGAAAAAAGGGTTAATCCTAGCTGGGCCTGGCACCCAGACCACTTCATTAAGCTGAAGTGGTCTGAGTGCCTATAGTGGTCCTTTAAAGAACAACTGTTACCTCAAAACGATTTTTGATTTAATAATTCTTTAATCAAAGATTGACAGGAAATAGATTTTTTATTTTTAATGAGGTAGGTCTAAAAAAAATAAATCCATAAAAACATATCCCTATCTTTAGTATAAGATAGGATCCTTCAGCCATATGCATGCACCTTGGGTCAGATTGTATTTGAAAACCATCTGTTAATCTCTATGGACTTCCCTGCTTCTGTGCAGGGAAGACCATAGAGACTGTCTGCTTTCAAACACTGTCTGACCCAAGGTGCATATATATATATATATGGCTGAAGGATCTTGTCATGCACTAAAAGTAGGGATACGTTTTCTAATTTTTTACATATACTTAATTAAAAAAAAAAAAAAAAAAGTTTCCTTTCAAAATTTAAAGTGCACTCATTCTCCTCCCCAAAATGAGTATTTTATAAAGATAGAATATTTATGAAATGCTCATAATAACTATTGAAATTTCACTAAAATTCCACTAAGTTCTAGGTAAGGTTAGTGTTGGATAAGGGTTAATGCTGGGTTAGGGTAATGCTGCCTTAGATTTAGGGATAGCAGAGGATTACGGTTAGGGTAGGTGCAGGGCCGGCGCGTCCATAAGGCGGCACAGGCGGCCGCCTTAGGGCGCACCGGCTCTGGGGGCGCCAGATTTCAGTGACCGGCAGGAGGGAAGCGCTCCCTCCTGCCAGGTCACCTTCTGGATCCCCAGGGGGCGGCAGCGTTCTAATGAGAGGCTGCGAGGGAGCTCTAACCTGTCTGCTCTGCTCCCTCGCGCGCCGTGTGCTGATGCTGCGGGAGCCGGAATATGACGTCATATTCCGGCTCCCGGCATCAGCAGACAGCCCGCGAGGGAGCAGAGCAGACAGGTTAGAGCTCCCTCGCAGCCTCTCATTAGAACGCTGCCGCCCGCCGCACAGAAGCCCCACTGGACCCCAGGGACACATCCACACCAGCTCTCCAGGTAGGGAGGCTGGGTGGATATTAATATTTAATTGTGTGGTGTGTCTGAAAGTGTATGTGTGAGTGTCTGTGTCTGAAAGTGTATGTGTGAGTGTGTCTGAAAGTGTGTGTGTCTGTGTCTGAAAGTGTATGTGTGAGTGTGTGTTTGTCTAAATGTGTGTGTGTGTCTGTGTATGTGTTTGTGAGTGTGTGTCTGAAAGTGTGTGTGTCTGAAAGTGTATGTGTGAGTTTGTGTGTGTGTCTGAAAGTGTGTGTGTCTGTGATTGTGTGTGTGTCTGTGTCTGAAAGTGTATGTGTGAGTGTGTGTTTGTCTAAATGTGTGTGTCTGTGTATGTGTTTGTCTGTGAGTGTGTGTCTGAAAGTGTATGTGTGTGTGTTTGTCTGTGAGTGTGTGTCTGAAAGTGTATGTGCGTGTGTTTGTCTGTGAGTGTGTGTCTGTGAGTGTGTGTGTGTGTGTGTGTGTGTGTGAGTGTGTGTGTATGTGTTTGTCTTTGTGTGTGTATGTTTTTCTGTGAGTGTGTGTCTGTGTGTGTTTGTGAGTGTGTGTATGTGTGAGTGTGTGTGTGTATGTATGTGTTTGTCTGTGAGTGTTTCTGTGTGTGTGTGTCTGTGAGTGTGTGTGTCTGTGTATGTGAGTGTGTGTATGTGTCTGTGTGTGTCTGTGAATGATTGTATGAATGTGTGTGTCTGTGTCTGTGTGTGTGTGTGTGTGTGTGTGTTTGTGAGTGTCTGTCAAATCAGTGAGAGTATGTTTGTGATTGAGTGTGTGTCAATGTCAGGATCGGGACAGGGATCCAACACGCAGAGTACAAAGAGTGGAAAGGTACGTATACCGGGCCTTAGAATGGCCGGACTAACGTACCGAGAGTAATAAAGAATAGTCAGAGACAAGCCGAGGTCGAGGGAACGAGAAGACAGATAAGCGAGAGACAAACCGGGTCAAGGGATAACAGAGAAGCAGGGTAGTACAACGAGCCGAGTCAAAACCAATAGAGCAAACCAGAATACCAGAGCACTGAGTGACTAGACAAGCTAGAACCACGACAGGGCAATGAGCTGAAGTAAGGAGTAAGCTTAAATACCCTGGCTCTGGATGGAAATCACGCCTCTGACAAGTACCGATTGGATATCGGACACTTGAGTGACAGATCGCTCGTGATAGCGTCATGACGTCACGTATTGAGCGTCCTGCTAGAAAAGGACGTGGATTCCTCGCGGCCGGTGTTTAAGTGACTGGATGAACCGCGAGGAACGGAGGAAACAGCTCGCCTGGACGGATAAACCACCAAGTCTCTACCTCCCTTAGAGGTAGAGACCTCAGGTACCCTGACAGTACCCCCCCTCTCAGATACGCCCACCGGGCGGAATGAACCGGGGCGAGATGGGAAGCGGAGGTGAAATGCTCTGCGAAGGCGAGAAGCATGAACGTCCTCCTGAGGTACCCAACTCCTCTCCTCAGGACCATATCCCCTCCAGTTGACCAGATATTGCAATTTTCCCCTTGAAATTCTGGAGTCAATGATGGAGCTGACCTCGTACTCCTCCCGACCCTCCACCTGAACAGGACGAGGCGAGGAGACCTTAGAGGAGAATTTGTTGCAAATAAGAGGTTTCAACAAGGAGACATGAAAAGAGTTAGGAATGCGTAAGGCAGGTGGCAGAGCAAGGCGATACGCAACCGGATTGATACGAGTGAGAACCCTGTAAGGGCCTATGTAGCGAGGAGCAAATTTCATAGATGGAACTTTTAGGCGAATATTCTTAGTACTCAACCATACCCTATCCCCAGGAACAAAAACAGGAGCCGCTCTTCTATGTTTGTCAGCGTGTTTCTTGAACAGCGAGGAACTATGTAATAGAATTTGCCGAGTCTGATCCCATAATTTCTTCAGGTTGGCGACATGATCATCAACCGACGGTATCCCCTGAGAAGAGGAAACCGAAGGAAAAATCGAAGGATGAAAGCCATAGTTCATGAAGAAGGGGCTAGAGCGAGTTGAATCGCAAACAAGGTTATTGTGTGCGAACTCCGCCCAAGGAATCAGACCGACCCAATCGTCCTGGTGTTCGGAAACAAAGCAACGCAGATACTGTTCGATCTTTTGATTAGTACGTTCAGCAGCTCCGTTAGACTGAGGGTGATAGGCAGAGGAGAAGTTCAATTTGATGCCCATTTGAGAACAAAAGGATCTCCAGAAACGTGAGACAAATTGAGAACCTCTATCAGAAACAATCTCCGAAGGAATCCCATGTAGGCGAAAAACCTCTCTCGCAAAAATCTCCGCCAATTCAGGAGAAGTCGGAAGTTTAGGTAATGGCACGAAATGGGCCATCTTAGTAAATCTATCCACCACCGTGAGAATAACAGTCTGTCTCTTGGAAGCAGGCAAATCAACGATAAAGTCTATGGACAAACAGGACCAAGGTTTCTCAGGAATGTCCAAGGGGTGTAACAGGCCACATGGAGATGCATGAGGTAGTTTAGTCTTGGCACAAGTCTCACAAGCAGCGACGAACTCCTCAATATCTTTTCGAAGTGAAGGCCACCAGAAATCCTTGGATATCAGAGAGTATGTCTTGCGAATACCAGGATGACCAGCTATTTTACTTTCATGAAAACATTGTAAGAGCTCCAGTTGAAGTTCAGGAGGAACAAAGTTTCTTCCCTCAGGAGTGTTTCCGGGAGCTAGATGTTGTGACTTCAAGATCTGGTCAAGTAGCGGAGAATGAATTTTGAGACTGGTATTAGCAATAATATTGCATTTGGGTACAATGGAGGACAAAAGTGGTTCAACTGAAGCAGAGGGCTCATATTGGCGAGATAGCGCATCAGCTTTAGAATTCTTTGACCCAGGTCTGTAAGTCAGAACGTAATTGAAATGGGTAAGAAACAACGACCAACGAGCCTGCCTGGAGGACAGACGCTTGGCCTCTCCGATATAAGACAAGTTTTTGTGGTCTGTCAGAATGGTAACAGGATGTAATGTACCTTCCAATAAATGTCTCCATTCTTTCAAAGCCTTGATAACCGCTAGTAATTCTCTGTCACCAATGTCATACCTGCTTTCAGTACCGGTCAATTTTTTAGAGAAAAATCCACATGGATGTAATGGTTTATCAACACCCAACCTTTGAGATAGGACAGCACCTAAACCAGTCTCTGATGCGTCTACCTCAAGTAAAAAAGGCAGAGAAGTGTCGGGGTGAACTAAAATTGGAGCGGAAGCGAAAAGCTCCTTGAGAGTCTTGAACGCAAGGAGAGCTTCAGTAGTCCAATTCTTAGTATCAGCCCCCTGTTTGGTCATGTTAGTGATAGGTGCAATAATGGAAGAATAGCCCTTAATAAAGCGCCTATAATAATTAGAAAAACCAATAAATCTCTGTACGGCTTTAAGACCTTTGGGTAAAGGCCACTCTAGAATGGATTGGAGCTTATCCGGATCCATCTTAAATCCCTCCCCAGAGATCACATAGCCGAGAAAGGTTACCTGGGTTTGATCAAAGCTACATTTCTCCAACTTGCAGTACAAGCCATGCTGGAGAAGCTTGTGCAAAACCCTCCTGACTTGTTTGTGATGAATCTCAATCTCACTAGAATGAATGAGTATATCATCTAGGTATACAATGACGCAATCTTGCTGAAATTCCCTAAGAACCTCATTTATCAGATCTTGGAATACAGCTGGTGCATTGCATAACCCAAAAGGCATAACAGTATATTCATAGTGACCATATCGAGTATTGAATGCCGTCATCCACTCATGTCCCTGCTGGATTCCCACCAAGTTATATGCCCCTCTGAGGTCTAACTTGGTGAAAATCGTAGAGCCCTTCAAACGATCGAAGAGTTCGGTAATCAAGGGAATCGGGTAGGCATTTTTAATGGTTATCTTATTTAGGCCTCGATAATCAATACAAGGTCTCAAAGAACCATCCTTCTTTTTAACAAAAAAAAATCCAGCCCCGGCAGGGGAGGAGGACCTTCTAATGAATCCCTTGTCTAAATTTTCGTGAATATACTCCTCTAGAACTGAGTTCTCTTTCGTAGATAACGGGTATACATGACCTCTGGGCGGCATGGTACCAGGGAGTAGGTTAATTTTGCAATCAAAGGACCTGTGTGGAGGTAAGGTATCGGCTTTCTTTTTGTCAAATACAGCCTTTAAATCTAGATACTGAGACGGAATTTGTGTCTCTGTAGGGTTGTCAGAGTTAGCCGATGTGTTGGTTAAGCCGAGGGGTGAGACCTTCCGCAAGCATTTCTCTTGACAATTCTGTCCCCACGAAACTATCTCCCCTGACTCCCAATTAATAATAGGGTTATGTCTCCTCAACCAGGAGTACCCCAGAACTATGGGAATAGACGGAGAAGAAATGAGCAGTAAGGATATGTCTTCTCTATGTAGGATGCCAACAGTTAAGTTAATCGGTATGGTCTCATGGAAAATAACAGGCTCAAGTAACGGTCTACCATCGATGGCCTCAACAGCCAGTGGTGTCTCTTTTAACTGGGATGGAATAGCATGCTTGGCAGCAAAACCCTGATCTATAAAGCTCTCAGCAGCTCCAGAATCGATTAGTGCCATAGTCTTAACTACTCCCTTCTCCCACTTTAAAGAAACGGGTAACAGAAGCCTGAGCTCTTTGTAGTTGTGAATAGAGGACAACGTAGAAACACCCAAGGCCTGTCCTCTAGAGGAACTTAGGTGCGAGCGTTTCCCGAACGATTGGGACAATTTAGGCGTAAATGACCCCTGACTCCACAATACATACATAAACCCTCCCTTCTCCTGTACTGTCTCTCCCTTTCAGTGAGATGAGTACTGCCTATCTGCATAGGTTCAGGAATACGTAAGTCTTCGAACTCAGAGATTTGAAAGGTAGGCGCTAGTTTAAAGGAGGGTCTACGGGTCCTATCTCGAGTGTTCTGCCTCTCTCTTAAGCGTTCATCAATACGAGATATAAAAGAAATTAAATCCTCCAAATTTTCAGGGAGTTCTCTAGTAGCGACCTCGTCAAGGATTACATCTGATAACCCATTCAGAAACACATCTATATAAGCCTGTTCGTTCCACTTAACTTCTGCCGCCAAGGACCTGAACTCTAGTGCATAATCCACAAGTGTTCGATTGTCCTGTCTAAGGCGCAACATTAATCTAGCTGCATTGACCTTTCTGCCAGGGGGGTCAAAAGTTCTTCTAAACGCAGCTACAAAGGCATTATAATTATAGACTAGTGGATTATCATTCTCCCATAAAGGATTGGCCCATCTCAAAGCTTTTTCAATGAGTAGAGTAATAATAAATCCAACCTTTGCTCTATCTGTAGGATAAGAGCGGGGTTGTAATTCGAAATGGATGCTAATCTGGTTTAGAAAGCCACGACACTTCTCCGGTGACCCGCCATAACGTACTGGTGGGGTAATACGTGAAGAAGCACCTACAGTGGCTACCTCTAGACCTGAGACTGCAGGAGAAATAGAAGGAGTACGTGTCTCCTCAGGTGGATTATTAGCACGAGACAAAAGTGCCTGTAGTGCCAAAGCCATCTGATCCATCCTATGCTCCATGGCGTCAAACCTGGGATCCGAAGAACCAAGCTGACTGTTTGTACCTGCAGGATCCATTGGCCCTGTCGTAATGTCAGGATCGGGACAGGGATCCAACACGCAGAGTACAAAGAGTGGAAAGGTACGTATACCGGGCCTTAGAATGGCCGGACTAACGTACCGAGAGTAATAAAGAATAGTCAGAGACAAGCCGAGGTCGAGGGAACGAGAAGACAGATAAGCGAGAGACAAACCGGGTCAAGGGATAACAGAGAAGCAGGGTAGTACAACGAGCCGAGTCAAAACCAATAGAGCAAACCAGAATACCAGAGCACTGAGTGACTAGACAAGCTAGAACCACGACAGGGCAATGAGCTGAAGTAAGGAGTAAGCTTAAATACCCTGGCTCTGGATGGAAATCACGCCTCTGACAAGTACCGATTGGATATCGGACACTTGAGTGACAGATCGCTCGTGATAGCGTCATGACGTCACGTATTGAGCGTCCTGCTAGAAAAGGACGTGGATTCCTCGCGGCCGGTGTTTAAGTGACTGGATGAACCGCGAGGAACGGAGGAAACAGCTCGCCTGGACGGATAAACCACCAAGTCTCTACCTCCCTTAGAGGTAGAGACCTCAGGTACCCTGACAGTCTGTCAATGAATGAATGAGTGTGTGTCAGATCAGCGAGTCTGTGTCTGTCAGTGACGTCTGTGTGTTTGTCATTGAGTGTGTGTGGCTGTTAGTGTGTATACACCACTGAGTGTAGCATGGCGGAGCGGAGCACAGTACAGGAGCTTCTGTTTCCTGTACCCGGCCAGACTGAGAGGAGGTGCTCACTGAGAGAGCACTCCCTGTCAGTCCAGCCAGGTACAGAAAACTGAAGCTCCTGTAGAGGGTCTGCTCCGCAACGCTACAAGACAGGTAGGAGGCA
Organism: Pelobates fuscus; assembly: GCF_036172605.1. NCBI lineage: Eukaryota > Metazoa > Chordata > Amphibia > Anura > Pelobatidae > Pelobates > Pelobates fuscus. The sequence goes on along the minus strand of NC_086326.1, from coordinate 28,964,048 downwards.
CACCAGGAAGGGGAGTGTGACCGCTAAGAGAGTGGGGGGTGCACCAAGGGACAGAGAGGGGAGGGGAGAGAAAAACCAAGGGACAGGGAAAAGAGGGGGAGGGGAGAGGAACACTAAGGGACGGGGAAGAGGGAGGGGCTGGTTAGGAGGCACATAGGTGAAGATGTTAATTTTAGAGGGGGGGGGGGCGGAAAAATTCATCTTCGCCTATGTACCCAAAAATCCTTGCACCGGCCCTGGGTAGGTGCACAGTTAGTTACTCGGTATAGGGTTAGCGTTCACTACCACAAATTAATTTAGATATGAGACATGAGACATTTTTAGATTCAGGACTGATATGGGAATCTATTTTGAGCCCTGGGTTTTAGTTGATATCTAAAACTAATGTTTTTTCTTTTTCCATCTTATCTATAGAAACATAGAATGTGACGGCACGTAAGAACCATTCGGCCCATCTAGTCTGCCCAATTTTCTAAATACTTTCATTAGTCCCTGGCTTTATCTCATAGCTAAATACAAAGAAATAATACCGCACTCAACAAAAAGAGAAAAATGCTGATTTATTAGCAGAACATTGCCAAACGCCTAAATAAGGCACTAATATTTTCAGGAGAGTGAGGATATAGATACCCTAAAGTGACTAGTGCCTATAGAATCAAGGTAAGTGATGAGAACCGCACTCAGTCCCAACGGCCAAGGGTGCTCCAGAGCAGGACCAGCAATCCCAGTACAATAATCCAAGAAGAAAAAACTCACAGGCACTGTTTGAAGTTGGAGTGCCTGTGAGTTTTTTTTTCTTCTTCTTATAGAATCAAGGTGTCACAATCAAAGTGCTAAACGTACATAACTATTGCGTCTTTATCAGCTTCCCAACCTTATTGTGAGTCTCCTAAACCTTTTAATCTATTGGTTTTCACTCCTAACTTCCTTACACTTTGTGTGCCTCTCAACCTCCCTCTAACCCTTAACCCTCAACCTTAACCCTTTGCGTGCCTCTTGACCCGTTTACCCACTATCCCCTTGTTAGTATAATAACTGTATTATAATCCCTCTGTCAGTATAAAGTGCAGATAATAGTCTGTCATGCAGGAGTGCTGTGTTGCTGTGTTTGTTTCTGGGTGATCATTAGACTGGAGGGGAGGGGATACAGTATATAGGCAGCAGGCAGTGCAGAGCTCCGGATACTTTGTATCGCCTGCCTGGGTTTGTGTCTCACTCTCTGGATCTGCCTGCACTCCCTCCCCAGACATGACTGGCTCTGAGAAGAGTTTGGGAAAAGGTAAATCCATGCTGTCAGCTGGGAAGCAGCCTGGGGTCTTGGTGTAATAACCCTTTCGCCCTTGGACTAGTCTTAACCCTGTCCCTGCCGGAGTACAGGCTGTTTTATCTTGCTTGCAGTAGGGCTGCTGTGTTTTACGGCGTTTTGCAGAGTTTTTGAGCCCTGATTCGTGGCCTCAGCGTTATACAGGCGCCACGTGGTGTGTGATGGCTGGCATAACGACAGAATAATTGTGACTCTCCTTCCTAGTGACAGTGCCCTCGCTGTGTGGCCCTCCTTCCTAGTGACAGTGCCCTCGCTGTGTGGCCCTCCTTCCTAGTGACAGTGCCCTCGCTGTGTGGCCCTCCTTCCTAGTGACAGTGCCCTCTCTGTGACCCTCCCATCCAGTGACTATGCCCCTGTGACTCTCCCATCCAGTGACAGTACCCTGTGATCCTCCTACCCAGTGACAGTACCCTCAGTCAGTGTGACCCTCCTATCCAGTGACTATGCCCTCTGGGTGACCCTCCTATACAGTGACTATGCCCCTGTGACTCTCCTACCCAGTGAGTGTTTCCCCTGTGATCCTTCTACCAAGTGACAGTGCTCCTGTAACCCTCCACCGTAGTGCCATGGAGGGTGGCTGCAGATTGTTGTGCTAGGCCCAGCCATGTACAGTACTTACTTCCTCACCACACCCCTTTTAAAACTATATAATATGTGGATGTATGCATTCTTGCTGTGTGTGCTTGCATAACATGTTGCTTGCTTCCAGCAGGGCTAAAGCAAAACACACACACACACCCCCTTACCTTGCTCATAGAACTACATGTATGGCTTTAGGCATTCCCAATTCTTGTACAATTCCTCCTCCCACCCCCCCAAAAAAAATACATTTGTAAAGATAACATTTTTATTAAATACCTGCATTGACTGTGTTTGAATTTAACTGAAATTGAGAGAAGTCAAGATACCATAAGACAAATTAGAAACTACTTTGTCTTATGTATTTATTTTTCTCTACATTTTATCAAAGGAATTGTCTTTGGAGACACCCGTGGTCTTGCAAGATCCTCCATAGACATCAGTTCTGTATTATCGCGCATGCACGAAAATACAAAATAGACGTTGGCTTCTGGCAGAGGCAGTGCCAGGATTTACTATTTGACTATTACAAGGCAATACGTTGTGGAGCAGCTAATGGAATATATACTGTAAAATAATGGATTGTATATAGCAAAAAAAGTCATCAATATGTATGCTGTCGCAGTTGAAGTGTTTATATTTGTCAGGGGCCCAACGTTGTAGAACATGTATTGAGAGTAAGAACTGCTAACTTATTTAAACATAGCAGACACTCCCTTATATAGGGATATATGAAAGCAGCTATTTACTATTTAGTAGATCCACCGGGCTCAAAAGACCACCGATTTTGGAGCCGGATCCATGGTCAGAAGTAACAATACAACATTTCTCAAAGGAGACGCCTCTGTTCACAGAGTGTTCCAAATCCATATGAAATTATCTTCATTATGAATCCATAATAATACTAAAATAGGAATTGTTCATCAGTGTAACCAACAATCCCTTGCCACCTCACGTGTGGAATGTGCACACTTAATCATAGTATATAAGATCTTTTTGTATTTTTACGGATTCATAATAAAGCAAATTTCATAAAGACTTGGGTAACGCTATTTCATTAATTATGCTGTGAACAGAGGATTCTCCTTTGGGAAATAAAGAACAACTAATGCCAAACATTCCTTAATTTAATAGACCTGTTTCTAATGGAATAAATTACTTCAGACACAAGAGGCCTGGTAATATTTTTCAGTGTTTGTCTATACCGACAGTAGATGTCGAGAGTACAAAAGCTACAGTATACGTCAAAGATTTAGCGTTGCAGAGAAAAACTCATTTGCAACACTAACTGCTCCGGGCTACAGTGCCAATCATACTGCATTGTATGGAGTTTACAGACATTTGAGTGATGGTATGTCTCTTAACCCCTTAAGGACAGACGACGGATATATTCCGTCATGATTCCCTTTTATTCCAGAAGTTGTGTCATTAAGGGGTTTTAAAGGATCTTGAAAGGCACCTGGGCCACTTTACTCCAATGAAGTGCTCTGGGTGCAGTGGTCCTGTCATTTTAATATAAAGCATTAAAGTGTCAAAAATTTGTGTGCTGAACCAAGTCATGCTCGGCTCTTCAATAAAATGCTGCTCATAGCAACATTTGATTGGAGAAGCGTGCCATTTTGCTGCACATGCGTATGTCTTCACATATGCTTTTCGTGAAGATGCATTGGATTGGACAGGAACGTGGAAAAAATCAGAAGGCATGTGATGGTGGCTACAGCGGAGAAGTCTCCCAATATCCCGGAATTGTAAACAGACTATTTAAAAAATTGCAAAATAAATTAAATTCATAGCAATTAAAAACTGAAATACTCCCTACTCCTTCCTTTAAAGTTTTCTGATCATTGAAAGGTAATATAACTTACAAACCTCTGCAGGATATGGAAGTGTCATAGGAAATCGATAAGCATGTGTTATGCCATTTCTGTCTATCGAAGCTCTGTAGAACTCAAATGCTGACTTACTTCCTGACTGTGTGTGTGTGTGTGTGTGTGTATGTGTGTATATATATATATATATATATATATATATATATATATATATATATATATTTTTTTTTTTTTAATTGCGGTGATTTATGTTGTAATTAACAAAATTGCACAATTTTTCAGTCATACCCTAGAGTTATACGCAGGCAGTGGAGGTTTAGTTTGTGTGTGTGTGTGTGTGTGTAATGTTTTTGTTGTTTGGATTGTTAAACATTTACATGTGTTTATTATGTATCAGGTTCACCTGCTCCAGGGCCTGTTCCTGAAGGATCTGTCCGTCTTTATAGCATGCGGTTCTGTCCCTATGCACAAAGAGCAAGATTGGTTTTGCTTGCCAAGGGTATCAAGTAAGCATTTAAACAAGCCATTTATTATGAATAAGAATTATTTATTTTGGCAAAATGAAGGATTTTATTGTGTTTTTTTTTTGTTTGTTTGTTTTTTTCCAATTAAAGGGAAATTACAGACTGAAGTTGATGGGGTTTTTTTTTTTTTTTTCTTCTTCTATAATGCACTTTAAAAAAAAAATTGAAAGACTATGTTCAGGTGGTACACTACGCCAGTGAAACTATACAAAATGCATAAACTGGATACGGACTTTTGCTGGAGGGGCTGTGGATCCCGCGGAACATACATCCACATGTGGTGGGATTGCTCGAAATTACATAGCTTCTGGAAAGCGGTGGAAGATCTGCTGGAGCAGACTTTTGATAGACCCCTGAAGATGGACCCCTGGATGTATTTGCTGAACAGAACGGTTGATGGGTGGACTAAGAGAGAACAGACACTGGCTCATAAAATAACTCTCAGTGCGCGCAGGGAGATAGCGACTAAGTGGCTCAAACCGGAAGGACCGGAGTTCTCATGGGTGATCTCTAGAGTACGTGACTGTAGGATTATGGATGACCTGACTGCCAGGGTGAGGGGTACGACTGTACCTTTCCAAAAACTTTGGGAGCCATGGGACAATAGCCCGGTAGGCTCGAGCGGTGACTGATAGGGTGCAGACCTGAATATGGACTAGATCCGTTTTACTGTACCCCCCCCCCCCCCCCCCCCTTTGAGCACTTTGGATGAGCTACCGCAGGTGTGGAGGTTCTCCCCCCCCCCCCCCCCCTTCTCTTCTCCCTTCCTTCACCTCTTTCTCTGGCCTTAGCTATTTCTTCTCACTTTGCCGCTATACTGTATTCTTACTGATTATTCCTTTTCCTGCTATATACCCCTTTTTATTTTTTTTTCCTTCTTCTTCTTTGTCTCTTTCTCCCTTGACTTCCAAGGGACGAGTATTTTTCTATGCCAGGCATAATCAAGCTGCTGGAGGTGCTGGGAAGCCCATGAGCAGGGGTAACTATAAAACGTAGGGTTGCAGATGGGGCCCCAACTGTAGCCAATATGCCTGAAGGAAAGGTGAAGGTTCTCTTGATGGGGCATCGATTGTGCGGGGACGCAGGGTAGACTCGCATGGCCTACTTGATGTGTATTGTTTAGCCACTTGCTATATTTCTGTTGGCTTCTGCGTAAGCCGAACGTTACTGTGCAGTTGTCTCACCTGTTGAGTGGAACCATAAAGTTTTTTAAAAATCCTCGATGGGAAGCAAGGCACAAAAGGTCACAAAAATGTCTTGTCATGTGAACTCATGTTGCATATTGTATGTCCAAGAATGCTATATTAGATATTGGCTTCTGCGCAAGCCTGTAAGTTGTATTGTACTTGCTATTCCTATCGAATGAAAAATAAAGAATTAAAAAAAAAATATAAAAAAAAAATTGAGAGAGAGAGAAAATAAATAAATAATAAATTCTATATATAATATATATATATATATATATATAATTACATTTGAAATTCATGCATTTACTGCACGTTCTCAAGCGTTGCATCTTTGTTGCACTAATCAACTCAGGAAGTAACCGACTCATGCTCACTTAAAGGAACACTCCACTGCGCACTTACAAAGTCAATAAAAATCACTGTTTAGTGGATTTACCCCAAATGAAAACTTCCATGCATTTATGGCACAAGTAAGCAAAGATATGTTTACTAAGACCCCTTTTAGTTAAACAAAAATTCAATGCAAGTAAATAAAACCGTTTTTGAGCCAAATTAGTTGTCATTTATGGCATTTTGTTTTGTCCAAAAAAAAATATTGTACATAAAATTTATTTTATTAATGTTTCCTTTAGGCATGAAGTTGTTAACATCAATTTAAAGAATAAGCCTGATTGGTTTTTTGAGAAAAACCCACTTGGTCTTGTGCCGGCTGTGGAGCTGAGTGATGGGGAGGTAATCTTTGAGTCCCCCATAGTCTGTGATTTTCTGGATGAAGCCTATCCTGGCAAGAAGCTAACCCCTGCAGACCCAATCAAAAAGGCAAAGGAGAAGATTCTATTGGAATATTTCTCTGGGGTATGTATGATTTGATACCATGATATTTTGGATGTCTAGCATAATATGGTTGGAACATTAGGCTAAGTGGAAAAGGTTGGAGAACGGTGTTAAAGGGAGACTAGGCACTATAACCATTTCATGTCATTGAAGTGGTTATAGTGCCTGGAATCCTCGGGCACTGTTCCTCCATTCAGTGTTAAACCATTTTCAATACCCTTTATTTAACACTAAATAAGGACCCAAAGCCACCCACATCTCTATCACAATTAGTGGTATGGCTAAGGCAGATAAACATTTCTGTCTAGCCATACCAATTCACATAGGCAGGTGTGATTTACTGAGAGCGTCATCTGAATGCAGTCAGCTGACACTCATCCAATCACAGCCACCCATTGAGCTCAAGCTAATACTTCATTATCTCAAGCAGCACAGGGGGGATAGGCTGCTGGAAACTATTGCTCACCATTAAAATATTCAAACTGGTTTAATGCTGAATCCAAGGGTGGAGCTAGGGAACTCCAGACCTTATAACCACTTCAATATGAGAGCAGTTACAGTGTGCCTTTAGAATTGTTGTGCACAGTATCCAGTTTGTTCCTATTATATTATACTTTTAATTATTGAAAACGAATTCCGTTCCGTTAGAGGCAGGGATGTGGCATTGCAGATTATCGGAGTAGCACAGACATGACTTTTACTAAGCAGCGGTGCAAGTCTTAACCCCCTGTAAGGCAGTTGTTTTTCGAGTAGTGGGAGTTTGTTCACTGTGGGTTAAAAAATAAATCCTGAGAAAAACCTTCCGATGTCCATATTTAATGTTTAATAGTATAGTCTTGCTGCCATCGTGCATTTAAACCTAAAGGTGTCCGCAGCAAACGTAGGCACCGAGGCACCATTTATTTACTAAATATTGAATCAAATTGGGAAAACTAGTATTACTCTTAAAGTTTCCTATAGTTCTAGGTAAAACGTGTGATGGCTGGTGAAATGAACTTTGTGAATGGCAAACGTTCTCTTATGTAAGGGACTGCTAGTCCTTTTTCTCACAACTTTTTGGCTTTGTTCAGGTGACCACGGCACACCATAAATTAGTCCTGGCCTACAAAGAGAACCAAGATGCAACCGAACAAAAGGCAGCATTACTCACCAAGCTCCAGAAACTGGAGGAGGTAAGAATGTTTCTCAAATATTACCGGCACTTGTAGTTTTGCTTTGCTTTCAGCCTTTAATATATTTAAATGTTTTTTTTTTTTTTTTGTTCTTCAGTAGTTTGTGGAGTCAAAATATTTAGTTCTATAATTTCCATAGATAGTCAATACTACTAATCTTAAAATAAAAAGTGGGATGTGAGCATGAAGTGCCTCTAAACCTAAAAGGCAGAATTCCTCAGTCTGACCTTAAACCTAGTGTGTGTGTGTGTGTGTGTGTGTGTGTGTGAGGTCACTAGTGCCGAGGATTAAGGTAAGCAAATAAATGGTTAACCATTTATTTACCGCGGAATGGGGCACTAGTCACCTAAAGGGCCAGGCTGTGTAGCTCATTGGCCGAGAGTGATCCGTAGGAGATTCCAGCTCTCGTTATTGGAAGGGAAGAGGCTGGGAGTGACACCCAGCTGACCCAATTAAAAAATGTTCCTTTTAAAATTTGTTTTTCAAGTCTTTCCACAAATAGAACATTCATGGCAAAATAAAAATAACTTTGTTCACGGTTTGTAGACTGTTGGTGCGGGGAGAAAATCAGAATTGAGTTATTTTTTTTTTTTTTATTTTTTTTTTTTTGCAAGTTATTAAAATGATAAGAACCATATTTAGGAGTTATGGTATGGATGCAAATTTCTGCAGCATTGTATATGTATTGCTAGA